>NC_090267.1:1237500-2465000 GCF_040414725.1 Anabrus simplex
GATTTTTGGGGGATTTTTCGATGATACAGAACACTATCTTATCTGTAGTGAACCAAGTATCTCTAGGTCTTGGATAGACAGAGTGAAATCTGTCTTCAAACTAATAAGGGTAGAAAATCTCCATGACGAGGTAATTAGACAGAAGTACATGGATATGATTAGTGAAAAGTATTGAACAGTGGACAGTAAGCAGGATCAGGATATAGAAAGGGGATGGTGTAGGGCTGTTCATCAGGAGTACCATTGCACGCAACATTGTTTCTGTTAGGTACGTAAATGAGCGAATGATGTGGGTAGATTTGATACTTGGAGGATTTGGACAAGAATTTTTCAGTGTATCCACCATGTAAGGGTACATAGATGCTCTGGTAGAAACAGCAAGGGAATGCCTTGGAATAACTGTGTGTAAAGATGGGAAAAAAGCAAACATCGTGGTAGAATGATGGAGAGAAGCTTGTAAACGTAAAAATGAAGCTTATCAGAATTAGCTCCAAACAAGGGCCGATGCAGGCAGGGAATTGTATGTAGATGAAAGAAAGAGAGCGAAACAAATAGTTGTTGAATTACCTTTGGTAATATACCTTTCTGGATAATAATAATGAATTTTAGGAAGGGAGGGAAAAAGGAAGTGAACAGTATTTTGGGTAATTCTGGTAATTGCTGGACAGGTGATGGGAATATTTTGAAAATATTCTCAAGTAATCAACATAAATGGAAATCTTCCTGGTAGTGTGACGAACAACCAAGCTCATGGGGAGGAAGAAAATGATGCTCGTGAAATTACAATTGCGGAAGTGGAAGGGATGGTGAATAAACTCCTTTGTCATAAAGCAGCAGGAATAGATGAAGTTAGACCTTTAATGGTGAATTAGTGCGGTTAGGAGCGCGCAGCTGTGAGCTCGCATCCGGGAGATAATGGGTTTGAACCCCACTGTAGGCAGCCCTGGAGATGTTTTTCCGTGGTTTCCCATTTTCACACCAGGCAAATGCTGGAGCTGTACCTTAATTAAGGCTGTGGCCGCTTCCTTTCCATTCCTAAACCTTTCCTGTCCTATCGTCGCCATAAGACCTATCTGTGAAAAAGAAAAAAAAATGGTGAATTATAGTGGAAAGCAGGGATGAAATAGCTTCATAGATTAGTAAGATTAGCAAGGAGTATTGGTAAGATACATTCAGATAGGACAAAACCAGTAATTACACCTATCTATAAGCAAGGGAACAGGAAGGATAGCAACAACTATTGAGGTATCTCATTGACTAGTATACCAGGCAGAGTATACACTGGCATCTTGGAAGGCAGAGTGTGATCAGTGGTTGAGAGGAAGTTGGTTGAAAACCAGTGTGGTTTTAGACTGCAGAGGGGCTGTCAGGATCAGATTTTCAGTAGGAGCCACGTAATTTAAAAATGCTGCGAGAGGAATGGACGTGTGTTTGTTACGTAGATCTAGAGAAAGCATATGACAGGGTTCTAAGGAAAAAGATGTTCAGCATACTGGGGGACTATGGAATTAAGTGTAGATTATTAAAATCAATCAAAGGCATTTATGTTGACAATTGGGCTGCAGTGAGAATTGATGGTAGAATGAGTTCTTGGTTCTGGGTACTTACAGGGGTTAGACAGGGTTGTAATCTTTCACCTTCGCTGTTCATAGTTTACATTGGTCCTCTGCTGAAGGGTATAAAGTGGCAGGGAGGGATTCAGTTAGGTGGAAATGTAGTAAACAGTCTGGCCTAATTGATGACTTTGTCTTAATGGCAGATTGTTCGGAATGCCTGTAGTGTAATATTTTAGAACTTGAAAGCAGGTGCAGTGAGTACAGTATGAAAATTAGCGTTTTGAAGACTAAAGTGATCAGTAGGTAAGAAATCCAACAGAATTGAATGTCAGATTGGTGATACAAAGATGGTACAGGTAGATAATTTTAAGTATTTAGGTTGTATGTTCTCCCAGGATGGTAATATGGTAAGCGAGATTGAATCAATGTGTAGTAACATTAATGGAGTGAGCTCGCAGTTGCGATCAGCAGTGTTCCGTAAGAAGGAAGTCAGCTCCCGGACAAAACTGTTTTTACTTCAGTCTGTTATCAGACCAACTTTGCTTTACAGGAGTGAAAGCTGGGTGGACTCAGGATAGGCCTACATTATTCGTAAGTTAGAGGTAACAGACATGGAGGTAGCGAGAATGATTGCTGGTATGAGGAGGTGGGAACAATAGCAGGAGGTTGTTTGGAATGAGGAGATAAATGCTAAGTTAGGAATGAACTCAATGGATGAAGCTGTGCACATAGACTGGCTTTGGTGTGTGGTCATGTGAAACAAATGGAGGAGAATAGGTTAGCTAGGAGAATAACGGACTCTCTTAATGGGGTAAGGGAAGTAGAGGGAGATCATGAAGGCAATGGTTAGACTCGGTTTCTAACGATCTAAAAATATGAGGTACAGAATTAAATGAGGTCACAGCACTGGGTGCAAATAGAGGATTGTGACGACATTTAGTAAATTTACAGAGGCTTGCAGACTGAGCATTGAAAGGTATAACAGTGTATAATGCTGATATATATATTTATTAATTTATGTATGTATGTATGATCCACTTGACCATTTTTGAAATATCTAATGTGTGGGCTTTTAGTGGGTACGCTAGTGTATTTTACGTGTTTGTATTTGTAGCTTTTAGTCAGGAGGTTATCTGCCCCCGCTTTATGATGTTACTATGTCCTAATTCTAATTTTATGATTAGTAGCTGAGGATGACCTGTCTGAGAGTAAACTGTATTCATTAGGTGGATAATAAACTAAAGTAAGTGATAATACGGCCCAACCATGAAATTTATTGCGTATACAGTCTTTTGCCAGCGTGTTTAAAGATTGAGTTCTGTTTTCACATTTTGCAAAAATGGTGCTTGGGGCACGATTGGTTGCATGGGTTGCAGACGCTGTCCTCCTTGGGCTCGTGGTATGATTCATTCTGGCGTATGTTCCTGTGGAAAGCGCGGGTGGTGAATCTGGTGTGAAGATGGCAGAGCTTGATGTTATTTTTTTTTTGAGTTTTCTATGTCTATTATTTTTCTTGGTATCTCACTGCCTTTGTTATGTCCCTCCCATGTGTATCTTCTAGCCTGAAGCTTCTATAAAGCAGGATTCCTGCACTGTTATATATGCTCCTTGTGAACTTAAAACCTCTGTTTAGGAATCTTGTTTCTTAAGGATGTTCACCGCCAGGTAGAGCCATGTTACAGGGACATTACTTTATATATCCAGGGGATTCTCACTTGCCTAGCCACCTGTGCTGCGAGCCTGTCTTCGCCGTAATGCGCCAGCGCGTTTTCGCATAAGACTGCCGGTAACTTGTTTTGTACACACGTAGTGAAAATGGAACTGAGCACTAAACACTAAGCTTCTCAGCGGACTGTATAGGAGGGTAGCTTTTGGTGCAGCAAAGTGCTTAGTGGAAGACAGGACTCCGAGTATAATGTCCTTGTAGTTGGATTCTACATGTGGCGTTCGGCATAACTTGAATAGTCCACAGCGGTCGGAAGGGAAAGTCATGGTGCTTTCTCTTGTATATGCAAGGAGAATCATGAATTGTGAGGTACTTCAAGTTGGGTACCAATTCTAGTGTTTCTAGGATATCCTTCCTCCTCCTCTGAACTTCATTGCCTTTGTTTTGGCACTGTTTATTTTCATAGAGTTTTCTAGTGCCCGTACTCTGATGTTCTTGGTTCCTGAGGGGATCACCCTGTCATCTGCTTATACAAACGGTTTAAAATTTCTTGTGTTTTTAGTCTAGCTAATGTTGGCTCATCGGATCTCCTCGCAAGACTTCCCTTGTGTGGGCGATACTCTTTGACATGCTTATGCAATCACAGATTGCCACATATATTGCATTTAAAATTAATTCGATTGTTTTAATTCATTGTTTGTGCTGCCCAATATAGTAATTAGCTTGTGGATAAATATTCTCCTATCTATACTGTCAGATGCCTTGGATTATTTTATATATGATGTGGCAGTTCGCGCTAGTGTCATTGTTATTTCTTGTACTACTTTTTGAACAGCATGTAATATTGATCTGCCCACGTGAAGCCAAACTGGTTTGGTGGTGTACTGGCTATTAATCTTTGTTCCACACATCCTAGTAGGATCTTGGAGAAGAGTCTGAACATGACATTTTCCAGGGCAATTTCCCTGTAGGTGTTTGGGTCATCCTTCCTCCCTTCCTTTCCCATTGTGGTCATCCTTCCTTCCTTTCCCATTGTAGATCGTAGTTATAATTGTCTTTCTCCATTGTTCCTAATTTGGATTATTCTTTAGGCATTCATTGAATGGGCATGTTAGCAGCTCTAGCAGTTCTTAGAGCGTGTCCTTCAGGTGTTCCATGAATATCCCATCTGGTCTGGTTAACTTGTAATTTTTTCCCTTTCTTATGAGTTTGTTGACTTTTTCTGTTGTAATTGTTTGCTGCATTTGGTGTGAAGAACTTTGTCATTTTACCCTTCTCTCCATGGAGGTTGGTGAAGTGGGCTTCCCATTGTTCCATTTTACGAATCTGTTTGATGCCTGTTTCTTTAACAGCCTTAGTATTTTGTGAGGTTTTGCAGTTGCCTCATTTATCAAATGCTGTTGTGTGGAGAAGTCGTGCTCTATCTTCATTTTCTTTTGTATTCCTGACATTTCTCAGCATATTCTTCTAGTGCTTCCCCTCCATGTTCCATAGCATTGTGGAGAAGTTGCTTTGGAAATGCTTTCTCTCATCATGTAACACTCTTCGTCAGGCATGGCTTTGCAGTGCGTTCATCTGTAGATATTTGAGCAGTGGCATTCAGTGCTGATACCACTTCATCCAGATTCCCTTGCCAGCAGCTTTTCTTCGTTCACTTGCCATCTTCCCTCATGTATGCACCTTGGAACTTTTGGTTTAAGGTTTTCATCAATTTTTCAGAAGTTATTAGGTGCGGACCTGACATGTTTAAGTACAATTTGTTCGCCTTTTAGTGTTTCACCACCTCCACTTTGTCCGAAGCGGATTCTGTGTAATGACATCTGACATTTTTTTCAAAAACGAAAGCGTGTAGGCTTAAATAAACCCTTATACATGAGTTATCGTTGAGTGTCTCCCCACAGGTACATTGAACCTCGGTGAAATCGGTTGACCACAGGGTCTGGCCTCTACTTGTTAGATATTATGCTTGTGACACTTTTCACGTAATTGTAGGCGAATATGTTCGAGAGTGCGAGAAAAAGTGTGTAGAATCCTGCAAAGAATTCCTGCTGCCACTGCAGCATTAATAAGGCATTACATTATTTTTGCCGCAATAAAATAATGCCTGAAGAACATTCAAAACACATCAGTTATCACATTTTCCCGGTGATAAGAACATAAGAATAGGCTATATCGAATGTTGTGATATAACGGTCCGTTCTTCCATTTTTTAAGCACATTCCCATAATTTTAAATTAAAATTAAATGAAATAAAAACTCGCATTCATCACAACGTTTTTGTTGCCTCTTATTGACATGTTTACGTCTTATCGGTCTCCGCTAACCATAACCTATAATAATGTCAACCATGTGTCTGTGTGACGAAATACTATTTCAACACACCACTAGGAGCGCTTTGTGTAAAGAAACAAAAGACGCTCACTGCCAAACGCGTTCAGAAATCTCACTGAAATGTGTTAATTTGTCTTTAACAATTGTTTTGTAACAAATGTTAGAAATGTGTTCGTGAAACAGAGCACTTTTAAACAAAGTGTTGAATTAATAACAATTGTTAGTTAACATTTGTTAAGTAAATTTAACATACAGTTGAAGAAACTGGGCCTTAAAGTTTGAAATTTGCAAGACTACTCAAACTAATAGAATAAGCACTCTAATTTCTAATAAGTCACTACAATACACTACAACAGTTTAAAAATTACATTCAGACGTATCCTAATTACAATAGGTTATTATTAAGCACACATAGAAATGAAAATTGCAATTAGGCCTAAAGTTTGAAATTTGCAAGAACTACCGTATTCAAGGATTACCAACAAAGTTAAATGCGTACACAGAAGAGGCACTATAAATCTCAGATTTGTGAACATTTTATTATTTGTTTCTATTCGTCAGCTTTGGGCAGCCAGGTCAGCTGTCATGAAGACTTGCCCGCAATAGACCCTGCATCATGTGTATCCACAAGGCCGCCATCCATGATGAAAATTAAAAACCTCGTAATTTGAAATTGTCGTGACATGCGCCCATAACCTCATCTTTGTCACAACTTAGCAAGATTGGAGTGGATGCTAGAGGCTTGTTAACCTGAGAGCTTACGCCCCTCAGACTCTTTTTGCTTCCTCCCATCAAGCACAACAGTTACTTACCGGACCTCACCAACCCAGACCAACGCTCTTTCCGCTGACCTGGACTTGTAAAGATAGTCCTAGCAACCTTGTAAAACATGCTGTGGCATAGTCCTATCCGGGCTACATTGGATCTGGAACCTGTGTTTTGCGAAGGCTTAGCGGAAGTGAAATAGAATTCACAATTTGTTTAAGGGAGTTTTAAAAATTGCATTTCAGTTGTAAATCTCGATTTTCACTGGATATGAATCACAGTTCAAAATACCGATTTAATTTTCATCCATTCTGTGACACAAAACCAGCGGTGTTCCAACTCGTCGTTCAGTAATTTAATGATTATTTACATTTTAGCAATATAAATTATTGAAAATTCACGACTAACACAGCATTGCAACAAAACAACTTGCCACAATACATAAATTAATAGGCCTACATATGCTACAATGACATGCGATCGTAGTTCTCAATTACATCAATCACCTCCTTACAGCAAGGTTGACAGATCCGTAGTGAAATTGGGATCCTTTGTGATCCACTGCATCAGACAGTAGGACTTCGATGATTTTTCTTTGGGCATTGCCGCAAACACACTTCTTCTTCTTCTCCCACTTCACAATAAATCGCAACACGTTCTGAACATAAAGCGTACACGTACAACAGTTCTCATCGAAAGGGAGGTAAGGGCATGTGGGTTGTGCAACATAGTTCGACGTTGACTGGTTTTCGCACATGTCTTAGGAGGTTGAAGGCTTCGAGGTCAAATTGTTATTTGTTTCTCCCGATGGACATTTCCCTAGTTCTATTTCTGGTGACTTCTGAGAATTCCCAGTTTTGTTCGTGGGGTAAACAGAATTGAGGAAAGAGATGATAATTCTGTCGAGCACACTAACACACTAGCTACAATATAATGCACTGGAAGAAAATTGGCTGTTTTAAAAGACAGTCAAAACGCATCACATAGGCAATGATACTCCAAATAGGCACAAACCCCTGAAATAGGCATTTATAGACACAATAAAACCAACAAAATATAGCTAAAAAGACCCTAAAACAAATTTATATCTGAAAAGCCTATGCTTCTGAACACAGGAATAAAATAGGCAAGTAATCCCCGTCTCTAATTATAAATTTAGCTTATGGCATAAAACGTACAATTATTATAACCTTCCCTCCTTGGCTTGGAAGCCTGCTGCTCATTCCACGGTTGAAAATGGGTGACACCCGGTGATATTTCAAGATAAAACAAAATAAAACATAACTAGTCTTAATTAACTAGATAGGGAAGGAAATAGAGTTAAAATACTGAAAATAATGAATATGAACTATACTAATTGTATTCTACCTTTGGCATAAAAAATCAACACTTGAGACAAATTAAATGGAATCTCAATAATAATAATAATAATAATAATAATAATAATAATAATAATAATAATAAAAAGCACTAGGTCATCTGACACAAATGAATGGATGTACCCCTGTGATAATTAAAATTCTCAGTGTCCTTCAGATATTATCGTTCATCTCAATTAATTCTTTAGTTGGTTTCACTATTCAGAAACACAAACATTAATTCATTACTTAATCCAAATTCCTACCTCAATTATGTGCTGTATTATGTGTGCACTCAAGTGACTTTCAATCATCTAAGCATCATTGTTATTGTTATAAGATCATGACCTTACATTAACTTGAATTCCATACTATTATCTTTAGGCTACAATTTTTGGGGGGTTTCTTTGTGAACATAATTTTACAATCACTAACTTTAAATGACCTGTGTTAACATGACTCAACAATAAAAACATTGTTTTGTCACACTATTTCATCCCACTGATTAGCTAGAAGTGGGTCCTAATCAGCTGCGAACTTCCGACATAAAATCTCCCCTATGAGCAAGTATCATTGAAGAATCATAACCTAACAAACACCATTAACCAGATGTCATATTAGTCGTAAATGATATGAAGTTAACAAAACTAAATTACACAGATCATCATTCGTTAAATATTAAAATGAAATGCATAAATAGGCCTATGCACGTACGTAATGAAGTATCCCAACATAAATGAATGGTAACAGCAATGAAAAGGAACCTGCAAAACTTACATACTATACTGCTTCTATGGCTGCGGGGTTAGAACCCACACCCCAAGAATCAACCGTGTGGAAATACACTAAACCATAGATATGAATCTGTGTTGTTCAAACATGTGTGACAGTGAAATACAATAATACATCAACGTATCAAATTCCAATGATGCAGCAACCTTCCATGAGATAACTATAACCTGTGACGTGGGTGGGGATTGAACCGAAGTTCTGCTTGACCGAAGAAACAGCCTATCTGAAATCCCTACATCCCTGAATCTGCATTATGTTATTAATAACACTTGACAGAAGTGAATCAGTGCTGTGTATCTGCTCCATGGAACAGGTAATCTTATTATTTTGAAACCATATAAGACACCTTAAAAGATCCCTAGAACAACACTTCTCAAACGGACACGGATGTATGGTTCAAGCATTGGGGACTCTCTCTTATCACTGACACATAAACACTTGGGTAAAAATATACATTCGAGCTCCCTGCTGAACTAATTAACATTTCCTCTTATTCTGACTGACGACCTCGTAATATCTGGTGCTTACTTTACCAAGAATAAATCATTCTAATATTTCACCTCATTTCCACATGTACTATTTCTATGCTCGACTATCTGCAATCGCTGTGTCGTAATCATCTTAATCTGCTAATTAATTTCCCTACACATACTGTTCCATTCACTGCAGGAAGACAAAATTCTATGCAATGTCCCTACTTCAGTATTTCACTGGAAAAGAAATGTAAATACAGCACTATTATTCAATTTTAAATACAATTTCATTATACTCTTGGTCTGCTATCTAAATATTTAACCTGGTTGTAGATGATCACTGATTCACAACCCGTCCCATTATCTCACAGCTCACGAATGTACGTAATGCTCCTGGTTTCACACTCCCTTCTAAGAAGAGACACGCTTCTCACACAACACGACACTATTCCAAACTAAGCAGGAGATATATCACATCATAAATCTACTTATACACAACAAAATTCTTCCCTCATTGGCATCCATACAAGCAAGTTAACTAATTCCTAACATCCCTCGATATGTAGAAAATAAAGGAAAATGTTGACATGTATGACATATATTTACATAACTTAAAAGAGGAACTGGTTATTGAGGTTTGCAGGCCATAATAATATCAAAAATACTCAGCCGATTCCAGTAACATACATTGTTTTGCTAAGGAATGTTCATCCACCAATGAGCCAAATGTTCTCTACCACTGGTGGCTATCGATGATGGTCACTTGCACATGATTTCCTGGCACAGTTTATTAACCACAGCCTGTTTCACAGTTCAGTTCCTGCACTGAAAGTTAAATTATCACTGTTCTTGTTTCCCATATTTGGGTAATCCTATCGGATATAGTTCATGCATGATCACTGTCATTGATCAAGGCTATCCACCACGTGTACGAATAAAGTGCAATGCACGTTTTTTGTGAACATGATCGATTCGCGTAGTGTGTCTAACTCGAGCGTTTCCTCGCCACTTCCTATATCGGACTCTGTGCCCTCACAACACATTGTATCATATTACACACAGGAAGATCTTCACAATTACATCTTCTAACTATACAGCACTTCATAATTACTTTTATACATTATTTACAACAATTTCTCTCATATTCAAATGTTCCCCTTTAGCTTTTAGGTCATCCAAACAATCATTTCATATTGTACCATTGCAGTAAATCTCCTTGTGCAATAATTAGCACCACTCCTATTGCTTACTCCAAATTCTCCATCAGTTGATATGTTCCCCTCTTACTCTGATATTTGCTTGCTGACTTACTCTTCACGGAAACGTACTGCGACCCAATTTCATCACATCCGTGATTAACCATACATGGCTATCCAGCACCAAGATTGTTGTCATTTATTCTAGCTGATATATATATCTTATGGTTGTACAAGTACACAAAAGTTTACAAATAATCAAATGGAAATATCCAAATTTGACAACCATTCCAGAGCACATGGTGTCACTTGGTGTAGAGTCTTCAGACCACCGTCAGATGCACGAAGTGGGCACTCTTGAACAATGTGTTGTATAGTTTGGTCCTCCACTCCACAGTCACAGGCAGCAGATGTACGGAAACCCCATTTCTTTAAGGTGTGGCCACACCTTAAAGAAATGGGGTTCAGCTTTGACCAGGTTTGGCGTGGTAGTTGGAATCCATCTACCTTCTTTTCAGGATCTTCAAACAGGTGAGCATTGTTGGGTGGATGTTCGTTACAACGTTGTTGCCACTTGTAGGTCATGTTGAAAGAATCGATACCTTCTAAATCAACCCAGGGTGGCTTGCGTGATTTCAAACATGTTGGTGGATCTTGCAGGGCATTATACAATGGAGAGTTCTTATGAGAGGTGATCTTCTTGAGCAAGCTTACCTTAGCTGCTTTCCTCCTTAGATCTTGCAGGGCGATATTAGCTAGGACTGGTAGCCACTGTGTGGAAGTAGATCTAACAGTACCAGTGATAACCCTCATGGTCTCATTGAGTTGCACATCAATCTTACTGGTAAGAGTGCTGTTTTCCCATACAGGGGCACAATATTCACCAGCAAAATACACAAGAATGAGTGCAGCAGAACGTAGAGTATTAGCGTCTGCACCCCAGTTCTTCCAGCAATCTTGCGGAGAAGATTCACTCTTGAGCCAAGTTTCCTCAATAACTTGATGCACTGTTGTTTGAATGCCAAAGACCGGTCCAGAGTGATTCCAAGATATATTGGATTGTAGTTAAGGGGTATTTCGATTCCGTCAAAAGTCACATGTAGCTTCCTTTGGGTTTCTTTGTTACTTAGATGGAATGCAGTAACCTCAGTCTTGTTTGGGTTGGGTTGAAGTCTCCATTTGTGGAAGTAATCACTTAGTTTCGGCAGATCACTAGTTAGAGCATTCTCACAGTTCGTGAAATCTTTACTCTGGACAATTAATGCTAGGTCGTCTGCATACTGGATTTTCATGGAATCTGTGTGAGGCATGTCATGGATATGCAGGTTAAACAAATTGGGGGCCAGAACTGATCCCTGAGGTAGGCGATTGTTTAGAATCCTCCACCTGCTAGCTTGCCCATTCGGGAACACCTTAAAGCGCCTATCAGAAAGCATGTTGTTCATTAAAAGTGCCAACTTTTGACATGGGATGATTTCAATAAATTTGGACATCAAGCCCTCCCCATACAGTGTCGTAAGCTGCTGTAAGATCCATGAAAACTGCAGCTGATTTGAGGCCTCGTTGAAATCCGGCTTCTGCGAGAGTTGTCAATGCCAAGACCTGGTCGCAGCAACTCCGAGGTTTCCTAAAGCCACCTTGTTCGATCGGGATGATTTGATCAATGGCCTCTTGAATGCGATTTAGAATAAGCCTTTCTAGTAGCTTCTAGCTGATGATGTCCCTTAGGGGAAGAAACGTACTAGATTCAATTAAATTATATATGTATTGAACATGTGGACCACTTAAATATAATATTTAAGTTATTCTTAAATATTTGATGCTTATTTTAGAGTCAGTACAGTTTTTTAACCTAAAATGAAGCTGTTAACACTTGTTACATGTAATTTGTATTACCTTTCTTTACTTATAAATTCACGTTTAATAAACCAGTGACAATGAACCTGACGTTCATTATACATTTGAATATAATACAATAACAAGAAAACATTCATTTCAAATGAGAATGTCTAGTTCTCTGATGGAATCAAGAAATCAAAGCATGTAGCTTGCAGCTGCCGACGATGTGAGGGAGGTTTTGGGGCACCACAGTCGCATTACAGTGATGTTAAGCAGTTTCACTGCATCTTCCATGGTATATCTGACCCACTGCCTGTGCCGGTAGGTGAAATCCACTAGCACTTTGCACACATTGTGAAGGGACAAGTCTGCTGAAAATTTCCAGCAGGATTTCCTAATTTTCACAGCATTGCGAGCCATGTCAGCAGCATGGCGTGACTTCAACCTTTGAAGATTGAGTGCAGGGATGTCTTCTTGTACAGGAGAGCAGCAGGAGCCCATAGATAAGGCATATGTTGTTGTTCAACATATCAGGTATATGGGCCATACAGGAGAACAATACTCTGCACTGGAATAAGCCACACCAAGGGCAGAATGTCATAGAGTGCTCAAGTGGTCCCGCACAGTTTCTGAAGAATATTGTTTCGAGGTTTCAGTTATGTATGTTCAGTAGACATTGCTAGAATGATACAGTTACACCTAGATAGTTAGGAAACCAGTTATGATGAAGAACTCGATTGTAGAATCTGATGTTCAATTTTGTGTTAGCCCGTTTGTTATTTAAATGGAAGCATGATAATTCTGTTTTACTTGCATATCCTAAAATAGACCTCTAGAGTGGAAACGGCCTTTGATAGTATCTCCTCAGTTTTCTTGAAATTGTGCTATTTTGCAATATCAGCATAATGAAATTTTCTGCAGTTTGACTCAAGAAGGTCAGAGGTGTATAGATTGTATAGCAGAAGGGGCTAGAACTGATGCTTGAAAACTTGCACAGCCATACAAAAATATGTGTTAAAAGTGCTGAAAACACCAAAACCCCTTAAGGCATGTATAGCTGTCACTCCTAAAATGGGAGTAACTCATAGGCATACCATATTTTTATACTGGGCAACAAATTCCATGAACATTTCATGGTTTGGGGAAATGTTTTCCAGGAACAGATTCCAGTTAATTTTAAATTTCTTCCATCTAATCGAAACTGACTTTCAACCTATTAGGTCGTGTTACGTACATTTAGTATGTGTTGAAGAGATGTTAAGTACAGAACAAAAATGGCCAACTAGACACCACTGGTGCGGACCAATAAAAAGGTCAGATACTGTGTGTGCCAAGTGGAAAAAATAAGGTTTTTGTTGTTTGTGTGTAGGACTGCACAAGTGTTGAAAGGTGAAGTGCAAATATGTACTGTACATATAACATGCATGAGTATAGTAGTGATTTGGAAAAGAACTCTTATTCATAAAACAGTGATATTTTATTAACTAGTAAACATGCATCAGTGTGCACCAAATTTAGGTGAGTACAATCAAAATACTCGGATGTACAGAGATCCAAAATTGAATTTTAATTGTTCAAAATGGCATAAATTTGTTTCTGGGCACTACGAATTATTTTTGTGATGTTGATATGATGCATGAAGAGAGGGATTACTTAGCTACAAGAAAATGGAAACTATAATAAGATATCATGAAAAGTGAAACTGGGATATGCTTTTACCTTCGGTGCTGCATAATAAGCATTTTCTCTCTGGCAATGTTAGCAAACACCGCAGTAAGAGAGCTGGCACTACACACGTTAACAGAGAACCGTTCGGAAAGTAAAATTCATGGACAAGCTCTCGGGGGTTTCACAGGCGATGCGCTATCTCCAGTTCTTTTCAGCTATGTTTTAGGAAAGATCATCTACGAGTAGGAAAATGCTCAACCAAGTTTACATCCGAGGATCAGAAAATTGCCCTGCGTTCACAGATGATCTCGCACTCCTGTCTAGAAACACAACTACAGAACAGATCCAGGAAGCAGATAAAGCAGGACTGCAAATTTTCTTTGAAAAGAAATGACAGCATCAAAACAGCCCCTCATCACTTGAAGACAGAGCTTGAGGTACCTCATACAGCTGAAAACTGTACGTAGCTGTAGTCGTTAAGGTAACATCTTTGATATTTCAAAATGGCGTCTGGTAATGACAACATGGTGTTTTATCTTCCGAGTAAATTAATATTAAAATGTGACGAAAAGTGCAGGAAATGTCGAAGATTGGTGAATATTGGAATGTTTTGTGATCAATAGTAGCATTGTAAGTGCGAAAATTACCCTAGAGACGTTAAAGCTAATTAAAATGTTGACTGGACTTGTAAGCAGTATGTTCGGAATGTTGTTGTTGGCGGCGACGACATTAACGATGTAGCACCGAAAATAAACGATGAGGAATACAAAAGTGCATTCGAAGTTATAAACATTCTACAAAAAGGACAATGATGCTCTTAAAGTAGAAAATCAAGAATTAAAAGAAAGACTGCGATCACTAGGATTCACGACTGACCACTTGTTGCCATATCATATATGCCCCAAATAGTAATTATATAATATGGTGTAATATAGAAGTTGCGTAATGCAGTATCCCGGCAGCGCGTGGCGTCAGTAATAGCTTCTTATCTAAGCATAGCAACATTGAATATCTCAGGTATTCCGTATGACTCAATCGGGGATGTACGAGAGTGTTTGAGAGTGGCCGATTATAAAAGGACCAATCACAGCCCTGGAAGCGATATGGCAGAATGAAGGGATTTACAAAACAAATGAAGTCAAGTTTTACCAACTTCAAAATTTACAGTGCGCACTATTCTAAATTTATTAGGCAATCTGTTATAAAGCCATACTCCACGTTTTTAATATGAAATAGAAGCCAGTAAAGCAAGTTAAACATTAAAAAACTACCTGTAGACAGTTGCAATACTTAATTTGAATTAATAAAGTAATTAACATATTTCTTTTGAATCAGCGCTTTTGCAGAGTAGTGGGTGAGCAATAGCGTCATCGCATCAGTGGAATCCCCGAAGATATGACTAATACCGGAAGTTTGGTGTATATAGCAGCCTCTGGAGATGGAAAGTCACTCTGCTTTGAAGTGTCAACCGCGCGGGTCGGTGTTTTTGATATTAAGCCAGTGGTATAGGACAGTAACTTTGTTTTTGTGACCAATATTGAACATATAAGTAGTCAATTTGTGAAGCTGAAACGTTTCTTTTATGGAAACATGCATTACATGAATGCAAGTGATAGATTGTAGTTACGAGTGTGTATAGTACATTAACAGAGCAATTACCTTTGCTATATAAATAATATCACGTATCATGTATGTCAAAGTGCGATGGTGACACGGGATAATAACAATAAAAACGATAGTTACTGTCGATATTTCCGTACCCGTATATACGTAATTTGCATACGGTTTGTGCAAATACCATGTCGGTACGCGTCCGGTTTCGCAAAGAACTTGTGCGAACCGTTGTCATCGTATCGGTACAATTTAATGGTGTGTGCGAAGCACTATTACTACATGATGAAGAGAGAAGAAAAGACTTGCAGAGTATTTGATAACGCCATGCAGTTTGGTGCAATAATGGCGTAATTTGCTGGACGCTGTGGCCTGGAATCATGAAGAAGCTGAGACCAGTTGAGTTCATTTTAATTATAGGCATGCTTAGATAGAAGGAATTAGGCTAATTCGATCCCAGTGTAATGTAAATGTAAATGTCAGTCTTGTTGTGACTGAGCTGTGTTGTATTTTTATAGATTAATGTCATGTTTCAGGGAAATGCATGTTTGGAACCCTGATTTTTATATATTATTTTATTTCCTTTTTATAAGATGGGAAAGAGGGAAATGATTAAGTGTAGATGAGGATATATATATATGTCTAAAGGTAACTGTGTATTCCATTTTGGTACAAGATGTAGACTCTTTTAGTATGAAGGCTACACAGCCTAAAGTTTGGTCTGGGAATAAAATTTAGTAAGGTATTTTTTTCTGCATGTAGCACGTTTATAGGAGTGCATGGCAGTGATGACCAACGTAAAAGTGCACCGTCGAACTAGTATCTTTCAGATCCGCAGATAGAACTAGCTAATTGTTACTGAATTATGTATTTACGAGAAAAGGCAAGATTAGCCTGACACTGAGATTACAATGTGTGTTAATACAGAACGGAAGTGCCTGGAAATGAATATCGGGAAAGATATAATGGTGTCAGCTGCATGAAATGAGAGAGAAGTTTGATTTGCCTCGTGTGTCATTATCATTGTGAGAGTCGAACTCATGAACTCCGAAGTGTTAGGCCAGATGTGTCGTGTATCATATCTGTAAGCCGTGTTATATTGGAATATGTATTTAAGGCCATAGGAATGTGTATTGGTGCCTTATTATGAGTTCGAGGCCTTGTGTTAGTTAATGAACAAGAGAAGTGAATGGCAGCGTAATTTATGTTCCCAGATATATTAGAATCTCTCAGGCAGGAATTACCAATCCAATTAGTTAGTTTCTTTTCTGGCGAAGTAAGAGGTTTCGTAGCGGAAGCAGGAGAAGTGTTCCGTGATTTATATTACAGCGTGCGAAGTGAAAGATCAACAGACGGACAGCTGAGCCAGGGGTTTCGTGTTCTTTTAATAATGTAGGAGTCTAGTATCTTATTGTTTATATTACAGATAACATATACACAGATGATTTTTTTTTATTGCATGTCTTTACAGGTTTCTCTGAGAGTGTATTTTGTATTAATTTGTGTTACTTGTATTATTGCTGATTATGTCATTGCCAGCGTTGATAAAGACTTGTTCTTAAATATGAGTCCGAAACTCATTTTATTGGGAAGCAGGCTTCTAAGCCATCCAATTTATGACAGAGCGGTCTGTTAAGTAAATTCAGTGTAGATATAAGCTAGGGTCCGTGAAATATTGATTTGTTGATAAGTGATGTACATATAGTTTTATTATGGATCGGATTTAGCATAATTTTATTCTGTCGCGGTATGTCCTGTAATTATAATTTGAATGATATCCGTCAGGATGCGTTAAGATGAATTTAACTGCGTAAGTCGAAGTGAAGTGTGAATTTCTTCCCCAGGTCGTTGCGTTTATTTTGTAAATGTTCTCATTTTGAAACGGGACATTGCCCGTCCTTTGTAAATTGGTGTAATTTATGTTAATTATGTGCCCGGCACATATTAATTTTTTGGCATTTATTTGAGCCATATTTTAATTATTTTCCATTTTTTGTTTATCTCGAATTTCAATAATGTTTATTAGTCAATAAATCCATCTTACCCCTTTATTTTGAGTTTTATTTCGGAAATATGATACTGTTTCCCGTTCAAATACCCATGGTATTTATTTTATCCTGACATTTTAAATTTATTTTAGCCCAATCAATTTTTTAAGAACCGAACACGCAGCTCTCCGATTGGCGCCGGTAGACTGTATTTAAGACGGGAACGGTACACACTCTTCGAATTATATACCGGTACCAGTGACAAAGTTGAGCACGTGGTGTCAAGTAGTTCATGATTGACTGGCTAAATATAAATCTACAGCTGAATTTCTGGAAATAAACATGAGGAATAAATTTCTGCTGTAAATAATTTAATTCGGGAAGAAAGTGTTGGCGCGCGTAAAACCAGAACATCGCGAACCACTGTCGTTGCCATCCCAAGGTCAAAAATTTGGCCTTGATTTCAGAATCAAGACTCAGCTAGGCCTAAATCAGCAAAGGTAGCTGTGTTTGGTGATAGCCAAGAAAGGAGAATTGCGGGAGTGATATGCGATAAGAATATAGCAGTAACTGGAGAAGTATATCCAGGAGCTTCTATCAGCAATGTCCTAGTAAACCTAGAAGAAGCAACTAGGTACTTCGGGAGCGGTTATGCAGTGCTTTTCATCGGTGCTGCGAATGACGTAGCTCACGACGATGCCAAAAATGGAAGGTCACAACTTATATATACACTAGTGAAGCTGACTCCCACTAACATCTTTGTAGTGAACGTGCCTTACAGGCATGATTTTAGTAGAGACTCATGTGTGAATATTGAATTGGACAAAGTTAATACAGATATTGTTAAAATTTATAAACGTTCTCATAGTACTTGGGTTTTTGAATGCAGCAATTTCGACAGACACTATTACACAAAACATGGCCATCATCTAAACAATTCAGGTAAACGAAAGATTGCTAATATTGTTTTTAATTTTATTAATCATAAGATACGTACTTTGAAAAGTGCAACTGCCTTAGATAATACCCACCTGGAAAACTAGTAGAAAGAGTCAGCTGTTCTTCAAGCTGGATCAGTCAACTAGAAAATGTTATGAATTTTAATAGGCCATGTAAACGAAAACTAGCATCTGTGACCAAATCGGATTGGTCACCAAATCAAACCATTATCAAAGATAGTTTAGTAAGTAGCCAAACTGAGGTATGTTATTCTCCTTTTCATAAAATACCAGTTCATCAAACATCAGGTCAGAAATCTTCACCAGTAATGAGTGATACAAAAAGTAGTTGCCGAGAGGTAGATGGTATCCAAAAGAAGGATAGCAAGGGTAAATCTCTCAATTTATTGCAGGTGAATATCCAGTGCTTTAGAAATAAGTTGTTAGAATTAGAACACTTTTGTGAAACCGAGAAAGTTAACGTTATTTTTGTATTGGAGCATTGCCTTTCTGAAAATCAAGCAGAAAATGTTGTGCCCTGTGGATATACTGTTGCATATATATTTTGTGGGACTTTAGTTAAAGAGTGTTTTAAATTTGTTAAGATTGATTTAAGTCAATATGTGTGGAATTAGAGGGAGAATTTAGTTGTATGAAGCTGGTTGATCAGAATTTGATAGTTGTTAGTTTGTATAGATCTCCAGTTGCCAATATTTATGCATTTCTTAAGAATTTTGAATTTGTAATTGAAAAATTTTGGAGTTTAAAGCCAAAGATGCTGTTTATGGGGATTTTAACATAGAGATGGCATATTCAGATGGGCAGATTTCTAGAAATTTTCTGAATTTACTAAGAGCTCTAAATTTAACTTGCACAAACAAGCTACCTATATATAATAATGCATGTTTGGATAATATTATTGTAAATTCTTGAGAAATTTGTATACACTTAAACTTGATGGGGGTTTCACAGATTATGGCCCCTTGCTTATATCATTATAATAAGATAATGACATATTTTACAATGATGAACCTGTTCTGATGTGGGTAAAAAGTCAGGGTGATGATTATATTTGTTACAGAGTTTTTGTGGATCACAGAGAGGTGAAAGCAGGTGCTGGTTTGAATGGGCCTATCTACGATAGTCGAAGATTAATTTAAAACTTTAAAATAAAGGTTATATTTCTTTTCAGATATTAAATTTTAACAACCAACAAGATTTCAGGTACAGAGGTAGTTTTATACAAAATAGAAAAACAGAAAAACCTGGATAAGGTTAGTTACAAAATTCAAGCTTCCAGCTCCCTATTAACAAGGTCAATATGTCCCTACTGTAGCGTTTAATTAGATAGGCAAGGAGACGAATCTCCCAATTTGTTTTACAGGAAATTTCAAGAGCACTTTGCTCCAAAGGTTACAAGTTATGGCCTCCAAAAAGCACCATTCAAGATCACATATATATATTTTACATTGAAGAAAAGAGCCTCAATGCTCTACAATTCTACCAAGGAGACTACACTCCCAGACCCTTACAGTCTACTCAAGGCAACCATTAACTTTTTCAATTGGGATTAGAGCATCTTTGCTCAATTAAATTACACTTTCAGACCTCTCTAAGCACAACCTACAATTCACAAGACAATATCAAGTGATTTTTGAGTTCACACAGTGGTATCCTGTATGCATTCCATTGGGCGTTCGTGGAAAAGTACAGGTTAAAGTTACTGGCCAAAAAATAAAAATGTATGGAGGTGGAAACTTGTGCTCCTTGAAATCAAAGATTAAAACCCCACACTACTAAGCTGACTAGATGGAAAATTTAAGTAACGAGGCTTCAGATAGGAAACGGTTACAAAAACATAGTCGCCTCAAATACAAGTTGACAGGGTGTCACTCTCTATTCCCGAATTTCAGTTAAGTACACTTGATTTACTCAAACTTTTATGAGAAGAAAGAGAAGTTTATATTTTAGGAAATAGACCGTTACATAGTTAAAGATTGTAACCTTCCCCTCGAGTCAACTTGCGGAGATAACTACTGGGGTAGAAAAATTGTGGCCATTACCTTAGCTGATGTTCTGCTTGCCGATGGATGAGGCGCCCGCCACCTCTCTTAGCACACACATTCAGTAGCACGACGATCAATAAAACAAGTTAACTCAAAGAAGCGTCAGCGTGTATACCCGATAGGAAGGTTCGAGAAGGCTCTGGGCTAAGACCAGACACACCCTCTTATTTTTATTGGACGGTCGAAAAGTTACAAGAAGCCTATGACTGGCTGAAACATAACTACATAAAATATGTGATTGGGCAAACTCCAAAGTTGGTGGGATAAGTAAGAAGTGTTGCAAACCTTGAAGTATCAAAAGCAAAGAAAGTCAATTCAGTTCAGAAAACCTATAAACACAAAATTTCTTTAAATTTCTAGTTGTTCCACTTTGCACCAGAGTGCATGATGTCAGTTCTTAAATAGAGTCATCTATGGAGAAAAGTCCAAACTTCTTGAAATAGTTGTTGCAAACTATGATACATGAAAAAAAACAGAAAATATCCAGTCGGTCTAGGAAACCTTAAAATAACACATTACTCTTATCACTTTAGTAGTAACATCTGTTGATCAACGTCCCGACTTCTTTCACTAATTGTTTCAATATTTCTTTGATAGATAGCATTCTTCGAGAAGCATACGCAGTTGAGGTATACCTCCCCGTACAGTCCCCCCAAAAGTCGTTCCATGGGGAGACACTATAGAGAAAATAAAATTTTGGTGGAATTTCTTTGTTGGTAAATTTCTTGCTGAGAGTTCATTTTAGAGAAAAATATTTTGAAAACCAGTCTTGATGTCATCCAGAAGTTTTCTAAGTCCGTGATGCCTAGTTTTAAGTTTGACGGCAAGAGGGGCCGCTGCTACCGATACCCGGGTGGGTTCCCCGGACCCCCGAAGTGCCCTCAGATACACCTCCCCGCTACCATGGAAGGGGTAGCCATGGTGATGGTTGCCACAGACCAGATGTACAGATACTGTTCCAAGATGGGTAAGCGGTAGGGTTACCGCACCTCAGCCCTTGCCGGAAAGGGTAGAGCTCCAGCGCACCGTTCAGAAGAAGACTGGACCAGAGTGGAGTGAGCCCTTACCCACGTCGGCACCGCTCGCCAGATTTTGAGACAATGGCTGCCCAGGTCTGAGAGGGCACTGAAACAGTAATTTATTCGGCGACAAAGATTGTTTGGTGGAGATTGAGGGTCATTATTTTTTGCAGGTTGTGATGAGGCAGGTGGCGTAGAGGATGAGTGTGTGTTTAATTGGCATGGATTTTTAGACGGTGGCTAGGTAATGGCTTCCAGGCCACGGACAAACGGAAACATTTATTAGAGGGAAAGGTTGTACAAGATAATTCCCTGGCAGTCGGGGCAGAAAGCCTCTGTATTACAAATAAGTTATATAATTAAGGTTTAATATTTAAGAGCATTACTGTAAGGAATATAACCTATGCTTACACTCAACATTTAGTGGCCAATGTACTGAAACAAGGAATTTATACTGGTTTCACCTGAGAAAGGCATACCCTGAATATCCTCTCCGTGGCTGGGTTGCTGACCAATAAAGTAACAGGGGTTAAGGAGCCGAAAATAATACATGGCCCCTGAAATCTGGGGGAAAGCTTGCCCGCAGGTACAAAACTTTTAACTATAACCTGATTTCCAACTTTTAATTGGTGGGCCTTCGTCCACGATCATATCTCTCTCTAATCTTTTCATGAGAAGCTTTAAGGTTACTTTTAGCTCTCTTCCATAGATCTCTAATATTATCAGGATCTATTGTCTCTGGCAATATTTCATTAAGTGATCAAAGATTACAGAGCGGCGTGTTGGGAACAGACTTGAACATGAGAGATGCTGGAGTGAACTTGTGGGACTCATGAACAGCCGAATTTAAAGCAAAAGATAAGCAATACAATGAATTATCCCACCTGGAACGATATTCATGATGCAAGGCAATCAAAGCAGTTCGAAGATTGCGATTGACCCGCTCAGCCAGAGATGGTTGAAGGTAATAAGCAGAAGTTGTTGCATGTGAAATGGACAGGTCAAAACAGAATTTTCAGAATAGTTTGAAGTGAAAGCCTTAGCATGATCAGAAACGAACATTGGCCAAAAGAAGCAAAGATAGTATTAAGACAAGAAATAGTTGACTGAGCGATTGCCAGCTTAGTGGGAAACAACCATGAAGCCATCTACACACACCCGTTCCCCTTTGATTGGGGGAAGGTCCGACGTAGTCTATATGTAGACGCTCCATGGGGCGAGATGCTTGATGTGATGACAATAGCCCTAGCTTAGTGGACAAGGTGGGCTTACTATTTCTTTAATTTCACCGTGCATATTCTTCCAAATAAACATTTCCCTGATCTTTTCCCGAGTTTTAAGATGCCTAAATGCTCCCCTAATGGGGTCTCATGATAGTATTTGAAGATCATGGGCACAAGCACAGCTGAAACCACTACTTTCATCTTCTGATCGTGCCTCGAAGGTCAACACAAAACCCCGTTCCTCAATACATAAGGGACAACATGTTCCCCAGAAGAAAGGGTTTCCATTATAGGAGCCAGTACTGGATCTTCACGTTGGTATTTTTCAATGTCCCAAAATAACATAGGGGCATCAGTCAGAATAGCACTAATACATGAATATATGGCCGTGGGAAGAGAAGAACTATCTTCCTATTCACTGGTCTCAACTTCATTGGAAAACATGGGACTTAGTCCATCAGCAATTACATTTTCTGAACCTCTAATGTGTCGCACATCAAATTGGAATGCTGAGATTCTAGTAGCTCAACGGTCGATACCACCAGTACGACGAGGCCTAGCTAATAACCAACTTAAAGCTTGTTTGTCAGTCTCTAATTCGAATCTGACATGTTCCAGATAAAGACGGACCTTCCCTACGGCAAACGGTACTGCCAAATCCTCTAATTCACAGATAGAATATTAGGCTTCATGAGCCGATAAAGTCGTAGACGCATAGGCGATGGGTAGCCTTCCGAGTTCTGTTTCCTGAAGGACAGTCGCGACAGCGGATGAGGAGGCGTCAGTTTGGACAATGAATTTCTTGGAGAAATCAGGCATAGCCAATACAGGGGCATTGCAAAGAGCTAATTTAAAGTCTTTAAAAGCGGCTTGCTGTGACGGCCCCCATTAAAATTTGACACTTTCCCTACGAAGTAGGTTCCGGGGCGCTGCCCTATTAGCGAAGTTAGGAATAAACTTTCTGAAGAAATTCGTCATGCCTATGAACCTGGCAATGCCTTTGATGTCCTTGGGAGGTTTGAAGTCACGGATGGCCTGTGTTTAGGAATGGTCACTAGAGACCCCATCGAGTGCCACAATGTGGCCTAAGAAAGACGTAGAAGGCTTAGCAGTACCTACCTTAGATAATTTAAAGTTAAAAACTTCATGATCGCTCCGTATTGAATAGAGAAATAAGAAGATGTACAATATTAGAAGGATCCACCTTTTCAATACTCCGTTGTAAGTTGAACTAAAAAGAAGTCACAACTTGTTTATTGGGACCGGTTTCGACACATTACAAGCGTCATCATCAGCCAAATAGTAAAATAGGGCGAGATATAAAGATCTTAAAACAACTAATACATTGAACACAGGCAAAAAATTAACATTGATTCATATCGTAGCAATTCAGTTAATGTCCAAAACACAATGATCGCAGTCAAGAGAGTAAACTGAACATCATTGTCTTGCGCCGAAAACAAATATAGTTGAAGTTCACAAGCAGGTCAAGTATGCACTTATGTAGAGTCGTTGCTAGGCAGGTCTTGTAGGCATTTGTTTCTCAGGCCGAAGAGTAAAAGGTGACGTAATTGAAGTCTTAGGAAAACAGTGTAGGATTTAATTTCGTCAAATTCAAAGTAGGTATATAATTTTGAAAATAATTTAAAACATTAAAAAGAATAAAGTCAAATAAGAATATATTAAAAATAGGAAGAAATAATAAAAGAAAATTGGAATGTGAGGTTCAACTCAAAACAACTTGCCGTAGTAATTAATAGATGAATGGGAGATGATAAATAGAGAAAAGGTTGGTGAACGTTTATTAGAGGGTGGTGGTGGTGGTGGTGGTGGTGATTATTGCTATTAGAGGAAGTACAAATGGGTAAAGAGGAAGAGGTCCGACACTTCGAAAAATAAAGATATCGGTAAAAGGAAGACAAGGACCACGAAAGGCGTGAAAATGAAAGACTCCCTAGCCCTCGCAAACCTAATAGCGTCGGGGTCGGAAAAGAACAAGAGTTGACCAAGGGAGGTCGGACAGGATATATGAAAGTGAGGAGCCTGGCACAAGTAAGTGGAAGCAATGCCAGTACTCAGCTAAGGGTCCCGTGGTCGCTAACCCACGCTCCGAAGTTCAGAGCCCCTGGGGTGGTTAGAGAGTGGGAAGGAAAGGAAAAATGGAAGGGATCCGATATTTCAGAAAATGAAGATATCGGCCAAAGGAAGACAAGGGCCACGAAGGGCGTGAAAATGAAAGACTCCCTAGCCCTCGGAAACCTAATAGCATCGGGGTCGGAAAAGGACAAGCGTTGACCAAGCGAGGTCGGACAGGATATATTAAAGTGAGGAGCCTGGCACAAGAAAGTGGAAGCAATGCCAGGACTCAGCTAAGGGCCCAGTGGTTGCCAACCCACGCTCCGAAGTTCAGAGCCCCTGGGGCTTAGAGGGTGGGAGGGAAAAGGAAGAAAAGGGGGGTGGGGGAAAATAAGGAGGATCAAGGGGGGAGTTGCGAAAGGGGGAAGTGTCATGAGAGGGTATTGTGTAAATTGTGAAAGATTGATCTCTTACTTGTTGACTTCAGGTTATTTAAAATGGAGATGGGAAAATCGAAAGGGCATTGGGCTTCTCAGAAATATCATTCAGATTAAGAATTGGATTGAAAAACTGGTCAAGGTGTATAAAACAGTTTTCGGTGATGTATAGGAGAGGGCCTTTATTTAGAGTGCTGAGAATTTCAATATCTTGATTTATTGTAGTGAAAACATGTTTTGTGTCATGTATGTGTTGTCCCATTCATCCTGTAATGCCTTTAGAATTAGACTTGATGTAAAAAGAAAACTTAATAAGATTTACACACCTAACGATAATAGCAACACTATTCCCTTCGTTGAACGTGAACACATTCTTAACCTTAAAAAGAAAATTAAAGACTATAACCTCATTATCACAAAAGCTGACAAAAGTAACACTACAGTAATAATGGATAAAGTTGATTATATCGAAAAAAACCAAAAATTTCTTCAGTAATAATTCCTTTTCTATAATAAAGAAAGATCCTACTCAACAAATTCAACGTCTCCTAAAACAAACCGTAAAGAACTCTTCTTTCTTATTTACTGAACTTGAAAAAACAAAATTGTTAAGCATGAATCCAGGCCTGCCAACCGCTAAATCTCTCCCTAAAATGCATAAGAGTGACGTCCCTATTCGACCAATTATTAATTACAGACCAAGCCCACTTTACAAATTAGCACAATTCATTCATAAATTTCTTAAGAATAATTACAAATTTTTATCGAATAAGTCTGTAAAAAACACCATAGAACTAGTTGAGAAATTAAATAACTTTAAAATCCAACCACACCATTCTCTACACTCTTTCGATATTGTCAATATGTATCCCAGTATTAATATCAAAAAATTATTTCCTATTATTGAAAATAATATAAACACATATACTTGCTTAAGCAAACTTGAAATTAATGATTTTATGACCATCTTAAAATTAGTAGTTACTAACAACTTCTTCATCTTTGACAATATAATTTATCAACAAGATGGTTTGGCTATGGGTTCTCCAGCCTCAGGGATCCTAGCAGAAATATACCTAGACTTTTTAGAACACAATTTCATTGATAACATTGACGACTTTAAACATGTATTATTTTTGGCTAGATATGTAGATGACACTTTTGTGATACTGGATGATAGAGTTATCAATGCAGCTTCTACTCTTAATAGCCTCAATAAAATTGATCCGCATATTAAATTCATTCTTGAAACAGAACAAAACAAATCAATTAATTTTCTAGACATAACAATAATCAGATTACCTTCCTCGTTATCATATATGATTTATAGAAAACCCACACATACAGCTAATACCATAAAACAAGACTCTTTTCACCCACAGTCACATAAACGTGCCTCATACAACAGTATGGTTAACCGTGCCTTCAAAATACCCCTATCAAAAGATAACTTAAATAAAGAACTAAACATCATGCGCTCCATTGCCAAATTTAATGGTTATAATACATATTTTATTGAACAAATCATTAACAAATTTAGACACCGCCCTAACACGACACTCTTAAAAGATATTCCTAAACCAGCTGCTTACACCACATTCACATTCAATACAAATACCTACAGTATAGCTAATGTCTTCAAAAAACATAATACCATGATTTCTTGTCGAACTAATAATAGAAACTTTGAATTATTACATAACTCCAACTCCGTAAATAGAACAAGTGTCTTTTCTAAATCAGGTGTATATCGTTTTAAGTGCCACAACTGTAATTCTTCTTACATAGGTCAAACTGGTCGTAACTTCAACAGTAGGTACCTTGAACACGTTAATGCAATAAAGCACAACAGATTTTGCCAGATCCTTGGGTAGAGGCCTAAGATCTAACGACATCTCACTCTGGATAGGCAAAGCAGATGAACATGACACAGAATTACATTTCAAAAGGGGAATATTACAGTTAATAGCAAACTTGAAGGTGCATGACTTGCTCTGAATGTCGAGCACAAGACCAGTATTTTACGTGAAAGCGGCCCCCAATATTACAGGGCAAGACAATTGTTATCTACAAACAACGTAACCTTCCAGGTAAACTTTGAAATACGAACTTTAGCAAAAGTGAAACCTAAAATTTATAATGGAGAGGCGTTAGCCGAAACACATTTAACAAAAGAGGACCATTAGTTTGGAAATTTACAACAGGTTTTTAATTTAGAATACCACTCTTCAGAAATAATGGAACTCACACTTCCTGAGTCTAATAGAGTCGTGACTGGTTCGTTATTTACTTCATGTATAAGAAATGGCACGAATCCTGGGGTCTCTGCCGCAATTATGAGGCATTCTCTAGGGCCCTCAAATGATAAATTAGAAGAAATTTCACCCTTAACAGAATGTTTACTTGGTTTAACGTAGTCTGAGCCTCGAGAAGATGAACACTGTCACTCAGCCGAGGACGCTAGTCATTTCCTATTATCGGGTTTAGCGGGGGTAGCACCAGAAGTTGAGCAAGATGGTTTGCTGTTAAGATTAGTGCAATTCTTTGCAAGATGAGCAATCAGCCGCATTTAAAGAACCTTGAGATGGACCTGCTTCGTAACTCATCCCACTAGATTTTTCAAGGGGCATATGTTTCAAAGATGTTCGGTTGATCCACATGCATAACACTTGCGAGTGGGAAAGGTTCAGCGATTTGGTGGCCGAGAACTGTTAGAAGACGGAGGTGGCTCCTTAGCAACTCGTAACGTATCGGCGTACCTTACTCCTTTGGCTGGTACAGCCATTGGCTCTAATTCAGAGAAGGTTTGATGTACAGATTCGAACTTAGGTACGACGTACAGGGCGGGGAGGTATCTTCAACAATAGTCTGCACAATTTGATCTTCAGAGAAATGATGAGCGAATACCCTGGTGTAAAGCTTAATATCCAGAATAAAGTGGGCAAGGTTTTTGTCCAACCGCTGTACTCTAAAATAGTACTTCTGGATTAACGATGACATTGCTCCAGCCGGAATGAAGTTAGCCAGAAGGTGGGCATGGAAATCTGCTATAGATGATCGATCAGCTATTGCTTTAACTATTTTATCCGAGAGGACGCCTAAAGTGTAAGGGTGAATAATTTGAAGTGAGACACTCGAACCCTAAAACATGGTCTTGAAATTCCACTAAAAATCTTAAGAAACAAATGACTTCATTAGTTGAATTTAATTAGTTGAATTTACTGAAAACTTGGAAATGCCTTTAAGCAACATAACCAAGCTGGTGAAACCGGGTGACATAATAGGGTACTGCATTGAAGGTGTAGATGTTCGACCACAGTATTAGTCATGAAGAACGGTGGAGGTTGCCTTTGCTGACCAGAATCTGTTCCCGATTGGGCAGATATTTATTGAGTAGCCACAGATTTTCTACTGTCAACCCCTCTACTAGATTCCTCCTCAGTAGACAAGTTTATCATAGGAACTTGTTCCCTTTTAGGAGTAGCGGCCAGAACAACAGTTGACTAACCCTATTAGACATATCCGACAGGTGTTCCAATAGATTGCTTGCTTCTTTAGCATGATCATCCTTTAATTCTAGAGACAGTAGGTCCCTAGCTCTATTGTAAAAATGAAACAGTCTAGCTTGGACTCTTTTAAGTTGGTTGGAAGAAGGGCCACTCACTTAAAGAAACTAACTACAGATGCTAGCTCGGTAGCTCGGTGGTATCAGTGATAGTGGATACCAATGTCTTTTCCCCCAAATATCGGGATAAAAATAGGAAGTTCTAAGACTCTTTAAGTCTAGCAATGTCTGCCACAAACGTGTCTCCAGATTGGACCTTCCTAATTAGTAGCTCGTAAATCAATTCCTCCTTGCGTAAGTACCCGGGTTCAAGGACTTCACGAGGACCAAACATGTTGACAGAAAAATGTAACATATTTACAAAATTTCCAGCAGCGGAGAAGATTTTAGAGTTCGGAGCGAATTCTACGTTTAGCGTCTAAAGGTGAGAGAAGGTGTTGGTTTGAATGGGTCTATCTACGATAGGCAAAGTTTAATTTCAACCTTTAAAATAAATGCTATATTTCTTTTCAGATATTAAATTTTAACAACCAACAAGATTTCAGGTACAGAGGTAGTTTTGTACAAAATAGAAATACAGGAAAACCTAGAAAACTTGCCGATTTAGGCGGGAGACTCCCGATTTTAGCTTATTTGTTGGTGAACTTCAGACATTTCAGCTTTGTACGCCAATGGCTGGAAGTCCTTCACTCTTTGGTCGCTTTCAAATGAAATATCGACGTTTATGAATACGAGAAACGCGCGCGAATGTGCGATGCTTATCGCGAGGCGTACATCGATCGTGCTATGTTCGTGTTCGTTCGTATCAGTCTAGTCGATTCTAGACACTAGTCGCTAGATTTGAAGTCATTTTTTTCGTAATTTAGTGACAGAATTTCAAAGATAGCGACTAGTGACTTTTCCAGAGATTTTAGGAGCCATTTGGAGGCAAATCTGGTGAATTTTAATTTATTACTTGACTAGCTGTTACCCGCGCCTTCGCTCGTAATTTGATAACAGTATTCGTTCGTCGGTACTGGACTAAGACGTTATCTGGAAATCTCTAAAGTAGGAGTCTGCAACACCTTCAGTTTTCGATATATGTGTATCAGAATTCAGCTCCTCCTTGACTTCTCTTCTCCCCGTTTTACGTGAATTATCCGATAAGAAAAATACATGTTTCTTTACTTTTACAGGAGATTCCAAATGCCAATTTTGATGGCTTTAAACTGTTTTGAGGTATAGATATACTGATTTTAAAAATTCACCCCCTTAGAGAAGGAATATCCGAAAATCTTTCCTTTTGAGCACCTACAATGTGTTATAAATGTATCCTCAAAATTTCATTTCTTTATGTTCAGTAGTTTTGGCTCAGCGATGATGAATCAGTCAGTCAGGGCAGTTTAGAATAGATAAATAGCATTACACTTCGCATAATCGCGCGTGCGCGTGTGATGCAATATATTAATCTGTGAAGTGCACGAGTGTTTAACATATGTGGAGCATGAGTTTAGACTATTTTTGGAAGGCTTATTAGAGACCGATCGTCTCACTTACATACTTGCTGTGGGGGAATAGAAATGCGTAACTTTTAGCCTTGTAGCAATAGTCAGGTTTTGAGACAATAAGTCTTATAATATATACCATAGAACTCCTAGACTAAGGAATCGGACCGAGTGAGTTGGTGTCGTGTAGTTAAGGGCGTGCTGCTGTTAGCTTGCATTCCGGAGGTAGTGGTTCGAACCCCCCAAGCGGCAGCCCTGAATATGTGTTCCGTGGTTTCCTATTTTCACACTAGGCAACTGTTACGGCTCTACCTTAATTCAGGCTACAGCTACTTCCTTCCCACCGCCAGCCCTTTCCTATCCCATTGTCGCCATAAGACCTATTTGTGTCGGTGCAAGGTAAAGTTAATTGTACAATGTCGAGACAGGGAAACTTTTAAAGCATGTGTGCACCCGGTGCACTCTTAAGCCTTTGTCCAGTCTCCTCAATTATGAAGTGAAGTCTGGTCAGCTTACAAGTCTCGAAACTCACCATATTCTAAAGATGAAACAAATGTCAGTAGACGAAGAGAACCAATGAATCACCAGTCCCATGTACTTCTTCACCCAAAACAACTAAACAGGATTCCTTCATTAAGTGCAGTCTCTCTTTTTATGTTCCTGTCATCAAATAAGCCTTTATGTTATACCTACATTTGATAAACCAAATTTAATTTTGCCTCACATCCATTTACTGCAAGATCTGATGCTGGACACATTAAGGAATTTGTACAACCTTCAGTGGTTAAATCCTCCTCTCTTTTGGAAGTCGAGCAGGGGAAACTAGAAGAATGATTGTGACTTGGTCACTGGTAGTTTACAATGTTTATTTATTTATGACTCATGTCTGGAACAGAGTTGCTCTCCATTTACAACAGACATTACAATAATATACCTTGAAAAACAGGATAGGATCACGAAAAATTAACAACAGATTTTGAAAAATTATAATAAACAAATTCAGAAGAAAAATGACAAAAACAACACTAGGTTACGTACAGATCAATTACTGGCTCCTGATTATAGGAATACCATCTTCAGGGCTGCCTCCTGTGGGGTTCGAACCACTACCTCCGGAATGCAAGCTAACAGCAGCATGCCCTTAACTACACGACACCAACTCACTCAGTCCGATTCCTTAGTCTAGGAGTTCTATGGTATATATTATAAGACTTATTGTCTCAAAACCTGACATAACTTAATGTGCCATGACACACAGATGCAAACTGGTCAGGTGCATTATTAAGAGTGTAAAAATAATATCTCAGAGTTTATAGACAATTAAATTCCATTTGGGTCATTGACAAAGAGATAGTGTAATGAATTCTATTTTCTTTTTATGAGATGCTATTTGTTAAGATTGTTTAAATATATTCACTAAAGAAAATCACTAGACACTTTTTGAAGTCTGTTAGGGACATAGAGAGATCTATCTCGTGGTTTCTGAGTAAGTCATTAATCATACTACACATCCTTACTAATGGCGATTTTTTATTAATTTTTGTTGGATAAGGAAATGTAAAAGTATGCCCGGTTACACAAGTTAGATATGCTTATGTCAAAATTAATCTGGCTAGTAGATCACTACTATCTATAACACCATTTATAATTTTGTATAGAAACAGTTGTTGGTATAATTCTTGGTGAGCACTTAATGAATTGTAGCTAAATTCTTCTAATAAGTGACTATGATATTTGTAACCCATATGCTGACTGATTATGCTTCCTGTAATAAATGAGCCATAATAATCTCTTTTGAACCTTTGCAATTTAATTTATATAAGATTTGTAATTTGGCATCCATATAAGGGATGCATATTCTAATTCTGACCTCACAAATTAGTTATAGAGAACACATAAAGTCTTAATGTTATTTATGTCTTTCCCGTTTCATATAATGAAACCTACTTCTTTCCTTGCTGTATTTACTATTATTTCAATATATGCACTGAATGATAAGTTACTGCTCATTGTAACTCCTAAGACATTTACAGACTCGACTCGTTTTAGATTCTGTCCGTTCATGAAGTATTCACACTGAAAAGGAGCATTCACCATATAATAAGCCATCACAAAGCATTTAATGATATTAAATGAGATTTTATTCTTGACGCTCCACATGTAGATATTCTCAATGTGCCTGCTTAGAGAAATGCAGTCACTAACATGTGATACCTACCGAGTTCGATAGCTGCAGTCGCTTAATTGCGGCCAGTATCCAGTATTTGGGAGATAGTAGGTTCAGACTCCACTATCGGCAGCCCTGAAAATGGTTTTCCGTGGTTTCCCATTTTCACACCAGGCAAATGCTGGGGCTGTACCTTAATTAAGGCCATGGCTGCCTCCTTCCCACTCCTAGTCCTTTCCTCTCCCATCGTCGCCGTAAGACCTATCTGTGTCGGTGCGACGTAAAACAAGTAGCAAAAAAAAAATGTGATACCTCCTTGTACAACTTAAGATCGTCAGCAAACATGAGACATTTCGAATTTATAACAACATCTGGCAAATCATTTATCAATAACATAAACAACAGTGGTCCTATATGTGAACCTTGAGGTACACCTGAATTAACATTCAAATCAGAAGATTTGGTCTGATGATAGATTGCAAAGTGATATCTGTTATGTAAATAGGAGGAGATAATTTTTAGCATAGGATTGTTAAATCCAAATCCAGATAGTTTTTTTAAAAGCACACGGTGATCAATCTTGTCAAACGCAACGGATTTATGACTGTTTAAAGTATTAGCCACATCTTGAACCACATTTGATAGGTTTGTGATAGTTGACCTACCAGGATAGAATCCATGCTGATAAGGTGAAATGTAGCTTTTAACATGATTAAAAATCCGGATATAAGTAATTGTTTTGAAAACTTTTACAAAGGCACATATTATGGAAATGGGTCTGTAATTTTGTACATCTGAATTTTCTCCGGCACTTCCCAATTCATAGAGCATCTGAAGCATGGCGGAAGGGAGGAAATTTTCTCATAATTTTGAACGTACTTCACTGATAGATTAGTTCGTGTTATTCCTGGTATTTTAACAATCCCTCACAGTAATAATGAATGTGAGGGGATGTTTAGTCAGGTTACTAAAACATGAACACAGTTCAAGTCATCTATTGGTGATGAAAACTTGGAGAGGTTGTTGACAGTAAAATCAAGGCTACAGGGCAACTGCTTTCAACAAACCTTTGAGGTTTTCTCAGGCAAGCAAAATCTGCCACTGCTGCTTCTTTTAGTCAACGGAAATTTTCTACTGACGGAGAAGTTTCTGCAAATGAGCAAGATGGTAGGAAGGCAGGCATACCATATCATACATGTTCTTATATTTTTTCCGTTGTTGTATATGAGTATTTAGGTATCACTGAATATGAATACATATAAGAGTAAAGTATTTGTGCATTTTGATTCCACTCAGTTTCCCTGGAAATATGTGTTTATTTAAATGTGGACTTGGTGATATGATACATTGAGCTTGCTAGGATAATGTATGTATTGCACAAGACATGTAGAATAAGCAGATTTGACCAATTATATCTCCTGATTTCTCCTGATTTTCATATCAAAATCTCCTGATTTTTGGTTTTGTAAATTTGGCAGGTATGTTAATTACAAAATTCAAGCTTCCAGCTCCCTATTAACAAGGTCAATATGTCCCTACTGTAGCGTTTAATTAGATAGGCAAGGAGACGAATCTCCCAATTTGTTTTACAGGAAATTTCAAGAGCACTTTGCTCCAAAGGTTACAAGTTATGGCCTCCAAAAGGCGCCATTCAAGATCACATATATATATTTTACATTGAAGAAAAGAGCCTCAATGCTCTACAATTCTACCAAGGAGACTATGCTCCCAAACCCTTACAGTCTACTCAAGTCAACCATTAACTTTTTCAATTGGGATTAGGGCATCTTTGCTCAATTAAATTACACTTTCAGACCTCTCTAAGCACAACCTACAATTCACAAGACAATATCAATTGATTTTTGAGTTCACACAGTGGTATCCTGTACCCATTCCACCGGGTGTTCGTGAAAAGTACAGGTAAAGTTACTGGCCCAAGAATAAAAATGTATGGAAGTGGAAACTTGTGCTCCTTGAAATCAAAGATTAAAACCCTACTTGGGCTAGTGGCCCGATAATGCAGAGGCTAATCCCACACTACTGATGTGACTAGATAGAGGAAATTTAAGTTACAAGGCTACACATAGAACACGTTTGCAAAAAACATAGTCACCTCAAATACAAGTTGATAGGGTGTCACTCTCTCTATTCCCGAATTTCAGTTAAGTACACTTGATTTACTCGAACTTTTAGATGAGAAGAAAGAGAAGTTTACATTTTAGGAAATGGACCGTTACATAGTTAAAGATTGGAAACTTCCCCTCGAGTCAGCTTGCGGAGATAACTACTGGGATTGAAAAATGGTGGCCATTACCTTAGCTGATGTTCTGCCTGCCGATTGATGAGGCGCCCATCTCCTCTCTTAGCACACACACTCAGTAGCACGACGATCAATAAAACAAGTTAACTCAAAGAAGCGTCAGCATGTATACCCGATAGCAAGGTTCGAGAAGGCTCTGGGCTAAGACCAGACACACCCTCTCTTTTCATTGGACAGTCGAAAACTTACAAGAAGCCTATGATTGGCAGAGAAATAAATACACAAAATATGTGATTGGGCAGACTCCAAAGTTGGCGGGTTATGTAAGAAGTGTTGCAAAACTTGAAGTATCAAAAACAATGAAAGTCAATTCAGTTCAGAAAACATATAAACACAAAATTTCCTTTAATTTCTAGTTGTTCCACTTTGCACCAGAGTGTATGGCATCAGTTCTTAAATAGAGTCATCTATGGAGAAAAGTCCAAACTTCTTGAAATAGTTTTTGTAAAGTGTGATACACCGAAAAACAAAAGAAATCCAGTCAGTTTAGGAAATCTTAATATAACCTTACTCTGTTACTTTAATAGTGACATCTGTTGATCAATATCCCGACTTCTTGCACTAGTTGTTTGAATTTTTATGTGATAGATAGCATTCTTCAAGGTGCTTCTTTTAAATGCATGGGGTTGAGGTGTATCTCCCGGTAGAATATTAACATATTTATTGAAAATCTAAAACAAATTAACTAGGGCTTTGCATTTGAATTTCAAATGGGAGAAAATGATATTGATTCTGTATTTGGAAACTTTTTAGATAAACTGGTTGAATTGTGGTATTTATGTTCATCATTGGTAAAAATTAGTCTTAATGGTAAACTTAAAAGCAAGAAGTTGAACTGGTATACTGATGAATTGACTCGGTATAGAGAAAGAATACTTTTGCTGCATAGAATTTATAGGAACTCTTGCCAAGGAGGAACCAAGTTAAAAGGCATGTATAAAGCTTATATTAAAATTGTACAAATTTATATAAAGGAAACCTATCCATGCCAAAACTTTAGCTTGTGAAAAATATATTGAGAATGCACTCAACAAATACAAGGCAGCATGGGATGTTATAGTACAAGAAAACATCCCTAGTCTTACTCAAGACATGTTCGTCAATCCTGAAGAACTGAATAAGTATCTCTTAAACTCTGTGAAAGAAATTGGATATCAAATTAAGGCAACAGGTACAGCTGCAAGTGACTTTCTTCATAATCAACCCCCCCCTGCTGAAACACTTTCCACTGGGTTGAAATCACACCTGATGAAGTAATTAACGTTAGCTTAAAATTATGAAACTTAAGAGTATCGATTATTATTGGTTATCTAATTACATCATCAAAAGAATAATGCATTTGATTTCTGAACCTCTAGCTTTTATTTTTAATAAGTGTTTAGAGTTTGGAGTTTTTCCTGATTTACTTAAAATTTCTGAAGTTATTCCATTATTTAAAAGTGGGGAAAAACAGTTTCTTCAGAACTATCATGCAGTCTCAATTGTTTGACTAATTTCTAAAATATTTGAATCACTTTAGTACAATTAACTTAGCAACTAATTTGAAACTTACAATCTCCTATCCGACAGTCAGTTTGGGTTTCGACAACGTAAATGTACTACTACTGCTGTTCTTGAAATTGTTAATCAGATATTAACAGCTTTTGAAAAGGAGCAAGCCAGCTCTTTGGTGTTATGTGATCTAAGTAAAGCTTTTGATTGTATTAATCATGAAATTTTACTTGCAGAGCTTGAAATGTATAGTGTCGAGTATCCCTCGCTGAACATAATTAAGTCATACTTAAATAACAGATATCAGTTTGTCTCAGTTATAAATAGGTATTCCACTTTGAAGAAAGTTACAACTGGTGTGCCACAGGGCTCTGTCCTCAGTCCATTTTTATTCATTCTGGCAACCAATGATTTACAGCAAAATGTCAGAGCTCGTGCTCTTATATCCTATGCAGATGATACAACGTTAATTACAAAACACCAGAGCATCTCAGGTTTGAATCAGATGTCGCAGGAAGCTCTTGTAACTGCAATGCATTGGTTTTCATCCTACAGGCGCTTGTGCAAGCAGGATAGAACTCAATTTCTCACACTGGGATTATCCAAATATATTAAAAGTCAGGTCAGTCAAACTTTTGGATTTTCATATTAATGCCAAATTGAACTGGGAAACACAAATTGATCATGTTTTTTTAAAAAAATATCGTAAGTGGCCTCTTTGATATGGAAATTGAGGGATTTAATTAACAGTGACTACCTAAGAATGGCATATTTTGGTCTCTTCCAGTCACATTTTACTTTTGGACTGTTATTATGGGGGCATTCTTTGTGTGTATAATATTCTTCTAATACAGAAAAAGGTTGTCCGTACAATGTGTAGGGCTGGTGCAATTGACCATTATCAACCTCTCTTCATTAAGCTTAAAATACTGACAATTATAAATTTGTATATTTATATATCTTTCACATATGTTAAAAAGCAACATAAATGAATTCAGTACTAGGGAAAACATTCACCTTTATGATACTTGGGGCAAAGCAGACATTGACATCCCAATTCACAGGCTGTCAAAAATTGCTCACTCACATAAAATCAGTTGTTTATGATTATTTACTAAATCATCACATTCTGCAGGTCCCCTCCTTTAAGTAATTTTAAAAGGAAGCTGTATGATTGGTTAATAGAAAATCCATTTTATAATACCTCTCAATTCTTCGAAATGCATAATGTTGTTAAAAGTTTTAATAAAAGGTGCATGTTCATTTAGCTTTAGTAATATTAAGCACTAAATTATTATCAGTTGGCAAAGCCTATTTCATTGTAAATGGTGAATGCCAAATAAAGATTCTTGCTTCCTGACTAGCAAGAGAGAAGCGAACTACACCAGGCAAGAGAAAATTGCTGCTGCTTTTTTGCTGGGCACATCCTTTATATAAGACAAAAGCCATCTCAAGGCAAGCTAAACTAAGACTCTACAACACTGTGATTAAAGCAGAGTATTTGTATGCTAGTGAATGCCTCTGAATGACAGAAACGTCAGGACAAAGAGAAGCTGAGTCATTTGAGAGGAAAATTCTCTGCAATATAATAGGTCCAAAAATCATGGGTGGCCATCATAGGTTACAAGGGGGTTGGGGGGGGGGGGGGAACTATACCACGAAAGACAAGATTGATTAAGTCAGTGAGGAAAGGAAAACTCAAATTTTATGAACATCTATTTAGAATGGATGAGAAGAAGCTTACAGAACAGATTTTAAAAACATTTGACAGTAGACCTAAAGTTTTCGACAAATAGTTCACGGGATAAAAAAGGCATCTTGAGTAGTCTGGATTAAATTGGGAAGACAGAGTAAATTGTAGATCAATGATGGACAGCTTCAGAGACTCCCATGACGAACAGAAACTCGGTAGCGAATGGACAGAGGCTGCCAGAGAAAGAGGGCTTCCAGTAACGTGTGGTCTCAAATAATTGGCGAGGAGCAAGGGATTTGATGCCGTGGTATTGCTTTGACGTTAGTTGGAAGTGCTAGGGCAGTTCTGGACCATGGTGGGTGATTTGAATTTTGCCGACTCCACATTTTTGATTGATGTGGCATGAGCAAGGTCAATGACATCATACTTCATCAAAGTCATGATGTCATAATGCAATCTAGCCTCACAGGCTCTCCTGGAGGAGCCCCACTGGTGAGGCTAGAGTTTGCGGGGTAGAGGGCTTTCCCCTTGGAACATCCCTCCAGACCACCAAAGTATTAGTTGCCAGGGCCTTGCCCAAGTGCACCAAAAATTTGCCGTTCTAGTTAGCTGTCCACCTCCTCCTCAGGCTTGAAGCCTGAGCGGCCAGCTGTTGGCATTCTGTCTTACAATGAAATGTGGGGATCTCATAGTGCTCATGCTCTTTTTTAATCACTATGGAGAGGGTAAATGGAAAGGTGGAGATGGAACAGAGGGCATCAACACTGCAGAATGAGCAGGGAATAGAGCATGCTGCAGTATTGGAAGGTTATGTCATTAGTTTGGTGACAGATGGCATTTGTTTGTAGTTAGTTCAGGATACAACCGACACATTATTGTTTGTGTAGATTTCATAGGGATCAAGGGAGTTGGCTAAGCGTTTTTGTTTGCAGAGCTGTGAGCCCTCAAGTTGGTAACTTCTTACTCCTTCCTACTCCGTTCGTGACAAGTGAAATATACAGTAAACAAAATTCAGTAGTCTTGGCACGTTCTGGCTCACTCGTCATTTCTTTATATGTCTCTTTGGTGATACCCAGGCTGTGCATGGCAGTTTATTGTAGATTTGTTGGTGACTTATCATACAACAGGTGAGACGGACGAGATATGTTTTACTTGCTGGTGTAATACAAAGTTTAGTTGTCTGAATTTTTAAAATTATCATTTTTATGATCAGTAGAATAATATGTTATCAATATTTCTGTGCATTTTTCGAATGTCACAGTTAATTTGATCATGTGGTTCAAAAGTTTGACAACTCAAAAATAGTTGATTTTGTGATATTTATATAACTTCTTCCATTTATTGAGGCTTCTGTGGTTGAATACGGCAATGATACATATTGCCAACGAAAACCGAACTAAATGGAAAATATTACTAAAGAAATGTCTAAAATTGTCGTGTTGAACTTTTAGAACTGTGCCTTTTTTATATATAGTACCTTTGAACACGAACAAAATTTTACATGTCATTTTTCTGCAGTGGCTCGGAAGGGTAAAAGGCTAAGATACCATGAGTGTCTGATTTTATAGAGACACGTAAACTTTGAATCTCACGTAAGTAGGAGCTTTCTTGAGATGTCTTTCTCTTGAGCAGATGATAATATTTTAAAGGGTTTTGTGTGTGATAGAATAGTTCCACAACAAACAGTATCTTTGAGCTTGCAAATAGGATACTTTTCTTCCCTTGAACTGTATCGTTTGTTTTTAAGGATCCTCTGTGTTTATAAATTTTCCTTAAACATTAGTGAAATATTGAAATTAACCCACATACTAGCAGGTAATGAATTGTAATGCTCATTTGTCTGTGACACTTAGTGGATGTGTGCGAAGTGCATGCCTAAACACTTATTAATTTTCACAGGAAGATTCTCAACTAGTATCAGAAATGATACCTGTGAAACAAGAAATCAAACTAGAGTTAACGGAACCAGGGCCAACACAGCAAAATGCATTTGAGGTAATGTAAATAATTTTATAAGCCATTCTTGGAAATAGTGAGAAAATTTCTTTGGGCAACCCTTCATATCAATTCAAACAATTTGAATGTCCTGTGGAAAAATGTAATTTGTAATAACGTAATTTTCATATTTGCTTTGAGTGGTTCGAAGATCCTGCACTAGGTGTTATGTGGCAGATGGTATATTTCCAAAGACCTCCACTATGTAATCATGTGGATGCTGGTATCTTTGAGTGATTCCAAGATCCTGCACTAGGTGTTTTGTGGCAGATGGTATATTTCCAAAGACCTCCACTGTGTAGTCATGTGGATGCTGGTATCTTTGAGTGATTCCAAGATCCTGCACTAGGTGTTATGTGGCAGATGGTATATTTCCAAAGACCTCCACTATGTAATCATGTGGATGCTGGTATCTTTGAGTGATTCCAAGATCCTGCACTAGGTGTTATGTGGCAGATGGTATATTTCCAAAGACCTGCACTATGTAATCATGTGGATGCTGGTATCTTTGAGTGATTCCAAGATCCTGCACTAGGTGTTATGTGGCAGATGGTATATTTCCAAAGACCTCCACTATGTAATCATGTGGATGCTGGTATCTTTGAGTGATTCCAAGATCCTGCACTAGGTGTTATGTGGCAGATGGTCAGGGTTGCGCAGCTATGAGCTTGCATCTGGAAGATAGTGGGTTCAAATCTCACTGTCGGCAGCCCTGAAGATGTCCCATTTTCACATCAGGCAAATGATGGGGCTGTACCTTAATTAAGGCCAAGGTTGCTTTATTTGCACTCCTAGTCTTCCCTATCCCATCGTTGCCATAAGACCTGTGTGTGTCTTGGTGCGGTGTAAAGCAAATAGCAAAAAAATAAAAATATATGTATATTGAAGAATGTGAAGTGCTAGAGGAGCGGCACATATCCCATGAGTGCTCAATGGCACTGAGGTGAGGACTCCAAGCAGGCGAGTAAGTCCTGCAGAGTTTCCATGGTTGTTGCTGCTGAATGCTCTCTCATATTGTTGTGTTGCAGGATAACCTGGGGAACAATTGCGACTGCAGTATCTCTTGATGTACCTCTGAGCATTAAGTCGGCCTCTGATTTTCTGAAGTTCCTATCGGCCATCTATTGTGATGCCACCCCACACAGTGACTGAGCCGCAGCCAAATCTGGCATACCCTGGACTGCTGCTTCATTGTAACATTCACTGCAGTGACGATATATATATGTATTTGTCCCTTGCAATGTGTTAGACGAAAGCAGGACTTGTCTGTAAACAATACATTGCACAAGTGATGCAGCTGCCAGTTCCCATTGTCCTCAGCAAATCAAAGTCAATCTTTCTTGTGTTGAACGGTTAATCGAGGAACCTGTTAAGTCTCCTTGGCCTTAAACCTGTGTCTCGGAGTCTTGCCTCTGCAAATATTTGCTGCTCTTAGATCAATTTGTAGGTCCCGGGCAGTCCCAGAACTATTCATCACATATCAATCTTCTCTGGCCAATGTTCTCCCTTACCCTGGCTTTCATGTGTTTGTACCAGGCCCAACAACAGATTAAGCCGCATTAAACTCTATAGATACTGCATGAATAGGCCAGACTTTCTGCAGTAATGTCCCTGCCTGTACATGTTTTGCCTCATTCTGATACCTCATTTTGACTGATGAAACGTACACAAAGAGTATAGAGACTTGCTTTCTCAAGATGATAGTGTGAGATGTTGCTCGTACATTTCACACTGAGGCACGACATGATACAGTTTGACTACTGCCATAAAGCCATGGCTTTCGAAGGAAATATGGAGGATTCCACTCATTCTTTAAACATGTTGCAGGAATGAGAGCAACAGTATATATCTTAATCATGGATTATATACATGGTACACATGATAAAATTCTTTTCTTTCTTTTATTTTTGAGCATTATGTCTTTAAACACAGAGTTTCTGTAAGTTGTTATTCTTTTGTTACTCTTATTGATGCTGTATAGAATAACTTGAGTAAAATTTAGACCTGATTTCAATGCCAGACTCCTTATCTTAGGGCTTGTTGGTTTGCTATGTAATATTCTAATTTTCTTGAGTTATTGGGTACTGTAATATACAGCTCGGTGTTCTGTGACAACTAGCACTGTTCCAAGGCCCTCTGCTGCATACCATACAATAGCTGATATAGTTCCAAGATTCGTTGCTAGGGGTATATAGCCGGAAGCGGCATATTAGCTTGTTTCTTGATGCTTGATGTCATGGATTGTGGAGTTATCTTTACTACTTACTACTACATGTGTCAGGGGAAATTCCATCCTTGCAGTCGATGTTGCAGACTCACTGAGTGAGTTGGTCATGCACAGCTGTGAGCTTGCATTGAGGAGATAGTGGGTTCGAACTCCACTGCCGACAGCCCTGAAGATGGTTTTCTGATTTCTATACCCTAATTAAGGAGACGGTCACTTCTTACCAGTCCAGCTCTTTCCTCTGCCATTATCGCAGTCTGTGTTGGTGTGAAATAAAGTTCACTGGTCTTGGCAGACTAATATGTAATAGCACATTCTGGCTATGGGACATTAATTTAATCCTCATTTCTTTAGTATGTCTCTTTGGTGATACCCAGGCTCTCTATGGCAGTTGATTGTAGATCTGTTGGTGACTTAATCCCTTAACTGAGCAGTAATTCTCCACATGTTTTTAAAAATTGAGTTAATTTTGTATATACCCATAAGAAATATATTTGTCTAGTCATGTAATAGAATGTTTCAACAAAGGTAATCAACAGTTTAACATATTTGTTGTTAGCAGGTTGGTATGTCCCAAAACAACAGCGGTACATGACAGTTCCTTGCCTTATGTGAGGTGCATGCCACACAGTGGTTGGGCTGGGTTTGGGGATTTGAAATGTGAGGCGAAGTGATGTTTCAATGCTTCTCTTTGCCTTCACAGCAGCAATGTTGTACTTACCTGTCAACAATGGTGCTGGCTTTCAGTCTGAAATGTACATATGAATCAGCACCTGCAAGTTTCCTGAATATAATATAAGAGCTGAAGATGGAGCATTTTCACATACAATTTCTTTAGGGCTGTTTTCTCCAAATGAGATTAAACTAGGTTTATTTTAAACAAGTTTAAGTCCAAGTTTAAACTGACATCCATTTTCCCCACATTAGTTTAAACTTTGTATTAAATCTAGACTTGGTTCAGAATTAAACCTTGTGTATTGCAGGTTTAAACTGCTGTTTATGTTCAACCTTCGTGACGTGATATAAATATATCTGTGAAAATACTACTTAACGGCTTAGTTTTGACTACAAGTATTACAGTGGTTAGTTAATACTGAACATAGGCCTACTAAAATCATAATACAGTATTAGCATTAGGAAAATGGAAGAATTCATTGACATTTTCGATGAAATAGAAAGTAATGATTTTGTTGAGTAAGTGAGGTTAAGAAGACCTATTCGAACAAGAGTTCATCATTTTGAAAAATGGGATGAAATAGAGTTTTTTCATAGATTTAGAATTCATAAGCAAACAGCAAACATTGTCTTGCATCAAATAAAGGATGCAATTAAAACGCCAACTGTACGAAGTAATGCTATTTCGCCAGAAGCAATGTTTCTTTAAGATATTGTGCTGCAGGCAGTTTTCTAATTAACATCAGTGACCACCGAGCTTGATAGCTGCAGTCGCTTAAGTGCGGCCGGTATCCAGTATTCGGGAGATAGTAGGTTCGAACCCCACTATCGCCAGCCCTGAGGATGGTTTTCCGTGGTTTCCCATTTTCACACCAGGCAAATGCTGGGGCTGTACCTTAATTAAGGCCATGGCTGCTTCCTTCCCACTCCCAGCCCTTCCCTGTCCCATTGTCGCCATAAGACCTATCTGTGTTGGTGCGACGTAAAGCAACTAGCAAAAAAAAAAAAAAAAAAAAAAAAAAAAAAAAAAAAAAAAAAAAAAAAAAAAAAAAGAAAATCATCGGTGACCAATGTGGTATTCATGTGTCAACAACAAGCAAAATAGTTAAGAAGGTTTCTACAGCCTTAGGGCATTTATCACACCATTATATCAACATGCCAGCTACACATGAAGAAACTGCTAGGGTTAAGCATGGATTTTATGTGATTGCTCTTTTTCTAACTGTATTGGTGCAATTGACTGCACTTATATTAAAATACAGTCCCCAGGTTGCATAAATGCAGAAACTTTCAGGAATCGCAAGGGTTTTTTTTTTCAATTAATGTGCAAGCTGTGTGTGACTCCTCCCTCTTGATTTGAGATATTGCGGCTAGATGGCCAGGCTCATCTCATGATTCACATATTTTTAATTCTTCAAGAATTAAGAGGCGGTTTGAAGATGGGGAATTTGATACAGCTGTTCTAGTTGGAGATAGTGCATATCCAGTCAAAAATTATTTAATAACACCATTGGCTTATACACACACACCAGGGGAGCAACTTTTTCAAGAGGCCGTCACAAGGACTCGGAATCCAGTTGAGAGGACCTATGGTATTTGGTAAACAAGACTTCCTATTTTAGCAACTGGAATTAGGCTAAAATTGGGCAGAATCCAAAATGTCAATTTTGCAACAGCTGTTTTACATAATATAGCTTGCACTGAAAATGAAAATATACCTCCTGTTACTGATGACCAGTTGGATTCCATTAACATACTGCACAATTTTCCCCAAGATGCTGACAATCACCTAAATGTAGCAGAGGACAATATCACAAGAACCCATCTCATTTGTCAGTATTTTCATGATTTGTTGGTGAACCAGTGAGTTACTGACAACATAAAATAATTAGGTATCCCAGTCATTCTTGCACATTTGACATTGCTTATTATTCCTTTTGCAGTTGTATTTTAAAAATAAAAAGTTGGGTTACAGCTGAATTTAATTGTTAGCCCCATGACACCAAGAAGATTACATCATTTTAGGCCTGAAATTGTTTTCTTAGACAAAATTATTGTAGATATATACAGTATATAAACAGTCTCCTTAACATTACATAGAAAACATACATAAATTACATAAAATACTGTTGTTGGCATGTGATGCATACAAAATATTCCTACATAAATGGTATAATATGTGTGATGTCCATAGTGTGATTATGAGTTGTGAAAATCTGACTGCATTATTATTATTACAGTTAGGTTATAGGTGGTAATGTTTCTACATTTTATTAGAATGACATTTTTTCAGAGTTTAGTTTTATAAATATGCACTGAATTTATAATCTTGGCTACTGTAAAAGTAAATACCTGTAGAGAATTAGAACTTTGCAATTGGCATGTCATTAGGTCTGAGAGTTTTTCCTTGGCTATTATTAGGCCAAGTACAGTATAATATAAATCAGCCCTTGTCATATCAGGTACAAATACAATTTAATAACTGCATTAACTTCTAACTTCAGTTACAGATTATTCACTCAGTTAAGAAAGTATAAAAATAATATGTTATGTTTTAAAGGACAATAATAGCCTGATGGTATGTTGGTGTTCATTATAATACTACGCAATACCTGCAGTCAATATCACTGACACTATTGTTAACAGCAATGTTATAGATGAAAATACAGAAATCTTCTTCAGTATCCACTTTTGTTACATCATTTCACTTCATAAATAGATAGGGCCAACTGGGGAAAATATGAGACAGAAAAGTGTTGAGGTAAAAAGGGACATCATCATAGCTCGTTACGAGTAAATTATCTGTAAGCCTGATTAGTAGCAATAGATTATTTTGAGTTCATTGAATGGCAAAAAATGACTTAAATGACCATTTTATGAGCATCAAAAATAATGAAAAACTAATGCTTATTTTCAGGATAAAAAGTTTGCTTTCTGATTGGAAACATTTGTAATTTTAGAAAAAAAACTGTTGTAGATAAAATTAAATTCTTTCAATCCAAATTTAAAGAGAGCACTGCAGAAATTGCCTCTAAAGCCATGTATTTGTAGGATCAATATTAAGCAAGAAATTTTTCTTCTCATATTTGGGACAATTGTGGGACATTGTTTGGGGCCATTCAGGGACATTCATAGGGTAAAGTCAGGTTTTGTTTTGGTGAAATTGGAAGTAGCAAGAAAGCAGAAAATCAATGAATGCAGGTATGCATGTAATGTGTTTGAATATTCAAGGCAGATGATGACGTGACATTAATTAGTAGGGCAAGGCATTTGATGATTTTGCATCCTTTTTCTTTTTTTATGAAGGCCAAAATATAGCTTGAGTATATGTACATGTGTTTCGTGAATTGACTGATTAAATAAGGGCAATTTGTTAGGGCATTTTTTTTCATTTTTTGCCGTTTACAAGAGATAGGTCATTTTTGGAGCAATTTATGGTCATTTTTGGCATTTTTAATTGTTTTCTGGGAAGTGTTATATTTTGTTATATTTGGATATTTAATTAATATTATTTATGTTTACAATACTTGTCTATTATGTTTAACTTAGACAAATAACTTGCTCAAGAAAGAACGTAGACTTGCAACATACCCTGCTGCCACTAGTTTTCAAGGAAAGAGTATTTTCAACTCGATTGCACTTCCAAGAAAACATACTATGAGCAGTACCTGCTTCTCCTATATGTAAGACGCATAATGGACTCTCCCAAGCTGGGCATTGCTCCTTATCTTCAGCTAGATAAGAAGGTAGTCAGTCGCTCACGTGCTGAGAGTCGTGTGAATTCTTTGTTGACAAGTACTGTAAGATGGCCAAAGTTAAAGGAAGTACAATTTTTAAATTAAAACAATTTGTTACACAATATGGAGAAAATATATTTTCCACTGATGGGAAAATATTATTTTGCAAAGTGTGTGTTGTGCGAGTTTCAGCAGAAAAGAAGTTTACAGTTGAACAACATGTGTTGTGAGAAAAACATAAACATGGTGTGCAGCGTCTTGAAGATAAAAGAAACTGTAGCTTACACTAGACACTACTGGGTGAATCTTCAACATTTTCTCCATTTTGTGAGAAACTGTGTACAGCATTTTTATGCGCCGATATTCCACTGAACAAATTGAACCATCCAAAGCTGCGTACATTCTTAGAAGAGGAGACTGGAAAATCTGTACCAGATCCCAGAACATTAAGAAGAACCTACGTTGGAAGATGCTATGACAAAACGTTACAAGAAATAAGGTTTTGTTTTGGTGAAATTGGAAAGCAGAAAATCAATGAATGCAGGTATGCATGTAATGTGTTTGAATATTCAAGGCAGATGAAGATGACGTGACATGAATTAGTAGGGCAAGGCATTTGATGATTTTGCATCTTTTTTTCTTTATGAAGGCCAAAATTAGCAAACTGTTTGACCAGTCTTTGAGGCTATTGTGGCCCGATGGCATTTGGAATGACAATGTGCTGCTTTTAATAACAGATGCAGCACCCTACATGGAAAAGGCTGCAAATTCGTTACAAGCGCTCTTCTCAAAAATGGTGCATGTCACATGCCTAGCCCATACGTTACATCGGACCGCGGAAGAGGTACGACATAATTTTCCTGAAGTTGACAAGTTAATTGGGTGCATAAAGAAAGTGTTTTTAAAAGCCACATCTAGAGTTCTAGCATTCAAAACAGAAGCTCTTGAAATTCCCTTGCCCTTTTCACCTGTTTTGACTAGATGGGGAATGTGGATTGAGGCTTGTTTTTAATATTGCGAGAACTTTGAAGTTGTAAAGAAAGTGGTCGATTCCTTCGACAAAACTGAGGCTGGATCAATAAAAACAGCCCAGGAACTCTTGGCTGACAAAGAAGTTGCAGGTAAACTTTCCTACATAAAAACAAATTTCGGATCCCTTCCTAATGCAGTAAGTGCTCTAGAAAAATCCCAAGTGCCACTAGTGGAGCAGCTGCAAATTGTGTATAAAGTTGTGAATGATCTGAATCGTGTGTGTGGTAAAGTGGGTGAAGTTGTATCCATGAAATTGAATAAGGTGTTGCAAAAGAACAGTGGGTATAAAACTTTGTGTTCTATTGGCAAAGCATTGGCGGGTGAAAATTTCTCTCTTACCACTGTGAATTGAATCCGGGAGATATTGCTTGTTTTCAGTATGCACCAATTGTTTCAGTTGAGGTAGAAAGAAGCTTTTCCATGTACAAATAGTTACTTGCAGACAATAGGCAATCGTTTTCATTTGAGAACCTACGCAAAGTTTTTATTGTGCATTTTAATTGGAATTTATTGTAAACAGCCACTGAAGTTTGTTTTCTTAAATATTCTTTGTTAATTAAATGACACCTATTTGCTAGGAGAGTATTTGAAGAATATGCCAGTTCTAAAATATTTCATTTTTTTCACCAGGGGTGCAAACTGGTATTTACTTTGTTAGTAACAAAAATAATTTAAACTTAATGCATTGTCATCCATTAAAATTCTCTCTCAAATCAGCTAATTGTTTCTTAAAGGATTAATAAATAAGTGACTTACGATTAACTTATTGGTCTTTCTTTCAAATTTTGTGTCATTTTTTAACCATTTTTATGTCATAAATGCATTTTTTATTTTGCATTTTCTTGTTATTTTTTGGTCATTAAATGCCTTGCCCTATTAATTAGTCATCTGAATATTAAGAAACTGCCATATCCTAAATGTGTGTGTATTGAGGATCGCATCCGTTATGAATTTACAGAGGCCATAGATGTAATGGAGAAAAAAATAGGTCACTGGATTACTTTGACATATTGTAGACTATAATAGTAGCCTATTCTTTTTGTCCAACTTATATTTTATTACATGCCCTCCCTATGTCATTTCCCAGCAATGATGTGCAGTGAGTGAAGTTTTTTATTTGATTTGATATCAATGTTGGCTTATATTTTAATTGAGCAATATGTATGGACAGTGGTTATTATTTATCCCAAGTTTTCTGTATTTTGGTAGTAAATAAAAGTGATTATTGTTGCCTCAAGTATCAGGTGAAATCTATGTAATGAACAGAAGTAGTGCAATTTTATACCAAAAAAAGTTGTTTTAAAAATTCAGTTACATAATATGAATAAGTTCTGTCCTACTTTTGACTCCGTCTCTGTCATACAAACTTTCTCTTTAACACCGTGTCCTTCTCTTGTCCCATGCCCATCCCAACAATGCCCCAAACCAAGGGGTAATTGTGGGACACAGTTTTTGTGGAATTGCTAAACATTTGTAAGATTTTAATACAATTTCTTCCTGGAAATGATCTGTGGATACAAAATTACAATAATTCAACAACATACCAGATTTCCACATTGAGATTTAGTGCCCTAGAATTCGAAAGTTTTCATTTCTGTCCCATTATTATGCCAGTTGACCCTACTAGGGCTGTCATAAAATTGCTGTGATCTGTTGTACCTTGACATGACGATGTATGTCTGATTTGCTAGTAGAAAGGACAGTTTTGACTACACTATTTACTTAAATACTAAACATAGCAAACATGTAGTGTTAACAATATAAAATTGAGGATAACAATGTGAAGGCTACTTATAAGGTAATACAGGCTTCTCAAAAATAAATACAGTAATTAAGCCAATTTCAGTATCATGATATTTAAGTCATCTGTTTGGATTTCATTTCAATATCCAATTCCTTAATTTTTATATTTTTAGAAGTTTCATTTTTGCTGTATATTCCTCCTCCTTCTGCTTCCTTTTGAGTTCATGCTTCACCCTTTGAAACTGAATTTAGTCCTCTGTTGGTTTCTTTTGCAGCTGCAGAAGTTCTTGTTTTTCCTCCAATGGTACTATTAATTTCTTTCCAGCCGAGGTACTGTCCAGTGATGGTCTTGTTCTCTTCACTCGGAGTGGGGTAGAAGTAGGTTTTCTTAAATCAGTGACAATGAATTGGCTGTTACACGGAATAGCTTCAATTTCATCTAATTGTCTATTATCTTGTGTAACTGTGGGGATTTTGTCCATTTCTTCATTGGTGACAAGTGCTTGGAACTAAGAAAAATTTAGAGATGAAAAGGATGTGTTGTTATTTTGGAGTGGGTGAACTGGTACATTTGTATTGAAGACAGAAGGTTCTTCCGTAGATGAGAGCAGTGGTAGCTGGACGATTGAATTGGAGTCACGTACTGATGGCAACCTGTCGATTGGCACAGTGCCAATAATTTATTTTATTTTAATGTCTGTTGTGGTTATTAAATTGGGCTCATATGGGCCTCCATTTGTACCTGAAGTGTACCTTTTCTCTTCAGCAATTTTATTTTGCAGGTCCTGTTAAGGTTTTCATATTTCCCCTTTAACACTTTCTAGTCCCTTAATACACTTCCGCTAATTTCATTGAAAGTATCTGCTAGCTCCTTCCATGACTTTTCTTTTTCTTTAAAGAAAAAGCATCAGTTTTCTTCCATTAAAATGTATCTTTCTTTGCAGTCACTAAAGAAAGCAGCAAGTTGATTTCTGTGTGATTGAAATTCTTACTCCTTTTTACTGAATTGTCCATTATCAGCTGATGATAAAGTGGAATCTGCAATAAATAATGTAATAATAATAGTAGTCCTATAGAAAATTTTATTTGCTGAGGAATGGAATATTACTTACGAAACCAGAATGTTTATGTTTAAATGGTTCTTAAGACAATACAGACATCACCAAATGCGAATATGGCCACTGTACTTCTTTATGGTAATGCCTGTTACAGAAAAATTATATAAAATACTTAACAAGAAATTGTAGAAAACAATGGGTAAAATGATACCGCTAGAGTTAACAAGGCTTCCAAAACTGTGAAAAGACATCACGGTTAGGAGGCCCCATTCATGTGTGGGGTCACCTTATCGTTCGAGGGGGTTCGATACCGTATCGCGCCGGCTTGAACCCGTTCGAACTTTCACTGCTTGAATGCCGCATGTCATTTCTTTCTAGTTTGTTACCATGACTTTGAGTGTATGCGGTTCTACAGTTCAACAGAAATATAAAAGTGACCACACACGCTACATTTTGCTTGACGATTTGCATGCGCAAGCCAAAGTCGCATTGTAAAACTGAACGTGTGTGTTAATAAGTCATGTGATTTAGTAGGCTTGCGCAGTCTGGAGCTGCAAGCAAGACGCTGTGCAAGTTGTAGCGTGTGTGGTGACTGATTGTGTTCACTTTCAACTTGAGTTAAAGCTGCGTACGGAAATGTGTGATTTACGTGTGTTTCTGCGTACATTCTTAAATGAGTTAATTGATATCTACAGACAAAATACTTGTCTGTGGAAAATTAAATCAAAGGAATATTCAGATCAGAATAAGAAAAATGTTGCTTACGATTCGTTAATAGAAAAACTCAAAGAGGTTGATCCCAAAGCAAATAAAGATAGAGTTATTAAAAAAATTAACTTGATTTGAACCTGCTTTCGGAAGGAACTAAAGAAAGTGAGAGACTCAAAGAGATGGGGACCTGGCACTGATGAAGTTTATTATCCAACGCTGTGGTATTTTGATAAACTGTTATTTTTGGCAGATGAAGTAACTCCAAGGTCAAGTGTCTGTACAATGCAGGAATTAATGCATGAGGATGACATGATAAATCAGGTAAGGTAAAAATATATTTAGAGATATTATTGTGATATAATTATTATCTAATTAGTTCAAAACATATGGAAGCCTTTCTTTTACATGCAAGTTAAATTATTGTTTCCAGAACGATGATGAGGTTGGAATAGAAGAAGTGATATCACCGTCAGCTCCATCCTCCGCATCAAGGCGTCCAAGAGGAGTAAAAATCCTGACCCAGCTAATGAGGTACTGCAGATTGCTGTAAAAAAACTCAAGTGACAAGAGGAGGGAAAATATGTGACATTTGGCAGGCATATTGCAGAAGAATTGGCTGCACCTGATGACAACATGACAACATTCTGCAAGAAAATCATCAATGCTGCAATATTTGATGTGGAGAGTGTTATCCCACCCACAGTCATTTGTGAACATCCAGACAGAGGACGACATGCAGTACGGAAACACACAGACTTCCTTAAGCAGTGTCACTAGAGAATACCTGTCAAGTTTTCAAGTAAGTAATAGCATAACGTAAGCCTACTATAACCGTCCGTGGATGTGGGTGGTTCGAAATAATACGTTTAAAAAAAATTAAACTTAGGCTAGTGTCAATGGATTGCAAGAGATTCCACTCACGGGCATGGTCATTCGGCGAGTACCGGTTATATCCTTATTTCAACGTCAGGCTCATAAACACAGAATAAATTCTATGTCCCACCTATCTATATAAGGCTATTAAATCATAATTTTATGGAATGAGAAGATTGCAACATAATTTTCCAAGGATATTCCACTAGAATTAACCATTCATTTGAAAGAAAATAATAATAATTCAACTAGAACACATAATAAATTGTGAATAAGAAATATCATATGGATTAACCTTTGTTGGTTTTCATTAACATGTCATGAACTTTTATCTGATGTTATTTTCTTAAAATTTCATAAATAAATTCATCACAAGATTTCTGAAATCTTGACCATGAAATAATGAATTACTTAACAGTTCTTTGAAAATTTGCCAATCATAAAATTAATTCTGTAAACATTCACTTTGTTCATTCATCTATGTCCCATATTGGCCCAAAGTTTGTCCTCCCATATTCTGTCTGTTTTTGATCGTCTAACTATCTATCTATCTAACATACAACTTGAATATCCCAATGATCCACTCTTCCTAACATTGCATGATAATGTAATCATCTGCTAATCATCCAAAGTGATCAGACAAATTCAATAAATAAATCAATCATGGTAATAACAGCACACAACTGGAACCTTCAGCTTCGCCATACCTAGAATAAACTACATCTAACTACTGACATAATCAATGGAAACGGTAATACTGGGATGTCCTCACAGCGTCTGCTCTACCCTAAAGATTTCCTGTAAATAATACTACTGTCTAAGAAATCAATTGCTGCAAGCAACTACTCTGAATGCTAACGTATTGCAACAGGTGACATTAACCTCCTAAACAATACATCTCATTATTTATCCATGTCACTTTATCGAAGATCCTCTCAATAATTCATCCATTTATACAATCTTACCTTCTTGCCGTACCATAATTCATATTTTGATGATATTCTCACATGCTCACCATTTATAATCTCCGGAATACCTTTTGAAATATTGTCGGTGCTGTACCGGGAGGTACACCTCAACTCCACCTTAATAAACTCCCCTATCGATCAAAAAGTGAAACTGCTAACACAACAAGTTGGAACGTTAATCAGAAGATGTCACCACTGAAATATTAAGTAATTGTTTTATTGTTTCTTAAGGTGACTGAATTTCTCCTGTCTCCAGTAATATAAAGTGACTGGTATCAATGGCCGAGTCGGCAGGTCCATCTTCCCAAGGCTCAGCCCCTGTTAAACCCACCGAAAGCTCTGGTAAGGATAAAAGTTCTTCTAATCTCAGAATTGCCTCAGAATTGCGGTGGAGACCCCCGCACTTGTACCATTTCTTAAAATTGAATTAAATAGTGAACCAGTCACTGCTCTATTAGATTCTAGGAGCATGTGCTCTATTATTTCGGCTGAATGGTATTCCAAATTAAAGACTGTTTGTAAATTTCGTGAATATTGTTCATCATCAGTACAGTGCATTTTGGCTAATTCCTCTCCATTAGAAATTTTAGGTTTTATCCTTGCCAAAATTCGTATTTCTAATTTCACCTGGAAAATGAAATTGTTGGTTGCTAAGCACTTATCTTGCCCCGTAATATTGGGAGCGGATTTCATGTCTTCTACTGTTCTGGTGCAAGTCGTGCACTTTCAAATTTGCTAATAATTGTAAAATTTCTTTGCTCAAATGTCATTCTGTGTCATGTTCATCTGTTTCGCCTACCCAGGATGAGATGTTGTTAGACCTTAGACATCTACCTGAGGAGCACGCTGAAAGTATTCGTAAATTGTGTCAGTCATTTCCCGATGTATTTTCCGATACTCTTGGTGTTACTGACCATATCGAGTGCAAGATTTGGGTTATGGATTCAATCCCAGTTCGGTTTCCACCTTATAGACTGTCTCCTCTCAAAATGAAGGCTTTTAAAGAGATCATTGACCAAATGTTGAAAGATGGTATTATTCGACCTTCGAAATCAGCGTATTCCTCGCCTATTTTTCTGGTGCCGAAATCCCAAGGTGGCTTCAGGCCTGTGATTGACTATAGGGCTTTAATTCGTAAGGTGGTGTTACAATCTGTGCTCCTTCCAGATCTTCACTCTTGTTTTTCATGGTTTCGGAAGGCTAAGTTCTTTACCATTCTTGATCTCAATCAGGCGTATAACCAGATCTCTCTAGCTGAAGAATCGAAACATCTAACAGCTTTTGCCATGGATTGGAACTTGTATGAGTACAAGCGTGTGCCTTTTGAGCTCCCACGGGGGCAGCTGTGCTCGCTAGGCTGCTAGATAGCGTCTTCTCCGAAATAAAATTTGAATACTTGTATCACTATCTTGATGATGTCGTCGTATTTTCTGAGACCTTTGAAGAACACGTGGATCATCTAAAGGAGGTCCTCAGTCACCTTCTTAAGGCCGGGTTGACTGTCAAGTTATCTAAGGTAGCTTTTACTAAACCTTCTATGTCGTTCCTAGGACATATTGTGTCGCCCGATGGGGTTTCTATTGATCATTCTAGAACACAGGCCATCCATGATTTCAAACCCCCAAAGGACATCAAAGGTATTGCCAGGTTCATCGGCATGGTGAATTTCTTCAGAAAATTTATTCCTAACTTCACTAACAGGGCGGCGCCCTTGAACTTACTCCATAGGAAAGGCATCAAATTTGAGAGGGGGCCGTCTCAACAAGCCGCTTTTCAAGATCTTAAATTAGTTCTCTGCAAAGCCCCTGTCCTTGCTATGCCTGGTTTTTCGAAGAAATTCATTGCCCAAACCGACGCCTCATCATCGGCGGTGGCTGCTGTCCTTCTTCAGGAAACTGAACTCAGAAGACTAAGCTGCATGTTTTCTCATGATATGGAGACAACCGAACAAGAAGATAGTTCTTCTCTTCCCGCGCCCATACCTTTGAGTGTTTATGCCATTCTAACTGATGCCCCCATGTTGTTTCGGGACATTGAAAAATATCAATGTGAAGATCCTATTATTGAAACCTTTCTTCTGGGGAACATGTCGTCCGTTATGTATTGAGAAACGGGGTTTTGTGTTGCCCGTCGAGGCATGATCCAAAAATGAATGTAGTGGTTCCAGCTGTTCTTGTGCTTATGATCTTCAAGTATTATCATGAGACCCCATTAGGGGGGCATTTAGGCATCTTCAAAACTTGGGAAGAGATCCGAGAGATGTTCATTTGGAAAGGTATGGAAGGCAAAATTCGTGAATTGGTAAAAGCTTGTAAATCTTGTTTGCTTAGTAAACCAACCTTGTCCACTAAGCTAGGTCTATTGTCATCTCATCAAGCGTCGCGCCCCACGGAATGCCTCTATATAGACTACGTCGGACCTTTCCCCCAATCAAAGTGGAACGCCAGTAAATTCATTCTGGTATGTGTAGATGGTTTCAGTAGATTTTCCTGGTTATTTCCGAATCAGCTGGCAACCGCTCAGTCGACTATTTCTTGTTTACATACCATATTTTTTTTGGCTCCTGTCAATGTATAGTTTCTGATAATGCTAAGGCATTCACATCCAACTTATTCCGTAAATTCCTTTTTGATCTGTCTGTATCACATGTTACTACTTCGGCTTATTATCCTCAATCATCTCTGGCTGAGCGGGTCAATTGTAATCTTAGATCTGCTCTAATTGTGTTTCATCATGAAGATCATTCCAGGTGGGATACGTCCCTGCGTTGGTTGGCCTTTGCTTTAAATTCGGCGGTTCATGAGTCTCACAAGTTCACACCAGCTTCTCTTATGTTTAAATTTGTTCCTAACACGCCGCGCTCTAGCCTTTGGTCACTTAATGATATTTTACCAGAGACAATAGATCCCGATAATATTAGAGATCTATGGAAGAAGGCTAAGCACAACCTGAAGGTTTCTCATGAAAAGATTAGGGAAAGATGTGATCGTGGACGGAGGCCCACCAATGTAAAAGTTGGAGATCAAGTCACGGTTAGGAATTTTGTTCCTGCAGGCAAGCTTGCCCCCAGATTTCATTGTCCGTGTGTCATTCTTGATTTTTAACGCCAGTTACATTATTGGTAAGTAATCCAGCCACAGAGAGAATCTTTAGTGTTCACCTCTCTCAGGTGAAAGCTGTATACCAACTTGGCAGGTTCGATCCTGGCTCAGTCCGGTGGTATTTGAAGGTGCTCAAATACGACAGCCCCGTGTTGGTAGATTTACTGGCACGTAAAAGAACTCCTGTGGGACTAAATTCTGGCACATCAGCATCTCCGAAGACCTTAAAAAGTAGTTAGTGGGACGTAAAACAAATAACATTAGGAAACCTGTATAATTGCATTGCTATTTTCGTTAGCCTCTCAATTTAGCAGGAGTTTGAAGGTTATATTTTGTTTTATTTGAGGCCTTCTGCCCCAGTGGTTTTATTTATTTAGACGACTTGTTATGTACGATCTTCCCCTCTGTTTTTCCTGCTGTCAAATCCCTGATGGCCATTACCAAGCCCCCGTCTCCTGCATCCACGCACTATTGGCACACACTCACCTTCCATGCCGCCCGCCCCCCAATAAAGATCGTACACTCAAGGCTCCAACGACGCTTCTCTGTTGCCTAGTTCTTACTGTTTCAGTGCCCCCTCAGCTGTCCGCCACTATGCAGCAACATCTGGTAAGAGAAACAGAAGTGGTTTAAGGGCCCACTCCAATCCGGTGAACAGCACGCTGGAGTGTCGTGACCCTAAGGGATGTACAACAGGCTGAGGACTTGGGTTCGGAGTTTCGGGAGCGTATAATCAGATTGGCAAATTTAAGAATTAATTATATTCTAACACCGTGAATATTCACACATCAATATATATACAACAATACGTACAACTTAAAATCTCTGACACCAATTACTCTCAATCCCTTCTCAACTTCAGATCTATGAGAAAGTCTTTAAGTCTTGTTCCTAGTACACACAAGAATACTTATAATATATATATTTACTGTTGAATACTTAACTATGGAGTATAGCTGATTCTTGTACAGCTGACATCTTCACTCTTCTCTTCTTGTCTTCTCCTCTTCTGCGTAGGTATCCCTGGAACTCCTTACTCTTCACGGCGACGTGACTTCTCCCAATTAAACTTGAACTGCTAGTCTATAAGCTTATCCCAACACTTACTTTGATAATCAGTGTGAAAACCCTTGTGATTGTTTACCAACAAATCACACTCAGTTCGGGAGCCTGATATCCCTCTATCTTATTATCACTTTACTGCATACTGCGACTGAATGCTAAGTCTACCAGCACTCCAACAGTTCTCCCTAATTAACTATTCACTCTTCTGCGCTATACTCCCGACATTCGAAGAGCCTCCTCTTGAGGTCTGCTAGTCCAACAGTCTTCTTCGAGGGATCACAGTCAAAAAGCCCTGTTGTTTACAAGTTACCAAGTCTTATAGTTTCTTCTGTTCTTTCTCGAATAATCCCACTGATTCATATACCAGCACCACAAGTCACTAGTTCACGTCACGACTGCACTGTTCTCCGATTGGTTCTCTGGCATAGAACCACCCAGTCACGTTGCATTACACACATTGTTCCAGAACACTTTGGAAACTGTTTCTACGACTCTTACACGTGACTCTCTATATTTCCAACCCAAAAGAAGTGCGTATTTTAACTTACACAATGTTTCACAATATTAAGATACAAAGCTCTTGGCTTACGAGCTCCCAAAGCAACATCGAATGTTCTAAGTCGTTCCTTGAAATATTCTATTATTTCTGTTCTTCTTCTTCTTCTTCTTCTTCTTCTTCTTCTTCTTCCTCTTCTTCCTCTTCTTCTTCTTATTATTACTGTCATTTATGAATTATGAGTTATGAATATACACAAACTCTCCTATAATTTCCCTTCATATATACATGCGTTCATATGCCTGCTACTTTTAAATCACAGGCTTTCTACCCTGGAGTTCGCGGATTCGAATCCCATTCGAACCCATTCGCTCTCTCGTTAATACGCGGAAGGCGCGTCATGAGCCGCCGTTCACGACAGGAGCCCACCTTCCCAGCAAAGGCTGAAGTGCGGTATCTCTACCGCCAACACATCTGTGGACTGTACATATACTTCTAATCTGCGGCGACCATCCTCACGACTACCCATCTGATAATAGCAGGAGAGGTGTATCTGGGGCCTTGCAGTTGGAAGACCTGCATTCAAATTAATCTATTCCCCGTACCACCTCTTCTGAAGCCATTGAAAGCATGACCCTAAGTGACATGCCTCCTCCCCACTCCACAGCCTTGTCTCCCTCGAAGGTGGAGCAAGCTTCAGTACACACACATCATTACTTCACAATACGCAGAGGCAGCATCAGCAGTCACTCCTCAAAGGACACAATAGGTTTGTCATAATAATGACTCTTTTAAATACTAGGTTTCCTTGTGCAGATTTTAATACATGCTAATACGAAAAGCAATGCCCCATTTTATTTCATTGCAGAATTTGGGGAGATAATTTTCATTATAATAGTAGTAGTTGTTACCGTGTTTTTGTGGAACACAGAGGTGGGGCAGTCTGAAGATTGATTTAAAACTTTAAAATTGTGCCTGTATTTCTTTTTCAGTTATCTTTTTCTTTTTTCAGAAACAAGATTTTACAAAACAAGTCACTCAGCAACAACAAAATTTCAGGTACAGAACTAGCTCGTAGCTTAGGTACAAAGTCAGAAAAATCAACAACAATTCTCAAGTAATAATTGAAGCTTTAAAGTTCCCGATTTTACAAGTGATAATTGAACACAATGGCTCTGTCCACTCAATAGTCAAGGAGACAGTTGTTCGAATTTAATTTACAGAGGAAACTTATATCGCTAAAAGAATTGAAGGAGCATCTATGCTCTACAAATGTATCTAGGAGACTGCGCTCCGAACTTTATGCCTTATTGCCTTCTCAAGGCAACCTTCAATTTTAACATTTACAACTGGAGCATCCTTGCTCACTAAAATTGACATTTTCCAGGCCTCTCGAGGCACAACCATAATTCGAGCATAATTCATTGTCTTAAATTCTCAACAGTCTAACCCCCATGGCACTTAACGCCCTTGAAAGGGCTTTGGCCTGCCCAGCGACCCCTACTCAGCCTGAAGGCCTACAGATTACAAGGGGTCGTAAGGTCAGCACAACGCATCCTCTCGGCAGTTATTCTCGGCTTTCGAGACCAGGGCCGCCATCTCACCATCAGATAGCTCCTCAATTCAAATCATGTAGGCTGAGTGGACCTCAAACTAGCACTCAGGTCAAGAGAAAATCCCTGACCTGACTGGGAATTGAACCCGGGGTCTCCTGGCGAGAGGCAGGCATGCTACCCCCACACAACAGGGCCAGCTCAACAGTCTAACCACTTAACATAAAAGATTGATTTTGACAGGAGTATCGAATAATCATTCTACTGGGCCTTTGTGGGAAGGAGAAACACAGGTTAAAGTTACTGGCTCAAAAATATAAAATGATGCAGAGGCAGACATTTGCACTCCTTGAAACTGACACCTAGAAACTTAAAACCCTAGTTGGGCTCCTCGCATGACGTTACAGAGGCTAATCCTATACTACTGAGGTGACTAGATGGAGAAAATTTAAGACAGAAAAACGGTTATATAATCATAGTGGGTGTCACTCTCTATTCCTGAATTTAAGCTAAGTGCTTTTCGGCTTGTTTGAAATTTACCGAAGAAATTTACATTTTAGAAGATTGGAAATTTAAGGTTACATTATAAAGGATAGGAAACCTTTCCCTTGAGCTAGCTGTCAGTGGCTATCACCTAGGTATTAAATAGCTGCCATTACCTTAATCTGCTGTAAAGCTCGCCCCTTTATTAGCACACACTCAGTAAACCGGACGGTCAATAAGACAAGGGGGTTCAAAAAGTTTCCAGCCTTTATACCCAAGAGAAAGTTTCTAGAGAGCTCTGGGCTAAGGCCCGACACCACCCCCAATTTTTATGGAATTGTAAAATAGCTACAAGAAACATGTAATTGGCTGAAAAATAAATATACAGATTTTCCTGTTGGTTATTATTGAAGTTGGCGGAAAGAAATTGAAGAATTAAGAACTTTAACACACCAACAGACAAGGAACAATCAACTCAGTGTTGTAGTAAACCTCAAAATAAAATATTACTTTATAGTTTTAATAGTTCCTCTTCACATTAGAGCCAATGGCTGTAGCCGTGTTGAAACACCGGATCCCGTGAGATCTCCGAAGTTAAGCAACATTGGGCGTGGTCAGGAGTTGGATGGGTTGCCATGCGCTGTTGGTGGGGGTAAGGGAATGGAGGAGCGGAAAGGAACTGGCCACCCTAACGTACGTAAACTCCGGCTCAGGAACACCTCTGCGGAGGTTCGGACCTGCCTTCGGGCACAATAACCCTTACCTTACCTTCACACTAGAGGGCATAACATACTTTTTTTTGTTTTTTTTTGTTTTTGGTAGAGACATCTGTGAAGAAAAGTTCAACCTTCTTGCACAAGTTGTTGCAAGTTTATATTGAAGATGGCATTCTTCAAGGTGCTTCATTTGAATGAATGGGGAGGGTGAACCCTCGTGGTACAGTAGTAGTAACAAGAAGAAGAAGAAGAAGAAGAAGAAGGAGACGATATTAAAGATACGCCGCAGTACCACCACATTTGTCACCTTTGTGGACTTTAAGAAGGCGTATGACTCTATCGACAGACAATCTGTTGTGGACATCCTAGGAGAGCTCAGTGTGGACAAGAAGACCACAGAATTAATCCGCCAGACTCTCACAGATACAACATCTGAAGTGATGTTTCTAGTTGAACTATCAGAGCCTTTTGGAGTGCATACAGGAGTTCGACAAGGAGATGGCCTCTCCCCAATCCTTTTTAACTTATTGTTAGACAAAGTCTTCAGGGAATGGGGAAAAGAAATCAAAGGTATAAACATTGGTACTCGGGGACAAAGAATTAATGTGAAGTGCCTAGCTTTTGCTGATGATCTAGCTATCTTTACCAAGACTAGTGAAGAAACCAGGTATGCCATAGAGAAGTTGCAGGAGATAGCATCAAAGACAGGCCTCCAAATATCGTATGAGAAGACTCATATCAAGGCTAATGGACACCAGAATATCTAAAGATCCCCACTACAGACAAATTATGGAATAATCACACGGGTCCCTTCCTTCAAATATCTAGGAGAAATCAGTGTACCATCCGGTTTGGACAGGAAAGCTAATTTAAAAAGAGCCACCAAACTCCTGAAAGCATACCGAATAACATGGAACCACTACAATAAGAGTAATGTCACGAAATACAAAACTTCAGCATTACAAGACTGTTGTTCTTCCGGAAGCCTTGTATGCCTCAGAAACCACATCTCTAAAACTGATGAAATTGAAAAACAAGAGGAAAATATATGGCCCTGTTCATGTAAATGGTATATGGATGGAAAGGAAAACTGTAGATTTATACAAAGCAATCGACAAGTTCACCGATACCGTACGCAGGAGACGATTGAAATTCTATGGCCACATCTGTAGAATGGACGACACTAGATATGCAAAAAAAAACTGCTTGGTATAATTAATTCAAAGAAGGTCAAAATAAGCTGGTTTGAGGAAATAAAGCAGGACTTAAAAGAAATGAACATCACAGAAGATATCATCAGGGATCGCAAGGCTTTTGGGAATCTGGTTGCAAAGCACACATTCACGGAAAAGGCTAAAAGAACCACAGGGAAACAATGGACGGAAGAGCGCAAGAAACAGCACAGCGAGTTCATGAAGAGATTTTGAGAGGAGAAGAAGAAGAAAGGAAAACAATCATCGAGCTAACAAGTTCCAATGCGCTCTGTAAATGGGCATAACGAAGAAAGAAGAATAATAGTAGTAGTAATAAGACAGCAGTCATATTCGGGGATCCTGACAACAATAATAATAATAATAATAATAATAATAATAATAACAAGACAGCAATCAGATTCAGGGATCCTGTAATTAAGAGAATTCCAAGAGACTCAACTTTTATAAAACTAAAACAAATGACAACATTCACTTTGGGAAAAGAGCAGCTGAAGAGAACATTTTTGTAAAAACACAACATCGAGAAGGAAAATTATTTTTCAAAAACTTTTTATTAGCAGGCAATTTGAAAATCACAGTCACAGTGAACAAAAGTTCTGGGAACTAAAACATTGTTTAACATCTGTTCAAGTGAATAGATAGTGTTTTAAAATAAGACAATCAATCAATACTGATCTGCATTTAGGGCAGTCGCCCAGGTGGCAGATTCCCTATCTGTTGTTTTCCTAGCCTTTTCCTAAATGATTTCAAAGAAATTGGAAATTTATTGAACGTCTCCCTTGGTAAGTTATTCCAATCCCTAACTCCCCTTCCTATAAATGAATATTTGCCCCAGTTTGTCCTCTTGAATTCCAACCTTATCTTCTTTCCTACTTTTATAAACGCCACTCAAACTTATTCGTCTACTAATGTCATTCCACGCCATCTCTCCGCTGACAGCTCGGAACATACCACTTAGTCGAGCAGCTCTTCTCCTTTCTCTTAGTTCTTCCCAACCCAAACTTTGCAACATTTTTGTAACGCTACTCTTTTGTCGGAAATCACCCAGAACAAATCGAGCTGCTTTTCTTTGGATTTTTTCCAATTCTTGAATCAGGTAATCCTGGTGAGGGTCCCATACACTGGAACCATACTCATACCTGCCAAATTTTATGGTTTTTCTGTAAAATTTATGGAAATTGCAGCATTTTACGGTTTTACGGAAGGACAGTGTCATTTTACGACTTCACGGACAAAAATTTGAAATAACATTCAATAATCGCTCCACTTCCGTGCAATCGATTATTTGCATGGGTCAGAGCACACACGGACTTGGTCGAAGGCAAGTCCACGATAGTCAATAACTCATTCTTTGATATGACTGGTATTTTTAGCATGTGTTGTTTGTGTCGTTATTGAAATTGAATTTAAAGCCGGAATAACAGATTTTCCGTGTGAATCTTAGGTGTCGACAGGCTCTGCTCCACAAATTCTTTGTTCCGCTCCATTCGCTTGTTGTTATTTAACCTATATTCTTTTACCACGCGAGTGTTGTTCTTTGTTTACGAACAGTACTTCCAGACATTGAAAGAATCATATTCTGTTGATTTTCTGTGCATACTATAATCTAGAATGTTTTGGCCTTTTAAGGTTATGATTTTTTTTTGAGGTGGTCAGGTTTTTGTGTTATAACTTCATGTTCGCAGTTTCCTGTATTCGTTCGACTAATTACATTCATTCCAGTGACTTGGTATACCGCTGTTAGCGAAGCCCATTAAGTTATAAATAATAATAATAATAACAACAACAATTACATTCGTTCCACGTGTGTGTGTGTGTGTGTGCGTGTGCGTGCGTGCGTGTGACATGTTTTAATGAAGTGTTTTACTGCCTTGAGGGTTTGTTATAATTTTATGTGACGTTCATTGGTCCAGGTTCCTTTCGATGTTTCAGTTTGTTCTTGGACATTTTCATACGCTGTATTCCTATTGTAGATTATCATGAATAAATCCAGCAAGAAACAGTACTTCCAGACATGTAAAAAATCATATTCTGTTGATTTTACGTGCATACTAAAGGGGAGAAAGGGAGAAAAATTTGCCTTTTGCACAGTATGTGAGCATGATATTAATATTGCACATGGTGGAGGCAACAATTTAGGTGATGGTGAGTTAGTTATCGGCGTTCAGACTTCCAGCCAATGATCTCCAGGATACAAATAAATCCCTTTTCTTTTCATCAGTGAGAAACTACTTTTGTAGTGCCTGTGACTACACCATCAACAAGTTTCCACTCGCCCTGAAGATGGTTTTCCGTGGTTTCCCATTTTCACACCAGGCAAATGCTGGGGCTGTACCTTAAGGCCACGGCCGCTTCCTCCCAACTCCTAGGCCTTTCCTATCCCATCATCGCCATACGACCTATCTGTGTCGGTGCAACGTAAAGCCCCTAGCAAAAAAGTTTCCAATCAAGGTTGATGTGTTAAAGCATGGTCAAGTTGCTAGGTTAGACAAAATTTAAAATGCACCATTTTCTTCCATTCGTTTTATTCTTGGAATGGTTTCCTATCATGTTATGCAAGGAAGAGCATTAAACTACAGATGAGGTGGTGAGTGAGTTCAGGTTGATGACACTTCGGTGGCAAATCACGATGCTGCAGGCGATTCCAGTTGGGCACAAATATCAAGAATTCGTGGAGCCGATGGACTTATTAAGTAAAACCGAATTTCTAGAGTAATGCTGTCTATTCTCACCATACCCCATAGCAATGCAGAATGTGAACCTGATTTCAGCCTCGTGAAGATAAATAGAACAGAGTTCAGATCATCCATGTCCAATGAATCTCTGGAGTCTATTTCTATTTTAAAGACCAGGAGTTCTGGTCCTTCTTATGGAAAAACATTTTCTCAAGACTTTTTGCAGGAAGCTAAAAAGGTCAAAACTATGACTTTCAAGTCGAACTAGCATTTGATTTATTTATTTATTTATTTATTTATTCACGAAGCACAAGATACAGCTACACTGAGCAAATTTCACTTGCACTGTCAACAGACTATTTAACAAATGTAAACTTCCATAATAAAGTATAACGAACATAACAAAATATACCAAGATCAGGTACACAGCCTACTAATTACAACTCTCCAAATCGAAAACCATGAGAATGTCCATGTTCACAGCCAAGTCGTCGTGGGTCAAGATGGCGGTATAATCCCTGCAGTGTGTGTTATATTATTTCTTGCCTGTGTTACGTTAAACAAGTTTTATAGTGTAAAGCCTTTTTCAATTATCGCATATGTGCTTAATTTATCAAGGAAGTCCTGTTATGTATGCTTCAAACTAATATTCACCATGCCTGCTGCTGTTTAACATGGATATCTTCTTGATATTTATTTATTTATTTATTTATTTATTTATTTATTTATTATGCCTTTGTAGGTGGGGAATCATTGGCCTATGATGTAAGTAGATATGATTTAATTTAAGTATCCTGTTTAAACCATGAATTCCTGTATTTTGTAGCCCAGAAGTATTATTATTTTCGTCAAGCCGGGGTACATTCACAGTTAAGTATTTATTATTTTCCACCTAGTCGATACAATGATTGCTTAAGGCTCTTTAATGGTTAAAAGTGGTACATGTTTCGTATTTTTTCAACATCTTCAGCCACATAACACTGTTTAGATGAAAAATATATAAAATTGACAAAGTAATGCTTAAGAGGAAGTGTCCTTAAAATTAACATAAGGTTGACAACATTAAAACAAACAAAAAACTCAAGAGAAAATATATAAATTATTTCTACAATTGAAAGCAGTCGTCAAGGAAACACTTGTACAATATTCCATAGAGAATATGTCCTAAATGAATATTCTTTTCTTAATAATTCATGAAAAAAGGTCAATTTATAAATTATAAATTACACAGTTTATAAGTAATTATCGAAATGAAGAAAACCAGATATCACAATGTGGTTCTTATTATTAATGCAGATGAAAATATAACTAATTCCTAGTTGTCAATTCTTATTAAGCTTGCTTTCCTTTGGAACAGTAACTCCTGTCATTCTTTCACAGTCTTGTGTCTGGTGTAATATTGATGATGCGTTCTTCCTTGCTCTTGCACCTGAGGAGGTGGAGGAGCGGGGGATATAGGTGTGTCAAGAACCTCCTTGCTGCCACTTATAGCTTCAACTGAGGAGGAATAAGTTGGAGGGCTATGTGTAGGTGGAGAAATTCCAATTCTTTTTTCGTGATCTTTCTCAAGCATTTTCAGATATATATATTATCAAATTCTAGTATATCTGAAAATGCTTGAGAAAGATCACGAAAAAAGAATAGGAATTTCTCCACCTACAGATAGCTCTACAACTTATTCCTCCTCAGTTGAAGCTATAGGTGGCAGCAAGGAGGTTCTTGACACACCTATATCCCCCACTCCTCCACCTCCTCAGGTGCAAGAGCAAGGAAGAACGCATTATCAATATTACACCAGACACAAGACTGTGAAAGAATGACAGGAGTTACTGTTCCAAAGGAAAGCAAGCTTAATAAGAATTGACAACTAGGAATTAGTTATATTTTCATCTGCATTAATAATAAGAACCACATTGTGATATCTGGTTTTCTTCATTTCGATAATTACTTATAAACTGTGTAATTTATAATTTATAAATTGACCTTTTTTCATGAATTATTAAGAAAAGAATATTCATTTAGGACATATTCTCTATGGAATATTGTACAAGTGTTTCCTTGACGACTTCTTTCAATTGTAGAAATAATTTATATATTTTCTCTTGAGTTTTTTGTTTGTTTTAATGTTGTCAATCTTATGTTAATTTTAAGGACACTTCCTCTTAAGTATTACTTTGTCAATTTTATATATATTTCATCTAAACAGTGTTATGTGGCTGAAGATGTTGATAAAATACGAAACATGTACCACTTTTAACCATTAAATTGCCTTAAGCAATCATTGTATTGACTAGGTGGAAAATAATAAATACTTAATTGTGAATCTATTGAAGTGCGATACGGACCATGGAACTGATTTTATGTAAGCCGGGGTACGTCGAAAATCATTAGAATTCTTGTCGCGCGTGAGTTTTACTGATAGCTAGTTTCAAAAGTTGGCAGATATGCATACTCTAGCTGGGGTCTTACCAGAGACTTATATGCCCTCTCCTTTACATCTTTACTACAACCCCTAAACACCATCATAACCATGTGCAGAGATCTGTACCCTTTATTTACAATCCCATTTATGTGATTACCCCAATGAAGATCTTTCCTTATATTAACACCTAGATACAATGATCCCCAACAGGAACTTTCACCCCATCAACGCAGTAATTAAAACTGAGAGGACTTTTCCTATTTGTGAAACGCACAACCTGACTTTTAACCCCGTTTAACAACATACCATTGCCTGCTGTCCATCTCACAACATTATCGAGGTCACGTTGCAGTTGCTCAGAATCTTGTAAATTATTTATTACTCTATACAGAATAACATCATCTGCAAAAAGCCTTCCCTCCGATTCCACTCCTTTACTCATATCATTTATATATATAAGAAAACATAAGGGTCTGATAATACTGCCTTGAGGAATTCTCCTCTTAATTATTACAGGGTCAGATAAAGCTTCACCTACTCTAATTCTCTGAGATCTATTTTCTAGAAATATAGCAACCCATTCAGTCACTCTTTTGTCTAGTCCAGTTGCACTGATTTTTGCCAGTAGTCCCCCATGATCCACCCTATCAAATGCTTTAGACAAGTCAATCACGATACAGTCCATTTGACCTCCAGAATCCAAGATATCTGCTTTATCTTGCTGGAATTCTACAAGTTGAGCTTCAGTGGAATAACCTTTCCTAAAACCGAACTGCCTTCTATCGAACCAGTTATTAATTTCACAAACATGTCTAATATAATCAGAAAGAATGCCTTCCCAAAGCTTACATACAACACATGTCAAACTTACTGGCCTGTAATTTTCAGCTTTATGTCTATCACCCTTTTCTTTATACACAGGGGCTACAATAACAACTCTCCATTCATCTGGTATAGCTCCTCCGACCAAACAATAATCAAATAAGTACCTCAGATATGGTGCTATATCCCAACCCATTGTCTTTAGTATATCCCCAGAAATCTTATTAATTCCAGCTGCTTTTTTAGTTTTCAACCTTTGTATCTTATTGTAAATGTCATTGTTATATGTAAATTTTAATACTTCTTTGGCCTTAGTCTCCTCCTCAATCTCGACATTATCCTTGTAGATTCACAATTAAGTATTTATTTATTTTCCACCTAGTCGATACAATGATTGCTTAAGGCAATTTTTAATGGTCAAAAGTGGTACATGTTTCGTATGTTATCAACATCTTCAGCCACATAACACTGTTTAGATGAAAAATATATAAAATTGACAAAGTAATGCTTTAGAGGAAGTGTCCTTAAAATTAACATAAGATTGACAACATAAAAACAAACAAATAACTCAAGAGAAAATATATAAATTATTTCTACAATAGAAAGCAGTCATCAAGGAAACACTTGTACGATATTTTCTCTTGAGTTATTTGTTTGTTTTAATGTTGTCAATCTTATGTTAATTTTAAGGACACTTCCTCTAAAGCATTACTTTGTCAATTTTATATATTTTTCATCTAAACAGTGTTATGTGGCTGAAGATGTTGATAATATACGAAACATGTACCACTTTTGACCATTAAAAATTGCCTTAAGCAATCATTGTATCGACTAGGTGGAAAATAAATAAATACTTAATTGTGAATTTATTGAAGTGCGATACGGACCATGAAGCTGATTTTATGTAATTATCCTTGTAACCAACAATCTTTACATACTGCTGACTGAATACTTCTGGCTTTTGAAGAACCTCACTTACACACTCCCCTTGTTCATTAATTATTCCTGGAATGTCCTTCTTGGAACCTGTTTCTGCCTTAAATACCTATACATACCCTTCCATTTTTCACTAAAATTTGTATGACTGCCAATTATGCTTGCCATCATGTTATCCTTTGCTGACTTCTTTGCTAGATTCAATTTTCTAGGAAGTTCCTTCAATTTCTCCTTACTTTCACAGCCATTTCTAACTCTATTTCTTTCCAGTCTGCACCTCCTTCTTAGTCTCTTTATTTCTCTATTATAATAAGGTGGGTCTTTACCATTCCTTACCACCCTTAAAGGTACAAATCTGTTTTTGCATTCCTTAACAATTTCTTTAAACCCATCCCAGAGTCTGCTTACATTTTTATTTACCGTTTTCCAGCGATCATAGTTACTTTTTAGAAACTGCCTCATGTGTGCTTTATCAGCCATATGGTACTGCCTAATAGTCCTACTTTTAAGACCATCCTTTCTATCACACTTATTTTTAACTACGACGAAAACAGCTTCATGATCACTAATACCATCTATTGCTTCTGTTTCACTATAGAGCTCATATGGTTTTATCAGCACCACATCCAGGATATTTTTTCCTCTGGTTGGTTCCATCACTTTCTGAATCAGCTGTCCTTCCCATATTAACTTATTTGCCATTTGTTGGCCATGCTCCCTGTCGTTCGCATTTCCTTCCCAATTGACATCTGGCAAATTCAGATCTCCCGCTACAATCACATTTCTTTCCATGTCGTTTCCCACATAGTTGACTATCCTATCAAATAATTCCGAATCCGCATCACTGCTACCCTTTCCCGGTCTGTATACTCCAAATATATCAAGTTGCCTATTATCTTTAGAAATGAGCCTTAGACCTAGAATTTCATGTGTCTCATCTTTAACTTTTCATAGTTTACAAATTCTTCTTTCACTAGAATGAATACTCGCCCTCCCACCATTCCTATCCTATCACTACGATACACACTCCAGTGCCGTGAGAAAATTTCTGCATCCATTATATCATTTCTCAGCCAAAATAAAGGAAAATAAGTAAAATAAAATAAAGTCAAAATAAAGTAAATCCATTTCCCTTCGCATTTCGCCACCCCATACAACCCTCCACGCTGATTTCAATTATTTTAATATTTCTAAATACATATAGTTCATGAGCATAACAAGGTACTTATTAAGATGTTTTTAAGAAGATAAAATATGCTTTTTAATTTTTACTTATGCATTGTAACGTAGCTGAAGATTTGCAAGTGATTTGGATCAAACTTATAATAGTCATCATCATCTAAATGAGGTCATAGAAAATAAAAATCCTTTATACAAATTAACACCCAAATTAATGTATATCGTGAATTCATAAAATCCCAAATCTTTTTAAATCCGTTCACCCAGAAGTTTCATCTACCAAGCTAAACGTTAGATCTGCCCACATGACCCCATTAACACCCCTCCAGTTACAGCACAGGCTCTTAACTTGATAAGTGTTGCGCCCGCCTATAGGCGGGCTGACGCGACCGGTCCACCAGTGCTACGCCTGTCTATAGACAGTGCGCGAGAATTTAAATTTTTTTGAGTTTCCCGGTTCACTTTCGAGTGCGAATTTGATCTCTGACATGTTCTGCCATCTGTTAAGCATTATGCAGAACTAACTGATCAGAGATTGTAGCTTTGGGAAGTAACTTACAGAGCTTTTTGTAGATGTCTGTTGTGTTCATCTGTGATGTAAACAAACATGGCGGAACAACAATTTAGTTGTTCTTGAAGCGATGTTATTTCGGATCACAGGATCTTTCAGTTATTAACCACAGCGGAAAGTGGTGATGGAGATGGTCATTTTAAGGAATTGTTAAGCGATTTTAAAAGTGAGAGTGATAGAAAGATTGTGAGAAAGAAACAGAGCCTCCTTCTAAACGAAACACGGTGAGTACAAAAGCTCATCACTGATTTCGTGGCGGATGGAGTACTTTTCTTCACCAGCTCTGAGGGCCAAGTAGTGTTTCATGACAACCTGAAAATTATTGATTTTTACAAACTTTTGTGCCAGTGGTGTTGGTGTAGACAGTTGAACAAATCGGCATCACGGACAACCAGTAGAAAACATTTAACCATTACGACATTCCAGGTTTCAAAAGTATTTTAAAATATCAACTTAGGAAGTTACATGTATTAGTTGCCTACATATTTTAGGAAATAATATTATTTTGGGCTCTTTACTTTGTATAAAGATAATGCACGCATTTGCACATAAGTGTAATTTTAATTGAAATAGACTTTCAACGTATTAGGTCGTGTTACATACATGTAGTACGTGTTGAAGAGATGTTAAGTACAGAACAAAAATGGCCAGCCGGACACCAGTGGGATCCGAACCCACAACCTCCCGATTTCGCGTCGGTTGCTCTACCAATTGAGCTATGGTGGCCCAGGCCATCTTTCTTCTGTTTGAAAGGATCTGAGCTACAGGTCTGGCACCGCTGCTAGCACACTGTAGAGTGCGTTTATGTCGCCCGTTGTGGGGCATATCAATGAATATTGAATTTTCACGACCGCGAAATCGGGAGGTTGTGCGTTCGGATCCCACTGGTGTCCGGCTGGCCATTTTTGTTCTGTACTTAACATCTCTTCAACACGTACTACATGTACGTAACACGACCTAATACGTTGAAAGTCTATTTCGATTACAATGCGGTCGTGAAAATTCAATATTCAAGTGTAATTTTGTTTTCTCTCAAAATAATATTGAACACAAGTGTAGGATTTTCCATTTGCATATAGAGTTATAAACAACCAACATTTATAAACATTTTATGCTAATCACCCCACTGATAAGTTAAAAATTGAGGCTTCTACAAAATTTTTAACATACAAATGAAAAAACTCAGCACTGAGGTACCAAACAGTCAAGAGCTCAGCACTTAAAAGGTTAAGGGTCAACCTAATCCATACTCCCGACTCCTCCTTTACCGCACAGGTATAACACCAGGAATAGGCAGTAGCTGCCAGAGCAGTTAGATATACCTGGCGAGTATGTTCCTACACAATTGACATATTAGTTACTTGAGGTTTCTTGTTAACATGCGTGTTTCAAAATACTAATTCTAATTTCTCTCTTAATTCACAGACAATATCCTTCTCCAAGGCCAATAATCACATCAATAAGAAAGATTATTCACACATGACTGTTCATAAATGCCAAGGACACAATTTCACAATTAAGCAGTAGCCTCAACTTGGAATCTTGTACCTTCTTCACGCAACAGAAAACATACGAGCGTATATTTTAATCTAACAACATTTTAATAACAACATTCATTCTTATCCAATTTACTGTGAAATATCCAGATGTTTTTTATTTTATTTATTTATTTATTAGCAGGGGCACGTGAGCTGAAACTCACTGTGGTGCAGTACATTCTAATATTATCATGGCTGCAGAGTATTTATAAAGTAAATTAATACACTCCAGTAATAAAGGTGTGTTATATCAAATCAGTTAATAGTAATTTTGGTTACATGAATAGATCTAATTATTACATATCACACATAAGTTACGTTTTTTATAAAATATTAATATATTCTATAAAAATAATCATATGTATATGTTTTGTTTTATATAATTGAATTGTTTCATAATGATACACTGTAAGAGTAAACAAGCTTGCAACTACTCAACATTGATCTTATCAAAGTCAGGTACATTGAACATTAAGGTCAAATATACTCAACGAAGTTTAAGCTCTTTACTCAAGACTGTTGCTATCCCATTGGTCTACAAGTTATTACAGAGAGGATCCATTTTAGCTTTGAACTCCTCTAGAATCTAGAGAGATTAGCACCAATAACTTTCTAATTTTTATGTGACTAAGAGACCTTCAATTCTGGATACTCATAGTGTGTAATGTAGCATCTTTTTATAGTATAATGGAAGCCTGTTAAAGTTTTTAATCTTCATGTGTACAAAATACCATCAATTCTCGATACTCATAGTGTGTAATGTAGCATTTTTTATGTATAAATAGTTGCATATTAATTTTAAGAGGTATTTAATGTGTAATAGCACTTTAATTGTAAGCCATGTATGATAGACAAGGTTTCAGACATAATAGAATAGGCTGATGATACCCTTAAGAAGGGGTGAAACATGACCCTGGGAAGTTTTAACCACATAACACACGGCATGTATTGAATAGATAGTGATAATAAAATAAATTATAATTGCTTTTAGCTGAAGGTGTTCCCAATAGAATGAAAAAATGTACTATAAATGATTAATTAGTTTGCTTAAAGCAAATATAAGTATCAAAAAGGAGGATATTTACTGTTATTGATTCAATGTAATAGGAAACTATCCGATATTTTGTTCCTTTCCTCGACTTTCCAAACTTGTCCTCCTTTCCATAGAAGCAGGCATCATCTCTCTGAGGCGTATATGTGGACTGAAAGTTTTCAGCGAGATATTGCATGATAGGCCTGATCTTGAACATTTTTGGGTTAGTACCACTTTTACTATCAAATGCGGAATTCACATTAAAATGCAAGTACTTCAACAGGAGACAAAATTTCTGGTCTGTCATTACATTCAGGAAGAATGTTGGTTCTGTTGTAGTTTTCTTACTGAAATGTGCCAGTGTAGGTTTATGCACAATGCCTTGCAATATGGGAATGCCTATTAGAAGTTTTATCTCATCAACACAGGTGTCATCCCATCAGTGATATGAGTAAGTAAGTGGAATCAGAGATACGGCTTTTTGCTGCTGATGTTATTCTGGACAGGGTAATAAATAGGTTACAAGATTGTGAGCAACTGCAAAATGATCTCGATAAAGTTGTAAAATGGACGGTGGGCAATGGTATGATGATAAACGGGGTTAAAAGTCAGGTTGTGAGTTTCACTAACAGGAGAAGTCCTCTCGGTTTTAATTACTGCATTGAGGAGGTGAGAGTTCCTTTTAGGGATCTTGTAAGTACCTAAATGTTAATATAAGGAAAGATCTTCATTGGGGTAATCACATAAATATAATTTTAAATAAAAGGTACAGATCTCTACACATGGTTATGAGGGTATTTATGGCTTGCAGTAAGGATGTAAAGGAGTGGGTATATAAGTCTCTGGTAAGACTCCAACTAGAGTATGGTTCCAGTGTATGGGACCCTCACCAGAATTACTTGATTCAAGTACTGGAAAAAACCCAATGAAAAGCATCTCGATTTGTTCTGGGTGATTTCCGACAAAAGAGTAGTGTTACAAAAAAGTTGCAAAGTTTGGGCTGGGAAGACTTGGGAGAAAGGAGACTAGCTGCTCGACTAAGTGTTATGTTACAAACCATTATTTTCGTCATTGTTCCGTATTGAAAACAGCTTTATCACTAAGTTTACACAAGGAGTATTTTGGCACGCCACCTATTCAATACAATCCACTGTTACGTGAGTAGTATAATTGGACATTTCTGCGGCCACCACCACCACCGGGCTGCCAGAGGCCTCCTCCACCACCACCACAGCCAGAGGCCTCCCAGAGGCCTCCTCCACAACCACCACAGCCAGAGGCCTCCCAGAGGTCTCCTCCACCACTCGCGGGAAATTTGAATTTGTAAACAGACAACAACGCATCGCTAACCTCAGTACTGCCATCTTGACGGGCCTAAACATCAGTAGTACCAACTTAACCTAACTAGCGCGTGGTATACAAAGCCACGTGCTTTTTGACAGCCACGTGCTTTTTTGACAGCTGTCATCCGCCATCTTTAAACCACAGAGCACTGTGCTGCCCTCTTTATCGTAGTAGATGTAAATTCGTCACCTGTCATCGGCAGTGCTGCCATCTTGGCGGGCCTAAACCTTAGTGCTACCAACTTAACCTCACTAGCATGAGATAAACAAATCCACGTGCAGCTGACATCCGCCATCTTTAATCTATAGAGCACAGTGCTGCCCTCTTTAGCTACTTACCTTTGAAATGTGGTGGCGGATAATTTGAAAAATGCTTTTTGACAGCAGCCATCTTGCATCGCAAACCTCAGTGCTGCCCTCTTTAGCTAGATACCTGTGGTGGCAGACAATTCCACGTGACAGCAGTCATCTTTGAGCACAGTGCTGCCCTCTTTGTGGTGGCAGCAAATTCCATGTACTCTTGTTTGGAAACAAATCCACGTCCTTTTTTGACAGCTGTCATCCGCCATCTTTAATCAACAGAGCACAGTGCTGCCCTCTTTAGCTACTTGCCTTTGAAATGTGGTGGCGGATAATTTGAAAAATGCTTTTTGACAGCAGCTATCTTTGAGCACCGTGCTGCCCTCTTTAGCTAGATACCTGTGGTGGCAGGCAATTCCACGTGACAGCAGCCATCTTTAATCAAGAGGGCACCGTGCTGCCCTCTTTGTGGCGGTGGCAAATTCCACGTGCTTTACAAACTCACGTGCTTTTTTCTGACAGCTGTCATCCGCCATCTTGCATCACAAACCTCAGTGCTGCGCTCTTTAGCTAGTTACCTTTGAAATGTGATGACGGCAATTTGAAAAATTCTATGTGCTCTTGTTTAGTAAACAAAGCCACGTGCTTTTTTTGACAGCTGTCCTCCACCATCTTTACTCAATAGAGCACTGTGCTGCTATCATGCGGGCAATTTCGTCAGCTGTCATCCGCCATCTTTAATCTACAGAGCACCGTGCTGCCCTCTATGTAGTAGCGGGCAATTTGAAAAGTTCTGTTAGCTGTCATCCGCCATATTTAATCAAGAGAGCACCGTGCTGCCATATTTAGCTAGATACCTTTGAAATGTGGTGGCGGCAATTTGAAAAATTCTATGTGCTCTTGTTTAGTAAACAAAGCCACGTGCTTTTTTTTGACAGCTGTCGTCCTCCATCTTTAATCAATAGAGCACTGTGCTGCTATCATGCGGGCAATTTCGTCAGCTGTCATCCGCCATCTTTAATCTACAGAGCACCGTGCTGCTCTCTGTAGTAGCGGGCAATTTGAAAAGTTCTGTTAGCTGTCATCCGCCATCTTTAATCAAGAGAGCACCGTGCTGCCATCTTTAGCTAGATACCTTTGAAATGTGGTGGCGGCAAATTGAAAATTCCACGTGCTCTTGTTTAGTAAACAAACTCACGCGCTTTTTGTCAGCTGTCATCCGCCATCTTTAATCTATAGAGCTCAGTGCTACACTCTTTAGGTACATACCGTTGAAATATGGTGGTGGATAATTTAAAAAGAAAAATTCTACATCAGCAATCTCTCGACGCTAATTGCACAAGATGGTGGCTATGCACGACTCCTTAAAGGTGCTTATGCAAGATGGCCGCTATACATAGGTTCTTATGAGATGCCCTTGGGATGCTTGCGCAAGATGGCGGTTATACAAGGCTCCTTATGAGACGCCCTAGAGATGCTTGCGCAAGATGGCGGTTGCTCTTATGAGGCGGCTTAAGGGTCCTTGCACAAGATGGCTAGAGATGCCCTAAGGATGCTTGCGCAAGATGGCGGACGCAAGATGGCGGCTATACACGACTCCTTATGAGACGCCTTAAGGGTGCTTGCGCAAGATGGCTGCTGCTCTTATGAAGAAAGCTAGCTTAGAGGCTAACGTGTCGTGCTAGTTCGATTCATTAAATTTGGGGCTTAAATGCATAATGTTAAATATCTCGAAAACGGTGCATCGTAGAGCAAAACGGACAAAATTTTTCTACCCAATACCTCGGTTCGCAGTATGGGGAACATGATATCATAAGAAAAACATAGTCTAATGATGAGATCAACGGTTTGGTTCTAACTTAGGCCCTTTGGCATTAGCTCTGTTTCAGCTTGTAATGAAGCAAGTCTTCGTAACATGATCAGGTCTAGCTATGGTAGAGTGTATAACGTACACGTGCAGGTTCGATTCATTACATTTGGGGCTTAAAAGCAAAATGTTAAATATCTCGAAAACGGACAAAAAATTTCTACCTGATACCTAGGTTTGCAGTATCAGGAACATGATAGCATAAGAAAAACATAGTCTAATGATGAGATCGACGGTTCGATTCCTACTTAGGCCCTTTGGCATTGGCAGCTATCTATTTATATAAGATGGCGGCTATACATAGCTTCTTATGAGACCGCCTAAGAGCGCTTGCACAAGATGACTGCTGCTCTTATGAGACGCCCTAGGGGTGCTTGCGGGAGGTAGCAGCGACAAGGCGATGACTATACACAGCTGTTTATGATACGGCCTAGAGGTGCTTACACGAGATGGTGGCTGCTCTGATGAAGAAAGCTAGCTTTGCATCGTGCAGGTATTTTTACAGCACTAAACCTCATACCTTTGAAATGTGGTGGCGGGTAATTTGAAAAATTCGACGTGCTTTTTCATAAGCTGTTAAGGCCTCCTCTTATGTCAAGGCATAGCTCTATCGAACAAGTTGAAACCTGCATCGGAATAGCTAGAGTAAGCACGTGCTGCAGTGATGACGTCATTAAGCAAATCACAGAAGAAACGTAAAAAGGCTGGAATCGAATACTGCACTCTATGCCGTTAACTTTATCATGTGATCGGAACATTGATTGAAGTGTTTAGAACACTAAATAAGTAGAACCGAACACTGTACTCGATACAACATGTGTTTAGAACATGTCAGGGGATACCTTTGTTCTAAGAAGATTAGTTTATCGCATATTCCTTGTAGGGCTAATAGGCTAAGGGGCTAATGGGCAAAGGGGCTAATGGGCAAAAGGGCTAAAGGGCTAAAGGAGCAACAACCTCATCGATCGCTATCAGCAAGAACGCGTGTACTTTGTTAAGTGTAGAAAATTAATCTTTATTTGTAAATGGTTTCATGTTCAGAACAAGGAATGGAACCTACGGGTTACGTCTTACCTAATAAAATCCCCGAGGTGCGATGAGTTACGTTTTTCGAACTAGTGTTTGGAACACTGAACTTTTCAAGATGATAGCAAAGAGTTTAGCAATGTTCTGTTGTTGGATTATAAATTCCGCGCTACAACATGCATAAGGTGGCAGCCTTGAGGTTTACTGCCGTAAAGATGACAAGAGTGAGGTTAGCGAGGCTCTATTGTCCTTCAAAGTGAGGTTAGGGTTCGTCAAGAAGACAGCTGTCAAAAAAGCACGTGGCTATGTTTACCAAACAAGAGCACTTGGCTGTGACGTCACAGTCACGTAGTATGCTGCCTCAGCATGCAAAGTTCAATGTCTACACCTACGTAGTAAACATTCTGCTATGTTCACAAGATTTTTTACACATAACTATTCTTTATGCTTTAAGTTCATGCACATAGGCTATGCTAAGATAGCAGCACAAACATATGCGAACTTTGTACATTCTAATGGAATAAGTTTAGTACTACGTGCGTCGTGGATACATGATGTGTACACGCATTTAAACATGGCTATACTTAATGCTGCTGCTTTGTTTACAAGATTTTTATACATTGCTATTCTTTATGCTTTAAGTTCCTGCACACACAAGCGATAGTCGTACGCTCTGGCAGGAGAAGTTTAGTACGATATTCGATACATACATTATCGATAGGTGATGTGTACACGCTTTGGAACATAGCTCTTTTTGTGCTTTAAGTTCGTGCACATGGGTTAGGGATACACAAAAGCGATTGCTACATGCTCTAGCGGAAGAAGTCTAGTACGATAGTCGATGCATGTAAAATCGATAGGTTATGCTAAGATAGCAGCACACTTACCCGATTTTAGCACAATCTAGTGGAAAAAGTTTAGTATGATAGTCGTTTCATGCAAAATCATTAGGTAATGTGTACACGCTTTAAAACATGGTTATTCTTCGTACTTTAAGTTCATGCGTATAGGTTAGGCTACGATACCAGCACAATCTAGCGGAAGAAGTTCAGTACGAGATTCGATGAATGCAAAATCAATAAGTAATGTGTACACGCTTTGAAACATGGCTATTCTTTGTACTTTAAATTCATGCGTCTTAGTTATGCTAAGATAGCAGCACAATCTACCTGCAGAAGTTTAGTACGAGAGTCGATACATGCAAATTCGATAGTTGATGTGTACACGCTTTGAAACATGACTATTCATTGTACTTTAATGTTATGGGTATAGGTTATGCTAAGATAGCAGCACGATCTAGCGGATGAAGTTTAGTTCGATGGTCGATGCATGTAAAATCGATAGGTGATGTGTACACGCTTTGAAACATGGCTATTCATTGTACTTTAATGTTATGGGTATAGGTTATGCTAAGATAGCAGCACGATCTAGCGGATGAAGTTTAGTTCGATGGTCGATGCATGTAAAATCGATAGGTGATGTGTACACGCTTTGAAACATGGCAATTCATACTGCTGCTCTGTTCCCAAGACTTTTAAGCATAGCTAATCCTAATGCTGCTCTTAACGACGTCGAGCTAAGGATTGATTACGTGACCGTGACGTCACAGCCAAGTGCTCTTGTTTGGTAAACATAGCCACGTGCTTTTTTGACAGCTGTCTTCTTGACGAAACCTAACCTCACTTTGAAGGACAATAGAGCGTCGCTAACCTCACTGTTGCCATCTTTATGGCAGTAAACCTCAAGGCTGCCACCTTATGCATGTTATAGCGCGGAATTTATAATCCAACAACAGAACATTACTAAACTCTCTGCTATCATCTTGAAAAGTTCAGTGTTCCAAACACTAGTTCGAAAAACGTAACTCATCGCACCTCGGGGATTTTACTAGGTAAGACGTAACCCGTAGGTTCCATTCCTTGTTCTGAACATGAAACCATTTACAAATAAAGATTAATTTTCTACACTTAACAAAGTACACGCGTTCTTGCTGATAGCGATCGATGAGGTTGTTGCTCCTTTAGCCCATTAGCCCTTTAGCCCTTTTGCCCATTAGCCCTTTTGCCCATTAGCCCTTTTGCCCATTAGCCCCTTAGCCTATTAGCCCTACAAGGAATGTGCGGTAAACTAATCTTCTTAGAACAAAGGTATCCCCTGACATGTTCTAAACACATGTTGTATCGAGTACAGTGTTCGGTTCTACTTAATTAGTGTTCTAAACACTTCAATCAATGTTCCGATCACATGATAAAGTTAACGGCATAGAGTGCAGTTTTGGATTATAGCCTTGTTACGTTTCTTTTGTGATTTGCATAATGACGTCATCACTGCAGCACGTGCTTCCTCTAGCTATTCCGATGCAGGTTTAAACTTGTTCGATAGAGCTATGCCTTGACATAAGAGGAGGCCTTAACAGCTTATGAAAAAGCACGTCGAATTTTTCAAATTACCCGCCACCACATTTCAAAGGTATGAGGTTTAGTGCTGTAAAAATACCTGCACGATGCAAAGCTAGCTTTCTTCATCAGAGCAGCCACCATCTTGTGTAAGCACCTCTAGGCCGTATCATAAGCAGCTGTGTATAGTCATCGTCTTGTCGCTGCTACCTCCCGCAAGCACCCCTAGGGCGTCTCATTAGAGCAGCAGTCATCTTGTGCAAGCGCTCTTAGGCGGTCTCATAAGAAGCTATGTATAGCCGCCATCTTGTAGAAATAGATAGCTGCCAATGCCAAAGGGCCTAAGTAGGAATCGAACCGTCGATCTCATCATTAGACTATGTTTTTCTTATGCTACCATGTTCCTGATACTGCAAACCTAGGTATCAGGTAGAAAATTTTTGTCCGTTTTCGAGATATTTAACATTTTGCTTTTAAGCCCCAAATGTAATGAATCGAACCTGCACGGTACGTTATACTCTACCAGAGCTAGACCTGATCATGTTACGAAGACTTGCTTCATTACAAGCTGAGACAGAGCAATGCCAAAGGGCCTAAGTTAGAACCGAACCGTTGATCTCATCATTAGACTATGTTTTTCTTATGATATCATGTTCCCCATACTGCGAACCGAGGTATTGGGTAGAAAAATTTTGTCCGTTTTGCTCTACGATGCACCGTTTTCGAGATATTTAACATTATGCATTTAAGCCCCAAATTTAATGAATCGAACTAGCACGGCACGTTAGCCTCTAAGCTAGCTTTCTTCATAAGAGCAGCAGCCATCTTGCGCAAGCACCCTTAAGGCGTCTCATAAGGAGTCGTGTATAGCCGCCATCTTGCGTCCGCCATCTTGCGCAAGCATCCTTAGGGCATCTCTAGCCATCTTGTGCAAGGACCCTTAAGCCGCCTCATAAGAGCAATCGCCATCTTGCGCAAGCATCTCTAGGGAGTCTCATAAGGAGCCTTGTATAACCGCCATCTTGCGCAAGCATCCCAAGGGCATCTCATAAGAACCTATGTATAGCGGCCATCTTGCATAAGCACCTTTAAGGAGTCATGCATAGCCACCATCTTGTGCAATTAGCGTCGAGAGATGGCTGATGTAGAATTTTTCTTTCTAAATTATCCGCCACCATATTTCAGGGGTATGTACCTAAAGAGTGTAGCACTGAGCTCTATAAATTAAAGATGGCGGATGACAGCTGACAAAAAGCGCGTGAGTTTGTTTACTAAACAAGAGCACGTGGAATTTTTCAATTTGCCGCCACTACATTTCAAAGGTATCTAGCTAAAGGTGGCAGCACGATGCTCTCTTGATTAAAGATGGCGGATGACAGCTAACAGAACTTTTCAAATTGCCCGCTACTACAGAGAGCAGCACGGTGCTCTGTAGATTAAAGATGGCGGATGGCAGCTGACGAAATTGCCCGCATGATAGCAGCACAGTGCTCTATTGATTAAAGATGGTGGATGACAGCTGTCAAAAAAAGCACGTGGCTTTGTTTACTAAACAAGAGCACATAGAATTTTTCAAATTGCCGCCACCACATTTCAAAGGTATCTAGCTAAAGATGGCAGCACGGTGCTCTCTTGATTAAATATGGCGGATGACAGCTAACAGAACTTTTCAAATTGCCCGCTACTACATAGAGGGCAGCACGGTGCTCTGTAGATTAAAGATGGCGGATGACAGCTGACGAAATTGCCCGCATGATAGCAGCACAGTGCTCTATTGATTAAAGATGGTGGATGACAGCTGTCAAAAAGCACGTGGCTTAATTTCCAAACAAGAGCACATAGAATTTTTCAAATTGCCGTCATCACATTTCAAAGGTAACTAGCTAAAGAGCGCAGCACTGAGTTTTGTGATGCAAGATGGCGGATGACAGCTGTCAGAGAAAAGCACGTGAATTTGTAAAGCACGTGGAATTTGCCACCGCCACAAAGAGGGCAGCACGGTGCCCTCTTGATTAAAGATGGCGGCTGTCACGTGGAATTGCCTGCCACCACAGGTATCTAGCTAAAGAGGGCAGCACGGTGCTCAAAGATAGCTGCTGTCAAAAAGCATTTTTCAAATTATCCGCCACCACATTTCAAAGGCAAGTAGCTAAAGAGGGCAGCACTGTGCTCTGTTGATTAAAGATGGCGGATGACAGCTGTCAAAAAGGGACGTGGATTGGTTTCCAAACAAGAGTACGAGGAATTTGCCGCCACCACAAAGAGGGCAGCACTGTGCTCAAAGATGACTGCTGTCACGTGGAATTATCTGCCACCACAGGTATCTAGCTAAAGAGGGCAGCACTGAGGTTTGCGATGCAAGATGGCTGCTGTCAAAAAGCATTTTTCAAATTATCCGCCACCACATTTCAAAGGTAAGTAGCTAAAGAGGGCAGCACTGTGCTCTATAGATTAAAGATGGCGGATGTCAGCTGCACGTGGATTTGTTTATCTCACGCTAGTGAGGTTAAGTTGGTAGCACTAAGGTTTAGGCCCGCCAAGATGGCAGCACTGCCGATGACAGGTGACGAATTTACATCTACTACGATAAAGAGGGCAGCACAGTGCTCTGTGGTTTAAAGATGCCGGATGACAGCTGTCAAAAAAGCATGTGGCTGTCAAAAAGCACGTGGCTTTGTTTACCACGCGCTAGTTAGGTTAAGTTGGTACTACTGAAGTTTAGGCCCGTCAAGATGGGAGTTCTGAGGTTAGCGATGCGTTGTTGTCTGTCAAAAAGCACGTGGCTGTCAAAAACACGTGGCTTTGTTTACCTCGCGCTAGTTAGGTTAAGTTGGTACTACTGAGGTTTAGGCCCGTTAAGATGGCAGTACTGAGGTTAGCGATGCGTTGTTGTCGATGACAGCTGTCAAAAAGCACGTGGCTTTGTTTACAAATTGAAATTTCCCGCGGGTGGTGGAGGAGACCTCTGGGAGGCCTCTGGCTGTGGTGGTGGTGGAGGAGGCATCTGGGAGCCCGGTGGTGGTGGTGGCCGCAGAACTGTCCAATTATACTACTTACGTGGTTAAATGAACATATAATCCATCAAGTTTTCAAGTTACATGCTTTGCCCATCTTTTACTGTTCATCATTTGCCTTATACAACAAACATTGCTCTGAGTACCTCATCCAAAGTGTTAATAGTATTGACACTATATTTACAGTACAAGGACATATGTACACACATTAAAATCACTTAAAAATTGTTAAAATGTTCGTCTGACATAATTTTGAGTCACATTATTTCTTAAAAACAATTCATGTTCGAGTCTGAAACGGATCCTCTTCGTAAAATGCTTCAACAATAAGTAAAACTTGGGAACCAGAATATCGAACCCAAGGCATCAAGTGTGTAGGATGAATGTGACAAAACATGCATGTTAAGTGTGAAATCTGTTTTCCAAAAACATTAAGGTTAAAATGCATAGTTAAATTGAAGACGATATGGATTATGATATCATATGTTGGGTAAGACGCGTCTAATGACGCATTGGGGTGTTGTTCAACATCGCTGCTAAAACTATTCATGGGAGTGAACTATAGGCCCATATGGCAATCTTATGGAAAAGGTATTGCCCCTTGTATATGTAGACGACAGTAGAAAAGAACGTGGATGTTTTATTCACCAAATATGTTTATTTTAAGGTTGTATAAGGCTGATGCTGCCCAGTAAAAGTGGGGCAAAAGATGTATCTTGAAAACTTGATGGACTATATGTTATTTTAACCACGTAACAGTGGATTGTATTGAATACGTGGCGTGATAAAATACTCCTTGTATAAACTTAGTGATATAAGTGGTATGTTCCGAGCTGTCACTGGCGAAATGGCGTGAAATGACATCAGAGGCAAATAAGTTTGAGTGAGGTCTTTAAAAGTAGGAATGATCACAATACGAAGATAAAGCTGGAATTGAAGAGGACAAACTGGGGCAAATATTCACTTTTAGGAAGGTGAGTTAGGTATTGGCATAACTTACCAAGATGTTCAATAAAGTTCCAATTTATTTGCAGTCATTTAAGAAAAGGCTGGGAAAACAACAGATAGGAAATGTGCCACCTGGGCAATTGCAGATTAGTAGTGACTGAATGATTGATAAATGCATTTAAAGTGCCTACCCGTTCACTTTAGTAGTCCCTTTCTGTTTTAAAACTTACTATTATTCAAATTTGAAGTTTACCTATCAGGTCCGCCATTTGGTTGCTAAGAAATGTTTAAATATTGTCAATGGTTCAGATTATCCCCGAAGTTAGCATGAATCCCACTATTGCTGTTAAAATTGAATCTGTTGCGCTGCCCTCCCTGTCACTGTGAACATCTTCATTTTCTTCATATTCATGTCTGTCGTCGCAAAATTTCTCACTCGATTCCTAAGATTGTCACTTTTGTCCCAAGGCCGGGACATTAGGCAATAGGAAACCTGCGATGGGTGGAGGCTCTTCCACCAATACTTCTTGCCGTAACTGTGGATCAACTAGGCATTTCTCTAGGCAGTGCCCACGGAACACTTCTGGCTCTGGACCGCCAGGCCATAGTAGTGCTAGATGACTAACCGCCTGTTCTGATGACAAATCCCAAAGCATGGCTTCTTGTCTTTTCGATCATGACTGTACCTTGGTTGATTTACTTTATTCTGAGGCTAATGATTGCTCCCAGTCTGACTCGGGTCTTCATTTCTTACAATCTTGTAGGATTTCTGCCATACCTTCTTGTAAACTACCATATTTATGCATAGAGGTAAATAATGAACCTGTCTGTGCATTGCTAGACTCTGTGAGTAGTGTCACCTTGATGAGCAAGACCTGGTATGATTCTATGAAAACTGTTTGCAAGCTACCTACATTACAACCAGTGTCCTTAACATGCCATACTGCTAATTCCAATTCATTGAATATTGTAGGATCCCTAGAGGTCAAGATTAGAGTGCGTGATTTCACCTGGAAAATGCCAGTACTCAAAAGATTTATCCTGCCAATTGATATTGGGTGCAAACTTTATTGCTAAAACGGGCATGATTTTGGACCTCCAATTCAACAGATTCCATTTTAAATTTTGTGCAAGAACCTTTGAGCTGTGTGATCGCTCCCCTATTCTGCCTTGCCATGTTAACGCTGTTCCCGAAGATTCCGATGAACCCAAGGCTTTTGATTTTAATCACTTACCCGAAGAGCAGGCCAAACAACTTAGGAAACTGCGATAAGTTCCCTGATGTCTTCACCGACAGGTTATGCGTCACCAATGTATTAGAATACAAAATTGAGGTTACAGATAACATACCTGTTCGCTCTCCTCCGTACCGGTAGTCACCTCCCAAAATGAAAGCCCTGAAGGCTATCATTGAGCAAATGCTCGCTGACGGAGTGATACGGCTTTCCGAGTCAGCCTATTCTTCTCCTTTGTTTCTGGTCCCCAAACCACGAGGTGGTTATCGGCCTGTAGTCGACAATCGGATGTTGAACTAGAAGGTAGTCCTCCAATCTGTCCCGCTTCCTGATTTGCACTCTTGTTTTTCTTGTTTCGCTAATGCAAAAATTTTCACCACTTTCGATTTAACACGTTGGGTGCCACGTGCCGCCATATGGCGTCACGGTGGTCTTCAAATTTGAGATGGCGTGACGCCATATGGCGGCACACCGTTCTTGAAATCAGAGTTGGCGTGACGCCATATGGCGGCACAGTTGAGTTTCAGGCGATGCGCCGTAGATAATCAGCTGTGACATCTATGCGCGTAAAATTGGTACTACGTGAAGGGCGAACTTCAGGGTCTATTCCAGCTATGTATTTTTACTGTATGCCACCACATGGCGCCACAGTATTCTTCCGAAGCCACTGAGTGGCCTGTGGTCGTTGTCACAGGTGAAAGCCCGCCAGGCATTGTTTATTCTTCGTTTACGTACGTATTATCACTCAGTTTATATAGTTGTGCAAAAATATAAAAAAATGGAAGATATTGGTAATAATCTTACGAGGGAACACATACATGTGTTACACTCGGATTCGGTTGAAATTTGGTAGGAATATTCGTGGGAGACAGTAGAAAACTTGCTGTACCCAGCGCAAGTTTAAACGCCAAAATTGAACAAATAAATAGTCATAAAATTAGAAGTGCCGCGGGAGTATCGGGGTGTGGCGGAGAGGTAGGGAGGAGCGAAGCAGCGGACGTGAACCAACCGGGCTGCGTCGAGCTGCGCCAGCAGCCAGGTAGCGTAAGGTTAGCGCGTTCCCCTTAACTTTCCGATCAGATGTGCAAAACGTAAATATGAAAACAGCACATGAAACAAATGTACAAAGGACGATGTTTGAACAACGATGCCAATAAGGTTTGAAAAATTGCAACGAGTAACAAGAACTCGGGCGAGCCGAGACGCATATTTTCAATGTTTAGAGTTATCAGAAAACTGTTATCAACAATATGTAATGTAATATAAGTACTTGTTTTGCATTTTATTAGGTTTTCATGAATATTGCGTTAATTTGAATTAGCAAATAAATATCTCGTATTTGAAATTCGTATTGGACATTCCATGTCAAAAAATTCTGTGACACCATATGGCGTCACGCTATATTTTATCTTTCCTAAAAATTGATGTGACACCATATGGCGTCACACATGACCATGGTATGGTGAGATAAAATTTATTTAGTACATCATATAAATATATCCCAAGATTATATAAACAGACTACAACGCGTACAATTGCTTTGGCACCAGCGGAATGCAATTCAAAAACAAGCCTGGCACCAGTGGAATAGTGTGCTACAATCGGCTCGGCACTCAACGTGTTAAATCAGGCTTATTACCAGATACCCCTTGCCGAAGAATCCAAGCATCTCACTGCATTTGCAGCTGATTGGAACCTATATGAAATCGAACGCGCCCCTTTTGGCCTAGCAACTGGAGCGGCTGACCTTACACGGTTACTAGATTATGTCTTATCGGACATTAACTTCAAGTTTGTTTATAATTACCTTGATGATCTGGTCATTTTTAGCGAAACCTTCGAGGAACACCTACTCCATCTCAACGAAGTGCTGGAAAGACTGCGTAAAGCAGGTCTAACCCTCAAGGCATCCAAGGTTTCCTTCGCACAACCCCAGATGTCCTTCTTAGGACATATCGTGTCGGGGAGGGGTGTCTCAATCGATCAGTCTCGTACTGCCGCCATCCAGAATTTCCCCCCTCCAAAGGACGTCAAGGCTGTAGCCAGATTCATTGGCATGGTGAATTTATTTCGCAAGTTCATTCCTAATTTTGCTGAACGTGCAGCCCCATTAAATGATTTGAGAAGAAAGGACGCCAAATTTGTGTGGGGTGATGTTCAACGTGAAGCCTTCATGGACTTGAAATCCGCCTTATGTAACGCTCCTGTACTGGCTATGCCAGACTTCTCTAAACTCTTCATCCTTCAGACTGACGCCTCTTCCTCAGGCATATCCGGAGTTCTACAGGAATTTCAAGAAGGGTGTCGTCCTATTTCTTATGCTTCCCGTGCCCTGAATCCTGCTGAGCGCAATTATGCCATTTATGAGTTGAAAGCCCTGGCTCTTGTCTTTTCCTTAGAACGCTTCAGAATGTACCTGGAACATCTCCCTTTCGATCTGGAAACTGACAATCAGGCGTTGAGTTGGGTACTAGCCAAGCCGCGAAAGACCGGTCGTCTAGCATGATGGGCAGTGCGCATCTCAGCCTTCCAATTTGAAGGCCGCCACATCCGTGGACCGGAAAACGTTGTGGCTGATGGCCCCAGTAGGATGTTTCATCCAGACAGCTCTGACCCTCAATCCGAGCCAGTAGACTCATCCCCCGAACAAGTATCAGCTTTTGTCAATGTAGTTATCACTGACTCTCCCTTCCTTTTCAAGGATATTGCCAAACATCAAGAGGATGATCCTGAGTTAAAAGCCATTGTCGACAGGATTAAATCCGGTGAGCATGTTAAGCCCTATATTCTTAAGAATGGTGTCTTATGTTGTCCTGCTCGTGGTCGCAGAGACCCCAAAATTGTAGTCCCAACTAACCTGGCCCCGGCTGTCTTCAAATACTTTCATGAATCCCCAGTGGGCGGTCATCTGGGCGTTTTCAAAACAAGAGAAAAAATCCGTAACCACTTTATTTGGAAATCCATGGATAGTGAGATCCGTACCCTTGTCAAGTCCTGTAAGATTTGCAACATCACTAAACCTGCCCCGAATACTCGTCTACGTCTCTTGTCTTCTGAGCAAGCTTCTCGCCCCATGGAAAGACTGTTCATAGACTATATTGGTCCTTTCCCGAGATCTCGGAATGATCATCGTTTCATACTCGTGTGTGTTGACGCCTTTTTGCGTTTTACGTGGCTGTTCCCCACTCGGATGGCTAACGCCAACACCACCATCTCGTGCTTGAAACAGATATTCGCCTCGTTTGGACCCTGTCAATTCTTGGTAAGTGATAACGCAAGAGCCTTTACTTCTGCCCGGTTCCGGAATTTCTGTTTTGATCTATCCATTGCTCATGTAACCACTACTCCTTATTTCCCGAAGCCCAATTATGCTGAGAGAGTGAATCGTAACCTGCGATCTGCCCTCATCGCTTATCGCTCCTCAGACCACTCCAAGTGGGATTCCTCATTGAATTGGTTGTCATTTGCATTTAACACTGCTGTCCATGAAAGCCACAAGCAAACTCCTGCTTCGTTGATGTTGGCTTTTACTCCAAATTCTCCTCTATCTAACCTATGGTCAATTAATGATCTTCTGCCCGACGATGCCAGCCCAGAAAAGATCCAAGCTAATTGGCACCGTGCACAAAAGAACTTGAACTTGTAGATATAGTTGTAAGTTATTTGTAAGAATTTAGTTATAAAATAATTTTATTGTGAGGTTATTTATAAGATTTTAGTTATAAGATAATAATGAGTTTTACTGTAAGTTTGTTGTAAGTAATTGTGTAAGTGAATAGGTATCCTCTAGTGTAATCGATTTAGTATTATAAGTTAGATAAGTTTTAGTTTAGGGTCACTACTTGGAATTTTCTTCCTCTTATGGTCAGGCTTAGGGCACCCTCCTGTAGTTTCTTTTCACCCCCACCATAATCTTGTCACGTGAATTGTAGATAGCAGTGCTTACCCTGGGGCTAGTGCTCTAATATCCCTGTGTGCGAGGGAGAATCCCTCTTGCATATTCATTAAGCCACACATGGGGTTACTACGCAATCTTGAGCCCAGCAGCATACTTTCCCCTCAAAGTATTCCCCTGTCTGCTGCGGTTTGTGTGTGTTACAGCGGCTGCAGGGACCAGCTTCTTCGGGCAGGAACCTGAAGTGCCAAATTGGGAGGCACACTGTGTGCCTTGGGCATCAACATCCGGCACCACTATCCTGCGGGGAACATACTATTGGTGGCAGGCGGACTGGATGGTGTCTCACCCCTGCTTATTTGGTGCAAGAGACCACTGAACTGCATCTCACCTAGGTGTCGGGTTTGGACTGACATTGAATGAAGGCTGGCGGCAAACGGCCGTGTTGGCAGCCGCATCATCAGCAAGAACTTGTGGCCTAGCTGTGCTGTGACTGTTGTGGGAAAGTAGTGCAAAAGTGTTAGCAACAAGTGAGAAGTTTTGGTATTTCTAACATTTGGAAGAAAGTATGGTGTACATGATTTGGTGGACAGACTACAAATTGTCTAATCATCTGTGAAAGAAGGCATTTTGAAGTGCAATGTGACAACCCATGTGGATTTTGTGATATTTATTCAAGAGGTGGATCTATATTATTTTTGAAAATTATGTGACAGTTTGTGTTGTTGGTTATAACAAAGTTAACTTCAAGAAATCAGGTGTGTTAAAGTAATGTACCTTTACTATCGGTACTGTGTGAAAACGTTCTATCGCTTGCTCCCCAGTGCGGTTATATTATTGGTCGAGCAGGGCTCGACTTTCAGGGGGAGGAAGATGTTACAAGTGAACTATGTAATGCGAGTGGAATGTATTTTTTTTGAAGACTTTGTTTGTAAAATACGATATAATGTTTTACTTTTATTGACCTAACCTGTAGTGTATAATGTTGTAACATTGGCATTTGTAAATAGTAGAATTCTGTCTATAGTTCCTGGAAAGATCAATAAAGTTACATAACTTTTGTACAGGGTGTGTTACTTTGTTGGTATGTGTTCTAGAAAGTGTGTTCTGTCTATTCTGGAAAAATACGACTTTCGCGATCATGCATATTCTAGAATGTTAGTCAAAGTTCGCGATCGAAAGTAAGGTTGTGATTGGTGAGTCTAGGTGACGATAGGGAACTTGTGCACGCTGATTGGCTGCCTCCAAGGCCAGAATTTCCTATATATAGTGAGCGAAGCAGTGTTCGAATTAATTCTGTATCCTGAATTCTGTCGGTCTCGGTTTATCTGTCTGCGAGCAGCCTATCTGGTTGACGTCCCCCGGCTTACGTGATGACACTCTCCTTGGGTAAGCACTCTTGAATTCCGTTCCTGCTAAAATTTTGGTAATGTTCCGATTTGCTCTTCATACAGGAGTCTGCCCTAACCTCGCCTAGATTCACCAAATTAGCTACTTATGATGCTTTCGTTTTTCAGCTAGGCTTACCTGTTTGTTTCCGAGGCATTCCCATTTCTTGTTTCACTAACGTATGTAGAATGTGGTTTAATATTATATTCCTTGGGGTTTGCCTCTGGTAGTTCTGTATCACTTTAGGTATGCTAGATTTTGGAGAAACTCTTCAACTTCACTGTATATTGCATTGTACAACTGCATTGGTAAATAGATGTATAGTTGACTTGAAATTTGAATTTACACTGCTACAAATAACCTATGTATATCACTGAACTTATAGCTCATAACTTGGAATGTATTTGTAAAATGATCTTGTAAATTATATTTTTAAAAACTAAGGATCACGGTGATTTATTTCGGAATCTGCTATCTAAGCCATGTCCATGCCTTTGGTAGGTTCCCAGCCTTTTCATCTTCCCGGTTTGTTGTTCACTAGTTGGCCCTACTGATAATTCGTACATGTTTTGTTGGAGATCCGAGTAATGCCAGCTACTGTTTTTCTGAGTGTGTAGTGATTTCTTTATTGTGTAGTTTGCTCTTACCTTCCCCTTTTAACTCTGCTTGTGCCTTGTTTTGTGTTACCACTGTAGTGGAGGTAACAACTTTCATTTCCTCTTTAATTGGAATGCAAGAGCATTCACTCAATATCACATTGTTTTCACTCGGGGTTTTTAGCACGGTAGCAATATTGGTTCACGTGTATTCTACATGAAGTACTTTGTTGCGGTATAAGGCCAAGAGATGTCAGAAGTATCTATAAACTTCTGATGTTTATAAGCTTTAGACGCACAAACTTGGAGCAGGCTTATAAGCGGTTCACAGAACTTGTGAATGTGGTTATAAGCTATTGACGCTGGGACAAGGTATATTGTATGCTAAGCTTTGTTGCTGGTATAAAGTATGGTTTCATTGTATGAATTTTTAAAACTATCTTGTTTAGGATGAGTAGAATGATAAGTTATTAATATTTCTGTACATTATCCGTATGTCACAGTCATCTCGATCATCTGGTTCTAAAGTTTGACAAGTAATTTTCGGTTATTTCTAACTTTTCCTTCCATTTTCCAAGCTCTCTATGGTTCAGCAATGTAATAAGTTGCATCATTGATCAAAACCGAACTAAACAGAAAATATGTCTATTGAAATGTCCACAGTTATCGTGTAAAACTTTGAACCTTTTTGAAATATAGTGGTTTTGCACAGGAACAACATGTTGTGTGTCATTTTGCTACTGTGGCTTGGAAGCATAAGAGATACCAAGAATGTCTGTTTTTACAGAGACATGCAAACTTTCAATCTCATATAACTCAGTACTTTATTGAGATGTGTTAACTCAATGTTTTGAAAGGTTTGTCTGTGATATAATTGCTCCACAACAGGAATTCAAATAGGATGATTTTCTTCTCTTGAACTGGATCCCCTGTTTGTAGACACATACTGGCATAATGCTCAATTGTTTGCATCACTAATATATATTAATTTCCACAGGAAAATTCTCAAGTTGCAACAGAAATGATACCTGTGAAACAAGAAACTAAATCAGAGTTAACAGAGCCAGGGCTGACACAGGAAAATGCATTTGAGGTAATGTACATCATTTTACAAGCCATTGTTGGAAGTAGTGAGAAGATTTCATTGGATGACTCTTCATGTCATTTCATATGATTTGAATGTCCTAAGGGAAATCTGAATTTTGAAAACATAATTTTCATGATGTAGGTTACTGTAGTCACGTCCTAGTTCGTGAGCTAGGGGGCAACGGCTGAGTGGCCTAGTAAGTGGTCCTGAAAGTAGGGATATCAGTTGCCATGGAATGGGAATGTGCATCTCGGTCATATACTGAATCATGGCCCTCCTTTTGCTCAGGCGGCTAGGACTGTACAATCCACCGTGGTCCCTAACCCCTTAGAGGAGAGGTACTCACTTGGACTATGTGTAAGTATTGTGGCATCCTGCATCACGAATTTACCGAACTCAAAACATTTTAAGCATTCCTCAGACCTATGGGAGTAATGTGAGTCCCACTCCCATTTGACAGGCAAGGGACTCCTTGGAAGCAACTCGGTGAGCAAAATGGAATTTGATGGGGAGCTATCAATGTTAATGGGATTTATGGAAGAAAGAAAGTATGACTGGCTGAGTCAGCAAAGAGGATGCATCTGGATGTGCTAGAAATAAATGCTCTTTGGGTAATGGAGGATAAAGAACAAGAGATTATAGATTTTACTTGGCAGGAAGGGCAGATTGTAGGGCAGGGCTGTTCATCAGGAATACTATTGCATGTAACATAGTTTCTGTTAGGCACTTAAATGAGCAAATGATGTGGGTAGATTTGGCAGTTGGAGGAGTTAGGACAAGAATTATCTCGGCGTATTCACCAAGTGACGATGCAGATGAGGATGTAGTGGACAGCTTTTTGAAGCATTGAGTTACATTGTAATCATGGTCAACAGCAAGGATAGGCTTGTGCTAATGAGTGATTTCAATGCGAGTGTTGGAAATAGAACTGAAGGATACGAAAGGGTGGTTGGTAAATGTGAGGGAGGTATGGAAGCTAAAAGGAATGGGAAGCGTTTGCTGAACTTCTGTGCTAGTATAGGTTTAGCAGTTACGAATACATACTTCAAGCATAAGACTCTTCACCACTACACATGGGAGGATAGGCGTACCAGATCCATAATAGATTATGCTGTAACCATCTTCTAATTCAGGAAATCCATTAGGAATGTATGGGTTTTCCAATTATTTTTCGATGATACAGACCACTATTTTATCTGTAGTGAACTGAGTATCTCTAGGCCTAGGATGGAGAAAGTGAGGTCTGTCTGAAAACGAATAAGGGTAGAAAATCTCCAGGACAAGGAATTAGACATAAATACAAGGATATGATTAAGGCCGTTTCCTTCTCACTTTCCTTCCGAACAGTGGGCAATAAGCTGGTTCAGGATATAGAAAGAAATTTAATTGGTGGCATACAGAGATGCTGTAGTAGAAACAGCAAGGGAATACCTAGGAACAACTGTGTGTAAAGATGGGAATAAGCGATCATCTTGGTGGAATGATGAAGTGAGAGCAGCTTGTAAACGTAAAAAGAAGTCTTATCAGAAATGACTCCAAAGAAGGGCGGATGCAGACAGGGAATTGTACGTAGCTGAAAGAAACAGAGTGAAACAAATACTTATTGACTCCTAAAAGAAGTAGTGGGAAGATTTTGGTAATAACCTGGAAAGGCTATACTTCTAATAACGAAAGTTGGCGTCTGACATTTTGTAGAGGGAGGTCCGTTTACTGCTTGCCGTTGCAGGATAAAGGGAGTGGGGGTATGGTTGCCATGGAAACGAGGGTGGGGCAACTGCGGTTGCCATGGTGATAAATCTTCTGGCCGGCTCGTCTTGTTGAGAGTTGCCAAACCTCTCACTTCACTTCAGAGTTAGATCTTGTCACAAGAAGTTCAGTGTGAGTGGCATTCTATTTGCGATCACTGTAAAATTATCAGATGCCTGTCAGGGTTTTCCATCATCAATGCAGCAAGGAGACTGCTAATTAGGGCATACTCCACACAACTGTGTGATAAGGATTCTTCCAACCCTTACCCTCTCTCTTCAACATTTTTTGAGGTAATATTAGTCTATACTTTTTAACATACTGTAATTATTCCAGCTGTAGACATCCATTGTTGACGTAGCTTTTGTTGTTATTCTATCTGCATGCTTACTTACAACATGCAGGTCAATGAGACGAAGAAAGGCAAGCCTTATGCTTTATACAATGGATACTCTTACAGAAATTTATAGAAAAGTCAGGGATGTTTGGCGACATGGGTTTGTTTTACCACTGGATTTATGTCACAGCGACACAGATAGGTCTTACGGCGACAAAGGGATAGGAAGGGGCTTGGAGTGGGAAGGAAATGGCCTTAATTAAGGTACAGCCCCAATATTTGCTTGTTGTGAAAATAGGAAACCACAGAAAGCCATCTTCAGGGCTACCGACAATGGGATTCGAATCCACTATTTTCTGAATGCAATATAATCTTTTCGTGCTATCATTATAGAATTATCATTTGTTCAACTTATTTTAATCTAAACATTTTCTTAACATTAAGTTCTGGAATCTTGTACATCTAATCCGAGCATACAGGCAAAAATTATAATTTTATTTATATAGGTGAAAGTAGGCTGAGTGGCCACGCGCTTTAATGCACTACGGCCATGGAGCCAAGCTCTACATTCGTGAAATGCGTGGGGTTCAAATCCCACCACCATTGGCTCTTCTCAGAATAGATTTCTGTGGTTTAATATTTTCACTTCCAGGCAAATGCCGGTACAGTTCCTAGCTGAGTCCTCGCACCCTTTACCTAATTTCATTCACTATGACACATTTCGTCTTCATTAGCTCCTCACCTGAGGTTGGTGGCAGGAAGGGCTTCCGGCCATAGAAACATGCTGTATAAATTATTCTCATCTAATCTCGACCCAGTATCAAGAAACGAGACTGAGGGGTAGGCATACATACAGACAGAAGAAAGTAGGCTAATTATATTTTGTGCAGCTGCTTACTTAACATCTGAATATGAATATTTGAACAGTTTGAGTTCTTTCGACTTGACTCCCATAAGCAACCTGCACATTGTAATGAAGATGAAATGATGATGAATACGACACATACACCAAGCCCCCGTGCCAGCGAAATTAAACAATGGAGGTTAAAATTCCCGACTCTGCCAGGAATCAAACCCGGGACCCCTGTGACCAAAGGCCAGCATGCTAACCATTTAGCCATGGAGCCGGACAGAAAATTGAATGTCTGATTGGTAAAACAAACTGGAACAGGTAGATAATTTCAAGTCCTTAAGATGTGTGTTCTCCCAGGATGGTAATATAGTAAGTGAGATTGAATCAAAGTACAGTGAGCTTGCAAAACCTCCCCTTTTTAACAATTTTGTCAGGTCCTGAGATGTGCATACAGCATTTTATACAGAAGGAGAAGAAGATAAAAATCGTCAACATAAAGGGAAGAACAAAGAGCTTCAGGGTGAAACAAATGACCATCAAATTCACTTTGAACTAGGAAGGCAGAGGGTTTTTGATCAACATCATGTCAGAGGATTCTCTGTGCAGGATCAATGTCAGCAAAGATACCAACAGAAAACAAACAAATGTTAAGAAGAACGATGAATAAATCAGTCTGAATGGCGGGGCCAGATAGTAAGGTGTCATTTAAGGAAAGGCCCTGAGAATCTAAAGCCGAACCATTAAAGAAGACTCTTATCTTGTACCGAGCTACCTCATCCTTCCAAACAGGATGGTAATTAAGATATACTGGACTTTCAGGTATGGAAGAAAATAGATCCTCAGTTTTTGAAACCACTTCCATGTGATTTAATGCCTCATATGAACTCTAAATATTGAGTTGCAAGCTGGACTCTAAATCTACCTTTTGAATTGCATTAAGTAGTTTCTTGAAATAAGCTTTCACAAAACTCTTCCTCTTGGAAATAATGACTGGTTTTACAATCATAATTTTCTAAAGTCCAGAATCGTTCTAAATCGAACTGGGTATTAGCCAGTATGAAGTGGCATTGGGTGTGGATTGCTCCCATTTTTTTTGGATGATGTCTTGTTAGGATCCAACAATGTTTTGTCTGTTGGGCAAAAATGCCAGGCAAAATAAAGACCTTTTCTGCTAAAAATTCTTTCCGGAACATATCAGCACCTAGTAAAAGATCAACCGTAGAATTTAAAAAAAAAGAAAAGATCTTCCGACTTAACATGATCAGGAATAACCCATTCCTCTATGTTGAATGAAGTAGGAGGGGTATTACTACCTATTGCTTCAATGGCCAGACAATTGGCATTGAACGAAAAACCTTCTTCTAAAGAGCCCTTAATAGAAAGTCTCTCAAAATTTGAAATCTAATTAGCACTCTTGTTAATGCCTGAAACCTCTCTAGTTGTTGGAATTTTCTCTGCCCCAACCGATTTATTAAACTTTTACGTATGAAATGATGCATAGCAGCATTATCCGGCAGACATCTAGCTGGTATCTGGTGTCCTTGAGCATCTTGCACCTTCACAGTAGCAGTAGACAAGAATACTTGGGAAGCTCTCATAGAAGTAGCATTTTGAGTAAACGTTTGTGCACTAGTAGATGGAGTACTATTCTGAACTGGGTGCAGGGAGACTTTTTAGGATTTGGTCTATGTTTTAGAGAATGATGTTTTGCTCTGCAATGAGCACAGAGGCATGAAGAGCCACATTCGTTTAATAGGTGGTTAGTGGATGAACAATTAAAACAGCATTTATGTTCCTGAAGAAATTTATGTGTGTCATCTGTAGTCAATACCTTAAAGTTTGAACAGTAATACAAAGGGTGTTTCTCTGGACACAAGAGACATTTAAGGGCTGAATATTGAATGGTAAAAGTTTGAGTTGGGGAACAATTTAGAATTAAATTTGATAAATTTATGAACATCTTGTGATTTAGTAGTTGAGCTATTATTACTTAGTTGGGCATTAACAGCAGATAGAATCTGACACCAGCCTCCGTGGTTCAGATGGGAGCTCATCAGCCTCTCAGAGCTGATAACCATGGTTCAAATCCCGGTCACTTCATGTGAGATTTGTACTGGACAAGGCAGAGGCGGGACAGGTTTTTCTCCGGGTAGTCCGGTTTTCCTGTCATCCTTCCTTCCAGCAGCACTCACCATTTCATTAATAAATCACCTTCGGAGTGGTGACCCCATTGTAATAATAGCCTATGCTGTACATCCTTGACCCGGTCATAGACTGGAAAAAATGTTGTAGGTTTTCAATTTCATTTCATTTTCAGAATCTGACACCCATTTTTAAGAAATTGAATAATATCCTTGAAGGTGACTATTCTCTGGGTGGAAGTTTATGATTTACAAGCTTTAACTGTATTGATATCAAACTTGGAAGCTATTAATGAATTAAGCAGGTATCCCAGTATTGAACTGGCTCATTCAGTTGAACAGTATTCAAACAAACTGAGACTCAGCAAAATATGTAGCAAGGCTGCATTCAAAAGAATTAGTCACTACTGACCACAAAGTTTTATGGAGAACGTCTTACATTCATTTTGCCTTAAACAATAAAAGATGCCTGTCTATCGAGCATATTCACAGAGGTTTTGAATTCTGCTACATGACTCATGGCCGAGCTATGTAGACAGGCTCTTGCCCAAGAGAAAGCGAAATTCTACCATCGCTGAGTAGATGTGTGCTGCTCAATCAGCCCGAGTAGTCTTTCTTTCTGAGTCCTGACATTGACCAAGTCAGCCTTGTGGAGTGGCTTAGAGTTCTCCTGCTCAGAAGGTGAGGTGCAGTCCTCCTCAGTAGGTGAGGCCCAGTCCTGCTCAGAAGGTGAGGTGCAGTCCTGCTCAGAAGGTGAGGTGCAGTCCTTCTCAGTAGGTGAGGCTTGGTCCTGCTCAGAGGGTGAGGCTTGGTCCTGCTCAGTAGGTGAGGCTCAGTCCTGCTCAGTAGGTGAGTCACAGTCCTGTTCAGTAGGTGCAGCACAGTCATGCTCCATAGGTGAGGCTCAGTCCTGCTCAGTAGGTGAGGTGCAGTCCTGCTCAGAAGGTCAGGTGCTGTCATGCTCAGTAGGTGAGGCATACTCCTGCTCACAAGGTGAGGTGCAGTCCTGCTCAGTAGGTGAGGCATAGTCCTGCTCAGAAGGTGAGGTGCAGTCCTGCTCAGTAGGTGCGGTGCTGTCCTGCTCATTAGCTGAGACACATTCCTGCTTGGAAGGTGGGGTGCAGTCCTGCTCAGTAGGTGTTGTGCAGTCCTGCTCAGTAGGTGAAGCTCTGTCCTGCTCAGAAGGTGAGGCGCAGTCCTTCTCAGTAGGTGAGGCTTGGTCCTGCTCAGAGGGTGAGGCTTGGTCCTGCTCAGTAGGTGAGGCTCAGTCCTGCTCAGTAGGTGAGTCACAGTCCTGCTCAGTAGGTGAGGCTCAGTCCTGCTCAGTAGGTGAGGTGCAGTCCTGCTCAGAAGGTCAGGCACTGTCATGCTCAGTAGGTGAGGCATACTCCTGCTCACAAGGTGAGGTGCAGTCCTGCTCAGTAGGTGAGGCATAGTCCTGCTCAGTAGGTGAGGTGCAGTCCTGCTCAGAAGGTGAGGCATACTCCTGCTCACAAGGTGAGGTGCAGTCCTGCTCAGTAGGTGAGGCATACTCCTGCTCACAAGGTGAGGTGCAGTCCTGCTCAGTAGGTGAGGCATACTCCTGCTCACAAGGTGAGGTGCAGTCCTGCTCAGTAGGTGAGGCATAGTCCTGCTCAGTAGGTGAGGCATAGTCCTGCTCAGTAGGTGAGGTGCAGTCCTGCTCAGAAGGTGAGGCATACTCCTGCTCACAAGGTGAGGTGCAGTCCTGCTCAGTAGGTGAGGCATACTCCTGCTCACAAGGTGAGGTGCAGTCCTGCTCAGTAGGTGAGGCATACTCCTGCTCACAAGGTGAGGTGCAGTCCTGCTCAGTAGGTGAGGTGCAATCCTGCTCAGTAGGTGAGGTGCAGTCCTGCTCAGTAGGTGAGGCATACTCCTGCTCAGAAGGTGAGGTGCAGTCCTGCTCAGTAGGTGAGGTGCAGTCCTGCTCAGTAGGTGAGGTGCAGTCCTGCTAAGTAAGTGAGGTGCAGTCCTGCTCAGTAGGTGAGGTGCAGTCCTGCTCATTAGCTGAGACACATTCCTGCTTGGAAGGTGAGGTGCAGTCCTGCTCAGTAGGTGTTGCGCAGTCTTGCTCAGTAGGTGAAGCTCTGTCCTGCTCAGAAGGTGAGGCGCAGTCCTGCTCAGAAGGTGAGGCGCAGTCCTTCTCAGTAGGTGAGGCTTGGTCCTGCTCGGAGGGTGAGGCTTGATCCTGCTCAGTAGGTGAGGCTCAGTCCTGATCAGGTGAGGCTCAGTCCTGCTCAGTAGGTGGGTCACAGTCCTGTTCAGTAGGTGAGGCACAGTCATGCTCCATAGGTGATGCTCAGTCCTGCTCAGTATGTGAGGTGCAGTCCTGCTCAGAAGGTCAGGCGCTGTCATGCTCAGTAGGTGAGGCATACTCCTGCTCACAAGGTGAGGTGCAGTCCTGCTCAGTAGGTGAGGCATAGTCCTGCTCAGTAGGTGAGGCATAGTCCTGCTCAGTAGGTGAGGTGCAGTCCTGCTCAGAAGGTGAGGTGCAATCCTGCTCAGTAGGTGAGGTGCAGTCCTGCTCATTAGCTGAGACACATTCCTGCTTGGAAGGTGTTGCGCAGTCCTGCTCAGTAGGTGTTGTGCAGTCCTGCTCAGTAGGTGAAGCTCTGTCCTGCTCAGAAGGTGAGGCGCAGTCGTGCTCAGTAGGTGAGGCTCAGTCCTGTTCAGTAGGTGAGGTGCAGTTGTGCTCTGTAGGTGAGGCTCAGTCCTGCTCAGTAGGTGACAAGCAGTTCTGCTCAGAAGGTGAGGCACAGTCCTGCTCAGAAGGTGACAAGCAGTTCTGCTCAGAATATGAGGTGCAGTCCTGTTCAGTCGATCAGGTGCAGTCTTGCTTAGTAGGTGAGGCGCAGTCCTGCTCAGAAGGTGAGGCACAGTCCTGCTCAGAAGGTGAGGCACAGTTCTGCTCACTAGGTGAGGCTCAGTCCTGTTCAGTAGGTGAGAAGCAGTTCTGCTCAGTAGGTGCAGCGCAGTCCTGCTCAGTAGGTGAGGTGCAGTTGTGCTCTGTAGGTGAGGCTCAGTCCTGCTCAGTAGGTGACAAGCAGTTCTGCTCAGAATATGAGGTGCAGTCCTGTTCAGTCGATCAGGTGCAGTCTTGCTTAGTAGGTGAGGCGCAGTCCTGCTCAGAAGGTGAGGCACAGTCCTGCTCAGAAGGTGAGGCACAGTTCTGCTCACTAGGTGAGGCTCAGTCCTGTTCAGTAGGTGAGAAGCAGTTCTGCTCAGTAGGTGCAGCGCAGTCCTGCTCAGTAGGTGAGGTGCAGTTGTGCTCTGTAGGTGAGGCTCAGTCCTGCTCAGTAGGTGACAAGCAGTTCTGCTCAGAATATGAGGTGCAGTCCTGTTCAGTCGATCAGGTGCAGTCTTGCTTAGTAGGTGAGGCGCAGTCCTGCTCAGAAGGTGAGGCACAGTCCTGCTCAGTAGGTGAGCAGTCCTGCTCAGTAGGCGAGGCTCAGTCCTGCTCAGTGGGTGAGGAAAAAGTCCTGCTCAGAAGGCGAGGCGCAGTCCTTCTCAGTAGGTGAAGCGCAGACCTGCTCAATAGGTGAGGTGCAGTCCTGCTCAGAATTTGAGTTGAATATCTGCTCAGATGGTGAGGCAAAGTCCTGCTCAGAAGGTGAGATGCAGTCCTGCTCAGTATTTGAGGTGCAGTCCTGGTCAGTATTTGAGGTGCATGTCTGCTCACAATTTGAGGCTCAGTCCTGCTCAGTAGGTGAGGTGCAGTCCTGTTCAGAATTTGAGGCTCATTTCTGCTAAGTGGTTGGGGCTCAGTCCTGCTCAGTAGATCATGCACAGTCCTGCTCAGTAGGTGAGGCTCAGTCATGCTCAGTAGCTGAGGCTCAGTGCTGCTCAGTAGGTGAAGCACAGTCCTGCTCAGTGGGTGAGGCGCAGTTCTGCTCAGAATTTGAGGCACTGTCCTGCTCATTAGGTGAGGTGCAGTCCTGCTCATTAGGTGAGGTGCAGTCCTGCTCGGTAGGTGAAGCACAGTCCTGCTCAATAGGTGAGGTGCAGTCCTGCTCAGTATGTGAGGCACAGTTCTGCTCAGTAGGTGAGGCACAGTCCTGCTCAGTAGGTGAGGCTCAGTCCTGTTCAGTAAGTGAGGCGCTGTACTGCTCAGAAGGCGAAGCACAGTTCTGCTCAGTAGGTGAGGCACAGTTCTGTTCAGTAGGTGAGGCACAGTCCTGCTCAGTGTGTGAGGCGCAGTACTGCTCGGTAGGTGAGGCACAATAAAGTCAAATAAATATGGAAGTTTATTTGTTCCACCTTTTCAATACATAAAAAGAATTAAAAAAATTAAAACTGTACCTGATGATTTACCTTTCAGTTTGAGATATAGGCTGATGATGCTCTTGATTGAAGAGCGAAACATGTCCCTACAGTTTTAATTTTAAAAATTCTTTTTATATATTGAAAAGGTGGAACAAATAAACTTTCATATTTACTTGACTGCATTGTACATTTCAATACGGACCAAAATATGAGAATCATAACATGTAAGGTGAGGCACAGTTCTGCTCATAGGTGAGGCACAGTTCTGCTCAGTAGGTGAGGCGCAGTCCTGCTCAGTAAGTGAGGTGCGGTCCTGCTTAGTAGGTGAGGCACAGTCCTGCTCAATAGGTGAGGTACAGTTCTCCTCAGAACGTGAGGCACAGTTCTGCTCAGTAGATCAGGCGCAGTCCTGAAGAGTAGGTGAAGCATAGTCCTACTCAGTATATCAGGTACAGTCCTGCTCTGTAGGTGGGGCACCGTCCTGCTCAGAAGGTTAGGTGCCGTCCTGCTTAGTAGGTGAGGTGCAGTCCTGCTCAGAAGGTGAGGTGCAGTCCTGCTCAGTAGGTGAGGCCCAGTCCTGCTTAGTAGATCAGGCGCTGTCCTGCTTGGTAGGTGAGGCACAGTCCTCCTTAGAAGGCGAGGCAAATTCCTGCTCAGAAGGTGAGGCGCAGTCCTGCTCAGTAGATCAGGAGCAGTCCTGCTCAGTATTTGAGGTGCACTTCTGCTCAGAATTTGAGGCTCAGTCCTGCTCAGTAGGTGAGGTGCAGACCTGTTCAGTAGGTGAGGTGCAGTCCTGCTAAGTAAGTGAGGTGCAGTCCTGCTTAGTAGGTGAGGTGCAGTCCTGCTCAAAAGGTGAGATGCCGTCCTGCTTAGTAGCTGAGGCACAGTCCTGCTTAGTAGGTGAGGTGAAGACCCATTCAGTAGGTGAGGCGTAGTCCTTATATTGAGAGTAATGCGCAGCAAATAACACAGTAAAATGTAACACTGAATGAAACTAATTTTAAAATCAGTCACTACTGATCTGCATTTAGGGCAGTCGTCCAGGTGGCAGATTCCCTATCTGTTGTTTTCCCAGCCTTTTCTTAAATGGTTTCAAAGTAATTGGAAAATTATTGAACATCTCCCTTGGTAAGTAATTCCAATCCCTAACTCCCCTTCCTATAAATGAATATTGCCCCAATTTATCCTCATGAATTCCAACTTTATCTTCATAATGTGATCTTTCCTACTTTTAAAGATACCACTCAAACTTATTCGTCTACTAATGTCATTCCACGCCATCTCCCTGCTGACAACTCGAAGGCTGGAAAATTTATAATGTCCAATAACGGACCATTTATGTTGGTATTACATACCACTTAGTCGAGCAGCTCATCTCCTTTCTCCCAATTCTTCCCAGCCTAAACTTTGCAACATTTTTGCAACACTAATCTTTTGTCGGAAATCACCCAGAAAAAATTGAGCTGCTTTTCTTTGGATTTTTTTTTTCAGTTCTTGAATCAGGTAATCCTGGTGAGGGTCCCATACACTGGAACCATACTCTAGTTGGGGTCTTACCAGAGACTTATATGCCCTCTCCTTTACATCCTTACTACAACCCCTAAACACCCTCATAACCATGTGCAGAGATCTGTACCCTTTATTTACAATCCCATTTATGTGATTACCCCAATGAAGATCTTTCCTTGTATCAACACCTAGATACTTGCAGTGATCCCCAAAAGGAACGTTCACCTCATCAACACAGTAATTAAAACTGAGAGGACTTTTCCTATTTGTGAAACTCACAACCTGACTTTCAACCCTGTTTATCAACATACCATTGCCTGCTGTCAATCTTACAACATTATCGACGTCAAGTTGCAGTTGCTCACAATCTTGTAACTTATTTATTACTCTATACAGAATAACATCATCTGCAAAAAACCTTGCCTCTCATTCCACTTCTTTACTCATATTATTTTTATATATATAAGAAAACATAAAGGTCCAATAATACTGCCCTGAGGAATTCCCCGCTTAAGTTTTCCAGGGTCAGATAAAGCTTGGCCTACTCTAATTCCCTGAGATCTATTTTCTAGAAATATAGCAACTCATTCAGTCACTCCTTTGTCTAGTCCACTTGCACTCATTTTTGCCGGTAGTCTCCCATGATCCACCCTATCAAATGTTTTAGACAGATCAACTGCAATACAGTCTGTTTGACCTCCTGAATCCAAAATATCTGCTATATATTGCTGGAATCCCACAAGTTGAGCTTCAGTGGAATAACCTTTCCTAAAACCGAACTGCCTTCTATCGAACCAGTTATTAATTTCACGAACTTCTATATATATAAAATAAGAGTTTTGTCTGTACATTGCTCAGATTTTGGAAAGAATGGTATTTCTGTATCGGGCATGACCACAGTAACAAAGAAATACACTTTTTACTTTTCTGTAATTTCTGTCTGTCTGTCTGTCTGTATGTAGATACACACATTACTAGAAAACGGCTAAAGAGAATTTAATGAAAATCGGTATACAAAGTCGGAGAATTAGTTCTACAATCTAAGCTACAAATAATTTTATTCATGCTGATAGAAATGGTAGTTTAGGGGAAGGGCTAAAATTTAATTTTCAAATAGTTATGTTAATGGTGGTCCTATCTTAATACAAATTTGTGTGCAAAGTCGGAGAATAAGTCGCTACAATCTAGCCTATAAATAATTTTACTCACGCTGAGTGAAATGGTAGTTTAGGGAAAGGCCTAAAATATAATTCTCAAATATTTATGTTATTAGTGGTCGTATCGATAAATACTACATAACCAAAGTTATATAGAATTAAATTTCCGACCATTTATGTCATACATTTTTACCATACCGGCTATGGTAACACCGATATCCAAGAATTTGTAGTTTTGTTGCTTAGTCCATATCGACGCCAAGCCACGAGAAAATGGGTTAACAGAATTTAATGAAAATCAGTACATAGAGTTGGGAAATAAGAAACTACAGTCTAAGCTGTAAACAATTGTATTCACCCTGGATAAAATTGTAGTTTAGGGGAATGCACCTAAAATTTAATTTTTAAATACCTATGTTATTGGTCCTATTGAAAAGTGCTACATAACAAAAGTTACAGAGAATACAGTTTCCAACCATTTATGTTTTATTCAGTTTTACCGCACCGACTATGATGAGTGGTATTTCAGATTCGGAAGAAAACTAAATGTGAAGGCCTACAATATCGAAAGCGCATAACATTGATCAACAATAACATTACATTGACCATTGTTTGTTATTTGTATCTTATGCTGCCTCTCAGCTCCGATAGATGAGATTACTGTGTCGTACTGAGTATAATAGCCTGACTGAATATTGGCAGGAAATATCCGGGGAGTTAGAAAACTTTCTTCTTTAGCATGCCATTCCTCTGGTTCATACATATTCTGATACAGCTGGTACGTAACACACTGGTTCTTTTTAATATTCCAGTTATTCAATCCCTACTCTGACGTGCGATTTTGAATGAGCAGTGTGCATACTTAAGGCAGAGGCTGTCTTAGTAGTAGTAGTAGTAGTAGTAGTAGTAGTAGTAGTAGTAGTAGTAGTAGTAGTAGTAGTAGTAGTGATGGTGGTAGTAATAGTATGGCCTGGTCTGCAATAACAGTTTAGGCCTATTCCAAATTATAGCACCACAATTCAATAAATAACTCAAAATTCAACTCTGAAAAGAGCCGTTTCTTATGAAGAGCTTCTTCCTCATCACATTTATTAAATCCTACATTCATTTTATTCCAAATTATCAGTGAAGAGGGTGTTTCTCCTCTGGCTTAGAGGAAAAATTTGCCTCCAAGTCAGACGGATTTTTCCGCTGCCAGTGTAGTGAATTGATATTTTCCGACTCATGGGGTACTCCTAGGAAACAGATTAGTAAAAGGGCATAGTTTTTGCCCTGGGAATCTCAACTATTTGACCCTCTCCCCACCGAAAAAAGATGAAGAGTGTTATCGAATCACGGCTGTCTGCGGCTTGGTCATTCCAGCTCTGGAACTTTGGACTGTTAGATCATAGAGTAGTCCTGTTCGTTAAAAATGAGAAAATGTGTGGCGTTTCATTTGATCGAGTATTTCATATGGAAGCATTGCTTTTAATCGTGTCATTCCTACTGACGTCATTGTAATTATGTTCATTTCAGCTGGGAAAACCACTAAGACAGTCTTTCTGAGGATGTAAAAAGACAGGTGGAGAGTGTGTGTCTACCATTATAATGAAAACTCCCCAACATGATTGTGACTGATGGTATGCAAGCGGGTCTACCATTACAGTGAAAATTCCCTAACTCAGTCTTCATATGAGAAAAGATGTTTGGTGACTTCCCCGTCGCGTTTCTAGGGTAACGTAGAGCTTTGCAATTTAACAAAATCTTGATCACAACGTGTACACTAGAATTCCGTATACAAATGTAGAATTCCATAGTGAAGCACGCGTACATCAACTAGTGTCTAATATAATCAGAAAGAATACCTTCCCAAAGCTTACATGCAATGCATGTCAAACATACTGGCCTGTAATTTTCACCTTTATGTAACACTCCATTCAATTGGTATAGCTCCTGCAAGCAAACAATAATCAAATAAGTACTTCAGATATGGTACTATATCCTAACCCATTGTCTTTAGTATATCCCCAGAAATCTTATCAATTCCAGCTGCTTTTCTAGTTTTAAACTTTTGTATCTTATTGTAAATGTCATTGTTATGATATTTAAATTTTAATACTTCTTTAACATTAGTCTCCTCCTCTATCTGGACATTATCTTTGTAACCAACAATCTTTACATACTGCTGACTGAATACTTCTGCCTTTTGAACATCCTAATGTTCACACTCCCCTTGTTCATTAATTATTCCTGGAATGTCCTTCTTGGAACCTGTTTCTGCCTTAAAATACCTATACATACCCTTCCATTTATCACTAAAATTTGTATGACTGCCAATTATGCTTCCCATCATGTTTTCCTTAGCTTCCTTCTTTGCTAGATTCAATTTCCTAGTAAGTTCCTTCAATTTCTAACTCCATTTCTTTCCAAACTGCACCTCATTATTACTCTTGTTATTTCTCTATTATAATAAGGTGGGTCTTTACCATTCCTACCACCTTTAAAGGTACAAACCTGTTTTCGCATTCCTCAACAATTTCTTTAAACCCATCCCAGAGCCTGTTTACATTTTTATTTACCGTTTTCCACCGATCATAATTACTTTTTAAAAACTGAATCATGCCTGCTTTATCAGCCATATGGTACTACCTAATAGTCCTACTTTTAAGACCTTCCTTTCTAACACATTTATTTTTAACTACGACAAAATCATCTTCATGATCACTAATGCCATCTATTACTTCGGTTTCTCTTTAGAGCTCATATGGTTTTACCAGCACCACATCCAGGATATTTTTCCCTCTAGTTGGTTTCATCACTTTTTGAATCAGCTGTCCTTCCCATATTAACTTATTTGCCATTTGTTGGTCATGCTCCCTGTCGTTCGCATTTCCTTCCCAATTGACATCTGGCAAATTCAGATCTCCCGCTACAATCACATTTCTTTCCATGTCGTTTCCCACATAGCTGACTATCCTATCAAATAATTCCAAATCCGCATCAGTGCTACCCTTTCCCGGTCTGTACACTCCAAAGATATCAAGTTGCCTGTTATCTTTAGACTTGAGCCTTGCATCTAGAATTTCGTATTTTTCATCTTTAACTTTTTTGTAGCTTACAAATTCTTCATTCACCAGAATGAATACTCGCCCTCCCACCATTCCTATCCTATCTCTACGATACACACTCCAGTTCCGTGAGAATTTTTCTGCATCCATTATATCATTTCTCAGCCATAATTCAACTCCTGTTACAATATCTGGTAAGTGTATGTCTGTTAAATTACTTAATTCTATTCCTTTTTTTTATAATACTTCTACAGTTCAACAATAACTTTTTTATGTCATCCCTACTTGACATCCAGCTCTCTGTACCCTTATCACCGTTCTGTAGACAACCCCGTATCCCTGAATGTACCTCCCTATTTCCTTTCCAAACAAATTTTCTATCATATATCTACCACTGCATTTTAAGTGAAGGCCATCTCAGCGCAGATCCCTATCTCCTACCCACCCATAAAAATGTAGAAATGTCACTCCCAGTTTCCCACATTCCCACTCTGTAGTCTCACCTCCTCTATGAACCAAGTGACCTTGCCGCAGTGGGAAGGCTTGCGTGTCCCAATGATGCAGATAGCTGAGCCACAGGTGCAAACATATTGGATGGGTATCTGTTGAGAGATCAGACTAACGAACGGTCCATCGAATGAGGGGTAGCAGCTTTTCGGAAGTTGCAAGGGTGGCAGTCTAGATGATTGACTGATATGGTATTGTAATAATACTCAACATGGCTTAGCTGTGTTGATACTGCTACACAGCTGAAAGCAACGGGAAACTACAGCCGTAACTAACTCCCGAGTACATGCAGCTCTCTCTGTATGAATGATGTACTGATGATGGCTTCCTCCCGGGTAAAATATTCCGGAGGTAAACTAGTCCTCCATTCAGATCTCCGGGTGGGCACTACACGAGAGGGGGCGATCATCAGGAAGATGGATACTGACATTCTGCGTGTCGGAGCGTGGAATGTTAGAATTTTGAATCGTTGTGGTAAGTTAGAGAATCTGAAAAGGGACATGGTTAGACTAAAGTTAGATGTAGTTGGTATAAGTGAAGTACGTTGGCAGGAAGAACAGAATTTTTGGTCAGGCGACTACTGAATTATCAACACAAAATCAAACGGGGGAAATGCAGGAGTTGGTTTCATAATGAAAAAAAGTGAGGCAGCGGGTAAGCTACTATGACCAGCACAGTGAAAAAATTATTGTTGTCAAGGTCGACACCAAACCAATGCCCTCCACAATAGTGCAGGTCTATATGACTACTAGTTCAGCGGATGATGAAGAAATCGAAAGAATATATGAAGAGATAGAAGATTTAATACTATATGTAAAAGGTGACAAGAATCTAAGTGTGATGGGAGGCTGGAATGCAGTGGAAGGCCAAGGAGGAGAAGGTAATACAGTAAGAGAATTTGGATTGGGACAAAAGAACAAAAGAGGAAGTTGGCTTGTTGAATTCTGCACTGATCATAATTTAGTCATTGCCAATACTTGGTTTAAACACCACAAACGATGGCTGTATACGTGTACGAGACCTGGAGACACTGGAAGGTATCAAATAGACTTCATTATGATTAGGCAGAGATTCAGAAACCAGGTGTTGGATTGCAAAACTTTCCCAGGAGCAGACATGGACTCTGACCACAACTTGTTGCTCATGAAATGCCTTCTGAAGTTGAAGAAATTGAAGAAAAGAAAGAATGCAAAAAGATGGGTTTTAGACAAGTTGAAGGAAAAGAGTGTGAGGGATTGTTTCAAGGAACATGTTGCTCCAGGACTAAATGAAAAGGCTGAAGGAAACACAATAGAGGATGAGTGGATAGTCATGAAAAATGAAGTCAGTAGAGCTGCTGAAGAATGTTAGGAAGGAAGAAAAGTTGAACTAAGAATCAGTGGATAAAGGAGATGCTAGACCTGATTGATGAACGGCGAAAATACAAGAATGCTGGAAATGAAGAGGGCAGAAAAGGATACAGGCAATTAAAGAATGAAGTGGATAGAAAGTGCAAGGTATCTAAGGAAGAATGGCTGAGGGAGAAGTGGAAGGATGTCGATGGTTGTATGGTCCTGGGAAAGGTACAGTAGTAGCTGCATATAGGAAAATCAAGGAAACCTTCAATCAATCACTACTGACCTGCATTTAGGGCAGTCGCCCATGTGGCAGATTCCCTATCTGTTGTGACCCTAGCCTTTTTGAAAAGAAATTCGAAGATTATTCAACATCTACCTTTGGAGAAAGGAAATCTAGGTGCATGAATATTAAGAGCTCAGATGGAAAGCCACTTCTGGGGAAAGAAGACAAAGCAGAAAGATGGCAAGAACATATCCAACAGTTGTATCAAGGTAAAGATGTAGATAATTTGGTTCTGGAACAAGAAGAGGCTGTTAATTCTGATAAAATGAGAGACCCTATTTGGAGGTCAGAGTTTGACAGAGCTGTGAGAGACCTAAATAGGAACAAGGCACCTGGAATTGATGACTTTCCTTCTCAATTACTGGCCGCCTTAGGAGAAAGCAGCAAGGCAAGGCTATTCCATTTAGTGTGTAAGATGTATAAGACAGGAGAAGTCCCATCCAATTTTTGGCAGAATGTTGTTATACCTATTCCCAAGAAGGCCGGTGCTGACAGGTGGGAAAACTACAGCACCATTAGTTTAGTATCTCATGCCTGCAAAATTTTAACACGTATTATTTACAGATGAATGGAAAAACAAGTTGAAGTTGAGTTGGGAGAAGATCAGTTTGGCTTCAGAAGAAATGTAGGAATACGTGAAGCAATCCTGACTTTATGTCTGATCTTAGAGGATCAAATCAAGGAGGACATGGCATTTGTAGATCTAGAAAAGGCATTCGATAATGTTGATTGGACCAAGCTATTTACGATTCTGATGGTGATTGGGATCAGATACCGAGAACAAAGAATTGTCTACAATCTATATAAAAAACAGTCTGCAGTGATAAGAATCAAGGGCTTTGAAAAAGAAGCAGCAATCCAGAAAGGAGTGAGGCAAGACTGCATTTTGTCCTCCGTCCTCTTCAGTGTTTACATAGAACAGGCAGTAAAGGAAATCATAGAGGAATTTGGAGAGGGAATCACAATCCAAGGAGAGGAAATCAAAACCTTGAGATTTGCCAATGATATTGTTATTTTATCTGAGACTGCAGAAGATCTCAAGAAGCTGCTGAATGGTATGGACGAAGTCTTGAGTAAGGAGTACAAGATGAAAATAAATAAGTCCAAAACAAAAGTAATGGAGTGCAGTTGAACGAAGGCAGGTGATGCAGGAAATATTAGATTAGGAAATGAAGTCTTAAAGGAAGTAGATGAATATTATTACTTGGATAGTAAAATAACTAATGATGGCAGAAGTAAGGAGGACATAAAATGCACACTAGCACAAGCAAGGAAGAGCTTTCTTAAGAAAAGAAATTTGTTCACTTCAAACATTGATATACGAATTAGAAAGATGTTTTTGAAGACTTTTTTGTGGAGCGTGGCATTGTATAAAAGTGAAACATGGACGATAACTAGCTCAGAAAGAAAGAGAATAGAAGCCTTTGGAATGTGGTGTTACAGAAGAATGCTGAAGGTGAGATGGATAGATCGAATCACAAATGAAGAGATGCTGAATTGAATTGGTGAGAGAAGATTGATTTGGCTAAATTTGACAAGAAGAGATAGAATGATAGGACACATCTTAAGACATGCAGGACTTGTGCAGTTGGTTTTTGAAGGAAGTGTAGGTGGTAAGAACAGTAGGGGTAGACCAAGCTTTGAATATGACAAGCAGATTAGGGCAGATGTAGGAGGCAGTAGTTACGTAGAAATAAAAAGGTTAGCACAATGTAGAGTGGCATGGGGTGGGCTTCATCAAACCAGTCTATAGACTGACGACTCAAACAACAACAGTCTCATTTAAATCCCCAATCACCCTCCAGTCAGTGTCCCTCCTACACAGAATTCCACTGGTAACAATCTCCGCTTCCTTAAACTCCACCCGTGCTGCATTTACCAGATCTCACACATCCCCAACTATGTTGGTGCATATACTTGCTATGATGAACAGAAGCATAGAGAAGGGACCTCTCAGCCATGATTCAACTCCTATTACAATATCTCATAAGTATATATCTATTAAATTGTATAATTATATTCGTTTCTTTACAATACTTATACAGTTGAGCGCTAACAGTTTTATGTCATCCCCACTTGATTTTCAGTTCCCTGTTCCCTTAACACCGCTCCCTAGGCCACCCCATTTCTCTGAATGTACCTCCCTATAAACCTTCTAAACAAATTTCCTAACTTATATGTACCACTGCAGTTTAAGTAAAGGCCATCTGAGCGCAGATCCCTATCTCTTACCCACCCATTAGGATCTAGAAATCTCACTCTCAGTTTCCCACATACCCACTCCATAGTCGCATTTAAATCTCCAATCACCCTCCAGTCAGTGTCCCTTCTACACAGAATTCCACTGGTAACAATCTGCGCTTCCTTAAACTCCACCCGTGCTGCATTTACCAGTTCTCACACATCCCCAACTATGTTGGTGCATATGCTTGCTACGATGAACAGAAGCATAGAGAAGGGACCTCTCAACCATGATTCAACTCCTATTACAATATCTGATAAGTATATATCTTATGAATAGTAACACAGTAAGGTTTCCACCTATTCAGTACTAATATGTATTTACAATGTTATAAATTACATGGAACTAGTTTCGACCCGCCTAGGGGTCATCATCAGCCATATTAAAGCGTACATAATTATTTTGTCGTATCCTAAAAACATGTTATTTTTAACTGTAATAATCGTATGGATTTTATATTATGAAGTTTGGTAATGAGATGAGAAATGTTAGTATGGTACAGGTGAGTAGTAAATAATAATATATGTACAAACAAGTTTGGAACAAAGTACTAGTGGGGTGCTTAGAGTTGTAAAATATAACCTCGTGGATGTCAGTAGTCCTCGTACTAAAGAAACAATGTAAAATGACACATATAAACATATATACAAGTATGTACAAAGTCTGGAGAGTAAAGAGTGATACTCTTTTAATGTTGAGTTGGCTTGACACTGATCACTTAAGCGGAGAAATTAGGTATTTGGTGTATTAAAGCTGTGTTGGTCAGTTGCGTTGTTGGTTGTTGGACGTGAAGTTGTTGTTTTTGAATTTGTGGTTGAGAAGAAGGTGGAAACTGCGCGTGGATGTATTGATTCTCAGTTCTTAGCGGAAACCAAATTGGACCTGTTTAAATGGAGAAAGTCAGTAAAAACAAAAATGGAGATAGGAAAAGGTTAACATAAAGTGAAAGGACGCTTACCTCGCGCTGCGGTGTGTGTAGTATAGCTGATGGTGTGCGATTGGTGGCGGGGAGAGAAGTGTGGGCAGAGAGGAGGGCAGGCGCGTGCGGGTTAGGAGGGGGTTAGGAAGAGTGGGGGTGGCTTGGGGTGAGGTGGGGGTGGGGAGCTTTTAAGGCGGGGCTGAAGGGTGCGGGAAAAAGGGTAATTGTCTCGGAAAAGTACCTTTGATTAGACTTAGGATTGAGTTTTGGTTGGCTGCATTATTGTTTCTGAGGAAAGTGATGAATAGATCGAAGAGTATGTTGGGTTTCTCTGAAATTTCATTGAGATTGTGACTGGCGTTGAAGTATTGGTCTAGGTGTATGTAGTAATTTTCCATTATGTTGAGTAAAGGGCCTTTGTTTGCTAATTCGAGGATGTCCATGTCCTGTTCGATATTGGTGAAATTATGGTTATAATCATGCATGTGTTGGCCGATGGCTGAAAACCTGTTGTATTTTATTGCATTAGTGTGTTCGTGGTATCTGGTATTGAAGTTTCTACCGGTTTGTCCGATGTAGGATTTTTCACATGTGTTGCATTTGATCCTGTAAACTCCTGATTTTACAAAACTGCTGGTCTTGTTGATGTGTGAAGTATTGTGTAAGACGTTCGTGTTCTTATTGTTGGTTTTGAAGGCTATTTTAACGCCTTGTTTCTTGAAGGTATTGGTTAACTTGTAGATATCATTGTTGAACGTGAAGGTGGAGAATGTTAGAGGTTTAGTCACTTCTTTTTTGAGGGTAGTTTTAGGGCGATGTTTTTGTTTATTGATTATCCTTTCTATAAAATGATTGCTGAAGCCGTTGTATTTTGCAATTCCGCGAATTGTGTTAAGTTCGTTCTTTAGATCTTTCTTGGACATAGGTATGCTGAAGGCTCGGTGAACTAGGTTGTTGTATGTGGCTCGTTTGTGGGACTGGGGGTGCACTGAATCTTGGCGAATGGTGGAGGCTGTTTGAGTAGGTTTTCTGAATATTTTATAACTGAAAGAATCTGAGTTTCTAGTGATAGTTAAATCTAGGAAGTTGATTTTTTGATTTGATTCGGATTCTAGTGTGAATTTGATATGAGAATCAATAGTGTTGAGTTTTAAGAGGGTGGTGGAGGCATTAATTGATTGCTCATTCATGATTACGAAGACATCGTCAACATATCTGGCCCAAAAGAGAATGTTTTTAAATTCATTGTCAATTTTGGTGTGTTCGAGGAAGTCCAGGTATATTTCTGCTAAGATGCCTGAGGCCGGTGATCCCATTGCCAAACCATCTTGTTGATATATAACATTGTCGAAAGTGAAGAAGTTGTTGTTGATGATTAGTTTTAATACTGTGATAAAGTCTTGTGTCTCTAGTTTGCTTAAGTGGCTGTTTTTGTTTAAATTGTTTTTAATTATTGGAATTAATTTTGATACTTGTATGCTTGGGTACATGTTTACAATATCGAAAGAGTGGATGGAGTAATCCGGTTGCAAATTGAAATTGTTAAGTTTTTCTACTAGCTCTGATGTGTTTTTAATGAACTTTTTGGATAAAAATTGATAATTTTTTCTTAGGAAACGTTGGATGAATTGTGATAATTTGTATAAGGGGCTTGGTCTATAGTTGATAATTGGGCGGATGGGAACTCCAGCTTTGTGTATCTTGGGGAGAGCTTTAGCGGTGGGGAGTCCTGGGTTCATATGTATGAGTTTGGATTTTTCCTGTTCAGTGAATAAAAATGAAGTGTTTTTTAGAGTTTGTTTAAGTAGTCTTTGAATTTTTTGGGTGGGGTCCTTTTTGATTATAGAAAATGAGCTGTCTGTGAAAAAGTTTTTTGTTTTTTCAATATATGCTTTTTTATCCATGATAACTGTTGCATTGCCTTTGTCAGCTTTGGTTACGATGAGTTCGTTGTCTTTGATTTTCTTTTTGAGGGCGTATATGCGTTTTCGTTCAGCTATTTTGTCTCTATTATTGAGCTTATTTGCGGGGTTGGTTAGGTTGGAGAGGATATTGTTCAGTTTCCTTTTAACATCGGTTCTAACCTCATTTTGCGTATCTTCCGGCATTTTGCTAATGGCTAGCTCCGATTCTGTGATCATAGTAGCGGCTATGTTGAGGCTGTTCAAATTGGGCCAGTTGTGTTTCGGTCCTTTGGATAAAGTTGAGTGTTCAATATCACTTAAGGGCGTGTTTGATAGATTTACGACCGCTGGATGAAGCTGCGAACAATCGAACGTGTTTCTGTTGGAGTTTCTAGTTTGAAGGTTATGTAGTTGGGAGTTCTTTAACCTGTTGAGTTTATTCTCCAAGTTTGACTGTTTTCTGGCTAGTTCGTGGAATAATTTGTTCTCTACTTGTTGGTAGAAAAGTGTCCATTGTGCGTTTGAAAGTAGTTTAGTCGCTGCGAGGTGAGCGTCATATAATTTCTGATTCAAAAAAGATTTCTTTCTGTGCAAGAATTTAATTTCGTCTCTTAACCATATTTTGTTGGTTTTGTTTTGAGTTTTGATGGTTTGAGGTGAAATCCGATGTTTCTTTTTATTGCTTCTTAGAAAATTAGGTGTCAAGTTAAGTGATATACATTGTTTTAGGAAGTCGACGTCTTTGCGTAGTTTGGCTATCTTTAATTTTAGGCCTAGATATTGAAAGGCTTTCTGTTTTGCCTGGTAGGCTACATCATCAAGGGTTATGAATTTCATTTTGTTGGTCCGTACTGAACTGAGAATAACATATGAATAGTAACACAGTAAGGTTTCCACCTATTCAGTACTAATATGTATTTACAATGTTATAAATTACATGGAACTAGTTTCGACCCGCCTAGGGGTCATCATCAGCCATATTAAAGCGTACATAATTATTTTGTCGTATCCTAAAAACATGTTATTTTTAACTGTAATAATCGTATGGATTTTATATTATGAAGTTTGGTAATGAGATGAGAAATGTTAGTATGGTACAGGTGAGTAGTAAATAATAATATATGTACAAACAAGTTTGGAACAAAGTACTAGTGGGGTGCTTAGAGTTGTAAAATATAACCTCGTGGATGTCAGTAGTCCTCGTACTAAAGAAACAATGTAAAATGACACATATAAACATATATACAAGTATGTACAAAGTCTGGAGAGTAAAGAGTGATACTCTTTTAATGTTGAGTTGGCTTGACACTGATCACTTAAGCGGAGAAATTAGGTATTTGGTGTATTAAAGCTGTGTTGGTCAGTTGCGTTGTTGGTTGTTGGACGTGAAGTTGTTGTTTTTGAATTTGTGGTTGAGAAGAAGGTGGAAACTGCGCGTGGATGTATTGATTCTCAGTTCTTAGCGGAAACCAAATTGGACCTGTTTAAATGGAGAAAGTCAGTAAAAACAAAAATGGAGATAGGAAAAGGTTAACATAAAGTGAAAGGACGCTTACCTCGCGCTGCGGTGTGTGTAGTATAGCTGATGGTGTGCGATTGGTGGCGGGGAGAGAAGTGTGGGCAGAGAGGAGGGCAGGCGCGTGCGGGTTAGGAGGGGGTTAGGAAGAGTGGGGGTGGCTTGGGGTGAGGTGGGGGTGGGGAGCTTTTAAGGCGGGGCTGAAGGGTGCGGGAAAAAGGGTAATTGTCTCGGAAAAGTGAAATATACCTGGACTTCCTCGAACACACCAAAATTGACAATGAATTTAAAAACATTCTCTTTTGGGCCAGATATGTTGACGATGTCTTCGTAATCATGAATGAGCAATCAATTAATGCCTCCACCACCCTCTTAAAACTCAACACTATTGATTCTCATATCAAATTCACACTAGAATCCGAATCAAATCAAAAAATCAACTTCCTAGATTTAACTATCACTAGAAACTCAGATTCTTTCAGTTATAAAATATTCAGAAAACCTACTCAAACAGCCTCCACCATTCGCCAAGATTCAGTGCACCCCCAGTCCCACAAACGAGCCACATACAACAACCTAGTTCACCGAGCCTTCAGCATACCTATGTCCAAGAAAGATCTAAAGAACGAACTTAACACAATTCGCGGAATTGCAAAATACAACGGCTTCAGCAATCATTTTATAGAAAGGATAATCAATAAACAAAAACATCGCCCTAAAACTACCCTCAAAAAAGAAGTGACTAAACCTCTAACATTCTCCACCTTCACGTTCAACAATGATATCTACAAGTTAACCAATACCTTCAAGAAACAAGGCGTTAAAATAGCCTTCAAAACCAACAATAAGAACACGAACGTCTTACACAATACTTCACACATCAACAAGACCAGCAGTTTTGTAAAATCAGGAGTTTACAGGATCAAATGCAACACATGTGAAAAATCCTACATCGGACAAACCGGTAGAAACTTCAATACCAGATACCACGAACACACTAATGCAATAAAATACAACAGGTTTTCAGCCATCGGCCAACACATGCATGATTATAACCATAATTTCACCAATATCGAACAGGACATGGACATCCTCGAATTAGCAAACAAAGGCCCTTTACTCAACATAATGGAAAATTACTACATACACCTAGACCAATACTTCAACGCCAGTCACAATCTCAATGAAATTTCAGAGAAACCCAACATACTCTTCGATCTATTCATCACTTTCCTCAGAAACAATAATGCAGCCAACCAAAACTCAATCCTAAGTCTAATCAAAGGTACTTTTCCGAGACAATTACCCTTTTTCCCGCACCCTTCAGCCCCGCCTTAAAAGCTCCCCACCCCCACCTCACCCCAAGCCACCCCCACTCTTCCTAACCCCCTCCTAACCCGCACGCGCCTGCCCTCCTCTCTGCCCACACTTCTCTCCCCGCCACCAATCGCACACCATCAGCTATACTACACACACCGCAGCGCGAGGTAAGCGTCCTTTCACTTTATGTTAACCTTTTCCTATCTCCATTTTTGTTTTTACTGACTTTCTCCATTTAAACAGGTCCAATTTGGTTTCCGCTAAGAACTGAGAATCAATACATCCACGCGCAGTTTCCACCTTCTTCTCAACCACAAATTCAAAAACAACAACTTCACGTCCAACAACCAACAACGCAACTGACCAACACAGCTTTAATACACCAAATACCTAATTTCTCCGCTTAAGTGATCAGTGTCAAGCCAACTCAACATTAAAAGAGTATCACTCTTTACTCTCCAGACTTTGTACATACTTGTATATATGTTTATATGTGTCATTTTACATTGTTTCTTTAGTACGAGGACTACTGACATCCACGAGGTTATATTTTACAACTCTAAGCACCCCACTAGTACTTTGTTCCAAACTTGTTTGTACATATTATTATTTACTACTCACCTGTACCATACTAACATTTCTCATCTCATTACCAAACTTCATAATATAAAATCCATACGATTATTACAGTTAAAAATAACATGTTTTTAGGATACGACAAAATAATTATGTACGCTTTAATATGGCTGATGATGACCCCTAGGCGGGTCGAAACTAGTTCCATGTAATTTATAACATTGTAAATACATATTAGTACTGAATAGGTGGAAACCTTACTGTGTTACTATTCATATGTTATTCTCAGTTCAGTACGGACCAACAAAATGAAATTCATAACCCTTGAAGTATATATCTTTTAAATTGCATAATTATATTCCTTTCTTTACAATACTTCTACAGTTGAGCACTAACAGTTTTATGTCATCCCCACTTGAATTCCAGTTCCCTGTTCCCTTAACACCACTCCCTAGGCCACCCCATTTCTCTGAATGTACCTCCCTATAAACCTTCTAAACAAATTTCCTAACTTACATGTACCACTGCGGTTTAAGTGAAGGCCATCTGAGCGCAGATCCCTATCTCCTACCCACCCATTAGGATCTAGAAATCTCTCTCCCAGTTTCCCACATACCCACTCCATAGTCTCATTTAAATCTCCAATCACCCTCCAGGCAGTATCCCTTCTACACAGAATTCCACTGGTAACAATCTCCGCTTCCTTAAACCTCACCCGTGCTGCATATACCAGATCCCACTCATCCCCAACTATGTTGGTACTTAAATTACAGAACAATAATAAATAATGGGAAAAATCTTGTGTAAGCCTTAAAAGAACAGAAACTCAATAATAAATAATAGAAAAAGTAAATAACAGTGCAAAAGAAGGAATAATACATTACATCATTCACAGCCAATAAGAAGGCAAGTTGCCGATGACCTCACAGAAAGACCTCGAAGAGAGGGGGCTGCAGTCTGAAGTGAATCACTGAAGTACCAGAGTCACGGATGGTGACTCTAAATAGATGATTAAAGTATAAGATAAAAAAGATATGAATCTAGGCTTAAATTTAAATAAGTGATGTAATGTATTAGAGCAATCATCATAATCACCGTTAACATGAATAACTAAAATATATTCGAGGAAACAGAAAAGTGCACTTCAACCGACCATCAAGTCTCACAAAGCATTTTGCGGACCAAAGAGTGGCAAGTTTCTGCAAGTATAGAAGGACCTGCTTAAATATATTATTTAGATATGCAAGGATGGACATGCCATTTATCACAATGTGCTCTATTTTAAGGGACGAGATAGCTGTTGCACATGGAATCAATATCTCAGATTTTAAGATTATTCGAGGCTGTATACTGAATTTATTGAAGAGAAATGGTCTTTCTCTTTAATGAACAACATTATGCCAAAAAATGCCAAATGATTTCAACCAGAAAGTAATTGATTTTCATTGCCATGTGGTTGAGAAGCATCAAGCGAAGGAATATTTGCTCTTCCAAATAGGAAACGCAGATCAGACGCCAGTAACTTTCAACATGCCACCAAGCCGAACAATCGATAAGTAAGGAACAACGAGTGTTATCGTACCTACTACCGAAAGTGAAAAACATCGATGTACTCTTATGTTTGTTGTAAGAGAGGCTTGAGATGAACTATGCGTTAAGTGAAATTTCTGCGAGTGATCCACATTCGTATCCAGGAAAAACAGGGTGGATCGATATGTCAGTCGTACAAGATAAGATAGAGCAGTTTAGGGAGTTCGAGCTGGGTCCCTGCTTCCATGAGCAGCCCTTCTTGTGTTATGTAGTTTTTGTGGCCACTTGATGGAAGGCACTAAAATATTATTGGAAACCATGACTTCAACCCTTGGACGTTTTGACAAATAAGCCATTCAAGGACTATGTGCGAAAACTTATCAGTGCTGGATGGTGGAAAGTGTGTACAAACTTACTCCAAGTGGGAAGATTCGGAAGCCACCTATGAAACTCTCTTTGGACATGATTTCTTCGAAGATGATTGAAAAGTGCTTCAAGAAAACATGAATCTCATATTCGTTAGATGGGAGTGAGTACATAATACAAAGAGATGTGAGCAGTGATAGCAGTTGCAACAATTCTTCCTGCAGTGCTGGTGTTAAACTCAAAGACTCAAACTCAAACTAAAAGGAAAGGTTTTGCTTATATGTCATTATTACTTAAATGAAGTGTACTTTTATTAGCTCCTATTTATTTCACTTCAGGTCCAATTGTCAGCTCATACGAGAAATATATTTTCCTGTGTCGGTACTTCAAATCCACATGTCCAACGTACGGTACATGATGTACCTTATTATCTTTTCAGAAAGAAGCGCGGGCGATAATTTTATGCCAGATGATGATAACTGCAAATGAGTTGAAGCAATTGTGTACATGTTCCATTTGACGTATCTTTTAAATGTAAATAAATTGTAAATAGTGTTTCAAATATATGCATTACATGGATAATTTACTCATCCAAAGTTTTTACCTGTATTTTTTTGTCAAACAGGTGCTTTATTTATCCAAAAATGTGGTATTAGTGTTAATAAGCTTTTTGGGTATCCTAAGTAATAGTTCAAATAGTTCCAAGGTTGTCCACTGGATACTGTGACAACAAGACCCTCTGCTGCATACCATACAACAGTTCGAAGAATCTTTGCAATGTTAGCTGCCAGGTATCATTGCTACTAGTGATACATTTCAGGAAGTGGCATGTAGGCTTGTTAAGACATCAGTGTGAATCTTGTGTTACTTTTTTCTTGAAGCTTTGTCATGGGTTGAAATAGTGTCGGGAGACATCGCATCCTTGCAGTCGATCTTGTAGTGACTCGCTGAGCGAATTGGCTGTGCGGTTAGGGGCACACATCTCTGAGCTTGCATACGGGTGATAGTTGGTTTGAACCCCACTGCCGGCAGTGTTGAAGATGTTTTTCCATTGTTTCCAATTTTCGCACCTGGCTAAAGCTGGGGCTGTACTTTAATTAAGGATACGGCTACTTCCTTCTCAGTCCTAGCCATCCCGTATCCTGTTGTTGCATAAAACATATGTTTGTCGGTAAAAATATAAATATTGTAGGGATTCATGTAACAAGAAACTGTTGGGGTGGACCAGAGCATTTGCAGTGGGGTCTGGTAGAATGATCAATCCTGCTGTCATGTAGGTATAATGAAACTTGGTAAGATGACCACTGGATTCATCAAAAGATCTCCGAACTCCTGTCATTAGTTACTTTGGACAGTTCTACTGCCACAGGTCCATTGGTGGCTCCTGAACAGGCTCCTACGTCACAGTGTGCACTGTTTAAATGCAGACTGCTGGCTAAGAGTGTGCCCTTAACTTCGTAATCTCTCACGCCTCAGGTTCGACCCATAGCTTAACCTTACAGAACCAAGTTCGATGCCCAAGAGTGTAAACATAACCTAACAGTCAGTGCTATTATGGACAAGAATGTGAGTTTAACCTAACAGCCAATGTTACAATGGACAAGAGTGCGAGTTTAACCTTACAGCCAATGTTACAATGGACAAGAGTGCGAGTTTAACCTAACAGCCAATGTTACAATGGACAAGAGTGCAAGCTTAATCTAACGGCCAATGTTACAATGGACAAGAGTGCGAGTTTAACCTAACAGCCAATGTTACAATGGACAAGAGTGCGAGTTTAACCTAACAGCCAATGTTACAATGGACAAGATTGCGAGTTTAACCTAACAGCCAATGTTACAATGGACAAGAGCACAAGTTTAACCTAACAGCCAATGTTACAATGGACAAGAGTGCGAGTTTAACCTAACAGCCAATGTTACGATGGACAAGAGTACAAGTTTAACCTAACAGCCAATGTTACAATGGACAAGATTGCGAGTTTAACCTAACAGCCAATGTGACAATGGACAAGAGTACAAGCTTTACCTAACAGCCAATGTTACAATGGGCAAGAGTGCAAGCTTAATCTAACGGCCAATGTTACAATGGACAAGAGTGCAAGTTTAACCTAACAGCTAATGTTACAATGGACAAGAGTACAAGTTTAACCTAACAGCCAATGTTACAATGGACAAGAGTGCGAGTTTAACCTAACGGCCAATGTTACAATGGACAAGAATGTGAGTTTAACCTAACAGCCAATGTTACAATGGACAAGATTGCGAGTTTAACCTAACAGCCAATGTGACAATGGACAAGAGTACAAGCTTTACCTAACAGCCAATGTTACAATGGACAAGAGTGCAAGCTTAATCTAACGGCCAATGTTACAATGGACAAGAGTACAAGTTTAACCTAACAGCCAATGTTACAATGGACAAGATTGCGAGTTTAACCTAACAGCCAATGTGACAATGGACAAGAGTACAAGCTTTACCTAACAGCCAATGTTACAATGGACAAGAGTGCAAGCTTAATCTAACGGCCAATGTTACAATGGACAAGAGTGCAAGTTTAACCTAACAGCTAATGTTACAATGGACAAGAGTACAAGTTTAACCTAACAGCCAATGTTACAATGGACAAGACTACAAGCTTAACCTAACAGCCAATGTTACAATGGGCAAGAGTACAAGTTTAACCTAACAGCCAATGTTACAATGGACAAGACTACAAGCTTAACCTAACAGCCAATGTTACAATGGGCAAGATTGCGAGTTTAACCTAACAGCCAATGTTACAATGGACAATAGTACAAGCTTTACCTAACAGCCAATGTTACAATGGACAAGAGTACAATTTTAACCTAACAGCCAATGTTACAATGGACAAGAGTATAAGTTTAACCTAACAGCCAATGTTACAATGGACAAGAGTACAAGCTTAACCTAACAGATATTGTTAAAATGGACAAGAGTACAAGTTTAACCTAACAGACAATGTTACAATGGACAAGAGTATAAGCTTAACCTAACAGACAATGTTACAATGGACAAGAGTACAAGCTTAACGTAACAGCCAATGTTACAATGGACAAGAGTACAAGTTTAACCTAACAGCCAATCTTACAATGGACAAGAGTGCAAGTTTAACCTAACAGCCAATGTTACAATGGACAAGAGTGCAAGTTTAACCTAACAGCCAATGTTACAATGGACAAGAGTACAATTTTAACCTAACAGCCAATGTTACAATGGACAAGAGTATAAGTTTAACCTAACAGCCAATGTTACAATGGACAAGAGTGCAAGCTTAACCTGACAGACAGGATTTGACTTCAGGCTTAACATTATAGACTCAAGTTCGATCCCTGGCTTCATCTAACTGGACAAGTTAGCGATAATACATTGTTCTAATGAGACATAGTCCAGGGAGCAACCTCAGGTCTTGGGAGCTGAGCTTGGAATCTTAAACAGGATGGCAGCTACACATTGTACTAACAGGACTAGGAATATGGTGTAAGACTTACAGTAATACATATACTTTATTCATAGGGGCATAACATTGGAAGGCGACCCTAGTCCCTCAGAGCTGAACTTGGAACAAGATTGTGTTGCACATTGTTTTAATGGGGCTACGGAGATCTTTTAAGGCTTAATACATATGCTTTATTTATAGCTCGAAGCTGACCAACTGCTGAGTCAAATACACTACCATCTGAGCTGATGCGTAATGTACTGTTGGTTTTTACTGTTAGGAACACTGAATTTTTTATTTTAACTTTAGAGCTTATGCAGATTTGAACTCTAGAGTCTTATAGTAGCTTACAATATTGTTGATATCACTCAGAGACTAAACCCTTGTGTTTATGTCTGTCACAAGTGAACTGTGGAGTGCAAGTGGAAAGTGTTTTTTTTTTAAAGACTTCATTTGTGAAGTACAATATGATGTTTTATTTATTATGACATAATTATGACATAACCTGTACTGTTATTTGTAAAGCATGATATAACGTAATGACCTAACCTGTACTGTGTAGTATAGGTGACATGTGCATTTTTTGTAAATAGTAGAATTCTGTTCTATATTTCCTGGAAGGATCCAGAAAGTTACATGAATTGTGGAACAGGGCGTGTTGTTTTGTGGGTAATGTATTCTAGAAAATATTTCTGACTGTTTCCATCTGCATCATTTGTTTTCTCATTCCCTTGTTTCTTAGGTTAACGCAGTTTTAGTATCAATTATTATTTCAAATTAACACCTGTTTCACTGAATTTTGTCGCAGTAAGTTTTTTGCTCTGCATATTGATGTAAATATTGTATATTTGTGCTAATTTTGTTTTCCGTCTAAGCTCTCTTTTGTTTTCTTTGTTTACTCTTTCATTATGTTTTTTAGCATTATTTCAACTTATATTATGTAAATTATTCCAACCCCCCTAATTTTTTTTTCACTGAAGATGGCTCAAGCGAGCCGAAACATGTCTGAATTTGTTTGCTCCGTCTAATGACGGAATATATGATGTATTGAACAGGAGGATACCCTCATTTTTCGCCATTGTAAAGTGAAAACCGTCAATACGGAATGATTCTAATATCTTGTAATGGAAATACCATCCAGGCAAAGAAGAAAGCTAACCTTTATTGCAATCTCAAAATAAAGGTCGCCAAATTAGGGCAAGATTAACGTTTTTTGAAAAAATGCTTGATTAATGACGTAACCCCCAATTTTCTAAAATTTACCAAGAAAACTCAGAAATACAGCAAAAACTCGCGCGACTCAACTTAAAACCGATAAAATCTGGATTAAAGAGGAAATGAAAATTTCTCCATAAAAAGAAATCTCTCCTGAACCACAAACTATATGAAACTCATTTAGAAGTTTCCACTCTCCTTTGCCCCCTCGAATGGACGTCCTTTCGATTACACGTCTCCAACAAACTTAACCTCACTTTGTTAAAGAAACAAAACACACTTGACAAGAAATGGAATGCTCTTTCAAAAACAAAAACAATACTTAGCAAACATAACAACTCAAATAACACAAGGCCTAATGATTTTTCACCAACCTGTAGTAAACTTAAGTAAAATCATTCTTGATGCCGATGATCTTGATGTGCTGAGCAAGGGACCTAAACATAATTGGGGTAATCCTAACCGTGATAATTTAATTTCCACCATAGCTGAATCTGAATTGGCTATTAATAAATTACCAATAAATATACAAGAAGAGGTCCGTTATGAAGTCAAACACAAGCTATCTTCCATCCTCAATCAACAACAAACCATTAAACCCAACACAGTGCACGTAGCTAAAGTAAGCAAACTTAAGAAAAAAGTGAAACAAAACGACTTAATTATAACAAAAGCCGACAAAGGAAATGCTACTGTAATCATGGACAAAAGTGACTATGTTAATAAAGCACACACGTTTTTTGCAGACAACAACTTCATAACCTCTAAAAAAGATCCAACTAATAAAATACAAAGAGACCTAAAAACCATCATCAAGAACATTTCATTTCTGTTTAATGACCTTGAAAAATCCAAAATGATTATCATGAATCCGAAACTTCCCACAGCCAAAGCGCTACCCAAGATCCATAAAACAGACATCCCCATAAGACCCATTATCAATTTCAGAAACAGTCCGACCTATGAAGCATCTCGATTCATTCACAAATTCCTCAAGTCACACTATCGTTTTCAAGCCAACACATCAGTAAAGAACTCCTTAGAATTCTGCAATAAGATCAAACACTTTAATTTATCCAAACACCACACTCTCCATTCTTTTGATATTACTAACATGTACGCTAATGTTCCCGTTAACAGCACCGTACAATTGATCAAAAACAATCTCTCCAAATTCAGCAATTTAAGTATAGGCGAAATAGATGAATTTATTCGAATTCTGGAATTTACTTTGAACAACAATTTCTTCACTTTCAATAATGTCATTTACCAACAGATAGGTCTTCCCATGGGCTCACCAGCTTCAGGAATCCTTGCAGACATCTACATTGATCATTTAGAACATTCTCACATCATTGGCAAGATCAATGGCATTCAACACTGGACACGCTTTGTAGATGACACCTTTGTTATTTTAGACTCCCACGTTACTAACAGTAACACAGTACTTGGATTTCTCAACTCTATTGACCCACATATAAAATTCACCATAGAGTCAGAAAACAATAAAGCCCTTAATTACCTGGACTTAACCATTATGCGCAACAGCAACAACACTTTATCCTTCAATATATACAGGAAACCCACCCACACCATCAATACCATCCATCAGATCTTTGTGCACCCAGACATACATAAAAAAGCAGCTTATAATAGCATGGTCCTCAGAGCATTAACTATCCCTTTATCTCGCAAGAATTACAAAAAAGAAATTAATACCATCTACAACATTGCAGAACACAATGGTTTCAATAGAACCTTCATCAACAGAATCATCAATAGATACAAAAGCAGACCCAAGACTACCCTAGTAAAAGATTCCGCTCCAAAAGAAAAATTTTCCACATTCACTTTCAATAATAGTAGCATTTACCAAATTTCTAATATTTTCAAGAAACACAGCATCAAAATAGCTTACAGAACCTCCCACACCAACTCCAAACTCATTTTCAATCCACACACTGTCAACAATTACAATAGCAACATCAACAACAAATATTTGAACTCCGGAGTTTACAAATTAAAGTGCCAATCCTGTAATTCCAGCTACATAGGTCAAACAGGCCGCAATTTCGTCATAAGATACGTCGAACATCGCAACGCTCTCAAATATAATCGTTTTTCAGCTATGAGCGAACACCATAAAGCATCCAGCCACGAATACACTTCAATAGATAAAGACCTGAAGATCTTGCATTATGAGCAAAAAGGCACCTTGCTCAACATTCTCGAGAGCATCCACATCGATTTAGATCAGTTTATGAACCCCACTCACAATTTAAATGAAGTCAGCGAGAAAAAGAACATTCTACTTGAAACATTCATTCCATACATTTGTCAGAATTTCCATAACACAAACAAACCCCACCTCCATCTCCCCGACTCACCACCACTCCCCCCCCCCTTCTCACAACAACCCTCTCCTTCCGCTCCTTCCAACCTAGCAAACACAGCCAAACCAACAATAGACTCGATCACGCGACCGAGACCATCGCTTTGTGAAGGCCACACCATTCCAGCTTTAGAAGTCAGCGAGTAAACTAACATCCTCTTGAAACATTCATTCCTTATATTTTGCCAAACAAACCCACCTCCATCTCTCCAACTCAACACCCCTCCCTTCCTCAAACCAGCCCTGCACCTCCCCTTCCCCCTCCGCTCCTTCCATCCTAGCAAACACAGCCGAACCAACAATAGACTCGATCACGCGAACGAGACCGTTACTTTGAGAAAGCCAGGCCACTAGAGAGGACAACCACCTACTGCACACCGTAAGTTTAAGCTTTCTTCACAACCATTCCACACTTTTTACTTATCAACCCATGTTTCTCATACAACCTCATTTTTTTTTCATTACAGATTAGAACTTCATTGACGGTTTCCACTAGATTACTACAATTTACTATGCATCTGTCTTCTACCTAACACAGCTTCTCATATTTTTATATGCGGCCCTTCCGACCCCTCTATAATAAGGCAAAACACCAACCAACATTATGAAACAATAATGAAGAAAGGGACCGCTAGATTGAGAAGATATTGAGAATGCTGCTATTTCTAAAGCCTTAAATTTCATGGTGTTTTTTCTCCTTGTCACAGGCTTTTCGCCTGCAGGTTAATTCAGGCTTGGTTTCTCTCAAAAATGTTTGCTCCCGCTCTCCTCCTGACCAATTTGATGTGATGGGTTTCCACTAGGATGATTTTGACAGCAATTTCAAACTGTTTTGTCATTTTTAAACCAATAATTTGTAAACTATGAGGTCCACAACCTCACCATGCGCTACTATTATTTGTTTCCATCTGCATCATTTGTTTTCCCATTCCCTTGTTTCTTAGGTTAACGCAGTTTTTAGTATCAATTATTATTTCAAATTAACACCTGTTTCACTGAATTTTGTCGCAGTAAGTTTTTTGCTCTGCATATTGATGTAAATATTGTATATTTGTGCTAATTTTGTTTTCCGTCTAAGCTCTCTTTTGATTTTTGTTTACTCTTTCATGATGTTTTTTAGCATTTTTTCAACTTATATTATGTAAATTATTCCAACCCCCCTATTTTTTTTCTCACTGAAGATGGCTCAAGCGAGCCGAAACATGTCTGAATTTGTTTGCTCCGTCTAATGACGGAATATATGATGTATTGAACAGGAGGATACCCTCATTTTTCGCCATTGTAAAGTGTTCTGGAAATACGACATTCGCGATCAGGCGTATTCTAGAATATTAGTCAGAGTTTGCGACCGAAAGTAGGGTTGTGATTGGTGAGTCTAGGTGGCGATAGGGAACTCGTGCACGCTGATTGGCTGCTCCAAAGCTGGAGTTTCCTATATATAGTGAGCTAAGCAGTGTTCGAATTAATTCGGTATTCTGAATTCTGTCGGTCTTGGTCTATCTGTCTGTCTGTGAGCAGCCTATCTGGTTGACGTCCCCCTTTTCCGGGATGGCACACCTGCGGGTAAACACTTTTGAAATCCGTTCCTGCTAGAATTTCCGTAATGTTCCGATTTGCTTTTCATACAGGAGTCTGCCCTAACCTCGCCTAGATTCGCCAAATTAGTTACTTATGACGCCTTAGCTTTTCAGCTGGGCTTACCTGTTTGTGTCCGCGGCATTCCCATTTCTTGTTTCACTAAAATATGTAGGTTGTAGTTTAATATTATTGGCCTTGGGGTTTGCCTCTGGTAGTTCTGTGTCACTTGAGGTACGCTAGATTTTGGAGAAGCTGTTCCACTTCATTGTAAATCGCATTGTACAACTGCATTGGTAACTAGATGTATAGTTGATTTGAAATTTGAATTTACACTGCTACGAAAGTATTATCAAAGAACCGCTAAGTTATGTATATCACAGAATTTATGGTTCATAACTTGGAATTGTATTTGGAATGTATTTGTAAAATTCTTTTGTAAATAATATTTTTTCAAATCTTGGGATCACGGCGATTTATTTCGGAATCCGTAATCTAAGCCATGTCCATGCCTTTGGTAGGTTCCCAGCACTTTTCATCTTCCCGGTTTGTTGTCCACTAGTTGGCCCTACTGATATTTACGTATGTTTTGTTGGAGATCCGCATAATGCCAGCTAATGTTTTTCTGAGTGTGTAGTGCTTTCTGATATTGTGTAGTTCCTCTTAAACTTCCCCCTTTACTGTGTTTGTGCTTGTTTTGTGTAACCAATGCAGAAGAGGTTACAATGTCTGAAAAAAATTGTTCACACTACTTGCCTAATGAAAGAGGTTACCGGGCGAGTTGGCCGTGTGCGTAGAGGCGCGCGGCTGTGAGCTTGCATCCGGGAGCTAGTAGGTTCGAATCCCACTATTGGCAGCCCTGAAGATGGTTTTCCGTGGTTTCCCATTTTCACACCAGGCAAATGCTGGGGCTGTACCTTAATGAAGGCCACGGCTGCTTCCTTCCAACTCCTAGGCCTTTCCTATCCCATCGCTGCCATAAGACCTATCTGTGTCGGTGCGACGTAAAGCCCCTAGCAAAAAGAAATGAAAGAGGTTAAGACGTATTCAAAATCCGTAACTTGTCTAGAGATCGAACATAGCTCTCTCTCAGAGTGAAGACCTTGAATGTAATTCGAACATCTAACTCTCAGAAAAGAAAACTCACTGACCCAATTATGAATCAAACCTGGGGCTCATTTACATGGGCAGCAGACAAGCATGCTAACTAAAGGACTGTAGGTTAAAAACTTGTGTGTTTAATTGAATCTCCTGGCTTTAGCACTACAAGAATTGAAAGTAAAAATCTCTGACCATATTAGTAATCTAACCTGGAGCTCACTTGGACTCAAAAGTAGGAAGCTTAAGTGCTCTTCAAATATAACTCCAAAGTAGGAAGAAATAAATGTTAAACATTCCTCAACACAAATGGGTGCAATTACAAGTTTTTCTTTCAACAAAGGCTGGTGTGTGCTATTAGCACAAAGTGCTTTAACAGACTGCAGAGAATTGAATGCAACAAATGTAGTATAAAGTGAGGTCACAACAGTATTTACATCTCAGCAGAAAATTTATGTTACCAGCAAGTTGATTAGACTAGGAAGTATTTGCTGAGACAGGAAATATAAAGTTCATTGTTTTTGCATTTAGCCTAGAGCTCTTAGCTATGATATTATCTGGTACAAACATCCATCTTCTGAGTTTAAAAACAGCTTAGCTGAGGGGGGCAAGCCTTTTGAAAAACTGCACTGTCAGTAGCAGTGTCTGAGCCCACAGCTCTTAGTTCAGATCAGTAGTGATTGATTGAATACAGAATTATTGAAACTCTACTATTTTGATATATTGATGTGCTGGAAGAAGTAGGAAAATGGGTTTGTAGAAATTGTGTTTTAGGTGTCAAAATCTCATTTTTGGTACAAAATATATTAAGTTACTTTAAAATAAAATTGATTTGTACAATGCTTGTGCAGTGGCAGTCGGTATCATTAACAGTTAACTGCTCTTGATTTTACAACAATATATTAAACTTAGGATATGTTAATTGATCATTTACCTAAGTGTCACTGAAATCTGTTTGGTCCAACATAAACTCTTCTCTGGTGAGAATTGAGCCCTGGGAGTTCTAACGGCAGAGGTGTATCTCTGTGCCCAGATACCTTGGAACCATGATTCATAGAGCACAATTCACTGGTGTTTTCTTATATTTTGCTGAGCATTGGTATGAAAATATACAATGTACTATAAAATGGGGTTAATTTGGATGAGGGTTTATCTTCAAACAATTAGTACTTCATTTTCTTAATGTGGATAGTCTACGCATTCTTGTTATCATACCGTTCATCAGTCAGTGTTCGTTGTGTTATTGCAAGAATGCTATGTTACTAATTTGCTTCCTGTATCCCGTGATGGTGAATATGTTGAGGAACATTCACATTGTCGGCAAATGTGAATTGAAATCAATTTTGTTTTTGTGTTTTATCAATCAATCAATACTGATCTGCATTTAGGGCAGTCGGCCAGGTGACAGATTCCCTATCTGTTGTTTTTGTAGCTTTTTCTTAAATGATTTCAAAGAAATTAGAATTTTTTTGAACATCTCCCTTGGTAAGTTATTCCAATCCCTAACTGCCCTTCCTATAAACAAATATTTGCCCCAATTTGTCCTCTTGAATTCCAACTTTATCTTCATATTGTCATCTTTCCTACTTTTAAATACACCACTCAAACTTATTTGTCTACTCATGTCATTCCACGCCATCTCTCTGCTGACAGCTCGGAACATATCACTTATAATACCAATATAAATAGTCCGTTATTGGACATTATAAATTTTCCAGCTAACTCATTCCTGGCTGCCAGCGTTTCACCCCCGTGTGCTAGGCTGGGTTCATCAGTTGGTACCTAGCACACCTACCAAGACACTAGCTATTGCACACCATGGAGGCCACTGCGTAGGTCCAATAACGGACCATTGATATTGGTATGATAAATTTACTCATTGGGAAGAAATATTTCAGGATCCCTCTGGGAATCAACATGTAAATCAACATACCACTTAGTCGAGAAGCTAGTCTTCTCTCTCCCAATTCTTCCCAGCCAAAACTTTGCAACATTTTTGTAATGCTACTCTTTTGTGAGAAATCACCTGGAACAAATGGAGATGCTTTTCTTTGTATTTTTTCCAGTTCTTGAATCAGGTAATCCTGATGAAGGTCCCACATATACTGACTTTCTTTTAGCATCAGCTTGCATTAGTTCGAGCAGTTTGCTGGCATCTTGGAGATAGTGGGTTTGAACCCCTTCTGGGGCTGTACCTTAATTAAAGCTATGACCACTTCCTTCCCACTCCTATCCCATAAGACCCGTCTGTGTCAGTACAACGTAAAGGAACATTGTAAAAATGGAAAAGTTATTCTGTTTAAGGCACTTGTGTGGGGTACATTGTCATCATTATCATAGGCGCCTTTATTACTCCCCTCAACTTCGTTACACAATGGTATTTTGAGGCACGACGACGATATGCTCCATATAGACACTGGATGTATGTGATATCTTGACCCTAGAGATCAGAGTTAACTAGACAAACCCAAAGAGGCAGGCTACACGGGCTAGTGGTTGGTAATTTGAAAACCCTATTCTGTATGTTTTCTTTTCCTGTTTAGTATTCCTTAGGTACCAGTACCCAAAAGTAAAGTTATTTTTAAATTTAAAACTTACTTTCTCGATGTATTTTTAAGACATTCCTTATAAATACACCCAATAATAAGGATTGGAATAAGGGTATTTTAAGCAGTTATTTGTTCTGGTGAATATACTGCAAGAATTGTCCAAAATAATCCATTATTCCCTAGTAATGTTTAAATTCATGAATTCAACTAGCCAGAGTTATAACATTTGCTTTCAAACTTTCCACTATTATTAGAACAATATTGTGATTCACTTCCGAGAAAGTTTCACTGCAGATTCTTTGTTTCATAAATTGATGAAACATCATCAATCTAAACTTCATGTACAAAGTCAGTTCATTGCTGTTCAAATTCTCTGAAGTTAGATATAATAGGTGATTCACTGACAATTTTATGCACTCTTTTTTCCAGTATATTTTTTAAAACTTTTTCTTTTTTCCTTAGTTGAATACTTTCCCATTTAAAACATCCTCTGTAAAATTTTCCCAACTACCGTTTTTCAGTATATTTTTCTTGCAGTGTGTTTTTTCTGCAGTATGAACTAAAATGAAATCATTAGACCTACAATTGTTTTAGGTACAATTTTTGTGTGTGTGAATTTTGTACATTAGTGGCCGTAACTTTCAGTTAAAATTTTTTTACTGATGTTCTTGTTAATCATAAATTGTACTTTCTTCTTTATATACCATATTTTTTGAACCATGAGATACACTTTCTTACTCAGGACATTAAGCCTAAAACTTCCCTGTACCATATGGTGTGAAGGTCTGTACATATTTGTCACTGGCTGTACGGAAATACACTAGTTATAATATCATTGTCTTAGATAAGCTACCTAAATAGCGGTAGGGGTAGTGGCTAGCAAGGAGGTTAGGGGAGTGTGGAATTATTTTTGGCATAACTGTATTTTAGGGTGGAGACATGAATAATGCTGTAAATATTAGAGTTCCAGCTGTTGGTAGCTATTTTTATAATGTAGCATCTGATTTAGAAGGCATAAAGTGTTCAGAACATCTAGTCCACAAACTTGGGAAAAACTTATTTGCCAGCGAGAAAAAGAAAAGAGATTTGACTATTAGGTCTAGGGAGTAAGAAATTTGGATTGTGAAAATGAACTAAATGATAACAGTTATTTTATTTTACAGAGAAATATTTTATGCCTGTGCTGAAAATTATTCTGTAGTAAATACTTTTTCTTTAAATTTCCATCCTAAAATCAATGCATATATTATGGTCTGGAGTGACTTCAGGTTGAAGGAGTATAGTCTGTTATATTCCAACACAACTGATTTTATCAGATTGTGGCTGGGATCGTACTGGTTGTACAAGTACAGGGCTGCCTCTGTATCACTTTGTTCTTTTTGGGATTCCTTTAATGTGGTGTACACAGAGGTATGTCTGCTTGTTGGGAAAGAGGTGTGTTAGGATAAGAAAACCATGGTAGTATAATAATGTGTATTGGTATATAGAAACTGTGGAAAAAATTGTCATAGAATAGAAGAGTAATGGATAAAAAGAAATAGCTAAAGCTGTCCGGGAATAGTCGTAGGTAATTCGTCATGAAGCCCATTACTTGCTTAATTGCTTGCTTGAAATTTGACATTTAGAATCCTCTTTGCAATGGATAGGAACAAAAAATTGACCAGTGAAATATTGTGACAGGGAACGGAGTACATTATATGAACACAATTGCTACTCGGTGTGCAAAGAAGGAACAGTTGAAAGAGAATTGTCTGAAGATGTGTAGATCATCCTTGTCCTTTTTTGTTGCTATCTGTCTTTCTCTGCTCCTTTTCATGTGTGCACCCCTCTATATATTTATGACTTGATTTAACACTTCCTGTCCATTTCTTATATTTTTACATTGGAGGATAATATTAATGATAATATTATTGTGCAATTGTGAAACTTATGTTTTCAGCTGCTTCTCATTGATATACTTTGGTACTTCATCACCTTATTCTTCTTTCCTTATTTCTTACTTTTAGCCTTCTGCAGATATTAAGGAGGAATTTTTTGTAGAACATCAACTGGCTCCAAACATCAAAGAAGAAAACAAGTAAGTACACCACTAACCCTACACAATATGGAATATCTTGTTTACGTATTCACTGTCATGCTCACTTGTGGCTGTTTTTTTTTACTTTGTGAATTGGCAACTTTCATTACTAAAATTCTTTCTTTACAAGGTTACCCTTCTTCTTCTTTGTTTAATTCAGTCTAATGACTTGTTTGCCTCTGCGATGAGTCTTTTACACCTGGGTTGATCCTTTTTGCTTCTGCATAGCTGTTGCATCATGAGTTCACAAGAAATGTCTTCATCAATGTCTTTCTTGCTCTTCCACAAGGATGTTTCCCTGGTATTTCACCATCCAAAACTTCCATCAACAGTTTCCCATCTTCACGGTGTGAAGAATTATTCAGTTTAATTTCCGGGTTGAACCGTGTTGTAGTTGTCTGTACATCACATACAGTTTGCCGACATTTTGAATACATTGCAGTATTCTTTGTCAAGGCGACTGACAGTCGGCAAACTGTACGTGATGTACAGACAACTACAACGCGGTTCAACCTGGAAATTGAACTAAATAACACTTTACTATGTCAAAGCCTATGACCCATCCAAGAAAGTTGTCTTTCCTAATCTAACTCAACATCTGTCTATTTTCAATATCTCAGTGTTGGTCTTGCTTTCCACCCAACTTATCTCTTGCATTCAATGCCAACACCACATGTCAAAGGCTTTTACCCTCCTACTATATCTTTTGTTTTATGTCCAGGTCTCAGCACTACGGACCAAATATAAGATTTCATTATTCTTTTACATATGATGAGAGATTGTTTTCTCACATAGAAGGGACTCTTTAACCCTGAAGTCTTGCTTTGCTGTTGCTATTCGTGTTTTTACTTCAGTGTGACACTGCAGGTTTTCTGTTATAATATGGTGAAGGTTCTTGAACTGTGCCAATTGTTGTCCTATAGTTGTTGCAACCAGTAGATGTTGTTTTCTTTTGAACAGGTGTGACGATTGATGAGTAAAAGGCCTCCGGCTATTTGCATTGTTTGCAAATTTTTGTAGTTGGATCAAAAAGCTATTACTTTATCATTTCACCACTGTTCTTAATTAGCTCTGCAGGAATATTATCAAACCCAGGACACTTTCTGTTGTTTAGATATTTAGGTGCAACTTCAAATTCTTGTGTAATTATATGATCCTCTTCCAGAGTTCTGTCTTCAGATACTGCTGATGTTGAGGAAAATGGATCATTTATACTGTACAAATCCTTCACAAATATTCTCCATAACACTTACTTTCATTACTGTTCAATAACGCTATGCCATTTTTATCCTTCATGTACTTTGTGCAAAATCCTTTTTATTTCCTTGATGTTTTCATCATTGGTTCGTAAATTTAATATGCATTCTTGTCAATCAATCAAATCAATCAGTCACTACTGATCTGCATTTAGGGCAGTCGCCCAGGTTGCAGATTCCCGATCTGTTGTTTTCCTAGCCTTGTCTTAAATGATTGCAAAGAAATTGGAAATTTATTGAACAGCATTCGATATTTCTTCCTCTGAAGTATCATTCTTGTTCTTCCTCCTTTCATCCATTATCCCAAGTACTTCATTGGTAATCCATGGCTTTCGACTAACCCTTTTAACTGATCCCACAAATTCGCCTGCAGCCTTTTCTATCGCAACGTTGTTCATTGTCCACAATTGGTTTACATCGCTTGGGTGAGTGTTTGTTCTTAATATCTCCTTATCAGTGGATATTTTATATTCCTTTCTGGTCATGAAATTCAGAAATCAGTCGACTTTCAATCCAGTTGGTTATGGAAGTACTGGTTTGAAGAACACACGAACTCCCTCTTGCCCAATCGTGAGCCTTCACTGGTAAGCAGGTTGATACTCAGGAGTGGGAGTTCCTGTATTCTTCAAACCAGTACTTGCATAACCAATTGGACTGAAAGTGGATTGATTTCCCAATTTCACGCCAGTTCATTTAAAACAACAAATAGTAACATTTTAGGATATCTCCCTCTCAAAACATTTAGTCCTCCTTTTGTATGATGTATGCATTAACTTTAGAGAACAATCAGAGATAACTGCTTTTCACATAACACATATTAAGATACCTTACATTATAAATCTGGTTACTAACCGGCAGCATTGTACTGTATGTAAATAAGGTGTTGATTTCTATTTTAAGTCATAAACATGCAACACAAATTTCCCTCAGTTAATATTAAAGACAGTGTAAATTGTTCATTGACAGTCATGACCTTTACAAATTAAAAGTTTTTATTACGTCCTGTTCAATACATGTATCCATCTTTTGATTGAGTGATTTTTAATCAAACATGTTTTGGCTCATTTTGAGCCATCTTCAGTGAAAATATTAAAAGCTACATGAATTGATATTAAAAGAGTAGCATTAAAACCAGTGATAAAGAATATGTAAAATCCAAGTGAGACATGATGATAAATCTAAAACAAAACAAGGTCGTGGCAAGGTTGGAAACCTCTCAGTCTAAAAGTTATGTATGCCACTCTAAAACGACGACAAAATCACAAATTAAAATGTGAGAACAGTCTATCTTCAATAAATCACATTTTCATATAGTCTGGTGGACAACAGAAGCTAGTATAAGGGAGACAGAGGCCAGGTACAGCATTGTGTGATTCAAAACAGTGGAAACCATGAATATCATATAAAGTCCAATCTGTAATGGAATGAAGGTGAATGAATGTATGTAAAAAGCTTGAGCTAAGGGACAAGAGGTAAAAGTGAAAAGAAAACTTGTGACTTTGGTACTGAGCCAGGTCTGCATGGCAAATTCATAAATGTTACTGTTCTGTTATTGCTAATGGCCTCTTCCGGCCTCACCTTGAATGACTTAACTACTTCCATGATTATACTAGAGAGGGCAGCTCCCTCGGTGTTGGGCACGGATGGTGGTATCTTTCCAACGAGATGTTAATTTTATCTCCTTGACTCGAATCTTTATTTTGGTTTAGAGAGAAGAATAAAAATGGACCCCACGCAGATCGGAGTAGCATTTTTGACTTACAAAAAGTCTTTAAACGATTCAAACTTAGCCTGTACTACCATCCTTCTCCTTTCTTTGCTGGTTAATATGTTCCAGGTATGGGTATTCTTTCATAATATTTGTTCGGCTATTCTTTCGTAATATTTTTTCTATTATTTATAGGTAATTAATATGCGTTGTTCGCTCCACAGTATGAATGGACTGCATGTTTTTCTTGTGGTTATTGTGATTATGATATGTTGATGCTTGGGTCTCATATTACTTCTTTTCGTGTGCGCTTCATTCTTATGTAATTCGCCATCTAATGACTGCTTGCCCTTTGTGTCGGCGCGAGCTTCCACTCGTTTCGTACGAAGTGCGAACCCTGATGGGTTTGTGCATGACTGCGGGATTTCTCTGATCCCACAGCTGAATTCCTTTGTCCTGTGCACGCAACTTCTGATATAAATGAGACCTCGTTTGTGACCTTGATGTCATGCTATATGAAATTGAGTTCGTCGTTTAACTGACACTGGTGCTCATATTGGTTGCCGATCCCGGCTGTACCTGAATGTGTGCGCAGATGTTAGTATGAGAGGGGAGTGAAAGAATGACGTATCGATCAGCTGAATTTACATTTTGATCTTTTTTCTGTATCTTATTCTTGCATTTTCATACGGTGCTATTTCTTTTGCCTTCACACCTGTCTTGGCCGCTCGCTTACCTATGGGGCCGCCATGTTTATGTTTCTTTTATTTATGCTATGCGCATGCCTGGTATTTTCCCTTTGGTTATTTATATTATCTCCTTGGTCCAGAGTTGTTTCTCTTTGTGCCATACTGATATCTTACATATTTTATTTTCTTTTTCTGCTCAGGGTTTTTTCTCCTTGATGCGTGGGAGTTAGATGATCTGAGGTGATTGTTACTATGAGGGTGGAGTCGGAACGATGTGTGTGAAAAATGATATGAAATTAAACTAGTGGAAAGAACAATCTCTTTGATCTGAGGCACCAACATTAATACTGGCACATTCAATAATGATGTTGTACTTAACTGAGTGAGCTCGCCAAAAGTTTAATATTTCTTTTTGAGTTTTGTAACATCATGCTCACATAACAATGATTTGTCACCAACTGGACCAGTACTGCTTATGTATGTACCCATTATCCTCCTTTTAATTGATTATTTTCCTTTCCTCCTACCTTTATTTTATGATTTTAATAAACCCTCATTACAAGTACTTGAATTTTATTACTTATAGAATTAGTCTTTTACTATTTTTAATTTGTAATAAGGCTCTTTTCCAGTTCAAGGCTGTTTTTTTTGGCCTTTCCTAGTCGCGATCTACGCCTCAAATCTCTCATGGTATTTATTTATACTGGGATTGTTTCCATGTTGGGAGGGGGTGTGGCTCAGTACTTATTAAATAATTGCCTTCTTGAACAGCCTGAGCTGTTGGTTTGGAGGTTGGCTAATTTTGCGATCAATTGTGAATGATAGAATTGGGTTACTGCGTCACTGCCCCCATGAGATGATAAATGCACCCAGGAATGTTGAGGGTTAGGTTTAATTAAAGCCGAGATGGAAGCGCATGTGCTGCAGTTCAACATCATTCAAAGGCTCCACCGAATTAATGATGACCATTTGGCCATCTGCAGAGATATTAACACGAAAAAGGAAAACATATTATGGTACCTGCACATTCCGTTCAATGAGGATACGATATCAATATCCGGTTGTCGTATCCAAAATGAGATGCAGCATGGTGCAGAATCCCCCCAAAATGGAAATGAGTCTATGTTTATGGGCAACATGGGTGAACACTATGAAGAGCTTATCGTGCTATCAATGGGCCATCAAGATGTCCTGTAACACCTAAGCTGTGATAGCAGTACCTGGAATAAACTGAGATGTAATATTGTGCAGGCACCCACATCACTTCGTAAATTGCACTGGGATGTTTAAGAGTAGGTGCACTCTACTACAGAAGATTGCAGTAATTGTCGTGCTCATATAATCTGTGTTAACAGGAGAAGTAAAAAGAGGACTGGTTTTAGACCCAACAGTGAAAATGGAACAGGACAAGCAGCAAGCAGTTTACGTTGATGAGGAGATGAAAGCTGTGTACCAACCATACATCTCTCACTTCAGATGTGGTAAAGGGTGTTCCCTTCAACCTCGGGCAACAGCTTTATGGCACATGGTGGTCATCCTCAAATAACTCGGCATCACTCAAAATGACATCTCTACCAATATTTTGGAAGGTTCACTAAACATTTTGTATTTCCACTTGTATGGAAACATGTTTAGATTGTAAATAGGGAGTGTAATTTTAGGTATTAAAATGATAAGATAATACCCCTCTCCCATAATCTTGGAAACAATAGATTAGGGAGAGGGTTTAGTTTATTGTAATTTTTCTTAATTTGTAATACATGCAGTATACAAAAGTTAATATCCATTGGCGTTTGTAAAACACAAATAAATCAAAATAAAATAGTATCCGGAACACAAGGATGATGTAGAAGTTGAACAGAGAATAAATAGCATGGAATGAATATTGGAATTATGTTTATAAATGGAACTTAAAATGAAAACATCAATGAATATTAATATATTCCTTTCAGACTACTGAAAAAATTGTATATTAATATTGTCTTTTCAGACTATTGAAAAAACAAAAACAAGGCACATGCAGAATAATGGAACTCCTACGACAAATTAGTTACATGCTCTAACTCAAATCTACATGCTAATAGCTCTAGACTTCAACGGAGTTATATTGTCTAGGTTACCTTGGGCACAATTCTGCTCCTGTCTGACATGTATCACTTCTTTTCCTTCTACCAGTTTCCTACACCACATTCCCATAACAATGTTAAATAATTTTGCAACTCTGCCTGGGTGCATCCATTCTCTGTTCAATAACTTTACAATTGACAGCTGATTTTCGTTATCAGTTTTTCTTACATCCTCTTCATTTATAAGGTCTGGCTGCATGGCTGAATGGTTAGCCTGCTGGCCTTTGGCCACAGGGGTCCTGGGTTCGATTCCCGACAGGGTCGGGAATTTTAACCTTAATTGGTTAATTTTGCAGGCATGGGGGCTGCGTGTATGTGTCATCTTCATCATTTCATCCTCATCATGACGCGCAGGTCGCCTACGGGCGTTAAATCAAAAGACCTTCATCTGGCGAGCCAAACTTGTCCTCGGACACTCCCGGCACTAAAAGCCATATGCCATTTCATTTCATCTATAAATTTCTCTCATATTTTCCTTCTCTGTAAACAATCTTTTATAAGATGTGCCCGTCCCATTTCTTCAGAGCATAGTAAACATTTATTTTCATCTCTATTTTCTCTATAAACTTTATTTTTGTGTATCCACATTAACTACCATATTATACCCCCCATTCCCTTATTTGTTACAATCTCTATATTTATCCACATTCTCCCACTTACATTACATAATTCCTCTAGTGACCTCTTACTTTTACATTGTGAAGCAATACATTGCTTTCTCAACTGCTCTTATCTTATGAGACATGCCTATCCTTCTCATCTCTTCTACAACAGCCCCTCTGCTCACAGAATCAAATGCTTTCTCCAAGTCAATAGCAGTAATGTACAATTTTCCACCTTTCCTTTTTACATACTTATCCATTATTGTTTTCACTACAGAATTATTATCAGTTGTCCTCATCCTTTCTCTAAAGCCTGTCTGAAGTCTCTCCAGATTCGATCCCCCTCAACCCATTGCATAATCCTTTTCGCAACATGCCTGTATATATTTTACTTAGTGTATCTAACAACGTTATTCCACTATAATTATTCAGGTTAGATTTCTCTCCTTTCTACGTGTAGATTGGACAGATCACTCCCTCTTGCCAGAATTTGGGAAACTTTCCCCCTTCAAATATTTTGTTAAATAACTTAACAATACTTTCTAGGATATCTTTACTCTTCATGACTTGCTTCCAAAATTCAATAGTGATACCCAAAATTGCTCCTGGTTTTTACCTTTCTTAGCTTTCCCTAAAACCTCTCTTACTTCTTCTATCAATATTTCCTTATCTAATGCAGGCACAGTACACCCCAGCCCTACTAGTATTCCGTTTTTTTCTATTTTCGGTCTCCATCTGTCTTCAACACCTAATCATTTCTTATAGTACTCCACCCAGTTGGCCCGACTTATTTCAGCCTGCCGAGGAAGTTTCTGCATTCCGTAGATCCCCTTAATTGTACTCCACACTTTCCTACTTTCATTATGTTTTGAATTACTATTCATTTCAACAATCCATTGCTTCTGCCATTCAGACTTAGTTATATACTGTATTTCTCTATATTCTTTTCTCCTGTTACAAAATTCAATCCCATGTTATTCTCCCCCATGCTTTCTTTACGCCTTCAATGGTTTCTATAATCTATCAGCTTCATTGTCCGTATTGATGAATTAAGAATGCAAGTATGAAGAATGAGATATCCACCTAATCAATACTTTATTACAAAATGTTTAAAGTTATCTACATTGAAACAGTACCGGTTTCGACCTGTAAAAAGGTCATCATCAGCTGTTGGTGAACCTGCTTAATAGCGGTAGTACGTAAAACATTACTAAATCTAATTTAACAAGAATGCCTTATTCTAATATAATATTACTTAAGATATATACATATGGTACAATATGGGGCTTAGACTCATTGGAGTTCCATTCACAAATCTGTGCTGTTGCCAACATTATGTCAAACAATATACATATATACATATGGTGCAATAAAGGGCTTTGGCTTGCTGGAGTCCCTTGAATGCCACACACTCCAAAAATTGTATAACAGAGGTTGAAAATACAGTTCCTATAGAATAGAGGATCACTGAGGTTTCGGTGTTAAGTTGAAACGTCTTTGCAGCATGTCGGCACTGAGACCAAACGTTGTGAATACACAATCAAGGTGCTTTGTTGGGCCGCAATTTTGCGGGGAGCGTAATTGACTGAGGTTCTTTAGCTTGTTCATTCTTATTGTATGATGTTGCTGATAAATACTAATTTCCAGGTTCCTTGTTGAGGCATGTCATGCTATGGATGAAGTTTTGAAATTAAAGAAAGGTTGATAGAGTCCCCTCTTCACACTTGCATTTGTGCTCAGGTAAATTCAAAATCTGAGAAAAAAAAGGAAGTGGAATTAGAATAACTGATAGAGAGTGCCTGCTAAATGGAAGTAGGAATTAGAATAACTGTGCTAAGGAGTGTGTGTTACTTACGTGTGGGCTGGATATGTCTTCAAGTGTAGCCGGGAGTGTGCTGCACCTTGTTGCGTGTGCGTCGTGTTGCTGTCGTAGTGTTCAAATTGAGAGGTGGAGGGGAGAGGGAAGCAGCTTCTGGAGGGGGTGGGGTGGAGCGGGTTGTGTCTTTTGGGTTTTGTGTGGGTTTGTGTCTGCTGATTCTTTTTAAATATGTGTCTTTTAGAATGGGAATGGCTGTGTTGAAGAGGATGTTAGTTTTATCTGTGATTTCATTTAAGTTGAGGTTGGGATTAGCGTATTGGTCCATATTGATATAAAAATCTTCCATTATGTTGAGCAATGGGCCTGTGGGGTTCATATTTAGAATTTCCATATCGTTCTCGATATTAGTGAACTTATGCTTGTGTTCTTCGACATGTTGCCTTATGGATGAAAAGCGGTTATATTTAGTGGCATTGACATGTTCGCTGTAGCGAATGGAAAAGCATCTGCCGGTACGTCCGATGTAGCTGGCTTCACAATCGTTGCATTTCATGCGGTACACTCCTGAGTGGCTGTATTTGTTGTTTTCATTGACAGATTTAGTGTTATGTAAAATGGAAGCATTATTACGTGTGGTTCTGTAAGCTATTTTTAGATTGTGTCTTTTGAAGATATTAGTTATGGGGTGGATATGGGTGTTGTTAAAGGTAAAAAGTGCGTAGTCTTTCTTAGGTTTGTTGTTTCTACTTAATTTGGATTTCGGTTGGTGTTTTATTTTGTGAATGATATTGTTTATCATGTTTCTGCTGTATCCGTTATGTCCGCTATTTTGTGAATTAGGTTTAGTTCCTTGTTTAATTCTTCTGGGGATAGGGGAATGTTGAAAGCTCTGTATATCATACTGTAGTATGCTGCCTTCTTGTGTGCATTAGGGTGAGTGGAATCTATTTTTATGGTATTGGAGGTTTGTGTAGGTTTTCTATAGATTTTGTATGTCAAGTGGTCTTCTGTTTTGGTGATGGATAAATCAAGATAATTCAGAGTGTGATTTTTCTCGGTTTCCATCATAAATTTTATGTGTGGATCTATTTTGTTTAGCTGTTCGAGTATGTTGTTTTCGTTTGTAAACCTGCAGTCTATAACAACGAAGATATCATCTACAAACCTGCACCAGAATGATATATTGTCAATTTTGCTAATTTCTGAGTGCTCTAAGTGGTCTATGTAGATCTCGGCTAGTATACCTGAAGCTGGTGAACCCATGGGAAGGCCTTGTTGTTTGTAGATAGTGTCGTGGAATCTAAAGTAATTATTGTTGAGGGCAAATTCAAGTAAATTAATGAATTCGTCTATTTCAAGGACACTCAGATTACTGTGATTTCTTACATTTGATTCTATTAGTCTTGTCGTTTTCTGTATGGGTATGTTGGGGTACATGTTAGTGATATCATATGATGCTAGAGCGTGGTGTTGTTCGATTTTCAGTTCTTTGGTGATGTTGCAGAATTCTATTGAGTTTCGTACTGATTTCTTGGCTAAGAATTTGTGGTGTTTCCTGAGAAATGTTTGTATGAAGCATGATAATTTGTACGTCGGGCTTGATCTGTAATTTATGACCGGTCTCATGGGGTACTTTGTCTTTGTGGATTTTAGGGTAGGCTTTCGCTGACGGCAGTTTTGGGTTCATTATGGTCAGTTTCGTGGTTTCTTGTTCGTTAAGGAGAAAATGGGTGTTTTTCAGTAATGTTTTGAGATTTGTTTGGATACTGGCAGTTGGATCTTTTCGATTAATTTGAAAGGTGTCGTCTGAGAAACACTGTTTAGTTTTATTGATGTATTATTTATTGATGTATAAAACTAAACAGTGTTTCTCAGACGACACCTTTCAAATTAATCGAAAAGATCCAACTGCCAGTATCCAAACAAATCTCAAAACATTACTGAAAAACACCCATTTTCTCCTTAACGAACAAGAAACCACGAAACTGACCATAATGAACCCAAAACTGCCGTCAGCGAAAGCCTACCCTAAAATCCACAAAGACAAAGTACCCCATGAGACCGGTCATAAATTACAGATCAAGCCCGACGTACAAATTATCATGCTTCATACAAACATTTCTCAGGAAACACCACAAATTCTTAGCCAAGAAATCAGTACGAAACTCAATAGAATTCTGCAACATCACCAAAGAACTGAAAATCGAACAACACCACGCTCTAGCATCATATGATATCACTAACATGTACCCCAACATACCCATACAGAAAACGACAAGACTAATAGAATCAAATGTAAGAAATCACAGTAATCTGAGTGTCCTTGAAATAGACGAATTCATTAATTTACTTGAATTTGCCCTCAACAATAATTACTTTAGATTCCACGACACTATCTACAAACAACAAGGCCTTCCCATGGGTTCACCAGCTTCAGGTATACTAGCCGAGATCTACATAGACCACTTAGAGCACTCAGAAATTAGCAAAATTGACAATATATCATTCTGGTGCAGGTTTGTAGATGATATCTTCGTTGTTATAGACTGCAGGTTTACAAACGAAAACAACATACTCGAACAGCTAAACAAAATAGATCCACACATAAAATTTATGATGGAAACCGAGAAAAATCACACTCTGAATTATCTTGATTTATCCATCACCAAAACAGAAGACCACTTGACATACAAAATCTATAGAAAACCTACACAAACCTCCAATACCATAAATATAGATTCCACTCACTCCAATGCACAGAAGAAGGCAGCATACTACAGTATGATATACAGAGCTTTCAACATTCCCCTATCCCCAGAAGAATTAAACAAGGAACTAAACCTAATTCACAAAATAGCGGACATAACGGATACAGCAGAAACATGATAAACAATATCATTCACAAAATAAAACACCAACCGAAATCCAAATTAAGTAGAAACAACAAACCTAAGAAAGACTACGCACTTTTTACCTTTAACAACACCCACATCCACCCCATAACTAATATTTTCAAAAGACACAATCTAAAAATAGCTTACAGAACCACACGTAATAATGCTTCCATTTTACATAACACTAAATCTGTCAATGAAAACAACAAATACAGCCACTCAGGAGTGTATCGCATGAAATGCAACGATTGTGAAGCCAGCTACATCGGACGTACCGGCAGATGCTTTTCCATTCGCTACAGCGAACATGTCAATGCCACTAAATATAACCGCTTTTCATCCATAGGGCAACATGTCGAAGAACACAAGCATAAGTTCACTAATATCGAGAACGATATGGAAATTCTAAATATGAACCCCACAGGCCCACTGCTCAACATAATGGAAGATTTTTATATCAATATGGACCAATACGCTAATCCCAACCTCAACTTAAATGAAATCACAGATAAAACTAACATCCTCTTCAACACAGCCATTCCCATTCTAAAAGACACATATTTAAAAAGAATCAGCAGACACAAACCCACACAAAACCCAAAAGACACAACCCACTCCACCCCACCCCCTCCAGAAGCTGCTTCCCTCTCCCCTCCACCTCTCAATTTGAACACTACGACAGCAACACGACGCACACGCAACAAGGTGCAGCACACTCCCGGCTACACTTGAAGACATATCCAGCCCACACGTAAGTAACACACACTCCTTAGCACAGTTATTCTAATTCCTACTTCCATTTAGCAGGCACTCTCTATCAGTTATTCTAATTCCACTTCCTTTTTTTTCTCAGATTTTGAATTTACCTGAGCACAAATGCAAGTGTGAAGAGGGGACTCTATCAACCTTTCTTTAATTTCAAAACTTCATCCATAGCATGACATGCCTCAACAAGGAACCTGGAAATTAGTATTTATCAGCAACATCATACAATAAGAATGAACAAGCTACAGAACCTCAGTCAATTACGCTCCCCGCAAAATTGCGGCCCAACAAAGCACCTTGATTGTGTATTCACAACGGTTGGTCTCAGTGCCGACATGCTGCAAAGACGTTTCAACTTAACACCGAAACCTCAGTGATCCTCTATTCTATAGGAACTGTATTTTCAACCTCTGTTATACAATTTTTGGAGTGTGTGGCATTCAAGGGACTCCAGCAAGCCAAAGCCCTTTATTGCACCATATGTATATATGTATATTGTTTGACATAATGTTGGCAACAGCACAGATTTGTGAATGGAACTCCAATGAGTCTAAGCCCCATATTGTACCATATGTATATATCTTAAGTAATATTATATTAGAATAAGGCATTCTTGTTAAATTAGTTTTAGTAATGTTTTACGTACTACCGCTATTAAGCAGGTTCACCAACAGCTGATGATGACCTTTTTACAGGTCGAAACCGGTACTGTTTCAATGTAGATAACTTTAAACATTTTGTAATAAAGTATTGATTAGGTGGAAATCTCATTCTTCATACTTGCATTCAATGGTTTCATTACTTCATACTTTTTATGCCTGCATTCATCATTGTGCTAACTCTTTCCAATTATCCTCTTCCCCTCCTTTACCCACATCTTCTCATCTGCCATCTTTAGAGTGTTCTCTGTTAGTTTCACTGCTGCACCCGTTAGGTAATTCTCGATCATTGAGTCTATTCCAGCTTTTACTATGTGACCTGTTTCTCCTTCATAATAATTCATGAACTCTTTCTTTAGCTCCTCTCTCCACCTGTATTTAGTAACTGGTCTTTCTTTGAAATTTATTGAGTTGTTTGTTAATGCCCTGCCCTCTCTATTATTTACTCTAACAATAATTGCTAAGTGATGTGATTCTCCCAATTCCTCAACCTTCATGCTCTTAATCATAGGCAACACATTCCTAGAACATTCCCTCAAATCTATGATACTCCCCCCTGTCCCCATTATGTATATCAGTATCCCTAGTTCATCGCAATACCATGATCCATTCAAAATATATAGTTCTACCATACCACACTGCTCTAACAACTTTTCTCCATTTTTATCATAGCCTTTATCCTGACTTACTCTCTTGTGTACATAAACTACTTCTGCCTCTTCGTTGTACAATGGCTTCTGATCCCCAACCCTCGCGTTGAAGTCCCCAATTAGTAGAATGCCTACTGTTCGGTCTCGTGTTCGAGTTGTATACTCATGTTGTACGAGGCCTAGCTCTTCCCACAGTTCAGAAAATTTACTTCATTATCATTAAGTGCAAAGGGAAGGCCAATATGTACATTATATAGCTAATTTATTCACAAAACTAATTACACTGTACGAAATATATATATAGGATCCAGTGGTTCTTGATGTAGCGCACCAAACTCAACACATCTACGCACGGTAGTTCAAGTCTCGTAATTCCCTGACGCCGGTGAGTCGCGTCACACAGTCTCCCCTTCCACCAGGGAAGTAACAGTCTGATCAGTGCTGCCTTCTGACGAACAAACATATACATGGCGTCCAAACTCAACTCCTCCCCTTACTTCTCCTAGACAATCCCCTCCACAATCTACTGCAGCTATCAATGCACCGCCTACCTTAACTTCCCCTTCCCACTTCCCGCCAAAACGTAAACTCATCCACACTCACTCATATAATACAAGAAGTGCAAACAGAACAACAAGTAGTTCTCAAGAGGCTAGGAGTAACACCAATTACACAGCAGAAAGAAAAGTGACAATTCTTCCAATAAGAAGTTATACAGAATTATAATCAAAACCATAAACATATAATTTTTTTAAATCTTTCATTACAGATATACCAACAAGCCATTATGGAACGTACGAGAATATTTTAAATCCAATATCACATAAGAAAGTGTTTCATCAACAAGTTTGTTCACGAACAATATTATCCTATTGACAATATAAAATTAATACCAATACATTTGTATAAATGTTACTCCAGCAACGAGAACAAGTCAAATGTCCATAACATAGACAATTATCAATTGCAGAAAATTGTCAATATAGTTACGAAATTTTAACGACAATCATACAAGTTAAGCAACATGAATCAATACAATTAGCCAGATTTCAAAAGTTTTTATTTTTATTTATTTTTTAAACAATTTAAAAGATGTTCACCAGATGAGTTTCGTCAATAAAATGTTAGACTTAAATAGATTTTAGACAAAAAGTTTTATCTTAGACATAATTTTATTGTTGTGTGACTTTTAAAATGTTATAAGATTTGTCAATTAGTTTTATAGGAATAATCTCGATCCAAAAGAATTGTTTCATGATCTTATACAACCTTAAGTGAATGATAGTTGGCTGATGATGCTCACGAAAAAGGAGCGAAACGTGTACCATATAAACATCTTAATAAATAGTTTGTACTATGTTTTTATTGTATTGAATAGGTGGTAATTAACAAAATTATAAGAATTTGTATCACAAGTAGATCTTCAATACGGACTAAGAAGATTAAATTTATAACCTGCAACATACCACTTAGTCGAGCAGCTCTTCTTCCTTCTCTCAGTTCCTCCCAACCCAAACTTTGCAACATTTTTGTAACGCTACTCTTTTGCCGGAAATCACCCAGAACTAATCGAGCTGCTTTTTTGAATTTTTTCCAGTTCTTGAATCAGGTAATCCTGGTGAGGGTCCCATACACTGGAAACATACTCTAGTTGGGGTCTTACCAAAGACTTATATGCCCTCTCCTTTACATCCTTACTACGACCCCTAAACACCCTCATAACCAAGTGGTTACACATAGGCTACTTACTATTACCCTATCTTTTGATTGGCCTACATAATGAATGAAAATGTGATACCTAAACTGTTAGTCCTACAGAACGATGAAGTACAGTGTGTGTACTTGAAATTTGGTTTGCAAAAAAATAGATTGTATGATTTTCCTTCGTATCTCTAATAGTTTTATAGAAAAAATATTTTGCTGTGTTTTGAAGCATGTTTTACCTTTGTCTCTTAGTCTTGGTGTATTTTGCGTAAACATTACTTGATGGACTATTCTCAAATTTGGCAGGCATACAACTGGGGCCGATGGTTTACCTCTAGGCTAATTACTATTACAGTATATCTAACTGGTGTCCTGCTTGTGAATAAAATACAAAACAAGTTATAGGGAAACGTATGCACAGGAACCTTGAATAGTGAGTACCCTGCCTAAGTAGTTAGCCCTCTTACATTGTTACATAAAGGCGTAATGGAGTGTACTAACATTTCTCCTCCAGGAAGAAGTTTGTAAATATTTTCGTCATAATTCTAACTAAATTCCAGGAAAATATGTTTTTCTGTGTTTTGCTGTTGCACCATGTCTTAAGTGAGACATGTAGTGAAAGAGAACATGAAGCAAGTCAGAGAAAAACCTACACACTGGACCAGTAAATGTTAATCACCTGCCTGAACTGCTAGAACAGATAAACATTGGAGTACAGCAGATGTATTTAAAAAGTAAATTTAGTAGTTGAAACTAATATGAATTTTCTTTGTAACTAATAATGTATATGGTATCTATGTACACTAGTACATAGATGAAGACAGGTTGTTTGTTCAAATGTAACGGCTGTCTCATCTTTTAGAAGGTATACCGAGTAACATATGCTATGTATCATCGCGGAATATATAAAAGGTCCTAGCAACAGCCGTGAATTACCGAAAAATTTAAGCAGTAATACATCTCGAATTTGTATATTTACCATTCTGCATTTTTATGTAAACTCTACTTGACTGATGGCTAACACTCAGGCTACTTATTATGGCGCAATGTTTTAATGTGGCTCTGTAGCGAAATAAACCCTGAAGCAAATACAGGAAAATGCATGCTGAGACACTAAAAATTGAATGTGCTGTAATCTTGCTGAACAATGGATCGCACAAATTGTACCTGAAATTCAAATTTCCGTACCAATATTTGTATGCGTGTTCTTTGTATATCGAATAATTCTCGAGAAGACATATCTTGCTTTGTTTTGGCGGATGGTCCTTGGTCTTTTTTGCCTTGGTTTTGTTACCGGCAGGAGGCAAGGTGTCTTGCCAGCATAAATAGAATTCCCTAACACAGGCTTCATAGTGACCTCCCCATGGTGTTTCTTGGGCAAGGCTAAGAGCCATTTAATGTGGTTCTATCTTACGTGTTGTCCCCGTTATTACCATCAAGGTAATTTTCCTCAGACTAGTCAGCCGATGCCAGGTGTGCTCAGTCCGAAATATGATAAAAATAATGCCCTAAAAATACATACGCCCTGGATCTTGTAGGGAAACATATAACTAAATACGGACACGGTGAGGTCAATTAAAACTACAAATAAAGCAAGGCGAAGCATGACGCCAGTTTAAGAGGAAAATCCGTTTATTAAAAATAAACAAGGTAAATATTTTTAAAAATAGCAAAATATCAACTAATCAGATTTACTTGACTCAGATTGTTTTTTTCCTCTTCCACTGAATAAAGTCCATCTTGAGAATCAGAATACGTAACAAATTTACAGTGTATGCCGACACACATACTGAACATATCAAATCAGTGTTTTGAAGTTTTTTATTTATTAATTTTAACACACGGCCTTGTGTGCGCACACCACGCTCCTGGCTTTACTTTCTGTAAACACTTATAACTGTAGATGAGCACGTTCCCCATTTCTGCACACTTGACATTGCAGTGGGGTCCCTAACCTTAAGAAAAGACGTGATCTAATGCGCCAAAGGGGTGGGGGGAACCTACCTAACTGTACACTATATAACACGCTGAGTGGTAAAACAGCCTACGCACAAAATATACCTATCGAGCCGTGAACAATCTCATAAGGATAACAAACAATGTGGATAGCAGCCACAAAAACAAAAACATGTAAATGCAATATATACATTCAAAGAAACTAAAACATGATATATTTTCCAGGGTTCACCAACGAAAGCATACGGCATTCACGCAACTCGCATCCACTTAATGCCTCAACGAAAATGAAAGGAAACATAATTACACTTTAAGCAACACTTCCTATTCAACGCAGGTTCCAGAAAAATCATTACATGATACAAAATCAATAAAAAGTGTGACAGAGTAGGCTTTGCCTTTCAACACCTATTTCAACGTTGTAGCCTGGAAGAGATGACATGACACAAAATTTTCCTCCGCGGTTATATCTTAAAAGAAAATCCGAAACAAACGTCGCAATATAAAACTCTCTTCAAGTGACACAACCGTAGGGACATGGACAAAAACAATAAAATCACAAAGTATAGGCCGCTCAGATAAAACTCTCCTCGGTAGACAAACGTATCACCCTCGCCAACACACGGCGCAATGACTCAAAGTGTAGATCCACGTCTCCCAAAATAAAGCAGCAATACCAAAACCACAGTTTCTAACCCTTTACACCCGCTGCTCAACAGTCTACCCGAGGCGCAAGTCACAATCAAGAAAATGCAGACCTTTCAGATGAGGAACGCGTCCTCTTACTCAAAATCACACAAGTAATATATCCTGTCCTAAAATTACGTAAAGCTGAAGAAATATGAAGGACGTCGTCTAACATTCGCTCGCATGAAAAGAAACAAGACCGCGCTGGTCACATGCAAAGCATTCGCGCACAAAGTAAACAAGAACAATAAAGTGGCCAACTCTGTAATAATTATGATGAACTGAAACTAAGAAATTGCCACATTGACAATCGATCATGTCTGAACATCGGAAAGTTACTGAAATATCTCAATCCAACATCGCGCGAAACTCGTATTGATAATAATAATAATAATAATAATAATAATAAATATTAAACAGATATTAACAATAATACATCTTACAGAAATGTTATTCTAATATTCGGAACTCGAAATACGAAACTGCGTTCGTGGAACACGTGAACCAATTACTAATTTACGACCTACATATACAAAATAGTCGTGAAGATGACGCTAACAACTTCGTGGATCCACAGTCCAACATCTTACACACTCTCATTCACCCATCATGCAATAAATCCCAGAAAACGTGACGGCATGTTTCCTTACACTTTGAGCTCCCATTAATAATACTTTAATATAGTCCTTCCTGACTTTAATTTGTATCCTTATTTACAATTACAATTAAGCCCCGAGACGTACACTGCGTCTCAAATATCGAAACAAAACAAATCAATAAAATATATAAGGCAAAAAAGGACTGACTCGTAAAGGAAATGACGCTAACCACTCAGCTAAATAAATCAGAATAAAATGTAAGACAGCAAGCTGCGACCTCATGCAAACGGTCCACATTTATGTTACAATTACATTTACATTAAGGAGCTTCCTATCATTTACTTTAAATAGGACGTAGTCCTACCAAACAAAGCTACATCTACAGAAGTTATCAAACTAACCTATCCCCTTTTGCAACATTAAACACGTTCACACTCACGTAATTACATTAAAACTCTGTAGTCATATGTAAAGTTGAATAATGGCCTCTCGTCCTCAGGAGACAGCCGACCCATCTTGCTTTTAGCCCGCCATATCGATGACAATGCTGCCTTCAGATAAGACTTGGATCAGTCCTTTTGTCTCCATCGAGTGGTAGAAAGGTGATGCCGTATTTTCCGTTGCTGCTTCTGGATGTCGTCTAAAACATCTCATCGTTCACGATGTAGAAATTAGGTCAAGATCAACCGGCCGGTTACGAGAAAACTACAGCCGGGGTAAATTCCACCGACCGTGAAACCACTTCCCATTCAGTCGCAGAACCGCTTCTCTTATCTACTCCCGTAACTAGGTCAAATATTTCCCATTTTATAAAAGGCTGGACTGAAAATTGTAAAGTTTATGCCCTTGGAAAACTATTTACACAGGCAGGCTACTGTGCACTTTGAAATGATTAAATGCAACTGTTCTCTCCCTTTCGTAATCGCAAGTTAAATACCACCCTCCCAGTATTAGAAAACTTGAGTATATCAAATGTAGACAGCGTCTTCCAACAAAATCTTACGACTCCCCACACGATCACTCGTGTAAATAACAACTTCTTCTTGCTATGTTACCAGCGCAAAATCTCGCCGAATAATAAGGTAACTAACTGACGCAGTCATCGTTTTTATTAACTCGTCCTCGAAGACGTCGTATCCTCGATAGGGGCCATCTTTTCCCTAGACCAATGTCTAGCCATATCGGCGGTGGCTCTATCGTTTGATTGGCTCGACGCATCGCGTACCTGACGTTTACTTCAAACATTTCTTATAAGCGACCCTAGTCTCTCGCCCGGGCATCCGAAATGTTGTCCGTTGGAATTTTATTGTTCCCTTGTTCGGCTTTGTGTGCGTCATGTTGAAATTCCACCTTCCAAACTTCGCTGGTGAGCAAACACATCCGACCTTCAAGCTCCTGCAGAAATAGCGACATGTGCTGCTGACTGTAGATGTTTCCTGCCAGTTACTAGCACTTAATAAAATGAAATATTCTCTGTACATTTGAATAACTGACTGATTAATTAAATGAGCACTTCAATAAGGGCTCAGTGTGAATTACTTAATAAAGAATTTAGAATTCCGTAGCATAGCGTGGGTAGGTCAGGTAATACATATCCAGAATTGAGAAATGTTTTCTGTTTGTTTGTTTCAGTGTGGAGAATGACCTGGATTCTAACGCTGGAAAAGGGCCTTATGAATGCAGAGTATGCAATAAAACGTTTGCTCATAGAAGTAGTCTCCGAAGACACTCTATAATGCATGGTAGATTATCACCGTACCAATGCAAGGAATGCAAGATGACGTTTAATGAACGGAGTAGTTATCGAACACATATGGTCGTTCACACAGGAGAAAGGCCACACCAATGCCAGCATTGCAATAAAACGTATTCTCAAAAGAAAAGTTTGCAAAACCATATCTGTATGTTTCCAGGGGATAGGCCTTACCGCTGTGATGAATGCCATAAAAAGTTCTCCACGTATAGTAATCTAAAAACACACAAATTAACTCATACAGGGGAAAGACCATATCAATGCAACGAGTGCAGTGGTTCTTTTGCGCGACGAGGTACTCTTCTGAGGCATATGGCAGTACATACAGAGTCAAGGCCGTACCAATGTGATGTGTGTAGTAGCTTATTTAAGCAACGTGCTCACCTCCGAAACCATATGGTAGTTCATACTGGAGAAAAGCCGTACCCGTGTATGGAATGCAATAAAACGTTTACTCAGTTGGGCAGTCTGCGTTACCATATGGTTACTCATACCGGGGAGAGGCCGTACACGTGTACTGAGTGCAACAGGACGTTTACTCAACGATCTCACCTCCGATCCCACATGTTTATTCATACTCGAAAAAGGCAGTAGTGATGTACATCTTCGAGTCCCAGTAGTACGAAATGATGAAAGTGATCATACTTTTGCCGGTTTGGATACCCCTGCTTGATCGGGGATTTTACTTTTGCCCGTTAATGTCTATGAATCGAGGGTTTGGAGTATTTTTGTCCTCGGCATTCGAATTAAACACATGATGGGCTCCATTCCCATAGGCGTCAGGTTCCCTGAGGAATAAATTTGTAGCCTCGATCTAGGGACAAATTGAAAAATTGTTGAAAACAACAATTTTTCATCATCAAAATCACAATATTGGTACCAATCTCGATTAATGTTTCTCTAAATTACAATGGATGCTCCTAATGAAACGCGATGAATCCATTCGGTACACTCGAAAACTACTTAAATGATAGCATAAATATCTCTGTATAAGGAGACTCATTTCTAGAGAAATCAATTTAAATAATAACTTGCAATGAATTTAATGTATTAAAGGATTTGGAATTTATACTAAATTAAAATTGGTTTAGTAGCTTATTTAAATTATGGTTCTTTCTGGGGTTATGTCACAGCAAACCCTCTCTCTTGATTTAAGGTAACAATTCTTGAAATCTTAAATAAATTAATATACACCCTTAGAGTATTCCCTTATACATAATTGATTTTGCAACATTATTATCGCCCTTCAAAATGTGTTTATTGGGTATAAGTACCCTACCTCCTTATGTAACATCAAATTCTGGAACTATTCAATTGTACAGGCAAAAGGAAATTTGCATTTGCCGCCAATTTTTATGGATTATTATGATGACTACGGGTAGGGTGCTGTTCTCCGGCAGCAGTTGCCGAAGGGTAGGTGCCATGAACTGTACGTTGAGCGCATTGATCTGTTCCTCCTCATGACTTAGCATTGATCCATGATCTGTGAAAGTTGAGTACAGCAGCTCTTTTTCGTTCTGAAACATTACGGCTACATTCTTCACTGCCATAGACGGGGCAATGGATTTTGACGTGGGATGTGTCCCACAGTCCACATTTTAGTGTTTGTATCACCAGTTAGGACTATTGCGTGATTATTTGATTTCAAACTTCCAGAAAATTTTATATGATCGCGATCCAACATCGGTAGTCGTATTCACTTACACACTGGACAATTTAAAATGGTTCAAATACAAAACCATGAGGTACTGTATGCATTCAAATTTCTTACTTTTTAAATTGTTTCAAAATAAATATCGTGAAATGAAATACGTTTAATATCCGATAATCTATTTTATTTCGAAAATTATGTTGGCGGCCAAGCATTAATGTTGTATGATTTACATTTCACTGTTTACTTTGTACTGCATGTTATTATGGCGGACGAAGCCGAACGACGATTTAAATGTGCTCTCAAAAGTGTGGAAGATATAGCGGACGCCGGAGGATACTTGAAAAAGGAAACGAAGGAACAGCTACAGGAAGCGGCTAATATAATTCGTGAGTATTTTCATATGATTAAACACGCCTTTGAAATTAAGAATAATATTCAAAAAATAAATGTCGAAGGAGTTATGAATGTAAACGCAGCCCGGGAAACAAACGACAGTTTCGTAGCGCGACAACTAGCGACTTCTCCCGGTCTCACCTGTGAACCTCCAAGTAGCAAGCTTGTAATGGAACGGACTCCGCCAACTGGCAGCAAACGTTTCACAGCGCAACAACTAGTGACATCTCTGCTACAGCAACAACGACATCTGCGAGATACAAAGAGATCAGCAGGCAACTAGTAGTGATGAACAAAGACTGACTAAGGGAAATGATGACGAAGTGGTGACACGTAATGGTCAGTCACCTGACCTGGCTAGAGACACAACGCCAGACACGAATGGAAGAAGATATAGAAGGAATAATAATAGAAAAGATGAACCAACAGATAAAATACATGTTTGTAAATCTAACATATGAATGGGTGAAAACCATAACGGTATAAGTAACATTTTGGTCATTCAGAGAAAAAGACATTTAAACATCTTCAACACTCATATAAAGCATGGTATTTGTAGTTACACCACCCATCATTAGAGCGCAGAATATTACCGCTATCACTTGTATCTCCTGGTTGGTGAAAGGATACATCCTCCTGGAATTACATCCTGCACTTAACTCATTTTTTTAAAGAAATGTCACTTATACCGTTATGGTTTTCACCCATTCATATAATATAAATATGATGATAAAAGACGAACAAAATAATGACACAAAGACAGGAACCAGCTCAAACACATGGCGTAACAGACAAAGGTAACAAGACAAGAGCGCAGGGGACAGCAAGGACGACACAAAGACGCCGAAATAAATATAACAGAAGGGTGAAAGCGAACAACGAGGCAGCCTAGAACACCAGTAAATAATAAAACTAAACTAGAGAACCAGTATAGGGAGTGGAGAACAGCGGTGAGAGGCGGGAACACACAGCGGGAAAACGAGACAGGAAAAGAAATGAACAGAAGAAAAATGGGAATGGGACGAGGGGAAAGTAAAATAAAGGCAGCGGAACGATACGCCTGGTTATACGTGGGAAAACTGGACAAAGATGCGACGGAGGAAGCTATCATAGAATACCTGAAGGAAAACGGAGTAAAAGGGAAAATATTCTGCGACCTGGTGAATGACAAAATAGGAAGCAGAGCCTTCAAAATAGGCATTCCAATGCAAGACCTAAACACAGTCTACGATAGAAACTTCTGCTCATAAGATGTAATGTGTCGGCCCTTTCGGCAACCCTGGAAGGCCCGGCAACCAGGGACTAATATAATAACATGGAATGTAGAGGGCCTGAGGGGAGTCCTGAGCCTGTTCCTGAGAAATATCATGGCTGAAAGGAGGACGCAGAACTGAACATCCCAGAATTTTACATTTTTCATGCCTATGCTACACAGTGTTTGTGAAGAGGAAGACGAGCGGGCGGTGTGCTATGCATCATCGAACCACAACTGGTCCCCTTCAAACTACTATTAAAAGAAGAAAACATGCTTGTTTTCAGGGCAAGAATTGGAGTTATAGAAGCAGTCTACTTTAATCTAGATCACACCGCGAGGGACATAATAGATAAACTAGGGATGGCCTTGGATCACAGCAGAAGTCCGGATAAGATAATCATTGCGTGAGATCTGAATTGCGCAATAAATAGGCAAGATAGAAAATGCAAAGAATATACAAAAAGCGAAGGCTTTACAATACATAACAGATACGGGGACTGGACATACATAGGGCACATCGGAGCTAGCACAATAGACCTAATAATCACAAAGGGCTTTAGAAAAAAATACCCTGCTATCACAGTGAAAAAAGAAGCATTTATCCGTAAACACGTTCCAGTACAATTAAATATAGAAAACTGCAGAACTAACAAATTAGAAGGAAGACGAATTATAACATTTGGCAAGATCCTGAACACGAAGAAATGAAAGGGAAAATGAAGGAAAAAGATAAGGTTGAAGGAGCAATAATAGCAGGAAATATTCATGAGGCTGCTACATGCTGAAATCAACTACAATAAGATACAAATAGGAACAAAGAAAATTGACACTGAAAACACTACATAAAACTAGAGAACAAATGGCAAGCGCAACCACCGAATAATACCAACGAGAACGAAAGAAATACAAGGACCTAATAACAAAGAAGAAAAAGCAACACCTGGAAGAAGAACGAAAGAAAATGGTAGAGGAGGCAGAAGAAGACCCTTACCGAGCTCTGGGACCGAAAAGGCAGAAAATACAGCCCAACATACCTATGGAAACATGGATATATCAAATTAGAATAGTAATTTGCTGAAAAGAAACAAGACCCATGATTAAGACACCTAGGACTCCACAAGCTGATGAGATCTTCACCACGGATGAAATTGCGAGAGCGATACAGAAAATGAGGAATGTAAGAGTACCAGGAGTAGATGGAATAAGAAGTGAACACTTACAGCACACAGCACAAGAGTACCTACCGATATAGACCTCCCCTCTAAATAAATATTTAAAATTAGGAAGTATACCAGATGAATGGAGAAAGTCAGTAATCAAACTATTATACAAGGGGAAAGGAGACACAGAGAACCCAAACGCGTACCGGTATAGAGGAATAGCGTTGGAATCTAGATCACTGAAACTCTTTAACAGGAATCTTCGCCAAAAGCCTGGCAGAGAAGCTACAACTCCTTTTACCAGAGGAAGAGTTTGGTTTTAGAAAGGGAAGGTCCACGACGCTGGCAGTAGAAAACTTGTTCGAACAAATAAAACAGACGATAAAAAGACGAGAAGGAAGACTACATGTGGTTTTTGTTGACTACTCAAACGCCTTCGATATGGTGAACAGAAAGGTATTAATAGATAAAGTGGAAGAACGAGCACAACGATCCTGATATCGAATTTACTGGCAGAAAACCACATAGAGATAGATGATAGAATAGGCATATCTGACTGGCTGTCACAGACGAACGGTGTCCTCCAAGGCGATCCACTCAGCCCTATCCTGTTTAATGTTCTCACGAACGATGTCACCAAAGGAATGGTAGGATCAAGCACATACATATACGCTGATCATATGACCATCACAGTGACAGATATAGATAAACTGCAAGTATCGCTAAACACACTATGTGAATGGGCGGAGAGAAACGACATACAGATGAACGAAAAGTAGACCGAATTGGTAGTGTTTAGGAAAGGAGGAAGACTCACTGAAGCAGAAAACGTCAAATGCAGTGGCGAACTATTCAAGAGGGCCAACAATTTTAAATATCTAGGTATCACAATCCAAACAACGGGAAGATCCAGAGCAGCGGCGGCCCACTAGAGCTATGAATGAAATCAGAAACATCACACAATTATCGATCAGCACAGCTATGGACCTGTTTAGGTTAAAGATGCTACCTGTTCTGACGTATACCCGAGAATCAATGAGAGAATACCTCACGTACAAACAGCTGGAAGAATTGGAGCGAGTAAAGGCTAGATACCTGAGGAGAATTTTAGGAGTCACGCAGAATGCAACATCTAGGCTAGTGTATGAGCTTACCAGGGAGACCTTGTGAACAGAGGATCTGAGATGCGAGCTCATACTTCCAACTAGTACCAGCTTCAAACAGCTTATACCAGATCTGCATCAGCAGAAAAAGAACATACCGGAGGACTTCTATGCAACATCTGCTATGCAAGACAGGATCTAGATAGAATATGCGACACATGACGACGAGACTGGCGGTCCATGGTTTTCACCACAAGGTATGCTGCAACAAATGGCGAATGTGTGTGTGAGTGTGCTTGGAATTCTGTGATAGATACCATATTATAAAATGCAGGAATATCGTAGCTTATAGCAAAGGACTGCACGGCACGTGCGCGTTTTACTTTGTACTGTGTGTGGATCCATTATAATAGCAACTTGGTGTTTTTTGCGTTTTCCTAATGGAGATTATTGCTCTCACTCTTTTATATTTTAATTAATTTGTCAAGACGTATTTCAACATTAATAATTTGGATTGGTAAAATTATATTCAGAATGTCCAATATTCTGATATTTTAGTCGATGGTGAAGCCCAAATTGTTTTTGCTTCTTTAAACATTATTAAATCACTTTGTGGTGTTATATTTTCTTATCTGAGTTTGGTCGGTTGGCTTTGTGTTTTCTTATTTCTTCAGAATCTTTGACAATATTGGTCACTGTTGATCCGTATTGACAGTGATCAAACAGAAGTGCTTTCTTATTTGGATCTGCCCCGTCAATACTGCTCCCAAATTACCCCACTAGGCAGCCAGTGAACACGAGGAATCCAGGGGTGGATGTTTCATGTCAGGAGCACTAAAAATTAGATCATTTATTATTAAGGATGGATTTGGAAAATTTTGGAATGTGACACAATGTACACTGGAAAAGGACAAAATATTTAATATCAAATTTTACAAATCAAAATGTGTTTTTATGCGGTTTTAAACTTTACAAATTATATCTGACTTTTCTTCTCACACACTTTCCTTTAAATAGTGGCTTATTGTGAACGACGATGCAAATGAACAAAACTCCTATTAGTCGTCTATAAAGAAACATTTCAAGTAGAATGGAAATCAGAACATCTGCCATAATTTATCAATCATATCGAGCTTCTCGCTTATTTATAAAATATACAAATTTGGGTGTTGAATCCTACACTCCTAGAACGTTTACAATGTCATTTGGAAGTTCTTGATGTAGGATAAATTTTCACATGTTTAGCTTATAGTATTCCATGGTATTTCAAATGTGAATTGTATGATAAAAATTTCCATCATTTTACACTTGCTTGACATAAAGAAATTAATTAATTCCACCGGGCGTGTTGGCCGTGCGCGTAGAGGCGCGTGGCTGTGAGCTTGCATCCGGGAGATATTAGGTTCGAATCCCACTATCGGCAGCCCTGAAAATGGTTTTCCGTGGTTCCCCATTTTCACACCAGGCAAATGCTGGGGCTGTACCTTAATTAAGGCCACGGCCGCTTCCTTCCAACTCCTAGGCCTTTCCTATCCCATCGTCGCCATAAGACCTATCTGTGTCGGTGCGACGTAAAGCCCCTAGCAAAAAAATGAATTCCATCATTTCATTCATATCTCTTCAGTTATCAACCTCTGATTTGACATTTTACCGGTATCGTTTATAACTCTTATGATTTTCCTCTCATGTGTGTGAGTCCAATTTAACACGTCACAAGGTTTGATTTACCCCTGTGCCATTAACCCATTACCAAGAAATTATTAAACTCAAACTTCATTTGCACTACCTGTTTACAATATTCATTAATTTTTCATCATTCACTATTAAATCCAGGAACTAAACGACTTTAATTACAGCGCGAAATTGTACAGAAAAGTATCCATCTTTCAATGGTATTCAAATTATTTCATTTCAGTTTAGAGTGATGATCCATTATTTACAGAAACAATATTTTTCGGAAATGATATATTATTCTGACTCGATTCAGCAAGCATAATATGAATTTACTTCCTATTTAACATCCTCAAATTTAAAGTTGTAACTAAAATCAATTTTATTATTTATTTCTAAATATCTTTCCACTTGACATTCCTATTCTACGGTGCACAGTAATTTTTCGTGGCCGAACATTAAAAATCTGAGGCATAAGCACATCATAAATGAATGAAATAATCAGAACAGAAAAATTCACTTCACCAGACCTGGATTATATTCTCATGGGTTCGTAACATGGTTATACGTTTTAAAGAGACACGTCAAAATGACTATCGGTGCATAATATTCAATATAGACACAATTATCATAACAAGGTTTATTACTTTTGCTGACTGAGTGAATTTTACAAAATTTATCACAGACATTAGCACTCTCATTGTTTCCATGCAACAAAACGAGTTCAGTCAAATTCCTCATCTGGTCCATTATCACAACGAAAATTTGATAATCACCACCACCACGGGCGGACCTATATTATTCACGCTATCAAGTGTTCGATTAATCTCTGAACTCTCTGTAAAGACATCTGACTAACAGCTTATTTACCACTCCGCCACATTTGTAACATCCTTTAATAACCGTGCATAATTTATTATTATTAACTTATACATTTTAACCCTATATTCAAAAGACTGGGTATGGATGATGCCTAACACTTATAAGAATCACGTGAGAGAGCATAACTAATAGTCAAAGAATTACTTATAATTTGAAACACACGGTGTTGACATCATTACAATTCTCTCTAACGGAGTGGTCTTTTAAAGTTAAGTTTTATTTTTATTGAACTTAATTTAACACTAACCCTGAGAGAACTTAGGAAATACACCAATCCATTCAAACTCAAAAGATATATTTATATCATACTCACGAAATCTAACCAACCTCATTAAAAGATTGAAGGTGAAATGATATTCAAAATACCCAAAACTAATAGAAAATACTCTTACAAGGAAGAATTTCATATTTTACTTTACTGAAGAACGAAAATTATTGAATAATGTTATTTCGTTTTACTGAGACGAATCTGGATAACACCTGGACTGGAAGTCATGTCCCCTTTAGATTCAGACTATCTTACATGTGGGCGACTTGGGTATACCTTCACATCTTCTTAGTAGATTGGAAGATTGAATGTCTATGTGTTTCTCGTACGCACACATCGTTGTTACATTCTGAAACTTCAAACAAATATTTCAAGCATACAACTCAGATCGAATAGTGGACTTCAGTCATTCATCAGTCCACATTTCTGTCTCTACTTGACTGAATAAGTTCATGAATTAATTTAAAAAGAAAGATAAAAGTTTCATTCAAGATCAGACATGATTGTCGTAGAATAATAGAAATCAAGTAGAACTAGCTTAATAATTTTTAACATACGCCATGTGATCGCAAGATAAATGAGCAATCACTGAACAAATGTACAGGTCCATTTATTCGCTCGTATAGCAAGTGGTGGGATATGCTTTTGTGCATTCGAAGCTTTCTTCTTTGGCTCGATGTTTAAGAAATAAATTTTACCAGAACACACAGGCCAGACCCGTCCTTGCCACACGCTCAGTCACGTGACACCTGCTTGTTAGTAGCGTTGAGAATATGTTACCCTTCTAACCACAGCTGACCGGCTCGGACAAGCGATACATATAATTTCTAACATCGAGTCGGCGTTTAATTAAATACATAGTAATTGTGCCTAAATATACTGGCACAACTTGCTAAGTATTGACAACGCAGATCTACAGAAAAAAACACTCCCGTTTGATCTTATCTCTTGTTATTATGATAATTGTTTGAAATTTTGTGAGTTGTCATGTCGGAGGTATACATTCATGTAATCTCTCGCTGTTATGATTTGTGACTGTAATTGGATATTTATCCAAGTTACCTAATAATCCGCTCATAATTCGCTTTAGGAAGTATATTTTGTATGGCAGACATCCATTTCTCTTTTCTGTGAATTTTTAATATTTATGTGACGTGGTGATTACTTTGGAAAGAGATCGGTGTGGTAATTGCACGATATTTGCTTCACAGCGACTTGAAAAAGAACTAAATGAATTAAACCAATTCTATTTTAGCATATTTAGAAGGTTCTGCTAATTTTGATTTTAAGATTTAACATGGGATCCCAAGTCCTCATCTAGGTTGGTAATTTATTAAAAATCTGATATCCAATATTATCTTTTAATTCCATATACGTTTAACATTCTATGTAAAGTTTCTTTTTTCTGGTTTGACAATTGTAATGTGGTGTGAGGTCAAATATTCTTTATTTTGCATTTTTATTTAAATTAAATTTTATTTTTTGTGGTTTAATTTGTGTTATACTTTTGTAGATTGATAATATTATTATTCCCGTGGAAGTGAATCCCGTGTCCTCATCTCTTTCCTGGTGGTTATTTGATCTGGTATTCTTCCACGGGCATTTTGGGGAAGTGGTATACACAGTGTACCATAACTATACTGACAAAAAAATCATGGATGCTCTTCGTGTTAAGAGTGATGATCCGAGGAAGGTTCGAGATCAAGACTAATCAGGACACACGCTCTTAATTTTATTGCTTAACACAAGGTGAACAAGAAATGCGGCATTGGTTGAAAAGTCATTACAAAAATTAGTGATTGGCTAGATTCAAAACTGGCGGAAAGAACAATAAGTGTTGCCAATCCAAAAATAAATGAACAGAGATCAGTTAGGGACAACCTAGAAATACAAAACTTCTTTAAATTTTAAGTTCTTTCACTTAGCACCAGAGTGCATGATCATAATTTTTAGTGGTGTCATCTGTAGAAAAATGTTCAAACTTCTTGATCTACAGTATATCAAAACAAAACAAGGAGAAATTCAGTCAGTTTAGGAAACTTCACAACGAAACAGTTACTTAATTTTTCAGTGGTGACATCTTCTGATTAAAGTTCCAACTTGTTGTGTTATCAGTTTCACTGTCTGACCAATAGAGGAGTTGGGGTGTACCTCCCGGTACACTTAATATAACACGAAGAGCATCCCTGACATAGTTATGACACACCGTGTACTATATTGGTTCCCTTCTCTGTCCACTTGTATTTGATCTGCCTCTGATGCTGATACGTCACTTTGTGCGGTACAGATTGGAAACAATGTCATTATTTGACTAATAAAACAAATTGATTGTAGGGGTGAATAAAAATTAAGGCCACGTAAAATCCTTCAGTATTCGTCCATTAGAAATCATAAATAAATAGGTGACAGATGTAAAAATATCCGAATTCATTGTAAATATGAAATTTCCAAAAACAAAAAACAAAAAAAGAAATTGAGTAGATTAAATTTATTAAATTTTGTATCCAGATATGAGACGAGATGGTTAGCGTGCTGACCTTTGTTTCAGGTATCACGGCCGGGTGTGGAATTTTAAACTTCATTGGTTAAATCTCGTCGCATTGGGGCTCTGTGTGTTGGAATTCATTGGCCCCGTCCTCACAGTCACTCGATAGAGCGGTACCGGGTAACGCGCTATTAGTAACCGAAATTAACCCATATTTATTCTCTGATGGAAAGAGGTCCCGAGCAGGCAGCTGCCATGACTGACATGTTCCTCGATACCGAGCAAGGAGACCCACCGTGGGCTGTCCGTTCTTGTGCCGTCGTACCAGAAGGGCTGTGTGCGATGACCCGGCCCCCCTCTTGTGGTGACGAGATACGAGGTAGTGGGTTCCGAAGCTCAGTTTCTTACGCTCCGTCACCGTAGGCTAGGTCACTCGGCGGCGAGATCACAATATTACCCTTCGAACCTTGCTGTCTTCGCCGCTGCGTTAGCTGAGGTTCCCGGCGCCAGCCGAGCAGTTCTGACGGCCAGGGCAGGTGTCATGGCTGACATGTTTCTCGATGCAGCTGGTCGAGCAAGGAACGCTACAGTGATCGGGGGCAAGGCCCAACTGAAATGCTGCCCGAAATGGGTGAGTGCCAGGGTGCAGGGAAGACAGCCAAGGATGTAACTAAAAAGCGACGACAGCATGCCGTCGGCATTAAAACTCTTCTCTTTGGTGTCTCATCCTACAATAAGGGAACTCTGAGGAAACTGGGCATCGAACCTGGAAGGAACGCTCTGACGGCATTTAAGAAGATCGAAATGGAAAAAAGAGTTCGAAAAGACTGCAGAGAAGAAGTAGCTGAGGACAGGGAGGAGGATCCAGATAACCCATCATACGGGCCAGGGATGCTCTAAAATGTACTTGTTTTCTTTAAACTTATTTTCCCGAAAGTTTGATTTTTTAAATTCAGTGTACCTTTTCTCAGAAACTGTCGTTGATGGAAGCATGAAGCTTTCATCACATATTATTGTGATAGGCTACGTTTTAACAAGGTCGTTCTTATTTCCATTATTTGTTTACAGGTTACATATAAAAACAGGGTCGAAATGTGCAAAAAACAACGCGAACACTACTGATCTGCATTTAGGGCAGTCGCCCAGGTGACAGATTCGCTATCTGTTGTTTTCCTAGCCTTAACTGATTTCAAAGAAATTAGAAATGTATTGAACATCTCCCTTGGTAAGTTATTCCAATCCCTAACTCCTTTTCGTATAAATGAATATTTGCTCCAATTTGTCCTCTTGAATTCCAACTTTATCTTCATATTGTGATCTTTCCGACTTTTAAAGACACCACTCAAACTTATTCATATACTGATGTCATTCCACGCCATCTCCCCACCGACAGCTCGGAACATACCACTCAGTCGAACAGCTCGTCTCCTTTCTCCCAAATCTTCCCAGCCCCAACATTGCAACATTTTTGTAACACTACTCTTTTGTCGAAAATCACCCATAACAAATCGAGCTGTTTTTCTTTTTTTCAGTTCTTGGATCAAGTAATCCCGGTGAGGGCTCCATACACTGAAACCATACTCTAGTTGGGGTATTACCAGAGACTTATATGCCCTCTCATTTACATCCTTACTACAACCCCTAAATAAACCCATAGCCATGTGCAGAGTATTGTACCCTCTATTACAATCATATTTATGTGATTACCCCGTTGAAAATCTTTCGCTATATTAAGACAATGTACTTACAATGATCCCCAAAGGGAACTTTCACCCCATCAACGCAGTAATTAAAACTGAGAGGACTTTTCCCATTTGTTAACTCACAACCTGACTTTTAACCCCGCTTATCATATTGCGCAACACTGTGGAGCGTTATATTTGAAAGACTTTGTTTGCGACGCGGAAAGCTAACGGCTTTGTTCCGGAAGAACGGCCGGTAGCCAGGTTTGAATCGGCCTGTGGTTTGAAAGTTTGAACGAGGCTGCGGGTGTGTCGCGGCGTCACCTAACGTGCAGCGAGTTTGAAGGGAACCAATCGCGAGCTGTGAAAGCGAGTCCTACGGTCATGGTGTTGTTCCAAGACAATTGCGCGGAATTGCTGACATAGATCATCACAGTGCCAACCTGCTAGAAATATGGGAGAAATCTGACAAATAACCCGTGCTCCACGGTTTCAATACATCCTATGAGTAGTAATTGAATTTAGACCTCTCTATCTGTTCAATTATCGGCTAATTTCAATCTATATATTTAAGTGGCAAAGTTCCAACGGTCGTGGGCTTTGTCTTGAGAAAGCGGTTGAGACCTCGAGCGATAGTCGACAGGGCCGCCCCCTCTTTTGAATGACACGGGTGGATCCATAAAACCAACAGTGGCTTGGGGAAGCTCGGCCTTCCATGAGTTGTCCGTGGTACAGGAGGTAGTCTCCTTGCCAGTCGAGATTGCCATTCTTCTTTGTCCGATATCAAAGTGCTACAGTGACGTTATTTCTTTATGACTGTAATATGAATATTATGCACATAGATGCGTACCCAGACTACATTAAAATGCATCGCACTGGTGTGATTTACATTTAATAAATACGGGAGTTACAAGTCCGTATATGTGTATTTGCCGCTACACGTGTGACGCTTCGCTCTTACGCCGAGTGCGGTAGGTACCACGCATGTGTGAGCGCGATAGACAAAAGGGCATACCGGTATGATCGCGTGAACTGATTAGCCGCGCTACACGCCAACATTTCGGGTCGGTTCCGCGACCGCGGTGAAAACGTGTGCGATCATATCGTAATTGCTCTTGCGTACGGACTGATCCGTATATATTCTGCTTACTTCCACAGCCATTTCTATCTCTATTTCCTTCCAACCTGCCCCTTCTTAGTCTCCTTACTTCTATGTTATAATATAGTAGATATTTGCCATTCCTTACCACCTTTAAAGGTACAAACCTTTTTTCACATTCCTAAATAAATGCTTTAAACCCATCCCAGAGTCTGTTTACACTGTTTTTTTCCGTTTTCCATTGATCATTGTCAGTTTTTAAATATTTCCTCGTGCCTGTTTTATCAGCCATATGGTACTGCCTAATAGTCCTAATTTTAATATCTTCCTTTCACATTTTTAACTACCACGAAAACAGCTTTTGACCACTATACCTTCTATTACTTCGGTTTCTCTATAGAACTCATCTGATTTTCCAGCTCCACAACCAGAATATTCTTCCCTCTAGTTGATTCCATCACTTTCTGAAGTAGATGCCCTCCCCATATTAACTTATTTTCCATTTCTTGGTCATGCTTCTTGTCATTCGCATTACCTTCCCAGCTGACATTTGGTAAATTGAGATCACCTACGACAATCACGTTCCTTTCCTTATCGTTTCCCTCATAGCGGATTATCTTATCAAATAATTCTTCACCAGTGTCTGCGCTACCCTTTCCCGGTCTGTACACTCTGAAGACATCAATTTTCATCTCGAATTTCATGTTCGTCATCTCTAACTTGTTCGTAGCTTACAAATTCTTACTTCACCGGAATGGATACTCCCCTTCATACCATTCCTATCCTACCTCTACGATACACACTCCACTACTATGAGAAATTTTCAGCATCCGGTATATCATTTCTCAGCCATGATTCAAATCCTATTGCAATATCTGGTATGTATATATCTATTAATTTACTTAATTTTATTCTTTCCTTTACAATAATTCTACAGTTGAGCACTAACATTTTTTATGTCATCCCCACTTGATTTCCAGTACCCTGTTCCCGTATCACCGCTCCCTAGGCCACTCCGTTTCCCTGAATGTATCTCCCTATTATCCTTATCACATTTCCTAACTTATATGTACCACTGCGGTTTAAGTGAAGGCCATCTGAGCGCAAATCCCTATCTCTTACCCACCCATTAGGATCTAGAAATCTCACTCCCAGTTTCCAACATACCCATTCCATCGTCTCATTTAAATCCCGAATCACCTTCCAGTCAGTATCCCTCCTACACTGTATTCCACTGATAATCTTCGCTTCCTTAAACTTCACCCTGCTGCATTTACCAGGTCCCACACATCCCGAACTATGTTGGTACTTATAACTGCTGGTCTTACGTTGTTATTACCAACGTGAAGCACTACCACCTTCTCCTTTCCCTCTTCCTTCTCTTCTACTTTCCTCAACATCTGCTTTAACGTAATTCCTGGATAACACTCTACCCTGGTACCCTTTCCTCCACGCAGTTTCCCCACATATCTAACAATGGAATCTCCGTTGACCTACCCACCTCTTTTGACCCCCTCCCGTCCTGATCAGGCCTATCTTTCCTGACAGCTGTAGAAGCTACTTCCTCCTTCCTTTTCTGCACCCCCTTACCCTGCCCCACCTGTCTTTTCCTATCCACTACTCCAGATTTCCATTTCCTACGTTTTGCCTTTCTCTTACTTCCACACTTGTCAGCAACAGTTCCCTGTTCCTCATCTTTCCTCGGTTCTACTGCAGTGACTCGTACCGATTTCTCACAGACCCCTGATCCTGAGTGGAGCTCTTAGCCTGCAATCTCGTTCCTGTCTTCTACAACCTAGAACCGTGTAATGCATTTGGCTACGAGCATTCTAAATCTACAATAAAAAGACTAGGTCACCTTAGCAATTTTAAAAATCAAAAACTGAATAACTTTTGAACGGTAAATCTAGAACATTAAGTGTATTAAGCTATTATAATCATTGGGCTAGGGGCATTCTAAATCTGCAGTAAAAAGACCAGGTCATCGTAGCAATTTAAAAATAACAAAAATCTGTGAATGTCGCTTGAAGGGTACAACGTAGAAATTTTAAAAATGTGAATAACTTTTGAACGGTAAAACCTAGAACTGAAGTGCAATAATCAGTGAAATACATTCGGATACAAGCATTTTAAATCTGCAATAAAAATGGGAGGGAGCTGGCTCGGGGGCTAATGCGAAAGATGACTGTATACATGGGCTCTTATGGGACTAACCCCGTGAGCTTGGACAGGGGTAGGGTGGTAGATAGGTTTAACAGGGCCTCTTATGACGCTAACTCCCAGAGCTGGTCCAGGGGCTAATGGGCAGGATGGTTGTTGGGCTATAATTGGTGTCTAGGTGCCGATGCGGCGCTCGATAAGCATCCAAGGCGCGATCTTATGCGTTGGCCAAAAAATCTTTGTCACGGTTGACAACGGTTGAAAAGAAACACTTTGACATGGTGACTAACCGTTAAATACTGTTGTCGATGGTTGTAAGACTAGTACTTGATAAAAAAGTAGATAAAGAGTATGCTTCTGTAGTAGATGCGTGCAAGGGCGTCACAGTGTCTGAGAAAGTATTATGAATGGCAGATGTGTGAAAGCTGCTGCGAGTAACTATTTGTTTCAAAAATGACGAGGACATTAATTGTAGATGTACAAGGTTTTAAGGGGAATGGGGGCACGTTTGTACTGAAGGAAGTCGCTGTTGTAGATTGCACGACGTTGTGGTGGCCGAGTATGAGTGGTGTTTCTTTTGAACCACCATATCCGCTGCCTGTGCAGTCAGAAGGAGATACAAAACAAATGGCATGGATAAGGAAACATCTAGGACTTAGATGGGAAGACGGAGACATTCCCTACTGGTTACATCTATGATTATGAAGGCCTATTTTTTGCTCATGTTATATTTGTGAAAGGTAGCGAGAAAATGAAATGGCTACGTCCTTATATACCGACATCGTGTAAGCTGGTTGATTTACATGATTTACGATGTCCTTCGCTACAAACGCTTACCCAAGACGGTTGCGGTAATAAAAGACATTCATTACTACATGTTTGGAAGTTATTTGAATGGCTGTGTTGCAATGCATGTCGGAAAGTGGGGGTAGTGGTTAAAGACAATGTGGTAGCGCAGAACAATTTATTGAGGAAGAAAGTGTTACTGAGTAAAGAAGATTTTTCGTTTGTGTGAGAAAATAATTGTGTGCTGTCTGATGATTTTGACGACATGGAGGTTAGCCATACTGAAAAGCTACAGCGAAAGTTTTGCTTGTAAGAAAAAGCTACATACGTTTACAGAAGAGGAGTTAAAGTGTTTGCCGAAAGCATTCCTTGTGTACGTAGCTGCTAATGCAATAAAAGATATTTGGAACCGTGTACCTCACGAGAGGTAAGAGGATCCTATACTTTCGGAACTACAGCCCTGTACTCAACACCAACAGTATCGTGAAGCGACATCGGTGAGGCAGCCTTCAGTGAGACAGTGTCGTACTTGTCAGCTTATTAAAGTTTACCACAGAGGTAATCAAGGAGAGTGTAAAGACTGTATGACATCATACCAAGGTTACGAAGCGAAACAGGACAACAATGTGACGTGCAGCGAGGAGGACTTTTGCTGGCCGTGTAATCATTGGCAGGCCTCCTTTCGAATTGCATTTTGCGAACTATCAGTATTGTGGACCTGGTACAAAGCTCGTCCTCCGATTGGCACGAGGTGATCCGGGTAATAATGTCTTAGATATTGCCTGCAAAGTGCATGATTTAGCGTATCGTGCAAGTAGCCGTGACAACGACCCAGAACTGCGCCGTATTGCTGACCAAGAACTGTTGGGAAAAGCACTACAACGTGTGGCATCAAAGAACGCCTCTGCTTTGGAAAAATAGCGGCTTTGATGGTAGCGGGTACATTGAAGGGAAAGCTGATACTAGGTGCTGGAATAAAACATGGACGTAAGAATAGGAAAAAGCCACAGACTTATCTGATGGCGTAGTTATAATTCTTTTGTGTGAACTGAATGACACCTTTTAACATGTAAAAAGTAAAAATAAAATTTGACTTGAGATGTACTTTTGTGATTTTATTGTAAAACTAGTTTAACCTAGTTCTTGAAGGGATTGTTGGGCAACAGATTAGGACAGAAAATGTAGATTAGAAAAAGTAAACATATTATAGATATGTATCATGTATTTAAGTATAGATATATCAAAGTACGGTGTAGGATCACTGAAGAGGGCTCTGCCTTGTAAGTATACAGATTCCCTGACGTGTCAACTCTACCATCTAGCTAATGCTTCATTGTTTTGTATACTCATTTTGGAAGAGTAATATTCTTTTCAATCTGACAATCAGACATGGAATAAAGTTATTTATAGGCCTTAAATTAAATGTTAAATGAAAAGGTGTAAGTACGGTATATGACATTAACCTGAGAACGCCGGGTAGGTTTCAGATTTATTATACAGTGTATATACAATTTTCCGAAGAAGAAGGATTTATATTACCTTATTAGATATTTATAGGGATGTAGAAGCTACTTGTTGTAACTAGTGACACCATGAGCGGACGTCTGTCGTTTATCGTCTAACAAACTAGGGGACTAACACCTCATGGGAACGGGAGAGTATGGCGGGTGGCAGTACCTTTATGTAGGACATCGAGATAGTCATCGACGCACAACATTTGACTTCACAACTTTTGCTTTAACCGTTTTATTATTCTGTGTTGTTCGATAAGCATATATCTTTGATGCCAAGCTGACAAACTCAATCATGATATCGATACCACATTCATGTTTAAGAAACCTATAGCCTTTTACTGAGAGGTAGAATCCGATAACCGAGCTCGATAGCTGTGGTCGCTTAAGTGCGGCCAGTATCCAGTATTCGGGAAATAGTGGGTTCGAACCCCACTGTCGGCCGCCCTGAAGATGGTTTTCCGTGATTTCTCATTTTGACACCAGGCAAATGCTGGGGCTGTACCTTAATTAAGGCCACGGCTGCTTCCTATCTACTCCTAGCCTTTTCCTATCCCATCGTCGCCATAAGACCTATCTGTGTCGGTGCGACGCTATAGCAACTTGCAAAAAAAAGGATCCGATAAACATTATCAGATGGAAAGGAAGATGTATCAAATCGTTCTGAGTGCTTGTGCATGACCTCATACATGTTGCAATAAGAAATGAAAGAATCGGTATCCATGTAGAACAGGGAAATGTTTCCAGAGTGTGGCTAAGCAAAACAGTAGTCAAACTTATATATGACTAATTTGGAAAAATCGAGAATCATCATGCCTAAGTAGATGGGTTCATTGTACGTTATTTCTAAGTTGTTCATTTCTACAGTGACATGATCATTTGCAATAACCCGTAGAGATATAACATTCGATTTGGCAATGTACTTTCAAACCCCCATCCTCCTCCCGGGTGTTGATTCGGTAGTGTCACACATTTTCCATGGATTTACCATACATACAAGTATTCATGAGTTTAAGGAAATTAATTTCAAAATTGGTGGTGGCACGTTGTCTGTTGTAGGTGTTTAAATCCATGTAAGTTTTTATCCAAGGGCGCTGTTTGAATATCACTACTCGATGGATTTTGAGTAACAACAGACCATACATGAGACATTGTACTAGATTCTAAATGTGTAACACATAACGTTCTTTTGGATATAGGGCTCCCATCAATTTACTGTGTTTTGATATTTGGGAGGGGGGACCCTTGACTCTCCACAAAACAGCAAGTCAGCGTGTGCATCATGAAGAGTAGAAGCGAAGTCTAGTATATAACCTTGTTCACATTAAAGTGAGATATGTCTTTTTCTGTATTTATAAAGGAGACACTGGCTCACAACATTCCCACATCACAGTAGGCAAGAAAAGAGACTGGTTCTTCAAGAACATAACTTTCTATATAGACATTATTAGCTTTGGCATGTCTGATTGAGTGAAAGAAAAAACCCCCTTACGCCCCTTTCGAAGAATAAAAAGCATGTCTACGTCGGTGAGGAGAAGTAATTCAACCCCTATCATCCGTAACATGGCACATGAAAATGCTGGGCTTGTAAAGTAATGGGCAAGATCGAGATGGTAGATAGAAAAATGCATGTTTCGAAATATTTCAAAAATTTCGGTGAGTAAGCCAGCATCTATCTTGTAATATAAATCCGCGTAGGCACCAAGTGACATCAAGTCAAACATACGATACACGCGACTAGCATGTTGATAGCCTCGTTCGATACTGCAGTCTGATTCAAAATAAAAAGAAGTGTAACTATGTGTTTTTTAAAACTTTCCAGTTATTGACGTAATCATACGGGACACTGTACCTTTTTCGTGCTATCATTACATCAATAATTCGTAATAGTCCCGCAACATGACGTTGAAATGGAACACCTTGGATGAGGCCTTCGACCAAGTCCGGCGCCGAAGACCCCTCTTCCCGTACTAGCGTAACAAGGCACTAGCTGAGTCGACAGAGACATACGGGTTGCAGTCTGTCCTTACTGGGCAGTAATTTAATCATTTACAGTAGGGGAATCTTAAGAATGAGAGGAATACTATCAAATCATGCAATGAGAAGAATGAATTGATTATTTTTCCATAAGGGCAATTTAATTACTAATAAACCACATATTTAAAACTTTGTACAGATATGACACCGCATCAGCACACGAATAACAAACACTAATATTTCTTGATGTTAGGGTGTCTATATAGTCTTATTTCTATAACCGCATCTGCTCCGAAATATGCAAAAGCTTGGACCATTTTACTATTTAAACATTTATCACTACACACGCATTTTTTATATACACAAATAATTTGACGGAGGCATATCGTGTGTCTTTACGTGACTCAAGCTATTAATTTATAGGACCAAATGACAAGCAGCATCGTTTCGCTGTCACGTTAAATGAGGTTTTAGTCAAGTTATTTATGAGTACACTCTGAAGTACGGGAAAGTCGCCTCGTCCTATTCATTTCTTTAAAAACCAGTTACAACTATCTCATAAGTAAATAAATATGTACATAATGCAAATTCCATCGGGATGTACTTTAAACTACTGTACAATTGACATCCAACGACGTTGTTTCCCTGTAACGATGCATATTAATGAACCAATGACCCTTAGATTACATGATAAATCTCCTGAAAGTAATGAAAAATAAATAGACACTTCACATTCATATGGCAGTTGATGGACAGTGTGGTATGTCCACAGTAAGTAGCAATGGGTATGACTTTCACTGCTACTGATTAGCAGCGATCCATGTTCCTCTGACAGTGTGGGTGTGAACGCCTCAGCTGAAAACCCTGAGCGGTAAGACTCATGCAAAGAGGGGGTGGGATTCGCTCATCTAAGATATCTGCAGGTCTACCTCCAAGGTTGATATTCTATAAGTTATTACAAGTAAAACTGTCTTCGAGAAAGAATACGAACGTAAACAAGCCCTTTAAAGTCCAACAGCGGTAGTTCCCCCTCTCTCTCTCTCTCTCTCTCCCTCTCTCTGGGGCCCTCAGCCCGTCCTGAATGGCTTCAGGTAGCCATCTGTCTGCCGGAATACTAACACTCCCTGTGGATAACGGATCTTCCGGTCCTGCCTTGCGATCAATACTTTTGTTGCCGATTCACTTTCATTTATTTTCCACTGTGTCACTAATATCATTGATGTGAATCGGCTCTAATCTATCTCTCTTTATATTCATCACACGGAATTACTCATCGTGGTACTATTCAAATTGCTGGGCAATATTCATACTTCCTTAAATCACAGGCTCATCACAGTCTCCTACACAGAGTTCGATCCTTACTCCCTCGACTCGGCCATACATATGTCACAAAAGAAATATACATCGACACTCGCGATTTTAGTATAACTCATTTATAATCACACCCGCTGTCATATCGTCTTCTTAATGCTCATATATATCCTTAATTTACATAGGTCGGTATCTATCTGATTTGGAGCAGAAATAGAAAATTAAGAATGTTTCTGAAGACTCATACAGAATATAGCTGATGGTAAACTGGAGTGAATTTTACATGAATTTCAAATCCTCTTACTCAATTATGCTGTTCCACATTTTATTTAACTAAGGGGCCTTAATCATAACATGCAATTATATCCCGTGCAAATGGAATAAAGGACGGCCATACAGCCGTGAAGAAATCTATATGGAGGGACGTATTCGATATTACAGTATAACAGCATTTTTATTATACCTCAGGGCATTTTAGAGTTCGCTTTACCAAACTTTGTATACACATAAATAGGTGTCAGAGGAATGTTTTCCACCAAGATGAAAATATAATATGTAATATTTTTCAAAGTCTGAAAATTCACTCAAAAACGGTCTTTGCTATGAACTTGAACTTTTGTGTATAGATTGTAAAAAGCAGTTGAAAAATTCTCTCGAACAGAATTAGTCAGAATGGTTTTTTTATAAATTATGTTTTCAATTCTAGAAAAAAATATTGATCTCTTGTTGTTGTCTTGCCGTTGAGGTGTATATTTTCGAGCCCTCTTCCTGTCCCGCTTGATTCTGTATGGAGGGCCATGGAATCCTGTTTCATTACCTTGTGTTGTCATTACTCTGGAGCTGCGATTGTTGGGTGAGTCGAAAACCATTACATTATGTTATTCATGAATACACTAATATTGTTTACTTAACTGAGCCTAATTCTAAATCAAATTTAACTAAATAATCTCCAACATTTTACAGTAATGGAATTGTGTTTTCGTTGTCAATAATTGAGGAGCTAGATGCAGTAAGTAGACTTACGCTGTTATTGCATGAATACCTTTTTCGAATTTCCCGATCCTTTCACTACAACCCTATCCTATCTTAGTTCGCTAGGGTGCCGCTAGAGGTCAGGAGCTCACTAAAACTGGTACCATGCGCTACGCTGTTATTGCATGACGAGGCGTGCTTCACGAACGGCATGATCTGTTGCCGCCAGTTTTTTGAATGGAGAAAATGTCAGCGAGTGGAAGAGAAGGTTTTGTGGCTGGTGCCGATATTTATATTGACGTCACTTCTGATACATCAGTAGGAAGTGATTCAGAAGTATTTGATGGTACTGCCTGTTTAGACGACAGTTTTAAGCCCAGGTGCAGGGGAAGAAAAAGAATGAAAGATCCTGATACTTGGAAAAGAAATATTTTAAAGCGTGCAAGAAACAGTGGCAGAAGTTACATTTCCCTCACAAGTGGAAAGGAAATCGGAAAGAAGAAATTTAGGAAAGTGGATAAATGTTGCAGGAAAAGGTAGGTTCTTCTTTACAAGTTCGGCTGGTTTTAGTCTACCTAGCGTTAGTAACTATAATGAATCAGAACGCTGTTTCATTTTTATTAATGTAGTGGTGTTGTGAAGGAGGGTTGTTCTTACATTTTACATCCTTTCAGGTGTTTTGAAACTGTACCGCATGAAGATCAGAAGAATAGCTTTAGATCATTTTGGGAGGCTGATGACAAATTACTTCAGGATGCAGTTTTGCTGGGTTATATGAAACAAAAGGAAAAAATCTTTCAAAAGCATAACCGATCTAAAAATAGAGATAATATATGGAGTTACTGCATAAAAGTGAAGCATGATGAGATGCCTGTTTGTAGACAATTTCTGCTTTCTGTATTCTAAGTATCAGAAATGCGACTGAGGACCGTGCAACAATCCTTAGAACAGGTAAGTGTAATATGGTATGTAAAAATATTATGGATGGATGGATGTGCTTGTCATAGTTACTGTTTGAATAAGGCCTGACTATCATTCAATTTTATAGGTGCTGTTCTGGAAGATCGTAGAGGAAAACTCAACAACCGTCCGAATAAAATTGCGGATAATGTCTGGCAGCATGTGGAAGAACACTGGGGACTGATTCCTCATCGGGAAGCTCACTACAGCAGGGCAAAAACAAAGAGGAAGTACTTTGAGAACCCTGAATTAATCGTTGTGAAATTATATACAGTTTTCAAGCAGTATTATTATGATAAGGTGAGTAAACCTCTGAGAGTAGGGTATAGTGCATATCACAAGTAAGAAGTATAATTGGATGGTTCGGGCGCCACCACCCCCACCGCCTCCCAGAGGCCACCTCCACCACCACCACAGCCAGAGGCCACCTCTACCACCACCACCACAGCCAGAGGCCTTCCAGAGGTCTCCTCCACCACCCACGGGAAATTTGAATTTGTAAACAAAGCCACGTGCTTTTTGACAGCTATCATCGACAACAACGCATAGCTAACCTCAGTACTGCCATCTTGACGGGCCTAAACCTCAGTAGTACCAACTTAACCTAACTAGCGCGAGATAAACAAAGCCACGTGTTTTTTGACAGCCACGTGCTTTTTGACAGACAACAACGCATCGCTAACCTCAGTACTGCCATCTTGACGGGCTTAAACCTCAGTAGTACCAACTTAACCTAACTAGCGCGAGATAAACAAAGCCACGTGTTTTTTGACAGCTACGTGCTTCTTTTGACAGCTGTCATCCGCCATCTTTAAACTACAGAGCACCGTGCTGCCCTCTTTATCGCAGTAGCTGCAAATTCGTCACCTGTCATCCGCAGTACTGCCATCTTGGCGGGCCTAAACCTTAGTGCTACCAACTTATCCTCACTAGCGTGAGATAAACAAATCCACGCGCAGCTGTCATCCGCCATCTTTAATCCATAGAGCACAGTGCTGCCCTCTTTAGCTACTTACCTTTGAAATGTGGTACGTCACAGCTGTCATCCGTCATCTTGCATCCGAAACCTCAGTGCTGCACTCTTTAGCTAGATACCTTTGAAATGTAGTGGTGGCGATTTAAAAAATTCTTTATGCTCTTGATTGGAAACAAAGCCACGTGCTTTTTTGACAGCTGTCATCCGCCATCTTTAATCCAGAGAGCACCGTGCTGCCCTCTTTAGCTACTTACCTTTGAAATGTGGTACGTCACAGCTGTCATCCGCCATCTTGCATCGCAAACCTTAGTGCTGCACTCTTTAGCTAGATACCTTTGAAATTTAGTGGCGGCAATTTGAAAAATGCTTTATGCTCCTGTTTGGAAACAAACCTATGCGCTTTTTTTGTCAGCTATCATCCGCCATCTTTAATCCAGAGAGCACCGTGCTGCCCTCTATGTGGTGGTGGTGAATTCTACACGCTCATGTTTGGAAACAAACCCATGTGCTTTTCTGACAGCTGTCATCCGCCATATTTAATCCAGAGAGCACCGTGCTGCCCTCTTTATGCCAGTGGCAAATTCCACGTGCTTTACAAACTCACGTGCTTTTTGACAGCTGTCATCCGCCATCTTTAATCAAGAGAGCACCGTGCTGCCATCTTTAGCTAGATACCTTTGAAATGTGGTGGCGGCAAATTCCACGTGCTCTTGTTTAGTAAACAAAGCCACGTGCTTTTTTGACAGCTATCATCCGCCATCTTTATCAATAGAGCACTATGCTGCTATCGTGCGGGTAATTTCGTCAGCTATCATCCGCCATCTTTAATCTACAGAGCGCCGTGCTGCTCTCTGTAGTAGCGGGCAATTTGAAAAGTTCTGTTACTTGTCATCCGTCATCCTTAATCGACAAAGCATCGTACTGCTATCTTTAGCTACATACATTTAACATGTGGTGGCGGATAATTTGAAAAAAAACTTCCGTTAGCTATCATCCACCATCTTTATTCAACAGAGCATCGTGCTGCTATCTCTAGCTACATACATTTAACATGTGGTGGCGGCAATTTGAAATTCTATCTAGATCCCATCTTTAATCAACAGAGCACCGTGCTGCTACCCTTTTGAATTGTGGTGACGGATAATTTGAAATTCCGTTAGTTATCATCATTAAACATTAGTGCATTCGCTAACCTAACCTCTCATCTACTATCTTGAAGGAGACTATACGACACCTCCTCTACCTCCTCCTCCTCCTCCCCTACCACCTCCGCCTCCTCCTCCTCCTACTCCTCTGTCAAGGCATAGCTTTATCGAACACGCATCGCGAAGGCAAGAGTGTACAGCGATATGCATGTTTAGAATTGCGGATTACGAAAGAAACATAACAAGACTTGAATCGAACACTGCACTCGATGTCGTTAACTTCAACATGTGATTAAAACATTGTCTGGTGTGTTCAGAACAATACATAAGTGATCAAGACTAGAATCGAACGCTGTACTTAATACAACATGTTAGGGGATACCTTTGTTCTAAGAAGATCAGATTGAAACATAACAAGACTAGAATTGAACACTGCACTCGATGTCGTTAACCTTAACATGTGATCAGAACATTGATTGATGTGTTCATATCACTAAGCAAGTAGAACCGAACACTGTACAACATGTTAGGGGATACCTTTGTTCTAAGAAAATTAGATTGAAACATAACAAGACTAGAATCGAACACTACACTCGATGTCGTTAACCTTAACATGTGATCAGAACATTGATCGATGTGTTCAGATCACTAAACAAGTAGAACCGAACACTGTACAACATGTCAGGGGATACCTTTGTTCTAAGAAAATTAGATTGAAACATAGCAAGACTAGAATCGAACACTGCACTCGATGTCGTTAACCTTAACATGTGATCCGATACAACATGTTAGGGGATACCTTTGTTCTAAGGAAATTAGATTGAAGCATAGCAAGACTAGAATCGAACACTGTAAGAACATTGTTTGATGTGTTCAGAGCAAAAGTACAACTTCAATGATTTACCTAGTGTAAAAATCAAAAACACACATTGTGCACATATCGCATAGCTATCTCGCCTATCACTTGTCTAGTATGAAAATCAAAAACACACTGTGCACATATCGCATAGCTAACTCGGCAACACTTCAAATGATTTGCGTAGTACGAAAATAAAAATCTATACCGCGTAGCTAACTCGTTCATCGCACTGCCAAGACGCTTAGTAATTGCAACTACACTGATATATGTCATACGAAAATCAAGAAAGCACACTGCGTAGCCAACTCGCTCGGTCACTCGCTCAGTAATTGCAACACGACTAGAACACTGATACACGTTACTCCTTTTTTCCTCGAAACACGCACACACGGATAAGAATGTTGCGAGATACTACATACTGACATGTTTAAAAAAATAGGGGGGATGAAAGATCATAAATTATATGTACACATGTTGTCTCCTCCAAGTTGTAAGACGAAATAGACGCAGTACTGCGATTTTCCGCTATAGCTGGCTAATGGAAGTAGCATGATATCTCAGCAAAAAAATACGCGTGAGCTTGCATACACGCAAGTCAGACACAATGATGGATACCGCGATTCAAATCCTGGCAACTTATGCCGTCAGGAAGGGCATCAAGCTAGATCATGTTATGACGATCGCGCAGGTCCCTCGCCTAGCATTTGCTATTTTTTACGGCTTCCGACAGTAGGAGTTCGAACCCGCTATCTCCCGAAGTAGCCAGAATGATTGCGGGTACAAGAGTGTTGAGGGTGATTCATTTGTCGGATGGAGGTGATAAGCCTTGTGCAGGCTTCTTCGGTAGGAGTAGGCTATGTGCTGGTACCAGGACATCTAGTTATAAAACCCGCTACAACTGATTTATCGCGTATACTGCGATTTAAAATCCTAGTCAGGAAGGGTAACCGGTCGTAAAACTATGGTATATGATCTAAGAGGCGGGGTGTGCAAAAAGTCAGCATTAAGTAAGGGCTGTTGATGGGGACGTTAAACCTTATGCAGACTCCTTCGAAAATGATTGTGAGTACAAGAGTGTTGAGGGTGATTCATTTGTCGGATGGAGGCGTTAAGCTGTGTGTAGGCTTCTTCGGTAGGAGTAGGCTATGTGCTGGCACCGAGTTTTACCCTCTCCCTACGGTAGTATATTACATTCTTAGGCAGTTTCGAGGGTGTGCAAAAAAGCCAGTATTAAGTAAGGGCTGTTGATGGGGGCGTTAAACCTTGTGCAGACTCCTTCGAAAATGATTCTGAGTACAAGATGTTGAGGGTGATTCATCAGTCGGATGGAGGCGTTATGCTGTGTGCAGGCTTCTTCGGTAGGAGTAGGCTATGTGCCGGCACTGGGTTTTACACTCTCTCCCTACTGTTGTAAATTACATTCTTAGGTAGTTTCGAGGGCGTGCAAAAAGCCAGCATTAAGTAAGGGCTGTTGATGGAGGCGTTAAACCTTGTGTAGACTCCTTCAACAGGAGTAGCCTATATGCCTGCACCGTGCAGGCTCTTTCGATAGGGGTAGGCTATATGCTGGCACTGTGTTTTAACCTCTCCGTACAACCATAATATTTTATGTTAGGAGCTTACACCAGCTGAATGCTACACGGTTAAGAAAACGTTCTGTGAGTTACAAGTGGCTTATCAGCACGCAGTGTCTTCGTTCAAGGTTACTACAGCTTTGGTGGCAGACAATTCCACGTGACAGCAGCCATCTTTGAGCACCGTGCTGCCCTCTTTGTGGTGGCGGGTAATTTTTACGTCACAGCTGTCATCCGCCATCTGTTTTACGACTGGTTGCCCTTCCTGACGCAAAACTGGCAGTATCTAGCCTCTTACATCATACACTATTGTTTTCGACCGGTTGCCCTTCCTGACGTCAAAGAACTGGGATTAAGAACCTGTTTTACAAGTAGTTGCCCTTTCTAACACGAGAATCGGGGATTTACAGCTAGATGCTCTTCTTAGATTTTAAATCGCTGTATCATGAATTATTGTTTTACGACCGGAACGCAAAACTAAGATTTTAACTCGCGATAATCTGTTTTACTGCTAGACACCCTTCCTAACGCGAGAACTAAGATTTTAAATCACAAGAATTAATTTTACAGCCGGGTGTTATTTTTGATGAGAGAAACAAGATTTTAAATTGTGTCCCACACCACAAACTATTGTTTAATAGCTACATGCCCTTCTTGGCGCATAACTATTTGTATCTAGCCTCTTACATCATACACTATTGTTTTACAGTCAGTTGCCCTTCCTGACGGCAAAGAACTGGGATTAAGAATCTGTTTTACAACTAGATGCTCTTTTTAACACGAAAATCGGGGTTTTACAGCTAGATGCACTTCTTAGATTTTAAATCGCAGTATCTAGTGTTACACTTCACAAGAATCTGTTTTACAACTGGTTGTCCTTCCTGACACAAAACTAGCAGTATCTAGCCTCTTACATCATACACTATTGTTTTCGACCGGTTGCCCTTCCTGACGTCAAAGAACTGGGAATAAGAATCTGTTTTACAACTAGTTGCCCTTTCTAACACGAGAATCGGGTTTTTACAGCTAGTTGCTCTTCTTGGTGCAGGAACTAAGATTTTAAATCGCTGTATCACGAACTATTGTTTTACGGCCGGATGCCCTTCCTGACGCAAAACTAAAATTTTAAATCGCAAGAATTTGTTTTAAAACGAGTTACCCTTCGAGATGCAAGAAATAAGATTTTAAATTACAGTATCTAGCCTCTTACATCATACACCATAGTTTCACGGCTATTTACCCTCCTTGACGCGAGGACTAAGATTTTAACTCGCGATAATCTGTTTTACTGCTAGATACCCTTCCTAACGCGAGAACTAAGATTTTAAATCACAAGAATTAATTTTACAGCCTGGTGTTATTTTTGATGAGAGAAACAAGATTTTAAATTGTGTCCCACACCACAAACTATTGTTTAATAGCGACATGCCCTTCTTGACGCATAAACTATTAGTATCTAGCCTCTTACATCATACACTATTGTTTTACGGTCCGTTGTCCTTCCTGACGTTAAAGGACTAGGATTTTAAATCGCAGTATACGCTATAAATCAGTTGTAGCGGGTTTTACAACTAGATGTCCTGGTACCGGCACATAGCCTACTCCTAAAGAAGAAGCCTGCACAAGGCTTATCACCTCCATCCGACAAATGAATCACCCTCAACACTCTTGTACCCGCAATCATTCTGGCTACTTCGGGAGATAGCGGGTTCGAACTCCTACTGTCGGAAGCCGTAAAAAATAGCAAATGCTAGGCGAGGGACCTGCGCGATCGTCATAACATGACCTAGATGGATGCCCTTCCTGACGGCATAAGTTGCCAGGATTATAATCGCGGTATCTATCATTGTGTCGGACGTGCGTGTATGCAAGCTCACGCGTATTTCTTTGCTGAGATATCATGCTACTTCCGTTCGCCAGCTATAGCGGAAAATCGCAGTACTGCGTCTATTTCGTCTTACAACTTGGAGGAGACAACATGTGTACATATAATTTACGATCTTTCATTCCCCCTATTTTTAAAAAAACATGTAAGTATGTAGTATCTCGCAACATTCTTATGTGTGTGTGTGTGTGTTTCGAGAAAAAAAAAGAGTAACGTGTATCAGTGTTCCAGTCGTGTTGCAATTACTAAGCGAGTGACCGAGCGAGTTGGCTACGCAGTGTGCTTTCTTTATTTTCGTATGACATATATCAGTGTAGTTGCAATTACTAAGCGTCTTAGCAGTGCGATGAACGAGTTAGCTGCGCGGTATAGATTTTTAATTTTCGTACTACGCAAATCATTTGAAGTGTTGCCGAGTTAGCTATGCTATATGTGCACAGTGTGTTTTTGATTTTCATACTAGACAAGTGATAGGCGAGATAGCTATGCGAAATGTGCACAGTGTGTGTTTTTGATTTTTACACTAGGTAAATCATGGAAGTTGTACTTTTGCTCTGAACACATCAAACAATGTTCTTACAGTGTTCGATTCTAGACTTGCTATGTTTCAATCTAATTTTCTTAGAACAAAGGTATCCCCTAACATGTTGTATCGGATCACATGTTAAGGTTAACGACATCGAGTGCAGTGTTCGAATCTAGACTTGTTATGTTTCAATCTAATTTTCTTAGAACAAAGGTATCCCCTAACATGTTGTACAGTGTTCGGTTCGGCTTGTTTAGTGATCTGAACACATCAATCAATGTTCTGATCACATGTTAAGGTTAACGACATCGAGTGCAGTGTTCAATTCTAGTCTTGTTATGTTTCAATCTGATCTTCTTAGAACAAAGGTATCCCCTAACATGTTGTATCGAGTACAGTGTTCGGTTCTAGTCTTGTTATGTTTCAATCTAATTTTCTTAGAACAAAGGTATCCCCTGACATGTTGTACAGTGTTCGGTTCTACTTGTTTAGTGATCTGAAAACATCGATCAATGTTCTGATCACATGTTAAGGTTAACGACATCGAGTGTAGTGTTCGATTCTAGTCTTGTTATGTTTCATTCTAATTTTCTTAGAACAAAGGTATCCCCTAACATGTTGTACAGTGTTCGGTTCTGCTTGTTTAGTGATCTGAACACATCAATCAATGTTCTGATCACATGTTAAGGTTAACGACATCGAGTGCAGTGTTCAATTCTAGTCTTGTTATGTTTCAATCTGATCTTCTTAGAACAAAGATATCCCCTAACATGTTGTATTAAGTACAGCGTTCGATTCTAGTCTTGATCACTCATGTAGTGTTCTGAACACACCAGACAATGTTTTAATCACATGTTGAAGTTAACGACATCGAGTGCAGTGTTCGATTCAAGTCTTGTTATGTTTCTGTCGTAATCCGCAAGTCTAAACATGCATATCGCTGTACACTCTTGCCTTCGCGATGCGTGTTCGATAAAGCTATGCCTTGACAGAGGAGTAGGAGGAGGAGGAGGCGGAGGTGGTAGGGGAGGAGGAGGAGGAGGTAGAGGAGGTGTCGTATAGTCTCCTTCAAGATAGTAGATGAGAGGTTAGGTTAGCGAATGCACTAATGTTTAATGATGATAGCTAACGGAATTTCAAATTATCAGTCACCACAATTCAAAAGGGTAGCAGCACGGTGCTCTGTTGATTAAAGATGGGATCTAGATAGAATTTCAAATTGCCGCCACCACATGTTAAATGTATGTAGCTAGAGATAGCAGCACGATGCTCTGTTGAATAAAGATGGTGGATGATAGCTAACGGAAGATTTTTCAAATTATCCGCCACCACATATTAAATGTATGTAGCTAAAGATAGCAGTACGATGCTTTGTTGATTAAAGATGACGGATGACAAGTAACAGAACTTTTCAAATTGCCCGCTACTACAGAGAGCAGCACGGCGCTCTGTAGATTAAAGATGGCGGATGACAGCCGTCGAAATTACCCGCATGATAGCAGCACGCCGCCACTACATTTCAAAGGTATCTAGCTAAGGAGTGCAGCACTAAGGTTTGCGATGCAAGATGGCGGATGACAGCTGTGACGTACCACATTTCAAAGGTAAGTAGCTAAAGAGGGCAGCACGGTGCTCTCTGGATTAAAGATGGCGGATGACAGCTGTCAAAAAAGCACGTGGCTTTGTTTCCAAACAAGAGCATAAAGAATTTCTCAAATTACCGCCAGTACATTTCAAAGGTATCTAGCTAAAGAGTGCAGCACTGAGGTTTGCGATGCAAGATGGCGGATGACAGCTGTGACGTACCACATTTCAAAGGTAAGTAGCTAAAGAGGGCAGCACTGTGCTCTCTGGATTAAAGATGGCGGATGACAGCTGTCAAAAAAGCACGTGGCTTTGTTTCCAAACAAGAGCATAAAGAATTTTTCAAATCGCCATCACTACATTTCAAAGGTATCTAGCTAAAGAGTGCAGCACTGAGGTTTCGGATGCAAGATGGCGGATGACAGCTGTGACGTACCACATTTCAAAGGTAAGTAGTTAAAGAGGGCAGCACTGTGCTCTATGGATTAATGATGGCGGATGACAGCTGCACGTGGATTTGTTTATCTCTCGCTAGTGAGGTTAAGTTGGTATCACTAAGGCTTAGGCCCGCCAAGATGGCAGCACTGCGGATGAGAGGTGACGAATTTGCAGCTACTGCGATAAAGAGGGCAGCACGGTGCTCTGTAGTTTAAAGATGGCGGATGACAGCTGTCAAAAAAGCACGTGGCTTTGTTTATCTCGCGCTAGTTAGGTTAAGTTGGCACTACTGAGGTTTAGGCCCGTCAAGATGGCAGTACTGAAGTTAGCGATGCGTTGTTGTCGATGATAGCTGTCAAAAAGCCCGTAGCTTTGTTTACAAATTCAAATTTCCCGCGGGTGGTGGAGGAGACCTCTGGGAGGCCTCTGGCTGTGGTGGTGGTGGTGGAGGAGGCCTCTGGCTGTGGTGGTGGTGGAGGTGGCCTCTGGGAGCCGGTGGGGGTGGTGGCGCCCGAACCATCCAATTATACTACTCAAGTACTTCAGGGAAAATTCTGAATATTCATTCCGAGAACCAAAGACATATACCTCTGATTACTGTGCAGAATGTGAGGTATATCTCAAAGCAAACCCTGATCGTGATTGTAAAAGCCATTATGTTTACCATAAAAATCGAGTTGAGGCATACAGTGGGTTAAAGAAAGAGCTACTGAATAGTGTAAAAACTGAAGACAGCGATATTCTCGTGGTTGAATTCGACTATGCTCAAAACCTGCCTTTACCTCGGCTTAACGTGAGAGCTCAATTCTATAAGAGTTTGTTGTAGCTTTATAACTTTAATGTGCATTGTCACTGTTCCGAGGTATCTGTGGAACAGCAGAGATGAAAGAAGGTGCGGGGGTGAACGGGTCTCAGGTTACGAAATTAAAGTTAATGTAAAATTTAACCAGGTTATAGTTTCTTTGCAAAATCAAGAAATATCAAGCATTGCAGGTACAGAGTAGCAAGACAACAAAGGTACAATCACAGTATTTACAGGATTTGGGCTTCGTACCCCGAACTCACAATTCTTGAGCAATTAGCCCAGTTTTACCCCAACACAAGTTTTAACAGAGGGGCAGAAAACCCTTTCATGCCCAGGAGAACTTGCTCCAAATTACACAGAAAAGCCTCCTCGAGGCATACAACACTCAATTTTCAAGAAAGAGCCGCTCGCTCTCAAAACTGAAGCCTATCAAAGGCCACACCAAATTCCACCTTCAAGCTGTCCTCTAAGGACATAAACACAGGGGTAAAATACCCAACCTACTGAAGCCTATTAAGTGAGAAAAGGTTAATTACATGGCCTCTAAAATACCAACTCGAGAGGAGGCGATCTGCACTCCTAATACATTTGTTCGAAACCTATTTGGCACTAGGCCGTTAATGGAAGGGCTAATCCCATACTAAAGAGGTGACTTTAGAAAGAAACAATTTACGTTACGTTAAGGAAGAAAAGTAGTGAAAATAAGTTCACCTCAATGCAATATGAGTGGGAGCTCGAGAGGGTTAAGCACTCTCTATCCCGATATGTAGTTTAAAGAATAGAATAGATACTAAGTGTCTTTACATTTTAGGGAAAGGTTACATGGTGGAAAAGCTTCGGACCTGCCCCGAGAGTTAAACTGCAGAGCTAGCAAGAAAAGAAGTTATTAAACGGCCATTACCTTTTTGTTGAACTGCTTTCCGAAGAAAGAGGCGCTTCCCGCCCCCTGCTATGTACTTTACACACTGAAAGATTGTACTGAAGTGGCCCGGAGCCCCTAAAATCAGCAGTTTATATACTCTCGCGGAAAGTTCGAGGCGTTTGAGGAATGAGAACACCCTCCCACAAAACTTTATTGGCTAGGGTTAAGCAATATATCCCCTTTGGGGAAGATACATCTGATTGGTTATAAATTAATTAAAGAAATTCGGGATTGGCTAAATTCAAAACAAGGGGAAAGAAGGGGTTATACAGCCAACTTAAACAATAACAGAAAGAAATTTAACAAGAAACAAACTTTTGAAATAAAAATTTCTCCAAAAAACAGTTCTTTCACTTCGCACTAGGGTGCACTATTGTAGTTCTTCAGTAGTGTCCTCTAGAAGAGAATGTTCACACTTCTTACTACAGGCAAAACAAAAATACATCGAAAACAACCCAGTTCAGAAACTTCAAAATTTCTGAGTAGTGACATCTACTGAGAAACTTGAAAATTAATACATTAGATAAAGTTCAGACTTCCTCCAGTAGGGGAGTTTCAACTGGCGCAAGGTTTGAATTAGCGGCGTGGAGGTGTACCGCCCGGTACAGACCTCCCCCCTCAAAAGTCCCACCAGGGGTACACATGAAATTTGTTTGAAAACAAGGTCCAAGTTATGCTGTTGATATGGCGATTAATTGCAGAAGCATTTATAAATATTAACTAAATTTGGTTTGATCCAATTTCAAAATTCTTGTAGTAACTGTTGAAGTAATGTCTTTATGTTTGTAGAAGTAGAATTCAGAAGGAAAAACTTTAAATTCTTGAAAGAGAAGAAAATTTTCTAAGTCCACCAGATATTGCAGTAACATCCATAAAGGTAATAATTGTTGATGTGAAACGTCCATGTAACTGACTAAATATATCAATTGCCGATGTCTTTGACGGCCAGGTCAGCCGCCGCTGCTTGAGTCCAAAGGAGGCCGCTCGGACCCCTCAAGTACCCTGAGATACCGCTCGCCCGCACTATGAGAGGAGTAGTGGTGTTGAAGCACGCCGCGCCCGCGGCGAACATATACAGGCTGCGGGCAAGTAGCAGGTTGTGCGCCGCACATCAGCCTTGGCCGGGAGGAGGGCTCCGGCTCGCCGTGCACATGTCGACCTCGCTGGAGTAGAGGGGGCCCTTCCTCTATCCCAGTCGCGGCACGGCGCCGCGCTGCTGCGGGGGCACTGAAACATTATAGCTCGGCGGTAGAATTTTGTTGGATCATCATCTTTTTTGAGGGCACAGGCTTTGTGGAGTGGTTGAGGGGCCAGGGGCGTGCAGATATTCATGGCATTTATAAGCCACTGTGTGTTGTGGAGCAGGAGACGGGATCGTGGTAATGGCCGTGGCAAGGACAGGATGGCAGTTTAACTGTGCGGGGAAGGTTTACAATAAATAATTACACACAAAGGAAACAGATTCCAAGAGCAGAAGGCCTTAAAAGTGAAACCCCTCAGAAAAAATATAACCTTCATATTTCTTTCAAAATTATAGGAAGCATGTTAACACAGAAATTACACCGGTTTCACCTGTGACAGGTGAACCCTAAATATCCTCTCGGTGGCTGGATTACTTAATAATAATGTGACCGGCGTAATAAAATCGAGAATTATACACGGCCCATGAAATCTGGGGGCAAGTTTGCCCGCGGGAACAAAATTCCTGACCATCACCTGATCACCTACCTTCAAATGGGTGGGTCTCCGTCCACGATCATATCTTTCCCTAATCTTTTCATGAGACACTTTGAGATTGGCTTTAGCCTTCTTCCAAAGATATTTAATGTTATCTGGGTCTATTGTCTCAGGTAGAATGTCACTCAGAGACCAGAGGTTAGAGAGCGGCGTGTTGGGAGCAGACTTGAACATCAGCGAAGCTGGCGTACACTTATGAGATTCATGAACCGCCGAGTTCAAAGCAAAAGCTAACCAATGCAGGGACGTGTCCCACCTGGAATGATCTTCATGATGATAGGCAATAAGCGCGGACCTGAGATTACGATTAACCCGTTCAGCCAGAGATGGTTGAGGGTAATAAGCAGAAGTTGTCACATGAGGGATGGACAGGTCGAAGCAGAATTTACGAAATAAATTAGATGTAAAAGCCTTAGCATTATCAGATACAATATATTGACAGGGACCAAAAGAAGCAAAGATAGAATTTAGACAAGTAATGGTGGACTGAGCGGTAGCCAGCTTAGTCGGAAATAACCAGGAAAATCTTGTAAAACCATCTACGCATACAAAGATGAACTTGTTGGCATTTCCCTTTGACTGGGGGAAGGGTCCTACATAATCAATATACAGGCGTTCCATGGGGCGCGACGCTTGATGAGAAGACAAGAGGCTTACCTTGGTGGACATGGTTGGTTTACTAAGCAAACAGGATTTACAAGCCTTTACTAGTTCATGGATTTCACCGTCAATACCCTTCCAGATGAACGTTTCACGAATTTTTTCACGAGTTTTAAAGATTCCAAGATGCCTCCCCCCCAATGGGGTCTCATGATAGTACTTGAAGATCATAGGTACAAGAACAGCTGGAACGACAACCTTCATCATCTTATCATGCCTCGAAGGGCAACATAAAACACCATTCCTCAGTACATAAGGGACGACATGTTCCCCAGAAGAAAGGGAATCCATTATCGGAGCCAGCGTCGGATCTTCACGTTGGTATTTCTCGATATCCCTAAAGAGCAGGGGAGCATCTGTTAAGATGGCATTAACATCAGATAGCATGGACTCGGGAGGAGATGAACTATCGACCAGTTCATGGGTCTCAACGTCGTTGGAAAACATACGGCTGAGTCCATCAGCAACAACATTTTCGGTACCTCTGATATGCCTGACATCGAATTGGAAGGCCGAAATACGGATGGCCCAACGGGCTATACGACCAGTACGACGCGGCCTACCTAAGACCCAGCTTAAGGCTTGATCATCTGTCTCCAGGTCGAATTTGACATGTTCCAGATAGAGACGGAACTTTTCTAAGGCAAATAAGACTGCCAACCCTTCGAGCTCATAGATAGAATACTTGGCTTCTTGAGCCGATAGAGTCCTAGATGCATAGGCCATGGGTCGCCTCCCTAGTTCAGTCTCTTGAAGAAGGACTGCAGCTACCGCCGACGACGACGCGTCGGTTTGGACGATGAATTTCTTTGAGAAATCAGGCATAGCAAGGACAGGGGCATTACAGAGAGCTAATTTAAGATCTTCAAAAGCGGCTTGTTGAGAAGGTCCCCGCTCGAATTTGATGCCTTTCCTACGAAGAAGGTTCAAGGGCGCCGCTCTATTAGCGAAGTTAGGAATAAACTTCCTGAAGAAATTCACCATTCCAATGAACCTGGCGATACCTTTGATGTCCTTAGGAGGTTTAAAATCACGGATGGCCTGTGTTCTAGAATGATCGACTGCAACACCACCAGGTGACACAATATGCCCTAGGAATGACATGGAGGGCTTAGCGAAGGCAACCTTGGACAACGTAACAGTTAACCCAGCCTTACGAAGGCGATTAAGAACTTCTCGCAGATGATCTAGTTGTTCTTCAATGGTCTCCGAAAATACGACGACATCATCCAGGTAGTGATACAAGTACTCAAATTTGATGTCGGAGAAACCCTATCTAGCAGCCTAGTGAGTACAGCTGCTCCCGTCGGGAGCCCGAAAGGCACGCGGTTGTATTCATACAAACTCCAATCCGTGGCAAACGCTGTAAGATGTTTAGACACTTCCGCTAGGGGAATTTGATTATAGGCCTGATTCAGGTCCAAGATAGTAAAGAACTTGGCCTTACGAAACCATGACAAGCAAGAATGAAGGTCAGGAAGGGGCACAGATTGTAACACCACCTTCCGATTAAGAGCCCTATAATCAATGACAGGCCTGAAGCCCCCTTGGGGTTTCGGGACTAGAAAAATAGGCGAAGAATACTCCGACTTAGAGGGCCTAATAATACCATCCTTCAACATCTGATGGATGATTTCTTTCAGAGCCTGCATTTTAGGTGGAGATAGCCTATATGGTGGAAAACGGACAGGAATCGAATCCGTGACCTCAATTTTGTATTCATTAAGGTCAGTAACACCAAGAGTATCCGAGAACACCTCTGGAAACGACTGACACAGCTTACGAATACTCTCAGCCTGCTCCTCAGGTAGATGTCTAAGGTCTAACAACATCTCATCCTGCGTAGGCGAAATAGATGAACATGATGCAGAATTACATTTCAATAATGGGATTTTACAATTAGACGCAAATTTGAAAGTGCACGACCTACTCTGAAGATCGAGCACAAGACCAGTGTGAGAAATGAAGTCGGCTCCCAATATAATGGGGCAAGGCAAGTGCTTAGCCACAAACAATTTGATTTTCCATGTAAATTTTTAAATGCGGATTTTGACATTTACAGAACCTAGAATTTCTAATGGAGATGAATTAGCCGAAACATATTGAACAGGAGATGAGCCATAGTCAGGTAGTTTACAAACAGATTTCAATTTTGAATACCATTCAGCCGAAATAATCGAACACACACTGCCTGAATCTAATAGAGCTGTTAAAGGTTCATTATTTAACCCAATCTTAAGAAAAGGAACAGGTGCGGGGGTATCCGCCGCAATCCTAAGACACTCTTTGCGGCATTCAAAAGATGAAATTGAAGACTGAACGTTCCCTGAATTTTCGACCTGTTTACCAGGAACTGAGCCTCGGGAAGATGGATTAATCGACTCAGCCGAAGCCGCTAGTCACTTATTATTGTTGACATTGGTGGAAGTTGCACCAGAAGTTGAGCAGGAGGGAGTGCTATTTGAATTTGGGCAATTCTTGGCGATATGTGAGAAAGCCCCACATTTAAAACAGCCTTGTGATGAGCCCGCTTCATTATTTGCCCTACTAGATTTGATCAATGGGCACTTGTTCCGAAGATGGTCAGGCGACCCGCAAGCATAACATTTACGGGTTGTAACTGGTCGGCGAGGTGGAGGCCGAGGATTACTAAAAGAAGGAGGGGGTTCTTTCGCTACACGCAAGGAATCGGCGTATCTAACTCCTTCCGCTGAGACGGCCAATGCTTCAAGTTCGGAGAAGGTTTGCGGGCACGCCGCGAAACACAAGTATGACCTATACGATGGTGAAATACCTTCCACAATAGCTTGTACAATCTGATCTTCAGGGAAGTGAAGAGCAAACACCCTAGTATAGAACTTAATATCTTGGATGAAATCTGCCAAGTTTTCGTCCAACCGCTGTACACGATAATAGTACTTCTGAATCAGTGAGGACCTTGCCCTAGCCGGGATGAAGTTGGCTAGCAAGTGGGCGTGGAAGTCTTCAATAGATGATTGCTCGGCAATGGCTCTAACTATTTTGTCTGAGAGAATACCAATTGCATAGGGATAGATGATTTGCAGAATCTGACATGGGGAAAGAGAAAAAACAAGGGCATGATCCTGAAATTCAACTAAAAATCTTAAAAAAGAAATAACTTCACTGGTAGTGTTAACAGAAAACTTCGAGATACCTCTGAGCAACATTGCCAATGGATGAGGCAAGCTGCTGAACCCAGGTGACATAGTAGGTAAAGGTTTAAGTGGCAAAGACGTTAATTCAGAACGTACATTATTCAATGAGTTACGGCGTTCAGACTCGTCCAATGGGGCAGAGGTTTTTTGAGCTGCAACGGTTTTCCTATTGACATCTCCCTTAGGAGGCTCTTCCTCGCTACCTACATTCACCGTGGTGGGTTGATCGATTTTGGGAGGAACTTCCCTAGTTAACAATTGGGTAACCTTACTAGATAATTCAGAAAGATTTTCAAGAACCATACTAGCTTCCTTCCTCTGAACGTCATTCAACTTTAGAGACAACAGATCGTTAACTCTATTTCAAAAATGAAATAGCCTGGCTTGCACACGCTTAATTTGATTAGGAGAAGGATCATTTTCTTCAAAAAACTAACTACAGATGCTAGCTCAGTAGTATTGCCAGTGATCGTGGAAAGAGAGTCGTCAATTTCTTTCTCTCCCAAAGTGGGGATGGAAATGGGCAAATCAAGGGACTCTCTAAGCTTGTTTGTGTCTACCGCAACCGTGCCTCCAGATTGCACATTTCTTATAGTTAACTCATAGATCAACTCCTCCTTGCGCAAATAGTTAAGATGGAGAATATCGCGAGGGCCGTGCATGATGACAGAACAATTTTGAAAAAGGAAAAAGTAAAAATTCCAGCAAGTGAGAAAATAGAGTTGTAATCAAAGCAATGTTTAGCCGTCAAAAGGGGCTAAATTGAGACCCATTCAACCACGCTCTGCTACCACTTGTTCCGAGGTATCTGTGGAACAGCAGAGATGAAAGAAGGTGCGGGGGTGAACGGGTCTCAGGTTACGAAATTAAAGTTAATGTAAAATTTAACCAGGTTATATTTTCTTTGCAAAATCAAGAAATAACAAGCATGGCAGGTACAGAGTAGCAAGACAACAAAGGTACAATCACAGTATTTACAGGATTTGGGCTTCGAGCCCCGAACTCACAATTCTTGAGCAATTAGCCCAGTTTTACCCCAACACAAGTTTTAACAGAGGGGCAGAAAACCCATTCATGCCCAGGAGCACTTACTCCAAATTACACAGAAAAGCCTCCTCGAGGCATACAACACTCAATTTTCAAGAAAGAGCCGCTCGCTCTCAAAATTGAAGCCTATCAAGGGCCACACCAAATTCCACCTTCAAGCTGTCCTCTAAGGACATAAACACAGGGGTAATATACCCAACCTACTGAGGCCTATTAAGTGAGAAAAGGTTAATTACATGGCCTCTAAAATACCAACTTGAGGGGAGGCGATCTGCACTCCTAATACATTTGTTTGAAACCTATTTGGCACTAGGCCGTTAATGCAAGGGCTAATCCCATACTAAAGACGTGACTTTAGAAAGAAACAATTTACATTACGTTAAGGAAGAAAAGTAGTGAAAATAAGTTCACCTCAATGCAATATGAGTGGGAGCTCGAGAGGGTTAAGCACTCTCTATCCCGATATGTAGTTTAAAGAATAGAATAGATACTAAGTGTCTACATTTTAGGGAAAGGTTACATGGTGGAAAAGCTTCGGACCTGCCCCGAGAGTTAAACTGCTGAGCTAGCAAGAAAAGAAGTTATTAAACGGCTATTACCTTTTTGTTGAACTGCTTCCCGAAGAAAGAGACGCTTCCCGCCCCCTGCTATGTACTTTACACACTGAAAGATGGTACTGAAGCGGCCCGGAGACCCTAAAATCAGCAGTTTATATACTCTCGCGGAAAGTTCGAGGCGTTTGAGGAATGAGAACACCCTCCCACAAAACTTTATTGGCTAGGGTTAAGCAATATATCCCCTTTGGGGAAGATACATCTGATTGGTTATAAATTAATTAAAGAAATTCGGGATTGGCTAAATTCAAAACAAGGGGAAAGAAGGGGTTATACAGCCAACTTAAACAATAACAGAAAGAAATTTAACAAGAAACAAACTTTTGAAATAAAAATTTCTCCAAAAACAGTTCTTTCACTTCGCACTAGGGTGCACTATTGTAGTTCTTCAGTAGTGTCCTCTAGAAGAGAATGTTCACACTTCTTACTACAGGCAAAACAAAAATACATCGAAAACAACCCAGTTCAGAAACTTCAAAATTTCCGAGTAGTGACATCTTCTGAGAAACTTGAAAGTTAATACATTAGATAAAGTTCAGACTTCCTCCAGTAGGGGAGTTTCAACTGGCGCAAGGTTTGAATTAGCGGCGTGGAGGTTTACCGCCCGGTACAGTCACAATGATGGTAGTAGTGCTTTCTATTGCTTTCTGGAGAGTGACTCTACAAAGAACCCCAATTCAGTGTGCTCTTTCTTACACGACTTTTTAACAAGAAAACTACAGGAAATGCCCATCAAAAGGAAAGTTGTGCTCTTGTCCGACTCATGCGGTGGTCAAAATAAGAATAATGCTATGGTAATGTTCAGTGCTTGGTTGTCGAAAGATCTGAAAGTTGAGATTGAACATATTTTTCCTGTTAGAGGGCATTCTTTTAGCCAGTGTGATAGGAACTTCGGGAAATATGGCATTCTTCTAAAACAGGTTGAATGCATAAAAACTTGTGAAGAATATCTGAACATCATGAAGGACAGTAGGAAGCATCCATAACCCTTCAGTGCAGTAATAAAAGACTGGGTATCAGCACTTCGACCTATGTTTCTAAGAATGCCCTTTGCTAAAAGCAACAGATTCATGATACAGAAGTTTGTGCGACTTTATTACCATAATGGTGTTGTATCAGGGTCACAGTCCTACATTCCTAACTATGTGCCATTTACCTTCTTAAAGAGGAATGCTAGTTTTAATCTCAGTTTTAATGATTTGAGACTACTTGATGTAAGAAGGTGTGGTGTAAAAGTAGACAAAAGGGATGATATTCTTTCACTAATGAAATACTTAAAACCTGAAAATGTTGAATGGTATGTGAAGGTCATGTCTGTGTGTAATGATCCCCTAGAGTCTGCTAATGCAGCATGTGAAGATGAATTATCCTGATTTTGGTCAATGATGCGGTATTTGATTATTTCAAACAAGTAAGGTTTAGGTTGAGAGAATAATTTTGTAAATGAAAATAGGAATAAAAGTTGTTCAGAAAGGAATGTTTCTAATTTTATAACATTTCAAATATCTGTTGGGGGGGGGCGCAATTACCGTAGCCTAATACCTTAGTTGGGGAGAGCACTGCAGCAAACCTCTCTCGGCCCTTTACACAGTAAAGGAAAAAAGGTGAATATTAATAAAGAATAAACTTAATATTTTTACTTTTCTTAGTTTTAAATTTTTGCTTTTTTCGGAATTTGTTCCTAATTTTAGTAAGTTTAGACATTTTGGAGAACTGAGGTGGGATAAACAGCCACTTTTGTTCCTCTATAGTGAGCGATCATGCTTTCCTAACTCCCTGATCAACACTGGTGTATGGCAAAATATAATATTCCTGCTCTTCATGCAATAACAGCGTATAAAAGTAAAATTTAAATAACTCTGTCTTTCTTATTAGCCAGCAGATCAATAAAATTCTTAGGGAAATACATTTCTTGGCTCTTTTAAATGCCTTTAAATGAAATTCAGGTTGATTCCTAATATAACATTTAACTCAGAACATTTATAAACTTCAAGCTTCTGTTTCTCAAAATAACGTAAGTCTACTTATGCTGTTATTGCATCCAACTCCTCAATTACATTTTCTTATTATGTCTGGGTTATAGTGAAGGATTTGCTAGGCTGGTGGTTCATCTACTCCATACTAAGAACTTATACCTTGTGTTAAATTAACTGTGTAACTATTGCTTAATGTGTAAAATTTTACCCCTGTTCCAGCTTCGCTGGTGGTCCAGATGAGGTGTTGTAAAATTTGTCATTATTATATTTCTCTTCCAGGGACTGTGTTCCCCTCGTGGCTGTTCGGAGTGGTTGTGTGAAAATTTGTTTACAACCTTGACCCATGGTGAACTTTCTTTTCAGCTGATTACGTCTGCTATTCTGGTTTTCCCTGGTTACTACATGTCATGTGTGGTAATTGTGAGACTTATTGACATAGTGAGAGGTCATTTGATGGTAATGGTTTTTGTATAATGGATACTTACCTGGGACTAGTGCTATGGGAAATTGTTTCTATTTGACTTATGGGAGTCTTGTGCATGTTCCCTTGGTGATACTGTGTTGGCCGGGTTGAGTGGCTCAGACGGTTAAGGCGCTGGCCTTCTAACCCCAACTTGGCAGGTTCGATCCTGGCTCAGTCCGGTGGTATTTGAAGGTGCTCAAATACGACAGCCCCATGTCGGTAGATTTACTGACACGTAAAATAACTCCTGCGGGACTAAATTCCGGCACCTCGGCGTCTCCGGAGACCTTAAAAAAGTAGTTAGTGGGACGTAAAACAAATAACATTATTGATACTGTGTTGTTATTGTGTTGAATACTTGTATGAACATGTAGTGTAATGGTGACATATTGGTTTGAATCTAACTTGAATTTATTGGATTTGATGTTATGAAGGTAACCATGCGCAGTATGCTTATTCTTATGTACTCTGGGATGTTTTCCGTTGACTGAATGGTGATAGACTATGGCTGTATGACTAATCTGAGGTTCTATTGACCATTTAATTAAATTTGATGTGCCCATGTCAGGTAGTGCTGTCGTGCGATCATCCATTTCTACTGGTAATGTTTATTATGTGGTGTCCTACTTACCTTCTTGTTGTTTCTGGTACTTGGTGCATGAGGTCAAGTTGCAAATAGGTAGGATTTAAAAATTATGGGTGATGTTTTCTCTTCTTAACGCCTGTCGTTTCCGTGCACTGGTAAATGTAGTCACTGCTAGTCAGCTTCTTCCCCCTTGCATACATCTTTCCTGGGTATCTGCAAATTGAGTTTCTGCTCTAGTATGGTATTTCTGTTACTTCCTTCGATGAGTAGCGTCGTGCATAGTAGTAGAAGGGGATGATTCTGCTGCCGCCTCCTCCTCCTCCGGCCCTCGGCAGAGGCCTCCTCCTCACTGACCTCTGGCAAGGTTGTTTGTAAACAAAGCCACGTGCTTTTCAAAGTCATGTGCTTTTTTTGACAAGCCACGTGCTCATCAAAGTCACACCCTTTTTTGATAAGCCACGTGCTTTTCAAAGTCACGTGCTTTTTTGACAAGCCACGTGCTCTTCAAAGTCACGTGCTTTTTTGACAAGCCACGTGCTCTTCAAAGTCACACCCTTTTTTGACAAGCCACGTGCTCTTCAAAGCCACGTGCTTTTTTGACAAGCCACGTGCTCTTCAAAGTCACACCCTTTTTTGATAAGCCACGTGCTTTTCAAAGTCACGTGCTTTTTTGACAAGCCACGTGCTCTTCAAAGTCACGTGCTTTTTTGACAAGCCACGTGCTCTTCAAAGTCACACCCTTTTTTGACAAGCCACGTGCTCTTCAAAGCCACGTGCTTTTTTGACAAGCCACGTGCTCTTCAAAGTCACGTGCTTTTTTGACAAGCCACGTTCTCTTCAAAGTCACGTCCTTTTTTGACAAGCCACGTTCTCTTCAAAGTCACGCCCTTTTTTGACAAGCCACGTGCTCTTCAAAGTCACGTCCTTTTGTGACAAGCCACGTGCTCTTCAAAGTCACGTGCTTTTTGACAGCTGTCAGCGGCCATCTTTAGACAGCTGTCAGCGGCTATCTTTAAACAACAGACGAACACAAACTTCAGTGCTGGCATCCTGACGGGGAAAATCCTCATGGCTACCACCTTAGGCACGTGGTAGCGGGCAATTTGGAAAATCCATGTGCTTTTTTGACAGCTGTCAGCGGCCATCTTTACACATCAAAACTCAGTGCATTCCTGACGCCTAAGAGAGCGAGCCTAACCTCACATCCACCACCTTGAAGGGGGGATATCCTCAGTTTTACGACAAGATGCCCTTCCCGACGCTAATTGCACAACATGGCGGCTATGCACAGCTCCTGATGAGACGGCCAAGGGGGCTTGCGCAAGATGGCGGCTATACGTAGGCTCTTACGAGACGGCCATGGGCGATTGTACAAGATGGGGGCGGCTCTTATGAGACGGCTATGCGCGCTTGCGCAAGATGGCGGCTATACACAGGCTCTTAAGTTTGCATGTAGTCTGCTCGAAGTTATAAGGGGAAATCAAAGCACTACTGTGAGTTTTTGCTACTGCTTGCGAAAACGTAAACGGAAGCGACATGTCAACACAGCAAAAATACACATTACCTTGATCGCCCGCACATGATGGATACTGCGATTCAAAATACCGGTGATTTAATGTCTAGTTAATTGCTAGACCTTAGGCGTTAGGAAAGGCAACCGGCCGTAAAACAGATTCTTGCATTGTCGTCAAGAAGGCTATCTTTGATTCTAGCTAAAAGCTCAGCGCACACTACGTCTGTTAATGCCTCATACTCGAAAGCGCCGAGTACACAAATAGCTCAGGGCCTCGTGTTATTTCACCGCCCTTACCGACAGAGAATGTGTTTAAAAGAACAAGAGCTGACGAAGGGGTAGTCGGATAGGTTAGAAGCAATGGCAAGACATAGCTCGGAGCCCGAGTCTAGTCACCACAAACATTGGTACAAGAACATTGTTATGACATTACTTATAGCCCCCCGGTTAAGGCGCTGACACCGCGGTTAGCCGGTTCGAGTCCAGTAGGTCGAAACATTAGATGTTAGTCTGCAGTGACTAGATTGCATGCCAAAGGCCTGCATAAAATTCCAATCTTCTCTGTAGTGCTTGAGGGCATATCACGCTGTTGATGGCGATTTATCCGTCGGATGGAGACGTTAAGCATAACCTTCAATACTATTCGACAGGAGTAGGCTATGTGCCGGCACCGAGTTCTAGTCTCTCCGAGATGCATATTACGCTGTTGATCCATCGGATGGAGACGTTAAGCACAACCTGCAGTACTATTCGACAGGAGTAGGCTATGTGCCGGCACCGGATTTTACTCTCTCCGAGATGTATATTACGCTGTTGATCCGTCGGATGGAGACGTTAAGCACAGCCTTCAGTACTATTCGACAGGAGGAGGCTACGTGCCGGCACCGAATTTTACTATCTCCGAGATGTATATTACGCTGTTTATCCGTCGGATGGAGACGTTCAGCACAACCTTCAGTACTATTTGACAGGAGTAGGCTATGTGCCGGCACCGAATTTTACTCTCTCCGAGATGTATATTACGCTGTTTATCCGTCGGATGGAGACGTTCAGCACAACCTTCAGTACAATACGACAGGAGGAGGCTATGTGCCGGCACCGGGTTTTACTCTCTCCGAGATGTATATTACGCTGTTTATCCGTCGGATGGAACATTAAGAATAGTATAATTGGACAGTTCTGGCGCCGCCAACGCCACCGGGCTCCCAGAGGCCACCTCCACCACCACCACAGCCAGAGGCCTCCCAGATGCCTCCTCCACCACTACCACAGCCAGAGGCCTCCCAGAGGCCTGCTCCACCACCCGCGGGAAATTTGAATTTGTAAACAAAGCCACGTGCTTTTTGACAGCTGTCATCGACAACAACGCATCGCTAACCTCAGTACTGCCATCTTGACGGGCCTAAACCTCAGTAGTGCCAACTTAACCTAACTAGCGCGAGATAAACAAAGCCATGTGTTTTTTGACAGCCACGTGCTTTTGACAGACAACAACGCATCGCTAACCTCAGTACTGCCATCTTGACGGACCTAAACCTCAGTAGTACCAACGTAACCTAACTAGCGCGAGGTAAACAACGCCACATGTTTTTGACAGCCACGTGCTTTTTGACAGACAACAACGCATCGCTAACCTCAGTACTGCCATCTTGACGGGCCTAAACCTCAGAAGTACCAACTTAACCAAACTAGCGCGTGGTAAACAAAGCCACGTGCTTTTTGACAGCCACGTGCTTTTTTGACAGCTGTCATCCGCCATCTTTAAACCACAGAGCACTGTGCTGCCCTCTTTATCGCAGTAGCTGCAAATTCGTCACCTGTCATCCGCAGTGCTGCCATCTTGACGGGTCTAAACCTTAGTGCTACTCGGCAGTGCTGCCATCTTGGCGGGCCTAAACCTTAGTGCTACCAACTTAACCTAACTAGCGCGTGGTAAACAAAGCCACGTGCTTTTGACAGCCACGTGCTTTTTTGACAGCTGTCATCCGCCATCTTTAAACCACAGAGCACTGTGCTGCCCTCTTTATCGTAGTAGATGTAAATTCGTCACCTGTCATCGGCAGTGCTGCCATCTTGGCGGGCCTAAACCTTAGTGCTACCAACTTAACCTAACTAGCGTGAGATAAACAAATCTACGTGCTTTTGACAGCTCTCATCCGCCATATTTAATCTATAGAGCACAGTGCTGCCCTCTTTGGATACTTACCTTTGAAATGTGGTGGCGGATAATTTGAAAAATGCTTTTTGACAGCAGCCATCTTTAATCTAGAGAGCACCGCGCTGTCTTCTTTAGCTAGATACCTGTGGAGGCAGGCAATTCCACATGACAGCAGCCATCTTTAATCAAGAGAGCACCGTGCTGCCCTCTATGTGGTGGCGGCAAATTCTACATGCTCTTGTTTGGAAACAAACTCACGCGCTTTTTTTGACAGCCGTCATCCGCCATCTTTAATCAACAGAGCACAGTGCTGCACTCTTTAGCTAGATACCTTTGAAATGTGGTGGCGGCAAATTCTATGTGCTCTTGTTTGGAAACAAAGCCACGTGCTTTTTTGACAGCTGTCATCCGCCATCTTTAATCAATAGAGCACTGTGCTGCTATCATGCGGACAATTTCGTCAGCTGTCATCCGCCATCTTTAATCCACGGAACACCGTGCTGCCCTCTTTATGACATGTAGTAGCGGGCAATTTGAAAAGATCTGTTAGCTGTCATCCACCATCTTTAATCAAGAGTGCACCGTGCTGCCATCTTTAGCTAGATACCATTGAAATGTGGCGGCGGCAAATTGAAAAATTCCACGTGCTCCTGTTTAGTAAACAAAGTCACGCGCTTTTTTATCAGCTGTCATCCGCCATCTTACATCGCAAACCTCAGTGCTACACTCTTTAGGTACATACCTTTGAAATATAGTAGCGGATAATTTAAAAAAGAAAATTTCTACAGCAGCCATCTCTCGACGCTAATTGCACAAGATGGTGGCTATACATGACTCCTTAAAGGTGCTTATGCAAGATGGTCGCTATACATAGGTTCTTATGAGACGCCCTTGGGATGCTTGCGCAAGATGGCGGTTATACATGGCTCCTTATGAGATGCCCTAGGGATGCTTGCGCAAGATGGCGGTTGCTCTTATGAGGCGGCTTAAGGGTCCTTGCACAAGATGGCTAGAGACGCCCTAAGGATGCTTGCGCAAGATGGCGGACACAATATGGCGGCTATACACGTCTCCTTGTGAGACGCCTTAAGGGTGCTTGCGCAAGATGGCTGGTGCTCTTATGAAGAAAGCTAGCTTAGAGGCTAACGCGTCGTGCTAGTTCGATTCATTGAATTTGGGGCTTAAATGCAAAATGTTAAATATCTCGAAAGCGGTGCATCGTAGAGCAAAACGGACAAAACATTTTCTGCCCAGTACCTCGGTTCGCAGTACGAGGAACAAGAAAAACATAGTCTAATGATGAGATCAACGGTTCGGTTCCTACTTAGGCCCTTTGGCATTCGCTCTGTTTTAGCTTGTATTGAAGCAAGTCTTCGTAACATGATCAGGTTTAGCTATGGTATAGAGTATAACGTACCGTGTAGGTTCGATTCATTAAATTTGGGGCTTAAATGCAAAATGTTAAATATCTCGAAAACGGTGCATCGTAGAGCAAAACCTGATACCTAGGTTTGCAGTATCAGGAATAAGAAAAAAACATAGTCTAATGATGAGATCGACGGGTCGACCCCTACTTAGGCCCTTTGGCATTGGCAGCTATCTAATTCTACAAGATGGGGGCTATACATAGCTTCTTATGAGGCAGCTTAAGAGCGCTTGCACAAGATGGCTGCTGCTCTTATGAGACGCCCTAGGGGTGCTTGCGCAAGGTAGCAGCGACAAGACGGTGACTATACACAGCTCCTTATGATACGGTCTAGAGGTGCTCACACAAGATGGTGGCTGCTCTGATGAAGAAAGCTAGGTTTGCATCGTGCAGGTATCTTTACAGCACTAAACCTCATACCTTTGAAATGTGGTGGCGGGTAATTTGAAAAATTCTACGTGCTTTTTCTTAACAGCAGCTATCTTTAAACAATAGCGGCTATACATAAGCTGTTAAGGCCTCCTCTTATGTCAAGGCATAGCTCTATCGAACAAGTTTAAACCTGCATCGGGATAGCTAGAGTAAGCACGTTCTGCAGTGATAACGTCATTACCGGGCGAGTTGGCCGTGCGCGTAGAGGCGCGCGGCTGTGAGCTTGCATCCGGGAGATAGTAGGTTCGAATCCCACTATCGGCAGCCCTGAAAATGGTTTTCCGTGGTTTCCCATTTTCACACCAGGCAAATGCTGGGGCTGTACCTTAATTAAGGCCACGGCCGCTTCCTTCCAACTCCTAGGCCTTTCCTATCCCATCGTCGCCATAATACCTATCTGTGTCGGCGCGACGTAAAGCCCCTAGCAAAAAAACGTCATTATGCATGTTTAGACTTGCAAATCACTAACGAAACATAACAAGACTAGAATCGAACACTGCACTCTATGCCGTTAACTTTATCATGTGATCGGAACATTGATTGAAGTGTTTAGAACACTAAATAAGTAGAACCGAACACTGTACTCGATACAACATGTCAGGGGATACCTTTGTTCTAAGATGATTAGATTACCGCACATTCCTTGTAGGGCTAATAGGCTAAAGGGCTAAAGGGGTAATGGGCTAAAGGGCTAATGGGCTAGAGGGCTAGGGTGCCTCTCCTCTCTTTATCCGGGCTTGAGACCGGCTCTACAACTAGAGGCTGAGTTAACACCCTAAGGAAGGGAGAATGTTGAGAAATAATCTATACGAATATAGCTACTCGATCGACTATATACTGCAGATGGATGACTTAGGTGAGGGTAAGCGCTTACTTAATAATACCTACACGACGTAATTCATACTCTATTTCAAAAATATCTTCTTTGTACTGTGTGTAACCAGCATCATGATAGGCTCTTAGCAGTTGTAAACGTTTTACGAGTACGTTGGGGTCTTTACAGTAGCTTATATCAACATAGGGTAACAGAGGCTTGTTGTGAACTTTGAGTCTATATGCAGACAGTTGATGTGCAGGGACTTGTTTTGATGTAATACGTGCTTCAGCAGTAGCGTTTCTAGGTACAAACTTAAATTGTTTCGATAGCGATGAAGCGTTGAAATTTCCTTCTTCTTTACCTTGCATCTCTTCTTGAGATGTTTGCACTTCGACAGAACGTGTAGTAGGCTTAGGAAATGAAGTAAAATCATCAGGCTGTAATGCCAATGAATTTTCTTCTTCTTCAACTTTCCCTTTACTACTGTTTTGATCAACATCATTATCCTTATTATCATAATCATGATCTTGCCTCTCTTTATCTTGAAGTTTGTGCTTAGTAACAGAACTTGCAGCAGGCCTAGACAACAAGGGAGAATTAAAAATCTCTCGCAGAGGTGTACTTTTTAAACATAAATCAGTGTTCGCTGGAATATGGTTGAGCTCTTTGTATTTTGTTCCCGATGAAGCTACATTACACGCGGCTTCATGACGTTGAGCGTTGTATGCGTTCTTGAACTCTCTTCTACAATGTTTGCATTGAAAAATTGTCCTACATGATATCTCATGACGTCTCCTGTGATAGCTTCGGGAAAATGCTTTTCCACACTCTTCGCAAATATACCTAGACATAGGTTTTTCCATGACGGACTTTTATCTTCTGCTAACAGATTCTTCTTTAAATCTACTCGACATTTGTTACTCTCTACTTCGATGATGCGAACAGCTTAGCGATTAACAGTAAACTAACACAAAAGCGTATAACCAAGGTAGCAACAGTAAGGTTTAAGCCCATCAAGATGGCAAGAGTGAGGTTAGCGACGTTCTGCTGTTGGATTTTAAATTCCGCGCTATAACATGCATAAGGTGGCAGCCTTGAGGTTTACCGCCGTAAAGATGGCAGCAGTGAGGTTAGCGACGCTCTATTGTCCTTCAAAATGAGGTTAGTGTTCGTCAAGAAGACAGCTGTCAAAAAAGCACGTGGCTATGTTTACCAAACAAGAGCACGTGGTCGTGACGGACGGTCACGTAGTATGCTGCTTCAGCATGCAAAGTTCAATGTCTACACCTACGTAGTAAACACTCTGCTATGTTCACAAAATTTTTACTCATAACTATTTTTTATGCTTTAAGTTCGTGCACATAGGTTATGTTGAGATAGCAGCACACGTACAAGCGATGGTCACGTGCTCTAGTAGAAGATGCATGCATTATCAAAAGGTGATATGTACACGCTTTTAAACCTTGCTATTCTTACTGCTACTATGTTCGCAAGATTTTCAAAGATCGCTATTTTTTGTGCTTTAAGTTCGTTCGCATAGGTCATGCTAAAGTAGCAGAGCAAACACATGCGAACGTTGTACATTCTAGCGGGATGTGTTTAGTATGATAGTTGATGCATGCAAAATCGATAGGTGTTGTGTACACACTTTGAAACTTAACTATTCTTTGTGCTTTAAATCCGTGCACATAGGTTATGCTAAGACAGCAGCACACTCTAGCGGGGGAAGTTTTGTACTCTAGTTGATGCATGTATAATCGATAGGCAATGCGTACACGCTTTTAAAACATTGCTATTCTTACTGTTGCTGCTGCTATGTTCACAAGATTTTTATACATCGCTATTCTTTATGCTTTAAGTTCATGCGTGTAAGTTATACTAACTTAGCAGCATACTTATAAGGTTGTTGCACGCTCTAGTGGAAAAAGTTTAGTAAGAAAGACGATGCATGCAAAATCGATAGGTGATGTGTACACGCTTTGAACTTGGCTATTCTTTGTGCTTTAAGTTCGTGCACATATGTTATGTTAAGGTTGCAGCATGCACAAGCAATGATCGCACGCTCTAGTAGAAGAAGTTTAGTACAAGAGTTAATGCGTGCAAAATTGACAGGTGTTGTGTACACGCTATTATTTGTGCTTTAAGTTCACGCACATAGGTAGCAGCACACAATTGCGAACGTTGTACACTCTAGCGGTAGAAGTTTAGTACGATAGTCGATGCATGCAAAATCGATAGGTGATGTGTACACGCTTTGAACTTGGCTATTCTTTGTGCTTTACCTTTATACACATACGTTAGCAATACACATATGCGATCGTTGTACACTCTGGCGGTAAAAAATAGTCGATGCATGCAAAATCGATAGATGATATGTACACGCTGTGAAACATGGCTATTCTTTGTACTTTAAGTTCGTGCGTATAGGTTATGCTAAGATAGCAGTATAATCTAGCGGAAGAAGTTTAGTACGATAGCTGATGCATGCAAATCGATAGGTAATGTGTACACGCTGTGAAACATGGCTATTCTTTGTACTTTAAGTTCGTGCGTATAGGTTATGCTAAGATAGCAGCACAATCTAGTAGAAGAAGTTTAGTGTGATAGTTGATGTATCCAAAATCGACAGGTGATGTGTACACGCTGTGAAACATGACTATTCTTCGTACTTTAAGTTCATGCGTATAGGTTATGCTAAGATAGCAGCACAATCTAACGGAAGAAGTTTAGTATGATAGTCGATTCATGTAAAATCAATAGGTAATGTGTACACGCTTTGAAACATGGCTATTCTTTGTACTTTAAGGTCATGCGTATAGGTTATGCTAAGATAGCGGAAGAAGTTTAGTGTGATATTTGATGCATGCTAAATCGATAGGTGATGTGTACGCGCTTTGAAACATAGCTATTCTTTCTACTTTAAGGTCATGCGTATAGGTTATGCTAAGATAGCAGCACAATCTAGCGGAAGAAGTTTAGTACGAGAGTCGATGCATGCAAAATCGATAGGTAATGTGTACACGCTTTGAAACATGGCTATTCTTTGTACTTTAAGGTCATGCGTATAGGTTATGCTAAGATAGCAGCACAATCTAGCGGAAGAAGTTTAGTACGAGAGTCGATGCATGCAAAATCGATAGGTAATGTGTACACGCTTTGAAACATGGCTATTCTTTATACTTTAAGTTCATACGTATAGGTTATGCTAAGATAGCAGCACGATCTAGCGGAAGAAGATTAGTGCGATATTTGATGCATGTACAATCGATAGGTGATATCTACACGCTTTAAAACATGGCTATTCATACTGCTGCTAAGATTTTTAAACATAGCTAATCCTAATGCTGCTCTTAACGACGTAGAGCTAAGGATTGATTACGTGACCGTGACGTCACGACCACGTGCTCTTGTTTGGTAAACATAGCCACGTGCTTTTTTGACAGCTGTCTTCTTGACGAACCCTAACCTCATTCTGAAGGACAATAGAGCGTCGCTAACCTCACTGCTGCCATCTTTACGGCGGTAAACCTCAAGGCTGCCACCTTATGCATGTTATAGCGCGGAATTTAAAATCCAACAGCAGAACGTCGCTAACCTCACTCTTGCCATCTTGATGGGCTTAAACCTTACTGTTGCTACCTTGGTTATACGCTTTTGTGTTAGTTTACTGTTAATCGCTAAGCTGTTCGCATCATCGAAGCAGAGAGTAACAAATGTCGAGTAGATTTAAAGAAGAATCTGTTAGCAGAAGATAAAAGTCCGTCATGGAAAAACCTATGTCTAGGTATATTTGCGAAGAGTGTGGAAAAGCATTTTCCCGAAGCTATCACAGGAGACGTCATGAGATATCATGTAGGACAATTTTTCAATGCAAACATTGTAGAAGAGAGTTCAAGAACGCATACAACGCTCAACGTCATGAAGCCGCGTGTAATGTAACTTCATCGGGAACAAAATACAAAGAGCTCAACCATATTCCAGCGAACACTGATTTATGTTTAAAAAGTACACCTCTGCGAGAGATTTTTAATTCTCCCTTGTTGTCTAGGCCTGCTGCAAGTTCTGTTACTAAGCACAAACTTCAAGATAAAGAGAGGCAAGATCATGATTATGATAATAAGGATAATGATGTTGATCAAAACAGTAGTAAAGGGAAAGTTGAAGAAGAAGAAAATTCATTGGCATTACAGCCTGATGATTTTACTTCATTTCCTAAGCCTACTACACGTTCTGTCGAAGTGCAAACATCTCAAGAAGAGATGCAAGGTAAAGAAGAAGGAAATTTCAACGCTTCATCGCTATCGAAACAATTTAAGTTTGTACCTAGAAACGCTACTGCTGAAGCACGTATTACATCAAAACAAGTCCCTGCACATCAACTGTCTGCATATAGACTCAAAGTTCACAACAATCCTCTGTTACCCTATGTAGATATAAACTACTGTAAAGACCCCAACGTACTCGTAAAACGTTTACAACTGCTAAGAGCCTAATAAGATGTACAATATTATAGGGAAGGATCCACCTTTCAATACTCCGTAGTAAAAAGTAGTTACAACCTGTTTAATGGGACCGGTTTCAACACATTTAGAGTGTCATCATCAGCCAAATAGCGAAGATCTTAACAATAACTAACATATTAAACATAGGCAAAATATTAACATTGTATCACATCGTGGCAATTCAGTTAATGTGATACTATGTTAATATTTTGCCTATGTTTAATATGTTAGTTATTGTTAAGATCTTCGCTATTTGGCTGATGATGACACTCTAAATGTGTTGAAACCGGTCCCATTAAACAGGTTGTAACTACTTTTTACTACGGAGTATTGAAAGGTGGATCCTTCCCTATAATATTGTACATCTTATTTTCTCTATTCAATACGGAACAATAATGAAGTTTTTAACTTTATATGCTAAGAGCCTATCATGATGCTGGTTACACACAGTACAAAGAAGATATTTTTGAAATAGAGTATGAATTACGTCGTGTAGGTATTATTAAGTAAGCGCTTACCCTCACCTAAGTCATCCATCTGTAGTATATAGTCGATCAAGTAGCTATATTCGTATAGATTATTTCCCAACATTCTCCCTTCCTTAGGGTGTTAACTCCGCCTCTAGTTGTAGAGCCGGTCTCAAGCCCGGATAAAGAGAGGAGAGGCACCCTAGCCCTCTAGACCATTAGCCCTTTAAGCCATTAGCCCATTAGCCCTTTAGCCCATTAGCCCTTTAGCCTATTAGCCCTACAAGGAATGTGCGGTAATCTAATCCTCTTAGAACAAAGGTATCCCCTGACATGTTGTATCGAGTACAGTGTTCGGTTCTACTTATTTAGTGTTCTAAACACTTCAATCAATGTTCCGATCACATGATAAAGTTAACGGCATAGAGTGCAGTGTTCGATTCTAGTCTTGTTATGTTTCTTTAGTGATTTGCAAGTCTAAACATGCATAATGACGTCATCACTGCAGCACGTGCTTACTCTAGCTATCCCGATGCAGGTTTATGCCTTGACATAAGAGGAGGCCTTAACAGCTTATATATAGCCGCTATTGTTTAAAGATAGCTGCTGTTAAGAGAAAGCACGTAGAATTTTTCAAATTACCCGCCACCACATTTCAAAGGTATGAGGTTTAGTGCTGTAAAGATACCTGCACGATGCAAACCTAGCTTTCTTCATCAGAGCAGCCACCATCTTGTGTGAGCACCTCTAGACCGTATCATAAGGAGCTGTGTATAGTCGCCGTCTTGTCGCTGCTACCTTGCGCAAGCACCCCTAGGGCGTCTCATAAGAGCAGCAGCCATCTTGTGCAAGCGCTCTTAAGCTGCCTCATAAGAAGCTATATATAGCCCCATCTTGTAGAATTAGATAGCTGCCAATGCCAAAGGGCCTAAGTAGGGGTCGAACCGTCGATCTCATCATTAGACTATGTTTTTTTCTTGTTCCTGGTACTGCAAACCTAGGTATCAGGTTTTGCTCTACGATGCACCGTTTTCGAGATATTTAACATTCTGCATTTAAGCCCTAAATTTAATGAATCCAACCTGCACGGTACGTTATACTCTCTACCATAGCTAAACCTGATCATGTTACGAAGACTTGCTTCAATACAAGCTAAAACAGAGCGAATGCCAAAGGGTCTAAGTAGGAACCGAACCGTTGATCTCATCATTAGACTATGTTTTCCTTGTTCCTCGTACTGCGAACCGAGGTACTGGGCAGAAAATGTTTTGTCCGTTTTGCTCTACGATGCACCGCTTTCGAGATATTTAACATTTTGCATTTAAGCCCCAAATTTAATGAATCGAACTAGCACGACGCGTTAGCCTCTAAGCTAGCTTTCTTCATAAGAGCAGCAGCCATATTGCGCAAGCACCCTTAAGGCGTCTCATAAGGAGTCGTGTATAGCCACGATCTTGCGTCCGCCATCTTGCGCAAGCATCCTTAGGGCGTCTCTAGCCATCTTGTGCATGGACCCTTAAGCCACCTCATAAGAGCAACCGCCATCTTGCGCAAGCATCCCTAGGGCGTCTCATAAGGAGCCTTGTATAACCGCCATCTTGCGCAAGCATCCCAAGGGCGTCTCATAAGAACCTATGTATAGCGGCCATCTTGCATAAGCACCTTTAAGGAGTCATGTATAGCCACCATCTTATGCAATTAGCGTCGAGAGATGGCTGCTGTAGAAATTTTCTTTCTAAATTATCCGCCACCATATTTCATCTAAAGAGTGTAGCACTGATGTTTGCGATGTAAGATGGCGGATGACAGCTGACAAAAAGCGCGTGAGTTTGTTTACTAAACAAGAGCACGTGGAATTTTTCAATTTGCCGCCACCACATTTCAAAGGTATCTAGCTAAAAATGGCAGCACGGTGCTCTCTTGATTAAAGATGGCGGATGACAGCTAACAGAACTTTTCAAATTGCCCGCTACTACATGTCATAAAGAGGGCAGCACGGTGCACTGTAGATTAAAGATGGCGGATGACAGCTGACGAAATTGTCCGCATGATAGCAGCACAGTGCTCTATTGATTAAAGATGGTGGATGACAGCTGTCAAAAAAGCACGTGGCTTTGTTTACTAAACAAGAGCACATAGAATTTTTCAAATTGCCGCCACCACATTTCAAAGGTATCTAGCTAAAGATGGCAGCACGGTGCTCTCTTGATTAAAGATGGCGGATGATAGCAAACAGAACTTTTCAAATTGCCCGCTACTACATGTCATAAAGAGGGCAGCACGGTGCTCTGTGGATTAAGGATGGCGGATGACAGCTGACGAAATTGCCCGCATGATAGCAGCAGAGTGCTCTATTGATTAAAAATGGTGGATGACAGCTGTCAAAAAGCACGTGGCTTTGTTTCCAAACAAGAGCACATAAAATTTTTCAAATTGCCGCCACCACATTTCAAAGGCATCTAGCTAAAGAGTGCAGCACTGAGGTTTGTGATGCAAGATGGCGGATGACAGCTGTCAGAAAAAAGCACGTGAGTTTGGTTCCAAACAAGAGCACGTGGAATTTCCCGCCACCACAAAGAGGGCAGCACTGTGCTCAAAGGTGGCTGCTGTCAAAAAGCATTTTTCAAATTATCCGCCACCACATTTCAAAGGTAAGTAGCTAAAGAGGGCAGCACTGTGCTCTATAGATTAAAGATGGCGGATGACAGCTGTCAAAAAAGCACGTGGATTTGTTTATCTCGCGCTAGTGAGGTTAGGTTGGTAGCACTAAGGTTTAGGCCCGCCAAGATGGCAGCACTGCCGATGACAGGTGACGAATTTTACATCTACTACGATAAAGAGGGCAGCACAGTGCTCTGTGGTTTAAAGATGGCGGATGACAGCTGTCAAAAAAGCACGTGGCTGTCAAAAAGCACGTGGCTTTGTTTACGACGCGCTAGTTAGGTTAAGTTGGTACTACTGAGGTTTAGGTCCGTCAAGATGGCAGTACTGAGGTTAGCGATGCGTTGTTGTCTGTCAAAAGCACGTGGCTGTCAAAAAACACGTGGCTTTGTTTATCTCGCGCTAGTTAGGTTAAGTTGGCACTACTGAGGTTTAGGCCCGTCAAGATGGCAGTACTGAGGTTAGCGATGCGTTGTTGTCGATGACAGCTGTCAAAAAGCACGTGGCTTTGTTTACAAATTCAAATTTCCCTCGGGTGGTGGAGGAGGCCTCTGGGAGGCCTCTGGCTGTGGTGGTGGTGGAGGAGGCATCTGGGAGGCCTCTGGCTGTGGTGGAGGTGGTCTCTGGGTGCCCGGTGGCGGTGGCGGCGCCAGAACTGTCCAATTATACTACTATTAAGCACAACCTTCAGTACTATTCGACAGGAGTAGGCTATGTGCCGGCACCGGGTTTTACTCTCTCCGAGATGCATGTTACGCTGTTGATCTGTCGGATGGAGACGTTAAGCACAACCTTCAGTACTATTCGACAGGAGTAGGTTATGTGCCGGCACCGGGTTTCACTCTCTCTGGGATGCATATTACGCTGATGATCCGTCGGATGGAGACGTTATGCAGAACCTTCAGTACTATTCGACAGGGGTAGGCTATGTGCCGGCACCGAGATGCGTGAGTCTCGGACAAGAGATACCGTGGGTGTAATTCTACGCCTCCTACTTACAGGGGATGTGTTTGTAATCTCTTACCTAGTTCTACAAAAATGTTGTTGTTCGATGCTGCGAGAAGAAGTTAGAGATAAGACAAGCTGCTGGCCACTGCACATTCGCTCATCTCTGGAATGTCGCACACACAGCATTTTTCACTGAGCAAAGTCCATCGCTCGCTCGCAAATGTATCATAAGAAATTACTCAACAGTAGCTCAGTCAGTTGTAACAAGTTCAGTCTAGTAATACGTCAGTCGCTAACTAACACTCTCGGGTTTAGAGCCCTAAAGACACATACTAAGCGCCCAGCTCAATGCCTCAAAGGTCGCTCCCAAGTTAACAGGCAGGGAATACCGCAAGTGTTGTTAAGAGCCCCGCAACTCTCAAGTTCAGAAGAGTCCTGGAGGAAGTTCCAGGCAGGGAATACCGTGATCCTCTTCTAAACTCCTAGCTCAATGCCTCAAAGGTCGCTCCTAAGTTAACAGGCAGGCAATACCGCAAGTGTTGTTAAGAGCCCCGCAACTCTCAAGTTCACAAGAGTCCTGGAGGGGGTTCTAGGCAGGGAATACCGTGAGCCTCCTCTAAACTCCTAGCTCAAGGCCCCAAGAGTCGCTGCCAAGTTAACAGGCAGGGAATACCGCAAATGTTGTTAAGAGCCCCGCAACTCTCAAGTTCAGAAGAGTCCTGGATGGGACTCTAGGCAGGGAATACCGTCAGCTTCCTCTAAGCGCCCAGCTCAATGCCTCAAAGGTCGCTCCTAAGTTAACAGGCAGGGAATACCGTAGGTGTTGTTAAGAGCCCCGCAACTCTCAAGTTCAGAAGAGTCCTGGAGGTTCTAGGCAGGGAATACCGTGAGCCTCCTCTAAACTCCTAGCTCAAGGCCCCAAGAGTCGCTCCCAAGTTAACAGGCAGGGAATACCGTAGGTGTTGTTAAGAGCCCCGCAACTCTCAAGTTCAGAAGAGTCCTGGAGGTTCTAGGCAGGGAATACCGTGAGCCTCCTCTAAACTCCTAGCTCAAGGCCCCAAGAGTCGCTGCCAAGTTAACAGGCAGGGAATACCGTAGGTGTTGTTAAGAGCCCCGCAACTCTCAAGTTCAGAAGAGTCCTGGAGGGGGCTCCAGGCAGGGATTGCCGTCAGCTGCCTCTAAACTCCTAGCGCAAGGCCCCAAGGGTCGCTGCCAAGTTAACAGGCGGAGAATACCGTAGGTGTTGTTAAGAGCCCCTCTCTTAAGGGCCCCATAGACGGTCCGTCTTACTGTCCATCTTGCCCGCGCAGTTTTAAGATGAGAAGTAAGACGGAACACGGAAGAGGACACAGACGCTTCGTTTTGCTGTCAGACTTGCGATCAGTTTTCGCTAGTCGTGCACGGATAACATGTTAGTGGAACTTCTAATTTACACCGCTCTGCAATCAAATAAAAATCTAAATCAAACTCTAAAAAGAAAAGGGCTTGATCAAAATGGGCAAAAGCTTGGTTACTTAAACGAGGTACACTGTCGCATATAAATCTGATGAAAGATTTAACTCTTGAACCAGGTGACTGAGGATGGACAGTGAAACGTAATTACACCTTCACTTGGTAGCGCCCCATATTAGAAAGAATGACAGTGCAATGAGACGGGCAAAAACACCGCATGAACGACTCAACGTCACACTTCGTTTCCTAGCAACCGGAAGAAGTAACGAAGATCTGAAATTTTTCGCTGCAATTTCAGCCCAGTCTTTGGGAGTAATTATTCCTGTGACTTGCGCTGCAATATATAAGGTGCTCAAGAAACAGTATCTCAAAGTAAGTAAAATGTATTTATAAGTTTCTTGTACAAGGTAAAAGGAAATGTATTTCATGTTAATTTAATATAAAACAAGGTATAATGTATGCTTAGAGTACAATAAGAAAGAATTATATTATATAACGGAGTGTGAAAATTAACAGTCTTCACCCAACCAACCTAAAAAAAAAATTAATTACATTGGGTTAAATTATATTTTAGTTGCGTGATTTAATAATGTACAGCGCGGTACACCTCTACGACGCAAGTTCAAATCTTGCGCCAATTGAAACTTCTCTACTGGAGAAACCCGGAACTTTAACTACTGAACTAACTCTAGGGTTTATCAGAAGATGTCACTGAGTGTTTGTGATTTACTTTTGTTTTTCAGTGATCAAGAAGTGTGGACATTCTCTAACAGATGTCTCTACCAAAAATGATGGTAATAAATACACTCTGGTGCAATGAAAGGAACTCTCTTGAAGAAATGTTGTATTCATAAGTTTTGTCCTTACTAAATTTTGTTCTGCGGTTTGTGGGTTGGCAACATTAATCCTTTCTTTCCGCCTGTTTTGAATTTAGCCAATCCGTAATTTCTGTAATTAATTTTCCTCCAATCATTGCTTTCTTCTTCAAATTTCCATGTGTAATTATTAGTCAACCAATAAAAATTGAGGGGGTATGTCTACTCATTCCTGAAAGGTCTCGAATTTTCCACGAGGATATAAAACTGCTGATTTTCTTGTCTCGGGGCCACTTCAGTAACATCTAGCGTAGTGTGTGAATATGTAGCAGGGGGCGGGAAGCGCCTCTTTCTTCGGACAGCAGTTCTTCAATAAGGTAATGGCCTTTTAACATCTTTATTTCTTGCTAGCTCAGCAGTTTAACTCTCGGGGAGGGTTCGAAACCTTTAATATGTAAACTATTAAACATGTAAACCCTTTTCCTGGTAAACTTCAGTTTTCTTGAACTTTAATTCGGGGATAGAGTGTGCTTTACCCTCTCGACTCCCCTTCATTTGAAATTGAGGTGAATACGTTTTCGTAGCCGTTTCTTCTCTTCCTTAATGTATTAAAGTTTTCTCATACGAGTCGCCTCCCTAGCTTGGGATTAGCCCCTGTGTATCGGCCTAGAGTCACTTAGGTTTTAAAATGTAGATTTAGGAGTGAATATTCACGCCTCCATCCTTTTTGTTTTGGGCCTTTTAAATTAACCTAGTTTTTGCACACTAAGGCCCAGTAGATTGGGTACGAGATACCCCTGTTTCTTTATTATGCCTTGATGGCAGTTTGAGTAGAAGTCTCTTATTGCCTTTATAGGCTTGAAAGATCGAGAGCGGGTCAGCTCTTTATGGTGTTGTGGTAAAAGTGCCTTAGAGAGGCTTGAGATGTAAAGTTGGGAGCTAATGCTCCATTGTAATTAAGGGTTTTCTGCCCTTCGGTAATTTGTGGTTGTGAGCTGAGAGTTCAGAAATTATACTTGGTGCTCGAAGCCCAAACTTTGTAACTAACTGTAATTCGTAATTTCTTTATTTGTTGTTCTGCTACTTGGCGCCTGTTATACTCTGTTATTTGTTGATTTTGAAAAGAAAATATAACCTTTGTTAAAGTTTTAAATTAACCTTAATTTTGTAGTTGAGACCTATTCCTGCCCGCACCTTATTTCACCTCTGACTTCCACGGATAACTCCGTAACAAGTGGTAGCAGAGCGTGGTTGAATGGGTCTCAAGTTAGCCCCTTTTGACGGCTAAACATTGCTTTTGATTCGAACTCTAACAGTTTTCTCCGTCGCTGGAATCTTTCGATTTTTCTAAATTTGTAAAGTGTCTGTCATCATGCCCGGACCTCGCGATGTCCTCTATCCCGGCTATTTGCGCAAGGAGGAATTAATCTATGAATTAACAATTAGAAATATGCAATCTGGAGGCACGGTTGCGGTAGATACCAACAAGCTTAAAGATTCCCTTGATTTGCCTATTTCCATCCTCACTTTGGGAGAGAAAGAGATTGACGACTCTCTCTCTCCACGATCACTGACAATACTACGAAGCTAGCATCCGTAGTTAGTTTTTTTTGAAGAAAATGATCCTTCTCCAAATCAACTTAAACGTGTGCAAGCTAGATTGTTTTATTTTTGTAATAAAGTTAACGATCTGTTGTCTCTAAAGTTGAAGGACATTCTTGGGAAGGAGGCTAGTGCTCTTCTCGAAAACCTTTCCACATTGTCCAGTAAGGTTAGCCTATTGTTAACTGGGGAGTCCCTCCCAAAACCGACCAACCCGCTACGGTAAACGTACTTAGCGAGGAAGACTCTTCTAAGGGAGAAGAAAATAGGAAAGCAGTAGGAGTTCAACAAACCTCTGCCCCATTAGACAATGAGTTTGAACGTCGTACCTCTTTGAATAATGCACCTTCTGAAACAGCTTCTCCGCCACTTAGGCCTCTACCTACTATGTCACCTGGCTTCAGCAGTTTGCCCCATCCTTTAGCAATGTTGCTCAGAGGTATTCTGAAGTTCTCCGTCAATTCCACCAGTGATGTTATTGCCTTTCTTAGATTTTTTGTTGAGTTTCAGGATCATGCTCTTGTTTTTTCTCTTTCCCCGTGTCAAATTTTGCAGATCATTTATCCCTATTCAATTGGTGTTCTATCTGACAAAATAGTAAGAGCCATTGCTGAACAATCATCTATCGAAGACTTCCACGCCCATTTGTTAGCTAACTTTATTCCGGCGAGGGCAAGGTCATCTCTAATACAGAAGTACTATTATAGAGTACAGAGGTTGGATGAAAACTTGGCAGACTTCATCCAAGATATTAAGTTCTATACTAGGGTATTTGCCCTCCATTTTCCAGAAGATCAAATTGTACAGGCTATTGTGGAAGGAATTTCCCCATCTTACAGGTCATATTTGTGCTTTGCGTCGCGTCCGCAAACTTTTGCCGAGTTGGAAGCTATGGCTGTTTCAGCCGAACGGGTTAGATACGCCGACACCTTACGTGTCGCGAAAGAACCCCCTCCATCCTCTAGTAATTTTCGGCCTCCACCTCGCCGAACCTTCACTGCCCGTAAATATTATGCTTGCGGGTCGCCTGACCATCTGCGGAACAAGTGTCCTTTAGTTAAATCTAGCGGGACAAAGAATGGAGCAGGGCCATCTCAAGGATGTTTTAAATGCGGCGCTTTCTCCCATATTGCCAAAAATTGCCCGAATTCGAATAGCACTCCCTCCTGCTCAACTTCGGGTGCAACTTCCACCAACAATCAAAAGTGACTAGTGGCTTCGGCTGAGTCGACTAACTCTTCCTTGCGAGGCTCAGCCCCAAGTAAACCTGCCGAAAGCTCAGGGAAATTTCGTTCCTCTAATTCATCTTTTGAAGGTCCCAAAGAATGTCTTAGGATTGCGGCGGATACTCCCGCTCCGGTCCCATTTCTCAGAATTGAATTGAATAATGAGCCCGTAACTACTCTTTTAGATTCTGGCAGTGTGTGTTCCATTATTTCGGCCGAATGGTATTCTAAATTAAAATCTGTGTGTAAACTTCCAGATTTTTCTTCGTCTTCGCTTCAATATGTTTCGTCTAACTCATCTCCATTAGAAATTTTAGGTTCTCTGTATGCCAAAATCCGCATTTTGAAATTCACTTGGAAAGTAAAACTGTTCGTGGCTAAGCACTTGTCTTGCCCCATTATATTGGGAGCGGACTTCCTGTCTCACACTGGTCTAGTGCTCGACCTTCAGAGCAAGTCGTGCACTTTCAAATTTGCTAGTAAATTCAAAATCCCTTTATTAAAATGTAGTTCTGTCTCATGTTCATCTATTTCGCCTACCCAGGATGAGATGTTGTTAGATCTTAGACATCTACCTGAGGACCAGGCTGAGAGTATTCGCAAGTTGTGTCAGTCGTTTCCAGAAGTTTTCTCTGATACTCTTGGCGTTACTGACCTTATAGAATACAAGATTGAGGTTACGGATTCGATTCCAGTCCGGTTTCAACCTTATAGGCTGTCTCCAGCTAAAATGAAGTCGTTGAAGGAAATCATAGATCAGATGTTGAAGGATGGTATAATTCGGCCCTCTAAGTCGGCGTATTCATCGCCTATTTTCCTTGTTCCGAAACCCCAAGGTGGCTTCAGGCCTGTGATTGATTACAGGGCTCTCAATCGGAAGGTGGGGTTACAATCTGTGCCCCTTCCCGACCTTCATTCTTGTTTTTCATGGTTTCGTAAAGCTATGTTCTTCACCATCTTAGACCTCAATCAGGCCTATAACCAGATCCCTCTGGCTGAAGAATCTAAACATCTGACAGCTTTTGCCACTGATTGGAACCTGTACGAATACAACCGCGTGCCTTTCGGGCTCCCCACGGGAGCAGCCGTGCTTACGAGACTGCTAGATAGGGTCTTCTCCGACATCAAATTTGAGTATTTATACCATCATCTTGATGATGTCGTATTTTCTGAGACCTTTGAAGAACACCTAGATTATCTGAAAGAGGTCCTGAGTCACCTTCGTAAGGCAGGGTTAACAGTTAAGCTGTCCAAAATTGCTTTCGCTAAACCTTCCATGTCATTTCTAGGGCACATTGTGTCGCCCGATGGTGTCGCTGTAGATCATTCTAGAACACAGGCCATCCGTGTTTTCAAGCCTCCCAAGGACATCAAAGGTATTGCCAGGTTCACAGGCATGGTGAATTTCTTCAGGAAATTTATTCTTAATCTCGCTAATAGAGCGGCGCCCTTGAACTTACTCAACAGGAAAAGCATCAAATTTTAGTGGGGGGCCTACTCAACAAGCCGCTTTTGGAGACCTGAAATTAGCGCTTTGTAATGCCCCTGTTCTTGCTATGCCGGATTTCTCTAAGAAATTCATCGTACAAACCGACGCGTCGTCGTCGGCGGTAGCTGCAGTCCTTCTTCAAGAGACTGAACTAGGGAGGCGACCCATCGCCTATGCTTCTAGGACTCTTTCGGCTCAAGAAGCCAAGTATTCCATCTATGAACTTGAAGGTTTAGCAGTCTTGTTTGCTCTAGAAAAGTTCCGCCTCTATCTGGAACATGTCAAGTTCGACTTGGAAACGGATAACCAAGCCTTAAGTTAGGTCTTAGCTAGGCCGCGTCGTACTGGTCGTATAGCCCGGTGGGCCATCCGAATTTCTGCCTTCCAGTTTGCCGTTAGGCATATTAGAGGTACTGAAAATGTTGTGGCAGACGGACTAAGCCGTATGTTTTCTAATGATGTAGAGCCCCTTGAACAGGCAGACTGTTCTTCAGTTCCCGAGTCCATACCTGCTGGCGTAAATGCCATACTAACGAATGCTCCCATGTTGTTTAGGGATCTTGAAAAATATCAACGTGAGGATCCGACGCTGGTCCCTATCATGGAAACCCTTTCTTCCGGGGAACATGTCGTCCCTTATATATTGAGGAATGGTGTTTTATGTTGCCCATCGAGGCATGATCAAAAGATGAAAGTTGTGGTTTCAGCTGTTCTTGTCCCATTGATCTTCAAGTACTACCATGAGACCCCATTTGGGGGGCATTTAGGCATCTTCAAAACTCGAGAAAAGATCCGAGAAATGTTCATCTGGAAAGGTATGGACGGCGAAATTCGTGAATTAGTAAAAGCTTGTAAATCTTGTTGGCTTAGTAAACCCACCATGTCCATTAAGCAAGGGCTCTTGTCTTCTCATCAAGCGTCGCGCCCCATGGAACGTCTTTACATCGACTACGTAGGGCCCTTCCCCCAGCCAAATGGGAAAGCCAACAAATTCATCTTTGTGTGTGTAGATGGCTTTACTAGATTCTCATGGTTATTTACGACTAAGCTGGCCACCGCTCAGTCCACCATTTCTTGTTTAAATTATTCTATCTTTGCTTCTTTTGGTCCGTGTCAATATATTGTTTCTGATAATGCTAAAACTTTCACCTCCAATCTCTTTCGTAAATTCTGTTTTAATTTGTCCATCTCTCATGTGACTATCTCTGCTTACTATCCTCAACCATCTCTTGCTGAACGGGTCAATCGTAATCTGAGGTCGGCTCTTATTGCCTATCATCATGAAGATCATTCTAGTTGGGACACGTCCCTGCATTGCTTAGCTTTTGCTTTAAATTCGGCGGTTCATGAATCCCATAAATTTACTCCAGCTTCTTTGATGTTTAAGTTTGTTCCCAACACGCCGCTCTCTAACCGTTGGTCTCTTTGTGATATTCTACCTGAGAAATAGATCCAGATAATATTAGAGATCTTTGGAAAAAGGCTAAGGCCAACCTTAAAACTTCTCATCAGAAGGTTAGGGAAAGATATGATCGTGGACGGAGGTCCACCAATTTAAAGGTAGGAGACCAAGTTATGGTCAAATACTTTGTTCCCACGGGCAAGCTTGCCTCCAGATTTCATGGGCCGTGCACCGTCTTGGATTTTTTTTAACGCCGGTGACATTGTTAGTGAGCAATCCAGCCACCGAGAGAATCTTTAGGGTTCACCTGTCTCAGGTGAAACCTGTGTAAATTACTTGCTCATTGGATCTTTAACATTTTGTAAGAACCCCAAAGGTTATATTTTGGGGGGGGGGTATTTTTAAGGCCTTCTGCTCTGTGTTTGTTCATTTACCTTGTAAAACCATCCACATAGTTACTCTGTTCTCCTGTCAATTCGGCCATTACCACGCTCCCGTCTCCTGCTAAACCACACCAGTGGCAAATTAAATAAAAATTTCCACGCCGCTGGCCCCTCAGCCTCACAACAAAGACTGTACCCTAAGACCATTATGGTCCAACACAAATTCTGCCGCCGAGATCTTACTGTTTCAGTGCCCCCGCAGCCGTGCGGCGCCGTACCACCACTGAGCTGGGGTACGGGCCCACTCCACTCCAGTGAGGTCAACCAGTGTACGGCGAGCCGGAGCCCTCCATCTGGTAAAGGCTGATGTGCAACGCACCACCCGCAAGCTACTCGAGGACTGTAAACAAACTTCGCATCTGCGGCGTGCTCCTTGCCGTCTAAATTTATCGGCAGCTAATGTATTTCAAGAGTTACATGGACACTTTATTTCTGCAATTAATAATTGCTTCAAAGCAACCTTTGGTGGACTTAAGAAAAATTTTTCTTCCATGAATTAATGTTTTGTTTCGCAATTCTACAACAACAAAGAAATTCTAAAACTGGATTTAAACTAGTCCCACCCATCAATATCAAAGAAATTAAGAGATCTCCGACTACTGAAAAAATGGCATTTTATCAGCTAAATTCTTCTTCAACCAATCGCAACAAACTTGGACTTTCTTCGGACAGCAGTTCTTCAACAAGGTAATGGCCTTTTAACATCTTTATTTCTTGCTAGCTCAGCAGTTTAACTCTCGGGGAGGGTTCGAAACCTTTAATATGTAAACTATTAAACATGTAAACACTTTTCCTGGTAAACTTCAGTTTTCTTGAACTTAAATTCGGGGATAGAGAGTGCTTTACCCTCTCGAGCTCCCCTTCATTTGAAATTGAGGTGACTACGTTTTCATAACCGTTTCTTCTCTTCCTTAATGTATTAAAGTTTTCTCATACGAGTCGCCTCCCTAGCTTGGGATTAGCCCCTGTGTATCGGCCTAGAGTCACTTAGGTTTTAAAATGTAGATTTAGGAGTGAATATTCACGCCTCCATCCTTTTTGTTTTGGGCCTTTTAAATTAACCTAGTTTTTGCACACTAAGGCCCAGTAGATTGGGTACGAGATACCCCTGTTTCTTTATTATGCCTTGATGGCAGTTTGAGTAGAAGTCTCTTATTGCCTTTATAGGCTTGAAAGATCGAGAGCGGGTCAGCTCTTTATGGTGTTGTGGTAAAAGTGCCTTAGAGAGGCTTGAGATGTAAAGTTGGGAGCTAATGCTCCATTGTAATTAAGGGTTTTCTGCCCTTCGGTAATTTGTGGTTGTGAGCTGAGAGCTCAGAAATTATACTTGGGGCTCGAAGCCCAAATCTTGTAACGAACTGTAATTCGTAATTTCTTAATTTGTTGATCTGCTACTTGGTACCTGTTTTACTCTGTTATGTGTTGATTTTGAAAAGAAAATATAACCTTTATTAAAGTTTTAAATTAACTTTAATTTTGTAGTTGAGACCTATTCCAGCCCGCACCTTCTTTCACCTCTGACTTCCACGGATAACTCCGTAACAAATAGTAATAACAATAATAATAATTTTTATTTTATTTTGTTTCAGTTTCCAACAAAAGAAGATGAATTGATATGAATTGCACAGCAGTTTGAAGGAAAATGAAATTTTCCAAATTCTCTGAGTGCGGTTGATGGGAAACGTAAAAATAACCCTATACCGTGTACTCTTTACTTTTGATTTTCCACAAGCACGGATTACAACGGTATAGCTATAGGAGTTCCATTAGAAACGCTCGAGGCATGATTCTTAAATCCGACATTATGTCCTACGAGCGAACTGTACTGTGGCAGCAATTAGTTAAAACTGACGCTAAGTCTGAAGACCCCACACACGCTCCAACTTGCTCGCCGACTTACCTGTACACGCACAGAAGAATCAGGCTCTGCCAGATTCACTTCGAGCCAAGCCTAAGACGGTACAGGGGTGCAAATTCTACCACACACGGTCCGTCTTACCTGTCATCTTAGAACTGCGCAGGTAAGACGGACGCTAAGATGGATCGTCTATGGGGCCCTTATAGCAAGCAGAGAATACCGTAAATGTTATTCTACTGTGAACACGTACTACCCAGTTCAGAAGAGTCCTGGTAACTCCTTACGTTAGGCAGGGGCTGGCTCTATGAGCCCCGTGGTCGCTAACTTACACTTTCCACTTTAGTGTCTTACCCTGAAGGCCTGCGCGTTTGTAGTTTTTTAACTAGACACAGTGCCGACCGCTGCTTTGAGGACACTTAGCTGAAGGAAGTCAGTGCGTAAACTTTGTTACAACTCTCTGCTTTCCTCCCAGTCCCAGTCGACCGAATGTACTCTGTGTGCAGTCACAGTGTGTGTGTGTATGTTAACTGCTGATGATATAAAATCGCGTGCGTATATAAACGAATAACGAATTTACTCAATTCTCTTACTTTGATTGAAGCTCATCAACGTGAACGATATCTGCCGTCTAATGCTATCTGCTAAAAAGTAAGTTTATTTCTTTGAATATTGTACCGAGCGGTACACCTCCAACATGCAAATTCTAATATTGCGCCAGTTGAAACTCCTCTACAGGAGAACGCCTGAACTTTAACAAACTATATTAATCCGATGGTTTCTCGAAAGATGTCACCACTGTAAATTTGGTAATTTTGCAGTGTCTGAACGGTGTCTATTTCGACTTGTGTTTGTTTCCTCCGGATCAAGAAATTTGAACATTCTCTAACAGACGTCTCTACCAAAACTAATATCGCACTCTGGTGTAAAGGAATGTACCTTCCTGAAGAAATTTTGTATTCATAAGTTTTGTCTTAACTAAATTTTGTTCTGTCAGTTGTAGGTTGGCAATATAATCCTTTCTTTCCGCCTGTTTTGAATGTAGCCAATCAGGAATTTATGTAATTAATTTTCCACCAATAAGGTGTTTCTTCTTCGTCTGGTGTATTAGTTTTTGCTGTTATCCAATAAAATTTTGTGGGCGGGTTGTAATCATTCATGAAACGTCTCGGATTTTCCACGAGGGTATATAAACTGCTGATTTTCTGGTCTCCTCGCCACTTCAGTAACATCTCTTCTAGTGTGATGATGTAGCAGGGAGCGGGAAGTGCCTCTTTCTTCGGGCAGCAGTTTATCCATAAGGTAATGGCCATTTAATAACTTCATTTCTCGCTAGCTCAGCAGTTTAACCCTCGGGGCAGGTTCGAAAACTTTTTTCATGTAACCTATCTTTAAAATGTTATAGACACTTGGTAAAACTTCGTCTCTTTAACTATAAATTGGGATAGAGAGTGCTAAACCCTCTCGAGCTCCTACTCCTATTGTTTTGAGGTGACTTTGTTTTCACAACCGTTTCTTCCTTTCTTAATGTAATTAAGTCTTCTTATACAAGTCACCTCTTTAGTATGGGATTAGCCCTTGTGTATGCGGCCTACCTGCCAAGTAGGTTTTAAAAGTGTATTAGGAGTGCAAGTTACGCCTCCAGTCAAGTTGGTATTTTGGGCCATGTATTAACCTGCTTCTTTACTGAATAGGCCCTGTAGGTTGGGTATTTATTACCCCTGTTCTTGGTATGCCTTGAGGGCAGTTTGAAGTATAGTTTATTGTGGCCTTTGATGGGCTTGAACCTTGAGAGCGGGTTTGCTCTTTCTTAAATTTGGTTTCTGTGTGCCTCGAGGAGGCTTAATATGGTAATCAGGAGCCAGTGCTCCTTGGCATGTTTGGGGTTTTCTGCCCCTTTGTTTGAACTTGGTATATAGGTAAAGTTGGGCTTATAGCTCAAGGTTCGTGAGTGTCGGGCTCGAAGCCCAAATTTTGTAACGAACTAAAATTGTACTTTCTTAATTTGTTGATCTGCTACTTGGTACCTGCTATATTCTGTTATTTATTTATCTTGAAAAGAAAATATAACCTTTGTTAAAGTTTTAAATTAACTTTAATTTCGTAAGTTGAGACCTATTCCACCCAGCACCTTCTTTCACCTCTACTGTTCCACGGATACCTCGGAACAAATATTATTATTATTATTATTATTATTATTATTATTATTATTATTATTATTATTATTATTATTATTATTATTATTGTTACGGGGTTACCCGTGGACCAGCAGAGGTGAAAAGAAGGTGCGGGCTTGAATGGGTCTAACTACGAAATCAAAGTTACTTTAAAACTTTAACAAAGGTTATATTTTTGAAACTTAACAATAGTGACTTAGAATTTGAACATACAACAAATAACAACAAGTTAAAAAATCAGCTACAAGACCAGGAAAGCCAAGATTTAGAGATACCTTAACGATCTCGGCTTCAAGCCCCACCTTTTACAATTCCTGAGCTCTTAGTTCACAACCACATATTACCAACGGGCAGAAATTCCCTGATAGCATTGAGCACTTGCTCCCACCTTTTAACCTCAAGCCTCCCAGAGGCACTATTCAAACACAACAGAGCTGACCTGCTCTCAAATTTCCAAGCCTATTAAAGGCAATACCAGAATTGTACACTAAAGTGCCATCAAGGCACGCTAACATCAAATGAAACGGGGGTATTTCGTACCCAACCTACTGGGCCTCAGTGGAAAAAGAACAGATTAATTAAATGGCCCAACATACCAAGATGAATGGAGGCGATGCTTGCACTCCTACATGAAAGCTTGTTAAAACCTAAGTGACGCTAGGCCGATAAGCAGGGGCTATTCCCATACTATGGAGGTGACTCGCACAAGACAATTTTAAGACATTACAGAAAGGAAGAGTAGAAAATCAGGTACGAAAACGTAGTCACCTCAATACAAAAGAAGGGGAGGTCGAGAGGGTAAAGCACTTTCTATCCCCGCTTTACAGTTAAAGTAACATGAAAATTTTACATCAACATGGTATAGGTTACATCAAAAAGGTTTTGGACCTTCCCCGAGGATTAAACTGCTGAGCTAGCAAGAAAATAAAGATGTTAAACGGTCAGTACCTTGTTGAAGAGCTGCTGCCCGAATGAAGAGGCGCTACCCGCCCCCTGCTATACTTCCATACACTAGGCTAGATGTTGTTGAAGTGGCCGAGAGACAAGAAAATCAGCAGTTTTTATACCCTCGTGGAAGATTCGAGACCTTTCATGAATAATAAAGACACGCCCACTCAACTTTATTGGGTAGCTTCGAGTTACACATCGAAATAGAGGAAGAAACCTATGATTGGAGGAAAATTAATTACAGAAATTACTGATTGGCTAAATTCAAAACTGGCGGAAAGAAAGCTTAATATTGCCAACCCACAAAGACAAAAACTTTTGAATACAAAATTTCTTCAAAAAGGTTCATTCACTTCGCACCAGGGTAAATGATCATAGTTTTTTAGTAGAGACATATGTTAGAGAATGTCCACACTTCTTGATGATTAGTAAAAAAAAAATTCGAAATTAACCCAGTGACATCTTCTGATAAATGGTTGAATTAATTCAGTTTTTAAAGTTCAGAGTTTTAGCTGTAGAGGAGTACTTTAAGGCGGAAAATTCAAATGTGCGGCGTATAGGTGTACCAACCGGTACAATTATTATTATTATTATTACTATTATTATTATTATTATTATTATTATTATTATTATTATTATTATTATTATCTGCATATGGACCCAATGAATCACGCAAAGCTCTAACGATTCTGTTTTCTGAGTTGCCAAACAGCTTTCATTCTTTCTCCGTGGAACCTTTTTCATTCTTCTGTCCACTTTGCTCCAGTCTTCTTTTTCACTTCGTTCTCTGGTTGCACTTTCCATCCATTAATTTTTTTCCTGTAGAGGTTTCTGTCCGCGGTGTCAGTTGAGTTCATCTGGGCCTTTTCCACACCCTTCTTCACTTCCAGTACCCATGCAATATTTTTTAGGTGTTCTATGTAGGTGAAAATCTTGTGTGTCAGTCTACTTGCCGGCAGTCTGCGAACGTGCCCATAAAATTTCAGACGTCTTTTGCGGATGTCTGCTGCAATGTTAGAAAGCTCTTCTGTCACTTTGCGTGACTTCAATCTATATCCATCTTCTGTTTTTCGAGGGGCCGAGAATCTTCCTTCTTCTTTTAAAATGTTTTCTAGGTCACCTTTCCCGTTTAGTGTAAGGGTCTCGCTGACATATAAGACTTCGGACTTGATTACTGTATTATAGTGTCTGATCTTTGCATGGCGGGACAAGCAAGTGTTGTGAACACTACCGTAGGCTTTCCGAAATTTTTGTAGGCGAATTTTCTGGGCAGCCTTCTCGCCTCCCGTTGCTTCAAGTATTTCTCCCAGGTACTTGAAGTATGGTACTCGGTTGATTTGCCCATATGTCGTGTTCAAATTTTGGATGTCAAGTTTTGAGCAAAAGAACTTGGTCTTTTCAAAGGAAATTTGTAGGCCAATCTTTCCAGCACATTCACTGGGGGTTTCAATTTGTTTAACGGCTGTGACTACATCATCTGTCAGTATGGCAAGGTCATCTGCAAAAGCGAGGCATGATATCTCAATACCGTCTTTGGGTCGTCCAAGTCGTATGAGGCGCCAGTATCCCATGTCTTTCAATGCCTTCTCCCACTCGCGGATGTTTTTGTCTAGGACGAGGTTGAAAAGAAGCGGAGATAAGCCGTCACGCCAGTTTTAATCTGGAATGGTTCAGAGATCTCCCCCACGAATTTAACTTTGGAGATAGTGTCAGTGAGTGTTGTCTGGATAAGGTTGAGGGTCTTGGAGTCAAGCCCCAGTTCCTCAAGAATAACGAAGAGAGACTGTCGATCAACCGAGTCGTATTATTTTCGATTTTTGTATATTTACGATTTCTTTTTCTTTTTTCTAGAAAATCATCGTCTGCTGTCTGTCAATATTATTTCAGTGAGATCTGCTAAAGTATTCATCAGTTTGCAGTTTTCATCTACATTGCACGTGCACATCTTAAGGTATGTTTCGACCTTTTTATCGATCTTATATGTTTAATTTTTTATAATTAATCTCTATTGGTAAACTCTTTGTTTCTTCTAACTTTAAACTGTCTTCTATGGGTTAAAATTTGGTTTCTTCCGAACTTTATAACTATATGTGTCTCTGTTACTCTTACATTTAATCTTTATTAGTAAATGGTTGGTCTCTTGTAATTTCAAACTCGCGACGATGTCTGACCTCTATAGATTAAATCTTGGATTCTTCTGAATATTGCAACTTATACGTGACCCTCTAATCTTTCGTCTAATCTTTATTGGTAAATGGTTGTTCTCTTCCATAAGGTAGCCCTGCGAATCATTTGATGTATTTCTTTTTCGCAGAGATTTAACAAGCTGCAGCAGTTAACTGAAGTACTTCTATCAGCATCTACTATGTTTAAGTGTGATCTATGCATTGAGAGCTTTGCCAGGTGTGACATAAAGATGCTAAACACAGTGACACTACGTTCGCCTGTGGGCAGTGTGAGGCTACGTTTACAAGACGGGATAACCTTGCACGTCATATTAAAATAAAACATCTGCTTTATGTGAAGTTTGTGGGGAATATTGTGTTAATGTAGAGCAGTACCAGTCTCAGGTATCTCCTTGCACCTATAACCCTCAGGTTATGGAAAGAAAGCGTGTAAATATTGATGTAGTAAGAAAAACCTAGGAAAAATGAAGTCAGTAAAGAACTTCAAACTATACACTGTGAACACTGTAACACAAATGTACCATCTTCACATTTTCAGGATCACTTAAGAAGTAATGCACATAAAAACAATGCTTGTAGAAGTGCAGCTGATACAAACATCGAAGTAATTGATAGTGCATTTAGAGGTAGGATTTTGAATTGCAGAATTCGTACTAGTCTGAAGTTTCAAACCACTGAAAACTTTTTAAATTTCGTTAAGCCGGATGTGCAACAGCTTCTTAAAAAAACTTTGTCTGATCATAATTTATTTAATGTTAATTTTGAACTTTGGCGTTGTATATTGAGAGCACAGATGAAAGTGAAATAACAGATATTAAGTCATTTAACACTAAGAATATAGTTGTGAGTCAACTGATTTTAGTAATGTTTTTGGAGATATCTCAAACGTTATTTCAACTAAGAGTGAAAAGGTTCAAGAGAAAGAATCAGGGTGGGCATTATTTGAAATTTTGTATCTAGAGGTTAATATCAATAAGTACAATCCCTTGCGAGGATCTTCATACATCGAGCTGCCGACATGGATTCAGCGAAAAAAGCTGTTATGAACGTTCAAAGCAATGACGAGGCGTGTTTTGCAATGGCTATTTTGTCGGCTTCAAATCCTGCGAAATCGAATGTAGAGAATAGAACGTCATCGTATCCTCACAATTCAAACAACTAAATTTAAATGGTATAGAATTCCCTATGCAGTTAAAGGACATTAAGCGCTTTGAACAACTAAATAATATTAGCATTAATGTGTATGGTGTAGACCAAATGTCTGTAGTAGGTTCTCTGTATTATACAAGTAATAAGAAGAGTACTCTATAAAGAAAATAGTAAGTATAGTCACTTTACATGCACAACGTATCTGGGAGCAGTTCCACATTCAAACGCTAAGCGAATATGCTGACTTATATTTAAAGACGGATGTACTTTTGTTAGCTGATGTTTTTGAAAATTTTCGCTATGTCTGCAAGCAAACATACGGCCTTGATCCTTGCCAGCATTTTACAGCGCCTGGGTTGAGTTGGGATGCCATGCTAAATACACGCAAGTGAATTTGGAACTGCTAACAGATATCGATATGGTGCACTTTATAAAATCGTCAAAAAGCACGTGGAATTTCAAATTACCCGCCACCATGTGCATAAAGATGAGGTTTAGTGCCGTAAAGATGGCAGCACAATGCACTGTTGCTTAAAGATGTCCGCTGATAGCTGTCAAAAAAGCACGTGGCTTTGAAGAGCACGTGGCTTGTCAAAAAAGGACGTGGAATTTCAAATTGCCGGCCCCCACGTGCCTAAGGATGTGGTTTAGTGTCGTCAAGATGGCAGCACTGAGGTTAACGATGCGTTGTTGTTTAAGGATGGCAAATGACATCTGTCAAAAAGCACATGTCTTTGTTTACAAACAAGAGCACATGGTCATGACCTTGTCAGAGGTCAATGAGGAGGAGGCGGCGGCAGAACCATCCACTTATACTATTATGCATGTAGTGAATCTGCTCGTTATGGTTGGTGGATGTCAGTTTTAGCCTTGTGCTTGAATGTACATTTTCATTCTTCCTGACTTTTCATTTGCTAGTTCTGGTTGGTTACTGTCTGTATAGGTGCTTGCTCATTCCTACATGTAATTGTAAAATCCGTACTCTGTTTCTGGTGTTACCTGATTGTTGTGTGGGCTCGTTCCCGGAGTCGTGGTGCGGATCAGGGCTGGCTTATTGCTGAAACGATCATTCGCTTTTACCGTGTGTTCATTCTGGGATTTTGGTTGTGGGTCTCGCAACTGTCATGTGGGCAATAGTAGTCATTTATTTACATAATAATTGTGGAATCTGATTAAAAATTCATATTTACAGTAATTTTATTCATTTCCTTCCTGTTAATTTTGCTATGGATTTTGGGAGTGTACCTTGTAAACATTTTCAGCCTGGTGTGTAATCTTGTTAATTTAGTTGATTGTGGGATCTTCGAAATTGATCTGAAGTCGTCTCTAGTGTAACCTGTGCCAAACTGTTATCTTATTTCCATGACTTGGCTGGTATATTTATTTAACCTTGAGTCCTCGTGTAGGCAAGGTGTTTGCGAGTCAGTATGGGATGTCTCGCAGGTGATTTACAGGGGGGCTCATTCCCGACTCCCGCGCTTTGCTTCCAGCGTAACATCGTCTCATGCTGACGTCACGTGGAGGTCTGTCGGCAGCTGTTGCGGTGAACGATAAGGAACTCACTTTCAGTATAGGTCTATTTTGCGGTACGCAGTCTTGTAGCATTTTCAGTATTGTTTTGATTGTTGTGTTAAAGATGAGTAAGGTTTCTAAATAATACTTAGTTAATAGTGCTATGGCACAATGTACTAATTGGGGATGAAAAACAACTGGTGTCTTGTACCACAGATTTCCAAAACGTGAGGTGCGCAGTAAATTACAAGGAGTCTGAAAAGATCGCGGTTTTGACATTTGATGAAATGACTATAGACAGACGTATTTCATACCATTCATCTGATGACCGCATACTAGGGCCTCACATCAACGTCCAGGTAGCGATGGTTCGAGGTCTCTTTGCTGCGTGGAAGCAACCCATTTTTTAGGATTTCGACGTGACAATGACGTCATAGTTTTTAAGAAACATAATTTAAACTTGAGGCTTGTGACATGCATATTGTCGCAGTAACTTGTGACCCTGGGGGGGGGGGCAAAAATTTAAAGTGTGGAAGGTACTAAACGTACACAAGGACAAGAGCATTTTGCCAATCCAGTGGATGATTAAAGGAAGGTGTGGGTGTTCTGTGATGTACCCCACCTCTTGAAATTATTGAGAAACAACTTTTTAGATGAATGTTTGACGTTAGCTGATGGTTCAGAATTTCAGAAGAAGACAACAGAACACCTATTACAAATTCAAACAGGGGACCTATCAACTACACATCATTTAATGAGGCTCATCTTGTGAGTGTAACAGACAGATCCTGTCAGAATGTGAGAATATCTGCGCACAGCTCTGGCAGTGCGGTATACTTTAAACAAGGACGCTGAAAGCAACTTCATCGAGCTAGTCAATGACACCAACGTGTTGAATTTCAGGGCACCTAAAGATGAAAAGACTCCCTTTAGGAGTGGATACGGCTTAAACTTAAGGAGCCAGGAAAATATTCTGAAGCGCTTTCTCAAAGGTGATTACACAAGTGAGATTTGGTAAACGGGAAACTTTACTTCCGTTTCAGAAGGGGTTCATAATATTTACAAACTCTCTCTTAGGACTTTCAGAAGACATGGAACATGAAAATATGCCTTGTATTTTAACCGCCAGATTAAACCACGTGTCCGTGGCCTAGGAGTTTTTTTAATAGCAGTCCGTTTCCTTTTGAAGTTCGTAACAGAATTCGACTTCTATTACTCACAGGGAGTAATGAAATCCCTCTCTCCTGTAGTGTGTCATTGCCGAGTGATACGGGCACTTTTCATCCTGATGCTGATAATGAGAAAGATTTCTTGAGCTCCGCAACTATGTATAGATGTTTTTGAGGGGCCGTTAACACCTGTACCCGTAGATGAACAGGAAGAAACGTTGGAGTTGTTAAGACTTGAGCCAGAACTTCGAAACTGAAGACGTAAACCAGGATGCAATTAAATATCTTGCAGGCTACTTGGCATTCAAATGTCACTGTGTTGATGACAGCTTGGGTGACGAAGGTGAAATGTTTGCCTTGGCACAGGAAGTGCCTCACGGCTGGTTATCAATCATTTCAAAAGAAGGCCTTACTCGTCCAACCGAAGAATGGTATCAAAATGTTATGCAGTTTGATGTACTGTTTGGTAGTTTTCACGGGATTTATATTTCTAAATGTGAAAGAGTAATGCAGACTTTGACTTCTATAATAAAATCAAAATTTCCAGAACTTGACTAGAATATTATATCGCTGTACGTTAGAACTAGGACTTTCATTAGAATATGTCACCTCAATAAAAACATCATATAGATGCTATGAAGAAGTATTAAGCGGAAAAGATTCAACTGGGGGCAGCTTCAGCCTCTTCAACAACTGCCTAAGTCATCAAAACGTAAGTTTCAAAATACAATTAAACCAATAACTATTCCAGTGTTTCTATTAATGTATTGTTCTTACAGCCGGCGTTTAAGATGTAATTACTCAAAGTTTCTTCTATTTTCTATCAACAATATTATATCACTGATTGCAGGTGGTATGTCAAGTACCTCTTTATTATAATAAAGCCAACTTTTTAATTATTTATAAGAAATTGAACTTATTTTTCCTAATTATCGAGGTTTATGCTGCATGCAGGCGCGCGCTTCTAGCCCTCCCGGCTACGTCACGCGTGATCAACCAATGACAGCGCTGTGAGCGGGAAGGGCCTACGTAATATACTCTATCTACCTTGGGTGATTTAGTTCACAATTTTATTAGTCCAAGATCTTTCTTGACCCCCGTTAGGGCGTTTGAGGTCGTTTCATGGATGTGCACTGGCTTCGACCATCTTTTCGTTCGATATCCTGTGATATGAAAAACTTGTATACTGAGAAGCTTCCTTGCACCCTATGGCTATTTATATGTGTAGTCTCACCCGATCAAGCTTATTTACATAATCTACTCCTTATTTTTCCCTCCGTCCGTTCATCATCTTGTTTACTTCTTCCGGGTAATTCGGGTGCTTCTAGCTCAAACAGGCATCTATTCGCAATATTATATTGTCCCTTGGCTGTCATCAGGCTGTCCTGGGTTCTATTCCAGTGAGTATGGGATCATTTCGGATAGCTCCTGGTCAGTCGTTAAAATTCTTTGTCATTGGGGTATGGGACCCAATTGAGTGATTGAAGGTTCTTCTCCATCTAGTCTAGAGCTTTATGATCGTGTCACCTACCATTTCCGCATCGTTTATGTTTTATTATATCCCGTGAATTCCGATTGGTTGGAAGGGTGTCCGTGTTGAATGGCATAATCTCACAGGGTGGACTGTCATAATGCCACCATATTTGTAGTCCTGAATTTTCCAGAGGTTCTTTGAACACTCGATGGTCTTGGTAGAACACCTGTGCTCCTTGTTTCCGCAGATTAATTATATGGAGATGAAGTTTACTTGCATTTTGGCCCTTATTTATGCTGCTTTGAACTGGTTCTAACTAGTGCTGTAATGCCATTTTCAATTCTTGCCATGTTCTCTATCATCCTTTCTGTAATGGTCGACGGTCGTGTGGTTGTTGACCTGGGTAACTGTTGGATGGTGATCTCTTGCGGACACACTTCGAGATCTCCCCTCCATCTATTATTATGCTACCAAAGTCTCCAGTTATTGCCATTGCTATTTCTGTTAATCTGGGTCGATTTTCCGAGTGATTTCCGCCTTATGGGTATGGATGATTTGGGTACTACGTTTTCTGTTTCTTGTTCGCCCCATTCCTGCCTTCCATTACCTTCTGTGTTATTTGATTATCGAGTAGCTTGTGTTGTGTGAATGTGTTGATCGTTGTGGTTGAATTCTGTCCGTCACGCTGTCTGATAATACATTATTGTTTCCCTCGGATATCCTCCGTCGTTTCATTATTTCTTATGTGTATCGTGTCTTCCTAACGATCCGTATGCTCTAGTCTGTAAGATTATGTAAGGTGTGGAAGAATGCTAAGTAATTACATGTAAAAAAGGAAGTGTACAACTATTCGATAATGGTCTTTGACCGTGTATTGGGTGTTTCATTGACCTGGGTTGCCATATTATATTTTTGACCTTGTTGTGGGGTAAATTACTGTTGCTTTTCTCTGTATTCCATGAACCATCCTCTGTATTGTAAATTATTTCTCGGTTCCCTGATATTTTTCTTCTTTTATTTATTATTAAATTTTTGGGAACATTCTGTTAAGTCATATCCTCTTTTCTTAGTATATAATTGTTACTTTAATTCAAAGATTGCAAGATTAGCAAAACCCATTTGACCGAAAGTAGTTCTACAAGTATGTAATAAGTTACTTTCACTTCATGAACAAGGTGTAATATTTTAATAGCGATAATTATAAAATTGCAAATGTCAATCCCAGGAGTGGTAAATGAACTAAATTCAAGTTAACGTTGTTGCTTGTGTGTTCAACCTTGAAGTTAAGGTTGGGGAAGACTTCTCCTGTCATTGTAAGTGTTGAGCTTACAACTGCCCCCATGAACTTTCTAAAACACTACTGTATTACAAGGGGGTCTTGGAAGCCCATTTCGATATTAAGACAACCCCTAACGAGTGTAATAGGACCATGTTGCTGCCTAATTATCTACTGGACTGTGCTTGTTCCCTCGCTTGCTGCTTTCTTGTTCCGGTTGCTGCTGTGTGCGCGACTTTCTTGAAGTTGCCGGTGCAAGAGGTTGAGCAGGACTTGTGTATCCAGAAAACCTGTATCACTGAAGCTGAACGTTTGGTGCTGAATCTTGCAAGTCATGTGTATGTTTACCATCTGGTGCGTTGTGCGCTGTGCTGACTGGCTATTGGTACACCGTCTGCCTGCACATTGAACTGCCCATGAGATGCCCTGTGTTTAAGCTTTCATTGTCATCTAATTCCAAGTAAAACTGTGCCAAAAATTCCTACTATTTGCATGAATTTTATGGCACTCAAAGACATCAATAGACTTCGTTATCAGCTCGGTGACGACTACTTAATGAAACGAATCTGGTGGCCTATGCCAGGCACATCGGATGCTACCGTGTTCTGCAAACTTGACTATTAACTAGTACCGGTGATTGAACTCAAAATGCTCCCTCAAAAAACCCTAGTATTCCTTCTTCAGGGGGGGGGGGTTAGGTTGTTACTATTACTATATAAAAATTTGGAATCTGACTGTATACGTATTCGTATATGTGCGATGACTACTGAGATAAGCTATTTAACAAATGCACGGCGTAATTACTATTTCGATGTTGGTAACGTGTGTATTCAAGTGACTGGTAAGTGTACCTTAACGCCATCTACCCGCGCGCAGTGGAACTAGTGGTGTGTTTGAAAGCTCATACACAGAGCGCGCACGCTCGCTGGACTTGACTGCAATCGCGCTGGCCTCCTCGCTAACGTCTGTCTGCCTTTTGAACTTACTGCAGAATGACGCTCATAGTAAGGTCTCCGTTTTCATCTTCCAAGATGAACCTTGGTAGTACAGGAACTCGGTAAAGGAGGTTCTGCAATAGTATTGTTTAAAAGGAAATGGTGTAACGTTAATCTGAGTATTGTATTAATTTAAATGTGTGACGTGGTTGCTCATTGTGGAGTATATCGTCTCTTCATTTCTGTATTAGTTTGTTCTGTACTATTTTGGATGTGCTCTACATATTATTGCGAGGTGTGATTTGTGTTCTTTCATTTTCGTCATGTGGAGTTCGGGTTGTCTGGTGATCTTTTGGTTTGCTTTCATCATTTCTCATTTTATTTTTCCTCTTATTTACTTTAGTGTGCTCATTTCTGCGTGTGCTTCGCGATTCGTTTTCCTTCATGCTGATGCTTACATTTAATTTATTGTCGCCTGTTACCGTACTTGTAAATTTTTCCGGTGTTTGTCGTAAATTTTATTTTGATATATTGTCCTATTTATTTTATTATTTTTCATACGAGTAGTTTATCTCCCTTGTGACAGTTCATTTTGAATTATGCGCCGAGCAATCACTAGTTGTCACTATTCATTCTACTAAAAATTATTATTATTTTTAAAGTAAACTTCCAAATAGGTAGTTGTATTTAAGGTCCACAGGTGATATCAACCTGTTACATACTATCCATTTAACAAATAAGTAGAAAGTAAGGAATTCTTGATGGAGGCTTTGCTAACCTTCGTGTCGTTATTTTGTATTATTGTGTAATCTTATCTTACCTCGAGCCTTGCCGTTTCCGCTATTATTGCTTTTGCCTTCTTATCTTTTACTGGCCGTTACGTGACTGTTGCATTATTATTATTATTATTATTATTATTATTATTATTATTATTATTATTATTATTATTATTATCTCGTGTGGAGTCTGCCTCTGAATGTCGTCGTGTACGGAAGATTATTGTTGCTCGTTATGAGAGTGTATTTGAGAATATGTGATTATTAATACATTTGTATTATCTAACCAGTTTCACCTTGAAGTGTATAGCATGTGAATTATGCTTTCTTGTTTAGGTTCTGTTTGCGTTTAAATTTGGGTTGAGTTTATGTTGCTATGGTAAGATTGTTCTATATTTTGGGCTTGCTATGGGGACTGATATTTTGCGTTGATATGCCTTTGTTAATTGAATTTGGTGCGGCATGTTAGGGTATTTATATTCTGCTCTGCGTTCGGGTGTAAATACCACCATCAAGAATGGTCCTGAGGAAAGCTATTTATTTTTAAAATGTAAATAGGATTTAAGCATGGTCTATTTTAAGTTAATTTAAGGAGCTCCTTCCATGGTTAGGTCGTTATAGACAAAGTACATTTATTTTACCAATTTGTTATTGCTAAAGATGTCAAAGGTATGTATATTTCATTGAGTTAATTACAGTAGTTTTCTAAAAAAGAAAAGGGGGTTACTTTTCCTTTCTTGGTTTCCTTTCTTGATTTCTGAGAAATGTGGGTCGTTTCTGCTCATTATTCATTCTTCCACATTTGTTTTGAGTTAGTCATTTCTGTGTTACTGTGGTATTTTATTTTGTTTATTTCATTGTTGTTATACGTACCCCATGTCGTTACTAGCCGGACGCCATTTTGTTCTCACTTAGCGTTAGGGGGCGTGGCTACTGACTGGATTCTCTTATTATATCACAGTTTGCAACAACTATATCAAGAAATTTGGATTTTTCTCCATCGATGTTTCTAGAAAAACTGAGGTTATGCAATCTGGTGCAAAATGGAATAACTAGAAATTGGATTTTTTTGTTTATAGGTTTTCTGATGTAAGCGGACTTTCTTTGTATTTGATATTTCTAGGTTTGCAACACTTCATGCTCATCCCACCAGCTCTGGAGTCTGGCCAATAATGAATTTGTGTAATTTTTTCCAGCCAATAATAAGTTTTTTTTACCTATTTCATGTGCCAATAAAATGAGAGGGTGTGTCCGGTTCGAGTCCAGAACCTTCTCGAATTTTCCACTCGGGTATAAAAGTTGACGCCCTTACGAGTTAACTTGTCTTTCTGATCGTCGTGCTAATGAGTGTGCATGCAAAGAGAGGAGGCGGGGGGCCTCATCCGGCGGCAGGCAGAACATCAGCAAGGTAATGACCACCCGTTTTCTACCACAGTAGTTATCTCCGCAAGGTGAACTCGAGGGGAAGATTACAACCTTTAACTCTGTATCAGTCAAATTCTTAAAATGTACACTTTCTTCCATCTCACGTAAAACTTTAAGTAAGTCTTAAGGACTCAAACTGTAAACCGAGGATAGTGAGTGCGTTACCCTCTTGAATTCCCCTGAAATTAATCTTGAGGTTACTAAGATTTTGTAACCCTTTGTCGCTTGTAAATTGTAACTTAACTTGTCCATCTAGTCACCTCAGTATTTTGGGGTTAGCCTCTGCATCATCGGACCACAAGTCCAAGTAGTGTTTTAATTTCAGATTTCGAGGAGCGCAAGTGTTCGCCTGTAACTGAACCTGTTATTATCCACGAAGGCCCGGTAGAATGGGTACTCGATACCCCTGTGTAAACTGAAAATGCACTGTGGTAGATTGTAGGTTGTGCCTAGAGAGGCCTATTGAGCAAAGACGCTCTAATCTCTCCTTAATCAGGCAGTAAGGGTTGGGAGCTTCGCTTCCTCGGTAGAATTATAGAGCATTGAAGCTATTTTCGTTCAAATGGAAAATATATTGCTGTGAATATTGAATGGTGCCTTTGGAAGGCCATAGCTTGTAACTTCTGGAGAAAAGTGCTCTTGAAAATTGTGATTTAAATTTCTGTAAAAGAAATTGGGAGACCCCTCTGCTTGTCTATCTGCCTTAACGCAACTGTAGTGATTTTGGGACCTTTGTAAATTATGAGCTTGAAGCTCAACTTGTAACCAAACTGGTCAAGAATTTTCCTGTTCTTTTACCTATTTAGTACTAAACTAGCTATATACCTGAAATCTTGGTTTTTTTTTGCCTGGCAATGGTTTGTTAAAATTTAAGATCTGAAAAGGAAATATAACCTGGATTTTAAAGTTTTAAATTAATCTTTGACTATCGTAGATAGACCCATTCCAGCCTGCACATTATTTTACCTCTGTGATCCACGAAAACCCGGAACAATTGGTAGCAGAGAGTGGTTGGATGGGTCTAGATAAAGCCCCTTTTGACGGCTAAACGTAGAATTTGCTACGAACTCTAAAAATATCCTCTTTTGCTGGAAATTTTCAAAATTGTGAAATTTTTCTGTCATCATGTCTGGTCATCGCGAAGTCCTCGCTCCCGGGTACCTGCGGAAGGAGGAATTGATTTATTAGCATTTAGTTAGGAAGGTCCAATCTGGAGGCACGGTTGTGGCAGATATTGCCAAACTTAAAGAGTCGCTAGAACTTTCTATTTGCATTTCGGTATTGGGGGAGAATGAGATTGATGCCTCTCTATCCACTATCACTGACAATACCACCGAACTTGTTCCTGTAGTTAGTTTCTTTTGAAGTGTGATCCATCTGCCAACCAAGTTAAAGAGTTCTTACTAGGCTATTTCATTTCTACAATAGGGCTAGGGACTATTGTCTCTAAAATTAGAGGATGATCATGCTAACGAGGCTGGCAATATGGTTGAACATCTGTCCGATATATCTAATAGGGTTAGTCAATTGTTGATCGGGACCGCTACTCCTAAGGCCGACCAAGTTCCTCTGGTAAATTTATCTATGGAAGGCAATCCTAGTAAATCTATGGAGAGTAGGAAATATGTTGCCACTCAACAAACATCTGCCCCATCGGAAACCGAGTCTGGTCATCCAAGAAAACTTCCACCTTCCTTTCTGACTAATTCAGTGTTTAAACCTTCTCAACCTCCTATGCCGTCACCTATTATGTCACCCAGTTTCAGTAGTTTGCCCCACGCGTTGGCTACGTTGCTTAAGGGCATTTCTAAGTTTTCAGTAAATTCAACTAATGAAGTCATTTCCTTCCTAAGGTTCTTAGTAGAATTTCAAGACCATGGGCTGGTTCTTGCTCTGTCTCACTCCCAAATAATTCATATTATTTACCCATATTCTTTGGGTGTCCTCCGGGCAAAATAGTGAAAGCAATAGCTGATCGATCGTCTATAGAAAAATTCATGCCCACTTACAAAGGGCACTAGGTAAGTTTAGCAATACACAAAAACCGCTAGCTGGACACTTCTGTTATGGTGATGGATGAAAGGGGTGGGTGAAAACCGGTCTAGAAGACAGCAAGGCGCGACCTTCATACCCGTTGTTATCAAGCAGTGGGACTGAAAGCAAGTTAAGATGTCAGTGTGGTCTAAGGATGAATATCGCGCAATTATCGGCTACAATTTTGCTCGTGGATTAACTGTTGACCAGTGCCCGGAGGAAATGACTCCTGTGCTGGGGAAAGACTGTCCACATCGGACAACAATTTTCCGCTTGTACAAAGAGTTCCAGAGGGGATATTGTGGGGTTGAAGACGATCCTCATTCTGGGCGACCGTCTGAATCAGTGACTGATGAAAACATTGAAGCTGTGAGGAAAATTTTGCAGCAAGAGAGGCGTTTGACATATCGGCAGGTAGACGAGACCCTGCACATCCCTGCGCCAGCAATTCAATCACGATTATCTCCGTGTAAGAAAGGTTTCTTCCCTTTGGGTGCCCCATTCACTTTCAGAGGAACAACGAACAAATCGAGAGAAATGGTGCCAAAATATGCTAAACCAGTTTCAAAATGGGCCTTCGCGTAACGTCAATAGCATAGTTACAGGTGACGAAACTTGACTTTATTATTACGATGTCCTAACAAAATCCCAGAACAAGGTGTGGCTGTTTGAAGATGAGTGTACTAATGAGACTGTGCGAAAGTCAAGGTCAGTGAAGAAAAGAATGATTGCAGTATTCTTCACTAAACAGGGCATCCTGACTCGGGTTGTGTTAGAAACACAAAGGACAGTTACTGCGAAGTGGTACAGTGAGACTTGTCTGCCTCAGGTCATCCAGGTTCTCAAGCAGCTCCGTCCAGTGTCACGGCTCAACACTTGGCTCTTGCATCACGACAATGCTCCAGGACATCGTGCTAATGTATCCATGGATTTTCTTGCCAGATCACGGTTGACTCTGCTTGATCATCCTCCATACAGTCCTGATCTTGCCACACATGCCTTCGCACTCTTCCCAGAAGTGAAGATGAAGCTGAAAGGGCGGCGTTTTGCATCCGACGAGGAGCTTCTGGCAGCAGAGTGTGAAGATGTAAGCGAAGAAAAGTGGCAGAGTTTGTTCAGTGACTGGTTTCGACGTATGGAGAAGTGTGTCGAGCGTGGTGGAAATTATTTTGAAAAAGGATAAAACGTTCACTCACATTGAAAAACTTTCCTTTGTACTGGGTAATTTTATTCCAGCTAGAGCCATGTCGTCGTTAATTCAAAGTAATACTTTAGAGTGTGGAGGTTGGATGAGAACCTGGCAGATTTTTTTCAAGTTCTACACCAGGGTATTCGCTCTTCATTTGTTGAAGGTACCTCTGCGCCCTATAGGTCGTTCCTATGTTTTGCATCTCGACATCAAACCTTCTCAGAATTAGAGGCAATGAATATGTCAGCCGAAGGAGTAAGGTACGCCGACACCTTACGAGTTGCTAAGGAGCCCCTTCCGTCTTCTAAATTCTCGGCTACCACCTCGCCAAACTTTTCCCACTTGCAAGTGTTATGCATGTGGAGCAACCGAACATCTTCGAAACAAATGTCCCTTGATAAAAAGTAATGGAACTAGGAACGGAGCTGGTCTCTCTCAAGGTTGCTTTAAATGCGGCTCATTTGCTCATCTTGCCAAGAATTGCACCAATCTGAACAGCACACCAACTTGCTCATCTTCTGGTGCTACCTCCGCTAACCCCGATAATAGGAAATGACTAGGGTCATCGGCTGAGTCAGCATGTTCACCTTCCCGAGGCTCAGCCCTCGTTAAACAAAGTAAATTTTCGGTTAAAGATGAAATTTCTTCTAATTTATCATTTGTAGGCCCTAGAATGTGTCTCAGAATTTCGGCAGAGACCGCAGGATTCGTGCCATTTCTGAAAATTGAAGTAAATTACAAACCCGTCACGGGTCTATTAGACTCTGGAAGTGTGAGCTCAATTATTTCTGAAAAAATGGTATTCTAAATTAAAAACTTCTTGTAAATTTTCAGAATATTGTCCCTCTTCTGTTAAATATGTTTCGGCTAACTCATCTCCATCACAAATTTTAAGGGTCATTTTTGTAAAGTTCGCATTTCAGAGTTTACCTGGAAAGTGAAATTGTTTGTAGCAAAACAGTTCTAATATTAGAGGCCAATTACATGTCTAATATTGGCCTGGTGCTCGACAATCAGAGCAAGTCGTGCACCTTCAAGTTTGCTAGTAACTGCAATATTCCCCTCTTGATATGTTCATCTATTTCGCCTAGATCTTAGGCATCTACCTTAGAATCAGGCTGAAAGCATTAGAAGTTTGTTTCAGTCCATTCCAGATACACATGGCGTTACTCACCTTATTTAATGTAAGATTGAGTTTACTGATTCTATTCCATTTAGGGTTCCGCCTTATATGTTGTCCCCACCTAAAATGAAGTATCTTAAGGAAATTATTGATCAGATGTTAAGGGATGGCATTCTTTGACCATCAAAGTCGGCGTATTCATCGCCCATTTTTCTTGTACCGAAACCTCAAGGTGGGTTCAGGCCTGTAATTGATTACAGGGCTTTGAACCGTAAGTTGGTGTTAAAATCTATGCCCCTTCCTGATATTCACTCTTGTTGTTCTTGGTTTCAAAAGGCCAAGTTCTCTACCATCCTCGATCTGAATCAGGCATATAACCAGATACTTATACCAGAAGAATCGAAACATCTAACGGCTTCCGCCACGGATTGGAACTTGTATGAATACAACCGCGTGCCTTTTCTGCTCCCACGGGTGCAGCTGTTCCTACTAGACTGCTAGATAGGGGCTTGTGAGACATCAAATTGGAATATCTGTATGATTACCGCGAAGATGTCGTGTTTTCAGAGACCTTCGAAGAACAATTAAATCATCTAAAGGAAGTACTCAATCGCCTTGGCAAGGCCGAGTTGACTGTTAAATTCTCCAAGGTAGCATTGCTAAGTGTTCTATGACATTCTTAGGGCGTAATGTATCGCCCGAGGGTGTTTCCGTTGACCATTCCAGAACTCAGGCTATCCGTGATTTCAAACATCCTAAGGACACAAAAGGCAATGCCAAGTTCATAGGCATGGTGAATTTCTTCAGGAAATTTATTCCTAACTTGGCTAACAGGGAGGTGCCCCTGAACCTACTTCGTACGAAAGGTGTCAAATTTGAATGGGGGCCGTCTCAGCTAGCCGCTTTTCTAGACCTGTAATTAGCTCCTTGTAACGCCCCTGTATTAGCCATGCCAGAATTTTCTTAGAAATTCATTGTCCAACAGATGCCTCTTCTACTGCTTTTGCCGCTGTCCTTCTTCAGGATACGAAACTCGGAAGGCCGCCCATCGCCTATGCTTCTAGGACCTTATCGGCTCAAGAAGCCAAATATTCTATCTACGAACTTGAGGATTTGGCAGTATTGTTTGCCCTAGAGAAGTTCCGTCTTTATCTGGAACATGTCAAATTTGAATTAGATACGGATAACCAAGCCTTAAGTTGGGTATTAGCTAGGCCGCGTCGTAATGGACGTATCGCCCGTTGGACTATCAGGATCTCTGCATTCCAATTTGATGTGCGTCACATTAGAGGATCAGAAAATTTTGTTGCTGATGGACTAAGCCGCATGTTTTCTAATTAAGTTGAAACCAGTGAACTGGAAGATATCTTTCCTCTTCCCACGCCCATACCTTCGTGTATTAATGCTATTCTGAATGATTCTCCTACGCTATTTCGGGATATTGTGAAATATCAACGTGAAGATCCAGTGCTGGCTACCATTATGGAAACCCTCTCTTCTGAGGAACATGTTGTCCCTTATGTATTGAGGAACGGGGTTTTGTGTTGCCCTTCGAGACACGATCAGAAGATGGAAGTAGTGGTACCAGCTGGGTTTGTACCCATGATCTTCAAATACTATCATAAAACCCCATTAGGGCGGTATTTAGGCATTTTCAAAACTAGGAAAAAGATCAGAGAGATATTTATTAGGAAGAGTATGGACAGTGAAATTAGAGAAATGGTTAAAACTTGTAAATCTTGCTTGCTTAGCAAGCCTACCTTGTCTACTAAGCTAGGGCTATTGTCATCGCATCAAGCATTTCGCCCCATGGAGCATCTATATACAGACTACGTCGGACCTTCCCCCCAATCAAAGGGGAACGGAAATAAATCCATTCTGGTGTGTGCAGATGGCTTCACTAGTTTTTCATGTTAGTTTCGACTAAGCTGGCCACGGCTCAGTCTACGATTTCTTGTCTTAATATTATCTTTGATTCTTTTGGCCCCTGTCAATATATTGTTTCTGAAAATGCTAAGGCTTTCACCTTTAACTTATTCCGAAAATTCCGTTTCGACCTGTCCATTTCACATGAAACCACTTCTGCTTATTACCCTCAACCATCTCTGGCTGAGTGGGTCAATCGTAATCTTCGATCTGCGTTGATCGCTTTTCATCATGATGATCGTTCTAGGTGGGATGCTTCATTGCGTTGGTTATCTTGTGACGTGCTGTAACGTGCGTTAATAAGAACAGTGACGATGCAATTATTTAAAGGTTAGGTTTGGGTTACACTTAGAGATGTCACGATAATTAGTTAAAATACCGAGAGATATACTCAGTTACAGTTAGGTTGATTACAAGTATACGGTGAGGACCAATTAGAAACTCAGACAGTATCCGTAGCACTGCTACACTAAGGCTGACTATAGACACGCAGTGATGGACGGGTTAGGTCAGTACATAAACTAGAACGAGTTTGGTACAACGATATGAAAACACTTTTAGCACAATAAGGAGCTAGGTCACCAAACATAACACTAGAAGCTCAGAGCGACTCACTAGTTAATAATCCTTTTGTACCAAGGTAACTGGTAAGTCTCGATACACAGTGACGTAGTAGGCGATAGTCAAGTGACAGTTAATGGCAGTAAGTACCCCGGTGCACAGCGATTACCGAAGATAATGCACCCAGAAGGTCCAAGTAATTTATCACTCAGAGTCACCACATAGAAACAGTTAAAGCAATAAATAAATGCAAGTTTTTTAAAACAAAAACAACAACTTACCTCGAGGATGGTATGTAGAAGGTGCTTTTGGATCTTTGGAACCGTGACCAATAGTATTACAGTATCATAGTAATTCAGCAATTAGTGCACTTTCATAAACACGAAAGGATAAGCCGAGGTTTTAGGAATATAGAAATTTAATTTAAACACCAAATGAAATACTACACCAGGTTGAACTAAACGAAGATTAACCAAGAGGTTTGCGAAATTAAAGTTTCAAAGGGTGGAGCTAATAATAATTTACATGAATTCACAATCACAAGGAGAGAAATGAATTCTATCCTTACCACAATGTTAATCTGGAAATACCTGCATAAATTAACAGGACACAGAAAACAGGGAAGGCCCAAAAACGCGAAACATGTGAATCCTCACAAACCAGAGGTACAGCACAGGCACAATACAAATTGGTTAACTCGAGAAATAGCAGAATACAGTTTTAAGAAAAAAATTAAATGTGTGAGACCACAGGGCCAGTGGAGACCAGAAAAGGGGAAACACGGTAAATAACACAAGGTGAATTTACGTAAACAAAAATAAGAATAGTTAAAAATGGTCACAACCTACCAAAATTACACCCCAAAAGGGGAAAAACCAGGGAAAACCCTGGATTAATATAAACCCTCACATGGCACGTCTGTCCCGTACAAGGACAGGAAACAAAATGCAAAATGGCTTCCTCGACACTAGTCAAGGCCCCGCTGTTATCGCTAGTAATAGGGAGCGAGGGGGGGGGGGAGGAGGAAAATATCCACAATGAGAGCAGCATGATACAGAGGTACACAGACAAAGATATGTATACCTCTGCTAACAATTTAAGGAGGACATGTTTGAAGGAGATTAAACATAAAGTATTAACCTTACAATCTTTTGCCTTAAATTCGGCGGATCATGAATCTCACAAGTTCACTCCGGCATCTCTCATGTTCAAGTTTGTTCCCAATACGCCGCTCTCTAATCTTTGGTCACTTAATGACATATTGCCAGAGACAACAGATCCTGATAATACTAGAGATCTATAGAAGGAGGCTAGGAGTACCCATGAAGCTTCTCATTAAAAAGTTAGAGAAAGATGTGATGGTGGACGGAGGCCCACCAATTTAAAAGACGGAGATCAAGTTATGGTTAAAAATTTCGTACCTGCGGGCCAGCTTGCTCCCAGATTCCATGGGCCATACATTATTTCAGATTTCTTAACCCCTTTCACTTTATTGGTCAGCAATCCAGCCACTGAGAGGATATTTAGAGTTCACCTTTCTCAGGTGAATCCAGTGTAAATTGCTTATTTTAGTGTATAGATCACTAAATCTTGGCAGTAAACGAAAGTTATCTTTCTTTCTTGGGTATTTGTATGCAAACTTGAAATTTAGGAGGTAACGTAGTTGTAAGACGGAGGTATTCTGGCCCGACCATAAGGGATATTATTTTGTACAACCTTCCCCTTGATTAGGATTTACCTGTAGTCCATGGCCTGGTGGCCATTACCTAGCCCCCGTCTCCAAATCCCGGCCCAACAGGCACACACTCATCGTGTAAGCCACCCGCCTCATCACAACATGCAAAAATGGTACACTCAATCTCCATCAAACAATCTCTGTCCCCGAGTAATTATTGTTTCAGTGCCCCCTCAGCCATCTAGCAAGCGATGCCGGCGTCGGGTAAGTGTCTACTCCACTCTGGTCCAGTCTCCTGCTAAACGGCGCGCCGGAGTTCCATCCTTTCCGGGAATCGTACCCGGGGCCTCCGGTTAAGAGGCAGGCACGCTACCCCTACACCACGGGGCCGGCTTCCTTACTTCCACAACCATTTCTAACTCTCTTTCCATCCTGCACCTCCTTCTTAGTCTCTTTACTTCCCTGTTATAATAAAGTTGATCTTTACGATTCCTTACCACCTTTAAAGGGACAAAGCTATTTTCACATTCCTTAACAACTGCTTTATACCCATCCCACAGTCTGTTTACATTTTTATTTACCGTTTTCTACCGATCATGTTTACTTATTAAAAACTCCCTCATGCCTGTTTTATCAGACATATGGTACTGCCTAACAGTCCTAATTTTAATCTCTTCCTTTCTTTCACATTTATTTTTAATTACCACAGAAACAGCTTCGTGATCACTAATACCATCTATTACTTCGGTTTCTCTACAGAGCTCATCTGGTGAACATCCGTCCCAGTCCAGAAACGCAGACAGAATAAGTTAAGTTTCACAATATTTATTCAAAATTTATTTATGCCTATTTTATTTAGTAGTAAGTGGTTGATGGAGTTTTTATAATAGATAGGTCGACATGTCTTCGAGATATGATTTCAATGTGTAGCTTCAGCGCGAATGTACCAATAGTGACGTTAAATGATGGATTTAGGTAGTCTTCCAAGATATAATTACATGACATGTAGGGAAGATAATATTTGCCAATTAACTGCTTTGCTAACAATTATCACTTTACACCGTGTATAATGGTATCTGGTGTATCGGAAATGTGAAAATGAAGCTTGGTGAATTGTAGGTTATTGATATTGTTTTCAACGTCAACTTATTGCCATACGTAAGGCTTAAGATGTTCGTACTTTAACCAAAGAAGTAGCATGAAATACTTCTTTTCTTCCACTATCCTTTTGTTCCCATGACTTCAATCATAAGTGACAAATTTTAGTCATCTTCTTCTTCCTCACCGTCTTATTTTAAAATTGTGCATCAAGTATTTTTAGTTAATTTTTCTCTTGGTCAAGCTATCCTCTTTTTCACTCTTGCCTCAATACTGGGCATTAATTTTTCTTGTTACTTTCTCCTCCTTGCCATATCCTGTAACCTCTCAGTCCTACTCCAATCATTGGGTATCCAACTTTCTTTGACATGCCCGACGTTTATTTCAGTATCCCTGCTGGGTATCCTCAGTCTTGCCGCACGTATTGTCGCCAATTTTTCCTGATGCGCCCTATAATTATTTTGTAACTGTGCTGGGCGTTCTCAGTCTTGCTCCACTGTTGGGCGCCAAATTTTCTTGCACCATACTTTTCCTTTCTCCCTTTAACAGCTCCACATTTGGGCGATAATTTTTCTTTCTTGAACCATCTGGGCGAACAATTTTTCTTGGACCTTTCGCGAACCTGAGTGTATACTCTTTCTTTTAACTACTCATACGATGGCGTGCATCCTCAGCTAGCTACGAATTATGTCTCAGGGATTTAGTTATATAAAAATATTTTTACGTGTGTCCAACTGAAAATCCCCTCTCTTAATTTTTAGTAACTCAGCATATCAATCAAGTCATTAAATCAAAATACACCCGATTTTAAGTTCAATTATTCATCAACCCTCGTGAAATTAACTTAAATTATTCCTCTAATTTATAAAAAAAGAATGAGTTAAATCCTTAACTACTAACTTTATCCAAGATCATTTCAAAAAGTGGGATAAGTTAAATCCTTCCTCATCAATCTTTTGTACAGAGCAACATTTCATTCAAGGAATATTATTATCTTCCTCATCACCTTCAATTCAAATTCATCATCTTTTTTTACAATCATCCAAGGTCTCATCTTCATAGATAAAATAATGTATTTCCTATATTTTCCTGCAGAAATAAATTATTTATAGAAATTCTCCTGACCTGATATGGATACCCTCAACATCACTTCATTCTCAAGTCAACGAAAACAAAAATTATTTAACTCTTTTTCTTGGCGTAAATTAATCAATCATTTCAACTGCCTAACTCAAAAGTTAAGGAAAATATATATTAAGAATAAAATATAATTCTTCGGGAATATAACCTAAGAGTTGTCGAATTACATTGAAATATTAAATGTTAACAGGATACTACGTTTATAAGATATTGTATATAACATATGTACATAATTATCAAAGAAAATAAAATGAAATGATTCTTTTCGACATAATATTTGTGTAATGTGAAAATGGGAACTAATATTTACTGGACATAACTGAATTATTACATCAAAGCATCTAAGAGTATTTATTTATTCATCTGTCATGTCGACTTGTGTATCCAGCCGTTATCTGTATTATCGGCCATTGTTGGAACTGTTTCCTAACTGTGGAAGTTACCAGACCAATTTAATTCAAGTTATTTATCCATTATTGTCAGGCATTTGACTGGACGATGTGATGCGCTGAATTATCATTTTGTAACTTATGCGCACCTTCGCGGTGCACGCGTTGAATTATGGGACTGGCTACTCGCCTAGCTCGGTGTGAGCTCAGTAGTCTGCAGTAGTCTGCTTGCCGCGACTCTCCAAGATGGCTGTGTTGTGTGAAGCTCCCAAGCGGACGGCTTGGCAAGAAGGGAAAGCAATTACTATGCAGCCGGACTCCGGCGGTTAAACCATAATGTTAGGGCTAGGCCCTGTTATTTTTTGAAAGTTATCCAGTGTGCTCCAACCTTAATATTTTCTTAATGTAACATGTAAACTTGGTGCAGTGAGTTAACCGTTATCGGTATGAAAAGTTTCAAGTGTCTCGTAAGTTGGATATCTTAACTCCAAGTAAGTACTGAAAATTATAATTTATTGAAGGGATCCCGTTCGTTCAGGCACTAGTGTGAGTAATTTCATCGTGGACATGAGCAACATTATAAACGACAATTTTGGTATAGTGTAACCTTGTAAGCAAAATTTGATATATATTTGAACTGAATCCGTTGGAAAAAGAAAATTTAATGTAATGTAGGGAGCTCGGGATCGCTAGTTATGCATCTATGAGGTGATATTTTGTGTAAGTGATTTTATCTTACGTTTTTGTTGGTGTGCATTATTGCCAACTGTGTTTCTTGATGTTCATTATGATGATGAATCTTATTATTATTATTATTATTATTATTACTCTTATTTTTTTGTAATTCATTTCGGTGCGTGTTTTCTCCCATAATTTTTTCCTGGTTGGTGGTATTTGCTGTCTGATTTTTGTCCTATTGCCTTCGTGGCTGATTATCTGTACGTGATTATTATCGCATTGTTACGGGCCTTTATTAATGACACCTCATATTCGCATCGTAGCGCATTCCACGGCCCCCTCTGTTCTACAGTATGTAAATTGATTAACTAAAGCTAATGTAAACTGGTACTATCACCTCTTGGATAAATAATAATAATTATTATTATTATTTTAATCACTTAAAATCTTAAAATTGAAATTTCGCTGGTCAAAATTAAGTTTAATAATGGGAGTTTTCTTTCGTTGTCTTATTATCTTTTCTCCCATTGTTTGTGTTCCTTGCTTTTGTCTTTATTACGTCATGTCATCCCTTCTTATCTAATCTGAAGAAACGTTAATATTTTGGGTGGCTTTGATGATTATTATGGGATCTTGGCTTCGCGTCGGTAACGGGTAGCTTCTGTTGGGTGCTTCAGTGTTCTTTAATTATTTTTATGAGCGCACCGTTAATTGTAAATTTCCTTTAATATACTTCATTTTGTTGGGGTTGCTGTGCGCTATTATTTTATTGTGTTTTCATCTAGCTCGTTTCTTTGGAGTAATGTTTATTCGCGGTTGGAGCCACTAAATTTTCTTCTTTTTCGTGTGTCCTTGTGTGCGTCTTGTAATTTAGTATTTTAGTAGTGTAGCAAATTTCAATTTTAAAGTGATTTTATATCGCGGGCCCGCATATCGGTTGCAACCAATTTTTAAATAATATTATTTTCTGCATGTAAGGTAATGAGTTATTAATGAATTTTCAAACCTTAATTTCGGCGGAAGCCTATGTTAATGTGAGCTTCATTTCTCCTTAATTTCAACTTTATTTTAAAATACTGTTTTTCTCATCTAGTTTGATTGCATTTTTAAATTTTAGAAAAAGAAATATATATATATTTTTATTCTTATTTTATACCATTTTCAAATTACATTTGCTTAGTAAATTTTCTTCATTTCAAATTTATCTGGTGTGTCATTTAGTAGCTAGCAATATTTACCTGGCAAACTGTCAAAGTTATGTAAGACCCTGGCCTTTTTATTCTCGCCTTTGCCCTCCACGCTTCATATTTCATGCTACTGCCTTTCGGTAAGTATTGTGCTTGTTTTCTTCTTGATGGTTGTGCTTTTCTTTTGAATGTTTGGTTTACTAATTGGTAAGGTTGCAGTAGAGTGTGGTAGCAATTCGCTGTGGTTGTTGTTGTTGTTGTTATTCTAACACCTTGATAAGTTGCCCAGGTCAACATTGCTAGTTGCTAAAAATAAAATAACTGGTATTTAAACTTGTATTTGTAAGACCAAGTGTAAAGTCTAATCTAACTGTTGTCTGTTTCATGTCAATCATGGAGTCTCGCCCCTTGCCAGTTCCTAGAATGTTACGGAAGCTGGAGTTAAGCTATGAGCTGCAGATTCGTGGTAGGAAGCCATCCGGTACTATCCAGGGTGACGTAGAATTACTTTCAGAAATTGCTGATCTCCCCATTGTTGTACCTGACATGTCAGAAGCAGAGATTGGTGAGTCTGTTTTGTTCATTACTGATGCCTTAGATGAAATAAGTGAATTAACTGAAGCCTTTAAAACATCTCAACCTTCAGAGTACCAGGTACAGAGACAAATAGCTCGTGTAACGCATTACACGAATCGCCTCCAGGATCTGTGTACCTTAAAAATGGATCGGTCCACTTTGAACCAATGTACTGTGTTGCTAACTAGGGCTGTTAACATATCTGCTGATTTGAACGTCATCATGCAAACTCTTAAATTGGGAAGTATTAATATTAATGCTGGTTCTCAAGATAATGACCCCAATATTTCTGCTGCTCATGATTTTAACCAACCCATTTCTAGCTCTGTTTTGGGTAATCACTCATTAGCTGCTTTTCATGGCCAACCTGTATTATTGGTTGATAATCCTGGCATGCTAAGGTGCGATAATGTGAACCCTGTTTGTGATTTGCTTAAAGGGGTTAACAAGTTGTCCATTGATTCAATTGAGGAAACAGTGTCCTTTTTGAGATTACTGGTCGAGGTAAAAGAGACCGCAAATTGTTTTAAACTTAGCTCTTCCAGTGTATTCCGAACCCTATTTTCCCATTGTGTTGGTATCCTTAAATCTGAGATCTTAGAAGCTTGTTCGGGTGATACTACCTTGGACCAATTTCATGATGGAATTTTAAGGAAGTTTATACCGTTCAGAGTGCTCAAGGATTTAACTGCAAAACATTGTTTTCGGGTACAGTTGTATTCTGAAAGCCTGTTTAACTATGTCAATGACCTTAAGTTTTATTGTAATGTGTTCAGGCTATCTATTGATGAGGCAAATATGGTAGATAGTATAATGAGTGGTGTATCCCCTGAGTACCGTTCATACCTGTCCTTTAGGAAATGTCCTGAACCTTTAGCGAGCTGAAAGTGGCTTGTATTAAAGCTGAAGAAGCCAAACATGGTGATAGTTGTAGACCTGTTAATGTACCCCCTCCAACTGGTTCTTCTCCTAGGCAGTCCTCTGGTCTGAACGCCAGTAGTTTAGGTGCTGTTTCAAAAAAATGTTTTGCTTGCGGGTCTAAAGACCATCTGAGGAACAAATGCCCATTGGTAAAGAGGAAGAATTTGCCTACTAGTAATTTTCCTAGCCCCCAATTTCAAGGCGTTGCTTACCCGGTGCCAAATTATCCACCTCCCTCTGCTAATTTCAACTTGAGTAATACTAATCAGCGCATCTGACTAGGTGAAAGTACTGATAACGCAAGCCCCTCCATGAGTAATTTGAATGACCATGATAATACTTATGTCTATGATAATGATGTTGTTTGTCCTGGTGACTGTAAAAGTATTTCAGGGAGTGTCCATTCTAAAATTCCGATTATTCCTGTAGAAATCAATAATGAGCCTACATTTGCACTGGTGGACTCTGGCAGTGTTACCTCTGCTATTAATTGGTCTTGGTTTTCTAAAAATCAATCTGTCTGTAAATTTCCGAACCTTGAGCCCATTTCAACTGTGTTTCATGCCGCAAACGGCTCTGTCTTGAATGTTAAAGGTTATGTAAATGTCAAAATTCGTATTAATCATTTCACCTGGAAATTTAATTTCATGGTGGTCGAAGGATTATCGCATAATGTAATTCTTGGTTACGACTTTGCTGTTCACGTAGGATTAATTCTTGATGCCCATAATCGTTGTCTGTCTTTCAAGTTTTGTACAGATTATGCTCTGCCATTGGTCAATTATCTCCCTTGTTCTGGTAAACATCTCTGTTCTATTGATGCACACGACCAAGTTACTGAGGAAAAATGTGACCTGAGTCATTTAACTAGTGAACACGCTCAACTGATACATGAATTGTGTGATGAATTTCCTGAGGTATTCACGGATAAGCTAGGGGTAACTAATGTGCTTGAGTATAAAATTGATGTGAGTGACACCATCCCTGTTCGATCTCCTCCCTATCGTCTATCTCCACCACGTATGAAGGTTCTGAAAGAAATTATTGATAAGATGCTTGAGGAAGGAGTTATCAGGCCTTCAACTTCTGCTTATGCGTCCCCCATCTTCCTAGTCCCTAAGCCCCAAGGTGGCTTCAGGCCTGTGATCGACTACCGATCTCTCAATAAGAAGATTATCTTGCAATCAATTCCACTACCTGACTTGCATACTTGCTTTTCATTCTTCTATGGTGCTAAATTTTATTCTGTATTTGATCTCAATCAGGCGTATCACCAGATCCCTCTGGCCGAGGAAAGTAAGCATTTAACCGCATTTATCACGGACTGGAACTTATACGAGTACGAACGAATCCCGTTTGGCCTCAGTACGGGCGCAGCTGTGTTGTCGAGACTACTAGATTCCATATTGTCTGACATTAAGTTCAGGTTTGTGTACAATTATCTTGACGATGTCGTCGTGTACTCGGAAACCTTTGAGGAACATCTCTCTCATATCAGGGAAGTGGTTCGTCGCTTTAAGCAAGCTGGTCTCACTGTCAAGCGATCTAAAGTTTCCTTTGCGCAGCCTCGTATGTCTTTCCTGGGTCATATCGTATCGCCTAATGGTGTAGCTGTGGACCAGAGTAGAACCCAAGCCATCTATGATTTTCCAGTACCTAAGGATCAGAAGGGAATAGCCCGCTTCGTTGGTATGGCCAATTTTTTCCGAAAATTTATCCCAAATTTTGCCCAAATTGCTGCTCCCCTTAATGCCCTTCGGCGTAAGGATGTTAAATTTGTCTGGAAGGAACCTCAACAAATTGCTTTTGATAAACTTAAATCTGCTCTGGCAAACGCCCCTGTCCTGGCTATTCCTAACTTCTCAAAACCTTTCATTATTCAAACTGATGCTTCTGGTTCTGCCGTTGCTGGTGTCCTCCTCCAAGAAGATGAGCTAGGTAGGAGACTCATTGCTTATGCCTCGCGTACCCTGAATTCTGATGAAATGAAGTATTCCATATACGAACTTGAATGTTTGGCCGTTATTTTTTCCCTTGAAAAGTTCCGCATGTATGTAGAACACTCTAAATTTCTTCTTGAAACTGACAACATGGCACTTAGTTGGGTATTAAATAAACCTAAGCGCACGGGTAGATTGACCCGTTGGGCAATTCGCATCTCCGCCTTTAATTTTGATGTTCGCCACATCCGTGGTACTGAAAATGTTGTAGCTGATGGATTGAGTAGGATGTTTGGTGAAAAGCCTCCTGACCCTCCTGATTTTCACGTCAATTTCCTTCCTAACCATTCTGCCTGCCAGTTCAATTGCATTAATGCTATCTTAACTGACTCCCCGTTGCTGTTCCATGATATGTCAAAATTGCAAGCTAGTGATCCTGAAATTAGTTCCATTGTTAAACAACTTGAAGATGGTAACGTTGTTAAGCCTTATAAGCTTGTTAACAATGTCCTATGTTGCAAGGCCAGACATGACAATAAGTACAAAATTGTGTGTCCTCAAATCCTCATCCCTGAAATCTTTAAGTATTACCATGACTCCCCATGGGAGGACATTTAGGTGTTTTCAAAACTCGTCAAAAGATACGAACGCATTTCATATGGAAAAATATGGATTTTCACATTAGGGAAATGGTCAAAGCTTGTAGACTGTGCAGTATAAGTAAACCTAGTTTGAATACCCGTGTTGGGTTGTTGTCCTCATCTCACCCTACTAAACCAATGGAGAGACTGTTCATTGATTATGTCGGAGCGTTCCCATTAAGCTCTAAGGGAAATCGATTTGCACTAGTGTGTGTTGACGGTTTTACCCGTTTTACTTGGATTTTCCCGACGAGAAAGATGGATGCTCAGACCACTATATCTTGTCTCAATTCGATCTTTTCTGTATTTGGTCCTCCTAAGTTTATTGTGTCTGACAATGCTAGATCCTTTGCCTGTAACCTGTTTAGGAAGTTCTGTTTTGATCTCTCGATATCCCACGTCACCACTACACCTTACTATCCCAACCCCAGTTTTGCTGAAAGAGTTAACCGCAACTTACGTGCTGCTCTCATTGCATACCACCATAACCAATAATCTAAATGGGATTCTTGTATTCATTGGCTTACTAATGCGTTTAATTCATCTGTTCACGAGTCTCATGGCCAAACACCCATGTCTTTAATGCTTGGATTTACCCCATGTTCCCCCATCTCTAATGTGCTTAACATTGATTCTCTCCTCCCTGATTATCCAGACCCGGAGGAGATTCGTAAAATGTGGAACAGAGCTAGAGCAAAACTTGTTGTTTCCTATGATAATGTGCAAAAGAAGTATGACAAAGGACGCAGGCCTACCAATCTATCTGTGGGTGATACTGTTTTTGTCAAGTCTTATCCTAGTAGTAAAGCTGTAAATAAATTTTCTGCTAAATTAGCAGCTCGTTATCACGGTCCTTGTACGGTATTAGAGTTCTTAACTCCAGTATCCTTGTTAGTTAACGACCCAATTGCCAAACGCATTAGACGTGTACACTTGAGTCAAATTAAGCCCACTTAATCATCAAAATTTGGTAAACATATTTATGGTCATGTAAACTGAATTTCTTTAAAAAATGTGTTTAATAATTTTCTTCAAAATTATGTAACTTACTCACACGCAAGATATATTGTCATATATTACTATCAATGACAGACTATGTAAATTATTATGATTATAAACTTCAAGTGACATCAAAACTTATACATCTAAATTTTCAACGGTATCCTCCATCAGACATTTTCGAGTGCTACTTCGTTTCGGCTGTTCGAGTGATTAGTTATGTGCCATGCCACGACGCCATTAATGCCTGTGTTGTGTATTTCGACCTGCAAAATTATTTACGGTCTTTGGAACATTATTCTGTGCTCCCACAGATTATGTTGCAGTTTGTTTTGCGCGCGCTTTTCCAGCCATGCAACTATTTTAAGAGAGCAAGAATGTGTGATAGCTATGGTTGCCTACTACGCTCTGTACTGGTATGATAATCCTACTCTGTGTCATGTGCTGTCAACTTGTGTGGTGTGTGATGAGACGCTGGCCACGTTGCATCCCATTCTGTTCACACTCAACATGTAATCTGCTAGTATTGTGTGAAGGTCAACATTCCTGCAACCAAGTAAGACCATTCCTTGTTATTTGAACCTGAAAAAAATATTGGTGTGTCTCTTCCTGTATCCAACGTATGAAGATTTGTTTGGACATTGAAATTATACCTGTGGCATGCTATCCATTGTTTTGGACTTGCGCCTCCCCTGTGTTCTGGCTTCGGGAGGGGAGGACTGTAATGTGAAAATGGGAACTAATATTTACTGGACATAACTGAATTATTACATCAAAGCATCTAAGAGTATTTATTTATTCATCTGTCATGTCGACTTGTGTATCCAGCCGTTATCTGTATTATCGGCCATTGTTGGAACTGTTTCCTAACTGTGGAAGTTACCAGACCAATTTAATTCAAGTTATTTATCCATTATTGTCAGGCATTTGACTGGACGATGTGATGCGCTGAATTATCATTTTGTAACTTATGCGCACCTTCGCGGTGCACGCGTTGAATTATGGGACTGGCTACTCGCCTAGCTCGGTGTGAAGCTCAGTAGTCTGCAGTAGTCTGCTTGCCGCGACTCTCCAAGATGGCTGTGTTGTGTGAAGCTCCCAAGCGGACGGCTTGGCAAGAAGGGAAAGCAATTACTATGCAGCCGGACTCCGGCGGTTAAACCATAATGTTAGGGCTAGGCCCTGTTATTTTTTGAAAGTTATCCAGTGTGCTCCAACCTTAATATTTTCTTAATGTAACATGTAAACTTGGTGCAGTGAGTTAACCGTTATCGGTATGAAAAGTTTCAAGTGTCTCGTAAGTTGGATATCTTAACTCCAAGTAAGTACTGAAAATTATAATTTATTGAAGGGATCCCGTTCGTTCAGGCACTAGTGTGAGTAATTTCATCGTGGACATGAGCAACATTATAAACGACAATTTTGGTATAGTGTAACCTTGTAAGCAAAATTTGATATATATTTGAACTGAATCCGTTGGAAAAAGAAAATTTAATGTAATGTAGGGAGCTCGGGATCGCTAGTTATGCATCTGTGAGGTGATATTTTGTGTAAGTGATTTTATCTTACGTTTTTGTCGGTGTGCATTATTGCCAACTGTGTTTCTTGATGTTCATTATGATGATGAATCTTATTATTATTATTATTATTATTACTCTTATTTTTTTGTAATTCATTTCGGTGCGTGTTTTCTCCCATAATTTTTTCCTGGTTGGTGGTATTTGCTGTCTGATTTTTGTCCTATTGCCTTCGTGGCTGATTATCTGTACGTGATTATTATCGCATTGTTACGGGCCTTTATTAATGACACCTCATATTCGCATCGTAGCGCATTCCACGGCCCCCTCTGTTCTACAGTATGTAAATTGATTAACTAAAGCTAATGTAAACTGGTACTATCACCTCTTGGATAAATAATAATAATTATTATTATTATTTTAATCACTTAAAATATTAAAATTGAAATTTGCTGGTCAAAATTAAGTTTAATAATGGGAGTTTTCTTTCGTTGTCTTATTATCTTTTCTCCCATTGTTTGTGTTCCTTGCTCTTGTCTTTATTACGTCATGTCATCCCTTCTTATCTAATCTGAAGATACGTTAATATTTCGGGTGGCTTTGATGATTATTATGGGATCTTGGCTTCGCGTCGGTAACGGGTAGCTTCTGTTGGGTGCTTCAGTGTTCTTTAATTATTTTTATGAGCGCACCGTTAATTGTAAATTTCCTTTAATATACTTCATTTTGTTGGGGTTGCTGTGCGCTATTATTTTATTGTGTTTTCATCTAGCTCGTTTCTTTGGAGTAATGATTATTCGCGGTTGGAGCCACTAAATTTTCTTCTTTTTCGTGTGTCCTTGTGTGCGTCTTGTAATTTAGTATTTTAGTAGTGTAGCAAATTTCAATTTTAAAGTGATTTTATATCGCGGGCCCGCATATCGGTTGCAACCAATTTTTAAATAATATTATTTTCTGCATGTAAGGTAGTGAGTTATTAATGAATTTTCAAACCTTAATTTCGACGGAAGCCTATGTTAATGTGAGCTTCATTTCTCCTTAATTTCAACTTTATTTTAAAATACTGTTTTTCTCATCTAGTTTGATTGCATTTTTAAATTTTAGAAAAATAAATATATATATATATATTTTTATTCTTATTTTATACCATTTTCAAATTACATTTGCTTAGTAAATTTTCTTCATTTCAAATTTATCTGGTGTGTCATTTAGTAGCTAGCAATATTTACCTGGCAAACTGTCAAAGTTATGTAAGACCCTGGCCTTTTTATTCTCGCCTTTGCCCTCCACGCTTCATATTTCATGCTACTGCCTTTCGGTAAGTATTGTGCTTGTTTTCTTCTTGATGTTTGTGCTTTTCTTTTGAATGTTTGGTTTACTAATTGGTAAGGTTGCAATTTGATGATTGTTTCATGTTGTTCAATATCAATTTAATTAATTAACGTACGCGGAATAAGTAATGTTTCACGTCTGTGGCATTTAATGTTTACCTATATAACATACTAATAAGTAATATATATATATATATATATATTAATCGTAATTGGACGTATTCAAAATATTCCCTAAGAAATATGCAAAATTCTCCAACATATCCAATTTGTAAAAAATTTTATATTATGGTCGTTTTGCTTCATAATTCGATCATATGATTGCAAATATTCGAGGAATACCATAGATGAAATTTTCTAGCTTGTTAATTGTATTGATATAACATTATGAAGACACTACCGTCAATAATTTGCCATTTCTACTTAAATCAGTTGAAATACTAAGTATCATGTGAAATTCCCCTTGAAAAATGCCATCATTACTCTTTATTATAGGTTATTAGGAATTATTTTGATTATCGTACTCTGTTATTAACCTATAATTCCACTAATCAAGTGCTATCAACTCTTCTTACGAGTCAACCCATAATACACGTCGCTATAACATCAAATATAACCTTGATCCTTTACTGCGTTACCTAAATTAACATTACTTGACTATTTTCTTATACGTCGTCGTATTTGTCATAATTCCTCAATTAGCATAACAACGAATGTATATTATTCAAAACATTCATATTAATCATAACATTCACACTTCTTACCTCATATCTCCATTGTAGTTTAACTTCGCCGCAAATATGAACATCATTTAATCTGTTCTAAGTAACGCTTACATCATACATTTCCATATCTCAACCAAAACTGATGTTTTATGGATCAATAAGCACATTATGCACTTCTTTGGTTAAAGTACGAACATCTTAAGCCTTACGTATGGCAATAAGTTGACGTTGAAGACGATATCAATAACCTACAATTCACCAAGCTTCATTTTCACATTTCCGATACACCAGATATCATTATACACGGTGTAAAGTGATAATTGTTAGCAAAGCAGTTAATTGGCAAATATTATCTTCCCTATATGTCGTGTAATTATATCTTGGAAGACTACCTAAATCCATCATTTAACGTCACTACTGGTACATTCGCGCTGAAGCTACACATTGAAATCATATCTCGAAAATATATCGACCTATCTATTATGGCAACTCCATCAACGACTTACTACTAAATAAAATAGACGTAAATAAATATTGAATAAATATTGTGAAACTTAACTTATTCTGCCTGCGTTTCTGGACTGGGATGGATGTTCACCAGATGAGCTCTATAGAGCAACCGAAGTAATAGATGGTATTAGTGATCACGAAGCTGTTTCTGTGGTAATTAAAAATAAATGTGAAAGAAAGGAAGAGATTAAAATTAGGACTGTTAGGCAGTACCATATGTCTGATAAAACAGGCGTGAGGGAGTTCTAAATAAGTAAACATAATCGGTAGAAAACGGTAAATAAAAATGTAAACAGACTGTGGGATGGGTTTAAAGAAATTGTTAAGGAATGTGATAATAGCTTTGTACCTTTAAAGGTGGTAAGGAATCGTAAAGATCAATTATATTATAACAGGGAAGTAAAGAGACTAAGAAGGAGGTGCAGGTTGGAAAGAAATAGAGTTAGAAATGGCTGTGGAAGTAAGGAAGCCGGCCCCGTGGTGTAGGGGTAGCGTGCCTGTCTCTTAACCGGAGGCCCCGGGTAAGATTCCCGGCCAGGTCAGGGATTTTTACCAGGACCTGATGGCTGGTTCGAGGTCCACTTGGTCTACGTGTTTAGAATTGGGAAGCTATCTGACGGTGAGATAGCGGCCTCGGTCTAAAAAGCCAAGAATAACGACCGAGAGGACCCGTCGTGCTGACCACGCGACACCTCGTAATCTGCAAGCCTTCGAGCTGAGCAGCGGTCGCTTGGTAGGCCAAGGCCCTTCAAGGGCTGTAGTGCCATGGGGTTTGGGTTTGGTTTGGTTTTGTGAAAGTAAGGAGAAATTGGAAGAACATACTAGGAAAATGAATCTACCAAAGAAGTCAGCCAAAGATAATATGATGGGAAGCATAATTCGTGGCCACACTAATTTTAGTGAAAAATGGAAGGATATGTATAGGTACTTTAAGGCAGAAACAGGTTCCAAGAAGGACAATCCAGCAATCATTAACGAACAAGGGGAGTGTGTATGCGAGGATCTTCAAAAGGCAGAAGTATTCAGCCATCAGTATGTAAAGATTGTTGGTTACAAGGATAATGTCCAGATAGAGGAGGTGGCTATTACTAAAGAAGTATTAAAAGTTACCTGACTGCAATGACATTTACAGTACCGGTAAGACACAAAAGTTGAAAACTAGAAAAGCAGCTGGAATTGATAAGGTTTCGGGGATATACTAAAGACAATGGGTTGGGACATAGTACCATATCTGAAGTACTTATTTTATTATTGTTTGCATGAAGGAAATTTACCAAATGAATGGAGAGTTTCTGTAGCAGCCCCTGTATATAAAGGAAAGGGTGAGAGACATAAAGCTGTAAATTTCAGGCCAGTCAGTTTGACATGCATTGTATGTAAGCTTTGGGAAAGCATTCTTTCTGATTATATTAGACATGTTTGCAAAATAGAAAATAGTTTGGGTTTAAGAAAGTTTATTCCGCTGAAACCCACCTTGTAGTATTCCAGCAAGATATAGCAGATATCCTGGATTCAATAGGCCAAATGGACTGTATCGCGATTGACCTGTCTAAGGCATTTGATAGGGGAGATCATGGGAGACTACTGGCAAAGTTGAGTGCAATTGGACTTGACAAATGAGTGACTGAATGGGTGGCTCTTTTTCTAGAAAATAGAACTCAGAAAATTAGAGTAGGTGAAGCTTTATCTCTCCCTGTAAAAAATTAGAGGGGGATTCCTCAAGGCAGTATTATTGGACCTTCATATTTTCTTATATATATCGATGATATGTGTAATGAAGTTCAATCAGAGATAAGGATTTTTGCGAATGATGTTATTCTGTATAATGTAATAAATAAGCTACAAGATTGTTTTAATTACTGCGTTGATGGGGTGAAAGTTCCCTTTTGGGGATCAATGTAAATACCTAGGTATTAATATAAGGAAAGATCTTCATTGGGGTAATCATATAAATGGAATTGTAAATAAAGGATACAGATCTCTGCACATGGTTATGAGAGTATTTAGGGGTTGTAGTAAGGATGTAAAGGAGAGAGCATATTTGTCTCTGGTGAGACACCAAATAGAGTATGGATCCAGTGTATGGGGCCCTCACCAGGATTGCTTGATTCAGGAACTGGAAAAAATCCAAAGAGAAGCAGCTCGATTTGTTCTGGGCGATTTCCGTCAAAAGAGTTGCGTAACAAAAATGTTGCAAAGTTTGGGCTGGGAAGACTTGGGAGAAAGGAGACGAGCTGCTCGACTAAGTGGTATGTTCCAAGCTGTCAGTGGAGAGGTGGCGTGAAGGGACATCAGTATATGAATAAGTTTGGATGGTGTCTTTAAAAGTTGGAAAGATCACAGTATGCAGATAAAGTTGGAATTCAAGACGACAAATTGGGGCAAATATTCATTTATAGGAAGGGGAGTTAGGAATTGGAATAACTTACCAAGGGATATGTTCAACAAATTTCCAATTTCTTTGCAATCTTTTAAGAAAAGGCTAGGAAAACAACAGATAGGGAATCTGCCACCTGGGCGATTGCCCTAAAAGCAGATAAGTAGTGTTTGATTGATTGATTGATTGATTGATTGATTGATTCACCCGTTCTCCTGTGCGAAGATCATCTCCGGATTATAGCTGCCACATATCCGGGTTGTGGTCTCCAGTCTCGGGTTCGTAGGAATAGCCGATCGGGTTACCGCCAGACGTCAATTCCATCTTCAATTTAACTGGTCATCACGGTGATCTCGTAGGCAAGCATAAGAAACATTTAAAAGCGTCATTAGTTCCATATCTTTGCTATTTACAGAACTTTCTTGAATTACTTCTATGATAAACAAGGTAGATTATAACGTCTCACATGTCAATACTTTAGTTTGAATGATCTAAGTGGTGTCTTAAATATTGCCTTGTTTTATGATTAAATACTTTAAGTAATTTTCAACGTCTTCTCTAATAAATATATGATAATCTTTAATTCGGTTCCAATCTACGCTCAGCAATTCTTGTTGTCCTCATTCGGAATTTCCGATTAGGAATCTTCTTACGTACAATAGGAATATAGCGTTATGATGATATATTCCGTCTTGTTTTCTTAGTGTTTAAAGAAATCTTCCTTTTTAAAAAAGCTATTTTTCATGCGTATCAATTCTTAGGTAAGAATTCGTCTTGTACGAGCATTTTAGTGTAATGTTCGATTGTTCCTACGGTTGGTTTAACAATTTAAACTCGATGCATATATCTAAATCACGGCCATTTGGATTCCGTTGGTCTGTACTTTCTTACTTCGTATATACGGCCTCTTTGATTCCACATGTCTGTAAGTTATAGTCCGTATTTTCTACTGCTTTATCGATATTCGCGGCAAAACAGCTATTTTAACATTTCGTTTCGAAATAACCAGGGCAATGAAATGTATATATAAAAAATTCAGAAGATTTTATTCGTGAATATAAAGGTAAGGTTAGATGGTATGATATTTCTACATACCAACTGGTTCATGCGTTCATGAACGTACCATTTATTGATAATTTCCGCTGTTTCGGTACCTTTCCTATTTTTCTAAATCTATGTTACATGTTGTTCTTACCTTAATTACTTTTTCGGTCTGGCTACTTTTCGTTAATTGATTACAGGTTTCCTTATACATGCAATCATGTCACAGGTTAAACGAACTCTGTTTGTATATTTTCCTTCACTTCTTCGCTGCCCTACGTCATTCCTTCTTGGTTTTTGATTGGTTGCAGCACCTTAACATGACTGCTTACGTCACTGGTAACTTTTTTTCTTGATTGATACCGAAGGTGTATCCTTCCCCGCTTTCTTGTCTTTCCATTGGTTCTTTTCGATATTTGCATTTAGTATTTGTTATATTTATTAATTGTAAATTTTTAAAGATATTCTTTCTGGGTTCCATTTTTCTTACTATTTTGTTATTATTTGTTAAGATTTCCATGCACAGTTTGTAAATTACTCCTGTTAGTTTTGCAGTACTATGTTGCATCGCATCTGGAATCTTCCTTAGTGCTATTTAAGGGACAAGCCTACGGGAATGCTTCGCCTTCACATTCTGGGCCTGGCCGGAATCGCTGCTGGTGTTCTACAGCAGCTCCTATGCTGTACTTCCATTAGTAACATACTCGCTGCACGCATAATGGATTAGCGACTTTTCGTTAGCGTGCATCTCTCTGCAGTCTACTCGAGGTCATTTACCTCGCCTTCTTCGCTCACGTGTGGTGCGCTCCAAGCATGACTGTCAACCAGCTAGCTGCACTGATGTGGCCTCTGTCGGCCTTGTGTTTGCCACTTGGATATGAAAACAACACCAGCCTAAGGTTTGGTCTTTTTGTACCAAGATCTACTGAATTGTTTAATGACCATTATAGCTAATTGTGTCTATGGACACGTTTTATCCAGATGTCGGCTGGTTCGTCTGCAAAACTTATTAACTGCAGCTCTCTAATGAATAATGAAGTTACTGGACAAAAGTTCCCTTTTTCCTTGAAGTTATTACTCCCCGGCGGGGAATTGTGTGCTAAAATTCAATTCCAGAACTGTTGTGCTACAGCGTAAAATTTTTCTTCGAAATTTCCTACATTTAAACTTGTTATTATGATAGCTTTAATCTTATTAATTGTTCATAATTATTCCAGTTAATTCGGTCTGGTTTTTAACCAGCCTTCAAAGTAATTCAATTATTCAGATGTTGTACTCTGATTTTGTAGCTGTTGTAAGACAAAGTCTTACTTATTTGCCTTTTATTCGCACAGCCTGTGGCAACTTTTTCGCTCAAGGCCAAGTGATTAAATATAATGTTAAAACATCAATTATTGTTAAAATTTTCCTAGTTCTTGTTGTTATTCCTACATCATTTATATAAAAAAGAATTTGTAACTGCTGATCTCCTTTCTCATATCCCGAGAAACCTTGGAAACCCCTTACGGCTTTTCCGCTGTTTTCTCCTCCAAGCGTTATCAGGTTTCATCCGAGAATTGTAAAATAAAGTTGATTGGGATTATTTTAGCAAATATCACGAACTATCTGAAAATTGTATTCGTGAATTTCAACATAAAGTTGAATGGATTAAAATTTCTATATTTCAAAAATTGTTAGAAAATGTTATTAGGGAATTTAAAGATAAAGTTAATTGGTTTTGCATTTCGGAATATAAAAGATTATCAGAAGGTTTTATTCGTGATTTTAAAGATGAAGTTTATTGGCATTGTATTTCTGAATATCAAACATCAGAAACTTTTATTAGAGAATTTCAAGATAAAGTAGGTTGGATAAAAATGTCTACATATCAAAAATTGTCAGAAAATTTCATCTAGATTTTAAAGATGAAGTTTATTGGAACTCGATTTTGGCGAGACAAAAATTATCCGACGTGTTTATACAAAATATAAAAGCTCATAAAATATTGCCGTCAGATGTCGCTACAGAACTACATTGTTGTATATCAAACAGACTCATATGTTTGTAGAATGCGTTGATGCTTGGTTAGAAACCCACGATCCTTGCCCAATGTGTCAGTGTACTATAAAACTGATAACAGAGTAGATAATTTGGGTAATTAGTAATGTTCTGAGACACAATATTTTTTAAATTGATTATAATATCTATATAGCAAGATGATTTTTCTGGCAATATATTATAAACAAAATTCATATACAACTATATTTTTAAAAATAAAGCATTCCATTACTATATCTAAAGGATAAATCCATTGTTGGTCGTAAACCGGGAGAACTTCTAGATATTAATCCATGTCGTTTTGGTTGAAATGTGCATTCATATATTTCTGCAAAAATAAATTTTTGCCTGTACAAGTATTTATTATCATATGGATGTTTGTATCAGATCTCCTATTACAAATTTACAAAGATTTTGGATAATCATTTACAAGTATTAAACCGGGATAAACAATTACATAAATATTATTGATAATGATAACAATTTCACCTGATAGTCTTTGATAAACAGCTGTAATTGTTTTAAAATCATGAGGTAAAATGCTAACCAATTAGTAATATGTTGATCATTTTTTATACATGTTGAAATATCGAGGTCTATAATCCCAAACCATTTACCATTAAAATATACACTAATTTATTAACAATTAAAAGTTTATTTAAATTTATTTTACATAAAATAGGAAAATTTCATGGAGTTTCAGGTAGTGGTATATAAGTATCCTTATCTGAAGTTTTCCATATGAAATTTGAATGGGGAGGATATCATTTTGGTGTAAATCTATTTTATTTTTATTCTATATGAACATAATGGTATCTTGATTATTTGAATATGTTATTCCTATGGCATGTCCAAATTCGTGTAGCAAAACAGCATAAAGATTAGTTCGATCTTGTGGTGTAATTGGATCAATATTAAAATACAAATTTTCATCTTGATCGACGTGAATTTCAATAGGTGAATTAACTGAACGTTATTTGGATAATGTGCGTGAGGCAGTATTCCTCCTTTACCATGAAATTTATCAGAACATTGTCCGCCCGTTTTTTATTTCGATGTGAATATCCTCGCTTGTTAGAAATAACAATATCATTTTAAAACTGTAGATCAGCATGTTGTTGCCAGCTTCGGCTAATCCTAGAACTTGTTGATCAGCAAAAGAATAATGCCATTTTATATTTGTACTTTCTGGTATTGAAATATATTTCATCGTCCGGAATTCCACATCTCGGATGAAATTTGTTTTCCATCTACAGCACATAGTCCAAGCGAGGATCTCTCCTCTAACGGGTTATGGACCACCGGTGAATTGTATAGTCCTAGCCGCCTGAGCACAAGGAGGGCCATGACTCAAAATATGTCAGAGATGCCCACTCCTATTCCATAGCAACTTGTATTCCGACTCTCAGGACCACTTACTAGGCCACTCAGCCGTTGCCCATGGTACACGAACTAGGACGTGACTACAGTAACCCACACCATGAATCATTATCAATTATAAACCATTATATTTTCTCCACACTACTTTTTGGTTTTAGATTATTTGGATCATTCCTATCTATGAATGGCATTTGTCATTTTTTAAATATTTTATAATTGTCTAGATCTTCATTGGTATAATCATCATCGTTTCTTAAATCATTTGATGTTAAAAATAACATTAAGACTTTAGTAGCTCTATTATTATCTTTAATATATAAAATCATCATTATGAAAGTGAATCACCTGTAAAATAATTACGGAAATACTCATCGTATCTTAACCCCAACTTAGGATAATTAATTCTAGGTAAATATTTTGAAATTGTTGCTCCTATGTATGTAGTAGAATAATCAGTTATTTGCTCTGAAGTTCTGATTCTAAAGTTTTCTAGCTTTTCTTGCCAATTTTAAAGCTTCTTTTGTCTCATTACTAACCGAACCATATCACCTGTTCTCCATCCAGTAATTTGCATATTATTAATTTGTGTGGTCAACTTCATTCATCATTTCAACCGCCTGGATATTTCAGATGTAACGCCAATGGAGTCTGGACTCCGTGTCTAACGAGAAGTCGCCCACGCATAGCTTGTATACGACCGTGGGATAGCTTGTTGGGACCCTGAAAAATCAACGAACGTTCAGTTCAGATTATTTCAAACTAGCCGATTAAAGAGCGACAGCGGGGAGGAAGCCCGAGAGAGCACTTTGATGTCGGGGTGTGCCAACTCTCCGCAGCTTGACAGACAGTCACTTCTTACAACCATTTATTTCAGAAAGCTAATTATAACAAGTATCAGGCGAGATTGTGTGTGCCTATGATTTATGGTAATGTAATTAGCCGTGAAGAGCGGATACATGCGTGTTCAAATTTCATATAGCCGTTCAAGACGAACTGTCATTTCACAAAGGATAGTCTGGTGCATGCTGACCGTCCCTCATGAACATGCGAGAGCCCCTTGGCTTGGGGTCATCCATTTGTGTTCAGTCGTTGGATCGTATTCGCTTTTACTCGTCGGAGCCGCGCGTGCCTTCGTGCAGCTATCTGAACAGTATATTTGAACTTATTCTAGGAAGATGTAATTTTATCATTCGAGTCTTGAGACTGCAATGTAAACTAGCCATAGCTCACCCGAGTCGTGTATGTGATTTCGAGCCTTAAAGTTGATAGAGTTTGCGGTGTTAAAATTGCTTTTAATGAACGCGACTGTGGCTGGTTATTCTTTAACAATCATGGCCACTACTCATAATGGACTAAATTAAAAACAGGAGATTTGCAAATTGGTCCCGCAAGGTCACAGCATAATATGGAAGAGTGTTCGTGATTGCAGCTGCCGATTCCTGAACGAGATTATAGCTCAAAGCAGAAGCAGATGGTTCAGCACAGGCCAGGCCAGACGTACGCAGCAGCATGACGGACCGAGGCCACAGATGAGTTTAATCTACACACATTTTAGCATGTTACACCTGCCATGTGCCCTGTTTCATGCAATATTAAATTTGTAAATATTCAAATTTTTCCCTTTATGTAGTCATATGCCTTATACCTATTTGTAATTTCACTTAGAACTGACGAATTTTTCAGTGTATTTATTTAGCGTTGCTGCGAAGGATTTCTAGGGAATAATAGTTATACGATTAGTGTTGTTTTAGTATCATTTCTGTAGCACCTTCGTGTGGCGCGTATCTAACGATGTTAAGATCATTCTATAACTCCGAGCAAACTCGACCTCATAATGTTAGTGTGGGGACAATAGACAGATTCTCAAGCAGTGAATGATAGGCTGTGCATGGCATGATTTATAGCTCGAAGCCGGACCAACAAGATATGTCAATTACCTATCAAAGTCGTAATAAGTTCCTTGAGAGTATTAAGCGACAGACCATCCCCTAGCCCAGGGACAGATCAGATGTGGAATTACCTGGGGATAGATTTTTGAGGCCAGGAACCGCCTATAATGAGAACATTAGTAGTAGGTAGAAAAGGACAGAGCTGGCGCAGAGGCTAATGCGCAAGATGGCGGCTATACACGGGCTCTATGGGACTAACTTTGGTGAGCTGGCGCAGGGGCTACTGCACTAGATGGTCGCCACGCGCAATGTCCTCGGACACCTTTAGCCAATAGAATGTTATTTTATGGAATACTGTCGAAAGGGGCTACTAAAAGGGGTACCAGACTTGAGAGAGCATGGGTTAGCGAACTAGGGGTGTTTAGCTGAGTCTGTGTATGATGCATGCTAAGTGGTCTATGTAACCTCCCTTGTCCAACTCTTGTAGGATACTTTATTCCGGGGTGGTTGGGGGTCGAGCAGAATAAAGCTCCTCCAGGGGCACCCTTGCCTTAGGTAGGAACCGAGCAACCTGTACTGTTGTGTCTGCATTGGCGAATTCACGGAGTCTTTAGCTGAGTCTAGACATGTGCGCTAAGCTGTTGTGTATCTAACATTCTTGACCAACTCTTGTAGGGGACACTTCAGCCCTAGGGGAGCAGAGTAAATGATACTTCTAAGGATTTGAAAGTGTGAAAATCAGAAAACTACGGAAACGCATATTATATATACAACATAGCAAACTCGCTCGGTAATCGCTAATTTACAAAGTATGAATACAGGTAACACACAACTTCTATAATTTGCCACGTGCGAAAAGCAAAAACCACGGACACACATATTACACATACAGCGTAGCCTACTCGCTCGGTAAGCAATAATTTACAAAATATGAATACAGATTACATACATCTTCTATCATTTGCTAAGTGCGAAAATCAGAAACTACAGAAACACATAGGGCACAGTGAATATTGATCATATTTCATCAAAAATGAAAATACTTTAGCAGGCAAATATGACCACATACAAGTGATAATCTGCCCGGATACAGCGAGTGTAAAAAGTAATCATACGATCCCACATTTTAGAAAATAATGATTTTTTTCATACATTTAGGTAGGTTTATCGATTGAAAAAGTAATTAATGTAGTATTCAAATACCTTTATTCCTTCCACAAACAATATGAAAAAGAAACATTGTCATAAATTTGTAAAAATTTAGAAACAAATAATATATTTTCAGGAACAAATATGTATATTTACGACCCTCCCTTCTGTACATTTCTCCGCGAGTCCATAGAAATCAATATTTTTGTAGGATTGACCTTGGCGGCTATGACAGCTTGATTGCGATTGGGCATTGATTTTACTAAATTGCACAGTAGGAAGGTGTTCCTCCTCGAGAGCTATCTTTACATCTCTCTTGCTTGAAATGCGCCGAGACCTAATTTCTTTTTCAAGGTAGTGCCATAAGTGTTCAACTGGGTTTAGGTAACGGGACTGGGGAGGAAGCAGTTGGGAGTGTTGTACAACAACAGCTTTGTGTATCAGATCATTGTCCTGTTGACAAAGATAATCACCTCCAGTCCCATCTTATCAGAACCCACAGGTAAATTCTACTACAAAATATTGATGAACATCTTGCCTTCAATGAAATGAAGATATCCCACTCCCTTTGCGTTCACACAGCCCCACAGTAGGAATCAGGTTCCGCTGCTGTAGCTCGGTGTTTGGTTGCCGCCACACCTGAAAGCCCCCGTCTCACTCAAAGATTTACTTACACTCACTAGTCCAGACCGTCCTGTTGAAGATCTCCAGGCCTGTATTTTGGTGCTCCGATTAACCTTGCTCACACCGAACCCCCGTGGAAGGGTGTTGCGCAACTCGCCGTTCCACTGCAGCAGCACTACAGCGCCAAGTTTTCTTCACTTCTCTGGCAATGAAGCGCCTGTCTGCCTGGGTCAGGGCTCGGCTAGTAATTGTTACTTTTTGTCTCGGAAAGTCGGTCAATAATCGACTGCACGGTTGACTTAGGACTCGCAACTGCTTCTGCGATTCTTTTGAGCGACCATGTCTTGTTAGGAAGGCGGATGACGGGAGTAGTTACCGGACTCTTTCACCCCATTCTGGCAACGTGTGAATGCTCTCGAATTGTGTTCTGCCAACATCTGAGTCCAAAGGAGTGAATGGGATATATCCGAGCCAAAGCAGCATGTCTGTCGTTCGCAGGGAGTGGAAGGCTGATTTTACCGCGAAAACGGGGTTCGTATGAATACTTTTTGTGAGACCTCAAATGCAAATTTAATGTCTGTGATTTTTCTTAAAAGTTCAAGAAAATGTATTGTTTTCATATTGTTTTTGGAATGAATAAATGTATCTGAATACATGATGAACGATTTTTCAATCCGTTAACCAACACAAACGAGTGAAAAATTCACTAAGTTTCTAAAATATGCGGGGGCGTACGAAAACGTTTTACACTCACTGTATATAGATTTCTGCAAAAGACAATCTTGTATTATTTCCTGCAAATATAACATCGGAACGTTTAGCCCTTACACATCCGGTTTCAAACATTGGTATATTACAGCATTCGAAGGCCTTGATGTACCACAGTGTGTGATACTGTGTCGCCTGAGGTCTGCAGCCCTTTTAAATGTCATTCCACAAACTAAGCAGGAAAATGGCCTTTTATCACTGTGTTTAACACTATGCGATTTCAGGTCAGACGTAGTCTTAAAAGACTTCTCACATATCAGACATTTGAATGGCCTATGCTCACTATGCCTAACACCATGTTGCTCAAGTACCTTTGCTCTCTTGAAAGATTCTCCACAGATTGAACAAGAGAATGGGCGATCATCACTATGTTTGACACTATGTTTCCTTACATCAGCAGCCGTTTTAAAAGTCATTCCACAAATTTCACACGGAAATGGCCTATCGTCACCATGCTCAATACTGTGTGTTCGCAAATCAGCAGTAGTTTTAAAACGAGTTCCACAAACAGAACATGAGAAAAGCTGACTATCACTGTGCATAACACTATGTGATCGGAGATTTGTAGATCTCTTGAAACTCGCGCCACAAATCGTACAGGAGAAGGGCCTATCATCACTGTGCTTAATAGCATGAGTTCGCAAATCAGCGGCTGTTTTGTAAGTCATGTTACAAATTGAACACGTGAACGGCCTTTTTTCATTATGCTTAATACCATGCTGCCTCAGATTCACAGCTCTTTTAAAAGCCATTCCACAGATTGAACAGGTGAATGGTCTATTAGCACTATGTCTGACATTGTGTTGCTTAAGGATGTTGGCTGTTTTAAATGTTTTCCCACAAATAGAACAACAGTAAGGCCTATCCTTACTGTGCTTAACACTATGTGATCTAAGATCAGCAGTAGTCTTAAAAGTATTTGCACAAGTTAAACATGAGTAAGGCCGGTCATCACCGTGTCTAAGACTGTGTCCTTTAAGGGCTTTCTTACTTTTAAAAGTTTTCAAACAAACTGAACACGGGAAGTATCCCGATACTGCATTATTCTCATCCTCCCTAAAAAAGAAAATAACAATCAACAAGAACACCAGAACAAAATGCAGCAAAGATTCACAGAAAAATTCAATATAGTTAATCTCCTTTACTTGTGCTGATGTTAGAGCTTAAGAACCATACCTAGAGTGAACCGCAATATTAAAATTACATAATTATGAAACAGAAATATTAATACATAACAAGATAATAAGAAAAGATTTTAAGTATATAGCAGTACAATAGCAAAAATATAATTACAATAGTATGAATTATACTTTCAATATATCACATCCGAAGCTATCTCTTTTCACAAAAGGTGCTCACATAAATGAACATGATGTAACAGACACACTAGTCTGCTAAAAGAAAATACTTTAGTTGTACTGTACAAACAAAAGTAGGTGGACTTTATAAATTTTGAAACGCCGAATAAAAATATATATTTTGTTTTGGCTATCACGTATACCTCAATGACAATTGTACAAAGCGTTATTTTGTCGTGGTGTAAAATTTTCGATTTTTAGAGTAGATCGAATTACAAACGCACAGAAAAGAGACATATAATACAAATTAAACAAGTTAGCAAGCAATGTACATGACACATAAATTGAAAGCTTACTCACATTTACTCAGTCGTAGAATTTGCGTGGTTTTAATGTTTGTGAGTGCTTTATGAAGGGGTCGTCACGTGGAATCGACCAACAGTAATCGATCATCATATTTACATCTCAACGTCCCTGGTAGCGCCGTTCTGCACATTCGAGATCCCGGTGGATTCTCTTACCTTGGCCTTCACTTACGACTGTTAAATTTGGAGGGAAGTAGTCCAGATGTGACGCTAAGGAATTAAAATTTATGGCTCACATTAAAAGTGAGTTTATTAACCTTGTCCACCATGTTTCTTAAAATTTCTTCCTTTACAGGGGTCTTTGATATTGCCAAGGAATTTCGTCACTACTTGTTTGAATAGGATCCTCGCATCTTCCTCAATTTTCGTCATCTTTTCAGTACAATATTTGTGCATTATGAATTTACGAATCTGTGATCCAAGAAATACTGCTTTGAGTTTTGCATCTGATAATGTTGAGAGTTCTATATGTAAATATTCGAAGCATGGACTATTTTTGTCTAATGCCATAACAAGCTGTTTCATCAATCCCAATTTGATGTGCATAGCAGGAAGTAACACTTTTCACAGAAAAGATTTACCTTCAAGATGTTTTTTGATCCTGGTTGAAGTTGCTCCCTTTCAGAATGCACAGTACCCAAATGTTTATTCCATGCTCTGCTATCCCATTCACATTGAAAAGACGGACGTGTTTTGTGCTAGTGGCTTTACGTCGCACCGACACAGGTAGAACTTATGGCGAGGATGGGATAGGAGAGGCCTAGGAGTTGGAAGGAAGCGGCCGCGGCCTTAATTAAGGTACAGCCCCAGCATTTTCCTGGTGTGAAAGTGGGAAACCACGGAAAACCATCTTCAAGGCTGCCGACAGTGGGATTCAAACCCACTATCTCCCGGATGCGCCCCTAACCGCATGGCCAACTCGCCCAGTGTTTCGAGCAGCCGATTCCTTGCCCATGCATTTGCTACTCATGCTCGTGATATTTAGTTATTTCGAGCACAGCTTTGTGGAGTGTCCAAGTGGAACGGAAGTCGAAAAGTTGCTGCTATGAAGCAAAACAGCCTGAAGATTGCTCCTGGAAGAGTAAAAAGAGGCACCCGTTTGTAGGATCATATTCTTCTCTCCCAAGTGATTCAGAACGTTTCCAAAATTCGTACAAAATACAAATAGATCTTATGTATAATATTTTCGAAATTCTTTCACAAGATTTCAGTTCGAGGAAAATGTAACCCCGGACGCCAACATATTCTTTTCACTTATTCTTGAACCAAGTAATTCACTCTTTTGTTTGGTTAACTTTAGATCCCTTCTCAAATCAATCAATTCGGATTGTGTATATTTGTTTCCTTGGTGTGTTATATTGATGTGGATCGAAATCCATTAATTCAGCGTCCGATTGCAAGGAACTGCTTTCAGATTGATCACTCAAGTTACCAGGTGGAGTAGGTACTGCTAAGTCAGGTCCATGAGGAATTGGCTGAATAGTTGACAAGAGGTTGGTCTACTTTTTTGCTTTGCTTATTGTAACCGACAACGTTGGTCATACAAAACTACGTCGTCATAATGATTTGACTCCTCTCGCCTTTGAATGGGTATGACAAACGACATAGCGTTTCATTTTTCCTCATACCAGTACCAAGTCCTAAACACTGGTACGGCATGCAATATGACGTTGATTTCTAACTTTCTACAAATAAATCTATTGGGCGTACCTTGGAATCGAATACATAAATTCCACAATTTTTGAGGACTTTGTCTGCACTGCCTTCTGTGTGCCCCTTATGCAGTAACCATGATGGCTTTAAGATAATAATATAAAGTTTTCATGAATAACGATCGATTAAAACGGTTTTTATATGCACATTAAAGCCATACACGGTTCGGATCCGTGGCTAAATGGTTAGCGTGCTGGCTTTTGGTCACAGGGGTCCCAGGTTTGATTCCTGGCAAGGTCGGGAATTTTAACCATAATTGGTTATGTTACGGAGATATCCGTGGTAGTTAGAGGTGAAAGAAGGTGCGGGCTGGAATAGGTCTCAACTACAAAATTAAAGTTAATTTAAAACTTTAACAAAGGTTATATTTTCAAAACTTAACAGTGGTGACATAGGATTTGAAAACTTAACAAGTCAATAACAAGCCAAAATCATGTACAAAGAAATTATAAGTGTTAGGGGATAATACAATATCTGGGCTTCTAGCCCCACAATAACAATCCTTGAGCTATAAGCCCAACTTTACCAATGTACCCAGTTCACACAAAGGGGCAGAAAACCCCAATCATGCCAAGGAGCACTTTCTCCCAATTACCATGTTAAGCCTCCTAGAGGCACGTTTCACACACAAGAAAGAGCAGATGCGCTCTCAAAGTCTTCAAGCCTATTTAAGAGGCCATAAACTGACTTTACATGAACTGCCCTCAAGGCACACATACAGTGAAACAGGGGTATCTAATACCCAATATACTGGGCCTTCGCAGGAAGGAAAACAAAACGGGTTAAGTAAATGGCCCAAAATACAAAATTCAATGGAGGCGATAACTTGCAATCCTACACCAAGTTTTTGTCTAAAACCTATGTGGCGCTAGGCCGATCATACAGGGGCTAATCCCAAGCTAGGGAGGTGACACGTATGAGAAAACTTTACTACATTAAAGAAGAACGGTTATGAAAACGCAGTCACCTCCTATTCAAAAATGAAGGGGAGTTCGAGAGGGTGAAGCAGCTCTATCCCCGCTTTACAGTAATTTATAGTTTTCTAATTTATAGATTTTACATAGACAGCAAAGAATTTACATTTTTAAAAGGTAGGTTACATGCTAAAGGTTTTGAACCCTCCCCGAGAGTTAAACTGCTGAGCTAGCAAGAAATGAAGATGTTAACAGGCCATTACCTTGTTGATGAACTGCTGCTTGAAGAAAGAGGCGCTTCCCGCCCCCTGCTACATATTCACACGCTAAGAAAGATGTTACTGAAGTGGCCCCGAGACAAGAAAATCAGCAGCTTATATACCCTCGTGGAACATTCTAGACCTTTCAGGAATGAGTAGACACACCCTTTCGCTTTTATTGGATAACAGCAAAAACTAATACACAAGACGAGGAAGAAACACCTTATTGGTGGAAAATTAATTACATAATTTCCTGATTGGTTACATTCAAAACGGGCGGAAAGAAAGGATTTATATTGCCAACCCACAAACCACAGAAAAAAATTAGTAATAACAAAACGTAGGAATACAATATTTCTTCAAGAAAGTTCATTCCATTGCACCAGAGTGTGTTGCCATAGTTTTGGGTAGAGACATCTGTTAGAGATTTTCCACACTTCTTAATCGTTGAAAAACAAAAGGCAAATAAAAACACTCAGTGACATCTTCTGAATAACCTTTGAATTAGTTCAGTAATTAAAGTTCCAAGTTTCTCCAGTAGAGAAGTTTCAATTGGCGCAATATTTGAGTTAGAGGCGTGGAGGTGTACCGCCCGGTACAGGTTAATTTCACTGGCACGATGGCTGGGTGCATGCGTCGTCTCCATAACCATTCAGCCTCATCACGACGCGCAGGTTGCCTACGGGAGTCAAAACAAGAGACCTGCACCTGGCGAGCAGAACCTGTCCTCAGACACTCCCGGAACTAAAAGTCATACGCCATTTCAATGCAGACACGCATGCATACAAATTGATGTAAAAGATGCACTAAATACATACTTACCGGGGGATGTCTCAAGTAAACAGACTATTTCAACCTAGTTTATTTTGAAAAGTAATGCTAGCTCAACATAAAAATCGAATAAAGACTGGCATTTAAAACACTTCTGCCAAGTGGTTTGAGACACGAACTCTACTCCGTCTTATCTGCAATCCAACTTCTCTTGCGCCAGTATGGATTTAGAAAGAAACCTTCTTGTGAGGCACAACTGGTGGGATTTCAGCAGGACATATCAGATCAGCTGCATTCAGGAGGCCAGTTAGATTGCATAGCCATAGATCTTTCCAAAGCCTTTGATAAAGTGGAACATGGAATATTATTGAAGAAATTGGAGGGAGTAGGATTGGACGTAAGGGTTATACGTTGGATAAAAACATTTCTAAATTGAAGGGTTCAGAAAGTCAAAGTAGGAAATAATGTATCACAGGAAGAGAAAGTTTGGAAGGGAATTTCTCAGGGTAGAATAATCGGTCCGTTACTTTTATTAATGTACGCAAAGGATTTAGGGAACAATATATTAGCATCAAAATTCCTTTGCTGGCGAGATGTAGTGCTTACAGTGCACTATGTCTTCTGGTATGGGATATATCAAATTTGTTACTTTCTTTGACCTCTCCCAGTCTCATCCTTGGCTTTGACAATATGAGAGTGGCTGAGGTATGAGTGATGCTAGTAATACCACTGCTTATGCAGCAAGTCCCTGTTATGAATGGTGTGAAAATATCGCTCATATGGTCGGCTGGTGCATGCATTTCAGCGGGCTTGGTAGACTGATATGTAATAGTAACGGCTGGCTCGGTGAAGAAAGCAACGGGAAACTACCTCACTCCTCCTTGCCCTAGTACGCCTCTTCAGTGACGCCTAGGCTATTTATGACAGCTGTTGGCGGAGATGCAGAGGATCAATCCAGACTTCGGGCTGAATACCCAACATACATACATACATACATAACATCAAAAATAAGATTGTATGCAGATGACATAATTGTTTATAGGGAAATAAATAATCTTGAGGATTGTTCAAAATTACAAAGGGACCTTGAGAATATCCAACGATGGGTTGAAGAAAATAATATAAAGGTTAATGGAGGCAAATCACCTTTTACAACATTTACAAACAGGAGCTTTAAAACTGAATTTGAATATACTTTGGATGAGGTAGTTATCCCAAAAGATGGCAAGTGCAAATAATTAGGTGTGAGATTTGAAAGTAATTTGCACTGGAAGGGTCATGTTGATGACATTGTTGTGAAAGCATACAGATCGTTACATGTCATAATGAGGCTACTTAAAGGATGCAACAAATAATTAAAAGAGAAAAGTTACTTAAGTATGGTTCGTCCATTATTAGAATATGCAAACCGTGTTTGGGATCCTCACCAAGAATACCCAATAAAAGAAATAGATAGTGTGCAGAGGACAGCAGCAAGATTTGTAACAGAGGATTTCAGGAGAAAAAGTAGTGTATCAGAAATGTTAGAGGAATTTGGGTGGGAAACTTTAAGTAAGGAAAGGGAGAAAACTAGACTTATAGGATTATATAAAGCCTATACAGGAGAAGAAGCATGGAGAGAAATCCGTGACAAGCTTCAGTTGGAAAATAATTATATCGGCAGAACTGATCACAAGTATAAAATTATAAGGAATTTTAGCAGAAGCGATTGGGGTAAATTTTCATTCATTGGGAACGGCGTGAAAGAGTGGAACAGTTTACTAGGGTAGTGTTTGATCCTTTTCCAAAATCTGTACAGATATTCAAGAAAAGAATAAGCAGCAACAGAGAAAATAAATGAAATGTTAGAGGGCATTCGACCAGTGCAGGTTATTGTAAATAAAAATGTGTGTGAATAAATTAATTCCATCCCCTGGTCTATGGAGATTGGACAGCCAAAGTAGGGGCTGCCTGTAGAGGTGAAGTACAGTGGGGACTTCGAGGGCCCTGGGACCGCTACGGTAGCTGTGAAGGCCCTTCAGGAACTCTGAAAAGTGGTGGCAAAAGGGGCTCTGGTTAAGACGCAGCTGGTCGTTTTCCTACTTAGGTTCCAAAAATGATTAAAAAATAAATAAGTAAATAAATGCAATGTAAATTTTAATCTTATACCAGTTGTATAGTATTATTTGAAGTAATTCCACATACTGTATATGAATTGACCATGTTTGTAAGTACACGAGATATTATAAGTAGAATTTTGTAAACAATATAAATTTATTAAGGATGAGCTGTGTTTAATAGAAAAAATTGTTAGCGTAAATTGTATAATATGGTATTCTACGAAAATTTTCTTCTTCTCTTTTTAATTTAAAATTTAGTGCTTGACAATAATGCATTTTAGTGTACCATTTGTCACCGAGGTAGACACCTCATTTGCAAATTAAAAAATTTTGATTTTGATTTTTTAATATTGCGTATATGAATTTCTAGAAAGCAGAACTCATCAATTCAGCCCTCGCTTACATCTTGATCTGCCATTTTCACACCCGAGAATAACTATGCGTTTCCACTCCTTGTTGCATAATGATTAGTCCAAAGTGAGTTGCGTGAGAATCTCTCTCATCATTACATTCTATGAATGCAGGTACTACAGAACATAACTGTGTCAAGCATTCGATGTAGGTAGTACCACATGACATTCTGATCCGAAAATTGGTTGGAAAAAACATTGACAAAAGGGTGGTTCTGTGTATCAGGAAATTTTTGACAGACCGCACGCAGGGGATAAAGGTGGTAAGTAAATACTCCGACAAAGTTTCTGTAACGTTGGGAGTAGTACACGGTGATGTTATAGGGCCACTTGTATTTACGGCATTTATCAACGATCTGCCGAACGAAATTCGAAGTGAATGCAGATTATTTTGGGCTTATGTCGTGTAAATATACTTCATGAATAGTTACATTGGCCGTGAAAGTCTAAATGATAATCTCAGAAACCTCTATGGGGAGGATATTTTTCGATCGATGACTAAATTTAGTAGATTATGACGCAAGAAGGTGTGTCTGATTTCCTCTTTCACGTCTCTCCTATGATGCCGGGACCATAACATACACCAAATTTTGTTATGTTGAAGCATACCTTCAGAACACTAAAAGCAATGATAATCTATCGTCGTACAAGCAAGGCGTTACTGATAGAAGGGATACAGCAGACTCGTCAGGAGTAGGATTTAATTTCGAGGGAGTTGCTACAGCTGAATCTACGCCCCTCGAAATTCGTAAATGAGGAATTATGCAAACAGCATACTATATCAGGTAAGGGGCAGGCATATATCCAAACATGAACGGTCATGTCAGATGCAGAAACCACATGCCATTAGACCTGATGACAACAAAGTTGTCGTAAATTTGTCCAGTATGCCTTTGAATGAAACCCAACAGGCTGTTATGGCCAAAGGTCTCAACTTTGCTGTAGCGCCTAGTAAAATTTCTACTGAGGAATTTATTACATCTCTAGAATCCTCAGTACATAACATCACACCTGAAGAGGCGGAGGAAGTTAGACAAGAATGTTCCAAAGATCTCAAGACCGCTAATCCACCCAAGTCCAAATTAAACAACGCGAAATCCGGGCGCCAAAATATCTAAGGGACAATTCTGATGTAATCGTTCTCCCCGCTGACAAGGGTAACGCGACAGTGGTGATGGATAAGGATGATTATGACAACAAGATCTTATCTTTGTTAGCTGATCCCATATACAGGATTAACAGTCGTGATCCCACAACTCACTACTCAAATGCGACCGGCAAATTGGTCAAGCAATCTTCTGTTCCAGAAGATACAGCAAAGAGTCTCCTTCCAGGGGATGCTATTCCTCCGAGACTGTATGGACATCCCAAAATACATAAGGTTTTCCTCTTAGGCCTATTGTTAGTACGATTGGTTCCCCGAAATAGCCCTTTCTAAATATTTAGGCAGTCTACTTCAACCACTCCTGGGTAACACCCCTTCTTATATTAAGGATTCCACACACTTCACTGAGAAGTTAAAAACCATACCACTTCAGCCAGGTGGTATCATGGTGAGTCTCGATGCCGTGTCTCTCTTTACGAGAGTACCTATTGATGGTGTCATGTCTCTCATTAACGATATTTTACTGAAGAGATCGCAAAGCTTTTCTATCACTGCATGACCTCCTACTTTCTTTCCTCATGGAAAACTTCGAAGAGAAAGCTTCGTCGTCAGCACCTTGCAAACCGAAGATCTGGTGGCGATATGTGGGTGATACGCTCGTCGTATAGACGGAAGATGAAGACAATCTTGGTCACTTTCTGATCACCTTAATCGCCAGCACCCTCCATTTGTTTCACGATGGAAATGGAATCTGACGGCAAAATACCATTTTTAGATGTTCTCGTCACCAAGAAAGAGGATGGATCTTTAGGACAAAGCGTTTATCGTAAGCCTATACACACCAATAAATATCTCCATGCAGATTCTCACCATCACCCTGCCCAGAAACAGGGTATCCTTACACCTCTGACTACCAGGGCCAGGAGGATTTGTGAAGTGTCAGCTCTACAAGAGGAAATTAACACCCTGAGAACCACTTTGAGAGCAACGGTTACAGCAGAGTTTTGATCCCACCGGTTCTGAAATCGACTCATAATCAGACGTCTGTTAAGAAAAAAAGATGTGAAAGGAACTACTTACCTACCTTACATGCATAACACGACGTATCGTATTACTAAAATCTTACATAGGTACCATGTACGAACTGCTTTTGGAACATCAATTAAGATTAGGCAACTTCTGCGACCAAGTAAGTATAGTTTGCCTAAATTGCAACAACCTGGTATCTACAGAGTTCCCTGTACTTGTGGCAAGGTTTATATTGGTCAGACTTCGAGAACAGTATGTACAAGCATCAAAGAACATACCAAGTCTATCAGACTCAACCACCTGATAAATCAGCTGTTGCTGATCATGCATTAACATCTGGTCATGATGACTTGTTCCAAAATGTGGATGTTCTTGCCCGTATAAAGCAATATCGCCCAAGAATTATCAGGGAGGCGGTTGAAATACGTAACCACCCAGATAATTTGAACCGCGATACAGACTACAACCTCAGTGAATTATGGTACCTATTATCAGAACCATTAGAGAATGATGCTTTACTGTTGCCATTCGTTGTCTCTAGCATGGGGCTAAAATGGCGTCCCTTTTACATCTTAGGGCACCATTTTAAGTTCCTTGTTGCTTTCTCCTAGCAACCTTTAATGCGTCGTTTCATTTCTCTGTTGTCTCCTGATGAAGAAAGGCAAGGTTCCTTTGGAAACGCGTAGAGTGTGTTTATAATTAATTACATAGCATAAGCCCAAAATATACTTCATGAATGAATGCAGATTGTTTACGGATAACAGCATAATATACAGAAAATGCATCATGCTAGTGATAATAGGATATTACAAGCCGATAAAAATATACCGGTACTCCACAAGTGCACACTCTATAACAAAATGAAAAATCTCGAAAATGTTGACACATAAGAATGGGAAAGAAACACAGGCAAGGGGAATTTCAATATTGTTTTGGATCGGACCCTCTGGTTGAGAGTCATTCATGCAAATACCTAGGAATGCACGTAGAGAGATCTAAAATGGGACACGAAAGTAGGAAGTGTAATTACCAAAGTGTACAAGTCCTTGCGAACGGGCACGAGTTCCCAGGCTAAGGCGCAGGGCTTTAGGCCAGTCCTGGAATATGGAGCTGCTGTACGGAATCCGTACCAAACAGGAACTTGAGATGGTACGGCGAAACGGTAAAAGATTCGTGCTTAATCCTAGAGACACTGGAGACTAGAAGGAAATGTGCCATGTATAAAGCCAGCTCGGGGAGAATTGGACAGCCCTGTTACATAAGCAGGACAGACCAGCAAAAAGTAAAAGGTAGATCGCATAAAACTAACTATGGTCAATATTTATTTTGATTTCGGAGAATTCATGATTGGAGAGCATTACTTGCAGCCGACTTAGAGCCTTTTCCCAAAAATGTAAGAAGCTTCAAGAATAAACTCCAGCAATCTGTAAATTTCTATGTGATGGTATCATATTTTAATCCACTGTAAACTGTAGTATTAAGATATTTGAATTATTGAAGGTATTTATGAATTTGTATATGATGACGCTGTTAAACTAGCAGTATTATCACACTACCGTAAGTGATCACTGCCGCCCAACCATTAAATCTCAAAGGTAGGCGTGGTATCATGGCATCGATCTCCATTTCAAAAAGTATTTTCTATTTTACTACAAAACCATGTTGGCTAGTGTAATACCCCACTTCAAATAACCCGTAAATTGTTTACAACTTGCTTTACGTTACACAGAGGTATGGTGGTGATCCAATTAGAAAGGCCAAAGAGTGGGAAGGAAGCGGTACAGCTCAAGCATTTGTCTCGTGTGTAAGTGGGAAATCACGGAAAACTATCTACGGGGCTGGCAACAGTGGGGTCGAACCCACTATCTCCCGAATACTGGATACCACCACTGCAACTACCAACCTCGGTTAATGTAGTACAACACGTTCAGAGGGAAGTTTGCAGATACAAAAGTTAGCTATGTTTTCTAATAAAATATTTTAAGAGAACTTAAATCTAAAATTTGGACTGCTACTATTTCTGCGGAGAGCCACACCTAAATGGCAATAACGATAGGTCAGCAAAGCTGCAAAGAAACCAAAACGTTCTCTTCATTTTTGTGATTATATCCAAAACATGGCTACGAATTAATTCCCTGTCCAGGAAAGTTTTCTATTTGGGGCAATTGTTCGTTAATGTAAAACAAATAAAGCAGTCACATGAAGGCCCAGATGAGGTATGCTACATGCTATTCCAGCTGAGTATCATCAGATGATAACTGCTCTGGGCAGAACAAAAACCATAGTCACCAATTTTTGTTAAATCTAACAAATTAAATGAAATAAGTTTCATAATGATAGATCCGTATTGAACTGTGATTACAATAGAGTAAATTAATGTATTATTAGAGTCCACCTTTTCAATACAAAATTTAAAGAGTTTAAATTACATAAATGATTACAGAATAGTTTCGACCTACAGTCCAGCCGCTGGCTGTCCGGCCCTGACAGATTGTGATGAAAAGAAAATATAAGAGTAGAGAATAGTATTGCCAACCTGCGGCGATTTAAAACTATACATATAACCTTGAAAACACTATTATAAATTTACAATGTGCCGTATGATTTTAATATTAAATCACTGAAACCTACACCCCTCGTCGATTTGATATTATTGTTTTAATTAAAGTTATGTTACCACAAAGAATACTAAGAGTTCTGCTAGTGGTAGAATAATCGTCACGGTTTGCAATGCCTGACGTCACTGGCGCGCCAGATTTAAGATTTAACAGCAAGCACCAATCACCGTTCATGTCGCCATGACTCTCTTGTACTGCTAGTGCGGTGATGCCACTGCTTTGAAGAGAAACACGTGGCATCAGTTGCTCACTAGCCTGCATGAAGTGTATGCGTTCACTGTGTGTGTAAGCCGTTTGTTTTTGTTATTGTGACATGGCCAGTGGATCATCGGAAACGACTAAGAAAAAAAATCAGTTGTTATAAAAGCCAAAGCCGTGAATTCATATACCGGCTTCGTGAATATTTTGAGAAAGAGCGTGATAACGGTGGGCCTCTTCTTTCTGTTACAAAAGTGGTGGATCGAGCTTGTGACGCTTTAAAAGTAGGTAGGACAACCGTGAAAAGTGTTACGAAAGAAAAGTGTCCAGTGGATCTTAATGCACCTTCTGAAGTGCTGCGTACTCCTGAAAAACGAAGACCAAGACATTGTCCCAAGACATCACTAGATGCATTTCAAAAGGATGCGATAAGGCAACATATTTATAGTTATTACAAGAGGAGGGAATTTCCCACGCGTGATAAATTACTTGACTCTTTGAAAGAATCTCGCTTATTCAGTGGAGGAAAGACCAGTTTAAGTAAAATACTGAGAGAACTTGGCTTACGCTGGAAGAAATTTTCAGGGAGAAAAGCTGCGATGGAGAGAAGTGAAATTGTAGCATGGCGAGGCAGATTTTTGAGGGAAATTCTGAAGATTAGTCCTGATAGAGTGGTGTGGTTAGATGAAACGTGGGTAAATGCCGGACATTCTAAAACGGTGGCCTGGACAGATGAAACTGTAGCAGGGACTTTCAAAGCACCTATTGCGAAGGGAAGTAGGCTTATTTTGCTGCATGCAGGTGGCATTAATGAATTTGTTCCGGGAGCTATGCTTCTTTTCAGATCAAAGAGCACTCGTGATTATCACGAAGAAATGAATGGGATAACTTTCACAACGTGGTTTAAAAATTCTTTGCTACCAAACATAAGTCCCAATTCCGTAATTGTTATGGACAATGCCCCCTATCACTCTATGCAACTAAAGAAAGCACCGACAATGAAAGACAGAAAAGATATCATTCTTCAGTGGTTGGTGGGAAATAATGTACCGGGGATATCTGCAGAAATGACAAAGGCGGAGCTGCTACAAAGTGTAAAACTCCATAAGCCTAGATTTTGCACCTACGAAGTGGACTCCATCGCTACGGCTCAGGGTCATAGGGTAATTAGGCTTCCTCCTTACCACTGCCACTCTAATCCAATCGAGTTAATTTGGGCACAAGTTAAAGGATATGTTGCCGAAAATAACAAATCTTTCCGTCTGACTGATGTTGAACGCTTAGTGCACGAGGCAGTCAAACTTGTTACAGCGGATAAGTGGAAAAGTGTTGTGAGTCACACCTGGGAAGATTTACACAAGGCAAAAGAAGCTGATGGAATTGTTGAATGTCGAGTGGAAGAACTTATTATTTCCCTGGATGAGGATGATAGCAGTGACTCCAGTAATATTAGTGACAAGGACGAAGACACCGATATTTTCGGAGAGTGTAGCGTATTCCCTTTGGATTAGTCCCTGTGAGTACATAATTTGTTTCATTTCATTACAAAATTTTATTATTTCGACACTACTATTCTATGAGCATGTTGAAGTTTTATTGTAACAGTGACGTTTTTATTGCCACGTTGATACTATTTTCAGGTTTTTTAATTCTGACTTATTAAAATTACGGTGATACTATTCACACAGTTCGGTTTTCATGTTGTTATTTTATATTACGTCTATAGCCTACTGTTTTTGAGTTACAGTTATTATATTATCTGAGTGTGCTTAATTTTGACTGCAGTGTTTTGTTATTATCTTTACGCTGTTCTTGGAATGTGCATAACTTCGACTGGAATGTTTTGTTATATTTACGCTGTTTTGGAGTGCAGTTAATTTTAATTGGAACGTTTTATTATTATGATTACACTAGTGTTGGTTTTCAATATATTAGAGGTAATTTTCGCACATTTCCGTCGTGTGTGTGTGTTTGTTTATATCGTATGGTTCAAAATCGGCAACACTGTGTGAGAAACGTCAGGGCCGGACAGCCAGCGGCTCGACTGTAGTACTAGGTCATCGTCAGCCTAAAGCAAAATTAAAACACATAACTGAGAATTGCTTTATAAATCTAGACCAATATTTTAATCCAAACTTCAATCTTAATGACATTTCCGAAAAATCGAACATTCTTTTCGACCTGCTCATTCAGCTTTTCAGACAATCAAAATCAAATATTAAAGGTCCGATTTTTCATTCTATGTATAGTACTTTTCTTAAACAATCTTCCATATTCCCACGTCCCTCAGCCCCGCCTTAATATCCTCTCCCCTTCCCCCTTTTTCTCCTTCCGTTCCTTTTCTCCCTTCACCTCCTCAAGATTTCCTTTGAACCTCACTTACCCCCATTTCTCTCTTCAGCTTATTACAACACGCATTAATTCCCTTATGAGATATTTTATTTAAATATTTTCTTCCACCTGACCAAATTTCTTTCTTTCTTTCTTTTATTCTTTCTTTCCTTGCTGTCATTTATTCAGTCAAATGTATGGTCCGCACTGAACTGCGAATTTATATCTACATTCATTTAACTCCATAAATGTTAATCCTCCTCGCGTAACATCCATCGTCCTTCAAGATTCTAGAAACAGAAGAACTTTCTTCTAGCATCTTACTTCGCATCGACATTTATTTCAAGTTTGTAAACATCTTGAGAAGACAATGTTACGGTACTGTAATTTCAATTGATCTCTGAATGATAGAATATTATTAAAGAAATTGAAGGGAATAGGATTGGATGTAAGGGTTATACGTTGGATAAGAACATTTCTAAATTCAAGGGTTCAGAAAGTCAAAGTAGGAAATAATATATCACAGGAAGAGAAAGTCTGGAAGGGAACTGCACAGGGTAGTATAATCGGTCCGTTACTTTTCTTAATATACGCAAATGATTTAGGCAACAATATAACATCGAAAATAAGATTGTATGCAGATGACATAATTGTTTATAGGGAAATAAATAACACTGAGGATTGTTCAGAATTACAAAGGGACCTTGACAGTATCCAAGAATGGGTTGAAGAAAATAATATGAAGATTAATGGAGGCAAATCAACTGTTACAACATTTACAAACAGGAGCTTTAAAACTGAATTTGAATATACTTTGGATGAGGTAGTTATCCCAAAAGATGGCAAGTGCAAATACTTAGGTGTGAGATTTGAAAGTAATTTGCACTGGAAGGGTCATGTTGATGACATTGTTGGGAAAGCATACAGATCGTTACATGTCATAATGAGACTACTTAAAGGATGCAACAAAGAATTAAAAGAAAAAAGTTACTTAAGTATGGTTCGTCCATTATTGGAATATGCAAACAGTGTTTGGGATCTTCACCAAGAATACCTAATAAAAGAACTAGATGGTGTGCAGAGGAAAGCAGCAAGGTTTGTAACAGGGGATTTCAGGAGAAAGAGTAGTGTATCAGAAATGTTAAAGGAACTTGGGTGGGAAACTTTAAGTAAGAGAAGGGAGAAAACTAGACTTACAGGATTATATAGAGCCTATACAGGAGAAGAGGCATGGGGAGTTATCCGTGAGAGGCTTCGGTTGGAAAATAATTATATTGGTAGAACTGACCACAAGTACAAAATTAGAAGGAACTTTAGCAGAAGCGATTGGGGTAAATTTTTTTTCATTGGGAAGGGCGTGAAGGAGTGGAACAGTTTACCAGGGGTAGTGTTTGATCCTTTTCCAAAATCTGTACAGATATTCAAGAAGAGAATAAACAACAACAGAGATAATAAATTAAATATTAGAGGACATTCGACCAGTGCAGGATATTGTAAATAATAAATGTGTGTGATTAAATTAATTCCATCCCCTGGTCTAAGGAGTTTGGACAGCCCAAGTAGGGGACTGCCTGTAGGGGTGAAGTACAGTGGGGACTTCGAGGGCCCTGGGACCGCTACGGTAGCTGTGAAGGTCCTTCAGGAACTCTGAAAAGTGGTGGCAAAAGGGGCTCTGGTTATGACGCAGCAGGTCGTTATGCTACTTAGGTTCCAAAATGGGTAAAATATAAATATGTAAATAAATTCAGTGTTAATTTTAATCTTATACCAGTTGTATAGTATTATTAGAAGTAATTTCACATACCGTACTGTATATGAGTTGACTATGTTTGTAAGATATAAGTAGAATTTTGTAAACAATATAAATTTATTAAGGATGATGTGTGTGTTTAATAGAAGAAATTATTAGCGTAAATTGTATTCTAGGAAAATTTTCTTCGTCTCCTGTTAATTTAAAATTTAGTACTTGACAATAATGTATTTTAGTGTACCATTTGCCACCGAGGTAGACACCTCATTTGCAAATAAAGAGATTTTGATTTGAAAAAACAGGAGCATCCCTTGAAAACCAAACTTTTTCGATTTCCATGACCAACAACTGAAGGATAACTTTTACAACTTGTTACTTTTCTACGGCGCACTGCACCTTCTTATGGATCTCTATTTTTTAACATAATGTAGCGCATCTCTGGATTCTAAAGCCTCCACGTGCAACAATTACCTTCCCTCAAGTTCCAAAAATCTGAAGAGCATTTCCAGCATCCATGCGTTTTTACGTCTATGAATATTTTAAAAGACGACGTACATTCATCTCAGTTGATCTTCGATTACACAGCAGCAATTTTAAGAAGCCAGCATATGTTGAATTCCTTGACCCACAACTGAAAAATTTCAATCCCTATCAACTTTTTAATGCTATACGGCGCACTGGTCTTTAATCGTAAATAAACGACGTGACTTCAGCTCAGTAGTTCTTCAATTGGATACCAGTATCTTAAAGGAGCCAGCATATTCTAATCTCCTTATCCAGCAACGCAAGAATTATTTTCTATAACATCTTTTTAGTGCGCACTGGACTTTATTCATAAATAAGCGACGTAACTTCGGCTCAGTGGTTCTTCAATCGGATACCTGCATCTTAAAGAAGCCAGCACATTCTAATCTCCTTATCCAGCAAATCAAGGATTCCTATCTATAACATCTTTTTAATGTGCACTGGACTTTTTATCAATCTCTTTCAGAGAGTTATTTTTAACATAGTGCTGCACAATATCTCACATGGTATGTACTTTTACGAGACCTTACGTGTTTACTTGTTTAATTTCTTCGGCATTTGTGTTTTAATTTTGCTTTAGGCTGACGATGACCTAGTACTAGGTCGATACTAGTCCCTAATCATTTATGTAATTTAAACTCTTTACATTTTGTATTGAAAAGTTGGACCCAAATAATACATTAATTTACTCTATTGTAAATCTAACAAATACAAACAAATGTATACAAATTGAGCACTTCTTCCCAATAACAGGTCATAGCTAACCAGACTGATCGAGATGTGACAGAATTACTAACATTCAGCAACTCACTTTGCTGACAATTCAAACTAGTACCTCTCTTAAATTCACAGTGTTCGATGTTGGCACAGCCAAACCTATCACTGGTGCCACCAATAATTACTTAGCTAGTTACTTAGAAACCAAAAGGCATAATGCATATATTGTCAATTTATTAGTACAATTCCATCTGCCAATTGTGTTTTAATGGTTCATCATAACATTCAAACGTACAATTAAATGTCTGTAATATGTATAAAGATGGCAGTTACTGCAGTAAGTGATGTCTCTCAGTTTTAAGGAGCACTGTATTTTGCTTCTCCTCATTGCATTGGGCTGGGAAAAGAACGGCATTTTTGTAATTTTCTTTCACTGATTAGGCTATCATACTGACAAGTGATTAAGATGGGTGTCATGTTTATGATCATTGCTTTAGACGGTTCTCATTTTTTACATTGCCTTTGTGAGTGACTGATTGTTTTGTAATGATAACAAGAGCCAATGGTCTGTTTCTCCAGGAAGTCGAGGCGAGTAGTCATTGTTGCTATCAATCTATCTGTAAGATAATCTCACCGTACGGTTAGAACAATCAACTGCTTGGTGTTGACCTAGACGAGGGACCCGACATTACTCCTATGTATCTCCTCCCTCCCATCACCATAAGCATTCTTTTGAAGCAGTCTCTTCCCTCTACACCACAGTGTTTACAATCCAGTCGTCTCTCCTCATACTGAAGGAATGCATACAATTGCTGCTGATAATAACATAGAAATCTCGTGTATCAGTGAACGTCGGCTCAAAACACCAATACTCGGTCCAGTCCTCAATGGTCGCTATGAGCTGATGGTAGAAAAGGAGGTACAGTAAGCCTTTATTATAAAAACGACTTCAGACGTAAAACGAAACCCACCAACAAACTTCTAAAGGTGTTCAGGGACACCTTCTGAGAGACTCATGGTCTCCAGTGGCATCTTACAGAGTAACAATGTAATTATGATTTATTTAGTTTGTTACCCCCTTCCCCCATCAACCATGTTTCAGTGAAAATACTTTCACACAGTGAAAAATCCTATAAAAGGCAATTACGAAAATGGACCATACAAAACACAGAGTATTATTCAATGACTAAAACGTACAACACAATAGGCAGAGTAATGTAAACACTTATTTCACAGTGTGTAGTGTACTGGCTTGCGGAATGTTAAGGAGGAGCCTCTGTGGCTCAGGCCTCTCACCGCTGGATACTGTGGTTCAAATCCCCATCACTCCATGTGAAATTTGTGCTGGACAAACCAGAGGCGGGACAGGTCATCTTTCATTCCAGCAACACTCTCCACTATCATTTCATTTCATCGGTCAGTCATTTATCATTGCCCCAGTGGAGTGCGACAGACTTCGGCAGCCGGCACATTTCCTATCCTCGCCGCTAGATGGGGCTTCATTCGTTCAATTCCTGACCCGGTCGAATGACTGGAAACAGGCTGTGGATTTTCAATGTTAAGGATCTCCTGCGGGACAAAATTGCGACACTCCGGCATTTGTTAAGAAGTGGCATTTAAGATGGACGTAAACCGGATAACATTATGATTCACTGCAATACGCATACAAACCAAACGAACAAGAGAGCAGAGAAGGTCTCCCTGAACAACGGCTGGAGTTCGGGACCAGATTACCGTTAGCGCGTCAAATGTTTTCCTCGCACGTGTCTGTAAACCTCCTGGCATAATGAAATTTCCGATTGGAAATGCATACAATATGATTTTATATATATTTCAAAGGGTTTCTTTCTGGTGGCCAACTGTAATCATGACAGCATATCCAAAACACATCTGAGAACCAAACTGATAAGACACCAGCCATTAAACTTAACTTCGAACAATGAATTGGAAGTACACATGTATGTTCTAAAACACTTTCTAACGAGCACATGTTTGTCTTATTGGTCATCCTAAAATCACACTGGTTACATACCAGCATAAAATAAAATGAATTTGAATGAAGTAAAGTTTTAAACCATTTGATGTCATTCTTAATAAGATCATACATGGTGCATTGTGATGTGTTGGTCATCACTGATCCTACGTCTGCTGTAAACCCTCTTAGTATGTGGTTTATAATGTAATATGAGAGCTAGGGGAATCCCCATCGTGTAGATCAGAGGGAACATGTAGCAATGTGTCTATCAAGTGGCAGTGTTGAAACTGCAGGGTTCCGTGAGAAGTAAATTAGTAACGAGTGTGTAAAAGTGAGAAGGATCTCTTGTACATGTGGATCTTCTCAGCACTGCACTGGACTCGCCTGAGAATGTGAGTGGCGTTCGGAAAGGGTGAGGGGTGCACTGGGCCTGAATTGTGAGGGTTAGAGAATGCTTTGATGCAGGTAGCAGCTATTAAAGGGGTAATGCACGCAACCAGTATGTTGGGCTTTTGTCTTGTTATATGTTCGACAATGTACTGACCCATCGTTGAGAATCTCTGGTGTTTTATGGCGTTAACATAATCTTTGTATCAAGCAATGACATTTCTACCGTTTTTTTTAACATAACTGGCCTTGCAGTTATTGGATTCCAATCTGCATATGCCTGATCTCTCTAAGTTGTTGGTCGGTTGATGGTGCTGAAGATGTGAGCATTACTGGTGTTCGAAGGCTATTTTTATCTTGTGTTTCTTGAATTTATTGGCTGCATGGTGGATACTGTTATTGTGACGAGAATTTACGGTACCCTCATTTGTTGGACATATGTATTTGTGTGTGGGGACCTTATCTACCATTCTCGGCCATTGTTTGAATTGCCGTTCATTTATGTGCCTGAACTATGCCTATTTAAAATGAATTTTTGCCATTGTTACATCGGTAGCTTCGAAATTTCTGATTCGCCCAATAAACTAGTTGAAGTGCGCGCGCATCCGGTCTACTGCTTGAACTGAGCGATGTGCGTCTGTTCCCGGCGGACACGTTTGGAGGAGTTGTGTACAAGACTGAAGTGAAAGTTGGCGGAATGGAGTCTGATTCTCCAGGCTAATAACCATAGAAATAGGCCGCTGGCCTTAGTTATAGTGTAATTAAATATCTACTGTAGTTTCTATTCATCGTTCTTTCGTATTTGTGTTGTGGAATGAATATTTGAGCGACTGTACCTTTGGCAATATGGCCTAGAACGTAAGCTATTGGATTACCATATATTAAATTGGACACCCAAAAATGTAAGTACAAGTATCATCTTCATTATTTCGAAACGGTTCTACTGCCGGGTTATTTGGAGAAGAATGTGTGCAACATGCTATCCGTGACATCTATATATATATATAAAAAATTCGGCAACGCTGCTAATATTATTTCGTGTCTACTCCGCAACTGTAATTGAAATTAGGCCTATAGGTTATGGACATGTCGGGCACCGTTTATTCATTAAATTAGACTGAAATTTCTTCCGCATCGGACATTTTAATGATATAAATTGTATCTCCAAAAGAAAAGAAAATGTAACTTAACGTGATTTTGTAAAGTTCTATATCCAAATTATTATAGTGGAGTAATTCTGGAATATGGTATATGCGCGGGTGAAAGGCCAATTATTCCATTCGTTTTATTTAACTGAGATTATCGTTGTGCTGCCTTTTTCTGTTTCTTAAAGTTATTATTATTAATTTAGTTGGTGGATTTCCTTCTACTTTTCGTGGTTCATATTACCCTTTGCTCTGTTATCAATGTTTTGAAAGACGTTATGTGCTAGTATTGTTTTCGTAATGGATCATTGTTTAATTAATGGGATGGTTTATTTCCGGTCTTATTCGGCCATCACCGTTTTCCAGAGCCTCCTAAAATTAAAATTTAATAACCGGCGTTTAAATCCTCTATTTGTATTTGGTTGGAGGAAATGTTAAATTCAAAATATTATAATTATATGATTGTAATATTGTGGTTGCAGGAAGCTGAAATTTCTTTCGACCATTCCGTAAAGATACTTATGGTTACCCTCCTCAGATTACTTGCGTCCGTGTTTTCTTTCCTTCTTTCTTTCATTATTTCGTGTCATATTTTTATCTTATCTCCGGTACGCTAATTTTGTGTGGGGCCTTGCCTATTGTCCTTTTAATTGGGATGTTGGCTTCGTTTTTGGGAAGCTGCATGCTTCGTGTGTACCATTGCTCGTTTTCTGTAGAATTTTAAGTATTTCCCTTCGTAATTTGTAAATTATTGGAGACATACTTTTATTCGGGTTCGTGCGATATCCTCTTGTGTTCTTTTATCATTTACGTGTGGAATTTTTGGTCGGTTATCGTTGCCTTAAATACTGAGTGTGTTTCCGTGTTCTGGATGATTGAAATCCTTGTGTACAGGTTCTAGAAACAAAGTTCAGTTTAATGAGATTAATTGTAGTAGGGTAATTCCGGGAGAGTTGCCGCACTTTTTATGTCTTTTGTTATATCTCGGTATATTTACTTTAAAAATTGTTGCAAATTCATCGAACATAATTTGAAAACATGTACATTTGATTAGGGATGAACAAAATATTGGCAATTGAAAGTAAATGGGAGAAAGGAGTGAACAAAGGAATTGTTGCATCTGCGGCGTCTCTCCCTGGATCCCGGTATAGATGCCGACTTTGCTCGGAAGAGGTGCCGCGAGTAAAATAATTAATGAAAAAATCAAATTTAAGCCAATTTCTTCAACTTTAATATAACCGAACACTAGAACGTACTACAAGACAATTATATCCACATAATATAATCATTCAATGGAAAAAATCTATCTGATAATTTACAACATTAAAATCATATTTTAATTTCGATTTACTATAAATGTGCATGTGCAATGGATTCTTCACTGTGTTATATAAAACCCCACGACACTTAACACCCTTAAATGGCTCTGGCCTGCACAGCGACCGCTGCTCAGCCCGAAGGCCAACTATCAGGGTGAGACGCCGCACCCTCCTGTTTTCATACGTCAAGGCTATCATGGCCCAAAATTAGCTTACTCTCAACTACAGTTATGTTTCTGACGTCTACTGTACTAAAAACGTCTGATTTAAGCATTTGAAGTCAACTTAATATACAATAAATTAACACACGCATAAACTTTGTCAGCAGGAAACATGTACTCGCCTCATGATATCGGCTATAATTGGCGTAATATACGAGCAAATTTCGTCACACTCGCAGACAGTAGTTCTTCCTTAGAAACTGAAAAACCACACATATTGCCATCTAGCTGTAACGATGGGAACCTTTAGGTACAGTGTATGCGGCATCTCTACCGGGGCGGCATCTGTCCCGGATTTACCTTATGCCTACTTACAAAGAAAAGCTGGCCAGATGTGTAATTAATATTTAACGCACGGATCCGTTTTAACATTTGTCATGGAGTGATTCTGATGCGAGCTGCAGACTCCGCTTACTTCTTGGTACTGTAAGAGTTACTTTACTGTGTAATCTGAGTGTGTTTTCACGATTTTCATTATTTGAAGAAAAAAAGATGTTTCTCTCCTTTTTCAATGAATTAATAAGGAATTTCTTCTTTTTGGGGTATAATTTATTTATTTTATTACAGCATAAGAATTATTTTTCATTGTTATCAGAGTGTACACTCAAAATTTTATCATTTTAAAAATAGATTTGGTTTAATGCATAATTCAAAGAGATTATTTAACATTCAATTATTTGTCCTTGATTCTGTTTATCAACATATTACAGAAAGTTATAAATATTTAAGTATCACTCATAAATTTTATCTTTTTTCCTAAATTTTAAGTAAAGGTTGATTTATTGAAAATTTCGCTTTCATTTGGTAGTTAGTAATGTTGACCTGGCAACACCTCAAGTAGCTAGTTTGATCCAGCCCTTTTCCTTTGTGTTCTGTGCCCTCCACGCTGGTTTTGTTAATGCAGCTGCTGCTCGATGGTAAGTATTTTGCTTCTAGTGCTCATTTGGTGCTAGTTATAGGTTTTCCTTATCATTCCTGTTTTATCTAAGTCGGGTTGCAGTTATGGTTGTAGGTGAATGAGGCAAATTGTTTATCTTTGCATTCTTTAATTAGGATTTTTAGGTGTCTTTTTTACTTTGAATATCAAGTTATTGATGAGGTTATTACTGAATCTATTGTGAGGTGCTAAGGTTTTGATGGTTTTTAAAATTCTCGACAACAATATCCACCATATAACCAACACATGCAAGATGTGTAAAAGAAAAATAGATTTAAAAAGAACAACAGTAATGCTCACATCTTCCATGTCCAAGATAGCGCACGCTCTGCAATTCACCTGACATATCAGCAGGTTGAACAACAGTTCACAAGCCGTGTCTGCTCGTGCGGCACGCGACACTCTAACCGGCCTTGCATCAGACTTCCGAGAAATGATACCTGCAAAATTCAGTGACATGAAGAAGGAGGTAAGCCACCTACAAGAACATCTAGATGAGGTAGAAGAATACAGCCTCCTCCTAGCGAGGGTACCTATACTGTGGTGTTAGAAACTTTGACTGTCTATGCCGGGCCGTATGAAGAGGACGGCGGCCGAGGTGCATCTGGCGTGCCACGCAAACTATGAATCCCTGACAGAAGGAAATACTAAATAAAGCACTGGATTCTGGGATATGCGCCGGGTTTCCACGCAGAATGGCCGCATTATTGTTCATATATGTAGATGATGGAAAGAAGCTGCAAATTAATACACCTTCTGAACTGAATTCACACTTGAGGCGACTAGGTGGATTATCGGAGTGCGATGTACCTTCACAATATTGTTTTTATTAGGTTGATGTGCTAACCAGTCAGCGGTCCACTTCACCACGATATCAAGCATGCCTGTTACTCAGCTAATTACGGGACACTCCGCCTTTTGAGACAAGAACTCTACAGTGTTGTCATTTGAACAGTCTACACTTACACGCACTCTTGGCGAAATTAAGGGTATATTTCACGAAATTGCGTCTATGTGATAGGTATCAGTGAAAGTCTCCCTCTGTTCACCTTGATGACTATAATCTCCATTGCCATGGCCGTACTAATAAGAGGGGTGGAGGCCTTGTTCGTTTTTGTAGACAAGACTTCAAAAGCCAAGTCATTTGTACCTCATCGACTGGCGAGTTACCGAGGGTAGAATTTGTGTTCATTGAACTAAGAGTGGACAGAAAATACTTATTGGAGTAGTTTATCGACCAAATAATATATCTCATATCACCAAACTTGAAACATATCTCCTTAATTTACTGCTAGTGTATGAACATGTTATAATATTAGGGTCCTTAACTCTAATTTATTTATCAAGACCAGTGACACTAAGAAATTAGCGACTGATTTCGTCAAGTAATATGGCGATCCTTCCCTCTGACCATGCGTATGCTGTGTGACGATATTAAATAATGTGAGCCTCCCCCTTATAAACATTTTGAACTGGCCTGTGAGCCCTAGAATATCTTTGTCAATGGACTGCTCGACATACCGTTTTAAACTAATGTAGGCCGCGCGCAGTATCTCCTAGCTCTGTTTGGTTGCGCATGCGCAGACCTGCTACCAGGCAAAACTGGCCTCCTCCTCGCTTGCTTGCCGACGCGAGAGGCGGTTCGCTTGAGGCAGCCATGTTGTGCTGGTGTGTATTTGTGTCCGGCGTCATGGAGTGTTGGAGTACCAAGAAACCACCGTAAATTGTATGTTAACGGGGATTTTCCCCAGGTAAACTAGTTGAAGACCTCCTGCCTTTTCTTCTGAGCGTTTTTTGGATTTATTTTTCGTCTGGATACTTCACAACGAGGTCTGGATCCCGGTGGCTTGACTGTATTTCTTCGTCAACAATGTCAGGTTAAAAATTCTTCTCATTTCTTCATCACCTAAGGTACGTACCAGTGTTTGACACACTTTAAACGTCGTCCTGAAGAGGATTTTGATATTTTCGAAGATTTCTGGAAAAATAATAATAATAATAATAATAATAATAAATATTTGGACTTCGCCGTTAAATTTATTCCTATTTGCGTGTGTGGTATCGAAAATCTGGAAAACTGTTTCGGCAACTAATCACAGTAATGTGGAAGGTTCACCATGAACTAAATTGGAATAATTAATTTAAAATTTTACTGATCTACTTTTGGCACTTCCAAATTGTAACCTTCTTTGTAAACCAAGGTACAGTCTCCAAGGTACCGAGCTTTACCTTTTCGGCTTTCTGTTTGCTTCCCTGTGTTTTGTTTTCTAATTCGTTTGGTATGTTTTCTTCTCCCCTCCCCCTTCTGGGGTTTTTGGGTGAATTTAATTATTTTCTCTGGCCTGTTTTTCCTCCGTGTTTTAGGAGGCCTTGCTTGTTTTTTGGTGGTGACCTTGGCGACGGTTCGTGTGTGGATTGTTGTCGGGTTAAGAGTTGTCTGGTGTGTTGAGCCTGTGTGGATCTTGAATTATATATATATTTCGGGGTTGAGTGTATCGTTTTCTGTTTAAATTAATTTATTTATTTTCTCCTCCTTAAATGTTGTGTTACCATTTCCTTGCCCCGCGTGAGGAGGTATTTTTACGTAAAATTCTGTTTGCCTTGGAAACTGTCCTTGGTGTAAACTGAACGTTTTCAAATCTGGTAATTATTAGAAGCGACCGCGTTGAAGATCCAGTTTATTGAATAATTGTTAACTTAGTTTTTTTATTAAATAACTATCCGTGATCGATCACATTTTATTTCAAGTTGTACTTATGTAAGAGAGTCTATTGGTTTTCCGTTGTTTTCTGATTACATTTTGTTTGGTACGGAGGTCACCCCTTTCCTTCTTTGTTGTTTTCATAAAGCTCCCCATTTATTATCTGTTAAAGAGTATTTATTTTTCATTAATTGTTATTTAGTAATGAATTAATTTTCTTTAAAACCCCACCTGGGTACATTCTAATTTATTTTACTTATTGTTAATTTCCTTTTCCATTTTTCAACCTTATGTTGATTTTATTTACATTTTGCCATTATGTTTTAAAAATAAACTTAGGCTTTATCATCTTAATAACTTGGTTTGTTACTTACTATTTGCCCTTCCATTAATTTTTTTTTACTTCATGTAAATGCTGGTTTTCATTCGCCACGTTCGGTGGAGCACTGCCATTGATTTTCTTGTGCATTAATTTCCACGGCCTTTAGTTGTCTTCCTCGCTGCTCCCGGTAAGTTATTTCTATGATTTCTTGTTTTTAAATTGTGCTTGAACTTCGGTGTTTTTCTTCTTGTGCCCATCTTCTTCCTCGTGTTCGCTATTACTCCCATTTTGGGGCGGACACGCTAACAACCTTCTCACCAGGGTATCTCTCTCTCTCTCTCTCTCTCTCCGTCCTTTTTTTCTCTCTCTCTTTTTCTCTCTCCCTGGTGGATAAGGTTTTTCACCTCATCACCCCTAGGTGGTACCGGGGTCCTAGAGGGTGGTGAGCGGTGAGAGTGGTATCAGAGCGGTGGTTGTTTGTTGTTCCACTGTTGTTGCTCTGCTGCCTAATCTCTGTTGTTTCTGCCTGGTGCAGCCTAACTTTCCTCCCCTCCTACCCTTGCTCGGTGCAGTGCTGTGGCGAATGTTGGCGGATGGAAATCAAAAAGTAAAAAACTAAAAGTGTTGTTGTCAATAACTATTGTAAAAGGAAATGCAAGGATCTCGTGTAATTCCCTATGTTATTTGTTTCATGTACCTGTGTTTTGGAGTTCCCTGTTGCTTTCAACTGTGTTTATGCTGAGCTGTATGGACTTATCTACTTGCTGATTATGATTTTGAAACCCTTTGGGTACCTGTGCTGTGTATTCTGCTTCTGCCTTGCTGTTTCGAGGTGACCTGTAAATTTTTCTTCCTTTTTCCTGGCGGATTTGGTGAGTGACTGCATGTAATTAATTATTCTGGGTTGGTGGAAGTTGTAATTATTGAACAACTTGTAATAGAGTATGACTTGGTTGACTCAGGGCTACTGGTGTACTACCGCCTGGTACATGTCCTGTATTATGCGTACTGGCTGTCAACCTTGTATTTTTGCTGCCTACCTGCATACTGTGGTTGCGATTTCGGTGGGAATTAATCTGGTTTAATCGTGGAGAGCTTTTCTGATCATTATGTTATGTGAAGGTTGCTCGGTTGCTTTTGCAGAGTGACATTGTGTGTCCTGGGATCACCTTGTTGTGTTACCTGCTCTGGCCTTGCTTTGGGCTCCGAGGCTTAATGTTGTTATTATCATTTCTAGCATATTTCCTGTATGGTACCTCGGTGGTGTACATGCTAACCGTTTATTTGTCTTCTAAATTTAATACCTTCTTACTGCGTTAACTCTGGTGTGTGATTCTGATTATAATTTGACCTGGCCACTAAGCATGTCCAAATATGCCTACTTGTATGTGTAAACGGTTATGTGCCGTAGTGTACGGTGATGTGTTATGCCCTTTCATGGTTTTGAAATGTGACCTGGTGTTATGGCATTGATGGTTGTATGTGCTTTTCATTTAATTGGGGCTGTGTGGGTAAAGTTATTTGCCCCTACTAACTTATGGCTAACCTCTGTTGTTTCCATGCCAGTAACCGTTCTTGGCTGTTAGTATCTGATAATCTAGTGGGCAACATCTTGGTATTTTGAAACTTATCAAGTCTGTAATGTTTCCGTTCTTTTTGGTTGGTTTTTAATTTGGAAATTGCTTAACCTTACTTGCCTTTGTTATTTCTTCAAATTTGGTTCAAGTTTCTGTTATATGAAGTGTAGTTGGCTGTTAGTGTGCCGTTAAATATGCACCCTTGTGAGATCATGTCTGGTTTATTTGACCTGTTACTAGAGACGTGTTCCCATCCTTGTGTGGAATTTGGTATATTGAAATCTGCCTATATAATGTGCTTCGATCTTTACCGAGCTTTGTGTGTTTGTGCCTTGGCTGTGTGCTGTGTGTTGTTGGCTTGAGTGTCTTTTCATTTCATCATCCCATCCGTGAATATGTGAATGTATGTCTGGTCTTGGTTTGTGATTGGAGTTGTCTTTCCTGTCAACTGCTCGTGAGGCAGTCATCAGTTGGTTGGGCCATGTTGGCCGGTATTAGGTTGGGATAACTGGATGGCCTTGTGCCTGAGCTATTATAGTTTTAACTGGTTTTTTCCTTCCTGATTTTTGGTCGAGCGTGTTTCACTATTTCTGGTGTGTCGTGAACCATCTTCCTCGTGTAAGCTATCAACTAGTTGAAGTGCATTTATCTGGTGTCTGGGCCACTTCTATTTTCCTACTCGTGACTTGTCTTGCTGTGTATTAATTAAACTAATTGACCTTTTCTGAACTACTGCTTTGGATTTCATCCTGCTGTAAACATTACTTGGTGGTTTAGTGTTTCTTATGCCATTTTGGTATCGTGCACTACCGTGGTAATTATAGGCCTAGAATATGTGTTGTCAAAATTTTGTTAACCTATCGGTACTTATCTAATTCCTTTGAGTTGTGGGTTCAAGTATTCCTTACCATATCTACTTGTCGGGTCTTGTGTTGTGTTGTTGATGATCCTCTGCCTGAGGGGTGGTATATGCCCTTTTGAACCTTCATTGGGATGGCTTTGGACATATGTAAGGTGGTTGTGTTGTAACGGTACCGTGGATTATTTTTGGGGAATTATTTTGGGGTGGCATGAGAACTTCACGGCATGTTCTTGAGGATGTTTGTGTTCCTTTAATCCCTTTGTGGAGCTGACACATGTCCGGTGTGGTTTGTCATGGTTGGGTTATTCTTTTGTGTTGTATTATTTGGTGGTGTTGGCACCTTGGTATGGGCAGTGTTCGTGTCTGTCTTTGATTTACCTCCGTGTTCTGTGGATATGGCCATTTCTTCTACATGAATCTACTACTCTCAGAATTAGCTTGTTGGTCTTCAGTAATGTGTCTGTTTGGTATGCTCGGGTTTTACCTTCCCTGTCTCCATGCATTTCCTATTGATCTGATGTCAGTGTGTCTGTAATTTCTTCTACTGTAATGCTCATTTTAATTTTACCTACCACTCTATGGTGTTTCATTGTTCACAGTGGATCTCTTGTGTCTGTTGACTTTGGTGTTTGTCATCTTACCGTGCTCTGGGTTTGCTACTCTGGTATGGGACGGAGTAGTGCTCCCTTGGTCGGTACTGGAATCTTCCTGCGAGTTGATTATGGGGTCTTCTTGTAGAGTACTGCCTTCTTCATGCTACTGTGAGCATTTTCCATGGACTCGCCTCGTATTCCGCCACTTATGTTTTATTTGCTTGCTCTCCTGGTGGATAGGAGAAAGTACCTGTTGGCTGTAGAGCGACAGTGTGATGGGAAAGTCACGTATTTGTAGACCGGGTAATGCCGAGACCCTATTGGGTATCCGGTGGTGTACGTTGTGTGCGTCATTGCTCGATATTTTCCATTTTGGTCTTCCGGTCTGAGGTTTTACTTTGCCTTTTAATTTGATTGGCTGGCCATTGTGAAATTAATTGTATTTAAGGTTCGGTGTAGTAGGTTGGTTACTGATTCCAGATTGTGTTCCCTCCTGTGATTCTTCTATCCCTATTTCTGTTCCGTTAATTCCAGGTTGCTTATTTGTGACTAATGATGTGTGCGGTTGCTTGGTGTTGCTTGGCTGATTTGTTGTCGATGACAGACTGTTCGCGAACCCTCCATCTGGATACCTTAAGAAGTCTCCAACAGGTCCAGTCAATCCTTCCCTTGCTCTAAACATGTTTACCCTTTTAAGCCTTGGATTTTCCATATTTAATATCCTAACTCTGACTTCTTGAAGCTGGATTTATCTATTGCGTTTTGGTTTCTTGTCCTCACTCTTATTCAACTAGGTGGTGTATTTTGATGTGGGAAGTTGAACCTGTATTTGAAATATTTTTTTTTTGCCCTAATGCTCTTGTCAGTGGATCTTGGAATCTGTTAGTGGTCGATTCTTCACTGTGTCGTAGCCCTGTATCTACTAAATTCAAAATCTTGGACTTAACTTGCTTTCATTGGAGTATGCCTGTGTATGGACCTTCGTCTAGATGAAAAACCTTCTCGACCTATGTCATATTTATTTATGTTTAGTTTGTGGTGGTAAGCCGTTGTACTGTTGTGATGGTACTTGTAGGGTAGGTGTTCTTTCTCTCTGGGCTTCTAATTTGAGCTCCTGTGGAAAATCGCTATTTGGCACTGCGGTCATGGCACCTTATGTTGTGGTTGATGCTCTTGATTATGGATTGTTGTTTTTGCGGTGATTTTAATTCTGGGTATTTGATTGCTAACCGAATCGAGTGTTGAAGTTTGAGGTCTTGTTTGGCTATGGTGATGGGTGTGGTTGCTCGTTCCATTCCGGTATTATGGATACTCCGTGTACTAACTGGTGCTTTCCTCGTTGACTACCTACTGCTGTGTTTTGAGTGGTGTACCGTGGCCCTGACTCAATCAAGCGTAACAAAACTGTGTTGATCTAATATTTGCGGTTCACTTATTTTGAAGATTACATTCACCAATTGCGCTTTCTTTGGTCCTCCCCTGATCCCGTTGTGCGTTTCTTTCCCCTGTTGTCACCCTTTTGCAACCCGAGATCATGCATTTCCTTAATATCAAAGGAGACTTGTAAAGGTATTCGTGCATTAAAAAATTAATTTACCACCGTGCTTGAGAAAATAACCTGGATGGGTGAACTTATAGTCATGTGGTTTTTGTTTAATTTTGGGTCAGTATATCTGTGATTAGTGTGAGAGTTGCCAAACCTCAAGGTGAACTGCGTCATGTGTCATAAACTATATCATTGTGTGATGCATTGAAACAATGTGTATTGGGTGAAACTGAATATTTGGCGAACTCTGGTCATTGTGCTCTCTATTTGATGACAAACTTTACTCTGGTGATTTTCCGAGTGCTCGGTTAACGTTTCTGGACACTGATGTTGATTGCACCCCGCCAATTATTTCTAAAAACTATGTGATGGGGAACTGTGTCTTGGACTATTAATCTGGTCATGTGAACTCCTAACTAAAATTAGTTAATCTTGGTGGTCGTTTTCTGTTGGACTACTCCGCCCAAATTTAGTGTATGTGTGACCACCTCATCATTGATGGCATGTGCATGAGATTTTGTCGTCGATTCGGGGCGGGAGGGCTGTGACGATATTAAATAATGTGAGCCTCCCCCTTATAAACATTTTGAACTGGCCTGTGAGCCCTAGAATATCTTTGTCAATGGACTGCTCGACATACCGTTTTAAACTAATGTAGGCCGCGCGCAGTATCTCCTAGCTCTGTTTGGTTGCGCATGCGCAGACCTGCTACCAGGCAAAACTGGCCTCCTCCTCGCTTGCTTGCCGACGCGAGAGGCGGTTCGCTTGAGGCAGCCATGTTGTGCTGGTGTGTATTTGTGTCCGGCGTCATGGAGTGTTGGAGTACCAAGAAACCACCGTAAATTGTATGTTAACGGGGATTTTCCCCAGGTAAACTAGTTGAAGACCTCCTGCCTTTTCTTCTGAGCGTTTTTTGGATTTATTTTTCGTCTGGATACTTCACAACGAGGTCTGGATCCCGGTGGCTTGACTGTATTTCTTCGTCAACAATGTCAGGTTAAAAATTCTTCTCATTTCTTCATCACCTAAGGTACGTACCAGTGTTTGACACACTTTAAACGTCGTCCTGAAGAGGATTTTGATATTTTCGAAGATTTCTGGAAAAATAATAATAATAATAATAATAATAATAAATATTTGGACTTCGCCGTTAAATTTATTCCTATTTGCGTGTGTGGTATCGAAAATCTGGAAAACTGTTTCGGCAACTAATCACAGTAATGTGGAAGGTTCACCATGAACTAAATTGGAATAATTAATTTAAAATTTTACTGATCTACTTTTGGCACTTCCAAATTGTAACCTTCTTTGTAAACCAAGGTACAGTCTCCAAGGTACCGAGCTTTACCTTTTCGGCTTTCTGTTTGCTTCCCTGTGTTTTGTTTTCTAATTCGTTTGGTATGTTTTCTTCTCCCCTCCCCCTTCTGGGGTTTTTGGGTGAATTTAATTATTTTCTCTGGCCTGTTTTTCCTCCGTGTTTTAGGAGGCCTTGCTTGTTTTTTGGTGGTGACCTTGGCGACGGTTCGTGTGTGGATTGTTGTCGGGTTAAGAGTTGTCTGGTGTGTTGAGCCTGTGTGGATCTTGAATTATATATATATTTCGGGGTTGAGTGTATCGTTTTCTGTTTAAATTAATTTATTTATTTTCTCCTCCTTAAATGTTGTGTTACCATTTCCTTGCCCCGCGTGAGGAGGTATTTTTACGTAAAATTCTGTTTGCCTTGGAAACTGTCCTTGGTGTAAACTGAACGTTTTCAAATCTGGTAATTATTAGAAGCGACCGCGTTGAAGATCCAGTTTATTGAATAATTGTTAACTTAGTTTTTTTATTAAATAACTATCCGTGATCGATCACATTTTATTTCAAGTTGTACTTATGTAAGAGAGTCTATTGGTTTTCCGTTGTTTTCTGATTACATTTTGTTTGGTACGGAGGTCACCCCTTTCCTTCTTTGTTGTTTTCATAAAGCTCCCCATTTATTATCTGTTAAAGAGTATTTATTTTTCATTAATTGTTATTTAGTAATGAATTAATTTTCTTTAAAACCCCACCTGGGTACATTCTAATTTATTTTACTTATTGTTAATTTCCTTTTCCATTTTTCAACCTTATGTTGATTTTATTTACATTTTGCCATTATGTTTTAAAAATAAACTTAGGCTTTATCATCTTAATAACTTGGTTTGTTACTTACTATTTGCCCTTCCATTAAATTTTTTTTACTTCATGTAAATGCTGGTTTTCATTCGCCACGTTCGGTGGAGCACTGCCATTGATTTTCTTGTGCATTAATTTCCACGGCCTTTAGTTGTCTTCCTCGCTGCTCCCGGTAAGTTATTTCTATGATTTCTTGTTTTTAAATTGTGCTTGAACTTCGGTGTTTTTCTTCTTGTGCCCATCTTCTTCCTCGTGTTCGCTATTACTCCCATTTTGGGGCGGACACGCTAACAACCTTCTCACCAGGGTATCTCTCTCTCTCTCTCTCTCTCTCTCTCTCTCTCTCTCTCTCTCCGTCCTTTTTTTCTCTCTCTCTTTTTCTCTCTCCCTGGTGGATAAGGTTTTTCACCTCATCACCCCTAGGTGGTACCGGGGTCCTAGAGGGTGGTGAGCGGTGAGAGCTGATAACCACATTTCACGTACCTTAACTGATCTCAATGTGACTAATAACTCTCAGACAGTTGCAACACGTGGCCGTGTCCACTGATAATCAAATATTTCTTGCTCACTCCTTTCGTATTCCAAATATAAATTCAGGTATGTAACATGGAGGAATTTAAAAGGCACTGACATGAATCAGTTATGATATGATAACTAGCCCTCCGTGGCATAACACATTTAAATCTAGACGATATTGAAACTACAATTAGTCAATTTAATTCTTTAATAACTAGGCTATATAACAAACATGCACTGAAAAGACAGATTAGAGGGTCCATGGCTAACCTCTGAGGTTAAAAACATGATGTCTCAGTGTGATGTTCTTTTTTCGATGCTGCAAAAGAACTTGTAATCAAAGTGACTTATAAAAATTACAGAGTAGGAATAATTACAAGTTGCCCATTTCATGGCCGTATCAATTAATATAATCAAGAAGTTAGTAAAATAACCACCTAATTGATACTTTATTATTGCCTCAGGCAAAATTAAATGTAAAATTAGCACTTACAGGACATGTTTCGACCACTTAGTGGTCCTCTTCAGCTCTATAAAGAAAGAATTGAGAAGAAAAAACATTAGGACAATAAGCACAAATAATCAAAGTTCTTTGGAGGTTCTTTTGTTAAAAACTGGAGGTCATCAGAATAGGACATCTTGCCTCTCGTTCTTGTTTGGAAAGGATGTTTATTCTGCGCTGTCTAGAGGATTTGTCTTTGAGCGCGACCTGGTGAAGTAACGATGTGACACAGTCTGACAGTTCATGCAAAGCTCTGGAGAGAAGGGAAGTAGAGTTTTGTCGTCATCTAAAATATCATGTGAGGGAGGAGGAAGATTGGGCTGTGCTTCTGCGATGTCGTGTTTGATTATATCTCTTGTCCGTCTTGTCTGTTTTATGTCTACCCATTCCAAGTATTTACTAATATTCTCCTATAAGATTTTTTTGCTCGTTGTTTTCGTTAAGATTCTCTTCACCGTTTTCTAATTTATCAAGAACGATGTGGATGTTTTCCAGGTTGTTCATTAGATTTCCTTTATTTATCATACAGATAATTTTAAGGTCTTGTCTGATATTGGTGAATTTGTGGTTGGACTCTTTCATATGGGATCCCATGGCAGAGAATCTTTTGTATTTTTCAGCTTTGACGTGTTCTTGATATCTAATTAAGAAGTTCCTTCCGGATTGCCCCACGTAGGTTTTTTACATTGAGTACAAGTTAGTTTATAAATACCAGATTCCTGGAATTCGTGATTTTTAAGTTTATTAGCTTTATTGTGCCTGAAGAACATATGTTTCGTGTTGTTGTTGGTTGAGAAGGCTACTTTGGTGTTGTGTTTCTTGAATAAGTTGGTGATTTCGTAAATCTTCGGGTTATTCAAGGTGAATTTGACATATCCTTTTTTTTCTGAATGCTGTTTAAGTTTAATTTGTTGTTGGTATTTGCATTTAGTAATGATTTTATTGATGAATTTCGAACTGAAACCGTTATGTAGAGCTTGCTGACGAATGAAAGATAGTTCCTTCTTTCTGTCTGTTTCTGTTAGCGGAATTTCATAGGCTCTGTTCACGAAACTACAATAAGCAGGTTTCTTTTGTGGGATGGGATGTACAGAATCACTTTTGATTGTGGTCGGCGTAAAAGTGGGTTTCCTGTATATTTTAAATTAGAAATGGTTGTCTTTCCGAATTGTTTGGATCTCTCTTCTTCTTCAGCTGTAAATTTTATATTGGGGTCTGAATTATTCAAAGTATCTAGAATACTGTGACTGTCGTTGATTTCCTTATTAATTATGGCATAGGTATCATCAACATATCGAAGCCAGATATCAAGGCCTTTAATGTGGCCTACTATCTGAGTATGTTCCAAATAGTCGAGGTATATGTTAGCTAAAATTCCAGAAGCAGGCGCTCCCATTGGTAGTCCATCTTGCTGATATATTTTATTATTAAAAGAAAAGAAATTGTGGTTCAAAACGAATTCCTAGATAGTTATGAAGTTTTTTATTTCGGGTATACTGATACGTTTGTGAACTAATAGATTCGTCTTTATAATCTCAATGGTGTTTTAATAGGAATATTCGTGTACATGTCCTTGATGTCGAAGGAACTTGTTTCATGAGATGAAGTTAACTTGAAATCTTTAATAGCCGTGCAGAACTCTTTGGAGTTTTTTTATCGAAGATTTGGTATAAAATACGTAGTTTTGGGCCAAGAACTTATGAATAAACTGGGATATTTTGTATGTGGGGCTTCTTCGAAAATTAATTATAGGCCTCATAGGAGCATCCTTTTTATGTAATTTACGCATAACTCTTGCTTTAGGAAGTCCTGGATTCATATTAATGAGTTTTTGAATTTCTTGGTCGTTAAAAAGGAAGGAGCTTTACTTCAGTATCCCTTTCAAACTCTTTTGAATTTCTCAATTACCTTAAATTTGTTGTTAGTGAAACAAGTTTCCGTTTTATTGATGTATTCAGTTTCATTTAATATTACCACTGTTTCACCTTTATCAGCTTTCGTTATAACTACGTCACTTTGTCTACTTCCCTTCTCTCCAGAGCTTTGCATGAACTGTCAGACTGTGTCACATCGTTACTTCACCAGGTCGCGCTCAAAGACAAATCCTCTAGACAGCGCAGAATAAACATCTTTTCCAAACAAGAACGAGAGGCAAGATGTCCTATTCTGATGACCTCCAATTTTTAACAAAACAACCTCCAAAGAACTTTGATTATTTGTGCTTATTGTCCTAATGTTTTTTCTTCTCAATTCTTTCTTTATAGAGCTGAAGAGGACCACTAAGTGGTCGAAACATGTCCTGTAAGTGCTAATTTTATATTTAATTTTGCCTGAGGCAATAATAAAGTATCGATTAGGTGGTTATTTTATTAACTTCTTGATTATATTCAGCAATACGGCCATGAAATAGACAACTAGTAATACGAATGCTGACCAAGCAGGTAACAGTACGAACATCTATCTTAATCTCAAACTTGCTAAAGTAAGCACAGATATAATTTTCCTTAAAGTATGTCTAAATAATAATCTAATTCCTAAATTCTTAAAAGGGAAACAAAGAAACAACTTACGCTCAGTTTTCCAAATTTCTACACAAAGAACAGTTAATCGCATATGGCTTAAACGAGAAATAAATTTTTTTGTATAGGAAGAAATCCTTCCTCAACCGAGAACTTTACCTAGCGCACCTTTCTGCTTCAATTAACTTAGTTCCGTTAGAATGGGATTCCGTACAAAAATATGGCAGAGATATAGTTGAAAATCTACTAAACAAGAAATGTACAACTTTAAATAAGAAGTTAGAAAACCTAAAAAACAATGCCCCAACAAATCTAAATAAGCATCAACCTAAATCTTCTTTTAATTCTGAAAAATTTCCACCCCCCGTCATGAACATGTCGAACACGACATTTACAGAACAAGAACTACATTTATTAAGCAAAGGGCCTAATCACAATTGGCATAGTTTCGATAACAGACAAGTATTAATAAAAACTTTGGCAGAAACAGAGACGGCCATACAAACTCTTCCAGTCGACATTCAGAAAGACGTACGGTACGAAGCAAAGAAAAAAATCCCTCCGTAATTAAAGGATTACTGACCAATTCCACAAACACTAAGATCGAGAAGGATCTTCAGCGTGAAATTAGACAAAGTGACGTAGTTATAACGAAAGCTGATAAAGGTGGAACAGTGGTAATATTAAATGAAACCGAATACATCAATAAAACGGAAACTTGTTTTACTAACAACAAATTTAAGGTAATTGAAAAAGACCCCACCCTAAAAATTCAAAAGAGTTTGAAAGGGATACTGAAGTAAAGCTCCTTCCTTTTTAACGACAAAGAAATTCAAAAACTCATTAATATGAATCCAGGACTTCCTAAAGCAAGAGCTATGCCCAAATTACATAAAAAGGATGCTTCTATGAGGCCTATAATTAATTTTCGGAGAAGCCCCACATACATAATATCCCAGTTTATTCATAAGTTCTTGAACCAAAACTACGTATTTTATACCAAATCTTCGATAAAAAAAACTCCAAAGAGTTCTGCATGGCTATTAAAGATTTCAAATTAACTTCATCTCATGTAACAAGTTCCTTCGACATCAAGGACATGTACACGAACATTCCTATTAAAACACCATTGAGATTATAAAGATGAATCTATTAGTTCACAAACGTATCACTATACCCGAAATAGAAAACTTCATAACTATCTTGGAATTCGTTTTGAACCACAATTTCTTTTCTTTTAATAATAAAATATATCAGCAAGATGGACTACCAATGGGAGCGCCGGCTTCTGGAATTTTAGCAAACATATACCTCGACTATTTGGAACATACTCAGATAGTAGGCCACATTAAAGGACTTGATATCTGGCTTCGATATGTTGATGATACCTATGCCATAATTAATAAGGAAATCAACGACAGTCACAGTATTCTAGATACTTTGAATAATTCAGACCCCTATATATAAAATTTTCAGCTGAAGAAGAAGAGAAAGGCATACTCAATTTTCTAGATATCCAAACAATTCGGAAAGAAAACCATTTCTAATTAAAAATATACAGAAAACCCACTTTTACACCGACCACAATCAAAAGTGATTCTGTACATCCCATCTCACAAAAGATATCTGCTTATTATAGTTTCGTGAACAGAGCCTATGAAATTCCGCTAACAGAAACAGACAGAAAGAAGGAACTATCTTTCATTCGTCAGCAAGCTCTACATAACGGTTTCAGTTCGAAATTCATCAATAAAATCATTACTAAATGCAAATACCAACAACAAATTAAACTTAAACAGCATTCAGAAAAAGAAAATGTCAAATTCACCTTGAATAACCCGAAGATTTACGAAATCACCAACTTATTCAAGAAACACAACACCAAAGTAGCCTTCTCAACCAACAACAACACGAAACATATGTTCTTGTCAGAATAAAGCAAATAAACTTAAAAATCACGAATTCCAGGAATCTAGTATTTATAAACTAACCTGTACTCAATGTAAAAAAACTTACGCGGGACAATCCGGAAGGAACTTCTTAATTAGATATCAAGAACACGTCAAAGCTGAAAAATACAAAAGATTCTCTGCCATGGGATCCCATATGAAAGAGTCCAACCACAAATTCACCAATATCAGACAAGACCTTAAAATTATCTGTATGATAAATAAAGGAAATCTAATGAACAACCTGGAAAACAACCACATCGTTCCTGATAAATTAGAAAACGGTGAAGAGAATCTTAACGAAAACAACGAGCAAAAAAAACATCTTATAGGAGAATATTAGTAAACACTTGGAATGGGTAGACATAAAACAGACAAGACGGACAAGAGATATAATCAAACACGACATCGCAGAAGCACAGCCCAATCTCCCTCCTCCCTCACATGATATTTTAGATGACGACAAAACTCTACTTCCCTTCTCTCCAGAGCTTTGCATGAACTGTCAGACTGTGTCACATCGTTACTTCACCAGGTCGCGCTCAAAGACAAATCCTCTAGACAGCGCAGAATAAACATCTTTTCCAAACAAGAACGAGAGGCAAGATGTCCTATTCTGATGACCTCCAATTTTTTACAAAAGAATCTCCAAAGAACTTTGATTATTTGTGCTTATTGTCCTAATGTTTTTCTTCTCAATTCTTTCTTTATAGAGCTGAAGAGGACCACTAAGTGGTCGAAACATGTCCTGTAAGTGCTAATTTTACATTTAATTTTGCCTGAGGCAATAATAAAGTATCGATTAAGTGGTTATTTTACTAACTTCTTGAGTAGGAATGAAACAAAACAAATGATACGTGAACTTAAAGTTCAATGTGTTTCTGAATCAAATACGACTATTGCAAGGAAGCTAAGGCCATAGGGAAAAGAACCGGGTAGCCGACATTCCACTTGACGAACTGAACGCGTATATCACAGAAGACATGATCCAGACAAAGACGACAAACAGATCACTTGTACCTCAAAATCGCCCCTGTTTTGCCTTTCGTGCAGTCAGTACTAAGAACGTCTCGTACATCAACGGCGATATTCCTGCCACCTTATTCACAATATTACCGGTACTGTTCTCCCCATCCTCACCCATATCTTTAATTAAAAAACAATTTGTAAACTACAAAGTTGCTAAAGATGAAGAACATGAAATTCTAGATGTAAGGCTCATCTTTAAAGATAACAGGCAACTTGAGGCCTTTGGAGTGTACAGACCAGGAAAGGGTAGCGTTGACGCTGATATGGAATTATTCCATTACATAATCTGCTATGTGGGAAACGATATGGAAAGGAACATGATTGTAGCAGGTGATCTCAACTGAAAAATTTCAATTGGGAAGGTAATGCAAATTACAGGAAACATGACCAACAAATGGCAAATAAGTTAATATTGGAAGGACAGCTGAACCAAAAAGTGATGGAACCAACTAGAGGGAAGAACATTATGGATATGGTGCTGGTAAAACAAGATGAGCTCTATAGAGAAAAAGAAGTAATAGATGGTGTTAGTGATTACGAAGCTGTTTTTGTCACAGTTAAAAAATAAATGTGAAGGAAAGGAAGGTCTTAAATTAGGACTATTAGGCAGTACCATATGGCTGATAAAACAGGAATGAGGGAGTTTAAAAAAAAGTAACTATGATTAGCGGAAAATGGTAAATAAATATGTAAACATGCCCTTGGATGGGTTTAAAGCAATTGTTGAAGAATGTGAAAACAGGTTTGCACATTTTAAGATGGTAAGGAATGGTAACGGCCCACTATATTATAACAGAGAAGTAAAGAGACTAGGAAGGAGGTGCAGGTTGGAAAGAAATAGAGTTAGAAATGGCTGTGGAAGTAAGAAGAAACTGAAAGAACTTACTAGGAAATTGAATACAGCAAAGAAGTCAGCTAAGGATGACATGATGGCAAGCATAATTGGCAGTCATACAAATTCTAGTGAAAATTGGAAGAGTATGCATGGGTACTTTAACGCAGAAGCAGATTCCGAGAAGGATCCTCAAAAGGGAGAAGTATTCAGTCAACAGTATGTAAAGACTTTTGGTAACAAGGATAATGTCCAGATAGAGAAGGTGACTAAGAATAATGAAGTATTAAAATTTACCGGTGATAACACTGACATTTACAATAAGACACAGAAGTTCCAAATTAGAAAAGCAGTTGGAATAGATAAGATTTCTAGGGATATACAGAATGGGTTGAGATATAGTACCATATCTCAAGTACTTATTTGATTTTTGTTTGCATGAAGGAGCTATAGCAAATTAATGGAGTGTTGTTATTGTAGCCCCTGTGTATAAAGAGGAGGGCGGCAGACATAAAAGTGAAAATTACAGGCCAGTCAGTTTGACATGCATTGTACACTGACTGACAGAGCAAATGCAACACCAAGAAGGAGTGGTCAGAACTTTATGCCAATTGCAGGGTAGACTGACGTCACTGAGGTATGCTCATGATGTGAAATGCGCCGCTGTGCTGCGCACGTAGCGAACGATAAATGGGACACGGCGTTGGCGAATGGCCCACTTCGTACCGTGATTTCTCAGCCGACAGTCATTGTAGAACGTGTTGTCGTGTGCCACAGGACACGTGTATAGCTAAGAATGCCAGGCCGCCGTCAACGGAGGCATTTCCAGCAGACAGACGACTTTACGAGGGGTATGGTGATCGGGCTGAGAAGGGCAGGTTGGTCGCTTCGTCAAATCGCAGCCGATACCCATAGGGATGTGTCCACGGTGCAGCGCCTGTGGCGAAGATGGTTGGCGCAGGGACATGTGGCACGTGCGAGGGGTCCAGGCGCAGCCCGAGTGACGTCAGCACGCGAGGATCGGCGCATCCGCCGCCAAGTGGTGGCAGCCCCGCACGCCACGTCAACCGCCATTCTTCAGCATGTGCAAGACACCCTGGCTGTTCCAATATCGACCAGAACAATTTCCCGTCGATTGGTTGAAGGAGGCCTGCACTCCCGGAGTCCGCTCAGAAGACTACCATTGACTCCACAGCATAGACGTGCACGCCTGGCATGGTGCCGGGCTATAGCGACTTGGATGAGGGAATGGCGGAACGTCGTGTTCTCCGATGAGTCACGCTTCTGTTCTGTCAGTGATAGTCACCGAAGACGAGTGTGGCGTCGGCGTGGAGAAAGGTCAAATCCGGCAGTAACTGTGGAGCGCCCTACCGCTAGACAACGCGGCATCGTGGTTTGGGGCGCTACTGCGTATGATTCCACGTCACCTCTAGTGCGTATTCAAGGCACGTTAAATGCCCACCGCTACGTGCAGCATGTGCTGCGGCCGGTGGCACTCCCGTACCTTCAGGGGCTGCCCAATGCTCTGTTTCAGCAGGATAATGCCCGCCCACACACTGCTCGCATCTCCCAACAGGCTCTACGAGGTGTACAGATGCTTCCGTGGCCAGCGTACTCTCCGGATCTCTCACCAATCGAACACGTGTGGGATCTCATTGGACGCCGTTTGCAAACTCTGCCCCAGCCTCGTACGGACGACCAACTGTGGCAAATGGTTGACAGAGAATGGAGAACCATCCCTCAGGACACCGTCCGCACTCTTATTGACGCTGTACCTCGACGTGTTTCTGCGTGCATCGCCGCTCGCGGTGGTCCTACATCCTACTGAGTCGATGCCGTGCGCATTGTGTAACCTGCATATCGGTTTGAAATAAACATCAATTATTCGTCCGTGCCGTCTCTGTTTTTTCCCCAACTTTCATCCCTTTCGAACCACTCCTCCTTGGTGTTGCATTGTCACTGTCAGTCAGTGTATGTAAGCTTTGGGAGAGCAATCTTCCTGATTATATTGGACATGTTTGCAAAATTAATAACTGGTTTGACTGAAGGCAAATCGTGTTTAGAAAAGGTTATTTCACCGACGCTGAACTCGTAGGATTCCAGCGCAAGATATAGCAGATTTCTTGGATTCAGGAGGTCAAATGGACTGTATGGAGATTGACCTACCTAAGGCACATGACAGGGTAGATCACGGGAGACTGCTGGCAAAAATGAGTGCAATGGGACTAGGTAAAAGAGTGACTGAATGGGTGGCTATATTTCTAGAAAATAGATCTCAGAAAATTAGATAAGGCGAAGCTTTATCTCCCCCTGTAATAATGAAGAATGAAATTCCTCAAGGCAGTAATATTAGAACTTTGTTTTCTTGTATATATAAATGATATGAGTAAAGATGTGGAATAAGAGATAAGGCTGAATTCAGATGATATTATTCTGTATAGAGAAATTAATATGTTACAACAATATTGTGAGAAACTGCAACATGACCCCGATAATGTTGCAAGATGGACAGTAGGCATTCGTTTGATGATAATTGGGGTTAGAAGTCAGGTTGTAGGTTTCACAAATAGGAAAAGTCCTCTCACATTTAATTACTGCGTTGTTGGGTTGAATATTCCTTTCAGGGATCATTGTAAGTACCTAGGTGATAATATAAAGAAAGATCTTCATTAGGGTAATCACATAAAAGGGATTGTAATAAAAGGTAGAGATCTTTGCACCGACTTGCAGTCAAGCCTTGAGACTTCAGAACAGCAATGCTTACTCTCCGCACAACTCACACCGTATGCACCCAACTTCTCGTCAGGCCTTAACACTTGATAACAGCAATGCTTACTCTCCGCACCACTCACACCGTATGCACGGTACTTCTCGTCAGGCCTTGAGAATTGACAACAGCAATGCTTACTCTCCGCACCCCTCACACCGTATGCACGGTACTTCTCGTCAGGCCTTGAGAATTGACAACAGCAATGCTTACTCTCCGCACCCCTCACACCGTATGCACCCAACTTCTCGTCAGGCCTTGAGAATTGACAACAGCAATGCTTACTCTCCGCACCCCTCACACCGTATGCACGGTACTTCTCGTCAAGCCTTGAGAATTGACAACAGCAATGCTTACTCTCCGCACTCCTCACACCGTATGCACGGTACTTCTCGTCAAGCCTTGAGAATTGACAACAGCAATGCTTACTCTCCGCACCCCTCACACCGTATGCACGGTACTTCTCGTCAAGCCTTGAGAATTGACAACAGCAATGCTTACTCTCCGCACCCCTCACACCGTATGCACCCAACTTCTCGTCAGGCCTTGAGAATTGACAACAGCAATGCTTACTCTCCGCACCCCTCACACCGTATGCACGGTACTTCTCGTCAAGCCTTGAGAATTGACAACAGCAATGCTTACTCTCCGCACCACTCACACCGTATGCACGGTACTTCTCGTCAAGCCTTGAGAATTGACAACAGCAATGCTTACTCTCCGCACCACTCACGCCGTATGCACGGTACTTCTCGTCAGGCCTTGAGAATTGACAACAGCAATGCTTACTCTCCGCACCCCTCACACCGTATGCACGGTACTTCTCGTCAGGCCTTGAAACATGAGAAGGGCGCATGCGCACGCGACTTGTCGTCAGCCGACCACATTATATTGCATGCAGAAGTATTCCTGATAGAAAGCCCTACCCCACACTCTGCCGCTCCCTTTTTTAACACGTGTCAAGTACAATTTATGATTCCTAGCCCTTCCTTGATATCTCCCTTTACCCGAATAACATTTACTCCGAAAGCATGTGGATGCATCCTCTTTGCTGACTCAGTGAATTCTACCTTCTTCCATTGGCTCCATCAATACTGATAGCTCCGCATCGAATTCCATTTCGTTTGCCAAGTTGCTCGCTTGTTAAATGGAAATGGGACGGCATTACTGTGCGAAGCACGATGTTACCCTTACTTACACATAGTGCAAGTGAGGATCTCTCCTCTAATGGGTTACGGACAACCGGTGGATTGTACTCTAATCACCTGAGAACAAGAAGGACCACAACTCAGAATATGTCCACGATGCCCACGCCCGTTCAACAGCAACTAGTATCCCAACTTTCAGGACCAGTTACGCCACTCAGCCTTTGCAAATTGTTCACGAACTAGGACGTGACTACAGTAACCAAGACATGAACCACACGAACATAGAGACTTCTGATAATACCATCAAAAATGCAAGCAAACATTGTTTGCTACTGGAAGTTCCATGTCTGCTAAGATACAAGAAAATCGGTGAGAAAACTCTAACGTCTTCACATAGCTTCATTCACTTCAAGAAGTCTTATCACCAGACAAGCCCTGAAGACTACTCCAGGCTTTATCCTTTCTATTTTGAACTCCTGTGATGCTATCTTCTTTAGTCCAATTATGGAATGAATTATGAAACTGAAAGGCTGCCTCAGGTTCATTTGTTACTTGAGCATACAACTCATTATAAGCAAGAACGTCATTGCCTAAAACTTGACACTAGCCATAAGTAACGCAATGCTTTAGATAATCCGTGAACATTCGCACTGACACTCTTCTTCTTCGTGAGAAAAACGTTTAATCACTTTTAATTACTGTAAGTGATTGCCAGTGAAAATGATATAATATGCAGACTTAGTGTCCTTTCTCACGAAAAAGAAGACAACCAGAAAATATAATATGCTTTTTAATTACTTTTTATCAAATCTCTCTCTCTCTTTCTCGTGTGTGTGTTTTAATTATGTGTCCCTTGCCATTCTTGTGTATTACTAAGCTAAAAACAACATCAACAGCCATAACAGTGCGTGCCTCCACTGCGAACCATGTGACCTCGCCGTTGTGGGGAGGCTTGCGCGTCCCAATGAAGCAGGTAGCCGAGCCACAGGTGCAACCATAGCGGATGGGTATCTGTCAAGAGACCAGACTAACGAATGATTAATAGAAAGTGGCGTAGCAGCCTTTCGGAAGTTACAAGGGCGGCAGTCTGGATCACTGACTGATGTGGCCTTGCAACAATACTTAACATGGCTTAGCTGTGTTGATATTCCTACATGGATGAAAGCAACGGGAAACTACAACCACAACTAACTCCTGAGGACATGCAGCTCCCTCTGTATGCATGATGTACAGATGATGGCTTCCTCCCGGGTAAAATATTACCGATGTAAAATAGTTCTCCATTTGGATCTCCAGGTGGGGATTACAGGAGCGGGGGCAATCATCACGAAGATGGATACTGACATTCTGTGAGTCGCAGTGTGGAATGTTAGAAGTTTGAATCGTTAGAGAATCTGAAAAGGGAGATGGATAGACTAAAGTTAGAAATAGTTGCTATAAGTAAAGTACGTTGGCAGGAAGAACAGGATTTTTGGTCAGGCAACTACCGAATTATCAACACAAAATCACACAGGGGAAATGTAGCAGTTGGTTTAATAATGAATAAGAAAATAGAGCAGCGGATAAGCTACTACGACCAGCATATTGAAAGAATCAGCGTCATCAAGATAGACACCAAACCAATGCCCACCACAGTAGTGCAGGTCTATATGCCTACTAGCTCAGCGGATGATGATGAAATCAAAAGAATATATGAAGGGATAGAAGATCTAATACAATATGTAAAAGGTGACGAGAATCTAATTGTGATGGGAGAATGGAATGCAGTGGTAGGCCAAGGAGGAGAAGGTAATACAGTAGGAGAATTTGGATTGGGACAAAGGAATGAATGAAGAAGTTGGCTGGTTGAATTCTGCTCTGATCATAATTTAGTCCTTGCTAATACTTGGTTCAAACACTACAAGCGACCGCTGTATATGTCGATGAAATCTGGGGACACATGATTAAGCAGAGACTCAGAAACTAGGTGTTGGACTGCAAAACTTTCCCAGGAGCAGACGTGGACTCTGAAGTTGAAGAAATTGAAGAAAGCAAGGAATGCAAGGAGATGGGATCTAGACAAGTTGAAAGAAAAGAGTGTGAGGAGTTGTTTCAAGGAACTTGCTGTACAAGGACTAGAGTGGATAGTTATGAAAAATGAAATCAGTATGGTGGCTGAAGAAATGTTAGGAAGGGAGAAAATTATCAACTAGGAATCAGTAGATAACTCAGGAGATACTAGACCTGATTGATGAACGACGAAAACACAAGAATGCTAGAAATGAAGAGGAAGAAAAGAATACAGGCGATTAAAGAATGAAGTGGATAGAAAGGGCAAGGTAGCTAAGGAAGAATGGCTGAAGGAGAAATGCAAGGATGTCGAAGGTTGTATGGTCATAGGAAAGATATATGCTGCATACAGGAAAAACAAGGAAACCTTTGGAGAAAGTAAAACAAAGTGTATGAATATTAAGAGCTCAAATGGAAAGCCACTTCGAGGGAAGGAAGACAAAACAGAAAGATGGCAGGAACATATCCAACAGTTGTATCAAGTTAAAGATGTAGATGATTTGGTACAGGAACAAGAAAATGGGGGACCCAATTTTGAGTCAGAGTTTGACAGACCTGTGAGAGATCTAAATAGGAACAAAACACCGGGAATTGATGACATTCCCTCTCAATTACTGAATGCTTTAGGAGAAACGAACATGGCAAGGTTATTTCACTTAGTGTGTATGATGTATGAGACAGGAGAAGTGCCATCCGATTATCGGCAGAATGATGTCATTCCTATTCCCAAGAAGGTCGATGTTGGCAAGTGTAAAAACTACTGCACCATTAGTTTAGTATCTCATAACTGCAAAATTTAAACACTGATTATTTACAGAAGAATGAAGCTGACTTAGGAGAAGATCAATTTGCCTTCAGAAGAAATGTAGGAACATGTGAAGCAATCCTCGCTTTACGTCCGATCTTAGAGGATCGAATTAAGAAGGACAAGCCCATGTACGTGGCATTCGTAGATCTAGAAAAGGCATTTGATAATGTTGATTGAACCAAGCTATTTAAGATTCTGAAGGTGATTTGGATCAGATACCGAGAACGAAGAATTACCTAGAATCTGTATTAAAATCAATCTGCAGTGATAAGAGTCAAGGGCTTTGAAAAAGAAGCAGCAATCTGGAAAGGAGTGAGGCAAGGCTGCAGATAGTAAAGGAAATCAAAGAGGAATTTGGAAAGGGGTTCACAATCCAAGGAGAGGAAATCAAAACCTTGAGATTTGCCAACTATATTGTTATTTTATCTGAGACAGCAGAAGATCTTGAGAAGCTGCTGAATGTTATGGACGAAGTCCTGGGTAAGGAGTACAAGATGAAAATAAGTAAGTCCAAAACAAAAGTGATGGAGTGCAGTCGAACGAAGGCAGGTGATGAAGGAAATATTAGATTAGGAAATGAAGTCATAAAGGAAGTAGATGAATATTGTTACTTGGGCACTTGGGCAGTAAAATAACAAACGATGGCAGAAGTAAGGAGGACATAAAAAGCATACTAGCACAAGCAAGGAAGAGCTTTCTTAAAACGTTCATTGAGGATCACGTTACTTGATAAGCAGGTGCAGAGCACGCGCATAGCGCGTCATAGCACGGTTGCTAGGAAATGTGAATGACAGGTTTTCCGCAGGGTAAGAAAAGTTCTAATTGTCATTCCGCACATCGTGCAAGTCCAGTCTACTAGCAGATTCATCCGTAGCCATATCTGCGCATGCGTACTCCGTTTCCCGCGTATTTCCTCTCCAGAGTTGTCGTCATACGTCATCATTCATTTATGGGATCTTTGAGCAGCAAGACCACTTCAATGCGAGCTAAGACACTACATTTTCTGTTTATTAATTCTTCAGGAGAATTACGAGTGGTTCCGCTTTTGAAATAAATTCCACTACTGCAATATGTTCAGTAAAAGAACTGGACTTGTAATTGTCGTTTGTTCTTGCATTATATATGTTTATGACACGAAAGAACTTCTAATTGTCATTTATTCCTCATCATATTTATAATTAACTTGAAAGAACATGCAGTAATCATGTTTGACTGCGTCGTGATGCTTATGTTATCATTTGATTTATACTTTTTTTCTGATGGCCGACAATGTGGTTCCTTCAAACATCACGAGACCTACCCAATTAGCCAAAGTATTTAATTTTTGTTTGTCAAATTCTGTAAGAGAGAAGTGTAAATATAAATATATTTATGTCTCTAACTTGCTTTATACATTTGTTTGCTATCCGCGGTAAATAATGCACAGTAATCTACCAACGCGCATGGCGCGTGATCTGTCTGGTGACCAGTATTTCAACCACCGTGCGGGTCACACACCAGGCGCATGAGTGGTATAATTCCACGAGCTCGATAGACCTCGTCCTACCAACGAACAAAACTTCGATGATCACAACTTTTAAAGAGTCCCACACACATATTTTGCTTATGTTACGCTCTACTAATACGCAGTGAACGTGTTAAGAAAAGAAATTTGCTCACTTCAAAAATTGATATATGAATTAGAAAGATGTTTCTGAAGGCTTTCTTCTAGAGCGTGGCACTGTGTGGAAGTGAAACATGGACAATAACATTGCTCAAAAAGAAAGAGAATGGAAGCTTTTGAAATGTGGTGTTACAGAAGAATGCTGAAGGAGAGGTGGACAGATCAAACCACGAATGAAGAGATACCAAATCAAACTGGAGAGAGGAGATCGATTTGCCTAAATAAGAATGATAGGATACTTTTTAAGACACCCAGGACTTGTTCAGTTTGTCTTTGAAAGAAGTGTAGGCAGTACGGTAGGGGTAGACCATGGTATGAATATGACAAGCAGATTAGAGCAGATGTAAGATGAAATAGTTCCATAGAAACGAAAAGGTTAGCACAGGATAGGTTGCCCTATGACGATAACAACAGACAGACTGTGTTAGGATGGGCTGGTAACTCCCAATTACAACTTATTCATGACCCCAAAGTACCTCCATACTTTAAGAGCAGTAGATGGTGATGAGGTTTCAACCCAGGCCTGATATTTGTGAGTGAACACTGGCACAGCAATGTGCGCAATCCCATCCCAAATACCAGACCATAATGTGTCAACTTTTCTCAGCAATTCAACCAATAATGATTCCAATTCGAAAGAGGTATAATATAAATTTAAAAAAACGAACTGGCAGAAGTTCAGCTCAACTCTTAATAAAATAATATCAGATATCATCAGAGTTTGTTGAAGCTTCCCGCATTTCCATAAGACGAGGATGCAGAGTTAGGGGAACTTCACACCCAGGTATATTGCCAAATAAACCTTTATACAAAAGAACATCGATGGATTCGCGTTCGTTTTCAGAACACAAACAAAAATATCTAAATAGGGGTGAAAACAAAGTGATAACAGTCCTCCTAGGTGGAGTGATTCACTATGGTGCATGTCCTCCACGAGCATTTATCACAGCATGGCACCTACGTGGCACGGAGGTCACGTTGCGGTATCCGGCTCCATTCTACGATGAGAGCCTGTTCGAGCATTTGGAGAGTCTGTGGTGGAACAGGAGGCCCACGAACTGTTCTGTCAAACCTATCCCACACATGCTCGATGGGATTAAGGTCGGGATTCACTGCTGGCCATTCTATCTCTTGAATGTCCAGTTCTCGCAAGACAGCTACATGAGCCCTGACATTGTCGTGCAAGAGTACGAGTTCACGGCCAACTCCGTATGCAGCAACCAACACATGCCGTAGCAGTAGCTGCTCGATGTGCCCCGCAGCGGTAAGATGACGACAAGATCCGAACGGCAACCCCACACATCACAGAATCTTGTCCGAACAACATTTGGCATGTACAGCTCACCATGGCGTATCCATACACATTGACGTACATCACACTGTGTCAGAGAATTTCTGGACTAATCTGTGAACAACACAGGTCTTCCCTGGCGAAGTTGCCAGTTGACGTGTGTATATGCAAACAAAAGGCGAGCTGCGCAATGTTGCTGCGTTAAACGTGGCGCCCGAACAGGACATCTGGGTCGTCCCTTCTCTTCAGCTGTTCCTTACTGTCTGGTCAGACACCGTGACTCCAGTGACCCTATTGAGGTCTCGTTGCAGTTCTCTGGCAGTTGCTAAACGACACCGCAACGCACAGATGCTCAGATACAGGTCATCCTGTGGGGTTGTCATATGTCCACGACCTTGTCCAACCCTCCTTGTGAACTGGCCTGTCTCACTGTAGTAATTCCACAAGCGGTGAATAACTGGTGGAGAGACATTGAGAAGATGCCTCATGGGATGTGCTGTTTACGTGCATTGTGCTCAAATGGCCGCAGTACTCTGTGTACCTCACAACGACACACGGACGTACAGCTATTCACTTTGTTTTGAGGGGTCACCTGACAGTTTAATGCACGACTACACCTAAAGATAGAGTATAACTTTGATGTGACATATGCTGAGTAGCTATGGTCTCAAGGTATGCTGTACGACCGTTGGAACCCCATCTACCAAATTAATGTTCACATACCAGACGTTACAAAACATGTTCCCCTCATTCCTTTGAACTGTGTATATACGTTGTCCAACTTCAGACACAGCTGCTCAAATGAACACACATATATTTCACTGTTTCAGGAAGATCCACTAAGTGAAGACACTATCTCAGCTGGAAGGAAACTGCTTTCCTCAATTGCAGAGGCAAAGAAAGATGCTTGGATCAAACTTATGGACGAAACAGACATATCAAGGAACAGCCGAAAAGCTTTGTAGTTTCTCAAACAACTTAGTAACTATCCAACCAAGGGATCAATCCATGCAAATGCTATGGCTAACCAAATTGCAAATCAACTTGTCATCCATGAGAAAACAAATCACCCAACAAGGAAAATAGAACATAATATCCTTAAAAATGAGGTAATGAAGTCCAGTAACTTATCCTGGTCATCTGAAAGAATTACAGAAAGCGATTCAATGTAGCAAAAATGGAAAAGCGGCAGGATAAAATTATATCACAATAGAGAAAATACAACACTTCAGTTCAATTACACAGGCATGGCTTTTGAACTTCTTCAACAACTGTTTTACTTCCCTAAAAATTCAAAAAATATGGAGAAAATCCAGGGTGACCACATTTCTGAAACATGGAAAGGAACATTCTGACTCCAGAAATTCTAGACCAATTTCCTTACTCTGCCACCTATACAAAATAATGGAAAGAATGTTGCTCTATCGCTTAATGGGTGTAGTAGCCCTAATCCCTCAGCAATATTGCTTCCACAAACAGCACAGATTATATATCTACCCCAGCATATTGTTGACAGGTTTGAAATGAAGATCACTGGTGTGGCGTTTGTGGACCTCTCAGCCACCTACGGTACAGTAAATCACAGGATATTATTACACAAGCTTTATAGAATGATAACAGACATCAATGTAACCAAAATGATAGCTACTTTCCTGGGAAATCTTCGCTTGTTTGTTGAATTCCAAGGACACCGAAGCAGCTGGAGAAATAGAAGGAATGGACTACCTCAAGGCACTGTACTGGCTTCCATTCTTTTCAACATCTACATTAATGACAGCCATTACCAGAAAAGATTAAAAACTTTTTCTATGCCGACGAACCTGCACATACTACTCAATCTTACCATTGATGAAGTAGAAATCCGCTGCATTAGAAAAGCTGTCGTAGGTACGACATCGTTGTAACCGTCCAGGCTTCTCCAGGCATACTTTTACACGATATCACTCGATATCAAGATTATCCACCATCGGCAATTATTTATGACATTAATTTTAACTTCAATCATTGTAAATAAGGCTTTTGGAATCATATTGTATTTATTAGAACATCATTTATTATTTAAATTATTATATTACGTAGGATAGGAAATCATTATATATTGTAAATATGGTTAAAGTTGAGACAGAGTTGGTTTCATTTTATCGCATACTTGTGTACACGGAAAAGTTATTCTTGAAGCAGGGAAGTTGCATGACTAACGGGTTTAACTCATGAGAAAAAGGCACTACACAGCGACCCGCGTGCAAGGCTAGCAAGCTTGGATACTACATCATCGCCACACCTACTGGTCACTTGTGAAGAAAGAAGAGAGGGAGATGATAATGCGATCTACGAATCAGATGCTTCGTTGTATAGAGATTTGGTATTGAGTTGTTACCAAGAGTGGGGAGAGCCTGGTGATATATTATCTAGCGCGGAGCAATACTGGACACACATCACTACCAGAACTTCAACTACTTTATTATTATTGAGACAGTGAGTGGTCGCTTGGAGACAGTTATTTTCATACAGTGTGTTGTCGCTTCAACACAGTACTTAGCTGCTGTGATGCTGTCGGATCTGCGTGAGACGAAATAAGCTTACGGCTTGTGAGATATTCAGTAATTATTCTGGACGAAGAACTACGTTTAGTTCAAGTCCATGGCATTTGGTATAAGTCTGTATAGTATCAGTAGTATAGCTACGTTGGATTGAGATTTCTGCTAACATGGAAAAATTCATATCTCTGAATTTTCTCCTCCTACGATCAACGCTGATCAATTTTCACAAGTATAGAGCCAATGTCTAATTTAAAGACTAGGCAATTAGGGAGTGCTAGTCCAGATAGCCCAAATCACATCACAGAAGGAAGGAAGGATCTCCATGGAGCCAATTCTACAACGAGAAGAGGGGAACGAGTAACCACGGAATATAGGTGACCTCAACGGAAGCTGCATTTGGTGAGCTTCAATTAGATAAAGCAAGCAACAGTTCATTTCAGTAACGTAAATTCTAAAATCCCTCCAAGCTTAAAGGAACTTTTCCGATTCATCTCATTTTTGTATAATAAATTCATTTTATTTTATATTGCATTAATTTTCCTTCTCAAGCGATACTGAAATGTTTAATTATTTAAAATCCTGCCCCTGTGATTTAAGTATAAGTCTCTATGCTAGTAAATATAAGTGTTGCTTTACAGTTTTGTTTAAAACTGTAACGCTGGCGCCCAAACATTACATAGAGAAATGGGAAACCATGGAATGATAATTGATTATATTTGCGTGGCAATTTGCGGGCAAGCCACATATAGTTATATTGATATTCATGTGTCCCCAGGTATTAACTATCGTCTCCTCTAATGAGAACCTTAGGAGAGCGAACAGTTACATCGTAACCGGGGTAAAACCTTCAATTATTATAATAATATATTTTGTTTATATTTTATTAAATTATACATTACTTTTTATGAAATGTTAAATATGACTAATACGTGGTTTCCTTAAATATGTGTTATGAATTTGTATAACCTCAAATACGTATTGTGTATAGGTGTAACCTGAAAATCTATACAGTCGAAAGCGGTAGAAAACTCTATAATGTTCGCATATTAGATTTATTCTACTATAATTTGGTATATATGAAGGTTTCTGGAAACTTACTGTAATGTTTATTATGCAGAGACATGTAGAGACATTAGGAATGTTGGACAGATTTCTATATGTATTGGTATAAAGTAAGGAAAGTTGTAGCTGGATCCATTACTCGAGTACTCCATTCGACTTGCTGGTCGATCGATTTTTCGAGTGTGTTCCATTAGAGTGTTGTAAGAACACGTCCAGAAATCGATAATTCCATACGGTCGGTCGAACAGTATATATATCGAGCCGTCAGTCAGTGAGGCGGTCAGTTCAAGAGAGCGTATGTTATAGTGCGCGAGTCAGTGTTGTTGATATCAGGGTACTCCGCTATTAAGTGTTGTGTGTTGTGACTGACAGTGACAATAAGGAAGTGAACGTGTTCTCGTGTGATATTTATTTCAGTCAAATAAAATCACATTTGAGAACGATAAATTGGTGACCGCGACAGGACTTTGAGACTCGACAATGAATATCGACCAAATGACCGTGGCGATGTTACGGAAAGCGCTCGCACACTTACAAGAGAGGTTGCTCCAGGATTTGATAGACAACGAAGAGAACCCAGGCAGTTTCACCTCGGAGGAAGAAACCAACGACCGGGTAAGCATTATGTTCGCTCAACTAACTGCTCTGATTCAGGGCCAGACCAAAAAATCGAGGCCCAGTCAAAAACGATGATGATGATGATGATGATGATAATGATGATGCTTATGCTTGTTGTTTTAAGGGGCCTAATATCGAAGGTCATCGGCCCCTAATGGTACGAAATGAAAGAACAAAAATTTCAAAGGCATCCACTGACCAAAATAAAAACAAATAGAAAATATGTCATGAAGAATGAATGGATGGACAGGAACCCAACAAAACACAAAACAAACAAACAAAAACCAGTGGATCGGACTCAAAACAGATCGAAAATAACATTATTACCGACCAAGGAAACACTTATAAAGCACAATGATGCTTGGTGTCTAAAGGGGGTGCAAAATCCACGTCTAAGGCCCCACAGAATGGTACATGTCGCGAGTAAAATAGAACCATGGTATGTGTCATGTTGGGGTATTAATCAGAAGTAGCGATGACTCACGGTGTTCCACAAAAGATGGTACTACTCACAAGTATTGCAATACGTACAAGTAACGCAGACCTATGGTGTGTCTCACACAATGGCGCAACTCATAGCCAACGCAAACCGAGAAGGTTCCCCACCTAGGTGTACTAAACACGGGCGCCGGTATTCCCGTGGTGTTGCTCACATAGTGGGTACTAATCACAGGCAACGCAGACCCACGGTGCTGCTCACATGGGTACGACGCACGGGTACTGGAATCCACCATGCTAGGCTTTTACTGCTACTAATCACAAACCTATTTCGTACCGAATTTAGTGGTACTACTCGCAAGTACAGGCAACCTATGGTGTTCCCCGCGTGATGATACGATTCAAAATTAGTTTCATGGTTCTAATTCAGTCAGCCCTTGGTCGTCCCTTTTAGTCGCCTCTTACGACAGGCAGGGGATACCGCGGGTGTATTCTACATGTGCGTCCCCCACCCGCAGGGGGCCAGTCTAAAACCATGGAGGCCCAATCCGAAGAACTCGAGTGGAAAATCGAGGCCCAGTCTCAAGAAATAAAAGACCAAATTATTTCTTTGGGAAACGAAGTGCGCTCTCTCAGAACCAAGGTGATCACTGACGTCGTGCAGGACAACAACGAACTGGACGGGAAGCGGTCCGAAGTGATGCTTGTGGTTGTGGAGTCCGTAGTTCAAGGCCCAGCGGAAAAACCGAGTGCCCTGTATGAAAATACGACAGCTCTGGAGTGACGGTTGAATCCTGCAAGCAGTGATGGCAACTCCACGGGACGATGGGATCATTGTAGCGATGGCAACAACACGGCCAGGGGGACACCCTCAAGGAGATGGAGAACCAATGGAGTCCGAACCAACAACCAACAAACGAGGGTGCCACCTGACCAGGACACTAGTCCTGGCACGAAACCATAGGCCGGCAAGAACACTGAATTCAGCACCCCGGAAAAAGAGGAGACTCAACAGGGCCAAGTCCGCGACGTATGAGCCTCTCCCGTGGACTTCGAAGATGAGTGGGGACTGACAGAACACAAAGGTGCGAACAAGGGGAAAGTCAGTGGAGCTTCGACTGGCAAGCGAGGACCTCAGATCACTGCCACCGGGAACAGGGACAGACCAAGCGGGTCCCCCACGGGAAGGTGGTGGCCACCGATCAACTATCTGCACTGCAACAGCGCCAACCAGAGGACAGTGCGATTGAGGTAGTCTATTACATAGTGAGGACTAGAAGACATAGATATAATGTAAGGAATGTACAGGATAGATATAGAAGGTTTTAGGGGGGATAATTGTCGTAGGTACGACACCGTAACCGGGGTAAAACCTTCAATTATTATGTTTAATATATGTAATTATATTTTATTAAATAATAAATTAACTTTTATTAAATGTTAAATATGACTAATACATGGTTTTACCTGTAAATATGTATTATAAACTTGTATAACCTCAAATACGTATTGTGTATAGGTTTAACCTGAAAATCTATACAGTCGAAAGCGGTAGAAAACTCTATAATGTTCGTATATTAGATTTATTCTACTATAATTTGGTATATATGAAGGTTTCTGGAAACCAACGAGCTAGAAAGAGGACTATAGAGTGGCTATCACGTCTGCTACAGCGCTCTAGGCGGTGCCAAGGCAAAATAGCGACGCCATATTATATCCGCCCGTGTTTTACGGTTTATTCTGGTTATTGTGTGTTCTTATCGTGGTTTATTTGCACTGAATCTGATAAATTAACTGCATAAATTATGCCGCCAATATGTGCAGCAATCAACTGCACGTTCCGTAGAGGCAGCTCAAAGGATATAAGTTATCATATTTCAGGTAAGTTTTTTTTTTTTGTAAAGAATGCAATGTTTGGTCATTAGCAGAGTATGTTTCCCGTTGTCAGTGTTTGTAAATCAATCTATGCTTTTCTCTCTAGGTTCCCTCTGAAAGATAAGGAACTCACGAAACAATGGGTAATAAATATGAAACGTGATAAATGGTTTCCGACAAAGCACAGTTTCCTGTGTTCACGACATTTTGAAGAAAAATACATAGTGATCAACAATGATAGAAGACGCTTGCTGTCCAGAGCCATCCCTATAGTTTTTGATTTTCCGAGTCACCTTATGAAAATACAGCGTACTAGACCTCCACCTACGATACGAAACAATATGAGAGCCTCCAGTCCTACGCCGCCACTATTCGAATCTTCGTCCACAAATATGGAATTGAACAATTCAGGTAACTATGCGATTTAACATAATTGACATTAACACAATAATTATTTCAAACGGTTTAACGTACGAAGTGTTCGGTCTAGGCCTATCATCATTATCGCTATGGGATGGTTTGTTACAGTATTCGGTGTAAAACTTCCATAATCGGTGTGTGAAAGTGAGGTTAGAGATGGCACATGTAAAACTCGGCAGGCTTGCCAACTTACACAATCTTAGTGACAAGACAATTGGGCTGGATGGGTTATGTCCGAGGAGCGACAAAACCTTTGGTCTGGATTGGATAGGTCCGGCTAGTTACTAGACCATTGGCCGGGGGGCGTACAGGTTAGAGTCACTTACCAGCCCTTAGGCCTTTAGTATCCTGTGTGACACCACCATTGGTCTGGATAGGTTACGGTAAGATAGTGACAAAACCATTGGTCTGGATATGTTAGACAAAAATTTCAAGAAACGAGAGTGAAAATGATGGTTCTCTCACTTTTAGCGAATATGGCAGCCCTGTACTTGCACAAGATGTGAGCTCATCATTACTCCAGCCCGGTTGACAAGACTTTCACACCCGCATAACGACTGTCGTTTGTTTACATGCTCGAGGCCTTCTCAGGAAGGATGTTTCCAAGCGGTGCTCTGTAGCCTACTGTCAACCTCTGTACTTAGGAACTGATGAGTGAGTGGTGCTTCGATAGCTGGTGGTAGTGATTATTGTTGCACGATTGGTGAGGAGTTGTTCTTGCCGTGCGGACATTAGGATAGGACCTGGACAAAACCAGTGATATAGGGACAGGCAAAGGGGATCTGGGAGCTCGGCCCCCAGGTTAGAAACCGCGAAGCGGCCCTAGGCCCCTAGTTTCGTGTGGAAACACGATTGGTCTGGACTGGTTCTTGCCGTGCAGATAGGACCTGTACAAGACCATTGGTGTGGAGTGGTTTTTGCCGGTACATTTTCTTGTGCTGGGGTTGGTAACGGATTATGATTAACATTACTGACGGGAGCGAGATCACATGCTACTTTACATTGGCGAATAGGAATGCAGGTAGCCAGGCCTACTTCAGAAATGAAAATGGCGTATAGTACTCTTCATTAGGTTATAAAAGTAAATATATCTCTCCTCTGAGACGCACTCCAAGTAAGATTTCATTAGTTTCCACTTATAACATTAGAAATATGTTTTCAACTGGGCTGGAGTAATACCACATGGTCTTGGTTTTAATTCTTCTACATGTAATACCACACAGTCTTGGTTTTAATTCTTCTACATGTAATACCACACAGTCTTGGTTTTAATTCTTCTATATAAGTAGGAATACTTCTAGGCGCGGGATGGTGGGTTTCTGGCAAGCATAATAGAAGGATCTCTCCTTTCTGCTACTTAAGGTATCGTTGCACATCATTTTTATATGATTTTTATCATACCTAAGTCTGCACATCGGGTATGGAAGCAGGACCGTATTTGGTTTTTCATGCGTAGATATTCCCAGAATATGTGGATGTCATAGGCCTATGTTAAGAGATATTGGGTTAATTTTTAGTTTGAAAAGTTTCATTGCAGAGGCAAGGGAAAGCTTGGATAAATGTTGTATGTCCTGTATTGCTCTAGTAGCTTTAATAACCCTTTCTTTGACGTGGGTAGTGAAAACTATTCCCCGAGTTTGAAGAGTTATCCCTAGATTTTTAAATTTATTGACATTTACTAGATGAAATGTGTATCTGTACATTATCTCCTTCTGCCAATCTTCATCCTTTGCTGTGAAATTCAAGGGACTCTGTTTTCTGGAGGTCAGTTTCCAATTCATTGGTCATCGTCCACGCTGCAAGATGTTAAGAGATACTCCAGTTCTTCTTTTGATGTAGAAGGGTCATACGCATATGTGTAAATATTTACTTTTGTGGAATTGGCAATGCAACTTATATCTCCTGTAACCATATTTTTTAAAATGTGGCTTAGAGGATCCCCCTGTAGAACCAGATTGTTTGCTGAATTGGTTGTGATAGAATAACACTATCACAGGGCAAGCTGGCCATGCGGTTAGGGTTGCACAGTTGTGAGCTTGCATCCGGGAGATAATGGGTTCGAAGCCCACTGTCAGCAGCCCTGAAGATGGTTTTCTGTGGTTTCTCATTTTCACACCAGGCAAATGAGTTGGCTGAGGCATATGTTTGGAATGATGACCCTATTATGAAATATTTTCTGACGTGTAGATTGAGCCAAGATCATTTTGGAATTATTTTTTTCTTCTTCACGCTCTAGAGGTGGGAACAGGAATAATCCAAATGCTTTGCAGTTTAGGTCGGCGTACAGGAAATGTTTGATTGCATGTGTGCAGCCATCTGAAAGTGCAAATTGTGAACTGTCTGACTGTGATGTCCTTGTCCCTGCCAGTGGTATCACTTCTCTTCAGAATACAATCGACAACAGATTTATGTTAAATGCACTGGAACTGGATCACGACTATTTTAGTCGTAACTATGATTCAGTTAGTATATATGTTGATAATGTAGTTGAGTACATTGCAGGGAGTGTAGTTCGTCAGGCATCTAAGAAGTTGAAATGTTTACAATGTTTGGAGGTTCTATTGGCTAGCAGTACATACGGAAGTAGATTAGCAGTAGAAAAGAATGTGAATGGTTCTCTTGTGAATCCATCTCAAGATGAAGTAAAACTATGTAAAATTGCTGAAAAAGTTTTTAGAAATAATTATGAACTACTGGGAAAGCATGAAAGAAAAGTAATGTTAAAACTTCAGACTGAGGTGTTAAGTTTGTTGCCGAATTGTTTATTTTTTGAATTTGATCATTTGTTCACTGCCATGGAACCAGGTGAGGAATCTCATTATGCCTCGCTCATTAAATTAATTTTGCATCAGTATTTTACCTGTAGACTGCATCATGTTTGTAGAAGCAGATCTGAGAAGGAAGGAGGAAAGCAGGTGAGACAGATGTTTACAAAATTAATATTATTTAAAGGGCAGTAGCTTGGCCTGTACCATGTGAAATGAGATTTTCTTTTTCTGTAATATCTTCTAGGCTTTTCCAGTCTTTGTAAAAATACAGGCAAAGTTTATTAATTATTTATGAAATAAACTGTTACCAGTCACAAGTTCTACCGAGGGATCCAAAAAAATGTAGACACTTTGATAGTTAATATCTTTGGAACAAATGACATATCATTGCGATTCTTGCACAGTAGCGTAGTCCATTGTATTCTCAACAGAATGGCGTAACAATCTTGGCTTGCGTTTTCCAGCAGATGGCAGTGCAGCAATGAATGAAGTAAGATTGTCGTTTGAACAACGCAGGGCCATATTGAAGTGGTACTGGAGGTACAGCGGCAATGGCGTACTCGGCCGCCAACACGTACAGCAATTTATCGTATTCGGGATAAATTTGAAGCTGACGGTACTGTTCAGGATGTGCATAAGAAAAGGTCTGGCCGACAAGTCCAGCTTCCAGCGCTGCTGTGTTGCAACATTTTACCAGGTCACCTCAGGGTGCACGTGAAGGCAGGGTAAGCCGATTAACCATGCGATGAATTCTGAAGGCTGTAAAGTGTACGTTCCAAGATCGTTGCACGCTATGAACGAGGACGACCCGGATCGAACGATGGAGTACTGCGAGTGGTTTGAAGGCTGCTTCATGAAGATAAACGGTTTGCAGGGATGATTGTCTTGTCAGATGAGGCGCAATTCAAACTGAACGGTACTGTAAACCGCCACAACTGCGCTCGTCACGTTCACGTGGACAACATGTTAATCTACCTGGTGTTAATGTGTGGTATGGTCTGTCATTGCGCGCTTTGATTGGCCTGTTCTTCTTTCAACGTACCGTAACTGGTGAGGTGTATCTTCATGTGCTACGAACATCAATTTTGCCTGCCTTTAATGAGGTGTTTGGAAATGAAAGATATTACCTACAACAAGATGGCGCTCCACCTTACTACCACAGAGATGTCAGAGCCTACTTGGAGTATTGAGTACTCACCAATGCCTTCAGACCTTACACCTCTTCTGCATATGGGGGATGTTGAAAAATGAAATTTATCGACAGAAGCCAACTATACTGAACGAGCTACGAGAAGCCATCGAGGCTTCCTCATCCTGTGTGGCTATCAGACTGGCAACCTTGACAGCCATAGTTCGGTCAGCAGTTCAGCGGCATTGACGTTGTTTGGCTGGTAATGGGGGTCAATTTGAACCCGGAAAATGAACTTACCTCCATGCAAGGATTGTAAGGTGTGTCATTTTGTTCATTAATATTGACTATCAAAGAGTGTCTACATTTTTCTGGACCCCTCACTCTGAAAAGATTTGCTCAGTCTTTGAAATACTTAGGGGAGTAAATCATTTAAGAAAACTTGTGGCTGGAAAAAGATTTTATTATTTTATAAGAATAAATTCATGTACGAGGCCTTTCCTAAAAACATCGTTATGTTTATAACATTATTTATCTTTTGAAATACTTTGAATCAATAATGGCTCCATCAATTCAGTAGAGCGAATGTGTTTACTTTTCATGCCCTTTTTTTAACAGAGACTCATGTTTTTGCTCACTTTCATCTTTGAATCTGTAGTTTCTTAAACCATACACATTAACACAGTACCTGTTCATTTCCTTGACCGTAATGTGTGTGAAATTAGAAACTGCTCTAGATTTCTAATAGTCAAACTTTGAGATTCAGCTGATTCAGAAACCGATTGTGTGTTTTCTTTTCAACTCTCTTAGCACTTTCATGCACTTTTATTGGCAATGTTCTGCGACTACTTTGGCATGTCTTTGTTATTCCAACAAGTTGATTTTCACACTTAAATTATTGTTGCCTTTGAGAGTTATACAGAGTATTATGCTGAGGATAAGTGGCCTCCCCCGACTTTCTTTGTAGGATTGAATTGGCTTTTGAATATATAGGGTGGTTGGTAACAAAGTGAACCAGGTGCATGAGCATTATAGTATTGGCCATACTGATAAATAATTCCATATTCCTCACTGTTGTCAATTTAGCAGCTGCCGAAGTTAGCAAATCAATCACGTCATGGGCAAATTCAAATGGGCTTTAGGAGAAGGTGTTACTAAATCTGCACATGGTTAAGACCAGTTTGACAGCACCAGTTGATGAATCGATGCTGACAGGACGGCGGTCGACACTGACTAGGTTTGCGTTACAGTGCGAGTCCATGTCCACTACTGCTTAATGAACATTTCTATTGCCCCTCAGGTACCAATGATGAGAAATCATCATCAAAGACACACACACCATGGATTCAGCTGGTGTCACTTTAGCATAGTTGCTATGGTGCGATACTGTCCGCTCAGAGTTTCAGGGTCTAATTCCTCCTGTGGCAAATTTTTTTCTTCGATTGGTGCTTTCAAGCAGTATCAAGTCGTGTGCAGATTTAGCGACTCTGCCACGCATAGCCGATTTGAATTTGCTTGCGAAGTGACCTTCAACAGCTGATAAAAGGACTACGTGAGATACTGAATTACTTTTTTCAAAATATTTATCAGGTTGACCAAAATTCAAATGCTCATGTTCCCGGTTCATGTTGTTTTCGACCACCCTATGGTGTATCTCATGTATTTACATCCCATAGGCATTGCCTGGCAGCAGTATAAAGTCTTACCAGAATGCTTCCAGGGAATGAAAAACATTGCACCCATGAGGAGTTGAATAACTGGCTATTGTATGTCTGTCACCACCTGACCTTTTCCTCTTTTTTCGATTGCCTTTGTCACACGGACACAGATAGGCCTTTTGGCGACGATGGGATAGGAAAGGGCTAGTAGTGGGAAGGAAGCGGCCGTGGCCTTAATTAAGTTATATCCCAGCATTTGCCTGGTGTTAAAATGGAAAACCACTGGGCGAGTTGGCCGTGCGCGTAGAGGCGCGCGGCTGTGAGCTTGCATCCGGGAGATAGTAGGTTCGAATCCCACTATCGGCAGCCCTGAAGATGGTTTTCCGTGGTTTCCCATTTTCACACCAGGCAAATGCTGGGGCTGTACCTTAATTAAGGCCACGGCCACTTCCTTCCAACTCCTAGGCCCTTCCCATCCCATCGTCGCCATAAGACCTATCTGTGTCGGTGCGACGTAAAGCCCATAGCAAAAAAAAATGGAAAACCAGAGAAAAACCATCTTGTGGGCTGCCGGCAGTAAGGTTTGAACCCACTACCTCCCAAATGCAAGCTCACAGCTGCGCGCCCCTAACCGCACGGCCAACTTGCTCAGTCCCTTTTTCCTTTTCGTGCTTCCTGTATTAGCTTCACTTATTAAAACAAGAGCAGAAATTTCAAGTAGCCTGGACACCAGGCACCTCACTGCCACACTGTGGTCATCTAATTCCAGTCCAAAAGACTGTTACCTCAAAGCCAAGTGTAACCGAAAACATGCCTGTTTGATTGAAATATTGCCGTTACTTGATTTTCTAGTGAAGAATCATGTTTAAAATCAAAGTAAGCTCACAAGTTGAAAGTCCTTAATAAGCTGAAAATAATGCTTGCTGTACATTACTTTTTTTTTTTTCAAATAATATTTTTGGGAGAAAATATTATTTGAATGTTCGCTCCACGTGTGCATTTAACAGTTGGTTATTGGCAGGTGTAATATAATTTTTTGTTTGTAAATTTAGTGTTAGTATATTTGAACTTTCATGTTTGCTGTAATATTTTCATTCTCTGTAAATATTGTATTGCTGAATGTACTTAATGCTAGAGTATTCTGATTGCTTTTGTAATTAATTATTATGTATGTGTATATATATAGTTAAAGTCTGTGTAAAAATACACACCAATCAAAAAATGTTCAGTATACAGTATACCAGATTCTGTTGCTTTCAAGTAGAACCGATATCATATTGCTTCATGTGAAACATAGAATAACAAGTACAATGAAAATATACTCAATAACTTAGGATCCAGTGAAAATTAAAACACTTGGTCTGTAACTAAACCCCACAAATTAAAGATAGTTTTTAATGCATCCACAAGTCAATAGAGTGTTTGTCCTCTACAAACCCTGTGGCACTCTTGAATGCAGCGGGACATGTTCAGTACCAAATTATTGAACATTTCTTGAGGCAAACAATCTTGATGGCAGCATGTTTTAGGACCTGAATCATTAGTGGTGGATGTTGATGGTTTGAAATTCCTACTCTAAGAAGGGATCACGCATGCTTTATGCAGTTCCTGTCCAGGGAAGATGCTGGCCAGTCCATTCTGCCGATCACATATCCTTCCAGCTATGTTCACAGCTGCTGCACGATGTGGACAAGCATTATCGTCTTATAGAGTAAATACATCTCCTACAGTCTCTGCAAAATGACTTGCTATGGGTTGGAGAGTGTTGCATTGTACACATCAGCCGTCACGTTGAACGTGAACCAGCGGTGAAACAATGCCTGTCCAGGATAGCGCTGAACCTCCAAGATGTTGGTGACATTCTACCGAGAATCATTCATTGTAACATTCCTCTCTTGCCCGCCACACACGCGGGGAGGTATCATCAGGGTGTAAACCAATTCTCACTTCATCAGTGAACCACATTCTGGATCATTGATCTCGTGCCCAAGTCTGATGTGCTTTAGCCCATCGAATGCAATCCACCATGTGGAGGAGTCCTGAGGGGGTTATCTTGATTAGTTCCCCACCATGGAGTCTTGTGCCCAGTTTGGGTACTTACAATAACTCTTCTGTTGTCTCAAAGCTCGTGCCACAGAGTAGCAGCTGTGTGTATACGGTGTTTCCATGCTTAAATTCATATATATTGCTCTTGAGGTGGTGGTGTTTTGCGTGAATGGCCTGCGCAGTGCCCATCTGTTACTGAATGGGGGTCTTGGAACTTTTCTCGCAACTTGGAACCAACACTTTGATTCATGTCAACAATGTTATCATCAGCTTATCTAGTGTGATACGATCTGCCGTAGACAGTGTAGGATGAGGTATTTCAGTTCATAGAAGCGAGTCACACTGACAAGTTTGCTTGTACGCCACTTCAGTTCTAATGTACTGGGTTTGTTTACAAATTCTGAGTCAAATGCCCCTAGCTGTGAAGAAGGCAGGGCTGCCATGATTCAGAGGTGCCAACTATTACGGACTGTCCGTAATTATTACGGATTTCACCTCACAATTACGGAGTTACGGTCAAAGGGAAATAATTACGGAAAAGCTGACATTATCAAGAAAAAATAATTTTTGACGGAAACAAAAGAAAGGGAAAAATGTCGAGTCCTTTCGAGCCTTTCTCCTAAATCGACTTTATTTCAGTGCTTGTGAGTTGGCAACGATATTTATTCGATCGTGACTTCCTTTTGCTACCCATAAGCGTTGTAAAATTAATTGTGAATGAAGGAGCTCCACTACAAATCCTTCAGTAATGTTGTATTTGCTGTGTTAAGTGTACCTGACAGTTGACAGAAAGATCTGCACTGCACTGGTATCGCTTATGGTTTAGAAAACGAAAATGTCATCACAGTTGGAAGGATGCTTCAAGAAAAACTACACTGAAAAGCAGCTGCTGCGTGAGAAACAAGCTACAAGGAATGTTTTATCATAGAACCAACAGGTTGCGTGCAAATGTTATTGTGTAATATGATATACTTTTCGATAGATTGCTAGAGGGAAGGGCAAAAGGGGTGTGTCATTATCAAGAAGGAAGGCGTATGCTTTGGACTTGACTGGAAATTTTTCTTGGGGGCGGAGGGCAATTACTGATAATCCACTTCAAAGTTGGCACCTCTGATGATTTAAATAATGTACGTTATAATAATTATGTTGTGTGGCCTCCGAAGAGGCCTGATGCAGGTCTTTTAACTTGATGCCTGTTAGGCGATTCACGTGTCTGCAAGAATGGGGCCTTACCTATGATGAATTCTAATGCTGGAGACGGCACACACACGGCCATCCCCCGAATCATGGGAATTAACTGTTGAAGGTGAACACCCCGGACCCTTTGGACCATGCTAACTATTTAGTCATGGAGCTGGACAATGTACTTTATAAATATTTAAATCCATTGCCAGTCACAATTTTTACTGAATCTTCTTCACAATGCATTTCAGTCTAACCATAAATACAGCATAAATTGGTAGGTAAACTGCAAATATCCTTAACATTTTTGATGAGTATATTATGATTTTTTTCTTTATGTAATAAGCAATTTTGTATTGTTACTGCTTTCTAAAAATATATTGGAGACTTTACTGTTTTCCTAATGAAGAAAATATTGTACTGTTCATTTTTCCTGCACCTTGTGTCCTTGATTCATCACCACACCCATTTGTTTTAGGTCCTTAAAATACTGATGAGCCTGTGCGTGTGGGTAGGTTGTCAACTGTTTCACAGTGTCAGAATCAGGATTAAAGTTGATAACCTTCATTCAGTAGATTCCAGTCATTTTACTACTGTTGTAATTCACATTTTACTTTGAAATAAGTTCACGGTCCAACTAACACCTGTCTTGGAATTTGCAATATGAAGCAAGCAAATATCTTCCTCTTTCTGAAAAGTACTTTTTGCTTGGACATTGGCTGTCTCTGTGACATTCTCCATGTAAAACTAGCAGTATCTTGTTGAAGAACTAGATAGGTGTACCAAATAAAACTGCACCTCTTTATTAATATTTATACATACATGCAGACAGATGTGTCAGTTATAAGAACACAAGCTGACTTACTTTCTCCTTAATACATTACATTAAAGCATATTGATCAACACAGAAAATGTAAAAATTTCACAAGACTCTAAATCTCATGATTTCAAGATCATCAAGCTACAGTTTCATTCAAAATCTCGCATGTTACTGGCTCAAGATTTGAAGGGCAGCTGCAAAGGTGAGTGAAAAACTTATGTCAAAACTGAGCCAACAGGCAAGGCTCAAAATGAGCAGCATGTCCCTATGATAAACAGTACCGGTACAAAGCTGTAAAATATGAAATTATAAATATGTTACAATTATGGCCATCAGTCTGATGACTTCTGCTTAAGTGGTTTGGTATTTCCAGTTAACTAGGGTAAGTAGTAGGAAGGAAACAGTCATAATGTATTAGCAGATTATTTAAAGGCACCATGCTTTCACTGGGGATGAAATTGGAAATCATTCTAATCCATTACATGATGTTATGTGGTCTCTGGAGAGGCCAGAAGCAGGCAGGACTTTCTAGCTTATGCTCATGGGCGACTTGTGCATCTGCGTATGACGAAGGTAGGGATAGGATGAAACCCGGTGTTGGCACTTATCTTACTCCTATCAAGGGGTCTGAGCAAGCCTGACATCCCCATCCAACAGATGAGTCACCATCAGCAGAATCATATGCCCTCACTCAACATATAAACTGCTCTAAATGCAAATTAATGATGATTGAAATTAAGGTCTCCACAGCTAGCACACCAGTAGTTGGATTGGTTCATCATGATCTGTACTGCATTGAAATAAATGTAGCCCACCAAAAAGAGCTATAGATGAAGGAATTTTTGTTCATGGCTCAAAATGGTTTTACATTGATTTAACATGGTAAAAATGTCATGGTACCTGGGACGTATTTACAGTATGTACTATAGGCCAATATCTGAGATACAATGAGAATCTAACCCCAGATCAGGTTTGATATTTGTCTGATACGCATTTGTCTTGTACATCAGTTCAACATCATCGCTTGTAAGGTTGGTGGTATATAGACAGCATGTGTAGCACTTGGGTAAGCATGGCAAGAGTACCCATTTCTGCTACTGATCATATTAAAATTGTGACACGGATAAAAAAAGTGTGTGTCACTAGTGTTCGAGTGAGTGAGAGTGATTTCTTCAAAATTTTAAAAAGTTACAGGGAGAAATAAACTGTTGCTGGTCGACAAAGTGAAAAAACTCGCTGGAAGAATCGGTATTTGTTGCTTTCAGCATGTCATATGCCCATGCTACTGCCACCTTATTCCATCAGGATCTTCAGAGATGCACGTGAGTGAAGGTGTTAGATCGCCCAGGTGGCAGCTTCCCTATCAATAGTATACCTAGCCATTTGTCCAATGTTTTCAAAAAACTTGGAAATTTATTGAACATTTCCCTTTTGCCCGAGTCCTAACGTGCCGCAAATTTCACAACTTTGAATGTATGAGCGACAAAAGGTTGCCTTTGTAATAAACCACCTAAATCATGACCAGGCAATTTATAATGTTTTAAAAGATAGGCCTATGTCTGTTTAATAGAGTTAAATATAAAACCATTTTTCTGGAGAACTTTAAAATGAACATGAAACGCCAGTTTTACTTGCGAAGAAGAAAGTATATTCCATATTTTGTAAAATAAAAATACATTTACGAGTCGGTTATTGACAGGCACGAGGTATCAAGAGGTGTCTTCTTTCTAAATCGTTGGGCTGGCCTAATGTACATTTAATACCGGTAATAGGTTTATTGCGGGGCGCGCGGCTGTGAGCTTGTATCCGGGAGATAGGGGGTTCGAATACCACTGTCAGCAGTCCTGAAGATGGTTTTTCCATGTTCACATTAGGTAAATGCTGGGGCTGTACCTTAATTAAGACCACGGCCGCTTCCTTCCAACTCCTAGGCCTTTCCTATCCCATCGTCGCCATAAGACCTATCTGTCTCAGTGCAACGTAAAGCCACTAGCAAAAAAAGAAGTTTATTGCAGCTAATGTACATTTAGAGTGTATGTATTTTGTACCTTCAGTGGTTTCTGTTCTATTTTCATTCCCCATGTGCTGTAAGGCCTTTCCTATCCCATCATCGCCATAAGACCTATCTGTGTCGGTGCGACGTAAAGCCACTAGCAAAAAAAGGTTTTATTGCAGCTAATGTACATTTAGAGTGTATCTATTTCGTACCTTCAGTGATTTCTGTTCTATTATTTTCATTCTCCGTGTGTTGGTAATGCTTAATGACAGTGTAGGCCTAATCTGATTCCTATTGTAATTATGGAACCGTACTGGAAATTCATTGATTTCTCTTCTTTGTTTAATGCGTAATTATGTATGCACTTGCAGAATACATTATGCTCCTTTGAGTACTTTCGCAATGAAGAAATTGTGACGATTACTTTCCGTGCACTTTGTGTTCTCAATCACCAACGAGTTGTAGATCGATCGCCACGCCCACTTGTTTTGATCGCTAATAATATGGAGGACGCGGCGTTCAAGAAGATTCAAATATGGCGGTCGAATAGCCACTCTATAGTCCTCTTTCTAACTCGTTGCTGGAAACTTACTGTAAGGTTTATTATCCAGATACATGCAGAGACATTAGGACTGTTGGAGAGATTTCTATGTGTATTGGTAAAAAGTAAGGAATGTTCCAGCTGGATTCATTACTGGAGTACTCCATTCGACTTGCTGGTCGATCGATGTTTCGAGTGTGTTCCACTACAGTGCTGTAAGAACTGTTCCAGAAATCGATAATATTCTAGAGAGTTGATCGAAGAGTATATATACATAGCGCTGTCAGTCAGTGGGGTAGTCAGGTTGGACTCGAAGCCAAATGTTGGAGTGACTGTTGGGCTCCGAAGTGGAGGCAGTGAGTGCGCGAGTCAGTGTTGTTGATATCTGTACTTGTCAGGGTACTCCGCTATTAAGTGTTGTAGCGTCACTTGCTATTGTGTATAATTGTGTGTTGTGACTTACAGTGACAATAAAGTAATTTAATAAGGAAGTGAACGTGTTCTCGTGTGATATTTATTTCAGTCAAATAAAATCGCATTTGAGAACGATAGAGCTGGGCAAGTATTATGAGAAGAACCAACTGAAACCAAATCCAGCTTAGACTCAAATTTGTGCATTCCATCGGCGGCATGCACAGGCTTCTCAGAAACTCAAAGTACTGTGGAAAGGGAACTTAGTGGTACATTGGCTGGAAGTTGTGCTGGATCGCACATTAACACTGCTGCCAAAACTTGCTAGAAACAACATTCTAAGCAAATTGTCAGCAACAAACTCAGGAACACAACCACAAACGATTAAAACATCAGCTCTAGCTCTATGCTACTCTGCAGCAGAATATGCCTCGTACAGCTCAGCCTATATGAAGCAGGTGGTTGAGGATCGTGATTGCAGAGAGCAGCAGACAATCCAACGTCTATGTCAGTGTGTTTTATGTCCTTCAATGTGCACTACGAAAGACTTGATTGCAACCTCCCCAAACGCTATTGATGTTGCCCTATACTGGGCAAGAATCACCTAGCTCTCAAATTGTTGCTTTATCTGTCATTGTTTGTATAATAGACCAGTATATTTGTATAGTAGGAATGTACATATCATCTTTTTTTTTTTAATACCTGTACAAAAGATTGTTGTTGGTTGTCCTCAATGCTACATTTACCCCAAGGTTCTTAAACTGGTTTGTTACTGAATTGTCCTTCTGCTTCTTTTCATTAATAAGAGTAGATTTTGATTTATTTTGAAATTTAGATATTATTTGGTCGATGATACATTCCCCTCCCCGTTCTTTCCCTGGTGATGATTTCAAGTGAATCGCAACCAGTCGTCATTACATACAGTACGCGTCAAAATATACAGTACGTCTTATTGTCACTACCTTACTTATCGAGATGATAATGCAAATGTTCAAAATGTGCTCCACTGCGCTGTAGGCAGTGTTCATAACGATCACGCAGATTTTCCAACATATTCTGGAACATAGTTTGCTGCAGAGTCCCGAAGAACAAGACGATTTTCTTACGTTATGCAGGCACAGTTTTGGGTGGATCTGGACAACAGAAAATTTGCTCTTTTAACATTCCGCACATGTAAGCATCAGGTGATGTGAGATCGGAGGAATATCATGGGTAGGGGAACTCAGCCCCGCGGGAAATTACTCGTCCTGGAAAGGTTTCTTGCAGCATAGCCATAGTCTGTCGAGCGGTGTGGCAGGTCGCCCCATCTTGTTGGAACCACAGTCTATTCATTTGCATGTTTCTGGCACGACAAAAGCTTGTTAGATCCTGCATAAATGGCCTGATTACCATGTTCCTATAGCGTTCTCTATGAAATACGGACCTGACACTGCACAGCAATTAGTCACACGCACACAATGTAGCGGTTTCTGGACTATAGTGCCTGCCCTCTCGAAACCAAGAAGGCGATTGATAAAACCATGCAAGTGAATGTGACTTTCGTCGGAGAACCTCACGTTGAACAAGAAATCTGGATCCCCATACACCATGGCCAAAAATCGTGCACAATATTCCACCCTGACATGCCTATCGTGCTCCGTCAATCGTTGCCCAACCTGTATTCGGTACGGAAATCCACCTATGTCTTTAAACAATCGTCAAAGTGACGTAGGGCTGAAGTTTAATTTCAGGGCTGTTCGCCAAAGACTTCGCTTTGGAGACTGCAACACCTGATTGAGGACACGTCCATGATTTTCATTTGTGGACACAGTTACTGGCCTACCAGACCTTCGCGTGCCATGACACAATACATTACCCGTACGACGAAATATTTAACAATAGATAGCATAACTGTGTTGCTAGGTGCTGGCTTATTGAAGTGTTCACGATATTGTTCCGCCACTAACTTTAAACTCGGCCCACCTTGATAACTGTTTCCGTACGAGCGAAAATAATACTCCACTATAGACGCTTTTTCCTCTGTTACGAGACACATTGTCACTTCCAAGCACGGAGCACAACGTTCTTTACACAACCAACAATTCATCGTGGCGATGTAACAACACGCAGACGCTCACGTGTGCGCATGCGCACTGCGCGAAAATGAATACTGTATATTTTAGCGCATACCGTATTATCTAAAGTGCAACATCCCTCCACTGACTCCTATTATACAAGTCACAGAAATTAAAGTTACAAATTATGATGTTCCTCTTACGGCAAATTTCATTACACTCATTATACTGTAGTAAATATTTTGAACTGTTAAGCTTCTCATGTGAATTTTTCTGCATTAACCAATGTGAATTCTTGAGCGTCTCAGCAGTGAAGGGACCTTCCTAAACTCAGTCAATTTGTTCAAACAAAAGAAATACATTTCAAGTATGACTTTGTTAGCTAGACTGGTCCTCTTCCCCTCTGCTACATGTGCACTGAAAGCTGGAAGGTTCAATGCTTTGGAGTAAAAATACATGTAGAGACTGATCAGTTCAAATGTTGTAAAGGAGAGAGAGTTCCCATATTCCTCATATTTGAGTTAGGATTTTGTTCCCTAACAATGATGAAATGTATGTTCTAAGCTTCCGACCACGTCTATGTTGTGAAAGAGGAGATGCCTTGGCAATGTTGATGTTGAACTGCTTTTAGTTGATAATGAAGCAGATAATGACTTTCAGGAAAACAACGACCACATTTATGCGTTAAACCTTGCTTTGAACAATACCACAGTAATGTCCATTTTTAGACTTTCAACTTCTTATTTTGAAATGTCAGTTAAATAACTAGTAAAGCTACTTTTAAATGTTTGCATATTCTTGGAATAATGCACAGCACAGAGGAAATATGTATACATAAAATACGTTGAATGTATTAAAAACAAAACCACTTCAGAAATATCTTCATCCACCTCAGATATTTTTTCCAGATGTTTATTCAATAAACAGGTTCATTTAATGGTACTGGCTTTTAAGCCCACCAACTACAGTCGTTCTTTAACATGCCAGTTAATCGACTGACATATCACCAAACTGAGATGGAATCGAACCTGCCAACTTGAGCTCCACTGCCCGAGCTACCCAGCCCGGCAAGAATCTGAACATTTAATTCTAACCACTAACATTTTAAAATATTGGAGATTAAATATAAGCTTGAAAACAAAGGACTAATATGATGAAAATTGCCATTTTACAGAGATAAAACACCCACTACTTGAGCATGACACTGAATAGGTAAAAAATATGTCCCATAATTTATCAGGTTAGTGGTGTACTTACTTGATTTCTCCTTTGACGGGTGGGTCAAGCTGATCAATTGTATGCTGTTCTATGAATATTTCTTCCTTAATGTCTGCACAAGGCTAGAAGTAAGAAAAACAGAAAATAAAGAGATAAAGTATAAAAATTCAATACACAATATATACTAGCTGATATACCCGTGCTTCGCTATGGAATTCTACACTGTATACAGAATTCTAGGTTAGGTGGTATACACCCTGTGAGTAAGATTGTATGAAATTGCATAGCTCTTAACGTTACCCAACAATCGTGACGGGGTGGCCACCAAACAACTTTTCTCATATGAAGACAGAATTAGGGAATTTTCACTGTGATGGTGGCCCCGTTTGCATACCATCAGTCACAATCAGGTTGGGGAGCTTTCATCATGATGGTAGACACTCACTCTCTACCTGCCTGTTTACATCCTCAGAAAGACTGTCTTTGTGGTTTTCCCAACTGAAATGAACATATATTACAATGACGTCAGTAGCAATGGCGCGATTAAAAGCAATGCTTTCATACGAAATACTCGATCAAATGAAAAACAACACATTTTCTCACTTTTAACGAACAGAACTAGGCTGCCGATCTAACAGTCCAAAGTTCCAGAACTGGAATGACCAAGACGTAGACTGCCGTGAGCCGTGAACACTCTTCGTCCCTTTTCGGCGGGGAGGGGATCGAATAGTGGTGACTCCCAGGGCAAAAACTATGCCCTTTTACTAATCCATTTCCTAGGAGTACCCGATGAGTCGGAAAGTATCAATTCACTACACTGCCGGCGGAAAAATCTATCTGTCTTTGAAGCAAATTTTTCCTCCAAGCCAGAGGAGAAACCCCCTTTTCACTGCTAATTTGGAATAAAATGAATGTAGAATTTAATAAAAATTAAGAGGAAGAAGATTTTCTTAAGAAACGGCCCTTTTCAGGGTTCAGTGTTGAGTTATTTAGTGAATTGTAGTACTATAATTTAGAATAGCCCTAACTGTTATTCCAGACCGGACCACAGACCTTAAGTATGCCCACTGCTCATTCAAAACAGCGCGTCAGAGTAGGGATCGAATAGCTGGAATACTATGATGAACCAGTATGTTACGTACCAGCTGTATCAGAAAATGTATGAACCTGACGAATGGCATGCTAAAGAAGAAAGTTTTCTAACTCCCCAGCCACTTTCTGCCAATATTCAGTCAAGCTATTATACTCGGTACGCAGCAGTAATCCCATCTATCGGAGTTGAGAGGCAGCATAAGAGACAAAAAACATCACAACAAACAATGGTCGATGTAATGTTATTGTTGATCAATGTTATGTGCTTTCGATATTGTAGCCCTTCACATTGAGTTCTCTTCCCACTCTGAAATACCGCTGTTATCATAGTCGGTACCTTTAAACTGAATAAAACATAAGTGACTGGAAATTTTATTCTCTATAACTTTTGTTACATAGTATTTTTCGAAAGGACCAATAACATAGGTATTTAAAAACTACATTTCAGGTGCCTTACCCTAAACTACAATTTTATCCAGGGCGAATAAAATTGTTTATAGATTAGGCTGTAGTTTCTTATTTCCCGACTCTATATACCGATTTTCATTCAATTCTGTAAACCCATTTTCTCGTGGTTCGGCGTTGATATGGACTTAGCAACAAAAATAAAAATTCATGAATATCTATGTTATCATAGCTGCTACGGTAAAAATGTATGACATAAATGGTCGGAAACTGAATTCTATATAACTTTGGTTACCGGTATGTAGTATTTATCGAAACGGCCACTAATAATATAAATATTTGAGAATTAAATTTTAGGCCTTCCACCAAACTACCATTTTACTCAGTGTGAATTAAATTATTTACAGCCTATATTTTAGTGGATCATTCTCAGACTTCGCACATCAATTTTCAATGAGATAGGACCACTATTTATTTATTTATTTATTTATTTATTTATTTATTTATTTATTTATTCAGGATCAGCAACAGCATAACGCCGAATTACAACGATCTGAGCTATGTACAATAGATATGAATCTAAAATTAAAGGTATATAAATATTTAAAAAGGACACAAATATACACAATGAAAACTGTACAATTCTATATAATACATATTTACATAAACAACGTTATTAACAAAGAAAAATACATTTACAGTAAATACAGGAGCAGAACGGGAAAGAACAAGAAGGAAAATTAAGTTATATGATAAATATCATGACAGAAGGAAGGAAACGTTACGAAGAGATCTAGGTTGTTGTTGATAGATAATGTATTAAACATTGCTGGAATATGTACCGAAGGGGACCTTTGGGTGAGAGAAAGCCGGGAGTAAGGAGTATGGAATAGGGTCTTCATTCTGGTATTATGGGATGGGACGTGGAGGGGGAATAAGGAAGCTAAATCTGAAGACCTAAACAGACCATTAACTGCTTTGTATAGCAGCTTTAGGTCGGCTACTTTCCTCCGAGCAGAAAGAGTCTTGAGGTTCAGTTTCCCAAGCACTTGGATAGTGCTTAGATTGCGACATGCAGGGACCCTGGCTCTGACGATAGCACAGAAAAAAGATTGTACACGGTCAAGGTGGCTGAGGTTTGAAGAAGCAGAAATGGACTAGACTGGAGAGGTGTATTCAACAATAGGTAAGATACAGGAGACGTAGAATGCTCTGAGGGCATTTACATCTGTGATGTCAGAAAACCTGTACAGTAAACCAAGGAGTGACATAGCACGTGAGGTAACCCTGTTTATGTGCGAGACAAACAACAATTTACTGTCAAAATGCACTCCTAGGTATTTTTGATCGTCAACAAGAGCAATCGGTTGGTTCAGTAGGTGATATTCTTGCAGAACAGAGGATTTATGAAGTGTGAACGAAATGGTGGAACACTTGGAGGGATGAGGTTTAAGACGCCATGTAGTACACCAACCTGATAGTGAATCAAGTGCATTTTTCAATTGGATTGAATCTGTAGGAGAATCGATCTGCTTGAAGATTTTACAATCATCAGCAAAGAGCAGTATTTCACATGAATGGTGGGAAACAGTATCGATAAGGTCATCAATAAACAGAGCAAAAAGAAGTGGACCAAGGACACTACCCTGCGGGACACCAGAGAGGGTGGTAGTGAGAGAAGAACTGCATCCATCAAGAACAACGCGCTGTAGTCTTTCGCTCAGAAAGCTATTAATTAGAGCTAGGAGTCTCCCATGCACGTTAAACCATTCAGAAAGTTTGTGAGCAAGAAGGGTGTGATCCACGGTATCGAAGACCTTCGCGATGTCGATATAGCATACATCATAATGTAAATATTTAAGAATTAATTTTTAGGCCTTCCCCTAAACTACCATTTCACTCAGCGTGAATAACATTATTTATTGCCTGGATTTTAGCGACATATTCGCCAGCTTTGCATACCGATTTTCGTTAAGTTCTCTTTAGCCGTTTTCTAGTGATGCTTCAGTTGGAAAATAATTATATTGGTAGAACTGACCACAAGTACAAAATTAGAAGGAATTTTAGCAGAAGCGTTTGGGGTAAATTTTCATTCATTAGGAAGGGCGTGAAGGAGTGGAACAGTTTACCAGAAGTAGTGTATGATCCTTTTCCAAAATCTGTACAGATATTCAAGAAGAGAATAAACAACAACAGAGAAAATAAATGAAATGTTAGAGGGCATTCGACCAGTGCAGAATATTGTAAATAAAAAATGTGTGTGATTAAATTAATTCCATCCCCTGGTCTATGGAGTTTGGACAGCCCAAGTAGGGGACTGCCTGTAGGGGTGAAGTACAGTGGGCACTTTGAGGGCCATGGGACCGCTACGGTAGCTGTGAAGGCCCTTCAGGAACTCTGAAAGGTGGTGGCAAAAGGGGCTCTGGTTAAGACGCAGCAGGTCGTTATGCTACTTAGGTACCAAAATGGGTAAAATATAAATATGTATATAAATTTAATGTTAATTTTAATCTTATACCAGTTGTAAAGTATTGTATGTATGTTCAGTCTTCAGCCCTAAGGCTGGTTGGATCCTCAACAGCTCTGCCATCAGCTGTCATACATGGCCTAGGCATCACTGAAGAGGCGTACTTGGGAAATGAGGAATGAGGTAGTTTCCCATTGTGTAAAGTATTATTAGAAGTAATTTCACATACTGTATATGAGTTGACTATGTTTGTAAGATATTATAACTAGAATTTTGTAAACAATATAAATTTATTAAGGATGATGTGTTTACCTCAGTAAATGATCTTATCACAGGTATACTGTTACTAGAAGAACTGGACGACTTGACTGTCCATTTCCATCAGACAAAAACGAAACACAGTTCTGGGTTATGATCTCCTTTCCAGGCAGCGGATTGGAATTTTCTTCGGTCTTTGGAATCAAAGACCAGATGGATATTATGTTCTTCAGACCAGTCAACCAAGTCGTTCCAATTCTCATCACGGGATCGGTATTTCTGCAATTTGTGATGACTATTGAAATCTCCCAGATACGATGTAGGGTGGGTGTGGGCCTTGATTACGTGTGCAGGCTATTTCATATCTGGAGGATTATAGATGCTAACAATCGTATTATCAACAGCGTAAATTGAATAATATTGTATTCTAGGAAAATTTTCTTCGTCTCTTGTTAATTTAAAATTTAGTGCTTGACAATAATGTATTTTAGTGTACCATTTGCCACCGAGGTAGACACCTCATTTGCAAATAAAGAGATTTTGATTTGATTTGATACATACATACAGACAGACAAAGATAATGGAAAAGAAAAAAATGCATTTCATTTTTACTGTGGACATCACCGACACAAAAATACAGTTATTTTCAAATTCTGAGCAATGTACAGACAGAGAGAGAGAGAGAGAAACTTCAAAAAGAACACATGACATGATAGCACTACAAGAGGTAGAAAGAGAAAAGAAGAGAGCTGAAAGGACGAGGACAATCTCCACATCCTTATTTCTTGCTTTCTCTTTCCACTGCTCCCATTTTCCACACTGACTAGCTATGTTGTTTATATTATTATATGCAACATTCCCTGTTTCCATCTCTCTATACATGACTTGAATTGTCTTTGTTCCCTTCGACTGTAATGAGGATTCTGATCACAAAGCACTCCAGGTTTATGACTTGCCTACCATCATTCTCAGACGGTTTCTTCAATATTTTTTTTTCAAAGAAAATGCCTGCATTATAATCTTTTCCCAATGACAAATTTTCCCATAAAACTTACTTCCCTAAACATATCCTTGTAATGCCAGTTGATCCCCCAGTGCTTTTATACACTTTTACAAGTGGACAATGCTTACCATAGAAATATTACTGAGCATCATCCATCCTTGTAAACCACATGAGGGGAATTCCAAAGAGAACAGCTAACTGCACAACTAATAATCCCAACCTCAAAAGATGTGGGTTTGACTTCAGGACAGAATAAAATCAGTTGTGCTGGAATAGAAGTCCTTTTGGAATGTAAGATGTGCACTGATTTTAGTACAGAAATTTAAGAAAAAAATACTTTTTTTAAAATTTCTCACCATAAATGTTATCACAGGACGTTTCACTTTAAGGACACAAAATATTACACTGTATAATGAACCCACAACAATTCACATTTAGTCCACGTTTTAATCTTCAAAAACAGTTTATTTACACTCTTTTAACATACTTTGGTGCATTATTGTTGTTTTAGATGTTATTGTATAATGTTTTACGAAATCATTTTTCAACATTTTAACCTATAATTTATTAGATTAGAATGACTCCATATGTATTATTTTTAAGATTGATATAGGCTGATGATGCCCGTAAGGAGGGTGAAACATGTACCATTGACGTTTATGTATTATGTATAAAAATTTTGACCATATGAAATAGCAGATCATATTGTATTGTATTGAACAGGTGGACTTATAATATTGTAATAATATTTGAGACATACGTCAACTTCAATACGGAACCAAAATGAGAATAGTTACTTGTAACTTGGTAGCCAAACAGGCAAAATCCAAACTAAATAGGTTTATCAATCTTAAAATTAAAATAACCAAGTTGTCTAAAGATATAACATTTTAAAGCAATGTTTAAAACTAAAATTGATCCCAAAATTTTTGAAACCTACACAAAGAAAGAACTTAACCGTCCCAAGTATGAACAAAGTCCAAGATAAAGTAAATGTAATATGGTTAAGGAATGAAATTAGGTCACTATACAAGAAGAAATCCCAATTGAACTTACAACTATATAAAGTTCATTTAACGGTAGCTCAGACATTAATAATAATAAATTTTATTGCGCACAATGTGCAAAATTTACATATTACATCAAATTACAATTCGCTTAAGGAGCACTTTGTTCAGAGCAAAATTGCTTCAGAGAGACTGTTCTCTTCATGCACTTCATTACGTGATATGTATCACACTGTTCTTTGCACAGTACACATACACACTCCTGGCTGGCCCGGTGGTAGGACTTCTTGGCACAGATACGGTGATGAAAGCCGTGTATTGCAAAGCGTGTCACCAAATGTCTCAACTCATATTCCTCTTTCATCCAATCCTTATTTATCAGTGCGTCTGTACTGTAAAAGCTTTCCTCGATCGAGTCCCTTTTCTCCCGTAGTTCTCGTAACAGCTCCTCGTATGCCGGAGTTTGCTGTAGAGGCATTTGTAATCTTAAATCCTCTATCAAGAAGGTTTCCCGTGCTAAGACATATACGTACCGGGATCGGGTGAATTTAGATACCCCTAGGACCCTCTTAAGGTATCTCGGTTTCATCCTTTCCAGATCTCGTAGCTGTTTACATGATAGGTACTCCCATATTACTTCTAATCCGTATGTGAGCGTTGGTAGCACCTTGACTTGGAAAAGTTTCATGGCCGTCTCCAGCGACATTCTTTGCAGATGTTTGATTTCACTTATGCTTCTAAGTGCAGCAGCTAATCTCTTCTTTATGTGTACTGAGAAGGTCGTCCCGGAGACTTGTAGTGTGATCCCTGGTGTTAATGTGTGTCCCCCACATACCTTTCGATAAGTGTCCTCCTCTCCTGAATACCATTAATTATGTCGTCTTTAGATTCATCCTTAGCTCATTGTCATCCGCCCATTGCGTGACAAGCTCCATTCCGTTTTGCAAATCTTTTATGTTATCAGCGGCTAGTGCCATATCATCCTGGGTCAGCGCATTGAACAATAAAGGGCTCAAGGGGTCCCCTTGTAGCACTCCGATGGTCTGATCTATCCAGTCTGATTGGGATACCCCGTCACTGATTTGCACTTGGTTTGCCGCTAGTATATTAGCTATTAAATTCGTCATATCTGATCGTCCGACGGAGCTTTCCAGTTTCTCGATTAATTTCCTTTTATTGACAGTGTCAAAGGCTTTGGTGTAATCAATGAAGGTTACATACTTCTTCCCGTGGGCTTGTGTTCTTTCTTGTATGTCCTTTAGCAGGCAGCTCGCCGCTATCAGGGTGGATCTCGCTTTCCGGAATCCAAATTGTTCATCAGGTAACAGTGGTTCCATCAGGTTACTTATTTTCTGTGCTAATAGTTTGGTGAGTATTTTAAATGCCACCGACTCCAGGGCTATCCCCCTGTAAGATTCTGGTTTGCTTGTGTCCCCTTGTCCTTTATATAGCATCTTTATGACTGCCTTCCGCCATGCATTAGGTATGTTACCAGATTCCACGCATTTGTTCATAAGCATTGTCCACACTGGTTCTAGGTAAGGTAATGTAGCTTTTAGATGCTCTGCGCAAAGTCCGTCTATTCCCGGTGCCTTGTTTACCTTGCTTGTTGAGATGGCCTTTCTCACTTCCTCACTTGTGAAGATTGTAGTTCTTTCTATCACTTTCCTCTCCTCTAACTTCGGTCTGGTTTCCTTAAGGGCTAACACACCTCTCATATGATTCTCCCAGGTCTCCATGGGTATGTCTGCTGGAAATCGCGGCTGCCGTGGTCTGAGTGCCTTATAAGGGTTCTTCTCAGCATCCTTTACAAGCTTTTCGTCTTCCTTTGCCCTAAATTCCCGTTTTTTCAGCTTTAGTAGCGCCTTGAATTTCCTCCTCGCTGTCTGGTAGCATTCCAGGTCTCTTTTGTCTTTCGTTCTCCTAGCTATGTGTAATTTTTCTAGTGTAATTCGCCTTTCAATGTAACACTCCTTGTCGAACCATTTTTTCGCTTTCCTGGTGTCCTCCCTTGGTGCATTTCCTTCTTCGATGAATTCCGTTATTCCTGCTATGGCCTCATCCAGATTTCCCTCGCTGATAACTTGTAGTATGCGTGGTATCTTACTAGTGTTCTCCTGGAGCATATGTGGGTCCAACCTTCTTTGTATCCTTTGTGTTTTTATTTGTTTATTCATGTGTGTGTTTGTCTTGAGTGTCGTTCTTACTGGTATATGTTTCGTGATTAACGCTGCCTCATTTCTTATTAGGACGTTATGCTCCAATGCATCGAAACCTCTAATGAGTGTGAGGTCTATGGCGCTTCCTCCATTGTGGCATATGTATGTGAGTGCCTTTTTGTCGTTCACTAACGTGAGCCCTTCCCCTAGCAGATAGTCCAGTACTATTTCCACTTTGTTATTTGCTTTATTTATTGGGCAGTTCAGGTCGCCTGCAATAATCACTCTTTCATTCGCCTGTATAGTGTCTAATGCTCTCTGTATACCGTCTACTATGTCTACTGCGCTGCACTCTGGTCTGTAGTATACGCCTACTAGTGTTCCTATTTTTGTTTTAATCACCAATTGATTCTCCTCCTTGAGAATTGTTTCAAATGGGGTAAATTTCGAGTTGATTAGGCATGTTATTCCACCTGACGGCCTTCCTCTATCGCCTTTCCTCGCAAATGCGTGAATGTTATAGAATCCTTTCACTTCACACTTTGATTCCGCGGTAATGAATGTCTCTGTCAGTATACAGATGTCGAACTCACTGAAAATGTCTCTCGGCATCTGTCTTAATACGCCTTCTAGCCCTTCTACGTTCCAGTTGAGAACTTTCACTTGATCCGGTTCCATCCTATGATCTATTCCTGTACCTCCAGGGATCTCGAAAGGGCCGGCATATGACGTCCTTTGGCCAAAATGCCCCCTCATATACTTTGTCATGTTCTTTCATTGGGATGCCTATTTTGAACGCTCTCCTGGTATTGGTGTCACTAACCATTCGACAGTTTATTGTTCCAGACACCCCATTTTCCTTTAGGTATTCTTCTATGTCTTCTTCCGTGGTTTCCGGGGTCAGATTTCCCAGATATAGCCACGCGTCTCCCTGCACTGCTTTCAGCTTGCTTTCCCCTTGTCTTGTGCCCCTTATCCTTTCTCTTGTTTCTTTTTCTCCTTCCTCCTCCGATACTCGTCTGCTCCTGGGTCCCTTTCTTCCTCTCATCACTCTCGTCCACTGTCGTTCTTCTTCCCTCCGCTTTATGTTTTCATCCGCACTGGGTTTAGCATTTCTTTCGGTTCCGGTAACCATCTCAATCGCTATTTCCTCCTTGGATTCTATCGTTCCTCTTGAGTATGTTTGTCTTGTCTTGCGTTCTTCTTCCCTTATTTCGTATTCGCTCCTTTCCTCTGTGATAGGGTTTATTGCTCCCGGTGTGTTTGCATCCGTTTGTTGTGATGTCATTGATCTTCCGGTTTCATTCCTTATTTCCTCTTTTATTAACGTTTTAATGCTGTTTGTGATATCCTCCATCATGGTTTGTAGTTGCCGGTTGATTTTTTCCATAATTTTTTCTTCCAACTCCTCGTCTTTAAGTACTTTGTCGCCCTTGCTTACTTGGCCCACTTGCGTCTCCAACCTGTCACTATTGTCGTCTCTGGTTTGCTCTATGTCTGTCGTTGACTTGCTGCCACTGCTCTCTCTATGGTGTGCTGTATCTGTGGTAGCAGGTGCGTTCCGACTATTGAGATCTGCTTCAAGCGGGTTGTTGCTTGATTTCTTGCGGCTATCTTCTCCGTATTGTATTTCCCCGTTAGATGTCGGGTTTGCATTATTTGTGCTTGTGGCTTCGTGCGCCGAGTCTGTAGTTGTCACTATCTGTCCTTCTTGTCGAGTGATTGCCTTCCTGCCGTCCTCTCTGTATTGGGTCTCCCCGCTAGGTGTCGGATTTAGGTTGCTGCTACATGCAGTTTCCCGTGTTGGTCCAACAGATATTGTTAGTTGTCTTTTCGGTCGTAACCCCATTATAATGGAACTCTCCACCTTCACGTAGACTACAAAATGATGGTTTTACTTGACAAGAAACAGGCTACTTTAGACAAGAAATTATCACATTTAAAAGAATCTCAAACGCAATCCATTGTACAGAATACAGATAAACAAAGAACAAGTACTTCAAATGTCCACACACCCACAATTGTTAATTTAACCAATGTGCAGTTTTCTGGAACAGAAACGGAACTGCTGAATAAAGGTCCAAAGTATAACTGGCCTAGTGAAAGAAAGGACTTAGATATTATTACCACAGTGGCTGAGGTAGAAGCTAATATCTCTAAACTCCCCTTTGAAGTTCAAAATGACATTAGATTTGACATAAAAAAGAAATTACCTATACTAGCTAAAGAACTTAATGCTAAATCCGACTCTAATCAAAAATCTTTAATACGTAATTTGAGAACGAAAATAGAAGATAATAACATCATAGTCACAATAGCTGAAAAGGGAGGGTCTATGGTGTTAATGGATAAGGACAATTACATAAATAAAACTGAAGAATTTTTTAAGGATAAGATTACACAATAGTTAACAAAGATCCTATCGTAAGAATACAACGCAATTTAAAATCTCCAATTAAGAACTTCACATTCCTTCTCAATGAACAGGAACAACAGAGACTGATCAACATGAACCCCAGCATTCCAATAGCCAGAGCCCTACCTAAAATCCATAAAAACAACATTCCCGTACGTCCGATTATCAATTGCCGTAATAGCCCTACCTATAAAGTTCCCAAATATATCCACGGTTTTCTAAAACAACATTATAAGTTTAATAATAAACTTCCTTTAAAGAATTCAATCAAATTTTGCGATATTTTAAGTAAATTTGACTTACAACCTAACCACATAATGTGTTCCTATGATGTCATAAACATGTACACAAATATACCTACTAAAGAAACAGTCAAAATTATCTATGACAATATTTCAAAACATAGCAGCCTGAGTAAGCTGGAAATTGATGAATTTATGAAGATTCTGAATTTTGTATTGAATAACAACTTTTTCTCCTTTAATGGTAAGATTTATCAACAGACTGGCTGACCCTTTGTCCGGCATCTTGGCTGACGTTCAATAGAGTACACGAAAATCAAAGAACATATAAAAGGTATATGTTTATGGCTAAGATTTGTGGACGACGCTTTTGTAATTATTGACAAAAATGTTACTAACAGCGACGAAGTTTTAGAGAATTTAAATAAAATTGACCCTAATGTAAAATTCACTAAAGAAGGCGAAGTTAAACAGTCCTTAAATTTTTAGATATAACGATCACGTGCGCCAATTATACACTGACTGACAGAGCAAATGCAACACCAAGAAGGAGTGGTCAGAACTTTATGCCAATTGCAGGTTAGACTGACGTCACTGAGGTATGCTCATGATGTGAAATGCGCCGCTGTGCTGCGCACGTAGCGAACGATAAATGGGACACGGCGTTGGCGAATGGCCCACTTCGTACCGTGATTTCTCAGCCGACAGTCATTGTAGAACGTGTTGTCGTGTGCCACAGGACACGTGTATAGCTAAGAATGCCAGGCCGCCGTCAACGGAGGCATTTCCAGCAGACAGACGACTTTACGAGGGGTATGGTGATCGGGCTGAGAAGGGCAGGTTGGTCGCTTCGTCAAATCGCAGCCGATACCCATAGGGATGTGTCCACGGTGCAGCGCCTGTGGCGAAGATGGTTGGCGCAGGGACATGTGGCACGTGCGAGGGGTCCAGGCGCAGCCCGAGTGACGTCAGCACGCGAGGATCGGCGCATCCGCCGCCAAGCGGTGGCAGCCCCGCACGCCACGTCAACCGCCATTCTTCAGCATGTGCAAGACACCCTGGCTGTTCCAATATCGACCAGAACAATTTCCCGTCGATTGGTTGAAGGAGGCCTGCACTCCCGGCGTCCGCTCAGAAGACTACCATTGACTCCACAGCATAGACGTGCACGCCTGGCATGGTGCCGGGCTAGAGCGACTTGGATGAGGGAATGGCGGAACGTCGTGTTCTCCGATGAGTCACGCTTCTGTTCTGTCAGTGATAGTCACCGAAGACGAGTGTGGCGTCGGCGTGGAGAAAGGTCAAATCCGGCAGTAACTGTAGAGCGCCCTACCGCTAGACAACGCGGCATCATGGTTTGGGGCGCTATTGCGTATGATTCCACGTCACCTCTAGTGCGTATTCAAGGCACGTTAAATGCCCACCGCTACGTGCAGCATGTGCTGCGGCCGGTGGCACTCCCGTACCTTCAGGGGCTGCCCAATGCTCTGTTTCAGCAGGATAATGCCCGCCCACACACTGCTCGCATCTCCCAACAGGCTCTACGAGGTGTACAGATGCTTCCGTGGCCAGCGTACTCTCCGGATCTCTCACCAATCGAACACGTGTGGGATCTCATTGGACGCCGTTTGCAAACTCTGCCCCAGCCTCGTACGGACGACCAACTGTGGCAAATGGTTGACAGAGAATGGAGAACCATCCCTCAGGACACCATCCGCACTCTTATTGACTCTGTACCTCGACGTGTTTCTGCGTGCATCGCCGCTCGCGGTGGTCCTACATCCTACTGAGTCGATGCCGTGCGCATTGTGTAACCTGCATATCGGTTTGAAATAAACATCAATTATTCGTCCGTGCCGTCTCTGTCTTTTCCCCAACTTTCATCCCTTTCGAACCACTCCTTCTTGGTGTTGCATTTGCTCTGTCAGTCAGTGTACTTTCGATTTTCAAATCTACAGAAAACCCACACAATCTCCTATAACCATAAATAATTCCTCTTTACACCCTAAATCTCAAAAACAAGCGTCATTCTATAATTTAATACACAGAGCCTTAAAAATCCCAGTCTCCTCTAACAACTTAAAAATAGAATTAAACTATATAAGGAACTTGGCTAAGCTCAATGGCTTCAAAGTTGAAATGATTAACCAGTTAATCAATAAAGTTAAATATAAACTATCCACGAATCTCATTCCTGATAAACCTAAAAAAACTAGTTTCGCTACCTTTACATACAATAACTCAGCCATCCACCAGATCGCCAACACACTGAAGAAATACGACACTAATATTGCTTTCAGAACAGTAAATACAAATCAAAGTATATTTTTTAATCATAATAAAGTCAATCATAAAAACAGCCGTTTTGCGAGATCTGGTATTTACAGACTAACTTGTGCTCAGTGTGGATTTAGTTATGTTGGACAGACTGGGCGCAGCTTTTATACGAGATATATGGAGCATTACAATGCCTTAAGTACAACAAATATTCAGCGATGAGCTCACACATGAGTGAAACAGGACATCAGTTTACTTCAATTGATAAAGATCTCACTATTCTAAAATGTATAGGCAAAGGAAAACTTATGAACGAATTAGAAAATCTTTACATCTTTTTAGACCAAGCCTATAACAAAGACCATAATCTTAACGATGCCACGGAAGCAAAAAATCCTTTATATGAACTAACTCCAAAGTTATTAGGCATGGTGAATTCAAAACATAATACAATCCCGCAAACTTTTAGAACTTCTTGTTCTAAAGCTTCCAGCACCTCGTCAAATGTTAGGCCCGCCCATCTTGCTCCTAACAGCCCTGCAATAACAACACATGCGCGCAAGGATCCACCCACCATTACCCCCCCCCCTCCATGTCCTTCACTGCCTCAGCCACACCGTTATAATACTAGAAGTAGAAAGCTCAGTCAAGCTAGTGTTGCTGAAACAACCCGACGTACTTAATACGCTCCGTACGAGTAAGTACCGCCTTAGGCATTTTTGACGTACGGGAAGTCTCTTGTACAGTACGGCATTATTTAACCAACTTTCTTCTACATTTTGTTTCAGAAAAACTTGATCATTTCTTCCAACAAATGTTTCAACGGAATTATAACATCAACTTGACTGTCTTTTAAATCAAATCGACTCCCAACATAATTACTGACATCCGCTAGCTTTGACACACGTTTTATCATTAGCAACGCCTCTACAAGAAGTTCCATTTTCTTTTCTACTTCAGATATACCAACCGTATACATTTTAACATGTTTATTACGTTCACACTTCCGTTTAAAATAACTGACAGTGATTTTACCATCTTCGATTCAAACTATGGGAATTGAAGAAACATCCCCCTTTGATGATTGTGTTTACACTCAAGGCCATCACAATCTTAATTACATTATTAAAAAAAGGATCCATTTTAGTTTTAAACTCTCAAAATTCATGTGTAACCACGTTTTAATCTTCAAAAACAGTTTATTTACTCTCTTTTAACATACTTTGGTGCATTATCGTTGTTTTAGATGTTATTGTATAATGTTTTACGAAATAATTTTTCAACATTTTAACCTATAATTTGTAAGATTAGAATGACTCCATATGTATTATTTTTAAGACTGATATAGGCTGATGATGCCCGTAAGGAGGGTGAAACATGTACCATTGACTTTTATGTATTATGTATAAAAATTTGACCATATGAAATAGCGGATCATATTGTACTGTATTGAACAGGTGGACTTATAATATTGTAATAATATTGAGACATACATACCACTTAATCGACCAGCTCGTCTCCTTTCTCCCAAATCTTCCCATCACAAACTTTGCAACATTTTTTATAACGCTACTCATTTGTCGGAAATCACTCAGAACAAATCGAGCTGCTTTTCTCTGGATTTTTTCCAGTTCTTGAATCAAGTAATGCTGGTGAGGGTCCCATACACTGGAACCATACTCTAGTTGGGGTCTTACCAGAGACTTATATGCCCTCTCCTTTACATCCTTACTACAACCCCTAAATACCCTCATAACCATGTACAGAGATCTGTACCCTTTATCAACAATCATATTTATGTGATTACCCCAATGAAGGTCTTTTCTTATATTAACACCTAGATACTTACAATGATCCCCAAAAGGAACTTTCACCCCCATCAACGCAGTAATTAAAACGGAGAGGACTTTTCCTATTTGTGAAACTCACATCCTGACTTTTAATCCCATTTATCATCATAGCATTGCCTGCTGTCCATCTCACAATACTATCGGGGTCAACCTGAAGCCGCTCACAACCTTGTAACTTATTTATTACTCTGTACAGAATAACATCATCTGCAAATAGCCTTATCTCTGATGCCACTTCTTTACACATATCATTGATATATATAAGAAAACATAAAGGTCAAATAATACTGCCTTGAGGAATTCCCCTCTCAACTATTACAGGGTCAGATAAAGCTTCACCTACTCTAATTCTCTGAGATCTATTTTCTAGAAATATAACCACCCATTCAGTCACTCTTTTTTCTAGTCCCATTGCACTCATTTTTGCTAGTAGTCTCCCGTGATCCACCCTATCAAATGCTTTAGACAGGTCAATTGCAATACAGTCCATTTGGCCTCCTGAATCCAGGATATCTGCTATATCTTGCTGGAATCCTACAAGTTGAGCTTCAGTGGAATAACCTTTCCTAAACCCAAACTGCCTTCTGTCAAACCAGTTATTAATTTCGCAAACATGTCTAATATAATCAGAAAGAATGCTTTCCCAAAGCTTACATACAATGCATGTCAAACTGACTGGCCTGTAATTTTCAACTTTATGTCTATCACCCTTTCCTTTATACAGAGGGGCTACTATAGCAACTCTCCATTCATTTCGTATAGCTCCTTCAACCAAACAATAATAAAATAAGTATTTCAGATATGGTACTATATCCCAACCCATTGCCTTTAGTATATCCCCAGAAATCTGATCAATTCCAGCTGCTTTTCTAGTTTTCAACTTTTGTATCTTACTGTAAATGTCATTGCTGTCATAGGTAAATTCTAATACTTCTTTAGTAATACTCACCTCCCCTATCTGGACATTATCCTTATAACCAACAATCTTTACATACTGCTGACTGAATAGTTCTACCTTTTGAAGATCCTTGCATACACACTCCACTTGTTCATTAATGATTCCTGGAATGTCCTTCTTTGAACCTGTTTCTGCCTTAAAGTACCTATACATACCCTTCCACTGTTTCTCAACAGCTACATTGCCTACTAGATAATAAGACAATTTTGATTTTGGCATTGAATTCACAAAGAAATGTCCAACAGGGAAGTTGCTAGGAGGTTATACATTAACCATAGAACAGTGGATAATGTCGCATTACCCTTATCAGCTGAGACAATGGTCTGTTCAGAATCACATCTAAGTTCCTTCAGAGCTCTCCTTTCGCCTCTTGTTAAATTGGGCGCGGGTACAACAGCGGACCTTATGAGTCTCACACATTTCTGTCTTAACTCCTCAGACTCATCTGTAGGTAGTTTGTGGATGGCTGCCTCAACAGAAGTAATTAACTCCTCAGTGGGAATTTTACTGGTTTTACTAGCATCTGGGTTCATGTGAGGGGCTGCTTGTTTCTCAGGTAGTCGGAGGAACTTCGATTTCTGTCCGTATGACACCTGGTTGAATTTTCATTCAGCCTGTATACCAGTAATGCGATTTAAAGTCAACCACAATTCCTGTGAGAGAGTGCTGCATAAAAGCAGGTGTAAACGAAACAACTCTCGGGAGACTGAGTCCAGTTCCTTACGAGTATAATGCACTCTCTCGATCACAAGAGCCTTGTTAGCATGTTGATATATTCTACAGGCCATCGGAATATTTAACGTGTGCTTCAGCTTCAGTTGGGAATGATGTTATGGTCCCTGCATCTCAGTAGAAAGCACAAAGAAGAAAGAAGAACAGACTTCTTTCTCCTTAATTTGCTGAATTTTGCAGCCTTCTTAGAAGTATCCTCCCCATAGAGGTTTTTAATTTTTCCAATGATGCTTTCAAGGCCCGTATAGACATAATATTTTATAGGCAAAATTTTATAGGTGAAATTCTTTACGTTTCGCAGAGAACAGTGCTCTGCGTCATCTCGACTGTCCATGAGAGAGGCTTCTTGAACAATGAGCTTTTGAAATATAGACGTTATATTAGAAGTGGAAATGGTAGTTCATTCATCACCAGATGGCTCCCGCGACGTGGCACAGCTCTAGCACTCGAAGCAGAGGCTGACCGAACCATCAGTATTAGTCTAAGGGTGTCACATTACATATGACACTGACAGGTGTATCACATTGACACAGTGGAAATGGTAGTTCATTCATCACCAGATGGCTCCCGCGACGTGGCACAGCTCTAGCACTCGAAGCGGAGGCTGACCGAACCATCAGTATCAGTCTAAGAGTGTCACATTACATATGACACTGACAGGTGTATCACATTGACACAAGCCTGGAATGAAACATCTGGCAATGAGGAACGTTCGAATTTGGAAAACACCGATACAAAATAACAATGGTGAAGGGCAGGGAAGGGAACTACCTACGTATATCCTTAATGGCTGGGTATTACTTCATTGATAGCCAGTGACCCTGTTGAAATTGTTGGGACTTCTACGTATTTCCACAGCTTCCCGTATAATCCTGGACCTGGAGTGTCTAGTGTGGGTAAGAGCTCGAGCATCTTGGAACAAGACATCATGACCCGACGATAGAGCGTGCTCAACTATTGCCATTTTGTCTGGCTGGTTGAGAAGATAATACGTTCAAGTTCCTTGATACGGGTGTGACACTATCCAAGTGAATAGGACCTGCCTGGCAAACCTTTTTGGACTGGTATTATTACCATCGATATTCGCATCAACCGGCTTCTTGCCAACGAACTCTGATCTATTCATGTAAAATGTAATTCTCTGACGCATTCACATAGAGCGAAGTATACTATGGTTGCCTGGACGGGGCAGCCCTTGAGTTTACCGTAACTGCCTCTGCCCATCTACCACGCGCTGCAAGCTGAGAGGCGAAGCTACTCTCCACCACTTCGAGCGAGAAGCCATGAAGAGTAGACGAGTGAAAGTGTTGACAAGAGATCCTGCGTGAATTTTACCTTCCACGGGTATAGTTACCCAGTACGTTGTGATGTTGGCCTCTGCTGTTATTGTGTTTCAAACTACCATTAGCTTTTCTTAATTTACTTCACCTGCATTCCTTCGTGTGGACAGTAAGCTTGTGAGCTGAGTCGCCTCGTGGTAAGAACAAAAAGGGGGTAGCACCCATTCGGAAGTTGCAAGGGCGGCAGTCTAGATGATTGACTGATATGGCCTTGTAATAATACTCAACTTGGCTTAGCTGTGTTGAAACTGCTACGCGGCTGAAAGCAATGGGAAACTACAGCTGTAACTAACTCCCGAGGACATGCAGCCTCTCTGTATGAATGATGTACTGATGATGGCTTCCTTCCGGGTAAAATATTCCGGAGATAAACTAGTCCTTCATTCGAATCTCTGGGTGGGGACTACACGAGAGGGGGCGATCATCAGGAAGATGGATACTGACATTCTGCGAGTCGGAGCGTGGAAAGTTAGAAGTTTAAATCGTTGTGGTAGATTACAGAATCTGAAAAGGGAGGTGGATAGACTAAAGTTAGATGTAGTTGGTATAAGTAAAGTACGTTGGCAGGAGGAACAGGATTTTTGGTCAGGCGACTACCGAATTATCAACACAAAATCAAACAGGGGAAATGTAGGAGTTGGTTTAATAATGAATAAGAAAATAGAGCAGCGGATAAGCTACTACGACCAGCATAGTGAAAGAATTAGTGTCGTCAGGATAGACACCTAACCAATGCCCACCACAATAGTGCAGGTCTATATGCCTACTAACTCAGCGGATGATGATGAAATCGAAAGAATATATGAAGAGATAGAAGATTTAATATAATATGTAAAAGGTGACGAGAATCTAATTGTGATGGGAGAGTGGAATGCAGTGGTAAGCCAAGGAGGAGAAGGTAATACAGTAGGAGAATTCGGACTGGGACAAAGGAACGAAAAAGGAAGTCGGCTGGTTGAATTCTGCACTGATCATAGTTTAGTCCTTGCAAATACTTAGTTCAAACACCACAAACGATGGCTGTATACGTGGACGAGACCTGGAGACACTGGAAGGTACCAAATAGACTTCATTATGATTAAGAAGAGATTCAGAAACCAGGTGTTGGATTGCAAAACTTTCCCAGGAGCAGACGTGGACTCTGACCACAACTTGTTGGTCATGAAATGCCATCTGAAGTTGAAGAAATTGAAGAAAGGAAAGAATGCAAAAAGATGGGATATAGACAAGTTGAAAGAAGAGAGTGTGAGGAATTGTTTCAAGGAACATGTTGCACAAGGACTAAATGAAAAGGCTGAAGGAAACACAATAGAGGAAGAGTGGATAGTCGTGAAAAATGAAGTCAGTAGGGCTGGTGAAGAAATGTTAGGAAGAAAGAAAAGAGTAACTGAGAATCAGCGGATAACTCAGTAGATACTAGACCTGATTGATGAACGACGAAAATACAAGAATGCTGGAAATGTAGAGGGCAGAAAAGAATACAGGCGATTAAAGAATAAAGTGGATAGAAAGTGCAAGGTAGCTAAGGAAGACTGGCTGAGGGAGAAGTGCAAGGATGTCGAAGGTTGTATGGTCAGGGGAAAGGCAGATGCTGCATACAGGAAAATCAAGGAAAACTTTGGAGAAAGGAAATCTAGGTGTATGAATATTAAGAGCTCAGATGGAAAACCACTTCTAGGGAAGGAAGACAAAGCAGAAAGATGGCAAGAACATATCCAACAGTTGTATCAAGGTAAAGATGTAGATAATTCGGTTTTGGAACAAGAGAGGCTGTTGATGCCGATGAAATGGGAGACCCAATTTTGAGGTCAGAGTTTGACAGAGCTGTGAGTGACCTAAATAGGAACAAGGCATCTAGAATTGATGACATTCCCTCTTAACTGCTGACTGCCTTAGGAGAAACCAGCATGGCAAGGTTATTCCAATTAGTGTGTAAGATATATGAGGCAGGAGAAGTCCCATCCGATTTTCGTCAGAATGTTGTTATACGTATTCCGAACAAAGCCGGTGCTGACAGGTGTGAAAACTACCACACCATTAGTATGGTATCACATGCCTGCCAAATTTGAACATGTATTATTTACAGAAGAATGGAAACACAAGTTGAAGCTGAGTTGGGAGAAGATCAATTTGGCTTCAGAAGAAATGTAGGAACACGCGACGCAATCCTGACTTTACGTCTGATCTTAGAGGATCGAATCAAGGACAAGCCCACGTACATGGCATTCGTAGATCTAGAAAAGGCATTCGATAATGTTGATTGGACCGAGCTATTTTAGATTCTGAAGGTGATTGGGATCAGATACCGAGAACGAAGAATTATCTACAATCTGTATAAAAATCAGTCTGCAGTGATAAGAATTGAGGGTTTTGAAAAAGCAGCAGCAATCCAGAAAGGAGTGAGGCAAGGCTGCAGTTTGTCCCCCTCTATTTCAATGTTTACATAAAACAGGCAGTAAAGGAAATCAAAGATGAATTTGGAAAGGGGATCACAATCCAAGGAGAAGAAATCAAAACCTTGAGATTATCCGAAGATATTGTTATTTTATCTGAGACTGCAAAAGATCTTGAGAAGTTGCTGAATGGTATGGACAAAGCCTTGGATATGGAGTACAAGATGAAAATAAATAAGTCCAAAACAAAAGTAATGGACTGCTATCGAACGAAGGCAGGTGATGCAGGAAATATTAAATTAGGAAATGGTCTTAAAGAAAGTAAATAAATATTGCTACTTGGGTAGTAAAATAACTAACGATGGCAAAAATAAGGAGGACATAAAATGCAGATTAGCACAAGAAAGGAAGAGCTTTCTTAAAAAAAGAAATTTGCTCACTTCAAAAATCGATATAGGAATAAGAAATATATTTTTGAAGACTTTCGTGTGGAGCGTGGCATTGTATGGAAGTGAAACATGGACGATAACTAGCTCCGAAATAAAGAGAATAGAAGCTTTTGAAATGTGGTGTTACAGAAGAAATCTGAAGGTGAGATGGATAGATCGGATCACGAATGAAGAGATACTGAATCGAATTGGCGAGGAGATCGAATTGGCTAAATTTGACGAGAAGAAGAGAGAGAATGACAGGACACACCTTAAGACACCCAGGACTTGTTCAGTTAGTTTTTGAAGGAAGTGTAGGTGGTAAGAACGGGAGGGGTAGACCAAGGTATGAATATGACAAGCAGATTAGAGCAGATGTAGGATGCAATAGTTATGTAGAAATGAAAATATACCACAGAATAGGGTGGCATTTGAACTGCATCAAACCAGTCTACGGACTGATGACTCAAACAACAATAATATTGAATTCTGAGTTGGCGTTGTGACTGCTCATGCGTTACTTTGTGATGCGTTCTACTAACCAAATTATTCCTTGGCGCGTGGAAAATGCACGGTGGACAGGTTTTGAAAATTTAATTTTACATTTAATAAACTTTCTTTTTGATCAGATATGTACATTTTCTTGTAAATGAAGGTGGCTTTTCCAAGGTATTGCCCATATCACTTATGCTTAACCTGTTTTTAATTTCCTGAGTGTTTCTGCTCTGATTCTTATGTTGCTTTTGCTGCCGTGTATTTTGGCCCATATTTATCTTAGGTGCCGGGTCCTGATCTTTCTTGCTTGGGATGGACGCTTTGCGTTGTTTTTTGGTTGCCCTAGCTGATTTGATTGTCGTTAATGATTGAAAAGGATTCAACCGATACGACTTGATTTGTTTGGTATTTGGTGGATGTTTATTGTTTCTTGTGGAGTCTGTTGGTGATGTAATTCTTTTAATTCATCTTCGCCACCAATTTATCTTTGAATTTCTATTTTTCTGTGAGCGTTTTATGTTTGTCTTATGTTAGTTACCAACCTTGGGACGTCCCCTTGGTAGTAAATGGGTGTTAACTACACGAATTTGCGCAGCTGAAGTGAAGTTTTCAGCATTTTATAAAACTTTTAATCGAGTTGAAGTTTAATTTAAGTAATTTTTATTTTAATATTTCAGATTTTCCTGGTTCTCTGTGGGATTTTTTAAATGTATGGAGGTCAGTATGTTATTCGCCTCAATTAATTTCAAACAATTTTTCAATTTTCTCAATTAATTTAAATTATTCTTACTTAATTGTCTTTATCCATCTTGAAGCTTACTGCTGTTACGGTAATGTTTTTGAGTATCTAATGACGGCTGATGGATGTATTTAGCACTGCCACTGTTTCCTTTTCTTATTAATTTCGACTACAGCCTTAAGTAAGTGTTTTTCTGCAATTTGCAGGTATCTGTGATGTGTTGTAACTGTTTGTTTTTACCTTACTCTCTTGTGTTCGTTTTAACTCACTACCGACCTTCTCACCTAATGGACTCTCCTTAGGTGCGTAAGGTTAACGTCCATCTTCCGAAGGGTTATGGGGTTTGCCCTGAGGACGGTGTCGGCTGAGTGGTAGCAGAGCAATGATTGCATTTTGTTTCAGTGTTGACTTGTGCCTCATACAAATTGTTTCCGCTGAGCCCTGCGAGATCCCCTCTACTTTTCCCTTGTTATATGTACAGTGCAGTGCTGGGTTGATTGGAAGGTGAAAAGAAATCAACAACAAAAAAGAAAACAACACTAATTTTAACCTATAGTTGTGAAAAGAAATGCAAGTATCTTGTGTAATTCTTTGCTTAATTTTGTTTCATGTCTACAACTCTGTCGCGTCGTGTCATCTCCGACGTGCTGAATTGGAGTACGAGCTAATCGTTCGTGGCCTTGAACCTGCCGAATGTGCTGCCTTGCTATCACCTAACTCTAAAGTCCCTATTAATCTAGCAGTAATTGACAGGAACCCAGTTGGTGAGTACTTCAATCTCATTTGTGACAATTTAACAGAAATTAACATAATCCGGGAAGAATTTACCGAGCTGCCTCCATCGAAAGCACAGGTAAACCCACTGAGGGCCAGAGCAAGCCACTACTCTGGGCGAATTAAAGATTTACTATCGATCAAACTCAATGCAGAACTGATTTCGGAGTGTGCACGATTGTTGACAGTTGTTTCAGGTAATCCTGTAGTGCCTACCTCAAATATTCCCTCAAACCAAATTGTGTCCTCTTCCCAGAATCAAGGTTCATACTGTGTAACAGGCTCCTTTTTAGAAAGTTTGATGCCCAGGTTAAATTCTGTTTCTCCTCCAAACTGCTTAAAAGAAGTTTTTCGTGGAGTGAGAAGCTTTTCTGTTAATTCCATTGACGAAAGCATTAGGTTACTTTGATTTCTCGTAGAGCTAACCGATACTGGTAACGTCTATTCTGTTGATGATTTGGGTATTTGCCGTGCCCTCTTCTCTCATTGCAAAGGGATTTTAAAAAAGGGAAATTTCGGAGGCCATATCTAGAAACTTGACAATCAACGCCTTTTATGAACCGGTGTTAGGCAAATTCATCCCCTCTCTTGCTCTTCAAAGTTTAATTAGGCAGCACTGCTTTAGAACGCAGATTCTCCATGAAAACTTGCTTGCTTACGTTCTGGATTTAAGGTTTTTAAAATTTCTGTTCCCGAAGAAGAAATGGTAGCTTGGATCCTAAAGGGTATCTCTCCTTCATACCGCTCCTACCTTTCATTATCCCGGTGTCCGACCAAGTTTCAAGAATTGGAAGAAGCGTGTTCGTTTGTGGAGGACGTGAAACGCGGGGATGCTTCGAGACTTGTCAAGGTTACCCCTCCTACTATACTTGCCTATCCAGTTGTTTCTCCAACCTCTAAATAGGCCAATAGTCGTAAAGGCTTCAATTGTGGGTCCAAGAATCATTTGAAAAGCAATTGCCCGGTTTCCAGACGTAATTCTAGTGGTTGTTATACCTGTGGCTCCAAACAGCATCTTAAAAAGAACTGCCCCTTGTCAACACAAAGTAGTGGTCAATGACTGCAAGCCAACAAGGGGGTGTTTAACCACCCTAAACCCGAAAATTCTATCCACCCGCCTTTGTGCAATAAGATTTCAGCTCATCTCCCCTTCACTGGTACTTGCGCTTTTGTTGAGGTTAATAATGTACCGGTGGATGCTCTGCTTGATACTGGTAGTGTGGTATGTTTAATTAATTATGCTTGGTACCATCAGATGAAAACCTCAAAATAGTTGCCTGAATTGAAACCTACTAACGTCCAATGTGTTTCCGCCAATTGTCATTTCTTGGAAATCTTGGGTTCGGTGAAGGTCAAGTTAAGAATAGGTAATTTGACTTGGAAAATCAAGTGCTTGGTAACACCTAACCTTTCCTGTAATTTTATTCCAGGTGCCAATTTTCTGTCTAGTACCGGACTTGTCTTGGATTTACAAAGTCGAAATTTCTTTCTCAGATTTTCACATAGTCTGAAATTGGATTTAATTAACGTTCCATTGAAAGTCCCTATTGCTTCTTGTGTGGATTACCCTCAGTCTGATGAGCCTAGCAACATTGATCGCCTTGACCTAAATCTCTTAGGGGATGCTGAAGCTAATCAAGTCCGTGCTCTGTGTAAGGAGTTTCCGGAAGTCTTCACTAGCAAATTAGGCTTGACCGATGTTCTGGAGTACGATTGTGAGTTGTGGGATCAGCAGCCCATTAGATCTCTCCCTTACTGTCTTTCACCACCTCGAATGCTCGAATTTAAAAATGTATCGAACAAATGGAAAGGGATGTGTAATTAGACCTTCTACTTCACCATTTCTACTTCACCATATGCTTCCCCAGTTTTCTTGGTGCCTAAGCCCTCTGGCAGCTTCAGAGCTGTTGTAGATTATCGTGCCATCAACAGCAAGATTGTACTTCAATCTATCCCGTTGCCGGACCTGCATACTTGCTTTGGATGGTTTTCGGGAGCAAAATTTTTCACTGTAATAGACTTGAACCAAGCATACTCTCAAGTACCCTTATCCAAGAAATCTATTCCCCTTACCGCTTTCATAACTGATTGGAACCTGTATTAGTTCTTGAGACTGCTCACTGGTTCTCGTGCGATGCCACAGTGTTAACTAGACTGTTAAATACCATCCTCTCGGATATAAATTTAAATTTGTATTCAACTATTTGGTGGGAAGTTCATTGAGTTGGACTGTGTCAAAAGGGTGCTAAATTATTGGACTAGACTAAGACGAGGAAGTGGTGGCATTCTACTGCAGGAATTATATAAATATGAACTGGAAGGAATGTATGATGAGGGTTAGGTAGCAAAAATCAAAAGATATGTTGAGGAATTGGGTATGGGATATATTTGGTGAGAGGAATGGAAGGGGAGCAACAGCAGAATGCAGCAGGCCCTAATAATGAGAATTAAGGACATACAGACCAAGAAATGTTTGGAAGAATGTAGGGAAAGGCCTTTGCTCAGCCTATTCTACAAGGTATACCAGTTCTCAAAATTAAGTACAAAATTTGGGGACAGATGATTTAAGGATGGGTTACTTTGGTGGCTGTTGGGGTTGCATAGAAACCAAGAGTGGAACAGGATCAGGAAGAACTCTCAGTGTATACTATGTGAGGCCAAACAAGATGACTTAGTTTTTTTGTGACTGTAAAGGAACGGATAAATTAAGGGCAAAACTCCTAAGTATTAAGCAGCAAAAAATGTGCAGACAAAGAGATGAACAAAAAATTATTGTATGGATTGCAAATCAGTGGAGAAATGATAGTGGCCTGAATAAGTTTTTATGCGCAGTGAGAAAACAATGTCTCAGAGAAATACGAGGTAGTATATGATGTAATGGCATGGAATATAAATAGTGAATTAGCCAGCATAATTAGGCCAGCAAGAGATTGGCACTCAGTATTTTAGAGGCTAGGACAACGTCAGCATGTAGTAATATTTACATTAGGCATGCTGACAGGGTAGGAGGTAGAAGTAGGTTTACAGGGTTGCAACATCTTGCTTCTTATTATCATTGCCATAACCTTATGTTAACTATTTTATCTAGCATGCCATTTTAATTTGTTAATTGCCATTGTCAGCTCACATGCTGTTTGCCGAAATGCCATGGCTACTGGACCTCCGAGGAGTTGTCGAAAGCCCTTAGGGATATAGAATTTAATTTATTGTACTTACTTATTTTATTTATTTTATTTTAATTTAATTTTAATTTATAACCCGATGTGACATGTATTGGTGGAAGCCGGTTTGTTCAACAATAAATACAAATATTCAACTATTTGGACGTTTTGGTAAACTTTTCCAATACCTTTTAGGAACATATGGACCACGTTAGGGAAGTCTTGCAACAGCTAAGGAAGGCTGGACTTACGGTGAACTTATCCAAGGTTGCATTCGCCAGACCTAGCATGCCCTTCCTGGGGCATGTAGTTTCCTCTGAAGGTGTTTCAATTGATCATTCCAGAACTCAGGCCATCAGGGATTTCCCACCATCTAGGGATGTTAACGGTATCACCCGCTTCAATGGTTTGGAACGTTTTTAGAAAATTTATCCCCAACTTTGCAAAATCTGCTGCTCCATTGAACTATCTTAGGTGGAAAGATGTTAGTTCACTTGGGATAGTGTCCAACAGAAAGACTTCACTTCGTTGAAAGTTGCCCTGACCAATGCCCCAGTGTTGGCAATCCCAGATTTTGATAAGCGTTTCATTGTTCAAACTGATGCCTCTGCCCGAGCTATTGCTGGTGTCCTACAGGAACATGAAGATGGGCGTAGACCTGTAGCCTATGCATCCAGGGTCCTCAACAATCTGGAGAGTAAATATTCCATCTACGATCTGGAATGCCTTGCTGTGCTATTTGCGCTAGAAAAGTTTAGGCCCATTATCGAACATGTGAACTTCGATCTAGAGACGACAATCTTTTTTTTGCTAGTTGCTTTACGTCGCACCGACACAGATAGGTCTTATGGCGACGATGGGACAGGAAAGGGCTAGGAGTGGGAAGGAAGCGGCCGTGGCCTTAATTAAGGTACAGCCCCAGCATTTGCCTGGTGTGAAAATGGGAAACCACGGAAAACCATTTTCAGGGCTGCCGACAGTGGGGTTCGAACCTACTATCTCCCGAATACTGGATACTGGCCGCACTTAAGCGACTGCAGCTATCAAGCTCGGTAAAGACCGACAATCAGGCTCTTTCTTGGGTGTTAAACCAGCCCGAAAGGACCGGTAGGATAACTCGATGGGCACTTCGTATCTCATCCTTTAGTTCCAATGTTTGATGGAATTATGGTACTGACGTGACCCCTGATGTGGATGAACTTCAAGTCAATGCTGTTGGTGTTAGTGCCATCCTTACTGGCCTTCCTCTGTTGTACCATAAATTTGGGGATCATCAAAAAACTGATCCACAATTTAAAAGCATCATCGACACAATTAATGGTGGGAGTGAAGTAAAACCTTACTCCCTCTCTAATGGCATTCTCTGTTGTAAGGGTCGGAAGGACCATAACCTCAAAATCGTTGTCCCAAAAGTCTTGGTACCATTCACTTTTCTGTATCATCACTGCTCTCCCATTGGAGAGCATTTAGGTCATTTCAAAACCAGACAAAAAATTAGGCAGTTCTTTGTCTGGAAGTTAATGGACAGTGACATCCGAAATATGATCAAATCCTGTAAATATTGTGCCATTAGCAAACCTAACTTGAATAACCGTGTTGGATTGTTGTCATGAAGGTGAAGACGAACAGTGATAATTATTCAGAACATCGAGTGTAAATTATTAGTATCACTGTATGTGAAATTAATATATTTCTCAACATTTCATGTGTTGGAATTTAAAGGATCGACGAAACGCCGATAGTAATTTTTGAAGCCAGTGTTCAGAGCCTGAAATAAATATTTCATAACAGACGGTGTAACAATTATTGTAGCAGGGAACTGTAGGAGTGAGGCGATCACGAGGCGGCATCGTCAGGAAGTGCCGGTTGAAGACGCGATACGCGCCGGATCGAGTGAAACGACACTTCGTCGTAATGTGTCACGACGTGTGATTCGGGCTCAAGGAAGAATATATTGTGCAAATGTAATGGGTCTAGAGGCACCTATAAGAGTTTTTTTTATTCCTGTATAAATTGTTATAAATTCTCTAGTAAGGTATTAATCATGGGTAGTCGCCCAGAAGTGTTTTATTGTGTTAAATTTATAAAGTGCGATATGATGGACGTGTGAATCACCATGGGGCCATGAGGCTTCTCATCCGCTATGAGACAATGGAATTCTACATAGGCATGAGTACACAAATTTAAGATTCGGAGATGTTATTGCGACTAAACGGGGTTCAGTGTAGATTAATCATGGTTACTTAACATGGTTCGCCTCACGAATCCATGATTTTTAAGATAGATGGACGAACTAATTTATATTAATGTAATAATGGGTTAGATTAATTAATTGAGTATTTGTTTGTTGTAAATAATGTAAATATGGGATATTTCTTTCAATTAATGCATGCTGTTTGTGGATATTTTGATTTAAGTTCATTTCAAGTGTTAGATTTCTTTTTGTGCTAACCCATTTATTTGATTTTCAATCACTGCGGTGATTATTTGTAGATTAGTATGAATATTTGTTACCAGACAGCCAGATTATGAAAGTGCCAGCGAGTAAATCTTGTGTTGCGTACGGAAGGTCATAATAATAATAATACTGCTTTATGTGCGTTGCGTTTTCGCAAGTTCTATCATAATAATAATAATAATAATAATAATAATAATAATAATAATAATAATATTTGTGCGTTTGCAAGTTAAAGTGTAATAATAATGCTTTGTGAGTTTGCTAGCGGAAATAATAATCAATGTGGAGATAACAGGTAGTGTTAAAGTATTTAATTCAGGCAGTAAGTTTGATTTTACGTAAATTGTTGATTTAGTGTTTTTGGACTTCATCTTAACCATTAAAATTTGTTTAAAAGTGATAGAGGCATGTGAATTAGAATGGTCACAATATGTTGAAAGCCCAGAGTGGTTTGAGCCCATATTTAGAATTGGAAGTCATGATGGACGAAAATCCGGCATGAAATAAAATTGAGCCGTACTGTTTGTAATGATGAATTAGATGAATCTCACGGCCTAAGATGATATAAAATGCCGATTCCGATATTATGAGTGGTAGAATCTATGCACCAAGGATTAATTTACGAATTAAATGTTTGAAGAGTTCCAATAAATAAAAATGTGGACTTCAAAAGAGTTGGAAGGAAAAGTTAAGCAATCGCTGGCATTGGAGGTATTTGCCCAGCCACGATGTGCCATATGTTGTGAGATGTGTCTTGGGAGGACAGGTGTCCCCATAAAATTAACGGCAGTACGAAACTGAAGGTACGGTCCCGAATACCATGTTGTCCTGACCGATATAAAGCAGATCTTGGTGGTTCATAACGGGATTTAACATATGTGGCTAAATTCTAAAGAGTGGAGATTAAAATATCAAACTTCCCATTTTAATAATAATAATAATAATAATAATAATAATAATAATAATAATAATCATCATAATAATATGAAAAGGAATAATAGGAAGAATTTATTCGATTTATTTGAGAATAATTATGGTGAGATCAATGTAAAATATTAATAAGTGATGCGATAATGATAATCTCCACTGATAGAAATAATAATAATAATAATAATAATAATAATAATAATAATAATAATGAAAAGCTGAAGAAGCAGAAGATAAATAACTTGCAATAGAAGTTTGAGAATAATAATAATTGATGAAAGGAAATTAAGATAATTTTATGGACGATGATTCATTGTTACGAATAATAATAATAATAATAATAATAATAATAATAATAATAATAATAATAATAATAATAAAAATAATATTTTATTAGGAGATTGATCATTACTTCGTGAAGATAAATTACGAGGAAGAACGACCCTTCGTTTGAAACGTCCGCAAGGGTTGGCATATAATCATTCCGGATGACAAATGATAATAATCAAATATAGGATTATAATTGAAATTAATGATAATAATAAAATAATTGATGGTAATCAAAGAATATGAAAATGATCAGATATAGGATGATAATGATATTATTTAATAATCATAGGAAGATATGATAGGGACAGTCGTCATGTGTCGAACTGGTCAGAACAAGATGTTGCGTTTCCACGTGGGAGATTGTTAGCGGTAGATGCGAAATTACCCAAGGACGGCACATATCTTCATTGTCAGAGCCTAGTTGACAAAAGTAAATATTGAGTTAAGCTTTGAGTTAATGGGCTATACCTGGCATGTTCGTGAATCTGGAAATAATAGGCTAGAGTTGTCCGTGCTATAAATTCCCGTTTAAGATACAATAACATTTCCACGGTGGGGATCCGGCTCACCCGAATGTACATACCGGAAGTGACTCATGACAGTAAATAGTTACTCTCATGCCTTCGTCTCCGAAAGAATATCTCCAGCGGTGAAACGTCCACTCATACGGATGTGGATTCGATCCTCAATAATCAATGGGGCGAATACACCAAATATTGTACACTACCAGAGTAGTGAGGTGAATCCAAGTATTATGTCATTTATTTTTCCCAATGTAATAATTGTCACCATGTGCAGTTTGCAAAATAAGTTAATAAATTGCTCCTTATTGCAATTTCAATAGGAAAGAGTTTCCATATCTTTTTATTGTAGTTAGTCCAGTATGCCCATGAAATTTAAGTTGTCACTTCCCAGTCCTATTGTGGAGTCTATAATTTATATCCATGAATGAACCATCCCCCGTTACCGTAATTTGCATGCCCCGTTCATCCCTGTGTTCATTTGGTGCGCCGATATATATTTTTATTTTTTTATTAATTTTTTTTATATTTTACGAACTGATCACCCCTGAGATTAAGGCTAGTCTGGGACCCCAGAGGTGAGCGGGTGCAGTATATCGCAGGCAATCTGTAATTCAGAAAACTCTAGCAAAAATTAACTTGACTTAGTGTGAAATTTTACAGCTGCGACTTTTTGAGTGGTCGAATAATCTCACTGGTTATTTAACTAAATTTGATTGCACCCACTCTACTATATTGAAAAGGAACATCTTGTGGAATTGTAATTGGTACTAAACATTTGGTCATGGGGACTTTTGAACGAACAAATTTTATCTCGGTGGTCATTCTTGATTGGACTACTTCACCAAAAATTAGTTTGATCATGGACCATCGCATTGTTATGGAAATATGCATGAGAATATGCTGTGGATCACGGAGGGAGGACTGTGACAGTATTATGTGAATAGGACCTCCCTGGCAAACATTTTTGGACTGCTATTATTACCACCGAAATTCCTAACAACCGGCTTCTTGCCAACAAACTCTGACTTATTCATGTAAAGTGGCATTCTCTATCACCTTCGCATCCACTTAGAGCAAATTCTACTATGGTTCCCTGGACGGGGAGGCGCTCTAGCGCCACTGCCCATCTGCGCGCGCGCTGTGAGCTGCCAGGTGAAGCTATTCTGCCAGACGTGCTGACGCACCACTTTGAACCGAGAAGCCATGAAGAGTAGATGTGTGAAAGTTTCCTACGCGATGGAATTTTACCTTCCACGGGTATTGTTATTGTGTTTCAAACTACCATTAGCTTTTCTTAATTTACTTCATCTGCACTCCTTCGTGTGAACGAGTCGTCTCGTGGTAACAACAACAACAACAACAACAATGCAGGTTTGGACATTAAAAATTTAAGTTAAGAAAAGGTGTGTACCTATGGAATACTGTTCTAATATAAGATGGCGAAAAAGGTGCGATGTGTGTGGCAAAAGTACTTCAACCATGTCAAGTGATAAAATAATAATAATATTGAATACTGAGTTGGCGTAGTGACAGCTCATGTGTTACTTTGTGATGCGTTCTACTAACCAAATTATTCCTTGGTGAGTGGCAGGTTTTCAAAATTTAATTTTACATTTAATAAACATTTTTCAGGTTTTCAAAATTTAATTTTACATTTAATAAACATTTTTCAGGCCTGATATGTAATATTTTCTTGTGAACCAAGGTGGGTGGCTTTTCCAAGGTATTGCCCTTATCACACATATGCTTAACCCTTTTTTTAATTTTGTGAGTGTTTCTGCTCGGATTCTTATGTTTTTTTGCTGTTCTGTGTATTTTGGCCCATTTTTGTCTTAGGTGCCAGGTCCTGATCTTTCTTGCTTGGGACGGACGCTTGGCATTGTTTTTTGGTTGCCCTAGCAACATGTCGATTTGATTGTTGTTAACGATTGTAAAGGATTAAACCGATGCGACTTAATTTGCTTGGTATTCGGTGGATGTTTATCATTTCTTGTGGAGTCTTTTGGTGATGTAATTCTTTTAATTCATTTTCGCCACCAAATTATCTTTGAATTTCTATTTTTCTGCGAGGTTTTAAGTTTGTCATATAGTAGTTACCAACCTTGGGACCGCTCCTTGGTAGTAAATGGGTGTTAAATACACGAATTTGCGCAGTTGAAGTGAAGTTCTCAGCATCTGATAAAACTTGTAGTTAAGTTTAATTGAGTTGAAGTTTAATTTAAGTATTTTTTTAAGGAGGTGATCAATCAAAGTTTCATTTTAATTCTTTCATTTTTTTGGTTCTCTGTGGTATTTTTAAAAAAATGTATGGAGGACAACACGTTATTCGTCTTAATTAATTTCAAACAATTTTTCAATTTTCTCAATTTAACCTATTCAGACTTCATTGTCTTTATCAATCTTGAAGCTTACTGCTCTTACGTTAAAGTTTTTGAGTATCTAATGACAGCTGGTGTTCATTACTTTGGAATGATTTAGCACTGCCATTGTTTCCTTTTCTTATTAAATTTGACTACGGCCTTAAGTTAATTTTATCGAGCTTCCTAAGGTAAGTGTTTTTCTCCTATTTGCTGGTTTCTGTGATGTGCTGTGATTGTTTGTTCTTACCTTACTGACTTTTGTCCCTTTCTTGTGTTCTCTTTAACTCCCTTCTGGGGCAAATATGATACCAACCTTCTCACCTAGTGGACTCTCCTTACGTGCGTAAGCTTAATAACCCTCTTTCGAAGAGTTATGGGGTTTGAGGACTGTGTGGGTTGACGGGTACCAATGGACCGGCATGCTTGGCCGATGTATACCTTACCACAAGGACAGGAAATTTTGTATACCCCAGGATGTAAATGTGGGGACAATTTGTCCTTGGTTTTACTCAGACTGTGAGCAATTTTAGTGGTGGTGCCAGACACGGTTTATATATTGTGTTTGCGGAGGACCTTGGCAATTCGGTCTCTGGTCTTGTGAGTGTAAGGCAAATAGGCAGTTCCCTTCACTTATTCCTACTGTGAGCTTTGCTTCGATGTTTCTCTGGGATGCAGGGCTCTATGAATCTGCAAATCGCTGTACCCGTAATCTTTGAACGGGAATTTGAGCGGGCCCATCTCCAACAGGATATTTGACAGCTCACAAATTCGTCTCGCCCTCTTGGCGAGTGTTGTGAGAATACCTTGTTTTTGTGCTGGATAGTGGTGAAAATCTGCATGAAGATAGTGATTTGTGTGGGTAGGTTTATGAAAGATGGTATGTTATAAGGAAAGTAAAGTCAATACATAATGTCCTAAGGAGCTGTCCGGTTTCTTTCTTAATAGAACATCCAAGAAAGGATGGCATCCGTCTGACTCCATCTCCATAGTGAAATTGACGGATGTTGCTGATTTAGGTGGTTAAAAAATAGATGAAGTTTCTCAGGACCTCCCGTCCATACCACAAATGCATCATCAATATACTTCCACCATATCATAGGTGTGACGGGCACCGAAGCAGCAGCCTCCTCCTCAAAATGCTCCATAAAAAAATTAGCCACAATGGGAAAAAGTGGACATTCCATAGCCACTCCGTCCATTTGTTTGTAAAAATTCCCACCCCACAAGAAATAGCTGGAAGTCATGCATTGGTAAAATATCTTAGTAATGTCCTTAGGGAACAGGTGGTCAATGATAGACATGACAGAGTCAATCGGCATTTTAGTGAACAAGGACTCCACATCGAAACTCACCAAAAGTGCATTAGGTTGAAGGGTTAAGGTTAACAGCTTGTTGACGAAATACCGAAAGTCCCTGACGTATTATTCAGTACGTCCTTTGTGTGGCTGAAGCAATTTGCTTAGGTATTTAGCCAGAGTGTACGTTGGAGAACCTATCGCACTAACAATAGGTCTCCACACCAGGCAAATGCTGGGGCTGTACCTTAATTAAGGCCACGGCCGCTTCCTTCCAACTCCTAGGCCTTTCCTATCGCATCGTCGCCATAAGACCTATCTGTGTCGGTGCGACGTAAAGCCCATAGCAAAAAAAAAACAATAGGTCCGAGGGGAACACCTTTTTTTATGGACCTTAGGTAGTACATATAATCTAGATGGCACTGCATACCTCAGGGACAGTTGTTTAGCCTCCTCTTTTTGAATTGAAGATTGTCTTAAGAGCTTCACGGTGGCATTGGACACACAAGTGGTGGGGTCACGTAAGCTCAGTATGTAAACAGCCTCTGACAATATAGTCGAGATCTTATTCTTATACTCGTCAGTGTCCATAACCACTGTCGCATTACCCTTATCAGCTGAGATAATGGTCAGTTCAGAACCATCTCTAAGTTCCTTCAAAGCTCTCCTTTCGCCTCTTGTAAAATTGGGCGCGGGTACAACAATGGACCTTATGAGTCTCACACATTTCTGTCTTAACTCCTCAGCCTCATCCATAGGTAGTTTGTGGATGGCTGCCCCAACGGAATTAATTAACTCCTCAGAGGGAATTTTAGAGGGAGCGACAGTGAAATTAAGACCCTTAACTAGAACTGATGTTTGGATCTCGTCCAATGATTTCTTGAAATGATTGACGACAGTTTTACTATCATCCAGGTTCGTGTGAGGGGCCACTTCTTTCTGAGCTAGTCGGAGGAACTTTGATTTATGTCTGAATGACACCTGTTAAATTTTCGTTCAGCCAGTATAGCAGTAATGCGATCAAAAGTAAACCACAATTCCTGTGAGAGAGCGCTGCTTGAAAGCAGGTGTAAACGAAACAACTCTCGGGAGAATGTCCAGTTCCTTATGAGTGCACTGTAATCTTTCGATCACAAGAGCCTTGCTAACACATTGATATATTCTCCTGACCTTCAGAGTATTTAACGTGTGCTTCAGCTTCACATAGTTAGGAATGATGTTATGGTCCCAGCATCTCAGAAGAAAGAACAAAGAAGAAAGAAGAATAGACTTCTTTCTCCTTAATTTGGTGAATTTTGAAGCCTTCTTAAAAGTATCCTCCCCACAGAGGTTTTTAATGTTGCCATTGATTGTGATTGTGACACTGGCTATCAATTAAGTAATACCTGGTTGCCAGCCATTAAGGATTTACGTAGGTAGTTCCCTTCCCTGCCCTTCACCATTGTTATTTTGTATCGGTGTTTTCCAAATTCGAACGTTCCTCATTGCCAGATGTTTCATTCCAGGCTTGTGTCAATGTGATACACCTGTCAGTGTCATATGTAATGTGACACTCTTAGACTGATACTGATGGTTCGGTCAGCCTCCGCTTCGAGTGCTAGAGCTGTGCCACGTCGCGGGAGCCATCTGGTGATGAATGAACTACCATTTCCACTGTGTCAATGTGATACACCTGTCAGTGTCATATGTAATGTGACACCCTTAGACTGATACTGATGGTTCGGTCAGCCTCCGCTTCGAGTGCTAGAGCTGTGCCACGTCGCGGGAGCCATCTGGTGATGAATGAACTACCATTTCCACTTCTAATATAACGTCTATATTTCAAAAGCTCATTGTTCAAGAAGCCTCTCTCATGGACAGTCGAGATGACGCAGAGCACTGTTCTCTGCGAAACGTAAAGAATTTCACCCTTTTTTCTTGACACGGCATAAGCTCAAGAGCCTATACACTATCATGTCTATAAGTACAGGTCGTGAAAGCATCAATGATAATAATGCAAGGAATGGCGAAGAAAGCATGATTGGAATTCCTCAAGGCAGTATTATTGGACCTTTATGTTTTCTTATATATATCAATGACATGAGTAAAGAAGTGGAACCAAAGATAAAGCATTATGCAGGTGATGTTATTGTGTACCGAGTACTAAATAAGTTACAAGATTGTGAGCATCTGCAAAACGACCTTGATAATGTTGTGAGATGGACAGTAGGCAATAGTATGATGATGAACGTGGTTAAAAGTCAGGTTGTGAGTTTCACAAATAAGAAATTTCCACTCAGTTTTAATTACTGCGTTGATGGGGTGAAAGTTCCTGTTGGGGATCATTGTAAGTACCTAGGTCTTAATATAAGGAAAGATCTTCATTGGAGTATTCACATAAATATGATTGTAAATAAAGGGTACAGATCTCTCTGCACATGGTTATGAGGGTATTTAGGGGTTGACATAAGGATGTAAAGGAGAGGTCATATACGTCTATGATAAGACCCCAACTAGAGTATCGTTCCAGTGTATGGGACCCTTGCCGGGATTACCTGATTCAGAAACTAGAAAATTCCAAAGAAAAGCAGCTCGATTTTGTTCTGGGTGATTTCCGACAAAAGAGTAGCATTACAAAAAATCTGCAAAGTTTGGGCTGAGAAAACTTGGGAAAAAGGAGACGATCTGCTTGACTAAGTTGTATGTTCTGAGCTGTCAGAGGAGAGGAGAGATGGCGTGGGAGGACATCAGTAGACGAATAAGTTTGAGTGGTGTCTTTAAAAGTAGGTAAGATCAAAATATGAAGATAAAGCTGGAATTCAAGAGAAAAAATTGGGGCAAATAATCGTTTATAGGAAGGGGAGATAGGGATTGGAATAACTTGCCAAGGGAGATGTTCAATACATTTCCAATTTCTTTGCAATTTTTTTAGAAAAGGCTAGGAGAAAGACAGATAGGGAATCTGACCCTGGGCGACTGTCCTAAATGCAGATTAGTAGTGATTGATTGATTGTGTTCCAGGTAGATTGATGTTGAGATCTACTACGGTTTAGATCATTCCATTTCACACTAAACAGTGTTAAGACGTCTGTCAGAAATGAACATTAAAATAAAAAGGCCTGCAAAGAAGCCACTCCTATCCAAGAAAAAAGAAATTTCATTGAGCAGAGTGGTTTTTCTCAGGTGAAAATACATTTAATGAGTTTGATAATGATGGTGGTGCAAAATTGTGGATGGAGCCTGGAGACGAGATAAGGAAAGAATGTGTAGTTGAAACTAAGAGGTTTACTGAAAGTATTATGCTCTGGGGAGAGCAATATATTGAAAAGGGGTGGGAGAAATTAAAGTTCACACGGGATCCGTCAATGGATTGGCATAATGTGAGATCCTGAAAAAATTAGTTTGGAATACATTAGGGACCATTTTAGTGGTGCAAAACTAGGCCACATTGATTTTCCGAGATGTTAATGCCATTTGTCACTAAACCAGGGTTGTCCAGCAATGTGTCTCTGATCTCAGCATTCACCAGTTGAGGTGGAGAATTTATGAGCTATTATGTCTATAAAAATCAGAAAATATAGCTGCACTAAGAAAAAGAAATAACTGAAAAAATTATTCAAGTGTGGGATCAAGAAATTAAGTCTGGTACTTGTGAAAATCTTGTCCAGTCAATGCCACAAAAAATACAAGCTTTCACAAAGGCTAAAGGTGGTCACACAGATTATTGACGCACGTCTTATTTCCTTCTCATATATTGTAAAAATTCTGGATAGTGCCATTCTACACTAAACATTTAAATTATCTTTCAATACCCTCATAAAACATGTTTTTCCTAAAATCATGTAGGTGGGGATTGTTTATTGACCAAGCTGTATATTATTTTCACCATCATTCATAATGCTTTTGTCCAAATTTTCACTTATAACTCATATTCCTTCCCTGTTTCCATTGACCACCAAACCAAGTTTCATTTCATATTGATACCTCAGGTTGCAGCGAACAGTTACTACTACCACATAAATGAGGATGTTCAATAACATATGGAGTAATATACCAACTTGTACATGACATTTTAAATAGTGCAGGTGTCTCCATTAGTTCATAACAACAAAGCTTCAAGCAAAATGATGGTGATTATTTTTTTAAGGGACCTAACAGTTAGGCCATCGGCTCCTAATGGTACGAGGTGCAATGAAATGAAACATTAATTCAAACTTAAATGTATCCACTGACTAGGATCTAAAATGAATGGTGATCAAAAAATGACAATGAATCCAAAATAATCAGTGGATCAAATTGACAATGTCTCATTTTCTGAGATGATACTTGCCCAAAATCCAGCCCCTCATAATGGTAAAGCAGAACCAGGGTGTTCCCCCTATCACATGTAATGTAGACTTATGGAGTTCCTCGCATGGTGGTATTTATTAATCAGAGGTACTAAAGACCCGGGGTATGTAACACATAACGGCAATACCCACAGGTAACACAGACCCATGATGTTGCTCACATGAGGGTACTACTGAAAGCAACACAGAACCATGGTGTTCCTCACATAGTGCTACTAATCACAGGTAACATAGACCCATATAGAGGTAATACTCATAGGTAACAGAGACCCATTCAGAACACATTCGACCACCTACTCACACTAATCTGTGCACCCACTGCCTCAATGGGATGCACACAATGCTACTAATCACAGGCAATACCTACATCCGCAATTTTCCTCACATAATGAAACTGCTCCTAGGTAACGTAGACCCATGGTGCTCCTCACACAGTGGTACTAACTGCAAGTAACGTCGATGCATGGTGCTAATCACAAGCAGTCTCATGGTTTTAAGTCCATCATCTCTTACGACAGGCAGGGGATACTTCGCCTGCATCCCCGACCCAAAAGCTGACACAATGTTCCTACTAGTGCCTAATGACACACTAACATGCCACTGCTTGAAATAGGAAATTCCTACAATACACTGCCAATAGCTGCCACACTTCATGTACTACATCAACTGTTGTATGGTACGGAGCACAGGGACTTGAAACAATGCTAGTTATAAAACAACACTCAACTGTGTACATTTGGAACTATTTGCAGAAAATTAGAATATTATTTAGGAAATGTGGCAAACCCATAAAAAAATTCCACCTTTCATAGCATCTTCAGACTTAATGCTTTAAAATGAAGTCAGTGCAAAATGTTTCTCATTTTATTCTACATAGCATAAGCAACAGTAACCGAAAATAAACTTTGAGTTCAAAGAAATTAACACAGTCAAAAGTACTCATAACAATGATAGCACATGATATGTAGTGAAGGTCTCCCAAACTACAACACCACCTGCTACATGTACCTAGACTGAGATTTTGAAAGTGCTTGATAGAAGTATGAAAATTAAGTAACACACCTGCCAATCTTATAAAAATGTGTATTTTCCCTAGGACTTTCAAATTGTATGCACTGAAATGAAGAGTCGCCCACTGAAATTCATTCGGCAGTTTTATCACTATTTCCCTTACCAGACAATGGCTGATCAAATTATATACTGAACCATACTGTTTATGATGCGATAGACTGATAATTAATGCAATTACAGTATTGCAGAACAGTACTCAATTTACAATTGGTGCGAAGCCAGACTGGAAGCTGTTGTTGGGGCGCAGTTTGCTAATACGGGCGTGGCATCATGTTTGAGTGAGAGGAAATGTGTTGGAAAGGGACAGAGGTACTTGAATTTTGTTTGGGGAAGCACCATGCCATCGTGACAAAAATTAACGCGGCAAAAAGCAAGCTTGTCATGTCGAAGAAATAGAGCCATATCTACTCTTCCACAGGGTTATTAGAGAATATAAAATCATGGTAATAATCCTCATAACTTTCCGAATGATATGACGTGTCTGGAGACACTAACTGACAATTAATTCAATAAAACAGCATTTGCGCGTGCACCGTGGGAACAAGATGAGTAGCCGCATACCAATCTCAAGTATGTTTGCCAGTGAACGCCCCGGCATGGCGTGCCTTGCTCTTCCCTATAAGAGCTGACAGATTTGGAGGGAGGCATCTCATTCTGTTCCAAGATTTGCTTATGTGATGTCGCGAGTATGTCGGTTTGATCAAGATATTGCGCCATAGACTTTGTGTTGAACAAAGACTTAACATTTATTCAGTGTGGTCGTGAATGTTACAGTTGGCCAATAATTGTGCAATGAACTCATTATAGAACAGTTTTGATTTAACTATTCTGTTTGAACATTTCGCAGTGCAGTCGGGAGTGAATAACGGTATGACCAATAATCACGCAGTGTGCACAGACATCGTCATAGAAGCTGTATGGGCAAACTTTGTGAATATGTAGATGTGGACTGTAGGTAGAGATATAGACTCGATCCGCCTGGTTAATATGCATGTGCAGTTGAACACGGGACATTCTGCCTTCAGGTAGAGTTATTTTGCACACAAGTTCGTGTGCGGTTGAGCAACAGACAGTTAACAGTTATGCTTGGCTTTGCATATTGCCAATTTCAGTTTTAATGCCCATGTAAGTGAGTAGGAGAATCCCTTGTGCAACTCGGTAGATAATTAGGTGTCTGATTGCAGTTAAGACCTGAAGTCCACCTCAAGAGCTGATAGAGCACGAGACCTTCCTACATTTACCTCAAGCAGACGACATCACCATGATGCCATTCCAGGAAGTGAAACCAGGGCTGTCAACCCTTGTTGACGTCAGCCTGATGATGGGCTAAACAGAGTAGCCATCTCTGTAATGGAGGCGCCATGAGTTGCTTTGCGTAGCACCGACACAGATAGGTCTTATGGTGATGATGGAAAAGAAAGGCCTAGGAATGGGAAGGAAGCAGCCGTGGCTTTAAGGTACAGCCCTAGCATTTGCCTGGTGTGAAAATGGGAAACCACGGAAAACCATCTTCAGGGCTGCCGACAGTGGGGTTCAAACCCACTATCTCCCAGATGCGAGCCCACAGCTGCGTGCTCCTAACCGCTCAGCCAACTCACCCGGTGGCAACCCTCTTATGAAAGTAAGATGTTGGTCAAGCCCTTCAGGTGACCGTTGTATGTAAATAAGATGCAGATTAAGCCCTTCAGGCAACCTTTTTTATGAAAGTATGATGTTGGTCAAGCATTTCAGGTGACCGTTCTATGTAAATAACATGATGATTACGCCCTTCTGGCAATTAGTTAATATTCACAGGACTGTTGCATGTGTGGGTAATATCTTTAGCTTTGTTTATGGGTAAGGAGGGAGATAGGTGTAACTTAGGTTTGTTACTATGTAAATATTTCTTTTTATTCCTTTACGCATGTTATAGTTAGCTGTATGGTCAGTGTCTTCGAACGGAAAGCTCTGCCAACTTAAGATGTTGAAAGGGAATTTATTACAAAGTGTTAGTTACCTTGAAGATAGGATTGGCACAATTTCATGTGTGTGCATGCATTTCAGAGAGATAGGATAAGCAGAGTGCATGTATTTGCAATGTTGAATCAGTAAGGATTTTCTAAACTTTCCGGCAGAGTTTTCCCACAACTGCGCACTCGATCGGAACCAGAGACTCTGGAACAAAATGTTATATTGAATGGATCAGACTCCGTAAATTATGTGAAGAACTGACACATGGAAGTGTTTTTCTTTTTAGTGAAATAAACCCGTGGTGAGGTCAGGCACATAGGCCTCAATGTGAATGAGAAAAGAATGATCCCATGTGTATTACAGAGAGGGCCAGTTAGCCAGTGAATACCTGCTTTAGAAGAGCAAAAGAATGAATGTCCCATTTTGTCGAGACAGGAACTAGGCCATGTAAATCACCTGTTCATTTTTTGTTGTTGTTGAGACAACCTTTCCCCATCCCGCTCTGCCAACGGTCCATGACACAGTATAGCACCCCAGGCGAAACCGAGATCTTTTCTTTAAGAAGACTGCATGTGAAATGTACTGCTTTCCATGTAGCTTGTTTTTAATTTTCAGGTGACCGAAGCTGTATCCTACTGCGTGTCATATTATTGTGCTTATTGTCTTGTATATATTTTGCTGTATTGTTGTGTGTGTCGTTGATTACAGAGTGAAGTAGCACCATAGCTACCTAGTTGGTTGTGGGTTCAACCCCATTCTGTGCTTAGTGAGATTCGTGCTCACATTAAACTTCTGTGTTTTTGGAAGGAAATAATTTAGCCCTGTTTTTCATGTACATGTGTAAATATATCCCGTATGTGAGGGAATTTTTAATAGTGATAATTTATAGATGTGCGTATTATTACTGCTCCAAACATTATAAATCTTTGTTATGCCAATGCGTTATATACAAAAGACCTCTTCAAACTTATCGTAATACCTCACGGCAAAAGCAATTATCATGCGGACTCCAAGAATTTGTTGTTTGATTGCCACTTCACTGCTTATAATTTAACTTGTTATACGTTGTGATTGAATAATGTAAATTTTGAGTTTCTTTTCTACTTTCATTTCTGTGTGTTTGATTATTTAAACTTGTTTATCTTACTTTGTTCCTCATTCACTCACACGACGATATTTTCTGCTGATTAGATCTTTAAGATCCTCTTAGTTATGGTTATTAAAGCCACCGGACCGTGCACGCGCTCTTCGACTACTAGCCAGGTGCAGTAAGAACAGGAAAGATAGGTAAGTTGTATAACCCCGTACCCACTCAACTTATCTAATTAATTAAGTACCAATAGGGTATAATACATTACCTCAAATGTGTTTCCTTGTGTAGACTCTGGCTCTGTTAACTCCAACTTGGTCTCTTGTTTCAGAGGTACCATTTCTGACACAAGTTGAAAATTTTCCTGTGGATAATAATATATATTAGGCATGCTCTTTGCACACATACCACAATCTAGTCACCAAGAGAAGAGTATAATAATTAATTACCTGCCAGTATTTGACTTAAATTCAAAATTTCACTAATGCTTAGGAAAAATAGCAATGTGTAATGCAGTTCAGGAGAAGAAAAGTGTACTGTTTGTATGACCAGGAATATTTTTTATTCCGAAGCTATAACCATATTTGCTCGCATGAAACTCATCACCACGCATATCTTGCAACCTATTTTTAATATTTGAAATTGCAGGAAAAAGTCCCCGCACATAACTTGCATTAATTTCTGATGTTGTCATAAAGACATATGGTACATATACGAAATAAAGTTTGGGTATTCCATGGACATGCCTACATTAAGTATCGGGACTGTACCAATTGCTGTTACGGTACTTTGTACATGACAGTACAAGAAGAGGCTGCATTTCCTTTCTACCTGCAGAACGGATGAGGCTAGCTGTTAAAAAATACATAACTCGCAAAACCCCGCCCCAAGGCCGCATTCCTAGCTAGTCAGTCACACTCAGGCATCCCTCCCACTCTTCCATATTTGTCAATACGCTTATCGCTACCTGCCCGGCAGAGCTGATCCTACGAAATCGGAGTGTTTCCCTGTCCAGGCAGTCAAGTGATCATGGTATTAGGTACCGTATTGTTGACAAGTGCCAGTGTTCTGTCTTCATGTTTCAGTTCAGTTTCCCTGTGTATGTCGAACTTTAAGTTATGTAGAAACGTGGGAGTTATACAGCTGAAGTACATGGTAACAGAACTGCCAGTCGAGAATTCAGTGTGACAGAAAGCTGTGCTAGAAACCACCAAATAAACAGGTAAGGCATTCAAAAGGCCAAAAATCGGCGAGTTTCCTGAGTTGTGAAATTACAGCTTTAGTATCTTGCACAAGATGCTATATTTCAAAGCAATTAAAGGTGGAATCAGCTGTTTGGATCTGAAAGTGAGCCGGGTTGGTTCCGTAGATTCGTGACACGAAAGGCATTGTGTCTGCGAAGGAGAACATTTCTCTGCCAGAGAACGTCAAGCGATTTCAGCGATAAAATCATAGATTTTCATCACCATGTGATAGCAATGCTGACCTCTTATCTCAAATTGGCAATGCAGATCAAACCCTGATAAACTTCGACATGCCATTCCACACCACCATCAACAAGAAGCGAGAATCTAACATGGTTGTACTTACAACTGAGTGTGAAAAACAGCGATGCACCGTCAAGGTAGCAATAACCGCAGACGGAAGAAAATTGCCACCGTATGTTATTTTCAAAATAAAAACAGTGCCTAATGCAAAGTTTCCCAAATGCATTCTTGTATGGGTTCAAAAGGAAGGACAGATGGATACAGCTCTTGTCCAGGACTGGGTCCGTATGGAGTGGGGAGCACGGCCAAGGGCACCGCTTCAACACCCAGCAATGCTAGTGTGGGACAATTTCCGCAGACAATTGGTGGAAGACACGAAGAAACGTCTTCAGGAAATGAAAACTGATCTTGTTGTAATTCCTGGTTGCCTCGCACATTGTCTACAGCCCTTGGATGTTTTCATAAAGAAGTCCTTCAAAGACAACATACATAAATTGTATGCAGAATGGATGGCAGGAGGGGAGCATGAGCTGATGCCAACAGGCAAAATAAAGAGTCAGTCAGTTGAACTCGTGTCTTATTGGGTTATGCCAGCATGGGATATGGTGTTGACAGACGTTATTGTGAAGAGTTTCTTGAATATGGACATCGCATTTGCATAAGACTGTAACCGTACGCATGTACGATCCCCGAGTTTTTAGGTTAGACAATTTTCGTATATAGTTTGTAATGTTAAAATCATGTAATTTTGTTTATTTACAATGTAAAAACGTAATATTTTAAGAAGAATGTATAGTTAGGGTATATTGCATACGTTCATCATTATATTTTGTATAAATTTCCGTTTGGGTAAGAGTCTGTAAATATGGCCTAGCCGTAAGGATTGTGCAACCGGGAAAACAGCGACTATATCGGGAAGGACGGTTGAGGTCAGTTGTGTGTGTTGCAATTAAGTGGCTTGAAATCACGGGGTACGGCAGGTTGTATCGGTTGAAGAATTGGAGTAGATCAATGTGGACATACATGAGTGGACGGTCTATGTCACATCATATACTCGATAGCCAATGAGAGGGCTTTGTTTTGAGCGAGGTTTGGGTTGACAGAGTGACGCGGCAAGAAGTGCCGGTGTGAGCGTTGCTACCAGTGAACTTTTCAGGACGCTATAACCACGTGTAGCAAGCATATATAAGTGTGTGCGCGTGTGTGGCGAGTTATTCTGATTCTCATTCTGTTTCTGACTCTGATGCTGATAATGTGTGTTTCTCATTTGTACTGGTCTGCGGGAGCTACGTATTTGTGCAGTTTGCTATACGATCTGCTATTGTTCGTGAGTATCTGTTACGGAGTGAACATGGTATAATCACGACGACTTACCGACTTTGCAGTGGACTTTCTGAAAAAGAAAGTGTTTGTTTGTAACTTGTCAGCCGAGTATGCAGCTTCAGTTGATGGAGAATTTTGCTGTTTGCTTGCCTCCGGATATGTAAAGCTTTCTGTCCAGCCGGCAATTGGAAAGGATTCAAGACGTCGACGAAGAAGTGTAAATAAGGTTAGGGATGCTGTTAGTAAAGAAGGTTGCATCCATATGTAGAGAAATAGTCGTCGTACTTTTCTCTACCAGATTAGGATTCACGGTAACAGTGGAGTGCAGTGGGGCTCTTACCTGGAGGTATGTTAAAAGTATAATGATGTTCTATTTTTTATTGGTGATTTTAATGATTTGTAATTTGCCTTTGTAGACGGCAAACGAGTAAATCTCGTGAAGAGATGATTTTGTTGGGTAGTATTGTGTATATTAGCTCTATGTAAACGGCCAGCACTAAGTGGGTTGCATTAGTGTTGATTTTGTTGGTGTTTGTCACATATTAGTTCTTATTCGATGTTCTATTTTTTATTGGTGATTTTAATGATTTGCAATTTGCCTTTGTAGACGGCAAACGAGTAAATCTCATGAAGAGATGATTTTGTTGGGTAGTATTAGTTCTTATTCTGGGAGTAAAGTCAGAGAATCAAACTTAAAGTGAGTCTTTTGTCAGTGGAGTAAGGCTGAACCTGGCATGTTACCCAAATTTAATTTCAGGGGTTATATGGCAACAGATAAGGTTATAAAGTAAGTCTGGAGCCTCGTCAGCCTGATGACCGTCGCCTTGGGAGAGGGAGTGGCTCGTTGCTCTACATAATTAAATATTCCTGCAATTGTTTTGCAGGTGGCGTCCATTATCCTTGTTATTTATACTTAGTTGAGTCAACGTTTATCTGTTCAGTATTTCAATAGCTTGCAGTAGTTACAAGACGGAAGTCAGGATGATGCAGCACGGGATGGTAAACAGAAAGATGAATATGAGAATAGCTCGGAGCATGAAGGCAGTGAAAATGAATAGGGTAAATACGCCAGTTGTCTTGTATCAATAACCTAATGCAAATTGTACGGGTTTTTTCTGGGAATACGATTTTTTTTCACAAAAATCCCACACATATCATGCACCAAAAATGTTCACACTTATCCTTTGTTAAAAAATGCAAGTTATTTGCGAGCATACCGGTATATGGTATATCATTCACAAATCCCTTTAAAATATCAGTTTGGCATAATGAAAATGTACAGAAATACTGATAATTATTCTACTGATCCTAAAAAAGAGTAACTCGTAAGCATTCAATGCACCAAACATTACTTTCACTGGCAAGTACAGCTCAACATGAAATATGTTTCTTCCGTCTCACCTGTTGTATGTTACGTCCATGGATAAAAGACTGGTTGGATCCTCAACAGATCTAAAATCAACTGTCATAGAACACCCAGGTGACACCAATGAGGAGTGATTTTGTTTTCTAGCCAGGCAGTGCAGCCAAAAGCACTGAAATGTATTTTTATGTTTGTTTTACATCACATCAACACGGACGTGCCATATTGATAGCAAAACCTCGTATCTCCACTTTTTCACAATTTTAGAGTTTTACACCGTTTTATTCCTCGTATCTAATACTGTCAACGTGCAACATCTCAGAAACTGCAAAATATTTCATGAGCCCAAAAAATCAATATTTCATAACATCGTATTAGAAGCATTACTTAACCCTTACCCCTCGAATTAAAGTTCTCTGTGTTGCATCTACTACTCGTATTTTAAGTGTACATTTTTATCTTATATGACCTGTATTAATCTTTCACGATTTTGGAGATCGCACTTGGTTTTAAATGATGTAGTTAGGCTATACACGTTTACAGCAAGCTATACTGGAGCAAATAAAAGTAATATGTGGAATTTAAGACGAATTATTTTGCATTATTATTATTATTATTATTATTATTATTATTACTGTTATCGCATACCAATTGGTTTTGTTAATAATTTAGTGTACAAATTATCACTAAAAAGCAATTGAAAAACTCTATTCAGTCTCTGTTTTCATACCTCGCGGTAGTTTGTAGGCTGAAACCACTGTTAACGGCAATTTCTTGAAATCTGAATCTGTTGATTTATAATTGTGCCAGCCGTCAGCATCAGGTACATGTTGGGTTACGGTAAACAAACCGACCATCATCAGTTCACTTTTAGGCATCGTGAAATGCTATTAGATATATTCATTAGGAGCAGAGGTGCGAAAATACTGAGGTTTCGTGTGTTGCCTGACATATACAACATATATATGACTAGAAGAGCACATGCCAGCCATGTTTGTTTACTATTGTTCGAGATTTCATGTGCGTGATTTGACAGCTGACGGCTACACTGCCATCTAAATGATGGATTTTTGACTGACTGTCGAATAGTATCTGGATTCTACAAAGTTCCACGCGGAACCAAAAGATGGCAGTACTGTATTTCATCGTGTAGTTTGTCGGATATGAGACGGCAGACGAGCGGTGGGCGATAAAATGCCATGTCGGGTCTCTCCCGCCATGAGACCGGAACGGGAATATCGTAATGTCGAGCCTCACCCAACAGACGAGTTGTAATGGTTAAATGCCTAAGGAAAAACCGTGTATCCCAAGGGCCAATGTCATACAGGAGTTTTTAAGCACATGCAATCAACGTGCAAAACTTTGTAAACTATCAGTTCTGGTAATACAAAGTTTTGGAATATGACCCTTAACTTCCTACCTACTTGCTACATGCTTAGAAACAGAAGAGAGTAAACTGATTGTTTAACAATGGTATCGTATTGTTTCATAAACACAGTCTGCAGTCTTTTGTTTTGGCTGAGTGTTTCCCTCCAATTTTTGCTCTCCATAAACACATCTCAACAATTCTCATAACTCGAAATGAAATGCTATTGGCTTTACGTCGCACCGACACAGATATGTCTTATGGTGACGATGGGACAGGAAAGGGCTAGGACTGGGAAGGAAGCTGCCATGGCCTTAATTAAGATACAGCTCCAGCATTTCTCATAATTGTGTCGATGTCATTATAAAAGCATCATGTTTTGTGAAGAGTCCAAACAACAAGTCTTTACCAGTATGGGATCTTTGTTAATACATTTACGCTCCATGTGTGTTGAAATAGACCCCAATGTCCGTGGTGTTGCGTCCAGTTGTGAAAATCAAAAAGAGAACTGCATCACCCGAAATCCTGCAGAACTTGAAATAAATGGCAAGGTATTTATCATAGGTTTTATTATTATCATCAATATTATCATAAATATTAGAACTTGCAGCAGCAGTAGTAGTAGTAGTAGTAGTAGTATGAAAGCAGATGCAGAATATGGTAAAGTAGTGATGTTAATTTTTTTGTAGATTGAAGATGATAATCCTACTCTCCACATGGAAGATAGTATTATTTCACTCAGTGAGATCCCTCTCATTACTGAAGAGGACTCGCTGTCCATGGATGATGTTTTCAAAAGTGAGTTAAATATGGAAGATGCTGAGACACTAGTGCTTTGAGCAGAAGGAGGTGGAACTATAGATCAACAAGAAGAGATTCTAACAGAAAAAATCTGTATATTATAGAAATTTCAGGATTACATACTATGAGAAACTGTTTCACATTAATATTGACACCAAGGTGTTACACTCCTTCGTCTTCTCCCTCCTAACGTTTTTGGACCTGAGCTAACCCTCGTGGAAATTGGTATCTTACAACCTTAATTTTATTGTACTCGCCTTGCCGCCTTTCCCTACTACTTCTAGTTTTATTATTAACTACTACTCCGAGCTGGCGCTTTAGTTTCTGTGACAATCTGATCTAAGAAGGGCTCCTTGTACGTACTGACATCTGTGCAGAGAGCTTGAACTACGATGCTCCGCTCCTTGACCAATGAGAGCTCGTCTCGGAGAGAACGTTGCCTTGTTGAGCCTTGGCCAAGGCGAGAGAGTCATTCTTGTGCTTGCAACTAGTTGAAGATGGACGCACGTTGCATGTGTCTCGCTCCAGGTGAAGATTTCACCTGGAGCAATGGACTACGGCTGAAGGAACTGTGAGAGGGCTCCTTCTCTCACGCCCTCAGTTCATTTTTCGGTGTTATTGATCTTGGGAGCATCACCAGACTGTATGTTATAAATATTTTATTACTTTTCAATCACTTATGGGAATATTAAAATGGCGACTTTGCATCGTTTCAAGTATGGTTTTAATTCTACGATAATGTGCAAAACATCTTCATTCGATTTGGATCTAACTTGAAAACTGAACTGAATATATTGATTTTGGACTCCTACTCTCGGCTCAATCTTTTTTTTTTAAAAAAAAGGAAATTGTATTTTAAGGATTACTCAGGTTCCCTTTAGTGTGATGGTTTTAAGCGTGTGATGAAAGTTTTGAAGTTGCTTTGTGCTTCTTCTAATTTACCTTCTGTTCTATTGCGACCTGTGAGTTGAGTCTCCGTGATTATTCTATCTGGAATCTTGGTTATCCCTGACCTTGGCTAGAACTCCATGGTTAAAGTCCTTGCTTTAAGTCAAATATTATAAATTAATATTTTAAATAAAATTATCCAATTTTATCTAGTTTAATGGGGCCTCCATCCATTAATTTAGATCATAGTTAATTTATGTTTTGCAGTGGTCGACCACAATATTGTGTTTAAACTTTTCCTTAGTATGTCATTTAAATTTGAGTTTTTCTTTTACATTTTCTCGTGTTGACGCTTCCCTGATAACCTTTCAAATATTTTTACTAAATAAAACTTATTACTTTCCCTTTTGAAGAAGTATACGTTGTTTTTCTTTTGAATAATTGGTGATTGACACCAGGTTTCGCCTTTTCGTTCCACGGTTCCTAAATGTGATTCTTCTCATCCTATTAAGGTAAGTCTTTGCTCCTTGCTTGTGTTGTTCGTGAGTGTGTTTTGCCTTTTACGCTTCCTGTTGTTAATCTCCTTATGACCTTGTTCTTGTGTTTCTCCTTGGCTGTTTTAAATGTGTTTGCTGCCTGTTACCGTAGTATCTTGGGTTTGACTACGTAACGGGACAATATGAACAATGATTAGGTATTCTAATAACATACAAAAAGGAACAATGTTTTAGAAATCAGTAGTTGGTTCAGTAGGTCAGAAAGTGTCTAAAAACTGAAGAAATATTTTTTAAAGGAACACTTTGTACACTTCAAGGCCATTCACATATATTTTAGCTGTAAATTTTTTTTGACATACAAGATTGTGTTTTATGACGTGTCTAACATCCCACAAAGATTAATCGGTCTTTGTATTTTAATCACATAGATTTTAATGTATATACATAATTGTAAAACTTCACAACATAGGATAGCATGCTCTGTATATGTTTTTATACTGTACTAATATATCACGTAATTACCTAAAATACCTTGCAATTTTCCATTGGCTGATGATGGCACAGGAGGTGCCGAAACCGGTACCATAATGATAATAATAAATATGTGATATTTTAATTAAGCCACAATGTTAATGGATTGAACAGGTGGAAACCTTTTATCCTCAATCAACATTTTAAATTTCGATTCAATACGGACCAAACTTAAATTCTTAACATTAAATAACATTAAAAGGAAGATGGTGTTATTTCACTCAATGATATCCCTCTGATTACTGAAAAGGATACGCTGTCCACAGATGTTGCTATGGAAAATGATGTTAATAGTGAAATTGCTGAGACACTATTGCTTTTGAAAGATGAACTCTGGATGAAGGGGGACAGATGCATAACAATAGTAAGAAGAAAAGTTCTGAGAGTTTTTGTAGAGTAAGAGAAATACAACACTAAGGATGGAAGTTAAGCCATACATAGGCTACAGAAAAAACATAAAATAAGTTTCTACTCTGTGCAGAATGAGCAGAAAGAAGAATTGGACCAACATATTCCTCTGAAAAATGTGCAAAAACCAAAGTTTGTCACTGCAATATTTTCAGTGAAGAAGAAAGAAATAATATATTTCACACTTTTTGGGATTCAATGAGAAGAACCTACATGCTACTTTGTGTCACAACCCTCAGATAGTTTATAAATAAAAAGTCAGAAAAAATTCAGGTATGCAAAGTAATGTTACTAAATACTTCAGGTGTGAAGGAGTGGAGTGTTAGAGCTTGGGTATGATCGAGTATGAATGCATGAGGACAGAATACCCAACAAAAAGTAGAGTCACTAGAAATGGTAAAGACAGCAAAGCTTATTTCACACTTTCCCATAAATTTGCCTGCAGAATCCCAGCATCTGTGGGTAGAGCCTGAGGATGGGTCACATTCTAGGGAAAGACTTTTTGTAGACCAGGCTCAAAGCAAGGATGTGATACAGTGCTCAGGGACAAACTGTGGGGATGAGACCACTCTCTCCTCCCTGACCATCAGCGGTGAGCCAAACATGTTGGAGAGTACATCTGCTGTTTCAGTGCCTTGTTTGCTTGGATTCATTAAATCTGGTCAACACCGTGGATGCAGGCCATGGGCTGTGGTGAAAAGCTACTATTTTTATATATGCAAATTTACTAACAAATGTAAATTAAAGTACAAAATTCTAGAAGATGTCAGACACAGTACCTTCAATATAAAAGTGAATGAATAGAAACAAAATTAAGGAGAAGAGGGAGAAAGTGATTCACAAAAGGGAGAAGGAAACGTTGAAAGAGAAAAGGAAAGAGGAGTTTTAATGAGACGAAGAGTGCCACTGTACCAGAGCCTACAAGGACGGGGCAGATTTGTGATTATCATCTTGGAAATTATGTATTCTAGGACCTTTATGTCCCGTAGAGACTGACGGAGACCTGTTCTTCATGTTAGAGAAATAGAATGAGCTGATCACTACAACACTGTCCTACGCAAATTCAACATATACTTGTATTGAGTTAGGTGATGTTTTAGAATTTTAGCTGTTTTATTTCTCATTCTACCGGCAAATCAGCCATTTCCTTAACATTCTTGCTTTATATCCTAGCAGATACACTGGTTAACCCAAGGAAATTCAAAATATTAAATGAAATAAGTTTCAAATGATAGACACGTATTGAGCTGTAATTAAAATACAGTTGAACTAATATAATTTTAGGGTCCACCTTTCCAATACAAAATGTAAAGAGCTCAAATTACATAAATGATTAGGGACTAGTTTCGACCTAGTATTAGGTCATCATCAGCCTAAAGCAAAATTAAAACACAAATACCAAAGAAATTAAACAATGTAAAAACACATAAGGTCTCATAAAAGTGCATACCACGTGAGATATTGAGAAAAGAATTATAGAGACGTGCAGCACTATGTTAAAAATAACTCTATGAAAGAGATCCATAAAAAGTCCAGTGCACATTAAAAAGATGTTAAGGATAGGAATCCTTGAGTTGCTGGTTAAGGAGATTAGTATATGCTGGCTCCTTTAAGATGCTGGTATCGAACTGAAGAACTACTGAGCTGAAGTCACGTCATTCATTTACGATTAAAGTCCAGTGTGCTGTACAGCTTTAAAAAGTTGTTAGGGATGGAAATATTTCAGTTGTAGGTCAAGGAATTCAACATATGCCGGCTTTCTAAATATGCTGTTGTATATTCGAAGAACAATTGAGATGAAGTAACGTTGTTTTTTTAAGATATTCATAGACGTAAAACAAATGGATGCCAGAAAGGCTCTTCTGTTTTTTGGAACTTGAAGGAAGGTGATTGTTGCATGTGGAGGCTTAAGAATCCAGAGATGTGCTACACATGTTAATAAAAAAAGATCCATAAACAAGTCCAGTGTGCACTGGACATCTTTTAATGCACACTGAACTTTTTATGAATCTCTTTCATAGAGTTATTTTTAACATAGTGCTGCACGTCTCTATAATTCTTTTCTCAATATCTCACATGGTATGTACTTTTATGAGACATTATGTGTCTTTACATTGTTTAATTTTTTCTGTATTTGTGTTTTAATTTTGCTGTAGGCTGATAATGACCTAGTACTAGGTCAAAACTAGTCCCTAATCAATTAAGTAATTTAAGCTCTTTATATTTTGTATTGAAAAGTTGGACCCTAATAATACATTAGTTTACTGTAAATTCAGAATATGCCATGTCAGCTATTTTGTTACATACACCTACCAAAATATGACTAATACCTTAAATGTTGTTGTAGATATTTTAATACTGCAATGACAGATTGTTGAAAACCACCCCGAAAACTCCACAAATCACATGGTGGCAGTATTATTTTGTGTCAATTACAGATAAAATTGTTAAAGTATCAAAGCCAAACTCTGGTCTGTTAAAAAGTAAGGTAGACAGTAAAAAATTTACTGAGATTGGAAGGTATAGCAACAGATGTTGTTGATAAGTAACTGAAGAAACATGAAGTGACAAAGGGCATAATTATACTCATATGGCAGGGTAAAGAGGGCATGGTTAAGTTGCCAAAAAAATATGCTGATGAAACTATACAAGTAGAAAGATCAGGGAATACAAAAAAGGAAATGATGAGAAGTTTTGTTTCATCTCCAAGGAAAACTCTGAAATGGTAGGGACTAAGCTGCTTCTTGTACAAAGTTAGTCAATACACATATCCTCTACAAAAATGGTAAAAGTAAAACCCATATCCATAGCAAAATTCAGAGAAAGTGTTGATACAAAACTCCTGAAAATAACAAAAAACAAGAGAGGAAAAGCTACGCCCGGACAGAGCATGGGCTCTCGCCAGACTTACTGCAAAGTGGTTACATACTGTCCAGTGTGTTAGAAGCAGCCTCATTACTACCAGCAATAAGTGTTGTGAAGAAACTGGTTACATACTGTCCAGTGAGTGTGAAGCAACCTCATTACTATCTGCAAGTAAGTGTTGTGAAGAAACTGATTACATACTGTCCAGTGAGTGTGAAGCAGCCTCATTACTGTCTGCAAGTAATTGTTGTGAAGACAGTGGTTATATACTGCGCAGTGTGTATGAAGCAGCCTCATTACTGTCTGCAAGTAAGTGTTGTGAAGACAGTGGTTATATACTGTCCAGTGTGTGAGAAGCAGCCTCATTACTGTCTGCAAGTAAGTGTTGTGAAGACAGTGGTTATATACTCTCCAGTGTGTGTGAAGCTGCCTCATTACTGTCTGCAAGTAACTGTTGTGAAGACAGTGGTTACATACTGTCCAGTGTGTGTGTGTGTGAAGCAGCCTCATTACTGTCTGCAAGTAAGTGTTGTGAAGACAGTGGTTATATACTGTCCAGTGTGTATGTGTGTGTGAAGCTGCCTCATTACTACCTGCAAGTAAGTGTTGTGAAGGAAGTGGTTACATACTGTGCAGTGTGTGTGAAGCAGCCTCATTACTGTCTGCAAGTAAGTGTTGTGAAGAAAGTGGTTATATACTGCCCAGTGTGTGTGTGTGTGTGTGTGTGTGTGTGTGTGTGAAACAGCCTCATTACTGTCTGCAAGTAAGTGTTGTGAAGACAGTGGTTATATACTGTCCAGTGTGTATGAAGCAGCCTCATTACTGTCTGCAAGTAAGTGTTGTGAAGACAGTGGTTATATACTGTCCAGTGTGTGTGAAGCAGCCTCATTACTGTCTGCAAGTAAGTGTTGTGAAGACAGTGGTTATATACTGTCCAGTGTGTGTGAAGCTGCCTCATTACTGTCTGCAAGTAAGTGTTGTGAAGACAGTGGTTACATACTGTCCAGTGTGTGTGTGTGTGTGTGAAGCAGCCTCATTACTGTCTGCACGTAAGTGTTGTGAAGACAGTGGTTACATACTGTCCAGTGTGTGTGAAGCAGCCTCATTACTGTCTGCAAGTAAGTGTTGTGAAGACAGTGGTTATATACTGTCCAGTGTGTGTGTGTGTGAAGCAGCCTCATTACTGTCTGCAAGTAAGTGTTGTGAAGACAGTGGTTATATACTGCCCAGTGTGTGTGTGTGTGAAGCAGCCTCATTACTGTCTGCAAGTAAGTGTTGTGAAGACAGTGGTTATATACTGTCCAGTGTGTGTGAAGCAGCCTCCTTACTGTCTGCAAGTAAGTGTTGTGAAGACAGTGGTTATATACTGTCCAATGTGTGAGAAGCAGCCTCATTACTGTCTGCAAGTAAGTGTTGTGAAGACAGTGGTTAAATACTGTCCAGTGTGTGTGAAGCAGCCTCATTACTGTCTGCAAGTAAGTGTTGTGAAGACAGTGGTTATATACTGTCCAGTGTGTGTGTGTGTGAAGCAGCCTCATTACTGTCTGCAAGTAACTGTTGTGAAGACAGTGGTTATATACTGTCCAGTGTGTGTGTGTGTGTGTGAAGCAGCCTCATTACTGTCTGCAAGTAAGTGTTGTGAAGACAGTGGTTACATACTGTCCAGTGTGTGTGAAGCAGCCTCATTCCTGTCTGCAAGTAAGTGTTGTGAAGACAGTGGTTACATACTGTACAGTGTGTGTGTGTGTGAAGCAGCCTCATTACTGTCTGCAAGTAAGTGTTGTGAAGACAGTGGTTATATACTGTCCAGTGTGTGTGAAGCTGCCTCATTACTGTCTGCAAGTAAGTGTTGTGAAGACAGTGGTTATATACTGTCCAGTGTGTGTGAAGCTGCCTCATTACTGTCTGCAAGTACGTGTCGTGAAGACAGTGGTTATATACTGTCCAGTGTGTATGAAGCAGCCTCATTACTGTCTGCAAGTAAGTGTTGTGAAGACAGTGGTTATATACTGTCCAGTGTGTGTGAAGCTGCCTCATTACTGTCTGCAAGTAAGTGTCGTGAAGACAGTGGTTATATACTGTCCAGTGTGTATGAAGCAGCCTCATTACTGTCTGCAAGTAAGTGTCGTGAAGACAGTGGTTATATACTGTCCAGTGTGTATGAAGCAGCCTCATTACTGTCTGCAAGTAAGTGTCATGAAGACAGTGGTTATATACTGTCCAGTGTGTATGAAGCAGCCTCATTACTGTCTGCAAGTAAGTGTTGTGAAGACAGTGGTTATATACTCTCCAGTGTGTGTGAAGCTGCCTCATTACTGTCTGCAAGTAAGTGTTGTGAAGACAGTGGTTATATACTGTCCAGTGTGTATGAAGCAGCCTCATTACTGTCTGCAAGTAAGTGTCGTGAAGACAGTGGTTATATACTGTCCAGTGTGTGTGAAGCAGCCTCAATCCTGTCTGCAAGTAAGTGTTGTGAAGACAGTGGTTATATACTGTCCAGTGTGTGTGTGTGAAGCAGCCTCACTACTGTCTGCAAGTAAGTGACGTGAAGACAGTGGTTATATACTGTCCAGTGTGTGTGTGTGTGAAGCAGCCTCACTACTGTCTGCAAGTAAGTGTCGTGAAGACAGTGGTTATATACTGTCCAGTGTGTATGAAGCAGCCTCATTACTGTCTGCAAGTAAGTGTCGTGAAGACAGTGGTTATATACTGTCCAGTGTGTGTGTGTGAAGCAGCTTCACTTGTTTTAATGAGGCCTGCAAGTAAGTATTGTAAAAGATTCTGGGTTGGGAAGCTGTGATGCCATGTTTCATCTGCTCTGCAGTAAGCATTCTCAAGACATGAAAGACTACATCAATGCAAGTATTATAAAAATTGTAAAAAGTATGATTAATGATTTTCTAAGCATAATTTCACAATTACAAAATAAAGTGTTAATTAAGGTCAATTTAATCTACACTTGTATTATTAATGAGGAGTTACAATTGGTCAGTACGCGTTACGGCTTGTTTCAAGCCATCATCAGCTGACAATGGTACCGAATAATTACTCTTATAAAGTAAAAACATGCATGAAGAACACACGAACCATTATGACGATGACTTAAAATTAATGTCACTTGAAAGCACTGGTATATCGTGTTAAAATCAGTGTACATTCTTAAAATAATTGACCCTTCATAGGAATTCTTAAAATTAATATTCCTTAACAAATGTAATGTTCGAGCACTGCACATGCATTTCGTGTTGCGTGAGCGAATCCTCCGTTGTACTATAAGCGCTCATTAGATCAATTAACATAAACGGAGGTGTGCATTTTCATGTGGTTGAAGTTAAGGAATATGTGTTGTTTATGGAATGGGGCTAAAAGAATATTAAATCACTGTACATCTTAGGAAATTCTTAAAACCGAGTACTTCTTGATTAACCCCGTCAGTGGTGGGTTCTGGCAGACATCGTATGCCATAAAAGTGAGGTTTCTTCAGATAAAATTATTTATTTATACAAAGCAAGGATTGAGTAACAATTATTAAGGGAACACATTCATATATTATTCAAGGTTAATAAAAACTTACTTTACACTCTTTTTATACTTTTTTTTACAGTAGGGTTGTGATATGATTTCATAAAATATTGGTGTTTTGAGAATAGTGTCCAGTGAGCAATACATTATTATTTCAGGCTTTTGTATTATTCCAATCAACAGCACTAAAGCAATAAACTGTCAAATTTCATAATAGTTTGTTTCATTCCAAAACTGTGCCCTTGCATTTAATTACAAGTTTTTCAATGCATTTCTAGCATACGAATTTTTTTCGGTTACTGTCAAGTTTTTTGCTATTTGTTTATCATCGCACCGACACAGATAGGTCTTATGGCGATGGTGGATAGGAAGTGGCCATGGCCTTCACTATGGTACAGCCTCGTGTGAAAATGGGAAAACACGGAAAAACATCTTCAGGGCTACCGACAGTGGAGTTCGAACCCTCTATCACCCGGATGCAAGCTCACAGCTGCGTGCCCCTAACAGCACGGACAACTCGCCCGATACTGTCAAATTTACAACTTCATCCATTAGAAACAGTTCAAAACAGTCAACCCCATTCACCTCTGGTAATAATCCAACCCTCACACCTGGATTTCCCATAAATGGAATTATATTAAGTTGCACACTATCCTCAGACTTACACTTTTTCCACACAAATGTATATTAAACATCTCCTACCATCACCTTAGTTTCTGACATTAAATCTTTTCACTTTCACTAGAAATACTAAGAATCTGAAGAATCAATAGAATCATTATCACTACTATCAGAAATACTTTGATGTAGTTCCTTTTTTTGCCTTCAGACAAACATCTCTTCTGTTTTGTGCTTGCCATTTATGTTTACCTCATCAGCTGGCCAGAGATTGTATATATAAAGTAGAGAAGATAAGGCTTATTTTAGGCCAGAGACTTCACGAATACAGCTGGAAACCCTCCCACCATCTGTTGAGAATGCTGGAAAACATTTTCCAAAGAGTTTGCAGTACCTGAGAAATTATTGGGCAATCACGAAATGAGCATTGCAGCTAAATGAGAATTTCTTGCGCGGTGATGTTATGGATAAATGTGCGCCACTGAAGAGATTGACAGAACATCCTGTTTGAAACACTGTGTTTCATTGAATGTAAAGGGCATATTGACTTTTTTAACAGAACGTAGTCCTTGATTTGATTCAATCCTTCAAGCAGAAGCAAAAATTAATAAACAGATGGTGAGAGATGTAGATATTAACTATGATGTGGTCAACATGTTGTTGACTTAACAAAACAGATTGTTGATTTGGATGATGTATGTTCTTGGAACAAACTGGATACCATCTTATCTTCTGATGTTCTGTCAATATGGCCCAAATTGTTCAAAATGATGAGTTTGGAAAGCAGATGAACGTCTGAAGATTTGAGATGATAATAAATACAGATGCTATGAGATTTTCTCTCACATTATTTTTGACTGTGATATTACTTCACAGTGATGAAAGCGATGTGACTATTCCCCCTCCTAGCTGAGTCTATAACTGTCGTGAGTAGAGCGATTCACATTTCAAGGGTAAGCACCCCCTCCCCTAGTCAGAACAAAGGTTCCTATGTGTCCATGCACGCTGCGTGAGAGTTTCTCTCATCGCGCGACTATTGACGTTGGTCTTATGTTGAAACGGAACAGGAAAATTACTTCCGTTGTACGCGTTAGTATTTGTATTATGAGCACTTCCTGTTTCTGAAAATGTTATTGTGTTCAGAAACCTTGCTTTTTACGTAAATATTACTAGATATAATGCATGTGTGAGATTTTATTTTTTACATCTTCAGGACGGAAGTTATTTTTATGTACACTGCATATGTTGTTTTAAGTAGTAATTTGTGTCTTTAATAAACAGCTAATCATTTCATTTTGTCCGGCTCCATGGCTAAATGGTTAGCGTGCTGGAATTTGGTCACAGGGGACCAGGGTTTGATTCCCGGCAGGGTTGGGAGTTTTAACAATCCTTGGTTAATTTCACTGGCATGGGGGCAGGGTGTATGTGTCGTCTTCATCATCATTTCACCCTCATCACAACGCGCAGGTCGCCTACAGGGGTCAAATCAAAAGACCTGCACCTGGCGAGTTGAACATATCCTCGGACACTCCCGGCACTAAAAGCCATACTCAATTTCATTTCATTTTTACCTAAAATATATAAGGTAGAACTTGCATTTCATTTCAGTAGTAAATTTCAGCCTTACGCTCCACAAAACTGTGAAAAATGTCTTATTTATTTTAATGTGAGAGAAAGTCTCATGCACGACCACTCACGTTACATTTCACAGGTTAAAGTGCAGATTGGAAACTCACTCAGGAGTTGTCCACAGCTTGTGAATATATGACAGTTTGACAGCTACTGTTGTCAGGCTATGAATTGCCATTATTGCAATGGGAAACTTTTAGCTTTTAGCAATTCTTGGGCAATATCACATCTATGAAGTAGCAGAAGAGATTATTACCGTCAAGTTACAGTTATTCACTGAACATCTCTCTACCAAATTTTAAGGTTTACAAAGAAAGTGAGGTGCCAGAAAGTTATCATGCAGGAAGTCACTTACATGTCAGTATAACTGGACCAAACCAAGATCACACTTGCCAACATGAAATAAGCATGCCATCACTTTACCCTCTCTACTCAGACTGACATTTCTCCTCTCAAGATGAAGAGCCACAAACTCTGAAATTTACAATGGACTGTGTTGAGTGTAGCAACAGACAAAGGAGTAAAACAGAATGATGAAAATCTCTCATTTCATCTCCAAATGCTGTTACTAAATCTCAGCCTTCATCAGGGTATTTGCTTTCAGACATGCTGTACTGACAGTAATCTGGCAAATTTATTTAACTACTATAGGTTAAATTCTAATTGATATACAATTACCTGGAATGACACTTACAAGTGAAGTATTTGTGGCTCCTTCAAGCCAGATTGGTTCCTCTTTGATCTCTACTTTGATGTCCATTTCACTCTGCAAATGAAGTAGTTAGAAAGTGCTGAAGTTGTAAATTGCTTCCAATGACCTTGCACTGAAACATGAGACAGAAAATATATCATTATTAACATATTTATTGTTGATATTTAGGTTATTAATCCATTGAATAAGCAACAAGGTTGTGGTTTTAAATGGTGGTCATAGCTATATGACCTGAAGTTTTACATGACTGTCGATATTGTGATCGTAGCTTTAGGACATCCAGTTTCTCAGGTCTTTTGATACAGTGATCACAGCAAAAGGGCCCCTAGTTTTACAAAACTTTTGATATCATGATCTTAACTGTAAGACCTTAAGTTTCCTATTAATGATCTCATGATCATTGCTATATGACGTATAGTTTTACATAGAACCAAATCTATTGGGACATGACAGTTCTTTTAAAAAATCACACATGCTTAATCAGGATCAGACTGCTGAAAACTTCATGAAAATCCAGTCATTAGGTACCCTCTTATTCACTCTGAACACACGGGCCCATATCCTGGTTTGAAGCAGCTCTCCATGAGACACTATCCTCATTTCCACATAAGCATAATGTCCTACACATACTCCAATCTGTTTTGCCAGGCACCTACCCACCATTTTTATCCTCTGAACTCCCTTTCGAAACCAACTGAACAAGTTTCCATTGTCTTGAGATGTGTTCTATCAATGTTTTCATTCTTAGGGTCAAATTCTCCCAGATACTTCTCCTCTTATCATTACATTTAACCGAGTTTGATGTATCCTTTACAGTGTGCACCCTTATCGAAACTCAGATGCGGGTTTTTAGATGATGTCGATAAATTAATCAGAAGTACAGTAAAGGAAATAATTGGTTTACCAACGGATTGTCCAGATTGTATGCTCTGCAGCTCAAAAACAGTTTTTGGATTGGGCATTATGAGAGTATCATGGGAAGCTTTCCTTCAACACATTAACATCTGTAACAGACTGAACTCTGTCGTTGACCCACTTCTGGTACAAACAAGAAATTTTCAACAAAGAATAAAGGAAAGTCTGAGAAGCCTTGGCTTCGCTCCCGATGAACAACCTAAGGTACAGACTCTTCGGAAGAAACTGAGAGATCAACCGTTTGAAACATGGAAAAAACTACCACGCCGTGGAAAACGTGTCTCGCATTTTTCAGAATGGACACAATCAAACACCTGGATTACAACGAAGAAAGGGCTTTCACCTTCCCAATGGAATAATGCCATTAAAATGAACTGCAATGTGATAGCAGTCTGAAGCATTCCCGGTATATGCCAAGAAAACCGTTGCCGTCACTGCAATGAGACAGAAACCCTCCCTCGTGTTCTTGGTTTCTGCTCGAAAGAGGAACTATTGAGAAATAACAGGCACCATAGGGTCAGGAGCAGTATTGCAGAACTTCTCAAAAAATCTGGCAGATTTGAAGTCTTTGAAGAAGTGCACTGTATCTCTAGTGATGCATCCAGTAAACATGCAGACATTGTTGTGACTGACAGGAAGAGAAACATCGGCGTTGTAATTGATCCAACAATAAGGTTTAAGAGTAACGGTTCACAGGCCAAAGAAGTTGATTCTGAAAAGAAGAGACAATACGAACCCTGTTTTAAGTACTTTGAAGAAAAGTATAACATACCCGCCAGTTGCTGGGAAGTGATTGGGTTACTCTTCGGTGCGCAAGGATGTCACAAAATTTTCAATGAATTTCTTCCTTCGTTTTGGTATTCCCATTTTGTATCTAAAAGATATTTGTTTAGATGTTTTACGAGATTCTTTGGCAACGGTAAATCATCATTTGTATGGTATGTGTAAAGAAAAATAAAGTTTTCGTGATCGGGGATAGTTGTAGGGCTACAATACAGGATTTTCAAAATTAAAAAAATATATAAGGTCATTTTATCCTAAGATAAATAGTACAAAAATAGATAATTTTATGCTGTTACCATATGGTACCCCTTGTTCTAAGGCAGCTGTCCCTTGTGGATTCTCTCTCTCTCTCTCTCTCTCTCTCTCTCTCTACATATATATATTTCTTTATCTGTGACTCATTTTAACCAGAAGACAACTTTTAATAACACCACATTTTAAAGACTTCAATTCTGTTTCTTCTAGCACCAGTTATTATTCACTCTTTACTGAACTCCACACTGAATATAAAAATAATATTTAAGTATTTCAATCTGTTGAACTCAATATAAAAATGTCAAAAGCACTGCTATCAGCTCATTTTATGTTTGTACATGCAGGCAGCTTGTTTGTTACACCCACATCTGAGTGTAGAGATAGTTGCGAAGAAAACGACTACCTTGTTGCCGTAAGGACTATTCAAAGTCTGTTGCTACATAGGGTTTGATAAACATATACCTTCTGTTCGACAGACTGAAAAACTTAGAAGTTCTTTTGACCAAGTCAACACTCAAGAGCAAATCTTCCATGTTCTCAAGCCATAATTAGCGTCATTAAAATATCTTTCTCATACGAATTTCTATGCCAGAAGTGAAGAAATTCCTTTTCATAACACAGGACTACATAAAACTTCAGTATGCTCAATGGGTGAGAGTTCTATGCACAGGCCAGAAAGGAAAATCCTCTCTTGTTGTTCGTGCCTCACTCACTTGTTCTGACAATGGCTATTAACAAAGTACACTTTCTTAACTGATCTACAGATATCCTGACTGATGACACAAGCTAGGGGTGCTAGGTGGAGATCCTCGCATGTTAGATGATTGGTCTAGGTGTATCAGACATTTTGTTGTTCATCAGGCAGTAATGAAACCTGTTTGCTCTGAATTCTGGGAGTGATTTTAACCAATAGCTGGCTACATTGAAAAGGTGATATTTTACTACAAATGTAAAAGTGCTTATTACGATGGGTGGGTTGGTCCCTGTAATATGAGGTAACATTTGACTTGATAATGTGGGGGACAAAACTAAAATGTAACACTGGTTATTCTCTCAGTATATTACTGCTTTTAGCCAGAAGTCATTTTATACACTGGGAATTCAGGAAATATCTTGTGAAATACAGACAGCCTACTTTTATACCGTACATAAATAAAAAGGCAGGAGTCAATATTGGCAATCAACTGCATATAGCCCTTGTGAGATGCTAATATGGTACAGGAGAATCTCCAAAATAAAACTTATATACCAACAAATTATTCAAAAATGCAGGTTATCTTACAGACAACCTAAAAGGTACAATTCTCAAGATTTCAAACGTCGAACATTACTCCTAACATCTTTTGCAGCCTACCAGGATAAATATTCATTGTGTCCTTCTTAATTGAATACACAGATATATAACAAATCTATACAATAATTAAAATTATACACTAAATATTGTCATCTCTTTCCATATAATATACAATACAATCACTACTGATCTGCATTTAGGGCAGTCGCCCAGGTGGCAGATTCCCTATCTGTTGTTTTCCTAGCCTTTTCTTGAATGATTCCAAAGAAATTGGAAATTTATTGAACATCTCCCTCGGTAAGTTATTCCAATCCCTTACTCCCCTTCCTACAAATGAATATTAGCCCCAATTTGTGCTCTTGAATTCCAATTTTATCTTCATAATGTGATCTTTCCTACTTTTAAAGACACCATCCGTGGTTCATGTTTGTGAGTTACTGCAGTCACGTCCTAGTTCGTGAACCAAGGGCAATGGCTGAGTGGCCTAGTAAGTCATCCTGAGAGTCGGGATACCAGCTGCTATGGAATGGGAGTGGGCATCTCGGACATATTCTGAGTCATGGCCCTCCTTGTGCTCAGACGGCTAGGACTATACAATTCACCGGTGGTCCATAACCCGTTAGAGGAGAGATCCTCACTTGGACTATGCGCAAGTAGGGCAGCATCCTGCTTCATGAATTTACCGAGCTCAGAACATTTTAAGCAGGCCTCGGACCTACGGGAGTAATGGAGTCCCACTCTCATTTGACAAGCGAGGGACTCCTTGGAAACAACTTGGGTGAATAAAATGAAATACGATGGGGAGCTATCAATATTAATGGGGCTCATGGAAGAAAGAAAGTAGAACTGACTGAGTCAGCAAAGAGGATGCATGTGGATGTGCTAGGAGTAAGTGATATTCAGGTAAGGGGAGATAACAAGGAAGAGATAGGAGATAATAAAGTGTATTTGATGGGTGTAAAGATCGGGAAGGGCAGAGTCTGGGGTAGGGCTCTTTAACAGGAATAACATTGCACGCAACATAGTTTCTGTTAGGCACGTAAATGAGCGAATGATGTGGGTAGATTTGTCAATTGGAGGAATTAGGACTAGAATTGTCTCTGTGTAGTCACCATGTGATGGTGCAGATGAGGATGAAGTTGACAAGTTTTATGAAGCATTGAGTGACATCGTGGTCAGGGTCAACAGCAAGGATACAATAGTGCTAATGAGCGATTTCAATGCGAGAGTTGGGAATAGAACTGAAGGATATGAAAGGGTGATTGGTAAATGTGGGGAAGATATGGAAGCTAATGGGAATGGAAAGCGTTTGCTGGACTTCTGTGCTAGTATGGGTTTAGCTGTTACGAATACATTCTTCAAGCATAAGGCTATTCACCGCTACACATGGGAGGCTAGGGGTACCAGATCCATAATAGACTATATCTTAACAGACCTCGAATTCAGGAAATCTGTTAGGAATGTACGAATTTTCTGCAGATTTTTCAATGATACAGACCACTATCTGATCTGTAGTGAACTAAGTATCTCTAGGCCTAGGGTAGAGAAAGTGAAATCTGTCTGCAAACGAATAAGGATAGAAAATCTCCAGGACAAGGAATTTAGACAGAAGTACATGGATATGATCAGTGAGAAGTTTCAAACAGTAGACAGTAAGCAGGTTCAGAATATAGCAACTGAATGGGTGGCATACAGGGATGCTGTAGTAGAAACAGCAAGGGAATGCCTAGGAACAACTGTGTGTAAAGATGGGAAAAGGCGAACATCTTGGTGGAATGATGAAGTGAGAGCAGCCTGTAAATGTAAAAAGAGGGCTTATCAGAAATGGCTCCAAACAAGGGCCGAGGCAGACAGGGATTTGTACGTAGATGAAAGAAACAGGGTAAAACAAATAGTTATTGAATCGAAAAAGAAGTCGTGGAAAGATTTTGGTAACAACCTGAAAAGGCTAGGTCAAGCAGCAGGGAAACCATTCTGGACAGTAATAAAGAATCTTAGGAAGGGAGGGAAAACGGAAATGAGCAGTGTTTTGAGTAATTCAGGTGAACTCCTAATAGATCCCACGGAATCACTGAAGAACTGGAGCGAATATCCTGGTGGTGTTGCTAACAGCCAAGCTCATGGGGAGGAGGAAAATGATGTTGGTGAAATTATGCTTGAGGAAGTGGAAAGGATAGTAAATAAACTCCATTGTCATAAGGCAGCAGGAATAGGTAATTAGACCTGAAATGGTGAAGTATAGTGGGAAGGCAGGGAAGAAATGGCTACACAGAGTAGTAAGATTAGCATGGAGTGTTGGTAAGGTATCTTCAGATTGGACAAAAGCAGTAATTGCACCTATCTATAAGCAAGGGAACAGGAAGGATTGCAACAACTATCGAGGTATCTCATTGATTAGTATACCAGGCAAAATATTCACTGGCATCTTGAAAGGGAGGGTGTGATCAGTCATTGAGAGGAAGTTGGATGAAAACCAGTGTGGTTTCAGACCGCAGAGAGGCTGTCAGGATCAGATATTCAGTACGCGCCAGGTAATTGAAAAATGCTACGAGAGGAATAGGCAGTTGTGTTTATGTTTTGTAGATCTAGAGAAAGCTTATGACAGGGTACCAAGGGAAAAGGTGTTTGCCGTACTGGGGGACTATGGAATTAAAGGTAGATTATTAACATCAATCAAAGGCATTAATGTTGACAATTGGGCTTCAGTGAGAACTGATGGTAGAATGATTTCTTGGTTCAGGGTACTTACAGGGGTTAGACAAGGCTGTAATCTTTCACCTTTGCTGTTCGTAGTTTACATGGATCATCTGCTGAAATGTATAAAATGGCAGGGAGGGATTCAGTTAAGTAAAAATGTCTTAAGCAGTCTGGCCTATGCTGACGACTTGGTCTTAATGGCAGATTGTGCCGAAAGCCTGCAGTGTAAAATCCTGGAACTTGAAAATAGGTGCAATGAGTATGATATGAAAATTAGCCTCTCGAAGACTAAATTGATATCAGTAGGTAAGAAATTCAACAGAACTGAATGTTAGATTGGTGATACAAGGCTAGAACAGTCGATAATTTCAAGTATTTAGGTTGTGTGTTCTCCCGGGATGGTAATACAGTAAGTGAAATTGAATCAAGGTGTCGTAAAACTAATACAGTGAGCTCGCAGTGGCGATCAACAGTATTCTGTAAGAAGGAAGTCAGCTCCCAGACGAAACTATCTTTACATCGGTCTGTTTTCAGACCAACTTTGCTGTATGGGAGCAAAAGCTGGGTGGACTCAGGATATCTTATTCATAAGTTAGAAGTAACAGACATGAAAGTAGCAAGAATGATTGCTGGTACAAACAGGTGAAAACAATGGCAGGATGGTACTCGGAATGAGGAGATAAAGGCTAATTTAGGAATGAACTCGAGGGATGATGCTGAACGCATAAACAGGCTTCAGTGGTGGGGTCAGCTGAGGCGAATGGAGGAGTATAGGTTACCTAGAAGAATAATGGACTCTGCTATGGAGGGTAAGAGAAGTAGAGGTAGAGCAAAACGATGATGGTTAGACTCGGTTTCTAATGATTTAAAGATAAGAGGTATAGAACTAACGGCCACAACACTAGTTGCAAAGCGAGGATTGTGGCGACGTTTTGTCAATTCACAGAGGCTTGCAGACTGAACGTTGAAAGGCATACCAGTCTATAATGATAATGTATGTATGTATGTATGATCCAGACTTATTCGTCTACTGATGTCCTCCCACGCCAACTCTCCAATGACAGCTTGGAACATACCACATAGTTAAGCAGCTCGTCTCCTTTCTCCCAAATATTCCCAGCCCAACTTTACAACATTTTTGTAACGCTACTCTTTTGTCGGAAATTGCCCAGAACAAATCGAGCTGCCTTTCTTTGGATTTTTTCCAGTTCCTGAACCAAGTAATCCCCGTAAGGGTCCCATACACTGGAACCGTACACTAGTTGGGGTCTCACGAGAGACAAATATGCTCTCTCCTTTACATCCTTACTACAACCCCTAAATACTCTCATAACCATGTGCAGAGATCTGTACCCTTTATTTACAATTCATTTATGTGATTACCCCAAGATATTTCCTTATAATAATACCTAGGTATTTACAATGATCCCCAAATGGAACTTCCACCCCATCAACGCAGTAATTAAAACTGAGAGGACTTTTCCTATTTGTGAAACTCACAACCTGACTGTTATCCCCGTTTATCAACATACCATTGCCTACTGTCCATCTCATAACATTATCAAGGTCATTTTGCAGTAGCTCACAATCTTGTAACTTATTTATTACTCTGTACAGAATAACATCTGCAAAAAGCCATATCTCTGATTCAACTTCTTTACACATATCATTGATATATATATATATATATATGAAAACAAAGGTCCAATAATACTGCCTTGGGGAATTCCCCTCTTAATTTTTACAGGGACAGATAAAGCTTTCCCTACTCTAATTCCATGAGTTCTATTTTCTAGAAACTGAGCAACTCATTCAGTCACTCTTTTGTCAAGTCCAATTGCACTCATTTTTGCCAGTAGTCTCCCATGATCTACCCTATCAAATGCCTCAGACGGGTCAATCGTGATACAGTCCATTTGACCTCCTGAATCCAGGATATCTGCTACATCTTGTTGGAATCCTGCAAGTTGGGCTTCAGTGGAATACCCATTCCTAAACCCAAACTGCCTTCTATCAAACCAGTTATTAATTTTGCAAACATATCTTATATAATCAGAAAGAATGCTTTCCCAAAGCTTACATACAATGCATGTCAAACTGATTGGCCTGTAATTTCCAGCTTTATGTCTATCACCCTTTCCTTTATATACAGGGGCTACTATAGCAACTCTCCATTCATTTGGTAAAGTTATTTCATGCAAACAATAATCAAGCAAGTACTTCAGATATGGTACTATACTATATCCCAACCCATTGTCTTTAGTATATCCCCCAAAACCTTATTCATTCCAGCTGCTCTTCTAGTTTTCAACTTTTGTATCTTACTGTAAATGTCATTGCTGTCATAGGTAAATTTTAATACTTCTTTAGTATTAGTCACCTCCTCTATCTGGACTTTATCCTTGTAACCAACAATCTTTACATACCGCTGGCTGAATACTTCTGCCTTTTGAAGATGCTCATTCATTAATGATTCCTGGAATGTCCTCCTTGGAACCTGTTTCTGCTTTAAAGTACCTATACATACTCTTCCATTTTTCATTAAAATTTGTATGACCACCAATTATGCTTGCCATCATGTTATCCTTAGCTGACTTCATTGCTAGATTCAATTTCCTAGTAAGTTCCTTCAATATCTCCTTACTTCCACAGCCATTTCTAACTATTTCCTTCCAACCTGCACCTCCTTCCTAGTCTCTTTACTTCCCTGTTATAATATAGTGGATCTTTACCACTCCTTACCACCTTTAAAGGTATAAACCTATTTTCACATTCCTCAACAATTGCTTTAAACTCATCCCAGAGTCTGTTTACATTTTTTATTTACTGTTTTCCACCGATCATAGTTACTTACTAAAAACTCCCTCATGCCTGTTTTATTAGCCATATGGTATTGTCTAACAGTCCTAATTTTAATCTCTTCCTTTCTTTCACATTTATTTTTAAAAACGCATAAACAGCTTCGTGATCACTAATACCATCTATTACTTTGGTTTCTCTACAGAGCTCATATGGTTTTACCAGCACCACCTCCAGAATATTCTTCTCTCCAGTTGGTTCCATCACTTTCTGAATCAGGTGCCCTTCCCGTATTAACTTATTTGCCATTGCTTGGTCATGATTCCTGTCGTTCGCATTACCTTCCCAATTGACATTTGGTAAATTGAGATCACCGCTACAATCACGTTTCTTTCCTTACCGTTTTCCACATAGTTGATTATCTTATCAAATAATTCTGAAGCAGTTTAAGCGCTACCCTTCCCCGATCTGTACACTCCAAAGACATCAAGTTGCCTATTATCTTTACAGATGAGCCTTACCCCTGTTTGTCATCTTTAACTTTTTCATAGCTTACAAATTCTACTTTCACAAGAATTAATACTCCCCCTCCTACCATTCCTATCCTATCTCAACGATACACCCTCCAGTGCCGTGAGAAAATGTCTGCATCCATTATATCATTTCTCAGCCATGATTCAACTCCTATTACAATATCTGGCAAGTATATATCTATTGAATTACATAATTCTTTCCTTTCCTTTCTTTACAATACTTCTACAGTTAGCACTAACAGTTTTATGCCATCCCTACTTGATTTACAGTTCCCCGTTCCCTTAACACTGCTCCCTAGGCCACCCTGTTTCCCTGAATGTACCTCCCTATAACCCTTCTAAACAAATTTCCTATTTTATATGTAGCACTGCGGTTTAAGTGAAGGCCATCTGAGCGCAGATCCCTATATCCTACCAACCCATTAGAATCTAGAAATTTCATTCCCAGTTTCCCACATACCCACTCCATAGTCTGATTTAAATCCCCAATCACCTTGCAGTCAATATCCCTCCTACACAGTATTCCACTGATACCAATCTCTGCTTCCTTAAACTTCACCTGTGCTGCATTTACCAGATCCCACACATCCCCAACTATGTTGGTACTTATACCTGCTTGTCTTACGTTGTTAGTACCAACGTGAAACACTGCCACCTTCTCCTTTCCTCCCTCCTCCTCCTCTTCTACTTTCCTCAACATCTGCCTCAACCTAATTCCTGGAAACACTCCACCCTGGTACGCTTTCCTCCACTCACTTTCCCGACATGTCTAACGATGGAATCCCCCAAAATTATCATCGTCAATTATTCACACTTCAGAAAAATTCCATACAGTTGAACTTGGATATGCATTGTAACAAGACACGAGGCTATAATTTTCCAAAATGAAGCTAGTTATGTGGGTATAAAAGTTTAATGCTTAACCAAAAAACAAAATCGTGCACAGTAGGCTATGCTATATATCTGTTGTGATCTAAAAGCTTTATAAGTTGAGAACACAGTGTAAAATGATAGAAACGAATTCATTAATTAAGGGAAGTAACACAATTAACAGGCACCTTATAAACCTACTGCAACATAGTAACTACATACCTTCCACTTCGAAACCAAACCGGATATTGTGATGTAGGTGAATAACCTGGTATCACGTAAATCAAACACTTGATGAACAAATTTGATTTGTATCAGAACAGGGTGACCACCTCCAGAGTACGCGGACACTTAGTGAAAGAAAGCACAGAGTACGATACATCTACAATGTCCCGCTATGTCTAGCCTACGTCGACTACTACAAAGTAGTGATGTGCGCGAGTGATGCCTGGAATCGCGATACTCGACTCTTTCGAGTTCAGGCTCGGGCTCGTTTCGCTTGCGAAGACTCGATGACAGCGTGACGTCACGTTCGCTCTCTCCCGCTCTTGGATGAATGGAGCATGCAGTACAAGTGGTCGCTGAGGTTTTATGGGATTGCGGTAGACCGGTACGATATAAATATTCTTAATGAGTGATCAAAAAAAATATTCTGAATTTTATGATGGCTTGCGAAAAATAATACTACAACTATATACGCATATTAAAGTATGAAAATATCCGTTCACGGCGTTTCTCACCCACTCCACTGAATATGCCCTATATTCTAATAATGATAGCATAGCTTATCTGGCCTTCAGCCCAACTTGGCAGGTTCGATACTGGTTTAGTCCGGTGGTATTTGAAGGTGCTCAGATACGTCAGCCTCGTGTCGGTAGAATTGCTGGCACATGAAAGAACTCCTGAGTGACTAAATTCCTTCACCTCGGTATTTCCGAAAACCATAAAAATGTACGTAGTTGGACGTAAAACTCATAACATTATTATTATTATTATTATTATTATTATTATTATTTAAAATCACTGTCACGGTGTCCGGCTCCATGGCTAAATTGTTAGAGTGTTGGCCTTTGGTCACAGGGGCCCGGGTTCGATTCCCGGCAGGGTCGGGAATTTTAACCATCATTGGTTAATTTTCCTGGCACGGGGCTGGGTGTATGTGTTGCTTCATTATCATTTCATCCTCATCACGACGCGCAGGTCGCCTACGGGAATCAAATCAAAAGACCTGCACCCGGCGAGCCAAACCCGTCTTGGGATCTCCCTGCACTAAAAGCCATACGCCATTTCATTTTTTTCACTGTCACGGTATGCCTACAATCATCCGAGGGGACAGGTGAATAGTTTATACTTACATCATACTTTCGGCAGATATAATGTATAATTAGGCGTCCAGAATATGATGTATGTACACGAAGCAAATCATCAGACAGATCGTCATTCTGTTCTAGGTAAACAATGAACGCAATGAACAAAATACACCCTCCGTTTTGACGTTTATCATTGCAACACATGACTGCAAAGGAACAAAACCGAGTGTAGTCTTCAGAAGTTGAGCGAAGGTCGAAGAATAGCAGCGGGATGTAAGCAGTACTTTTTTTTTTGCACCGACACAGATGGGTCGTAAGGCGACGATGGGATAGGAGAGGCCTAGGAAGTGGAAGGAAGCGGCTGTGGCCTTAATTAAGGTACAGCCCCGGTATTTGCCTGGTGTGAAAATGGGAACTCACGGAAAACCATCCTCAGGGCTGCCGACAGTGGGATTCGAACCCACTATCTCCCGGATGCAAGCTCACAGCCGCGCGCCCCTACCCGAACTGCGTGTTTCTGTGGTGATTTGTAGTGTAGTGTGTTGTGTGAATATGAAAAGGAGTGTGTTGGGACGGACACAAATACCCAGTCCCCGAGCCAGGAGAATTAATCAGAAGCCCGGACCCTCTGATCCGAAGGCCAGTACTCTGACCATTCAGCCAACGAGTTGGACAATAACAATAAGTGATACTACAGCATCAAGACTCTGGAATACACTCCCAATGGACATTCGGCACCTTACTTCCTCTCATAAATTCAAATCTGCCTGCAGAAAGTTTTTCCTGGTAACATAAAACTGAGTTGTGTGAGTCATTGTGTGTATGTTGTGTGAATGGGTTTTCTTCATTTATTATTATTATTATTATTATTATTAATTATCACATTAATTGCTGTACTGATATGTAGGCCTAACTTACCGGTAGTCTTAGAATTATCTGTCTGTAGTATTATTTCTTTTTAGAATTTCTGTGTCTTACTTTTATGTCTACATTTTTAAATTCTGTTTATAGTGGTTAAGTGTAAGAGAGGGCAGTGAGCCCTAACTTCGCCACAAATGTACGTCAGGAATAAATAACATACTTACATACATTATCATTATAGACTGTTATGCCTTTCAGCTTTCAGTCTGCAAGCCTCTGAGAATTTACTAAACGTCGCCACAATCCTCGATTTGCAACTAGTGTTGTGGCCTAATTTAGTTCTATACCTCTTATCTTTAAATCATTAGAAACAGAGTCTAACCTTCGTCGTCTTGGTCTCCCTGTACTTCTCTTACCCTCCATAACAGAGTCCATTATTCTCCTAGGTAACCTATCCTCCTCCATTCACCTCACATGACCCCACCACCGAAGCCGGTTTATGCGTACAGCTTCATCCATCGAGTTCATTCCTAAATTAGCCTTTATCTCCTCATTCCGAGTTCCCTCCTGCCATTGTTCCCACCTATTTGTACCAGCAATCATTCTTGCTACTTTCATGTCTGTTACTTCTAACTTATGAATAAGATATCCTGAGTCCACCCAGCTTTCGCTCCCGTAAAGCAAAGTTGGTCTGAAAACAGACCGATGTAAAGATAGTTTCGTCTGGGAGCTGACTTCCTTCTTACAGAATACTGCTGATCGCAACTGCGAGCTCACTGCATTAGCTTTACTACACCTTGATTCAATCTCACTTACTATATTAATATCCTGGGAAAAAACACAACCTAAATACTTGAAATTATCGACCTGTTCTAGGTTTGTATCACCAATCTGACATTCAATTCTGTTGGATTTCTTACCTACTGACATCAATTTAGTCTTCAAGAGGCTAATTTTCATACCATACTCATTGCACCTATTTTCAAGTTCCAAGATGTTAGACTGCAGGCTTTCGGCACAGTCTGCCTTTAAGACCAATTCGTCAGCATAGGCCAAACTGCTTACTACATTTCCACCTAACTGAATCCCTCCCTGCCATTTTATACCTTTCAGCAGATGATCCATGTAAACTACGAACAGCAAAGGTGAAAGATTACAGCCTTGTCTAACCCCTGTAAGTACCCTGAACCAAGAACTCATTCTACCATCAATTCTCACTGAAACCCAATTGTCAATATAAATGCCTTTGATTGATTTTAATAATCTACCTTTAATTCCATAGTCCCCCAGTATAGTGAACATCTTTTCCCTCGGGACCCTGTCATATGCTTTCTCTAGATCTACGAAACATAAACACAACTGCCTATTCCTCTCGTAGCATTTTTCAATTACCTGGCGCATACTGAATATCTGATACTGACAGCCTCTCTATGGTCTGAAACCACACTGGTTTTCATCCAACTTCCTCTCAATGACTGATCGCACCCTCCCTTCCAAGATGCCTGTGAATACTTTGCCTGGTATACTAATCAATGAGATACCTCGATAGTTGTTGCAATCCTTCCTGTTCCCTTGCTTATAGATAGGTGTAATTACTGCTTTTGTCCAATCTGAAGGTACCTTACCAACACTCCACGGTAATTTGACTACTCTATGAAGCCATTTCATCCCTGCCTTCCCACTATACTTCACCATTTCAGTTCTAATTTCATCCATTCCCGCTGCCTTATGACAATGGAGTTTATTTACTATCCTTTCCACTTCCTTAAGCATAATTTCACCAACATCATTTTCCTCCTCCCCATGAGCTTGACTGTTTGCAACACCACCATGATGATTTCCTTTTACATTGAGAAGATGTTCAAAATATTCCCTCCACCTCTCCAGTGATTCCCTGGGATCTGTTATGAGTTCACCTGAATTACTCAAAACACTGTTCATTTCCTTTTTCCCTCCCTTCCTAAGATTCTTTATTACTGTCCAGAAAGGTTTCCCTGCTGCTTGACCTAGCCTTTCCAGGTTATTACCAAAATCTTCCCATGACTTCTTTTTGGATTCTACAACTATTTGTTTCGCTCTGTTTCTTTCATCTACGTACAAATCCCTGTCTGCCTCGGCCCTTGTTTGGAGCCATTTCTGATAAGCCTTCTTTTTACGTTTACAGGCTGCTCTCACTTCATCATTCCACCAAGATGTTCGCCTTTTCCCATCTTTACACACAGTTGTTCCTAGGCATTCCCTTGCTGTTTCTACTACAGCATCCCTGTATGCCACCCATTCAGTTGCTATATTCTGAACCTGCTTACTGTCTACTGTTTGAAACTTCTCACTGATCATATCCATGTACTTCTGTCTAAATTCCTTGTCCTGGAGATTTTCTATCCTTATTCGTTTGCAGACAGATTTCACTTTCTCTACCCTAGGCCTAGAGATACTTAGTTCACTACAGATCAGATAGTGGTCTGTATCATTGAAAAATCTGCAGAAAATTCGTACATTCCTAACAGATTTCCTGAATTCGAGGTCTGTTAAGATATAGTCTATTATGGATCTGGTACCCCTAGCCTCCCATGTGTAGCGGTGAATAGCCTTATGCTTGAAGAATGTATTCGTAACAGCTAAACCCATACTAGCACAGAAGTCCAGCAAACGCTTTCCATTCCCATTAGCTTCCATATCTTCCCCACATTTACCAATCACCCTTTCGTATCCTTCAGTTCTATTCCCAGCTCTCGCATTGAAATCGCCCATTAGCACTATTCTATCCTTGCTGTTGACCCTGACCACGATGTCACTCAATGCTTCATAAAACTTGTCAACTTCATCCTCATCTGCAACCTCATATGGTGAATACACGGACACAATCCTTGCCCTAATTCCTCCCACTGACAAATCTACCCACATCATTCACTCACTTACGTGCCTAACAGAAACTATGTTGCGTGCAATGGTATTCCTGATAAAGAGCCCCACCCCAGACTCTGCCCTTCCCTTTCTAACACCCGTCAAGTACACTTTATAATCTCCTATCTCTTCCTCCTTATCTCCCCTTACCCGAATATCACTTACTCCTAGCACATCCACATGCATCCTCTTTGCTGACTCAGCAAGTTCTACCTTCTTTCTTCCATAAGCCCCATTAATATTGATAGCTCCCCATCGAATTCCATTTCGTTCGCCAAGTTGTTTCCAAGGAGTCCCTCGCCTGTCAAATGGGAGTGGGACTCCATTACTCCCATAGGTCCGAGGCTTGCTTAAAGTGTTCTGAGCTCGGTAAATTCATGAAGCAGGATGCTGCCCTACTTGCACATAGTCCAAGTGAGGATCTCTCCTCTAACGGGTTATGGACCACCGGTGAATTGTGTAGTCCTAGCCGCCTGAGCACAAGGAGGGCCACGACTCAGAATATGTCCGAGATGCCCACTCCCATTCCATAGCAACTGGTATCCCGACTCTCAGGACCACTTACTAGGCCACTCAGCCGTTGCCCATGGTTCACGAACTAGGACGTGACTACAGTAACCCACAAACATGAACCATAGGAATAAATAAATAAATAAATAAATAAATAAATAAATAAATAAATAAATAAATAAATAAATAAATAAATAAATAAATAAATAAATAAATGTTTCTGAACGCCCTACACAAGTACCTTTGCAATAAATTCTCTGGCAGTAATATTGCCATTATTTCGCACAATATTATTACACGTTTTCCTACAAGGGCGTCGCGGGAATAATATTTCATAGCTATCATCAAATCCCTGGTGGCTACTTCCAGGCTGCATAATAATAATAATAATAATAATAATAATAATAATAATAATAATAATAATAATAATAATAAAAACGCTGCCGTTATCGACATTAGAAAAGGTCCCCACCACAGTGTGGAAATTGTCCCCATCCCACGCTCATCTTCGGTCCTACGTGTCTATCTTTCAAGTTGACGGTTTGTTAGTAAGTCATAAATATTTTGCCTTTGATGATAACAATTATCGTAACAGTCAAATTATTGACGACCGATGACTCAATAAAATCAATCATCAGCAGCAAACATATTGCAATTCACGTATGTTGGGTATTCAGCCCGAAGGCTGGTTTGATCCTCTGCAACTCCACCAACAGCTGTCATAAATAGCCTAGGCGTCACTGACGAGGCGTACTAGGGAAATGAGGAGTGAGGTAGTTTCCCGTTACTTTCCTCGCCGAGCCAGCCGTTGCTATTACATATCAGTCTGCCAAGCCCACTGAAATGCATGCACCAACCGACCCTATGAGCGATATTTTCACACCATTCATAACAGGGACTGGCTGCATAAGCAATGGTATTACTAGCATCACTCATACCTCAGTCACTTTCATATTGTCAAAGCCAAGGATGAGAATGAGACAGGTAGATGAAAGTAACAAATTTGATATAGCCCATACCAGAAGACATAGTGCACTGTAAACACTACATCTCACCAGCAAAGACATCACAAAAATATTCTGTGGGTGACCCTGGATGCCGTGGAATCCAGTACAATAGATTATAGTACTAAGGCATGTCCACAGATAGCGACACTAGTGTGCTTGGACTCGAGTGTACGGATTCTGAGAGCACATTACTCGATTCTACTCGATTCCGTCGCTAGCCCATCACTACTACAAAGCATTCCGTCCTTACTAGTAGTGTTGGGTCGCTCAGGAGCGAGTCGTTCCTGGTGAACGACTCTTTTTGTGAAGCAATTCCCCGCTCGCTCCTTTCAAAAGAGCGGAACGTTCAAACAAAACACTCGAGTAGTATAATAGGACAGTTCTACCGCCACCACCCCCACCGGCTCCCAGAGGCCTCCTCCACCACCACCACAGCCAGAGGCCTCCCAGGGGCCTCCTCCACCACCACCACAGCCAGAGGCCTCCCAGAGGTCTCCTCCACCACCCACGGGAAATTTGAATTTGTAAACAAAGCCACGTGCTTTTTGACAGCTATCATCGACAACAACGCATCGCTAACCTCAGTACTGCCATCTTGACAGGCCTAAACCTCTGTAGTACCAACTTAACCTAACTAGCGCGAAGTAAACAAATCCACGTGTTTTTTGACAGCCACGTGCTTTTTGACAGACAACGCATCGCTAACCTCAGTACTGCCATCTTGACAGGCCTAAACCTCAGTAGTACCAACTTAACCTAAATAGCGTGAGATAAACAAATCCACGTGCTTTTTTGACAGCTGTCATCCGCCATCTTTAAATTACAGAGCACCGTGCTGCCCTCTTTATCGCAGTAGCTGCAAATTCGTCACCTGTGATCCGCAGTGCTGCCATCTTGGCGGGCCTAAACCTTAGTGCTACCAACATAACCTCACTAGCGTGAGATAAACAAATCCACGTGCTTTTTGACAGCTGTCACCAGCCATCTTTAATCTATAGAGCACAGTGCTGCCCTCTTTAGCTACTTACCTTTGAAATGTGGTACGTCACAGCTGTCATCCGCCATCTTGCATCGCAAACCTCAGTGCTGCCCTCTTTAGCTAGATACCTTTGAAATGCGGTGGCGGCAAATTCCACGTGCTCTTGTTTGGAAACAAAGCCACGTGCTTTTTCGACAGCTGTCATCCGCCATCTTTAATGAACAGAGCACCGTGTTGCCCTCATGCGGGCAATTTCGTCAGTTGTCATCCGCCATCTTTAATGAACAGAGCACCGTGCTGCCCTCATGCGGGACAATTTCGCTAGCTGTCATCCGCCATCTTTAATGAACAGAGCAGCGTGCTGCCCTCATTTGGGGCAATTTCGTTAGCTGTCATCCGCCATCTTTAATGAACAGAGCACCGTGCTGCCCTCATGCGGGACAATTTCGCTAGCTGTCATCCGCCATCTTTAATGAACAGAGCACTGTGCTGCCCTCATGCGGGGCAATTTCGTTAGCTGTCATCCGCTATCTTTTAATGAACAGAGCACCGTGCTGCCATCTTTAGTTGACATGTGGTGGCAGCAAGTTCTACATCCACAATTTGAGAGCACCGTGACGTACTCTTCGTTGTGGCGGACAATTTAAGAAAAAGAACATGTCAAGGAATACCTTTGTTCTAAAAGAAAACAAGACTACGGTTCTGAATGGCTTGCGTAAGATAGCGATTGTTATAGCCTCCTTTTCCCTGCTCTGTTAAGGCATAGCTTTATTGAACATACAACGCGATTCTCTTTCTATATAATAATTTCATGTAGCTATTTCTAGCCAAGTGCAGTCTGAAATAAATCCTAGTCTTGTTACATCAGGAAGGGTAACTGGCTAAATCCTGGTCTTTCAGCGTCAGGAAGGGCAACCGGCTGTAAAACAGATTCTCGCGTCAGGAAGGGCATCTGGCCGTAAAATAGGTTCTTACAATTTGAAATCTCATGTAAAAACAGGAGGAGAGCAGCGGCTAGCTGCTTCCTAGTGCATTTCAGGTGTTATGCCTTGCGAGTAGCTATGTACTAGCAGCGGATTTAGAATAAGCAGACTCTAGAACGAGAAAAAATATCTGGGATGTGTTTTTGAAGCATGCCTATACACACGCACGCACGCAAGCTGTATCCGGCTAGCCAGCTCCTACCTGGAATGCGTTTGCCTCAGCAGGGTACGAAGTCCGCTACACGCGTACAGTTCGCATTAAAATTATTAGCAGCTTCTCGAGCTGAGCTCAAACCTTCCCGTTTAATCATAGTACAAATACGTCTGCTTGTAGAACTTGTATATTTCGGTACCTCAGCGTTTCGTGTTGTTGCTAACAGGTAGGGGGTACTGTGGATGTAGACTTAGCTTAACTCATGACAATGTCCGACCTCAGTAGGTTGAATCTGTGTTTCTTCCGAACATCGTAACATTTAGCTAATTTCTATTGATGACGAGGTCGTTAGTTTTGTCCTGGCATTGCTTCTACTTACTTGTGCCAGGATCCTCACTTTCACATATCTACTCTAGGATTAGAAGGTGTAGACATGACAGAGGTTAATCTTGTAATTTCAAACTTACAGCAATGTCTGACCTCTATATGTTGAAACTTAGTTTTTTCCTCAAACATTACAATCACGTGCTAACTTTCTAAGGCTCGATCCACTGCAGAACACTTAAATTCTAACACCTCGGCATCAACAGCAGGTTTGATCCCGGCTTAAATACGTCAGCCTGCAGAACTCAGCGTAAGGCACTCAGGAGAGATCTTGTTGCATAAATATTTCGCTCCGACTGTACCGCAAACGTCTGCAATTCTTGATATCCGCTTGGTAACAAGGAGCATATTTACTCACTGCAGTCTGTGTGAAGCGCTCACAGTTCTCTGTACGCGTTTATTACGTGCACATCTCCCGTCTAAGTACTGTCTGCTGTGAATATTATTCTTCAGCCTTTATCTTAAGGTAAGCTAGAACTGTTAGTTCCTGTTTGCAAAGCAAATTCTACGCTAGGTAATAGACATCTACATTCATATATGTTTGTTCTTTTCTTTTTAGGTACAACTAGAATATTATCATTCGAGTTACAGGCTTGAGAGTACGCATTTTATTCATCCGAGTAACAGTCTGCAGCACGTGCATTTTTTAAGGTATGTTTTCGAACTTTGAGTTGTAAGTATTGTGATGTGAAAATGGGAACTAATATTTACTGGACATAACTGAATTATAACATCAAAGCATCTAAGAGTATTTATTTATTCATCTGTCATGTCGACTTGTGTATCGAGCCGTTATCAATATTATCGGCCATTGTTGGAACTGTTATCTAACTGTGGAGGTTACCAGACAAATTTAATTCAAGTTATTTATCCATTATTGTCACGCATTTGACTGGACTATGTGATGCGCTGAATTATCATTTGTAACTTATGCGCACCTTCGCGGTGCACGCGTTGAATTGTGGGACGAATGGCTACTCGCCCAGCTCAGAGTGTGAGCTCAGTAGACGGCAGTAGTCTGCTCGCCGCTACACTCCAAGATGGCTGTGTTATGTGAAGCTCCCAAGTGGACGGCTTGGCAAGAACGGAAAGCGATTATAATGGACCTTGACTCTGGCGGTTAAGTGATGATGTTAGGGCTAGGCCCTGTTATTCTTTTGAAAGTTATCCAGAGTGCTCCAACCTTAATATTTTCTTAATGTAACATGTAAACTTGGTGCTATGAGTTAACCGTTATCGGTATGAAAAGTTTTAAGTGTCTTGTAAGTTGGACTTACTCCAAGTAAGTACTGAAAATTACAATTTATTGAAGGGATCCCGTTCGTTCAGACACTAGAGTGAGTAATTTCATCGTGGACATGACCAACATTATAAACGCAACTTTTGGTATAGTGTAACCTTGTAAGCAAAATTTGATATATATTTGAACTGAATCCGTTGGAAAAAGAAAATTAATGTAATGTAGGGAGCTCGGGATCGCTAGTTATGCATCTATGAGGTGGTATTTTGTGTAAGTGATTTTATCTTACGGTTTTGTCGGTGTGCATTATTGCCTACTGTTTTTCTTGATGTTCATAATGTTGATGAATATTATTATTATTATTATTACTTTTATTCTTTTGTAATTCATTTCGGTGCGGGTTTTCTCCCTTAATTTTTTCCTGGTTGGTGGTATTTGCTGTCTGATTTTGTCCTATTGCCTTCGTGGCTGATTATTTGTACGTGATTATTATCGCATTGTTACGGGCGTTAATTAATGACACCTCATATTCGCATCGTAGCGCAATCCAGGGCCCCCTCTATTCTAAAGTATGTAAGCCGCAGGGCAATTGGTTAACTAAAGCTAATGTAAACTGGTACTATCGCCTCTTGGATAAAGAATAATAATTATTATTATTTTTAATAATTTAAAATCTTAAAATTGAAATTTTAAAATATATTTTAATCTTTATGTATGTAAGGTAATGAGTTAGTAATGAATTTTCAAACCTTAATTTTGGTGGAAGCCTAGGTTAATGTGAGCTTCATTTCATCTTAATTTCAACTTTATTTTAAAATACTGTTTCTCTCATTTAGTTTAATTGCATTTTAAATTTTTGGAAAAAGATATATATATATTTATTGTTCTTATTTTATACCATTTTCAAATTACATTTAGTAAATTTTCTTCATTTTAAATTTATCTTGTGTGTCATTTAGTAGCTAGCAATATTTACCTGGATGTAAGCTCCTGGCCTTTTTATTCTCACTTTTGCCCTCCACGCTTCATATTTTATGCTACTGCCCTTACGGTAAGTATTGTGCTTGTTTTCTTCTTGATGTTTGTGCTTTTCTTTTGGATGTTTTGTTTACTAATTGGTAAGGTTACAGTAGTGCTTGGTAGCTTTCGCCGTGGTTGTTGTTGTTGTCCTAACAACTTGATAAGTTGCCCGGGTCAGTGTTGCTGGCTGCTAAAAGTGACCAACCTTTTAAACTTAAAAATTGTAAAACTGAAATGGATCCAAGTAATTGTGCTTAATATGTGTTTCATGTCTGATCAAGACTTGCTTGTCGCTGCCTTCTTGACCTTGGAGTATGGCGTGGCTCTGTATCTGTGCACTTGCTGCTTGTTTTGTTTACCATGTTCCGTGGTCATGGAATCCTGTTGGTTTTGGGGTCTGCTTATTCTATACCTGCCATATAGGGGTAAGTTGAAGACCATTCTCACTTTTATTAATAATTAATTTGAAATATTTACTTAATCTGCTTTCTGATTTAAATAATTGAAAGTTTCTTCCACATTTTACCTGAAGGATGTGATGTTCTTTGACCTTATTATCTGCAGCTTCTTGGTATACTATAGGTCTTGCTGGAATTGCTGTGCCTGTCCTTGGTGGGATTTACTTGGATTAATTTGTGTTGGGTTTTGGAACTGCTGTTGTGACCCTGATTTAAATTCTAAGTGATGTTTTTATTCCAGTTTCATCCATGGTCCAGAGGGTGTGGTATGAAATTTTATTGTAATAAAATTTTCTCTTGCAGTGACTGTGCACCCACCTCGCTGTTTGGCCTGAACATGTGAAATTGATTTACAATCTTGACCCATGGTGACTCTCTCCTTCCATTTTATTTTACTGTCCTGCCTTGTCCAGGTTACGATGTGTCATGTGTTATTATTCTGAGTTTATTTAATGTGGTGAGTTCTCATGTGTTGATAATTCTTGCTTGTGTATATTGGTTCGTATCTGGGTCATGTGCTGTGGGATTTCTTCCTATTTTACCTTGTGTGGTCTTGTGCATGTTCCTGTTCTTGATATGGTATGGTGTATTGATGGGAATCTCACTTGGATTTGTTGTGTTTAATGCTATTAGTGTAACCTTGAGCAGTGTTCTTGTTGTCATGTGCTCTGAAATGAGTGTTCTGATTGAACGGTGATAGGCTACGTCTGTATGGTTCATCTGAGATGGTATTATCTTTTTAATTTGATGTGTCCATGTCAGGTAGCTCTGTCAGTTCTGTTGTGGAGTGATTAATTTCAGTACCTGATGTTATTTATGTCTTAGTCCTTTTGGTACTACTCATCACCTTTTATTCACCTTTTCTGCTGTGTGCATGTACTTCACTCATGTGGTCTTGTTGTAATGAGGTGTGGTCTTAATTTATTTGTAAATTTGTGATTTCCTTGACCTGGTTAATTGTGGTCATTGTGTATTAGCTTCTTCCCCTTGCATATTTTCTGTCAGGTGTCTGTGTACTAAACTCTTGCTCTGGGTTTCATTCTCTGCTGCTCATTATGTGTGACTAGTGTCACGCATGTGTGTGATCTTCTGGTGCTGGTTAATGATATCAGTTTTGGCCATGTGCTTGAGTGAATTTTCATTCTTCCTGATTTTTCATTGCTAGTCCTGGTTGGTTGCTGCAAGTGTTGATTCTTAGTTGCCCTTGTCAGTTGTCGTTATATCTGTGTGTTGTTACTGGTACTTCATGGCGGTTGTGTGGGTTCATTTCTGAGTTCTGGTGTGGAGTACAGCTGGCTTATCGCTTAAACAACCCTTTGTTTTTACTGTGTCTTCATGTTCGGAGTTTGGTTATGGATCGCGCTATTGTTGTGTGGTTACTGGTGCTGTTTGTTGCCTAATAATTGTGGAATCTGTTCTGAAATTAACCTTCTGCATTAGATCTTCCTTCCTGTTCATTTTCTGTGGGTTATGGGAGTGTAATTGGTAAATGTTGTCATTTTGTTAATGTACACTGTCCTGATCATGTCTTCATTTGATGTCTAGTGGTATGAGAGCTTATGTCTCTTCTGATTTGTATCCATATATCTGATGTTGTAAGTGATTCAGTATTATTATTTTTAAAAAATGTGTACAAGAAGTTTTCCTTGCATCTGGTGGTTGTCACTGTGTAATGTCTTCCGATTTATCTTATTTACATAAGGTATTCCTTTGTTCGTGCCTTGCGTAGTTCTTCATCTGGTTTAGTAAGGTAACCCCTTGTAATTCAGTTGCTTCTGGCTCTACCCTGCATGTTTTTGCAACACTATATTGTTGCCTGGTTTTCATCTGACTGTTCTGGGTTCTATTCCAGTGAGTATGGGATCATTTGGGGTAAATCCGGAACTGTCGCTAAAATTCCTTGTCCGTCGTTGGGGTATGGGACCCAACTGATTGACTGAAGGTTCTTCTCCATCAGCTTATACGCTTTGTCATCGTGTAATCTATCACTTCTTCATCGTTTATATTTTATTATATCCCGTGTATTCCGACTGGCTGGTAGGGTGTCTGTGGTGATTGGCCTAATCACACAGGGTGGACTGTTGTTTTGCCACCATATTATTAGTCCTGGGTTATCCAGAGGTTCTTCTGAACACTTGATGGTTGTGATAATACACCTGTGCTCAGTATATTCGAAGATTATTTATATGGAGAGGTAACTTTCCCTGAATTTTGGCCCTTGTTATGCTGCGTTTAGCTGGTTCTGGTGGATGTAATATCTTTTTCCATGTCTTTTCAGTTGTTCTCTATCGTCCTGACTGTAATTGTTGGCTCTCATGTGGTTGTTGGCCTCGGTAATGGTTGCATGGTGATCTCTTGCGGACACACACTGTGTACACCCCTCCACCTATTATTATATCGGTTAAGTCTCCAGTTATTGCTATTGCTAGCTCCTTATTCTGGTCAATCTTCCGTGTGGTTGCTGCATTATGGTTATGGCTGATTGTTTGCTATAATTCTTTTGTCTCTTTTTTCCCTAATCTTCACGTTCTGGGTTACTTGATTTCTATAGATGGTTTGTCGGTATGTGCACTGCTACATTCCTCTAGTAATTTGCTTTTGCTTTGTTACCTCCCTGTACACCCCCCCCCTGGTCATTTATCTTTCTGTTCTTTGCCTTGGGATCTTTCTGGTATCTGTACTGTCCTGTGGAATTATGTAATGTGTGGAAGAATGCTAGTATTACATGTAAATGGATGTGTAAACTATAATGGTCTTCAACCTATCAAATTGTTGAGTCTATTGAATTTTACTTAACTTGCTGGGACTAAAACCGCTGTCCTTGCCACTGGATTCCATGAGCCACCTTAAATATTCAAAATTACATTTCTGATCTCTCGTGATTAGTCTCGATACTAGTATATTGAAGTCTTGGAATATTTCAGTTGAGTTATTTTCCCTTTTCTTAATATGTAAGTCTTATTCAAAGGTTGGATGTGTAATACTATAACTCATGAATTGGTAATTCAAAAATTTGTGTAGGTTTGCTTACTAGCCAACAAAAGAATGTAAAATAACCTTGTTATTTTGGTAATTCTTCAAATGCCGATACAAACTATGTGGTCTGGCATAATGACGTTAACGGTGTTACTTATACGTTTAACTCGAGGGCAAAATTTGAACTGGTATCGCTGGTAAATTTGGACATGTGGAACTTGTGTAACTCCTCGAAACATAACGAAATATTACTAAGGTGTCCTGGAAACATAGTTGGAAAAATTTTGTGGTTCCTATCATTAGTGGTTGAATCATTTCCGTTTATTATGGTCTGCTATGTACACTTGGACCCTCTCTTTCTGCTCCTGTGTGTGGTGTTCCAGTTATTTGCACGCGCGAGCACCCATGCATCTGCTGATCGGTGATCTAATGTGTGTGATATCTATGGTTCCCTACTGCAATCGGTACTGGTGTGATCAATGTGCTGAAAAATGTACTGTCAACTTGTGTGGTGCGTGATGAGACGCTGGCCCCGTTGCATCCCATTCTGTTCACACTCAGCATGTTTGTCTGCTAGTATTGTGTGAAGGTCAACATTCCTGCAACCAAGTAAGACCATTCCTTGTTATTTGAAACTGAAAAAATTTGGTGTGTCTCTTCCTGTATCCAACGTATGAAGATTTGTTTGGACATTGAAATTATACCTATGGCATGCTATCCATTCTTTTGGACTTGCGCCTCCCCTGTGTTCTGGCTTCGGGAGGGGAGGACTGTGATGTGAAAATGGGAACTAATATTTACTGGACATAACTGAATTATAACATCAAAGCATCTAAGAGTATTTATTTATTCATCTGTCATGTCGACTTGTGTATCGAGCCGTTATCAATATTATCGGCCATTGTTGGAACTGTGTTCTAACTGTGGAGGTTACCAGACAAATTTAATTCAAGTTATTTATCCATTATTGTCACGCATTTGACTGGACTATTTGATGCGCTGAATTATCATTTGTAACTTATGCGCACCTTCGCGGTGCACGCGTTGAATTGTGGGACGACTGGCTACTCGCCCAGCTCAGAGTGTGAGCTCAGTAGTCGGCAGTAGTCTGCTCGCCGCTACACTCCAAGATGGCTGTGTTGTGTGAAGCTCCCAAGTGGACGGCTTGGCAAGAACGGAAAGCGATTATAATGGAGCTTGACTCCGGCGGTTAAGTGATGATGTTAGGGCTAGGCCCTGTTATTCTTTTGAAAGTTATCCAGTGTGCTCCAATCTTAACATTTTCTTAATGTAACATGTAAACTTGGTGCTATGAGTTAACCGTTATCGGTATGAAAAGTTTTAAGTGTCTTGTAAGTTGGATATCTTAACTCCAAGTAAGTACTGAAAATTACAATTTATTGAAGGGATCCCGTTCGTTCAGACACTAGAGTGAGTAATTTCATCGTGGACATGACCAACATTATAAACGCAACTTTTGGTATAGTGTAACCTTGTAAGCAAAATTTGATATATATTTGAACTGAATCTGTTGGAAAAAGAAAATTAATGTAATGTAGGGAGCTCGGGATCGCTAGTTATGCATCTATGAGGTGGTATTTTGTGTAAGTGATTTTATCGTACGGTTTTGTCGGTGTGCATTATTGCCTACTGTTTTTCTTGATGTTCATAATGTTGATGAATCTTATTATTATTATTATTACTTTTATTCTTTTGTAATTCATTTTGGTGCGGGTTTTCTCCCTTAATTTTTTCCTGGTTGGTGGTATTTGCTGTTTGATTTTGTCCTATTGCCTTCGTGGCTGATTATTTGTACGTGATTATTATTGAATTGTTACGGGCGTTAATTAATGACACCTCATATTCGCATTGTAGCGCAATCCAGGGCCCCCTCTGTTCTAAAGTATGTAAGCCGCAGGGCAATTGGTTAACTAAAGCTAATGTAAACTGGCACTATCGCCTCTTGGATAAATAATAATAATAATTATTATTTTTAATAATTTAAAATCTTAAAATTGAAATTTGCTGGTCGAAATTAAGTTATATATGGGGGTTTTCTTTCGTTGTCTTATAACATTTCTCCCATTGTTTGTGTTCCTTGCTTTTGTCCTTATTACGTCATGTCATCCCTTCTTATCTAATCTGAAGATACGCTGTTTTTTGGGGCGGCTTTGATGATTATTATGGGATCTTGGCTTCGCGTCGGTAACGGGTTGCTCCTGTTGTGTGCCTCAATGTTCTTTAATTATTATTATTATGTGCGCACCGTTAATTGTAAATTTCCTTTAATATACTTCATTTTGTTGGGGTTGCTGTGTGCTATTATTTTATTTTGTTTCATCTAGCTCGTTTCTTTGGTGTAATGTTAATTCGCGGTTGGAGCCACTAATTTTTTTCCTTTTTCGTGTGTCCTTGTGTGCGTCTTGTAATTTAGCATTTTAGTAGTGTAGCTAATTTCAATTTTAAAGAGATTTTATATCGCAGGCCCTCATATCGGTTGCAACCAAATTTTAAAATATATTTTAATCTTTATGTATGTAAGGTAATGAGTTAGTAATGAATTTTCAAACCTTAATTTTGGTGGAAGCCTAGGTTAATGTGAGCTTCATTTCATCTTAATTTCAACTTTATTTTAAAATACTGTTTCTCTCATTTAGTTTAATTGCATTTTAAATTTTTGGAAAAAGATATATATATATATATATATATTTATTGTTCTTATTTTATACCATTTTCAAATTACATTTATCTTGTGTGTCATTTAGTAGCTAGCAATATTTACCTGGCAACCTGTCAAAGTTATGTAAGACCCTGGCCTTTTTATTCTCACTTCTGCCCTCCACGCTTCATATTTTATGCTACTGCCCTTACGGTAAGTATTGTGCTTGTTTTCTTCTTGATATTTGTGCTTTTCCTTTGGATGTTTTGTTTACTAATTGGTAAGGTTGCAGTAGTGTTTGAGAGAAACAGTATTTTAAAATAAAGTTGAAATTAAGATGAAATGAAGCTCACATTAACCTAAGCTTCCACCAAAATTAAGGTTTGAAAATTCATTACTAACTCATTACCTTACATACATAAAGATTAAAATATATTTTAAAATTTGGTTGCAACCGATATGCGGGCCCGCGATATAAAATCTCTTTAAAATTGAAATTTGCTACACTACTAAAATGCTAAATTACAAGACGCACACAAGGACACACGAAAAAGGAAAAAAAATTAGTGGCTCCAACCGCGAATTAACATTACACCAAAGAAACGAGCTAGATGAAACACAATAAAATAATAGCGCACAGCAACCCCAACAAAATGAAGTGTATTAAAGGAAATTTACAATTAACGGTGCGCACATAATAATAATTAAAGAACACTGAGGCACACAACAGGAGCAACCCGTTACCGACGCGAAGCCAAGATCCCATAATAATCAACAAAGCCACCCCAAAAAACAGCGTATCTTCAGATTAGATAAGAAGGGATGACATGACGTAATAAAGACAAAAGCAAGGAACACAAACAATGGGAGAAATGTTATAAGACAACGAAAGAAAACCCCCATATATAACTTAATTTCGACCAGCAAATTTCAATTTTAAGATTTTAAATTATTAAAAATAATAATAATTATTATTATTTATCCAAGAGGCGATAGTACCAGTTTACATTAACTTTAGTTAACCAATTGCCCTGCGGCTTACATACTTTAGAACAGAGGGGGCCCTGGATTGCGCTACGATGCGAATATGAGGTGTCATTAATTAACGCCCGTAACAATGCAATAATAATCACGTACAAATAATCAGCCACGAAGGCAATAGGACAAAATCAGACAGCAAATACCACCAACCAGGAAAAAAATTAAGGGAGAAAACCCGCACCGAAATGAATTACAAAAGAATAAAAATAATAATAATAATAATAATAATAATAATAATAATAATAAGATTCATTAACATTATGAACATCAAGAAAAGCAGTAGGCAATAATGCACACCGACAAAACCGTAAGATGAAATCACTTACACAAAATACCACCTCATAGATGCATAACTAGCGATCCTGAGCTCCCTACATCACATTAATTTTCTTTTTCCAACGGATTCAGTTCAAATATATATCAAATTTTGCTTACAAGGTTACACTATACCAAAAGTTGCGTTTATAATGTTGGTCATGTCCACGATGAAATTACTCACTCTAGTGTCTGAACAAACGGGATCCCTTCAACAAATTGTAATTTTCAGTACTTACTTGGAGTTAAGATATCCAACTTACAAGACACTTAAAACTTTTCATACCGATAACGGTTAACTCATAGCACCAAGTTTACATGTAACATTAAGAAAATATTAAGGTTGGAGCACACTGGATAACTTTCAAAAGAATAACAGAGCCTAGCCCTAACATCATCACTTAACCGCCAGAGTCAAGCTCCATTATAATCGCTTTCCGTTCTTGCCAAGCCGTCCACTTGGGAGCTTCACACAACACAGCCATCTTGGAGTGTAGCGGCGAGCAGACTACTGCCGACTTCTGAGCTCACACTCTGAGCTGGGCGAGTAGCCAGTCGTCCCACAATTCAGCGCGTGCACCGCGAAGGTGCGCATAAGTTACAAATGATAATTCAGCGCATCACATAGTCCAGTAAAATGCGTGACAATAATGTATAAATAACTTGAATTAAATTTGTCTGGTAACCTCCACAGTTAGAACACAGTTCCAACAATGGCCGATAATATTGATAACGGCTCGATACACAAGTCGACATGACAGATGAATAAATAAATACTCTTAGATGCTTTGATGTTATAATTCCGTAATGTCCAGTAAATATTAGTTCCCATTTTCACATCACAAAGATAGCTAGGTTAGCTGATGTACCCTACACTACATTCATATATGTTTGTTCTTTTCTTTTTAGGTACAACTAGAATATTATCATTCGAGTTACAGGCTTGAAAGTACGCATTTTATTCATCCGAGTAACAGTCTGCAACACGTGCATTTTTAAGGTATGTTTTCGAACTTTGAGTTGTAAAGATAGCTAGGCTAGCTGATGTACCCCACACTACATTCATATATGTTTGTTCTTTTCTTTTTAGGTACGACCAGAATATTATCATTCGAGTTTCAGGCTTGAACGCACACATTTTATTCATCCGAGTAACTGTTTGCAGCGCGAAGATTTTAAGGTATGTCTGACCTCAACAGGCTGAAACTTGGTTTCTTCTAAAAGCATCGTAACTTTAGTCTATTGATAAATAGTCGTTCTATTCAATCCTCATGCTATAGACGAGGTTAATTTTATAATTTCAAACACACATAGCTATGTATGACCTCAACAGGCTGAAACTTGGTTTCTTCTAAAACATCGTAACTTTAGTCTATTGATAAATAGTCGCTCTCTTCAATCCTCATGCTATAGACGAGGTTAATTTTATAATTTCAAACACCACATAGCTATGTCTGACCTCAACAGGCTGAAACTTGGTTTCTTCTAAAACATCGTAACTTTAGTCTATTGATAAATAGTTATTTTCTTTAATCTGCATGTTATAGAAGAGGTTAATCTTATAATTTCAAACTCACAGCAATGTCCGACCTCTATACATTGAAACTTGGTTTCTTCCGAACATCCTAACTTTAAGCTAATCATAAATAGTTGTTCTCTTCAATTCTCATGCTATAGACGAGGTTAATCTTATAATTTCAAACTCACAGCAAAGTCCGACCTCTATACGTTGAAACTTGGTTTCTTCCAAACATCGTAACTTTAGTCTATTGATAAATAGTTGTTCTCTTCAATCCTCGTGCTATAGACGAGGTTAATCGTATAATTTCAAATTCACAGCCATGTCCAACCTCTATACGTTGAAACTTGGTTTCTTCCGAACATCGTAACTTTCAACTAATCTCTATTGGTTGTTCTCTTTTTGATGTTCCCCTGCTGTGAGGAATGCAATGTAACGTTTACAAGACGAGATGCTCTTACACGACATTTAAAAATGAAACATGGAGAAGCGTCTACTACGTTCACCTGCGAGCAGTGTGAGGTGACGTTTACGAGGGTAGATGCCCTTTCGCGACATAAAAAAGTAAAATACCCTAGCATAACCTCCGCTTTATGTGAAGTTTGTGGGGTGTATTTCGCTAATGTACAGCAATACCAGGCTCACTTTGTAGAGGTACATCAAATATCTACTTGCCCTCAGGTAGTAGTAGGGAAAAAGCGTGCAGCTACTGATGTAGCTGTAGAAAGTACTAGTAGTAAAAAACCTAGGAAAAATGAACTTCAAACTATTTACTGCGAACACTGTAATACTGATGTACCATCTTCGCATTTTCAGGGACACTTACGGAGTAATGCACATAAAAATAATGCGTGTAGAAGTGGTAGTAACGCAAACATCGAGGAAATTAATACAGCATTTAAAAGTAGGATTTCTAGTTACAGAATTCGCACCAGTCAAAAGTTTCAGAGCACTTCAAACTTTTTAAATTGTGTTCAACCGGATGTACAACAGCTTCTTGCTAAATCTTTGTCCAATCATAATTTATTTAAAGTTAATTTTGAACTTTTCGCCTTGTACATTAAAAGCACGGATGAATCCGAAATAACGGACATTAAATCATTTAATAGGAAGAATTTTGTCATAATTCAGTCAACTAATTTTGGTGATGTACTTAGGGATGTCTCTAACATTATTTCAACTAAGAGCGAGGAATTTCAGGAAAAGGAATCAGGGTGGGCTTTAGTTGAAATAATGTATCTAGAAGTTAACATCAATAAGTACAATCCTATGCGTGGATCTTCGCACTTCGAGCTGCCGACATGGATTCAGCAAAGAAAAGCCGTTGTAAACATCCAAAACAATGACGAAGCATGTTTTGCATGGGCGGTGATGTCGGCTTTAAATCCTGCTAAATCGAATGTAGCGAATAGAACATCATCGTATCCACACTATTCAACGCAGCTAAATTTCGATAGTATAGAATTTCCTGTGCAGTTAAAAGATATTAAGCGCTTTGAAGAACTAAATAACATTAGCATTAATGTGTATAGTGTAGAGAAAAAGTCTGTAGTAGGCCCTCTGTATTATACATGTCATAAGAAGAGTACTCATGTTAACTTACTCTATATCGAAAACAGTGAGAATAGCCACTTTTGCTGGATTAAAAATCTGAGTAGACTTGTTGGTAGTCAGTTGTCAAAACATGAAGGTAAAAAGTGGCTATGTGATGGATGCTTGCAGTATTTTAGAACTGAAGATCAGTTAACGAAGCATTCCAAGAATGACTGCAATCATGTACGTACAGAGATAACTACTACGGGCAATAATGTTTTAAAATTTACAAATTTTCACAAGCAGATTTGGGTACCTTTCGTGATTTATGCAGACTTTGAAGCCATCCTCACGCCATGAAACACATGCTTACCTAATCCTGACAACTCTTTCACTAATACTACGCACATGCATGTCCCGTATAGCTTCGCGTATTACATGAAGTGTAGTTATGATAGTACGCTTAACAAGTTAGAGCTGTATCGAGGACCTGATGCTGCTAAAGTATTTTTAGAAAGACTTGAAAGTGATGCAGTTCGTCTCGGTCGTATTCTAAATAGTAATATTCCTATGATGCCACTCACCGAAATTCACTTAAATGATCATGAACGTACTACAAAGTGTGGCATTTGTGATGGGGAATTTTCCGAAAATGACCCTAAAGTTTTTGATCATGATCATTTAACTGTTTTCTACAGATGTGCCGCTCATTATAGCTGTAATCTTAAGTATAGAGTTCCTAAATTTATCCCTGTAATTTTTCATAACTTATCTGGTTACGGCTCTCATTTCATCATTTCACAATTTGGAGCTTCAGATGAAAAAGTAGATATAATCCCTCAGAATAAAGAGCGGTACATTGCGTTTGCAAAGTCTGTAAAAGTAGATGCGGAGCATTCTATAAAAATGAGATTCCTTGACTCGTTTCGCTTTATGGCGAGTGGCCTCGATAAAGTTTCTAGTCATTTACAGCCAGAACAATTTACGGAAATTCGACGCGTTTTTCCTGAAGAAGCGCAGTTTAATTTACTTCGGCGTAAGGGTGTTTTTGTTATGAATATCTTGACTGCTTAGAACGCCTCGAAGAACGTGCCTTACTATCGAAACAATCCTTTTACAGCTCGCTGAATTCAGCAGATATTAGTGATGATAACTATTTACATGCACAACATATCTGGGAGCAGTTCCGCATTCAAACGCTGGGTGAATACTCCGATTTATATTTAAAGACGGATGTACTTTTGTTAGCTGATGTTTTTGAAAATTTTCGCTGTGTTTGTAAGAAAACCTACAGCCTTGACCCATGTCAGTATTTTACTGCGCCTGGGTTAAGTTGGGATGCGATGTTAAAATACACGCAGGTGAATTTGGAACTGCTAACTGATATTGATATGGTGCACTTTATAAAATCATCTATTCGAGGCGGTCTAAGTCAGTGCAGCGGGAGGTATTCCAAGGCAAATAATAAGTACATGCCGAGTTTCGATTCTAGTCAGGAATCTCAGTATATCGTTTATCTCGATGCTAATAATCAGTATGGGTGGGCGATGAGTTAGCATCTACCGGTGAGTGGTTTCCGCTGGCTAACGCAGTGCGAAATTGATGCTTTACAGCTGCACGCCCTAGGCGATGAAGCTGATAAAGGCTATTTCCTCGAAGTTGACTTACAGTATCCTAAAGAGTTACACACTTCTCATAATGACTTACCGTTCTGCCCTGAAAATATGAAGCCCCCGTACATCGCATCAACGACGAAAATTCTAATTGCTAATTTGTGTGATAAATCTAAGTATATCATTCATTACCGAAATTTAAAACAGTGTTTGCAGCATGGTTTGAAGTTATCCAAAATTCATCGCGTACTAGAATTTAATCAGTCACCGTGGCTAAAGCCATATATCGTTCTGAAAAATAATTTAAGAACGAATGCGGATAACGAGTTTGAAAAAGATTTCTACAAGCTCATGAATAACAGCGTGTTTGGTAAGACTATGGAAAATGTTGACAAACGCGTTGATGTAAAATTGATTACAAACTGGGAAAATATTAAGAAAAGGTATGGTGCTAACCAAATTTCCACAGCTGCACCATCATACATGAGAATTTAGTTATTATACAGATGAATCGTGTTAAGGTTAAGTATGACAAACCTACCTACGTCGGCTTCGCAGTACTTGAATTGGCAAAAACACTCATGTATGAATTCCATTACGATTATATGATGAAGAAGTACGCGCATAATGCGCAATTGCTCTACACAGATACCGATCCGTTTATTTATCAAATCAAAACTGATGACTATTACAATGATATAAAGCCAGACTTGGGTAGGTTTGATACAAATAACTATCCTGCAAATAATCAATATCATCTACCGCTAGTGAACAAAAAGGTTCTAGGTAAAATGAAAGATGAATGTGCTGGGATTATTATCGATTCATTTGTAGGTACTAAATCCAAGTCATATTGCATAAAACTCTTAAATGAATTACAAATAAAGAGATTGATGGGGGTTAAAAAGAATGTCGTTCAGAATCAGCTAAGTTTTGAAAACTATAACAATTGCATTAAAAGTAATCCACCTGGTTTGCATAAGCAAATGTCTGTCATTAGAAGCAAGAAGCACCAGTTGTACACTCATTTAATTGGTAAGGTAGCCCTTAATAGTGATGATTGCAAACGGTTTGTCATTCCAAATTCTACCAACACTCTAGCCTGGGGGCATAGTAGTATTGATAGGTACTACTTTACATAAAGCAGATGTGTGTAAACATTATGCTAGAGGTGTGTACTTACGTTACGCTGTCTTACATCACAATTCACTGTACATATTGTAGGGAGAGGTACGCTGAGAGCGTAGTACGGCGAGTTTAAACTTGTACATACAAGAATTGCGTCGAGAAGTACGCATACATCACTACGGTAAAATGATTCAAGATAAAACTTGTACATACAAGATGTAAATATATAATGTAGAATTGGCATATTCTTTTATTTTAGATTAGGTATTACCTTCTTCCCGCTCCTTATTTGCAAGATAGATTTCTGTTTATTACTCAAAGAAGAAAAGCAAGAAAAAAGTTGTTGAGCAGATTCGTAAGTATGTTATTGTCTAGCTCATGTTGAGAAGGGAATTCTTTTTCTTTTTTTTAAACAGTGTTTGATTGCAATGCAGTGTTCAACAACATCGAACTATAAACGGTAGTATGTGTTCAAGTCTAAACTTGCAATACTCTTGCTTTTGCAATGCATGTTCGATAGAGATGTAGCTTTCTTTCTAAACAGTGCACGATTCTAGTCATGCAATCCAGTGTTCAACAACGTCGAACTATAAGCAGTATTATGTGTTCAAGTCCAAACTTGCAGGTACGTGATATGCATGCTGTCTTATGTGTAAGATCGCGTTGTATGTTCGATAAAGCTATGCCTTAACAGAGCAGGGAAAAGGAGGTTATAACAATCGTTATCTTACGCAAGCCGTTCAGAACCGTAGTCTTGTTTTCTTTTAAAACAAAGGTATTCCTTGACATGTTCTTTTTTTTTAAATTGTCCGCCACAACGAAGAGTACGTCACGGTGCTCTCAGATTGTGTATGTAGAACTTGCTGCCACCACATGTCAACTAAAGATGGCAGCACGGTGCTCTGTTCATTAAAAGATAGCAGATGACAGCTAACGAAATTGCCCCGCATGAGGGCAGCACGGTGCTCTGTTCATTAAAGATGGCGGATGACAGCTAGCGAAATTGTCCCGCATGAGGGTAGCACGGTGCTCTGTTCATTAAAGATGGCGGATGACAGCTAACGAAATTGCCCCGCATGAGGGCAGCACGGTGCTCTGTCCATTAAAGATGGCGGATGACAGCTAGCGAAATTGTCCCGCATGAGGGCAGCACGGTGCTCTGTTCATTAAAGATGGCGGATGACAGCTGACGAAATTGCCCGCATGAGGGCAGCACGGTGCTCTGTTCATTAAAGATGGCGGATGACAGCTGTCAAAAAAGCACGTGGCTTTGTTTCCAAACAAGAGCACGTGGAATTTGCCGCCACCGCATTTCAAAGGTATCTAGCTAAAAAGGGCAGCACTGAGGTTTGCGATGCAAGATGGCGGATGACAGCTGTGACGTACCACATTTCAAAGCTAAGTAGCTAAAGAGGTCAGCACTGTACTCTATAGATTAAAGATGGCTGGTGACAGCTGTCAAAAATCACGTGGATTTGTTTATCTCACGCTAGTGAGGTTAAGTTGGTAGCACTAAGGTTTAGGCCCGCCAAGATGGCAGCACTGCCGATGTCAGGTGACGAATTTGCAGCTACTGCGATAAAGAGGGCAGCATGGTGCTCTGTAGTTTAAAGATGGCGGATGACAGCTGTCAAAAAAAGCACGTGGATTTTTTATCTCACGCTAGTTAGGTTAAGTTGGTACTACTGAGGTTTAGGCCTGTCAAGATGGCAGTACTGAGGTTAGCGATGCGTTGTCTGTCAAAAAGCACGTGGCTGTCAAAAAACACGTGGATTTGTTTACCTCGCGCTAGTTAGGTTAAGTTGGTACTACTGAGGTTTAGCCCCATCAAGATGGCAGTACTGAGGTTAGCGATGCGTTGTTGTCGATGATAGCTGTCAAAAAGCACGTGGCTTTGTTTACAAATTCAAATTTCCCGCGGGTGGTGGAGGAGACCTCTTGGAGGCCTCTGGCTGTGGTGGTGGTGGAGGAGGCCTCTGGGAGCCGGTGGGGGTGGTGGCGGCAGAACTGTCCTATTATACTACTCACTCGCTCATACTAAGAGCGTCAAGAGAGAGAGTGAAGAGAACTCACCAGCTCATCCCCCGAGCTCGCCATTCCACTCTTCCATCTCCAACTCCCGCTCCTTCGACACGTACACGTAACCAGTCTGTGTTTACCGCCACGTTTAAAACGACGTCCTTTGGCAACACAAATTCGCTATTCAACACTTGTTTCGTGCCAGTAAATTATCACTTTAAATGGAATGACGTAGTGTTTAATATGGTAAACTCATTCGGCTGCACTCTTATAATTCATCTGCCATCGCCCGAAAATGTCGACCGTATTTTGGCCAGCGGGGTCTCTATACATAGGCACCACCATAAAGTGGAACCATCTCGTGCCCCACCACCACAAGCCATCCGGTGTGAGCGCTGTCTCATCTACAATAATCATACTACCATTCAGTGTATCGCCAAGACTCCTAAATGTGGACATTGCAATCAAGATCACTTTACACCCCAGTGCCCCAACACGCATCAACCCCCGCAATGCCATACCTATGGAGGTAATCACGCAGTGTATTCTCGCCGTTGCCGTCGCCGCCCTGCACCACCTCGAAATGAACCAGAACTCATAGCCCCTATCAGAACCATTGATCCACCTACGTCACCTAGCCGTTCCCTTTTCCAAATACCTACAGTAGAGGATCTAATTCGTTTTGTCACCATTTCATTACTAAATATCCATCCCTACAACCGTCCCTTTGTCCTCACTCACTTACAAGCCGCAGCAAACCAAACATTTAATCTTCATTTTCTTACCACCCATTCCGGCCTAAATTCGCACTTCCACTTTACTCCGTTAGAAACCCTTGTCTGAACACATCCCCAGGCCCCTCAGCTACTGCACCCACATCCTAGCATCGCATACTCCCCAATATTTTTAATCACTGAATACACTTACATCCTGTTAAATGTCGTCTTGTGAGTGCATCACGAAATTATTATTACTCTTCACATATTGGCCCCTCTATCTTCAGAAGAGATCATCATGGCGAAGGAATCAACGGAAAAATGTCTAATGAGCACTGTGTTAAACTTTGGAACTTCATACATGTCTGTAAAGATAAAACTCATTATTTTATGTTAATATCTCAAGTACTGTCAAACTGTAAACCGTATTTAAATATCAATGTACATAAAACAAAAATACATATGCCCTCCCCCTCAAAAATAATAATAATAATAATAAAATAAAAAAATAAAAATAAAAATTATATGCCCTCCCCCAGAACAAAAACCCTTCCTTTACCCACCTTCCTTTCCTATTATATTAATCCTTGCACACATCCCCGATAATTAAATACCATCCGCACACACCTCCTAACTCCATACATCAAACTACCCTCCTCCCCATACCATCACTCCTTCTCCAGCTTGCCGAAACTCCTGGCCAGAGTGAAGGCGTTACCTTCAGGATGGCCCACCCCTCCCCTTCAGGGAGGGGAATGAAAACTAGAAATAGATAGATATAGCACTCTTATAATAATATTCTCAGGCATATAAAACTAGAAGCTAAAGTTTATGTACAAACTATTTACACAAAGTACATCGCCCGAAATACACCACTCACTTAAATTAGAATTTAAAAATAAAATCTGGGACACTTGCTTCCCTGTGAGTCGACTCCTTCTCTCAGTTATAGTCTGTCCTGCTTTTGAAAAAAAATCTCTCCCAAGGCGTTGAAGTAGCGACTACACACAAACGCTTCAATGCCAGTTTGTGGAGAGAAGGGTACACATGTTGTCTTTCTGACCACCAAACAAGTGGATTTCCTTTCAGAGGCAACAATGGCTCTTGAAAGTTATCCACTTGAATTATCGCAGCTGATTTTGGGTGTGGACTCCGGACAAAACTCGAAACTTTAGCTGTGAATGGACTCCTTTCAGAGAGGGCAATAGGAGAAACATCATCTGAGCCGGCGGGAAGTTGGTGACTTTCACAGAAACGGATAAGTCCTCGTTTGCAGGAGTTATCCGTGAAACCATGTAATTTAAAGCGTGGATCTACTGCTGTTGCCTATGAAAATATGGCACTCTTTTTGATATTTGTAAACCTTACTGTGGGAGCTTCCAGTATCTTTTGAACCATCGCCTGCACTTCCTTACACATTGCAGAGTTATTTACAAACTGGGCACACCATTGTCTAAGTGACTGGCTCAGCAGAATCACTTTAGAGGCTTTCACTTGTTTCTCACTGTTCATCTCTTCAGCGACCATTTTGAAAGCTCTGAGTACTTCACAAACTTGCTTGATCTTTTGGATGTCATCGCTAGTTAGCTGCGGCAGATCAGGGTAGTTTAAGGCAATTGTTGAAATTAGAGCTCGTTGGACCTCAATAATCCTCTCAAGCATAACGAAGGTGGAATTCCACCTCGTTATCACATCTTGTTTAATACTCAAGACTGGTTCACCCATCTGCTCCTGCATTTTTCGCAGTTTGCCTTCAGCTTGTGAGCTGCGTTTGAAAAATCCACATTTTTTTTTCTTTCGCAGTGATGTCTTTAACACAGTGGAGTTCGACTTCACAACTAAATTCAAATTATGGGCAAAACATGGAATTTGCCTCCAGGCTATCTGATGTATTGCAGCCACAATATTTGCAGCGTTATCGCTAACAATACACACGAGTTTAGTCTCCACTTTCCACTCACGAGCAACTCTTATGAGTTCTTCAGCCAAGTTTCGAGCCGTGTGCTTCTCGTCGTAATGAAACTTTCCAGTAGAACAGATACCAACTCGACTCCCTCGATGAAATGAACCGTCACGGACAAGTAGGAATCGTTGTTCATAGAAGTCCAAGTCCAAGTCTGTAGGCAATGTCACATACCGTAGACTGCGAACTCCAATTGTTCTTTGACAAATACTTTCGTCATATTATACAATTGTGGAAGAATTACTTGCACTATATAGTTTTTCTTTTAGGCAAATTATAAGCTTTATTGAGTTTATGAATCAGTGCCCTATTTTTTTTTTTACTTTCAACGATGCGGAATAGCAAGTAATTTTCCACAATTGACTCCAAAACTAAAAAGTCAATTTTTCTACTCCTTTTGTTGGAAAGAGGTCGGTGCATCTAGGAACTAATGGACCCGGTGGGGCGTTCCGCTTTACTCAAGTGTAACACAGGCTGATGCTGGTGTGACTGTACAATCATCTTCATTAGAAGTTGCAATCGAAGCCACTCCTAACCTACGATCATCAGAAATTTCTTCTGAAGAGGGAAGAACGGGCGTTAGCCGTTCTGTACACAACGACATAGTAGGATGTAAATTTCGAACTTGGCGCTCGAGATTGAACATACTGCCACTTTTATACGAAATCTGTTTTGAGCAAAAATTGCACTTTGCTTTCCCATCGCCTAAATCTTTAAAAAAGTTTAAAATGTCACTCTTTTTCTTTTGCCTTAAAGCCATGATTCCCACTGAACACTGTAGACAAAACTGACCATAGACCGATATTCGACAAACTCCAGTTCACAATGGAACATTGGTGCCAATGAATAAAAAGGAAAAAGCAGATAATGTTGCCTACTCGAAATTTTGACGCATTCGTTTTTGTATAAAATAATTAAAGAAAGACATAGGGATTCGTCGCGTTATGGAAGTGATCACATTCTGCGTAAGAGAAATGACGAATTTTCTCAATGTACACTGGAATTATGATAATTTGCTTATTAATGAATGGTTTACGGGTTGAGTTGTATGGCAGGGGCAGGTATACTGAGACTGACACGTCTGGTACCCTGTCTCTTCCTGTGTATGTATTTCTTATAATTTGTCGGGTTTCCAAGAAATATATTCTTCGAGAAGAACGGTATTGCAATGCTATCTATTGGCTATTTGATGAATTACGTCCTAAACACAGTTTGTAGTAAGGGGTGGGGGTGAACAAAGGTACAGCTTACCAACACAGATTGTTTGTCGTCTTTGTTTTTAAAATATTTAACAGGAAAAAATATTCTTCTTCTCGGAATTATATCATTCTAATATTCCATTCAAGGACTTACATCAGAATGTATTTATTAATAATACAGATTTTCAACCATATCCTTCCTTTCCTTCTCACAGCAGTGGCACAGAGCGAAGGAAGAGCGATACAATGCTTGGAGCGAGTGAATGTGGTGTGTGGGGTGGGGATGTGGAAGAGGCTAGGCTCTTCGAGCCGTGCGATGCTTGGAGCAAACCGCTCCTTCGAACGACTGCCCGGAGCTGAATCCATCTGGAGAGCGGTCCTTCCTTTGAACGACTCCGATCCAACTCTACTTACTAGCAGTTACAGCTAGCTGGAAAATTTATAATGTCCAATAACGGACCATTTATATTGGTATTATAAATTTACTCATTCGGAACAAATATTTCAGATTCCCTATTGGAATCAACATCTATATCTGCTGATGGCCAGGCAGGCATCAATTTTTGGTAGTGGGACAAAGTCTCTCACAGTGCATTGGCACTGCCGGTGGCTACAATTAGCCTACGCAGTGGCCTCCATGGTATATGGCGTTGGCGAAAGGAGTTTTCTACAGGGGAGGTCGCCTCTGCATAACGCGGCAATGGATGGAGGACCACCCTGAACCGAGGACACCGTCCTCACCGAGGGAGCAGGACGCGTCGCAGACCGAGGTGGAGACGGAGCCGCACAGGGACAAGTGCGACCCCCCCTGAAGGCTACACCGATCCGGAGTACGAGGCGCTGCTCGTCTACTACAGGCCAGGTCGCGCTGTTCATTCCGAACGGGCCCTAGTCCTGGACAGAGTGCGGCGCCCCGTCCAGGGAGGCAGGAGGCTACCGATGACCATGTCCGTGGAGAGCTTTCCACCAGGAGGCCTTATCATAAGGCATCACGACCAGGAGCGGATGCACGATGTGGAGATGGAGCTCTCTACTCTGTTTCAGGTCGTCCGACTACCTGGGAGGGACGGCGTGCCAGGGACGAACGCCGGCGCCCTCAGGAGGAATGCTGAGCCGGAGACCAGGGAGGCCATCACCCAGACGCCGAGGAGGCTAAGGCATAGGGCGGTTAACACTGACCTAGTCCAAGCCACCCAGCCGGAGACCAGCGACGCCACTACGGAGGTGGAACATGCCGCCACCTGGCGCCGCAACTGTGCGACCCAGGCTGAGCGACTCGGAACTGCGAAGAGGACGCAGACCGCTCCTCCAAGGGCCACTTCCACGAAGTGGTCACAGACCCAGGCCTACCAGGAAGGGCCGGTCACCCGGGCGCAATCCAGGAAGGCGCCCCTGATGGCGGATGGCAGCACAGCAGTGGAAAAGGACACCCCATGGCGTTCGGAGGCTGCCACCCAGGCCCAGCCTGCTACCGTGTCTGTCGAGCTGCAGACCTCGATGTGCGCCCCACAGGACCAGGAATGCAGTCGAGTGTAAACACCGACCGACGCCGCCGCCGCCAGCCAGGAGAAGGAAGAAGACGGCGACGCAGCGGAACCACCAGCTACCTCGGGGTCACCAGGACGAGGCCTCTTCCCCTGCCGAGAAGACACGCCCGGGAAGAAGAAGAAGACGACGCCGGACCTGGAAGCAGAAGGGGACGCCGGACCATCAGGAGAAGGCCGCCCAGACGCAACCCAAGACAGCTCCCAGGACAGCAGTCAGCCGAGGAGCCAATCAGGAGAGGACCTCAGCAGGTAGCGGCAGTCAGGTGAGAGTAAAACGTCCCCCTCAGCAGCTCTTTCAGTGTTTCCGCTGTTTGAGGTGGGGCCAACGTCAGGTCAGCTGTGGGCTCGAGGTGAGGTGCAACCGCTGTGGTGGTGATCACCACTACACGGCCTACGCAGCACTTAGGGAGGCGCCGGTGTGCGCCAACTGCTCGGGGGGCCACTCGGCCTCCCATCGCAGTTGACCAGTCTACCGGGCCATGGCGCGGGTAGAGAGGAAAGAGGCCCGGCGCCATGTCCCACAACCATCCAGCAGGTCCCCGCCTCGGCGGGCTTGGCCTCATTCTCTGGGATTGGAGACTGGGTACGAGGGACCTCAAGGGGGTCGGGCGGTGCGGCAGGCACTAGTGGCTATTGCCGCATGGCTCGGCAACCGGCACGGCCCGCGCTAGTCACAGCAGTGCCCAGAAGGACTGATCCCTGAATAACTGGCATGGCGAGTAATAGGCTTATGACTGTGCATGATACCTATTCCCAACTAACACAATTACCTGGACCTCTCCAGCATGTGCTATCTACAAAATGTCAGGTTTTACATGTAGGCACCTTTCTATTTCTGCCTATGTGGTTTTGTCCTGACCCTTACTACCTGATTACACCACCACATCTGGCCTGGTAGCATGCTGAGCATGGGGATAGGCAGATACTCCTGTAGTATCACACTTCCACTCCTCCCGGCTATCTCTTTCTTCTTAGAACTAATAGCATGTTGGAGGCCATATAGATTGAGTCGATGGTCACGCGGGGGAAGCGGCCTTCGGGGGCCCCCCGAAACAAAAAACCTCCATGGTATGCATTAGCCATGCGTCTTGGTAGGTGTGCTAGGTACCAACTGACGAGCCCAGCCTAGCACACAGGGGCGAAACGCTGGCAACCAGGAATGAGTTAGCTGGAAAATTTATAATGTCCAATAACGGACCATTTATATTGGTATTATAAATTTACTCATTCGGAACAAATATTTCAGATTCCCTATTGGAATCAACATCTACACTGACTGACAGAGCAAATGCAACACCAAGAAGGAGTGGTCAGAACTTTATGCCAATTGCAGGGTAGATTGACGTCGCTGAGGTATGCTCATGATGTGAAATGCGCCGCTGTGCTGCGCACGTAGCGAACGATAAATGGGACACGGCGTTGGCGAATGGCCCACTTCGTACCGTGATTTCTCAGCCGTGCCGTCTCTGTTTTTCCCCAACTTTCATCCCTTTCGAACCACTCCTTCTTGGTGTTGCATTTGCTCTGTCAGTCAGTGTAGTAATGGGTGCTGCCCTTTATACACTCAGAATGATACATTTTAGTTTTTAAATACAAAGTGGTCTTAACCCATTTGATCCAACTGATCCATTTTTGAATCAAAAGTTTTAAATCTTGCTGTGGGTAGGTTATTTAATTTTTTCAGGTTTTCTCACATGAAATGGTTTCCACAATCTCTAGCCTTCATTTGAAATCCAACAGTTGTTCTTGATAGCATACCAGGAGGTACATGGCTGATGTTTAAACTTGGAGTTTTCAAGACACAACAGCAAAGGACAGGTAAGGGTATATTATCATAATATGATAAGTTGAAGGTGACTTCTGTAATGCTGATATTTTCATTACGCCTCCTGAGTATCCGGTGCAATCAAATGAAGACTCTGGTGGTAGAGCAGAGGATAGGGAAAGAAAGGTGGAACAGGGTCATAGGAAGGAGTAAAGGAAGGAGTAATTAGCTTCTGCAGCCATCAGGAAAGATATGGCTGACGACGAGGAGAGGGGATCAATTGCGGTGGGTTGGGTCGAGGCTCTGGTTTTGAGAGATTCCATTCTTAGACGTGGGGAAAGTGTGTGTAGAAAAGTAAATAAGGAGAGAGTGTTATCCAGGATTAGGTAAAGGAAGATGTTGAGGAAAGTAGACAAGAAGGAAGAGGGTTGGGAGAAGGTTCTTGTGTTTCACGTTGGTACTAATAACGTACGGCAAGCAGGTGATCTGGTAAATAGGGCACAAGTGAACTTTAGGGAAGTGGAGATTGTTAATAGTGGAATACTGCGTAGTAAAGAAACTGGGAGTGAGATTTCTAGATCCTAATAGGTGGGTAACGTAGGGGTCTGCGCTCAGCACAGTGGTACGTACAAATTAGGAAATTTGTTTAGAAGGGTTATTTTGAGGTACATTCAGGGAAAAGAGGTGGTCTAGGGAGCGGCGATACAGGCATCTGGAAGTCAATTAGGGATGACATAAAAATGTGAGTGTTGAACTGTAGAATATTGTAAAGAGAGGAATAGAACTAAGCAATTAAATATTTTTGTACTTACCAGTTGTTGTATTAGGTGTTGAATCATGTCTGAGAAGTGATATAATACATGCAGAAATTTTCTCACGGAACTGCAGTGTGTATCGTAGAGACAGGATAGAAATGGTAGAAGGGGAGTATTCATTCTGATGAAAGACGAATTTTTAAGCTACGAAAAAGTTAAAGATGACAAACATGAAATTCTGGGTGTAAGGTTTAACTCGAAAGATTATAGGCAAGTTGATAATACCTTTGGAGCTTATAGAAGGAGAAAACGTAGCGCTGATGCTGATTCAGAAATATTTCATAAGATAGTCAGCTATAAGGGAAACGATATGGAAAGGAATGAGATTGTAGCGGGTGATCTCAATTTAACAAATGCTAAATGGGAAGGAAACGTGAACGGCAGGAAGCACGACTAGCAAATGGGAAATGAATTAATTTGGGGAATACAACTCAATCAGAAAGTGATGGAACCAAATAGAGGGAAGAATAATCTGGACGTGGTGCTGGTAAAACCAGATGAGCTCTATAGAGAAACCGAAATAATAGATGGTATTAGTGATCACGAAGCTGTTTTTGTCGTAGTTAAAAATAATTTTGATAGAGAGGACGGTCGTAAAAGTAGACCATTAGGCAGTGCCTTATGACAGGCATGAGGGAGTTTCAAAAAAAATAACAATGATCGGTGGAAATGGTATGAATGTAAAGAGACTGTGGGATGGGTTTAAAGCAATTGTACGGGTACATACCTTTAAATGTGGTAAGGAATGGTAGAGACCCACTATATTATATCAGAAATGTAGAGATACTAAGAAGGACTTTCAGGTTGGAAAGAAATAGAATTGGAAATGGTTGAGGAAGTAAGGAGAAATTGAACGAAATTAATATGAAATTGAATCTAAGGATAAGATGATGGCAAGCATAAATTGCAGTCATGCAAATTTTATGAAAAATGGAAGGGTATGCGTAGGTATTTTAAGGCGGAAGCAGGTTCCAAGGAGGACATTACAGAAAATATTAACAAGTGGAATGTGTATGCGAGGAACTCCAGAAGGCAGATGTATCTAGTCAGCAGTATGTACAGATTGTTGGTTACAAATATAATGTCCAGATAGAGGAAGTGGCTAATACTAACGAAGTATTAAAATTTACCTATGATAACAAAGACATTTGCAATAAGATACAAAAGTTGAAAACTATAAAAGCAGCTGGAATTGATAAGATTTTGGAGATATACTAAAGACAATGGGTTGGGATATATTACCATATCTGGAGCACTTATTTGACTATTGTTCAAAGAAGTAGCTATACCAGGTGAATGGAGAGTTGCCGAAATATCCCCTGTGTATAAAGGAAAGGGTGATTGTCATAAAGCTAAAAATTACAGGCCAGTAAGTTTGACATACGCTTCATGTAAGCTTTGGGACAGCAATCGTTCTGATTATATTAGACATGGTTGGGAAATTAACAACTGGTCCAATAGAAGACAGTTCGAGTTTTACCTTTCTAAGGCATTTGATAGGGTATATCATGGGAGACTACTGGTAAAAATGAGGGCTTTTGGACTAGACAAAAGAGTGACTGAATGGGTTGCTATATTTCTAGAAAAGAGAACTCAGAGAATTAGAGTGGGTGAAGCCTTATCTGATCCTTTGATCACTGAGAGGGAAATTCCTCAAGGCAGTAAGCTTTATGTTTTCTTATATATGTAAATGATATGAGTAAAGAAGTGGAATCAGCGATAAGGCTTTTTCCGGATGATGTTGTTCTGTATAGAGTAATAAATAAGTTACAAGATTGTAAGATATCGACAGTGTTGTGAGATGGACAGCAGGCAATGTGGTTAAGATGCAAGAACGCGAAGTTCGTCTGGGACCAACCTCGGAGAAAAGCTTTCGAAAACGTGAAAATCGTCCTATCTAATGCCCGGTTTCTGGCCACACCTCATTTTTGTAAACAATTTATTATGCAAACTGATGCGTCATGTTCCTCAGTTTCTGGAGTCCTCCTTCAGGAAATTGTATTGGGAAGACATCCTATTGCTTATCCATCTTGTGCCTTGAAGTCGTTGGAATTTAAGTACTCTGTGTACGAGCTTGAATGTTTGGCAGTCATCTTCGCATTAGAGACATTTCGGATGTACAATGGGCACTCACACTTCCTTATGGAAACAGACAATATGTTGGGTTCCAACCACCGAGCACAGAATAACTTAGAGCTGGCAATGTACCGTCTGAGTTGAAGTCAGTGGACACAAGCGGCCGCCATGTTGTTTGTACCAAAACATTGGAGACCAGTTAGTGTAAGTAAGTGAGCAGTGCGCCACGTGTGAAATAAATAAAGGAATTTTGTGTTATGATTTTTAAATGCCGACTTGTGTAGCGTATGGATGTGCAAACAAAGCTGCAAAGAAAATACCAGGGATAACTTTTCACAGGTAAGAAATATGTTTTTGCGAATATTCAGTGCCGAATTGTTTTCCCCTTGCACATGCAGTATAGGTTAAGAAGCCCGTTTATCATTTACAGTTTTTCTAAAGATAATGAACGACGGTAGAAATGGATAAGATCTACAAGAAGGGAAAATTGGTCCCCCACACCTTTCAGCACAGTATGTTCAGCTCACTTTACTGAACGTGACTTTGATCGTACTTCATTGACTCTCGTAAGGCTGAGGGAATGGGCTGTGCCATCTGTGTTTGCTGCTTTCCCAAAGTACCTACAACTAAAATCAAAGGTTAGATTCTCTTCATTTTAGCTCTTTGATGTGAGAAATGTGACGAAATACGTATTTATAGAATAAGCCTACTTTTTAAAAATTTATTTTACAGGAGAGGAGCGTCCTCAAAATCACAAAGACTGTGGAAATGCCTTCATTAAACTCCTCGACAGCAATCAGGAAGTATCTGTTGTGGAAAAATATATCTGTAATAAAAGTGCAGAAACGTGTTTTGGTGCCCAAATAGATCATATGAAAACCAAAGAAATTGCGTACAGAAATAAAATAAAATTATTACACCAGAAAAAAAGGCGAATGAGGAAAAATATGGCTGAACTAAGTACTGTTGAAATAGTCTTAAAAAGAAGCTCGGATAGATAATGAGTACTGTCAAATGTTAAGTGGTTTGACAGATAGTTCATTGTATCTGTATAAACGACAGCAAGATCCTTAAGGCTTCATGTTACAAAGTGCAAAAGCTGTATGATTAGAAGTTAAAAGCATTTGCCATTACTCTTAATTTTCTTTCTCCAAAGGAATATTCATTTGTAAGAAACACTTTTGACAGTTGTTTTCCACACCCAAGAACATTATCTCGATGGTATCAAAGTGTAGATGCTAATCCTGGGTTCTGTGTTGAACCTTTTCAGGTACTTAAATCATACACAGGCACAAAGATTTGTGCACTTTTATATGATTCCATGGCTGTGAGGAAACATTTGGAATGAGATGGCAATATATTTCATGCGTATGTAAATGTTGGGATTAATAATGTAGATGACACAGCACCATTAGCTTCAGAAGCCTTAGTTTTTCAGTTAGTATTTGTGAATAATTCCTGGAAGATTCCTTTAGAATACCTTTTTGTGCATGGCATAATAGCTGCAAAATAAGTGCTCTTACAGAACAGTGTTTGACATTGCTGCATGATTCTGGTGTGACAGTGACTTCATTGACTTGTGATGGTGCTGCAACAAATATTGCTTCAGCTGAAAACCTGGGTTGTAACTTAGATGTGAATAACATGGTTACTCATTTTCTCCTCCCAGTTACTAAACAGCCAGATTATATTTTTCTGGATGCTTGACATATGTTGAAATTGGTTAAGAATACTTTAGGTGACAAGAAATACTTATGCAATAGGGCCAGGTGAGGTAATAGAGTGGAATTTTATTGATATGTTGAATGAGTTACAACAATAGGAAGGTATGCATCTAGGAAACAGAGTTGGAAATTCACACATACATTATAGGAAAATGAAAATGAAGGCCAAATTAGCTACACATGTTTTAAGTCAGTCTCTTTGTGATGCTCTACTGTACTGTTCTAGGAAACACATTGAAGGTTTCCAGAGTTGTGAGGCTACAGCAGAATGTATACAGATATTTAACATTCTCTTTGATGTTCTAAATTCTAGGAGTATAGGAAAGCTCTGAATTTACAGAATATTTCTGAAATCAAAGATTTCCTTTTGAGGGCCAAACAGTACATTATGCAGCTACAGGAGGGATTCAGTGAGAAGCCCATGTACTTATGCACCAGAAAGACAGGATTTTGGGGGTTTCTAATTGATATTTGGAGCACCATTTCAACTTATTTCTTTGTTGGGGACTCATCAGAAAACTTTCCACAGAAGTATTTTCCTTTGTATAAAGTAAGTCAAGACCATTTTTGAAAGACAGTTTAGTTGTATTAGATCTCAGGGTGGACATAATAATAACTCCACTCCTAGGAAATTCACTGCTGCATTGAAGAAAATATTAATTAGTTCTGAGTTACATGAATCCAGATATGGCAACGCTCTCCCACTAGACAAAATCAGTATTTTGACCGCTCAGAACAAGTCCCCTGAGGATGTGATAAATGTATCATTCCCTAAAGCAAGAATGCTAGAGTATTCATCTGAGGTATTGTTCCAAACATCTCTTCAACATTGCCTTCTGGATTATGACTATATTGTATTACCTGGAAAGACAAACTACAATGACATGACATGGGACATCTCTGAGTACATTGCAGGGTTTGTAGTCAGGAGTTTAGAAAGTAAGATTCTATGTCCAGAATGTCTCAGCATCCTTATAGACACCAGTGATAAGTTAAATCGCCTTGTTTCAGTCAAAGATAGGGGTGGTTTAGTGAAACCATCACGAGATGTTTGCAAAATTTGTAAATTTTGTGAAATTGCATTCAGGCAAACTATGAGTATTAGGGATGTTAAAGCTCCTTCTGCTCAGAGTTCATTTAAGGTCAAGCATCTGGTTTGTAAAGTGTTAAAAGAGTGCATAGGAACTGAAATTTTTGAGGATATTAAAAGCCATTTTCTTGACCAGGAACTTGAAACTAGTCATTTCCCATTGCTAATTGAAGTAATTGCCAACAGACATTTGACCATAAGGTTTCACCACTTTTGTAGAAACTACAATGATCAAATGCATCCCTCTCAAATTCGCCAACATTTTAGCAAACTGGTATTGTTTTCTGGACAATAGGAAAAAATGAATTCTTCGTCTACTGGTATGCAACACACATACTGAAATATATTTAATTAGAATGTATTTTGTGTGTTCTGACTAGTAAAATATTAGGCCTAGTCATATGCACATTATTTTATATAATGTGAATGTCATTGAAAGTGTAATATTTGTGTGTGTTGTATGTACCTTATTTTATCTTACTTGAAGTCCATATAGTGTACCCAATGCTTTTCTTGGACGTGTTCCAAAATGGCGCCTACGGAAGGTAGAGACCACCCAAGACACAGGAATATATAGCAAGATATCGACGTTTAAGCATATTAGAAGGCCATGACTGATTCGGAACTACGATGTTACGAAGGAAATGTGCCACAGAGTAGAATCGGCTGAATTGTTTTAAAAAATAAGAAGAATCGAGGGGATTATTAGAAAAACTTGACTTGAAAATTTAATCTCGCAAGGACAAGAGGTGATTGCTATTGCTCTGAAGAGTTAAGAAGATTGAACAATTTCTAACGCGGATATTAAGCTGAAACGACATTAATATCGAAGAGAAGAGCGTATTAATATATAAATACAGTGAGGAGGATAAGAACCCGGCGAATTTTGAAAACTTCGTTCAGATATATATGCTGATCATCTGAAAGCATAAGATCTGGTGATACACAAAAGCAGAAACTGGGACTGCAACTGGAGAAAATTATAGCGGAGATATTATAAATAGAGAAACAATCATTCCCAAAATTAAATAAGCTAACTCCGTATATTTCAAAAAGACGAGGCGATTTACCTATACGCAGACCTCAAGAATTAAGAAATTATTCTACAGAAGAAAGCTAGAATATATAGATATCAACAGAAATTTTAAGATATCAGAAATCCAAAATGAATATCTATTTTTCAGAAATATTCGATATTGTCTACAGTACTTCTGAGGAAATGATGGCTTACTAAACCGGCATGGACCAACCTGAAGAGATATGTCATCGTGGCAGTTAAGACAACCTGACACGAGAGAAGGAGGTCACGCAACCAGAGCCACTTGAGATGAAGGATCCGACCAGTCGTCGAACCATGACCTAAGATCCAGCCATGGAGCAGACGGAGAGGAGCAACTAAGGCCCGAGATGTCGAATGACGAGCTAAGTGGTAGTAATAAGTAGAATAGTTCTTTATTTAACGTATTCATGGTATGTGCTGTAGAAATGAATAGCCTAAGCATGAAATAATTAAGTGTGCAAATGATATAAGGAAGTGAAGTGCGATATATTTAAGATGTTATTAGTATATTAAGTCAACGTGGAAGTTAGACGATATCTCATAATATACTGGTTAAGTATTATTATATAATTTCAATCAGTGAGTGAGCATACGATTAAAAAGTGACGTAGTAAAACAGCTGATTTCTTTTCTTTTTTTGCTAGGGGCTTTACGTCGCGCCGACACAGATAGGTCTTATGGCGACGATGGGATAGGAAAGGCCTAGGAGTTGGAAGGAAGCGGCCGTGGCCTTAATTAAGGTACAGCCCCAGAATTTGCCTGGTGTGAAAATGGGAAGCCACGGAAAACCATTTTCAGGGCTGCCGATAGTGGGATTCGAACCTACTATCTCCCGGATGCAAGCTCACAGCCGCGCGCCTCTACGCGCACGGTCAACTCGCCCGGTAGCTGATTTCTAAGAGTGCCAGTTAGTTTAAAATATCTATGAATGACATAGTGCCATCCAAACCTAGATTACGTCATAGTAGGACGCGTATTTGGAAGTGTTTAATTAAAGTCAACATATTCTTTGTTGTATGGTAATGTATGAAGAATAGATACCGTATGTGGGGTTATGTGTCGTATTTACGATCAATTGAGTATTAAGAAAGGAATTCTGCGTGAAATGAACGTGTTGTCTCAATGCATTAGATGATTATTGGAGGTTATATGTGTCAGATATTAATGTTAAGTAAGTTGAATATGAGTTGAAATGAAGGTTATTCAGGATAATATGGAAGTGTTTGTTATGATTTAATTGAAATATTGCGCAGAATGGTAAGTAATGAGACGTGTGAAATGAATAATACGCGATATATGGATGGAAACAAAGCAATTACTGAAAGGAAACATACCCCAGGGAAGACTTATAGCAAGGTATGGATGGTTAAATGATATGTATTTAGATGAGTATTGGGAATGATTTGGCAATAGTAATGACTGGTAATGGTTAGATTTCTGTGTGTTGTGTCGTATTCTCCATGAATATAGATCGTGTAAAAGTCAAGGTTATTATATAACCAGAGTAATAATATAATATTGAGATATCATACTGCAGGTACTTGCACACATGTTTATATGGCAGAAGCTTATCGGCTATGTGCACATTGAACTGTGTTACGTTGAATAAGGAATTATATAGCTAGAGTAGGGAAATAATATGATATATATATATATATATATATATATATGAAATATCGTTTATATTTTTCTTAAATTGAAACACTATAAAAGTGAATAATAAGCTAGGAGACGTAATTTGAATGGCAGTAGGACCAAGTAACTTAGCACGTCAGTCGATTTCTTGTTTTCTTCATTTTATCTGATACCAACGAATTCAGATCACTATTATTAGAATTCAAATAATACAGACTATGCAGATTGTTTTTGATTTAGGTCATTTTTATTATAATTCAGGTAATTATTATAATATGATTACTGTTATCGTTGTGATTATTATGACAGTGAATTTTTGACGTCGTAAATGATGTAATTACTTGATAAAACCATGAACTTTGACAATAATCAAATAATTAAGCTATATTTGTGTAAGCAAGTGGCACGGTTTAATTTTTGCATGGAAGTTTTAGGTAAATTAGATTTCACTTCAGAAATATCCAGTTCAAAATGTTGTAATAAGCAAACATAAGCTAAATATAAGCCAGCGCTGACTTAAAGAATTAATTCCCGTATGAGAATTTTTGTTTTGAGATATTAATTGGAAGTTCATGAACATATTTAGGTACTTTACCATTTCTTTCGCGATTTTATTAATTTAATAAATAAGCTTCTTAATTATTTTTATAATTCAGTGAGTTATTATTCGTAGTATTAGATAATAGTCATACTTAGCACGTAAGGTATTTTTCTGAGCGGATTTGCGTTGGAAGTCGTTGATCGAAGTTTGTATTTGAGAACTTTGCGATTTGGTGATGACATACGTATTTTAGAACTGCACTTGGAACTAGTATCTTTCTCTGAACTTACGTAAAATTGAACTTATAGAAAAATTAAAAAGTTTTCTTAAAATATGGATACCCTGAGACGAAATCTGACTAGCTGGAGAAATAACTGTAGTTCACCTTAACCCGTAGGGTGCAATAGCAATGTACAGTAGTTATTTCATTACATTACAAAATAATCCTTGAGATGAATTAATTAATTTCATCAAGTGCACTAATGTAAAAATATTTCTCTATGTTTGGATATGATTTACTTGGCTCAACAATTAGGCCTATTTAACCTTATTCTTACTGCTCTTCCTGGATATCTTTATTATTGACCGTGTATTATTTTATTTATAGGCCTACAGTCTGTGTATCTTTTTACTGTGTATGATATTGTGTGTGGATGTGTAGGCCTACTATCTAAGGGTATATATATAAATATTCATGGTCGATAACCTGATTTATTCTTTCTCTAAAATAGGTCTTCATGAAAATGTTCCATTATTTTTATTTTTATTTTTAGCTGCACCTTTCAAATCGGCAATTCGTTTGAGCTAAATACAATCTGATATAATAACAGGCTATTTGAGCTCATATTTCCGAATGTTAAACTACCGGTACTGCTATTAAAACAGTGTTCTGGACTGTCCTGTACTTATGACTAAGGCACTTTTCTACTGCGTTAGATACGTTAACCAATGAAATGATGTTACAGAAATCTTTTAAAATGACAGACTTTGATAGGAATTGACGTGACTCGGATAGGAATTAACTAGCACTGCTGGTAATGCCAACATGGCGATGCGCGCAAAACTCGGCTTCGGCGAGCGAATGCACTGCGGTAGGCATTGCCATCTCTATGTAATTCTGTGCTCGGTGGTTCTAACTGGTCGTTTGACTCGATGGGCGATTTGTATTTCGGCCTTCAAGTTCAAAGTTCATCACATCAAGGGCGCCGATAATGTCATTGCCGAATGTGTCGGATATTTGGAGACTCCTCTGAGGAGCCTAATAACACCCAAATTTCAAATCTTTCGCAACTTTTTTTTATTGTGTTGTTGGGTGTGTGAATGCCATATTATCTGATTGATCATGATGTCAGTAAACATCAGGGTGAAGACCCTGAGTTAAAATTCATCATCGATGAAATCAAGTCCAGCAAAACTGTTAAGCCCTATACATTGTGCTGTCCTGATCCCGGTGGTGTTTCACTATTACCACAATTCGGCAATTGGTGGGCACCTTCGAATTTCTTAAAACTCGTCAGAAAATTAGGCATAGTTTTATTTGGAAAGGAATGGATGTTCAGATTAGTGGAAATGTAAAAACATGCAAGGTGGGTGCCTTTAGTAAACCTCTTTAAACACAAAATTCGGTATGCTAGCTTCACCTCATGCTACCAGACCCTTAGAGAGAGAGAGAGTCTTGATCGGACCGTTCAAAGCGCATACCAGTGCGTGCAGACGGTTATTACCGTTTTACCTGGACGCTCCCGACTCGTTGTGCCAACGCTCCTACTGTTATCAAATGTATAAATTCTATCTTTTTCTTTTTCGACCCAGCTCTAAGTTTTTAGGAACAGACAATGGTAGATATTTCACTTGCAATTTAGTCAGGAAATTATGTTTTGTATTGTCGATATCGTACGTAACCACTTCGCCCCATCCTACGCTGAAAGAGTAAATCTGTATTTATCGCCAGAACTGGGATTCACATTTGCATTGGTTAACGTTCGCGCTGAATTCTGCTGTCCGCAAATCCTTATGTCTCACATGTTCGCCTTCACTCCATTTTCCACTATATCTAATCTTCTGAAAATTGATGAACTTTTCTCTGACAAAAAAGATCTTTAAGAGAATCGAAGAGTGTGGATAAAAGCTAAAGAAAGGTTAAATGTTTCATATGTTAAGGTTGAGAAACAGTATAATAAGCATCGTCGACTTACCAACCTGGCTGTCGGTGATGAAGTGTTTGTTGAGACTTATTACCATAATAAGGCGGTGGATAAATTTACCCGCAAACTAGCACCCAGATTTCATGGTCCATGCACTGTTATTGAATTTTTATCCCTGTTTCTATTTTGGTGAATGACCCTCCTTCCAAAAGTATTGGTAGGGTTCACCTCAGTCAGGTGAAGTCTGTTTAATCATGTATTTAATATTATGAAATGTAATGGCGTATGGCGTTTAGTGCCGGGAGTGTCCGAAGACAAGTTCGGCTCGCCGGGTGCAGGTCTTTCGATTTGACTCCCATAGGCGACCTGCGCGTCGTGATGAGGATGAAACGATAATGAAGACGACACATACACCCAGCCTCTGTGCCAGCAAAATTAACCAATGATGGTTAAAATTCCCGACCCTGCCGGGAATCGAACCCATGCAGCCGGACTTTAATATTATATGTAAAGGTAAAACCAATGTTTACGGATTATTATGTATTTAATTTACATTTGATGTAACTTCATGAAATGAATTGCCCTGAGGGCTTACTACTTCCATATAAGGAAGAAGATGTAAAATATATTTTATCACAATCTTGTGATGTTTTAAATGTCAGTGCCGGAAATGGTAAACCTTGATAATTTTGTAGTAACTTTACTGTGCAGTTTGCACAATCAATGACAGTGACTCCATCTCATGTCACTGTAAGTGTATTACACATAGATATGCGAACTAAAACCTCCTCATTAAGGTTTCTTGTAACCTCTTTCGTAGTTGCTACTTGCTTTACGTCGCACCGACACAGATAGGTCTTAAGGCGACGATGGGACAGGAAAGGGCTAGGAGTGGGAAGGAAGCGGCTGTCGCCTTAATTAAGGTACAGCCCCAGCATTTGCCTGGTGTGAAAATGGGAAACCACGGAAAACCATTTTCAGGGCTGCCGACAGTGGGGTTCGAACCTACTATCTCCCGAATACTGGATACTGGCCGCACTTAAGCGACTGCAGCTATCGAGCTCGGTAACCTCTTTCGTTAGGGGCAAAAGATCCACATGGGAATTCTGGAACACCTCGGTCTTTTAAATGTATAATACTTGTTCCTTCGCTTTGTTTGTGAATTCTTCATCTTGAAAGTGTTATTAGAAGAAGACGTGTGTCATTGGAGCACATTCATTGGTGCTGTGTCCTTGCGCGGTGCTTACTGGCCATTCTCTGCACATTGAACTTATACGTGTGTGTGCGTTCAATGACCTCCTGACCAAGAAAGACTGTTCCAAACCTTATTGCATGAGATGGAAGGAAGGTTTTGCATCACGGGATCTTATCAACCTAACCTGGCGGAAAACTGGACATTAATGTTTTAAGTCTCTTATATCCTCATTGTTTGACCCCTTCTTTGTTCGGGATGGGTGGAATGTAACATAACAAACGTTATGGACTTGTTTGAACTTGAATCTTGGGAGGAAAATAAACTACATTCTTCTTTATGTTATTACTACGACATTTACAAGAATAGACATGAACATTACTTGCCACCACCTCTTAACCTTAACTGTGTTATGAACGGATAAATAACGTTTCTGGTTATATAAAGTCTACCTTAGTGCATTATATTACTCAGCCTGAGTACTGTTTTGAGAAGCTGTTCCAAGAGCTTTGTGTTATCTCAGTGATAATGTAGTTAATAATTGTAGAAATCTACGCAATTTTGTGTGTGTGTGATACATTTAGCTCCACAAATAATTGTGTTTGGCATTGTTTGTAGTAATCTGCGATGAGTGGTATTTATTACAGTTTTCTTACTGAGTAGTTCCGTAGGCGTTCGCTAGATTAGAACCTGTAATTTAGGACTGCGTGAAAGAAGAAATATATCATTCTTTTTAATAGTATTATTAAAATATCAATAGGTTTGTTGATAAAATGCTTACAAAGACGGGATATTGAAAAGAGTCGTAACTTCGGCAGCGGTTATAGTGTATTAGTGCAGGCATTTGACAGTGTATTTCAACGGTCCCACCTATCACGAAGGTAATAACTTCTTTAAATAACTCGATACTGTTGTAAATTTGGATTAGAGAAAGGATTTCAACAGAATAGACAGTATTTCACTGGCGAAATAGTTAACAGTCGTATTCTTACTGATTATTGTCGCTCTTCGTATTCAAATATTGGCATTGTTGGCTACAGTCGTGAACAAAGTGTATAGTTTATCAAGAAAATATAAATAAAAATCAGCTGATTCTTGTATTCAGATTATTTGTGGTTCTGAGTAGGCAGTTAAAGTATCCATAATTTATATTTCACACCCCCAACATTTCAGCATTTATGAGCGGTTAGCTAATAATCAAGTTCCTACATTCCAATAATTGCAATTCAAGTCCCTGGCGTAGTTTAGACAGAAATACTTTTGAGAAATTATTGTAAAGAACCTCATGTTTTTCAGCATTTAAGGACACTTTTATTGTCCATCCCGCGGGGTAGGGAAGATAATAGTAATCCATTTTCTGTAAAGATCACATAACCACATTTCAGTTGAGAATTGTAGTGTAAATACGGTATATTAATGTAGATAGTATCTTGCCCCTTATATTCGTGTGTATTTTTGTGCAAACGGTCGGCTTCATTTCTATTACAGCATAGTAGGACAAAGTAGTACTAATATTAATCTGTCTACGTGTTGAACTTTGTTGGTAATCTTTGAGTACCTACCGGTAGTTCTTGCGAATATCCAATTTAGGCCTAATTGGAATTTTCATTTCTATTTGTGCTTAGTAATACGCTATGATACGACTGAACGTAATTTAAACATTATTGTAGTATAGTATAGTAACTTATTAGAGTGACTATTCTATAATTTTGAGTAGTTTTTTGAATTTCGAACTTAAATAGTAATTTTCTTTTCTGTTTGTACTTGGTAATAACCTCTTGTAATCAGAATACGTCTGAACGTAGTTTAAAATTATTGCACTGTATTATGGTACCGTTTGTTTATTCCAATACTGTGAAATATTTGTGATATCTGTAGTAACTTACTAGAATTCTGGTGATGTAATTAGGGTAGACTTAACTGCAGTTAAGAATTGTGTAATTATTGTGTATTATTCTCTGTTTCCAGTAATTAACAACAATTTTCATCCTGTTAGCGTGTTGTTGGAATAAGAAATCGTACAATTAAGTAGTATTGTAGTGTGGTAGTAGCCTATATTAATTAACTTGCTGTCGTGTGATCTTTGTGAACTAACCTAGACAATATTTCTTTCTTTTCATTTTTATTTTGAGAATGAATTATCTTATTTTTCTTTTCTTTTCATTATTTAGTAAAGAATGGCTAAGGAGTGGGAGTGTAGGAAATGTGGGTGTGGACAAGCATTAAGGAGTATGAGGGAGGAGTTGGAGAGCTTGAGGGAGATAATTAGGATTCTCTCCGAGGACAGGAAGGAAAATAGGCCTCCCTCAAACAATGTACAGGATACAATAGGTGTAGCAGAGGAATGAGAAGGAAAGGGGAGTTGTAGAAGACAGGTGGTCTAATGTTTTAAGGGGAAGGAGTTTGCAGGCCAAGAACTCCATTCAGGATCAGAATTCAGGACAGGTGTCGGTGAGAAATCGGTACGAGTCACTGCAGGTAGAACAACCGAGGGAAGATGAGGAACAGGGAACTGTTGTCGAGAAGTGTGGAAGTAGGAGAAAGGGAAGAGGTAGGAAAGGGAAATGTGGAGTAGTGGATAGGAAAAGACAGATGGAAGAGGGTCATGGGATGGAAAATAGGGAGGAGGACGTAGCTTCTGCAGCTGTCAGGAAAGATAGGATTGACCAGGAGGGGAGGAGATCAAATGAGCTAGGTAGGGTTGAAGCTCTGGTCATGGGGGATTCTATCGTTAGACATGTCGGGAAAGGGTACCAGGGTAGAGTGTTATCCAGGTAATAGGTTAAGGCAGATGTTGAGAAAAGTAGAAGAGATGGAAAACGGGAAGGAGAAGGTGGTAGTGTTTCACGTTGGTACTAACAAAGTAAGACAAGCAGGTATAAATACCAACATAGTTGGGGATGTGTTGGACCTGGTAAATGCAGCACGGGTGAAGTTAAATGAAGCGGAGATTGTGTGCCAAACCCCCCGGCCCTCATAACTATCAGTGATTCATACAACATCGACGTTAACACATTCATAGAGAATAATTCGAGGTGTGGATTTTCGATTAGGAAAGGCGCAATCACGGCCTTGAGCTGGAAAAGGCCCTCGTAGTTGGTGAACAAGGGATAAGACTATAACTACTACCATTAAAAAAAGTTAAAACAAGGGTTTATTAATACAATTAAAAAAACAAACATTAAGACGAGGAATCCATAAGTGAAATGTATAGAGCAAGATAATGGTAATAAACATGGACGGAACTTGCATAACTAAACATCTCGTGAGCTCACACTGACACTAGCACACATTTTAAACCGCTCAGCACCTACATTACATCACTGCTGTGTAATTACCGTACTCTCATCGCTCGTTTTGCGACACGGCTTTTCATACACCATTATGTAATCGACAATGTCAATAGCTCGCTCAACAATCCGCCCATCGCGGAGAACAAAGCAGATAAGAAGATGTCGGCATGAGGCTAAGACCAGCCTCCATGGACCAAGAACAAAGAATGATACTACAGGTACGCCCCGTGCATAAATACACAGCCAACATGGCGGCTACCGGACCGAGCGTCAGCCACGGATTAAATAAATATACAGATCGGTACCGAGAACAAAATAAGGTACAGATACAAATAGGACAATAAAACAGGTCGACCGACATACCTCCTTTCTCTCCCCCACACATTAACACACATACATCCAGCATTCACATACGCACATGAGGGTATCCGAAAATAAAAATGCGAACGGCCGTTCGGACAACATTGTCAAATACAAACCATAAATTATGACCCTACGGTCATCAGCAACAGGTCTCACATATTCAAAGCATTTGCGTGCATCGAGCAATTATATTTTACGGCCAGGATGAACCATCACTTTATTCAAATCATTGAACATGACGCGCCTCGTGCGACCTGAATATGGCTCCATGGTCGAGACGAGAGGCATATTATAGGGATTACGAAGTATGAAAGCACGCAGTGCACCGAAATGTAGTCACACAGAGACCCTTTCTTACCATCATCACAAGATCACAGTCACACCCACACGAAATGTATCATACACTGAGCGAGAAAAATGCATGTCAATCAACCGTGACAGCTGGAAATGAATCATCACCAAAACAACTATTGGAAAAGGTACCAACATAATGGGAGAGTTCTGCCGCCTCCTCCTCCTCGCGCGGCGCGGGAAATTTGAATTCTGGCGGGAAATTTGAATTTTGGCGCGAGATTTGAATTTGTAAACAAAGCCACGTGCTTTTTGACAGCTGTCATCGACAACAACGCATCGCTAACCTCACTGCTGCCATCTTGACGGGCCTAAACCTCAGTAGTACCAACTTAACCTAACTAGCATGAGGTAAGAAAAGCCACGTGTTTTTTGACAGCCACGTGCTTTTTGACAGACAACAACGCATCGGTAACCTCAGTACTGCCATCTTGACGGGCCTAAACCTCAGTAGTGCCAACTTAACCTAACTAGCACGAGATAAACAAATCCACGTGCTTTTTGACAGCCACGTGCTTTTTGACAGATTTGTAAACAAAGCCACATGCTTTTTGACAGACAACAACGCATCGCTAACCTCAGTACTGCCATCTTGACGGGCCTAAACCTCAGTAGTGCCAACTTAACCTAACTAGTGCGAGGTAAACAAAGCCACGTGTTTTTTTGACAGCCACGTGCTTTTTTTGACAGCTGTCATCCGTCATCTTTAAACCACAAAGCACTGTGCTGCCCTCTTTAGATGCAAAATTCGTCACCTGTCATCCGCAGTGCTGCCATCTTGACGGGTCTAAACCTTAGTGCTACCAACTTAACCTAACTAGAGCGAGGTAAACAAAGCCACGTGTTTTTTGACAGCTGTCATCCGCCATCTTTAATCTATAGAGCACAGTGCTGCCCTCTTTAGCTACTTACCTTTGAAATGTGGTGGCGGATAACTTGAAAAATGGTTTTTGACAGCAGCCATCTTTGTGCACCATGCTGCCCTCTTTAGCTAGATACCTGTGGTGGCAGGCAATTCCACATGACAGCAGCCATCTTTAATCAAGAGAGCACTGTGCTGCCATCTTTAGCTAGATACCTTTGAAATGTGGTGGCGGCAAATTGAAAAATTTCACGTGCTCTTGTTTGGAAACAAACTCACGTGCTTTTTTGACAGGTACCATCCGCCATCTTTAATCAACAGAGCATAGTGCTGCCCTCTTTAGTTTGAAATGTGGTGGCGGCAAATTCCACGTGCTCTTGTTTGGAAACAAAGCCATGTGCTTTTTTGACAGCTGTCATCCGCCATCTTTAATCAACAGAGCACCGTGCTGCTATCATGCGGGCAATTTCGTCAGCTGTCATCCGCCATCTTTAATCCACAGAACACCGTGCTGCCCTCTTTATGGCTACTACCTTAAGCACGTAGTAGCGGGCAATTTGAAAAGTTCTGTTAGCTATCATCCGCCATCTTTAATCAAGAGAGCACCGTGCTGCCATCTTTAGCTAGATACCTTTGAAATGTGGTGGCGGCAAATTGAAAAATTTCACGTGCTCTTGTTTGGAAACAAACTCACGTGCTTTTTTGACAGCTACCACCCGCCATCTTGAATCAACAGAGCATAGTGCTGCCCTCTTTAGTTTGAAATGTGTTGGCGGCAAATTCCACGTGCTCTTGTTTGGAAACAAAGCCATGTGCTTTTTTGACAGCTGTCATCCGCCATCTTTAATCCAGAGAGCACCGTGCTGCCCTCTTTATCGTAGTAGATGTAAATTCGTCACCTGTCATCCGCAGTGCTGCCATCTTTAGCTAGATACCTCTGAAATGTGGTGGTGGATAATTTAAAAAAAAATTCTACAGCAGCCCTCTCTCGACGCTAATTGCATAAGATGGCGGCTATACATGACTCCTTAAGGGTGCTTACGCAAGATGGCTGCTATACACAGGTTCTTATGAGACACCCTTGGGATGCTTGCGCAAGATAGCAGTTATACATGGCTCCTTATGAGATGCCCTAGGGATGCTTGCTCAAGATAGCGACTGCTCTTATGGGACGGCTTAAGTGTCCTTGCACAAGATGGCTTGAGACGCCCTAAGGATGCTTGCGCAAGATGGCGGACACAAGATGGCGGCTATACACAACTCCTTATGAGACGCTTTAAGGGTGCTTGCGCAAGATGGTTGCTACTCTTATGAAGAAAGCTAGCTTAGAGACTAACGTGTCGTGCTAGTTCGATTCATTAAAGTTAGGGCTTAAATGCAAAATGTTAAATATATCGAAAACGGTGCACCGTAGAGCAAAACGGACAAAATTTTTCAGCCTACTACCTAGGTTCGCAGTATGAGGAACAAGAAAACCATAGTCTAATGATGGGATCAACGGTTCGGTTCCTACTTAGGCCCTTTGACATTTGCTCTGTTTTAGCTTGTATTGAAGCGAGTCTTCGTAACATGATCAGGTCTAACTATGGTAGAGAGTATAACGTACCGTGCTGGTTCGATTCATTAAATTTGGAGGCTTAAATGCAAAATGTTAAATATCTCGAAAACGGTGCATCGTAGAGCAAAACGGACAAAATTTTTCCGCCTAATACGTAGGTTCGTAGTATCAGGAACAAGAAAAAACATAGTCTAATGATGAGATCAACGATTCGATTCTTACTTAAGCCCTTTGGCATTGGCAGCTATCTATTTCTACAAGATGGTGGCTGCTCTTATGAGACACAAGATGGCTTGAGACGTCCTAGGGATGCTTACGCAAGATGGCGGACACAAAATGGTGACTATACATAGCTCCTTATGAGACAGCCTAGGGGTGCTCGCACAAGATGGCAGCTACTCTTATGAAGAAAGCTAGCTTAGAGGCTACTGCGCAAGATAACAGCTGCTGTTATGCATGTGGTGGAGGGCAATTTGAAATTCTATGTGCTTAATCAACAGAGCACCCTGCTACCCTCTTTAGCTGAAATGTGGTGGTGGATAATTTGAAAAATTCTTTTGACAGCTATCATCTTTAAACAATGGCGACTATACATAGGCTGTTAAGGCCTTATCATTCTCCTCCTCCTCCTCCTTCTCTACCTCCTCCTCCGCCTCTTATGTCAAGGCATAGCTTTATATCGAACAAGTTTAAACCTGCATCGCGAAGGCAAGCGTGTGCAGCGATAACATTATTATGCATGTTTAGACTTTCGAAACATAAGAAGAGTAGAATCAAACGCTGTACTCGATACGACATGTGATCAGAACATTGATTGATGCGTTCAGAAAACAAAATAAGTGATCAAGACTAGAATCGAACACTGTACTCAATACATCATGTGTTTAGAATATGTCAGGGGATACCCTTGTTCTAAGAAGATAAGATTGAAACATAACAAGACTAGAATAGAACACTGTAATCGATGTTGCTAACTTCAACATGTGATCAGAACATTGATTGATGTGTTCAGAACACAAAATAAGTGATCATGACTAGAATCGAACACTGTACTCGATACAACATGTGATCAGAACATTGATCGATGTGTTCAGAACACAAAATAAGTGATCAAGACTAGAATCGAACACTGTACTCAATACAACATGTGTTTAGAACATGTTAGGGGGTACCCTTGTTCTAAGAAGATCAGAATGAAACATAACAAGACTAGAATCGAACACTGTAATCGATGTTGTTAACCTCAACATATGATCAGAACGTTGTTTGATGTGTTCAGAGCAAAAGTACAATTTTGATGATTTGCTTAGTGTAAAATAAAAACTATGGAAACACACTGTGCACATATCGCATAGCTAACTCGCTCAGTAAGCAATATTGCAAAACTACAACTTCAATGATTTGCCTAGTGTAAAAATCAAAAAACACACTGTACCCATACTGCGCAGCTAACTCGCTCGGTAAACGATATAGCCAAAGTATAACATCAAATTATTTACCTTCCATCATTCGTCTTGTGTGAAAATCAGTCGAACAAGTTATCGCATAAACATGTAACATGAAATATCAGTCAATCTGTTGGCATGGGTTACAAGCATGTAGCTTATGCGGGAAGTAAAATTAAACAGAACGCTAGTGCTATAAGAAATACTCTGCTTACATTTAAGTCCCTAGCTGTTGAACAAGTTATTACATAAATATGTAACATGAAATATCGGTTCGGAAACATATTGTTTCAAGGATGAAAGGACTCTTCCTCCTCCTTACCGCACATTCCTTGTAGGGCTAAGGGGCTAATGGGCTAAAGGGCTAATGGGCAAAAGGGCTAAAGGGCTAATGGGCTAAAGGGCTAAAGGGCTGAAGGAGCAACAACCTCATCGATCGCTATCAGCAAGAACGCTTGTACTTTGTTAAGTGTAGAAAATTAATCTTTATTTGTAAATGGTTTCATGTTCAGAACAAGGAATGGAACCTAGGGGTTACGTCTTACCTAATAAAATCCCCGAGGTGCGATGAGTTACGTTTTTCGAACTAGTGTTTGGAACACTGAACTTTTCAAGATGATAGCAGAGAGTTTAGCAATGTTCTGTTGTTGGATTATAAATTCCGCGCTACAACATGCATAAGGTGGCAGCCTTGAGGTTTACTGCCGTAAAGATGACAAGAGTGAGGTTAACAATGTTCCGTTGTTGGATTTTAAATTCCGCGCTATAACATGCATAAGGTGGCAGCCTTGAGGTTTACCGCCGTAAAGATGGCAGCAGTGAGGTTAGCGACGCTCTATTGTCCTTCAAAGTGAGGTTAGGGTTCGTCAAGAAGACAGCTGTCAAAAAAAGCACGTGGCTATGTTTACCAAACAAGAGCACGTGGTCGTGACGTCACGGTCACGTAGTATGCTGCCTCAGCATGCAAAGTTCAATGTCTACACCTACGTAGTAAACATTCTGCTGTGTTCACAAGATTTTTTACACATAACTATTCTTTATGCTTTAAGTTCATGCACATATTCTATGCTAAGATAGCAGCACAAACACATGCGAACTTTGTACATTCTAATGGAATATGTTTAGTACTGCGTGCATCATAGATACATGATGTGTACACGCATTTAAACATGGCTATACTTAATGCTGCTGCTTTGTTTACAAGATTTTTATACATTGCTATTCTTTATGCTTTAAGTTCGTGCACACACAAGCGATAGTCGTACGCTCTGGCAGGAGAAGTTTAGTACGATATTCGATACATTATCGGTGGGTGATGTGTACACGCTTTAGAACATAGCTCTTCTTTGTGCTTTAAGTTCGTGCACATGGGTTAGGGATACACAAAAGCGATTGCTACATGCTCTAGCGGAGGAAGTCTAGTACGATAGTCGATGCAAGTAAAATCGATAAGTTTTGCTAAGGTAGCAGCACACTTACACGATTTTAGCACAATCTAGTGGAAAGAATTTAGTATGATAGTCGTTTCGTGCAAAATCATTAGGTAATGTGTACACGCTTTGAAACAAGGCTATTCTTTGTACTTTAGGTTCATGCGTACAGGTTATGCTAAGATAGCAGCACAACCTAGCGGAAGAAGTTTAGTACGATATTTGATGCATGCAAAATCAATAAGTAATGTGTACACGCTTTAAAACATGGTTATTCTTCGTACTTTAAGTTCATGCGTATAGGTTAGGCTAAGATAGCAGCACAGTCTAGCGTAAGAAGTTTAGTACGAGAGTCGATGAATGCAAAATCGATAGGTGATGTGTACACGCTTTGAAACATAGCTATTCTTTGTACTTTAAGTTCATGCGTCTTAGTTATGCTAAGATAGCAGCACAATCTATCTGAAGAAGTTTTGTACGAGAGTCGATACATTCAAAATCGATAGTTGATGCGTACATGCTTTGAAACATGACTATTCATTGTACTTTAAGTTCATGGGTATAGGTTATGCTAAGATAGCAGCACAATCTAGCGGAAGAAATTTAGTACGATATTTGATGCATGCAAAATCGATAGGTAATGTGTACACGCTTTGAAACATGGCTATTCTTTGTACCTTAAGGACATGCTAAGATAGCAGCACAATCTAGCGGAAGAAGTTCAGTACGAGATTTGATGCTTGCAAAATCGATAGGTAATGTGTACACGCTTCGAAAAATAAGCTATTCTTTGTATTTAAGGACATGCTAAGATAGCAGCACAATCTAGTGGAAGAAGTTTAGTACGATATTTGATGCATGCAAAATCGATAGGTAACGTGTACACGCCTTGAGACATAGCTATTCTTTGTACTTTAAGATCACGCGTATAGGTTATGCTAAGATAGCAGCACAATCTAGCGGAAGAAGTTTAGTACGAGAGTCGATGCGTGCAAAATCGATAGGTAATGTGTACACGCTTTGAACCATGGCTATTCATTGTACTTTAATTTTATGTGTATAGGTTATGCTAAGATAGCAGCACGATCTAGCGGATGAAGTTTAGTTCGATGGTCGATGCATGTAAAATCGATAGGTGATGTGTACACACTTTGAAACATGGCAATTCATACTGCTGCTCTGTCCCTAAGACTTTTGAGCATAGATAATCCTAATGCTGCTCTTAACGACGTCGAGCTAAAGATTGATTACGTGACCGTGACGTCACGACCACATGCTCTTGTTTGGTAAACATAGCCACGTGCTTTTTTTTGACAGCTGTCTTCTTGACGAACCCTAACCTCACTTTGAAGGACAATAGAGCGTCGCTAACCTCACTGCTGCCATCTTTACGGCGGTAAACCTCAAGGCTGCCACCTTATGCATGTTATAGCGCGGAATTTAAAATCCAACAACGGAACATTGTTAACCTCACTCTTGTCATCTTTACGGCAGTAAACCTCAAGGCTGCCACCTTATGCATGTTGTAGCGCGGAATTTATAATCCAACAACAGAACATTGCTAAACTCTCTGCTATCATCTTGAAAAGTTCAGTGTTCCAAACACTAGTTCGAAAAACGTAACTCATCGCACCTCGGGGATTTTATTAGGTAAGACGTAACCCCTAGGTTCCATTCCTTGTTCTGAACATGAAACCATTTACAAATAAAGATTAATTTTCTACACTTAACAAAGTACAAGCGTTCTTGCTGATAGCGATCGATGAGGTTGTTGCTCCTTCAGCCCTTTAGCCCTTTAGCCCATTAGCCCTTTAGCCCTTTTGCCCATTAGCCCTTTAGCCCATTAGCCCCTTAGCCCTACAAGGAATGTGCGGTAAGGAGGAGGAAGAGTCCTTTCATCCTTGAAACAATATGTTTCCGAACCGATATTTCATGTTACATATTTATGTAATAACTTGTTCAACAGCTAGGGACTTAAATGTAAGCAGAGTATTTCTTATAGCACTAGCGTTCTGTTTAATTTTACTTCCCGCATAAGCTACATGCTTGTAACCCATGCCAACAGATTGACTGATATTTCATGTTACATGTTTATGCGATAACTTGTTCGACTGATTTTCACACAAGACGAATGATGGAAGGTAAATAATTTGAAGTTATACTTTGGCTATATCGTTTACCGAGCGAGTTAGCTGCGCAGTATGGGTACAGTGTGTTTTTTTATTTTTACACTAGGCAAATCATTGAAGTTGTAGTTTTGCAATATTGCTTACTGAGCGAGTTAGCTATGCGATATGTGCACAGTGTGTTTCCATAGTTTTTTATTTTACACTAAGCAAATCATCAAAATTGTACTTTTGCTCTGAACACATCAAACAACGTTCTGATCATATGTTGAGGTTAACAACATCGAATACAGTGTTCGATTCTAGTCTTGTTATGTTTCATTCTGATCTTCTTAGAACAAGGGTACCCCCTAACATGTTCTAAACACATGTTGTATTGAGTACAGTGTTCGATTCTAGTCTTGATCACTTATTTTGTGTTCTGAACACATCGATCAATGTTCTGATCACATGTTGTATCGAGTACAGTGTTCGATTCTAGTCATGATCACTTATTTTGTGTTCTGAACACATCAATCAATGTTCTGATCACATGTTGAAGTTAGCAACATCGATTACAGTGTTCTATTCTAGTCTTGTTATGTTTCAATCTTATCTTCTTAGAACAAGGGTATCCCCTGACATATTCTAAACACATGATGTATTGAGTACAGTGTTCGATTCTAGTCTTGATCACTTATTTTGTTTTCTGAACGCATCAATCAATGTTCTGATCACATGTCGTATCGAGTACAGCGTTTGATTCTACTCTTCTTATGTTTCGAAAGTCTAAACATGCATAATAATGTTATCGCTGCACACGCTTGCCTTCGCGATGCAGGTTTAAACTTGTTCGATATAAAGCTATGCCTTGACATAAGAGGCGGAGGAGGAGGTAGAGAAGGAGGAGGAGGAGGAGAATGATAAGGCCTTAACAGCCTATGTATAGTCGCCATTGTTTAAAGATGATAGCTGTCAAAAGAATTTTTCAAATTATCCACCACCACATTTCAGCTAAAGAGGGTAGCAGGGTGCTCTGTTGATTAAGCACATAGAATTTCAAATTGCCCTCCACCACATGCATAACAGCAGCTGTTATCTTGCGCAGTAGCCTCTAAGCTAGCTTTCTTCATAAGAGTAGCTGCCATCTTGTGCGAGCACCCCTAGGCTGTCTCATAAGGAGCTATGTATAGTCACCATTTTGTGTCCGCCATCTTGCGTAAGCATCCCTAGGACGTCTCAAGCCATCTTGTGTCTCATAAGAGCAGCCACCATCTTGTAGAAATAGATAGCTGCCAATGCCAAAGGGCTTAAGTAAGAATCGAATCGTTGATCTCATCATTAGACTATGTTTTTTCTTGTTCCTGATACTACGAACCTACGTATTAGGCGGAAAAATTTTGTCCGTTTTGCTCTACGATGCACCGTTTTCGAGATATTTAACATTTTGCATTTAAGCCTCCAAATTTAATGAATCGAACCAGCACGGTACGTTATACTCTCTACCATAGTTAGACCTGATCATGTTACGAAGACTTGCTTCAATACAAGCTAAAACAGAGCAAATGTCAAAGGGCCTAAGTAGGAACCGAACCGTTGATCCCATCATTAGACTATGGTTTTCTCGTTCCTCATACTGCGAACCAAGGTATTAGGCAGAAAAATTTTGTCCGTTTTGCTCTACGGTGCACCGTTTTCGATATATTTAACATTTTGCATTTAAGCCCTAAATTTAATGAATCGAACTAGCACGACACGTTAGCCTCTAAGCTAGCTTTCTTCATAAGAGTAGCAACCATCTTGCGCAAGCACCCTTAAAGTGTCTCATAAGGAGTTGTGTATAGCCGCCATCCTGTGTCCGCCATCTTGCGCAAGCATCCTTAGGGCGTCTCAAGCCATCTTGTGCAAGGACACTTAAGCCGTCCCATAAGAGCAGTCGCTATCTTGAGCAAGCATCCCTAGGGCATCTCATAAGGAGCCATGTATAACTGCCATCTCGCGCAAGCATCCCAAGGGCGTCTCATAAGAACCTGTGTATAGCAGCCATCTTGCGTAAGCACCCTTAAGGAGTCATGTATAGCCGCCATCTTATGCAATTAGCGTCGAGAGAGGGCTGCTGTAGAATTTCTCTTTTTAAATTATCCACCACCACATTTCAAAGGTATCTAGCTAAAGATGGCAGCACTGCGGATGACAGGTGACGAATTTACATCTACTACGATAAAGAGGGCAGCACGGTGCTCTCTGGATTAAAGATGGCGGATGACAGCTGTCAAAAAAGCACATGGCTTTGTTTCCAAACAAGAGCACGTGGAATTTGCCGCCACCACATTTCAAACTAAAGAGGGCAGCACTATACTCTGTTGATTAAAGATGGCGGATGGTAGCTGTCAAAAAAGCACGTGAGTTTGTTTCCAAACAAGAGCACGTGATATTTTTCAATTTGCCGCCACCACATTTCAAAGGTATCTAGCTAAAGATGGCAGCACGGTGCTCTCTTGATTAAAGATGGCGGATGATAGCTAACAGAACTTTTCAAATTGCCCGCTACTACGTGCTTAAGGTAGTAGCCATAAAGAGGGCAGCACGGTGTTCTGTGGATTAAAGATGGCGGATGACAGCTGACGAAATTGCCCGCATGATAGCAGCACGGTGCTCTGTTGATTAAAGATGGCGGATGACAGCTGACAGAAAAGCACATGCCTTTGTTTCCAGACAAGAGCACGTGGAATTTGCCGCCACCACATTTCAAACTAAAGAGGGCAGCACTATGCTCTGTTGATTAAAGATGGCGGATGGTAGCTTTCAAAAAAGCACGTGAATTTGTTTCCAAACAAGAGCACGTGAAATTTTTCAATTTGCCGCCACCACATTTCAAAGGTATCTAGCTAAAGATGGCAGCACAGTGCTCTCTTGATTAAAGATGGCTGCTGTCATGTGGAATTGCCTGCCACCACAGGTATCTAGCTAAAGAGGGCAGCATGGTGCAGAAAGATGGCTGCTGTCAAAAACCATTTTTCAAATTATCCGCCACCACATTTCAAAGGTAAGTAGCTAAAGAGGGCAGCACTGTGCTCTATAGATTAAAGATGGCGGATGACAGCTGTCAAAAAACACGTGGCATTGTTTACCTCGCGCTAGTTAGGTTAAGTTGGCACTACTGAGGTTTAGGCCCGTCAAGATGGCAGTACTGAGGTTAGCGATGCGTTGTTGTCTGTCAAAAAGCACGTGGCTTTGTTTACAAATCTGTCAAAAAGCACGTGGCTGTCAAAAAGCACGTGGATTTGTTTATCTCGCGCTAGTTAGGTTAAGTTGGCACTACTGAGGTTTAGACCCGTCAAGATGGCAGTACTGAGGTTAGCGATGCGTTGTTGTCTGTCAAAAAGCACGTGGCTGTCAAAAAACACGTGGCTTTGTTTACCTCATGCTAGTTAGGTTAAGTTGGTACTACTGAGGTTTAGACCCGTCAAGATGGCAGCACTGCGGATGACAGGTGACGAATTTTGCATCTAAAGAGGGCAGCACAGTGCTTTGTGGTCTAAAGATGACGGATGACAGCTGTCAAAAAAAGCACGTGGCTGTCAAGAAAACACGTGGCTTTGTTTACCTCGCACTAGTTAGGTTAAGTTGGCACTACTGATGTTTAGGCCCGTCAAGATGGCAGTACTGAGGTTAGCGATGCGTTGTTGTCTGTCAAAAAGCACGTGGCTTTGTTTACAAATCTGTCAAAAAGCACGTGGCTGTCAAAAAGCACGTGGATTTGTTTATCTCGCGCTAGTTAGGTTAAGTTGGCACTACTGAGGTTTAGGCCCGTCAAGATGGCAGTACTGAGGTTAGCGATGCGTTGTTGTCTGTCAAAAAGCACGTGGCTGTCAAAAAACACGTGGCTTTGTTTACCTCATGCTAGTTAGGTTAAGTTGGTACTACTGAGGTTTAGGCCCGTCAAGATGGCAGCAGTGAGGTTAGCGATGCGTTGTTGTCGATGACAGCTGTCAGAAAGCACGTGGCATTGTTTACAAATTCAAATCTCGCGCCAAAATTCAAATTTCCCGCCAAAATTCAAATTTCCCGCCAGAATTCAAATTTCCCGCGCCGCGCGAGGAGGAGGAGGCGGCAGAACTCTCCCATTATACTACTCCCGTGCATAAATACACAGCCAACATGGCGGCTACCGGACCGAGCGTCAGCCACGGATTAAATAAATATACAGATCGGTACCGAGAACAAAATAAGGTACAGATACAAATGGGACAATAAAACAGGTCGACCGACATACCTCCTTTCTCTCCCCCACACATTAACACACATACATCCAGCATTCACATACGCACATGAGGGTATCCGAAAATAAAAATGCGAACGGCCGTTCGGACAACATTGTCAAATACAAACCATAAATTATGACCTTACGGTCATCAGCAACAGGTCTCACATATTCAAAGCATTTGCGTGCATCGAGCAATTATCTTTTACGGCCAGGATGAACCATCACTTTATTCAAATCATTGAACATGACGCGCCTCGTGCGACGAAAGCACGCAGTGCACCGAAATGTAGTCACACAGAGACCCTTTCTTACCTTCATCACAAAATCACAGTCACACCCACACGAAATGTATCATACACTGAGCGAGAAAAATGCATGTCAATCAACCGTGACAGCTGGAAATGAATCGTCACCAAAACAACTATTGGAAAAGGTACCAACATACCTGCAGTTATCAATAGTTAAAATAAAAAAAGATAAGCGTAAATAATCCAATCTTGAAGACGTTAAACGCTACTTCAAACATCGTGGCTTCCATTGTTGTTATCTACCACATATACACGGAGAAGATGAGCTTCAGAGAGAAATAATCGCCGCTGTCGCAAAACGAACGACCTCTCAGTTTAAACGCTGCGCTCTACTGTACAATACTTGACATACATAGGTAAATATGGGAAAATGAGGCTGGTAGAAGCCATTTGCATTAAGAAATGTCAAATAAATGAACATGTAACAAGCATGGTTCAATTGTTATCAGTGGAATACTCTGTAGGAGGGATAATCACTGGAAGGTGATTGGGTATTTAAATGAGAGTATGGAGTGGGTATGTGGAAACTGGGGATGAGATTTCTAGATCCTATTGGGTGGGCAGGAGATAGGGATCTGCGCTCAGATGCCTTCACTTAAACCGCAGAGGTACATATAAGTTAGGAAATTTGTTTAGAAGGGTTATAGGGAGGTACATTCAGGGAAACAGGGTGGCCTAGGGAGCGGTGTTAAGGGAACAGGGAACTGGAAATCAAGTAATGATGACATAAAATTGTTAGTGTTGAACTGTAGAAGTATTGTAAAGAAAGGAATAGAATTAAGTAACCTAATAGATATATATTTACCAGATATTGTAATAGGAGATGAATCATGGCTGAGAAATGATATAATGGATGCAGAAATTTTCTCACGGAACTGGGGGGTGTATCATAGAGATAGGGTAGGAATGGTAGGAGGGGGAGTATTCATTCTCGTGAAAGAAGAATTTGTAAGCTACGAAAATGTAAAAGATGACAAACACGAAATTCTAGGGGTAAGGCTCATCTCTAAAGATAATAGGCAACATGATGTCTTTGGAGTGTACAGACCAGGAAAGGGTAGTGCAGATGGTGATTCAGAATAATTTGATAAGATAATCAGCTATGTGGGAAATGACACGGAAAGGAACGTGATTGTAGTGGGTGATCTCAATTTACAGAATGTCAATTGGGAAGGTAATGCAAACGACAAGAAGCATGACTAACAAGTGGCAAATAAGGTAATAAGGGAAGGGCACCTGATTCAGAAAGTGATGGAACCAACTAGAGGGAAGAATATTCTGGATGTGGTGCTGGTAAAACCAGATGAGCTCTATAGAGAAACCGAAGTAATAGATGGTATTAGTGATCACAAAGCTGTTTTCGTGGCAATCAAAAGTAAATTAGAAAGAAAGGAAGATATCAAAATTAAGACTATTAGGCAGTACCACGTGGCTGATAAAACAGGCATGAGGGAGTTTTTAATAAGTAACCATGAACGGTAGGAAAAGGTAAATAAAATGTAAACAGACTCTGGGATGGGTTTAAAGCATTTGTTGAGGAATGTGAAAATAGGTTTGTACTTTTAAAGGTGGTAACTAATGGTAAAGAACCACAATATTATAACAGGGAAGTAAAGAGGCAAAGATGGAGGTGCAGGTTGGAAAAAAATAGAGTTAGAAATGGCTGTGGAAGTAAGGAGAAACTGAAGGAACTTACTAGGAAATTGAATCTGGCAAAGAAGTCAGCTAAGGTTAACATTATGGCAAGCATAATTGGCGGCCATTCAAATTTTAGTGAAAAATGGAAGGGTGTGCATAGGTACTTTAAGGCAGAAACAGGTTCCAAGAAGGATATACCAGGATCACTAATGAACAAGAGGAGTGTGTATGCGAGGATCATCAAAAGGCAGTCAGCAGTATGTAAAGATTGTTGGTTACAAGGATAATGTACAGATAGGGGAGGTGAGTTATACTAAAGAAGTATCAAAATTCACCTATTATAACAATGACATATACAGTAAGATACAAAATTTGAAATCTAGAAAAGCAGGTGGAGTTGATAAGATATCTGGGGATATACTAAAGGCAATGGGATGGGATATAGTACCACATCTGAAATACTTATTTCATTATTGTCTGGTTGAAGGAGCAATACCAAATTAATGGAGAGTTGCTATAGTTGCTATATATATGATTTACAATATTGTGAGGAACTGCAACATGACCTCGATGTTATATATATAACAATATAAAGGAAAGGGTGATTGTCAAAAAGCTGAAAATTACACGCCAGTCAGTTTGACATGCATTGCATGTAAGCTTTGGTAAAGCATTCTTTCTGATTATATAAGACATGTTTTCGAAATTAATGACTGGTTTAATAGTAGGCAGTTTGAGTTTAGGAAAGGTTATTCCACTGAAGCCCAACTTGTAGGATTCCAGCAAAATATAGCAGATATCCTGTATTCAGGAGGCCAATTGGACTGTATCGCGACTGAACTGTGTAAGGCATTTGATAGGGTAGATCATAGGAGACTACTGGCAAAAATGAGTACAATTGGACTTGACAAAAAGTGACTGAATGGGTGGCTCTGTTTCTAGAAAACAGAACTCAGAGAATTAGAGTAGGTGAAGCTTTATCTATATCTGTAATAATTAAGAGGGGAATTCCTCAAGGCAGTATTTTTGGACCTGTATGTTTTCTTATATATATATAACAATGATATGTGCAAACAAGTGGAATCAGGGATAAGGCTTTTCGCAGATGATGTTATTCTGTACAGAGTAATAAATGATTTACAATATTGTGAGGAACTGCAACATGACCTCGATAATGTGGTGGGATGGACAGTAGACAATGGTATGGTGATAAAAGGGGATAAAAGTCAAGTTGTGAGTTTCATAAATAGGAAAAGTCATCTCAGTTTTAATTACTGCGTTGATGGGGTGAAAGTTCTCTTTGGGGATCATTGTAAGTACCTATGTAGTAATATAAGAAATGACCTTCATTGGAGTAATCACATAAGTATGATTGTAAATAAAGTGTACAGATCTCTGCACATGGTTATGAGGGTATTTAGAGGTTGTAGTAAGGATCTAAAGGAGAGGGCCTATTTGTCTCTGGTGAGACCCCAACTAGAGTATGGCTCCCATAGAGACTCTCACCAGGATTACTTGATTCAGGAACTGGAAAACCAAAGAAATGCAGCTCGATTTGTTCTGGGCGATTTCTGACAAAAGAGTAGCGTTACAAAAATGTTGCAAAGTTTGGGCTGGGAAGACTTGGGAGAAAGGAGACGAGCTGCTCAACTAAGTGGTATGTTCCGAGCTGTCAGGGTGAGATGGCGTGGGAGGACATAGGTAGATGAAGAAGTTTTTGAGTGGTGTCTTTGAAGGTAGGAAAGACCACAATATGAAGATAATGTTTTAATTGAAGGGGACAAATTGGGGAAAATGGTCGTTTATAGGAAGAGGAGTTAAGGATTCGAATAACTTACCAAGGGAGATGTTCAATAAATTTTCAATTTCTGTGAAATCATACAAGAAAATGCTAGGAAAACAACAGATAGGGAATATCTGCCACCTGGGCGACTGCCCTAAATGCAGATCGGTAGTGATTGATTGATTGCCTGATTGAAGCTAATTGTCTGTAGCTTCTGGGTGGTGCGTGTTACTTGAATATGGACTCATGCGCCATCTACTGGAGAACTTTGGCAACTGTTGCTTGGTGGTTGATAGCGCATACGACTGCTATTCGCTCTGTGCTACTGTTCTTCCGCTGACGGGCGATCCTGTGAGACGCTGCGTCTTTGGTGGGAGACCTTGGACGAGCGCACACGTGTCCAGTGAGGCCTCGTCGACCGACAGTTAAAGTACACTTCGTCCGGCTGGAGTTGGATGACCCTCTGCCATTGCACTTTCCGTAATGTAAGATTTCAGTCTAGCCTAAGCGAGCTACGAGTGCGGACGTGCTGGGTCGATTGTGAAGGTAGAACGGGGGTGGAGTGAGAGCAAGACGGAACTGGAAAGTGAAGAGGATGATGACTGGTGTGGAACAATATCGGGTAATTATTGGACGATGGCAGGGGAGATTGAAGAAAGAAACAGTCAAAAGAGAGGAAGGTAAAGTGGAAATGGGAATGAAGGGTGATTGGATGTTGGTGGCAGGGGTGGTTATGGTTCTGTTAGTTACAGGAGGCGCCGAAGTTAACCTCGGGCTGATTTCTAGTGGCAACATGAGCTGAGAAGGTGTGGAAGTTATCAGGAGGGCGGTAGAGGGTGTTTTGGAGGATGTTTGCCCGTTTGAGCAGATTCAAAATTTGATACAGGAGCGAGTAAAGGAGTTCGAAAATATGAGACAATGAATCCAAAAGAACAGACGAAACAATGACCATAGTGGGGAACAACGAGGGAGAAATTGTTACTCAGAGAGAAAATAAGGAATATGGAAGAGGAGATGTTGAAGCTGAGATAGAAATAGAACACAGTAGTCAAGAACGCAGGAAGAAATTTATATATGAAGTGCCGGAAGAAAAGGGAGAGGGCAAAGCGGGGACAATTTATAAAGTTGTGAACGTCATCCAGAACAAAATTAAAATTTACTTCAGCGAAGTAGATATACATGACGTGGAAAGGGTAGGTAAAGCACATCGTAGCAGGCCTATAAAAGTAAAGTTATTGTCCACATTGATGCCTGAAATAGTGATAAAAAACGCGGGGAACCTACAGAGTGAAAAATCTGGATTAAGAGAGACATGGGTAGACAAGAGATTGGTTTATTTGTAGTAATGTTTCCTGTTGCAAACGATTGCATCAATCTCTTTCTCTCTCCGAACAACAAGTAATTCGCTCTAGCTCAGTTTTTACACGTGGCTTCCCCGTACTTGAACTTATGCAACTCACGTTTCCACCCTTTCAAGGAAGACTCGTCCATCACCATGCCATCCTGGTGTACCTCTATTTGTTTCCATGTCCTTACCCACCAATACATACATAGCGTTAATATTCCAAATACATGAACCATTACCTGAGACGGTCCAATACGTAAATTTATTGAACAGATCGAATAAAAGTCCCCGGCGCCCACAGAAGGGTCGGCGAACACACAGAACTTTCGATCTAGCCAGACGACAAAACACACACGTCATCTCACGCATGATGGCGGAAAGAAATCCACATATTCAATAAAGTAATATTTCTTCAGGTCCTTAAAAGTTGAAAAATAATTTCATCTTTTCCACAACTTGGTCAACCAAGGTTTTATTTCATCTTATAGGGCAAAAATTGGTCGGCGGCAACGTTTTCTATTGCAAAATTTTAGAATAAGTTAACACATCCTTGGAAATATAAATTTGTGAAGGAATCCGCTTAAATATATAGATTAACACTAGCCACCATCACTAGCTGAGATGATAAACACTAGCCACCATCACTAGCTGCGATGATAAACACTAGCGACCATCACTACCTGAGATGAGAAACACTAGCCACCATCACTAGCTGCGATGATAAACACTAGCCATCACTAGCTGCGATGATAAACACTAAACACCATCACTAGCTGCGATGATAAACACTAGCCACCATCACTAGCTGCGATGATAAACTCTAGCCACCATCACTAGCTGCGGTGATAAACACTAGCCACCATCACTAGCTGCGATGATAAACACTAGCGACCATCACTACCTGAGATGAGAAACACTAGCCACCATCACTAGCTGCGATGATAAACACTAGCCATCACTAGCTGCGGTGATAAACACTAAACACCATCACTAGCTGCGATGATAAACACTAGCCACCATCACTAGCTGCGGTGATAAACACTAGCCACCATCACTAGCTGCGATGATAAACACTAGCCATCACTAGCTGCGGTGATAAACACTAAACACCATCACTAGCTGCGATGATAAACACTAGCCACCATCACTAGCTGCGGTGATAAACACTAGCCACCATCACTAGCTGCGATGATAAACACTAGCGACCATCACTACCTGAGATGAGAAACACTAGCCATCATCACTAGCTGCGATGATAAACACTAGCCACCATCACTAGCTGCGATGATAAACACTAGCCACCATCACTAGCTGCGGTGATAAACACTAGCCACCATCACTAGCTGCGATGATAAACATTAGCCATCACTAGCTGCGGTGATAAACACTAAACACCATCACTAGCTGCGGTGATAAACACTAGCCACCATCACTAGCTGCGGTGATAAACACTAGCCACCATCACTAGCTGAGGTGATAAACACTAGCCACCAACACTAGCTGCGATGATAAACACTAGCCACCATCACTAGCTGCGGTGATAAACACTAGCCACCATCACTAGCTGCGGTGATAAACACTAGCCACCATCACTAGCTGCGGTGATAAACACTAGCCACCATCACTAGCTGCGATGATAAACACTAGCCACCATCACTAGCTGCGGTGATAAACACTAGCCACCATCGCTAGCTGCGATGATAAACACTAGCGACCATCACTACCTGAGATGAGAAACACTAGCCACCATCACTAGCTGCGGTGATAAACACTAGCCACCATCACTAGCTGCGGTGATAAACACTAGCCACCATCACTAGCTGCGGTGATAAACACTAGCCACCATCACTAGCTGCGATGATAAACACTAGTCACCATCACTAGCTGAGATGATAAACAGTAGCCACCATCGCTAGCTGAGGTGATAAACACTAGCCAACATCACTAGCTGCGGTGATAAACACTAGCCACCATCACTAGCTGCGATGAAAAACAGTAGCCACCATCGCTAGCTGCGATGATAAACACTAGCCACCATCGCTAGCTGCGATGATAAACACTAGCGACCATCACTACCTGAGATGAGAAACACTAGCCATCATCACTAGCTGCGATGATAAACACTAGCCATCATCACTAGCTGCGATGATAAACACTAGCCACCATCACTAGCTACGATGATAAACACTAGCCATCATCACTAGCTGAGGTGATAAACACTAGCCACCATCGCTAGCTGCGGTGATAAACACTAGCCACCATCGCTAGCTGCGGTGATAAACACTAGCCACCATCACTAGCTGCGATGATAAACACTAGCGACCATCACTACCTGAGATGAGAAACACTAGCCACCATCACTAGCTGCGATGATAAACACTAGCCATCACTAGCTGAGGTGATAAACACTAGCCACCATCGCTAGCTGCGGTGATAAACACTAGCCACCATCACTAGCTGCGATGATAAACACTAGCCACCATCACTAGCTGCGATGATAAACACTAGCGACCATCACTACCTGAGATGAGAAACACTAGCCACCATCACTAGCTGCGATGATAAACACTAGCCATCACTAGCTGAGGTGATAAACACTAGCCACCATCGCTAGCTGCGGTGATAAACACTAGCCACCATCACTAGCTGAGGTGATAAACACTAGCCACCATCACTAGCTGCGGTGATAAACACTAGCCACCATCAATAGCTGCGATGATAAACACTAGCCACCATCACTAGCTGCGATGATAAACACTAGCCACCATCACTAGCTGCGATGATAAACACTAGCGACCATCACTAGCTGCGATGATAAACACTAGCCACCATCACTACCTGAGATGAGAAACACTAGCCACCATCACTAGCTGCGATGATAAACACTAGCCATCACTAGCTGCGGTGATAAACACTAAACACCATCACTAGCTGCGATGATAAACACTAGCCACCATCAATAGCTGCGGTGATAAACACTAGCCACGATCACTAGCTGCGATGATAAACAATAGCCACCATCACTAGCTGCGATGATAAACACTAGCAACCATCACTAGCTGCGATGATAAACACTAGCCACCATCACTAGCTGCGATGATAAACACTAGCAACCATCACTAGCTGCGATGATAAACACTAAACACCATCACTAGCTGCGATGATAAACACTAGCAACCATCACTAGCTGCGGTGATAAACACTAGCCACCATCACTAGCTGAGGTGATAAACACTAGCCACCATCACTAGCTGCGATGATAAACACTAGCCACCATCACTAGCTGCGATGATAAACACTAGCCACCATCACTAGCTGAGATGATAAACACTAGCCACCATCACTAGCTGCGGTGATAAACACTAGCCGCCATCGCTAGCTGCGATGATAAACACTAGCCACCATCACTAGCTGCGATGATAAACACTAGCCACCATCACTAGCTGCGGTGATAAACACTAGCCACCATCACTAGCTGCGATGATAAACACTAGCCACCATCACTAGCTGCGGTGATAAACACTAGCCGCCATCGCTAGCTGCGGTGATAAACACTAGCCACCATCACTAGCTGCGATGATAAACACTAGCCATCATCACTAGCTGCGGTGATAAACAGTAGCCACCATCACTAGCTGCGATGATAAACACTAGCCACCATCACTAGCTGCGATAATAAACACTAGCCACCATCACTAGCTGCGGTGATAAACACTAGCCACCATCACTAGCTGAGATGATAAACACTAGCCACCATCACTAGCTGCGGTGATAAACACTAGCCACCATCACTAGCTGCGGTGATAAACACTAGCCACCATCATTAGCTGCGATGATAAACACTAGCCACCATCACTAGCTGCGGTGATAAACACTAGCCGCCATCGCTAGTTGCGATGATAAACACTAGCCACCATCACTACCTGAGATGATAAACACTAGCCACCATCACTAGCTGCGGTGATAAACACTAGCCAACATCACTAGCTGCGATGATAAACACTAGCCACCATCACTAGCTGCGATGATAAACACTAGCCACCATCACTAGCTGCGATGATAAACACTAGCGACCATCACTACCTGAGATGAGAAACACTAGCCACCATCACTAGCTGCGATGATAAACACTAGCCATCACTAGCTGATGTGATAAACACTAGCCACCATCGCTAGCTGCGGTGATAAACACTAGCCACCATCACTAGCTGAGGTGATAAACACTAGCCACCATCACTAGCTGCGGTGATAAACACTAGCCACCATCAATAGCTGCGATGATAAACACTAGCCACCATCACTAGCTGCGATGATAAACACTAGCCACCATCACTAGCTGCGATGATAAACACTAGCGACCATCACTAGCTGCGATGATAAACACTAGCCACCATCACTACCTGAGATGAGAAACACTAGCCACCATCACTAGCTGCGATGATAAACACTAGCCATCACTAGCTGCGGTGATAAACACTAAACACCATCACTAGCTGCGATGATAAACACTAGCCACCATCAATAGCTGCGGTGATAAACACTAGCCACGATCACTAGCTGCGATGATAAACAATAGCCACCATCACTAGCTGCGATGATAAACACTAGCCACCATCACTAGCTGCGATGATAAACACTAGCCACCATCACTAGCTGCGATGATAAACACTAGCAACCATCACTAGCTGCGATGATAAACACTAAACACCATCACTAGCTGCGATGATAAACACTAGCAACCATCACTAGCTGCGGTGATAAACACTAGCCACCATCACTAGCTGAGGTGATAAACACTAGCCACCATCACTAGCTGCGATGATAAACACTAGCCACCATCACTAGCTGCGATGATAAACACTAGCCACCAACACTAGCTGAGATGATAAACACTAGCCACCATCACTAGCTGCGGTGATAAACACTAGCCGCCATCGCTAGCTGCGATGATAAACACTAGCCACCATCACTAGCTGCGATGATAAACAGTAGCCACCATCACTAGCTGAGGTGATAAACACTAGCCACCATCACTAGCTGCGATGATAAACACTAGCCACCATCACTAGCTGCGGTGATAAACACTAGCCACCATCACTACCTGAGATGATAAACACTAGCCACCATCACTAGCTGCGGTGATAAACACTAGCCACCATCACTACCTGAGATGATAAACACTAGCCACCATCACTAGCTGAGGTGATAAACACTAGCCACCATCACTAGCTGAGATGATAAACTCTAGCCACCATCACTAGCTGCGATGATAAACACTAGCCACCATCACTACCTGAGATGATAAACACTAGCCACCATCACTAGCTGCGGTGATAAACACTAAACACCATCACTAGCTGCGATGATAAACACTAGCCACCATCACTAGCTGAGATGATAAACTCTAGCCACCATCACTAGCTGCGGTGATAAACACTAAACACCATCACTAGCTGCGGTGATAAACACTAGCCACCATCACTAGCTGAGATGATAAACACTAGCCACCATCACTATCTGAGATGATAAACACTAGCCACCATCGCTAGCTGCGGTGATAAACACTAGCCACCATCACTAGCTGCGATGATAAACACTAGCCACCATCACTAGCTGAGGTGATAAACACTAGCCACCATCACTAGCTGCGATGATAAACAGTAGCCACCATCACTAGCTGCGATGATAAACACTAGCCACCATCACTAGCTGCGATGATAAACACTAGCCACCATCACTATCTGAGATGATAAACACTAGCCACCATCGCTAGCTGCGGTGATAAACACTAGCCACCATCACTAGCTGCGATGATAAACACTAGCCACCATCACTAGCTGAGATGATAAACACTAGCCACCATCACTATCTGAGATGATAAACACTAGCCACCATCGCTAGCTGCGGTGATAAACACTAGCCACCATCACTAGCTGCGATGATAAACACTAGCCACCATCACTAGCTGCGATGATAAACACTAGCCACCATCACTAGCTGCGATGATAAACACTAGCTACCACCGCTAGCTGCGATGATAAACACTAGCCACCATCACTAGCTGCGGTGATAAATACTAGCCACCATCACTAGCTGCGATGATAAACTCTAGCCACCATCACTAGCTGAGATGATAAACACTAGCCACCATCACTAGCTGCGGTGATAAACACTAGCCACCATCACTACCTGAGATGATAAACACTAGCCACCATCGCTAGCTGCGGTGATAAACACTAGCCACCATCACTAGCTGCGATGATAAACTCTAGCCACCATCACTACCTGAGATGATAAACACTAGCCACCATCACTAGCTGCGATGATAAACTCTAGCCACCATCACTACCTGAGATGATAAACACTAGCCACCATCACTACCTGAGATGAGAAACACTAGCCACCATCACTAGCTGCGATGATAAACACTAGCCATCACTAGCTGCGGTGATAAACACTAGCCACCATCACTAGCTGCGATGATAAACACTAGCCACCATCACTAGCTGAGATGATAAACACTAGCCACCATCACTATCTGAGATGATAAACACTAGCCACCATCGCTAGCTGCGGTGATAAACACTAGCCACCATCACTAGCTGCGATGATAAACACTAGCCACCATCACTAGCTGCGATGATAAACACTAGCCACCATCACTAGCTGCGATGATAAACACTAGCTACCACCGCTAGCTGCGATGATAAACACTAGCCACCATCACTAGCTGCGGTGATAAATACTAGCCACCATCACTAGCTGCGATGATAAACTCTAGCCACCATCACTAGCTGAGATGATAAACACTAGCCACCATCACTAGCTGCGGTGATAAACACTAGCCACCATCACTACCTGAGATGATAAACACTAGCCACCATCGCTAGCTGCGGTGATAAACACTAGCCACCATCACTAGCTGCGATGATAAACTCTAGCCACCATCACTACCTGAGATGATAAACACTAGCCACCATCACTAGCTGCGATGATAAACTCTAGCCACCATCACTACCTGAGATGATAAACACTAGCCACCATCGCTAGCTGCGGTGATAAACACTAGCCACCAACACTAGCTGCGATGATAAACACTAGCCATCATCACTAGCTGAGGTGATAAACACTAGCCACCATCACTAGCTGAGATGATAAACACTAGCCACCATCGCTAGCTGCGGTGATAAACACTAACCACCAACACTAGCTGCGGTGATAAACACTAGCCACCATCGCTAGCTGCGGTGATAAACACTAGCCACCATCGCTAGCTGCGGTGATAAACACTAGCCACCATCACTAGCTGCGGTGATAAACACTAGCCACCATCACTAGCTGCGGTGATAAACACTAGCCACCAACACTAGCTGCGATGATAAACACTAGCCATCATCACTAGCTGAGGTGATAAACACTAGCCACCATCACTAGCTGCGGTGATAAACACTAGCCACCATCACTAGCTGCGGTGATAAACACTAGCCACCATCACTAGCTGCGGTGATAAACACTAGCCACCATCACTAGCTGCGGTGATAAACACTAGCCACCAACACTAGCTGCGATGATAAACACTAGCCATCATCACTAGCTGAGGTGATAAACACTAGCCACCATCACTAGCTGCGGTGATAAACACTAGCCACCATCACTAGCTGCGGTGATAAACACTAGCCACCATCACTAGCTGCGGTGATAAACACTAGCCACCATCACTAGCTGCGGTGATAAACACTAGCCACCATCACTAGCTGCGGTGATAAACACTAGCCACCAACACTAGCTGCGATGATAAACACTAGCCACCATCACTAGCTGAGATGATAAACACTAGCCACCATCGCTAGCTGCGGTGATAAACACTAACCACCAACACTAGCTGCGATGATAAACACTAGCCACCATCGCTAGCTGCGATGATAAACACTAGCCACCATCACTAGCTGCGGTGATAAACACTAGCCACCATCACTAGCTGCGGTGATAAACACTAGCCACCATCACTAGCTGCGGTGATAAACACTAGCCACCATCACTAGCTGCGATGATAAACACTAGCCACCATCACTAGCTGCGGTGATAAACACTAGCCACCATCACTAGCTGCGATGATAAACACTAGCCACCATCACTAGCTGCGGTGATAAACACTAGCCACCATCACTTGCTGCGATGATAAACACTAGCCACCATCACTACCTGAGATGATAAACACTAGCCACCAACACTAGCTGCGATGATAAACACTAGCCACCATCACTAGCTGCGATGATAAACACTAGCCACCATCACTAGCTGCGATGATAAACACTAGCCACCATCACTACCTGCGGTGATAAACACTAGCCCCATCGCTAGCTGAGGTGATAAACACTAACCACCAACACTAGCTGCGATGATAAACACTAGCCACCATCACTAGCTGAGGTGATAAACACTAGCCCCCATCACTTGCTGCGATGATAAACACTAGCCACCATCACTACCTGAGATGATAAACACTAGCCACCAACACTAGCTGCGATGATAAACACTAGCTACCATCACTAGCTGAGGTGATAAACACTAGCCACCATCACTAGCTGCGGTGATAAACACTAGCCACCATCACTAGCTGCGATGATAAACACTAGCCACCAACACTAGCTGCGATGATAAACACTAGCCACCATCACTAGCTGCGGTGATAAACACTAGCCACCATCGCTAGCTGCGGTGATAAATACTGGCCACCATCACTAGCTGAGGTGATAAACACTAGCCACCATCACTAGCTGCGGTGATAAACACTAGCCACCATCACTAGCTGAGGTGATAAACACTAGCCACCATCGCTAGCTGCGGTGATAAACACTAGCCACCATCACTAGCTGCGGTGATAAACACTAGCCACCATCACTAGCTGCGGTGATAAACACTAGCCACCATCACTAGCTGCGGTGATAAAAACTAGCCACCATCACTAGCTGCGGTGATAAACACTAGCCACCATCACTAGCTGAGGTGATAAACACTAGCCACCATCGCTAGCTGCGGTGATAAACACTAGCCACCATCACTAGCTGCGGTGATAAACACTAGCCACCATCACTATCTGCGGTGATAAACACTAGCCACCATCACTAGCTGCGGTGATAAACACTAGCCACCATCACTAGCTGCGATGATAAACACTAGCCATCATCACTAGCTGCGATGATAAACACTAGCCACCATCACTAGCTGCGATGATAAACACTAGCTACCATCACTAGCTGCGATGATAAACACTAGCCACCATCACTAGCTGAGATGATAAACACTAGCCACCATCACTAGCTGCGGTGATAAACACTAGCTACCATCACTAGCTGCGATGATAAGCACTAGCCACCATCACTAGCTGCGATGATAAACACTAACCACCATCACTAGCTGCGATGATAAACACTAGCCACCATCACTAGCTGCGATGATAAACACTAGCCACCATCACTAGCTGCGGTGATAAACACTAGCCACCATCACTAGCTGAGGTGATAAACTCTAGCCACCATCACTAGCTGCGATAATAAACACTAGCAACCATCACTAGCTGCGATGATAAACACTAGCCACCATCACTAGCTGAGGTGATAAACACTAGCCACCATCGCTAGCTGCGGTGATAAACACTAGCCACCATCACTAGCTGCGGTGATAAACACTAGCCACCATCACTAGCTGCGGTGATAAACACTAGCCACCATCACTAGCTGCGATGATAAACACTAGCCACCATCACTAGCTGAGGTGATAAACACTAGCCACCATCGCTAGCTGCGATGATAAACACTAGCCACCATCACTAGCTGAGGTGATAAATACTAGCCACCATCGCTAGCTGCGGTGATAAACACTAGCCACCATCACTAGCTGAGGTGATAAACTCTAGCCACCATCACTAGCTGCGATAATAAACACTAGCAACCATCACTAGCTGCGATGATAAACACTAGCCACCATCACTAGCTGAGGTGATAAACAATAGCCACCATCGCTAGCTGCGATGATAAACACTAGCCACCATCACTAGCTGAGGTGATAAACACTAGCCACCATCGCTAGCTGCGGTGATAAACACTAGCCACCATCACTAGCTGAGGTGATAACCTCTAGCCACCATCACTAGCTGCGGTGATAAACACTAGCCACCATCACTAGCTGCGATGATAAACACTAGCCACCATCACTAGCTGCGATGATAAACACTAGCCATCATCACTAGCTGCGGTGATAAACACTAGCCATCACTAGCTGCGATGATAAACACTAGCAACCATCACTAGCTGCGGTGATAAACACTAGCCACCATCACTACCTGCGGTGATAAACACTAGCCACCATCACTAGCTGCGGTGATAAACACTAGCCATCCCTAGCTGCGATGATAAACACTAGCCACCATCACTAGCTGCGGTGATAAACACTAGCCACCATCACTAGCTGCGGTGATAAACACTAGCCACCATCACTAGCTGCGGTGATAAACACTAGCCATCATCACTAGCTGCGATGATAAACACTAGCCATCATCAATAGCTGAGATGATAAACACTAGCCACCATCACTAGCTGCGGTGATAAACACTAGCCACCATCACTAGCTGCGATGATAAACACTAGCCACCATCACTACCTGCGGTGATAAACACTAGCCACCATCACTACCTGCGGTGATAAACACTAGCCACCATCGCTAGCTGCGGTGATAAACACTAGCCACCATCACTAGCTGCGGTGATAAACACTAGCCACCATCACTAGCTGCGGTGATAAACACTAGCCACCATCACTAGCTGAGATGATAAACACTAGCCACCATCACTAGCTGAGATGATAAACACTAGCCACCATCACTAGCTGAGATGATAAACACTAGCCACCATCACTAGCTGCGGTGATAAACACTAGCCACCATCACTAGCTGCGATGATAAACACTAGCCACCATCACTACCTGCGGTGATAAACACTAGCCACCATCACTAGCTGAGATGATAAACACTAGCCACCATCACTAGCTGCGGTGATAAACACTAGCCACCATCACTAGCTGCGATGATAAACACTAGCCACCATCACTACCTGCGGTGATAAACACTAGCCACCATCACTAGCTGCGATGATAAACACTAGCCACCATCACTAGCTGCGATGATAAACACTAGCCACCATCACTAGCTGCGGTGATAAACATCAAGATTCATTCAGCTCACTAGACATCACACTGCAGAGTGCTTCAGAAATGCTGTGGATTTGAAGTATTTGAAGAAGTATCCTGTTACCATTTGTAGCATCAACCTAAATTGTGGTTATACAACTGGAAATAGGACGACGAACAGCGGCAACAGGGCAGGATGTACTTGATCTTAACATACACAGATAAGAAGTATCCCTGCTGTAACACGACCACACGAACAAGCAATACGAAACAAGTAGCACCAACATTATTCACTCTCACAAAAGCTCTCCGGTTCTTTACAGTGTCAGCTGTGGTGATAAACACTAACCTCATTTTCCATGTGAGAGATCTCTGAAAATATGAAACTACGAATTAGATCCACTGACGGTTTTGGATTGATGGTCTTTTTTTCCAGCATCATTCATTTTAGATTCTAGTCAGTGGATGCAGCTGGTGGACTCTGATAATTTTAGTGCATCATTGCAGCTGCAGTGTGTGTTTGGACGGTGCCCGCTAGAGCGTGTACCGAGGCTGCTTGTCCACGATTGAGACTGTTTGAAAGCTATGCCGCTGCTAACACATTGAATCTACCTTCGGGTATTGGCTAAGGCCTACCTGGGAATTGTCATTTTTAACCTTTCTCTTATTTGATAATACTTTTTGAGTACATATATGTAGTATTTAATTTTTGTTTCTTGCGGGTAAGTGCAGTAGTGTAATTCAAAACACAAGTGAGTTGCTTAGGCATGAATGTCCTTCCTGTATGTACGCTTTATGAATTATTTTTGTTAATAATATTGTAATGGTGTGTATTATGCATATTTCATTTGTATTTTAATTTGAATGTGAATTGTATCTATGTTTTCTGGCGTGGCGTTCTTGCTTCAAGTGAGTGTTGTGTGCAATGGTGAAGGCCATTGTCACGCTTAGGTAACCGTTGAAATTTATATTAGTTTTCCCCTTGTATTAATTCTGTTCTTCTGTGTATTTGCGAGTTTTTCTGTGCTTTGTCTGTGATGAGTGTGCGGTTACCATTTTAATGTACTTAATTAATTTTCGCTATCATGGCCGTGTTTTGTGCTAATATTCGTGTTTATTTGTGTTGGGTATTTCATCTTGTCATTCCTGCATCCGTTCGTGTGTTTTGACCTTCTTTGGCCGTGTTTCGAGTTAATACTACGCTTACACTAGTATCTATTTTTTAGATATCATTATTATTGTTACCGTGTTTTTGTGGTAGTTAGAGGTGAAAGAAGGTGCGGGGTGGTGAACAGGTCTCAAGCTACGAAAGTGAAATTAATTTAAAATTTAACAAGGTTATATTTTCTTTTCAAACTCAGAAATAACAAGAATGGCAGGTACAGAGTAGCAAGGCAACAAAGAGCAACAATAGTATTTACAGGTTTTGGGCTTCGGGCCCCGAACTTCCAATTCTCGAGCAGTTAGCCCGAATTTACATGTACATAAGGTTTAGCAAAGGGGCAGAAAACCCCAATCATGCCCAGGAGCACTTGCTCCGAATTACACAGTAATGCCTCCTAGAGGCACGCAAAAACAAATTGCAAAAGAGCGATCCGCTCTCAAAGTTTTAAGCCTATCACAAGGCCACACCTAACTCTACTTTCAAGCTGTCCTCTTAGGACGTAAGCACAGGGGTAAAATACCCAACCTACTGAGGTCTATTAAGCGATAAAAGGATAATTACATGACCTCTAAAATACCAAGTTGAGAGGAGGCGAACTGCACTCCTAATACATTTGCTTTTAAAACCTAATCTGGCTCTAGGCCACAACTGCAAGGGCTAATCCCATACTAAAGAGGTGACTTTAGAAAGAAACAAATTTACATAATGTTAAGGAAGAATAGGTTGAGAAAATAAGTTCACCTCAAAACAATATGAGTGGGAGCTCGAGAGGGTTAAGCACTCTCTATCCCAATATGTAGTTTAAAAGATAGAATAGATACAAGTTTCTTTACATTTTAAGGAAGGTTACATAATGGAAAAACTTCGGACCCGCCCCGAGAGTTAAACTGCTGAGCAAGCAAGAAAAGAAGTAATTAATCGGCCATTACCTGGTTGTTGACTGCCGCCGAAGAAAGAGGCGCTTCCCGCCCCCTGCTATGTACTTTACACACGAAAAGATGGAACAGAAGTGGCGCAGAGACCCTAAAATCAGCAGTTTATATACTCTCGCGGAAAGTTCGAGGCGTTTTAGGAAGGAAAACACCCGCCCACAATCTTTTATTGGTGGTTAAAGAAAACCCCTACACAAGATGAAGAAGAAACACATCATTGATGGAAAATTAATTTAAGAAATTCGGGATTGGCTAAATTCAAAACAAGGGGAAAGAAAGGGTTAATATTGCCAACTTAAACAATGACTGAAAGAAATTTAGCAAAGAACAAACTTTTGAAATTAAATTTTCTCCAAAAAAACAGTTCTTTCACTCCGCACTAGGGTGCACTATTGTTGATCTTCAGTAGTGTCCTCTAGAAGAGAAAGTTCACACTTCTTACTACAAGCAAAACAAAAATACGTCGAAAATGACACAGTTCAAAAACTCCAAAATTTCCAGGTAGTGACATCTTCTGAGAAAGTAGAAAATTAATACCGTAGATAAAGTTCAGACTTCCTCCAGCAGAGGAGTTTCATCTGGCGCAAATTTTAAATAAGCGGCATGGAGGTGTACCGCCCGGTACAGACCTCCCCCCCCCCCCAAAGGTTCCTCCAGGGGTGACACATGAAATTTGTTTGAAAACAAGGTCCAAGTTATGATGTGGATACGAAGATTGATTGCAGAAGCATTTATCGAAATGGTTGAAATTTAGTTTGATTCAGTTTCAAAAATTCTTGTAGTAACACCGGAAGTACTGTCTTAATGTTTGTAGAAGGTTGAATTGAGAAGGAAAACTTTAGTTTTAAAGTTGAGGAAAAATTTTCTAAGTCCACCAGATATTGTTGTTGAATTCTCAGGTATAGTAATTGCTGATAGTAATTGTCCATGTAGTTAATTAAATTGGATGGCCAGACCGGCCGCTGCAGCTTGTGTCCAGAGGAGGCCGCTCGGACCCCTCAAGTACCCTGAGATACCGCTCGCCGGCACTATGAGAGGAGTAGAGGTGTTGAAGCACGCCGCGCCCGCGGTGAACATCTACAGGCTGCGGGCCAGTAGCAGGTCGTGCGCCGCACATCAGCCTTGGCCGGGAGGAGGGCTCCGGCTCGCCGTGCTCATGTCGTCCTCGCTGGGGAAGAGGGGGCCCTTCCTCTATCCCAGTCGCAGCACGGCGCCGCGCGGCTGCGGGGGCACTGAAGCATTAAGGCTAGGCGGCAGAATTGTTGAACCATCATCATTTTTTGAGGGCACAGGCTTTGTGGAGAGGTTGAGGTGCCAGCGGCGTGCAGAAATTCATTTCAGATGCGAGCCACTGTGTGTAGTGGAGCAGGAGACGGGAGCGTGGTAATGGCCGTGGCAAGGATAGGATGGCAGTTTAACCGTGCGGGGAAGGTTTACAAAAACTTACATATGAAACAAAATATTATAGAAGGGGCAGAATGCCTTAAAAGTGAAAACTCAAAAAAAATATAACCTTCATATTCCTTTCACGATTATATGAAGCAAGTTAACCCAGAAATTACACCGGTTTCACCTGTGACAGGTGAACCCTAAATATCCTCTCGGTGGCTGGATTGCTTAATAATAATGTGACTGGCGTAAGGAAATCTAGAATGATACACGGCCCATGAAATCTGGGGGCAAGCTTGCCCGCGGGAACAAAATTCTTGACCATCACCTGGTCAGCTACCTTCAAATGGGTGGGTCTCCGTCCATGATCATATCTTTCCCTAACCTTTTCATGAGAGACTTTAAGATTGGCTTTAGCCTTCTTCCAAAGATCTTTAATATTATCCGGATCTATTGTCTCGGGTAGAATGTCACTCAGAGACCAGAGGTTAGAGAGCGGCGTGTTGGGAACGAACTTGAACATCAAAGAAGCTGGAGTAAACTTGTGAGATTCATGAACCGCCGAATTCAAAGCAAAAGCTAACCAATGCAGGGACGTGTCCCACCTGGAATGATCTTCATGATGATAGGCAATAAGCGCGGACCTGAGATTACGATTAACCCGTTCAGCCAGAGATGGTTGAGGGTAATAAGCAGAAGTAGTTACATGAGAGATGGACAAGTCAAAACAGAATTTACGAAAAAGATTTGATGTGAACGCCTTAGCATTATCAGACACAATATATTGGCACGGACCAAAAGAAGCAAAAATAGAATTTAGGCAAGTAATGGTGGACTGAGCGGTAGCCAGCTTAGTCGGAAATAACCATGAAAATCTAGTAAAGCCATCTACGCATACAAAGATAAACTTGTTAGCATTTCCCTTAGACTGGGGGAAGGGTCCTACATAATCAATATACAGGCGTTCCATGGGGCGCGACGCTTGATGAGAAGACAAAAGGCCTACCTTGGTGGACATGGTTGGTTTACTAAGCAAACAGGATTTACAAGCCTTCACGGATTTCACCGTCCATACCTTTCCAGATGAACATTTCACGAATCTTCTCACGAGTTTTAAAGATACCAAGATGCCCTCCTAATGGGGTCTCATGATAATACTTGAAGATCATAGGTACAAGAACAGCTGGAACGACAACTTTCATCATCTTATCATGCCTCGATGGGCAACATAAAACACCATTCCTCAGAACATAAGGGACCACATGTTCCCCAGAAGAAAGGGTTTCCATTATCGGAGCCAGCGTCGGATCTTCACGTTGGTATTTCTCGATATCCCTAAAGAGCATGGGAGCATCTGTTAAGATGGCATTAACATCAGATAGCATGGACTCGGGAGGAGATGAACTATCGACCGGTTCATGGTTCTCAACGTCGTTGGAAAACATACGGCTGAGTCCATCAGCAACAACATTTTCGGTGCCTCGGATATGCCTGACATCGAATTGGAAGGCAGAAATACGGATGGCTCAACGGGCTATACGGCCAGTACGACGCGGCCTACCTAAGACCCAGCTTAAGGCTTGATTATCTGTCTCCAGGTCGAATTTGACATGTTCAAGATAGAGACGGAACTTTTCTAAGGCAAATAAGACTGCCAAACCTTCGAGCTCATAGATAGAATACTTGGCTTCTTGAGCCGACAAGGTCCTAGATGCATAGGCGATGGGTCGCCTCCCTAGTTCAGTCTCTTGAAGAAGGACTGCAGCTACTGCTGACGACGACGTGTCGGTTTGGACAATGAATTTCTTTGAGAAATCAGGCATAGCAAGGACAGGGGCATTACAGAGAGCTAATTTAAGATCTTCAAAAGCGGCTTGTTGAGAAGGTCCCCACTCGAATTTGATGCCTTTCCTACGAAGAAGGTTTAAGGGCGCCGCTCTATTAGCAAAGTTAGGAATGAACTTCCTGAAGAAATTCACCATTCCAATGAACCTGGCGATACCTTTGATGTCCTTAGGTGGTTTAAAATCACGGATGGCCTGTGTTCTCGAATGATCGACTGCTACACCATCAGGTGACACAATATGCCCTAGGAATGACATAGAGGGCTTCGCAAAGGCAACCTTGGACAACTTGACAGTTAACCCAGCCTTACGAAGGCGATCGAGAACTTCTCGCAGATGATCTAGATGTTCTTCAAAGGTCTCTGAAAATACGACGACATCATCCAAGTAGTGGTACAAGTACTCAAATTTGATGTCGGAGAAGACCCTATCTAGCAGCCTAGTGAGTACAGCTGCTCCCGTGGGGAGCCCGAAAGGCACGCGGTTGTATTCGTATAAAGTCCAGTCCGTGGCAAACGCTGTAAGATGTTTAGACTCTTCGGCTAGAGGAATTTGATTGTAGGCCTGATTCAAGTCCAAGATGGTGAAGAACTTGGCCTTACGGAACCATGAAAAACAAGAATGAAGGTCGGGAAGGGGCACAGATTGTAACACCACCTTCCGATTGAGAGCCCTATAATCAATGACAGGCCTGAAGCCCCCCTGGGGTTTCGGGACTAGAAAAATAGGCGACGAATACGCCGACTTAGAGGGCCTAATAATACCATCCTTCAACATCTGATCGATGATTTCTTTCAGAGCATTCATTTTAGGTGGAGATAGCCTATAAGGTGGAAAACGGACAGGAATCGAATCCGTCACCTCAATTTTGTATTCGATAAGGTCAGTAACACCAAGAGTATCAGAGAACACCTCTGGAAACGACTGACACAACTTACGAATACTATCAGCCTGCTTCTCAGGTAGATGTCTAAGGTCTAACAACATCTCATCCTGGGTAGGCGAAATAGATGAACATGATACAGAATTACATTTCAATAATGGGATTTTACAATTAAACGCAAATTTGAAAGAGCACGACCTACTCTGGAGATCGAGCACAAGACCAGTGTAGGAAATGAAGTCAGCTCCCAATATAATGGGGCAAGACAAGTGCTTGGCCACAAACAATATGATTTTCCATGTAAATTTAAAAATACTAATTTTGACCTGTAAAGAACCTAGAATTTCTAATGGGGATGAATTAGCCGAAACATATTGAACAGGAGATGAGTCAGGTAGTTTACAAACAGATTTCAATTTTGCATACCATTCGGCTGAAATAATAGAACAAACGCTGCCTGAATCTAATAGAGCTGTTATAGGTTCGTTATTTACCTCAACTTTGAGAAAGGGGACCGGTGCGGGGGTATCCGCCGCAATCCTAAGACACTCTTTAGGGCATTCAAAAGATGAATTTGAAGACTGATCGTTCCCTGAATTTTCGACCTGTTTACCAGGGGCTGAGCCTCGGGAAGAAGGATTAGTCGACTCAGCCGAAGCCACTAGTCATTTTTTATTATTGGCATTGGTGGAATTTACACCGGAAGTTGAGCAGGAGGGGGTGCTATTTGAATTTGGGCAATTCTTGGCGATATGTGAGAAAGCCCCACATTTAAAACAGCCTTGTGATGAACCAGCTCCATTATTTGCCCTACTAGATTTGATCAATGGACACTTGTTCCGCAGATGGTCAGGCGACCCGCAAGCGTAACATTTACGAGGAGTGACTGATCGGCGAGGTGGAGGCCGAGTATTACTAAAGGAAGGTGGGGGTTCTTTCGCGACACGCAAGGAATCGGCGTATCTAACCCCTTCCGCTGAAACGGCGAATGCTTCAAGTTCCGAGAAGGTTTGCGGGCACGCCGCGAAACACAAATATGACCTATAGGATATTGAAATTCCTTCTACAATAGCCTGTACAATCTGGTCTTCAGGAAAATGAAGAGCAAACACCCTAGTATAGAATTTAATATCTTGGATAAAGTCTGCCAAGTTTTCATCCAAACGCTGTACACGATAATAGTACTTCTGAATAAGGGAGGACCTTGCCCTGGCCGGGATGAAGTTAGCTAGCAAGTGGGCGTGGAAATCCTCAATAGATGATTGCTCGGCAATGGCTCTTACTATTTTATCAGAGAGAATGCCAATTGCATAGGGATAGATAATTTGCAAAATTTGACATGGAGAAAGAGAAAACACAAGGGCATGATCCTGAAATTCAACTAAAAATCTTAAAAAGGAAATTACTTCACTGGTGGTATTAACGGAAAACTTAGAGCTACCTCTGAGCAACATTGCCAATGGATGAGGCAAACTGCTGAACCCGGGTGACATAGTAGGTAAAGGTTTCAGTGGCAAGGAAGTTAATTCAGAACGTACATTATTTAATGACTTACGGCGTTCAGACTCGTCCAATGGGGCAGGGGTTGTTTGAGCAGCGATGGTTTTCCTATTATTTCTCCCTTAGGAGGCTCTTCCTCGCTACCTATATTCACTGTGGTGGGTAGATCGCTTTTAGGAGGAACCTCCCCAGTTAACAATTGAGTGACCTTGCTAGATAATTCAGAAATATTTTCAAGCAGCGTACTAGCTTCCTTCTTCTGAACGTCATTCAACTTTAGAGACAACAGATCGTTAACTCTATTTGAAAAATGAAACAGCCTGGCTTGCACACGCTTAATTTGATTAGGAGAAGGATCATTTTCATAAAAAAAAACTAACTACAGATGCTAGCCCAGTAATATTCTCGACGATCGTGGAAAGAGAGTCGTCAATTTCTTTCTCTCCCAAGGTGGGGATGGAAATGGGCAAATCAAGGGACTCTCTAAGCTTATTTGTGTCTACTGCAACCGTGCCTCCAGATTGCACATTTCTGATAATTAACTCATAGATCAACTCCTCTTTGCGCAAATAGTTAAGATGGAGAACATCGCGAGGGCCGGGCATGATGACAGAACAATTTTGAAAAAAATCAGAAAATTCCAGCAACTGAGAAAATTGTTAGAGTTTGAATCAAAGCAATGTTTAGCCGTCAAAAGGGGCTAAATTGAGACCCATTCAACCACGCTCTGCTACCACTTGTTACCGTGTTTTTGTGGTAGTTAGAGGTGAAAGAAGGTGCGGGGTGGTGAACAGGTCTCAAGCTACGAAAGTGAAATTAATTTAAAATTTAACAAGGTTATATTTTCTTTTCAAACTCAGAAATAACAAGAATGGCAGGTACAGAGTAGCAAGGCAACAAAGAGCAACAATAGTATTTACAGGTTTTTGGCTTCGGGCCCCGAACTTCCAATTCTCGAGCAGTTAGCCCGAATTTACATGTACATAAGGTTTAGCAAAGGGGCAGAAAACCCCAATCATGCCCAGGAGCACTTGCTCCGAATTACACAGTAATGCCTCCTAGAGGCACGCAGAAACAAATTGCAAAAGAGCGATCCGCTCTCAAAGTTTTAAGCCTATCACAAGGCCACACCTAACTCTACTTTCAAGCTGTCCTCTTAAGACGTAAGCACAGGGGTAAAATACCCAACCTACTGAGGTCTATTAAGCGATAAAAGGATAATTACATGACCTCTAAAATACCAAGTTGAGAGGAGGCGAACTGCACTCCTAATACATTTGCTTTTAAAACCTAATCTGGCTCTAGGCCACAAATGCAAGGGCTAATCCCATAATAAAGAGGTGACTTTAGAAAGAAACAAATTTACATAATGTTAAGGAAGAATAGGTTGAGAAAATAAGTTCACCTCAAAACAATATGAGTGGGAGCTCGAGAGGGTTAAGCACTCTCTATCCCAATATGTAGTTTAAAAGATAGAATAGATACAAGTTTCTTTACATTTTAAGGAAGGTTACATAATGGAAAAACTTCGGACCCGCCCCGAGAGTTAAACTGCTGAGCAAGCAAGAAAAGAAGTAATTAATCGGCCATTACCTGGTTGTTGACTGCCGCCGAAGAAAGAGGCGCTTCCCGCCCCCTGCTATGTACTTTACACACGAAAAGATGGAACAGAAGTGGCGCAGAGACCCTAAAATCAGCAGTTTATATACTCTCGCGGAAAGTTCGAGGCGTTTTAGGAAGGAAAACACCCGCCCACAATCTTTTATTGGTGGTTAAAGAAAACCCCTACACAAGATGAAGAAGAAACACATCATTGGTGGAAAATTAATTTAAGAAATTCGGGATTGGCTAAATTCAAAACAAGGGGAAAGAAAGGGTTAATATTGCCAACTTAAACAATGACTGAAAGAAATTTAGCGAAGAACAAACTTTTGAAATTAAATTTTCTCCAAAAAACAGTTCTTTCACTCCGCACTAGGGTGCACTATTGTTGATCTTCAGTAGTGTCCTCTAGAAGAGAAAGTTCACACTTCTTACTACAAGCAAAACAAAAATACGTCGAAAATGACACAGTTCAAAAACTCCAAAATTTCCAGGTAGTGACATCTTCTGAGAAAGTAGAAAATTAATACCGTAGATAAAGTTCAGACTTCCTCCAGCAGAGGAGTTTCAACTGGCGCAAATTTTAAATAAGCGGCATGGAGGTGTACCGCCCGGTACAATTATTATTATCGTAAGTTTGAAAACTTTAATGTCTCTTCGGATATATATAATTTAGGGTGGATTGGATTGCGGGCGATTAATGAGATCCTTGTTCTATTTATTTTTAAACCCGCATTAATTTTAACGCGACTGTTTGTCAATAATGCTATTGTAACGTTGGGTTTAATCGAGGGTTGTTGGACAGCCCTAGTGCGAGAGATTTGGTGTCAGGTTCTTATCTTGTCTTCGTGTTATTGTTGCTTATCTCTTCGTGCTTAGCAGTTACGTAATTTTTGATTACTGACGGTTGTCTCGTCTGCGATAACAGCAACTTGTGTGTGGTTTCGTGAATAATATAATGAATTGTTTTTATCTTAAGTGGAGTTCGTGTGTTTGATTCAGTCATGTTGACTGAACTGGCTCGTTCTATTTTTAAGAAGTTTCTGATGTTTCATGGCTTTGTGATTTTAAATAATTTTTGTTTTGGGCTGATATTTCTAATTCTGGGCTAGCCTGTGTGGACAGTATGGGCGGTATTTGTGTACTGTTTTAATTTAATGTGAAATGTTGGGAGACCTTCGTTTATGTGGGTATTGTGGGGAACTATCCTCCGCTTGGTCCTGTCAAAAAACCCTCTATTTATCCAGCCAACCCATTTTCCTTTTCTATGTTTAAATTTAAATTACACTTAATGTGTTTATTAATGGTAAAGCTTAGAGTAGGCTGGTGCACCAGGATATTTTGTGTGATAATATATTATTTACTTCAGAACTAAGTTTTTTACATGAAAATTATTTATTTAATTAATATTTATTATACTCCCTACTATTTGCAAGTTTATCTTCATAATTATTATTTTCCAGAGTTTAGTAATTTTTCAAATTTAGTTTTAATGTCAATTTTATTAATTCATTATATTTTTATTTTAAATTTCTTGAAAATCTTGGCGTCGTTTTTTAGTGAATTCCTCCGTAATTCCTTAGGATATCCTCCTCTTGCTTTTTATTTCGGGTGGGTTAAGCACTCTTCCTTGCTTCCCAAATGCTTCATGTGTTATTCCCTGATTATTCTAATTTTTTTGCTCCATTTTTTACTTGTCTTATGTGCGCACTTCACTACTGTATGACGTTTACTAGCCGAACGTCATTCTCCATCAATGTTAGGGGCTGTTGCAGTTGCACCTCGTACCATTAGGGGCCAATAACCCAGCTGTTAGACCACTTTTAACAACAAACATCATCAGCAACACCATATGACTGACCTTCGGAAGCATCTGGTCAACCACGGTATCAGCAGATGTGCCGGAGTACGAATAGGACTTGACACCGGCTTTACGAGCTGTGATATATCACCTCAGGGCTCCATATTCAACCATAAATTTCTGCGTTTAAAATGTTTAATAGTGTTAAAAGTATGTTGGTAAATATGTTCACTCATTCTCTTTTTGTATGTTTGGCTGTCATCGTGAGACAGTGGGATGTGAGACGATTTCTTCTCCTTTCGTTGCCTCTTGGAATGTTTGAATTACAACAGTCACGATAAACTGATCGTCACTGCAATAAACTAGCAAAGCTGAGAATGCAAACAAATGTGATAAAATAACAGTTGCTCACCGATATAATATCCATATTTCCCTTCACAGGTTGTATGAACAAACAAAACACTACTTCTGCACATTTATGATCCGTTGCACGGAAATGGAAATTTTACAGCAGTGCTGAACTCAAGCGCCTCGGGGTGAAAAGTTGCATTCCCAGGTTTTGACTTCTTGCGTTAGCTGTGGGTCTTTTTACCAAACTAAATCACAAAGCACTTCCGGACATCGACATTCGGTGTGATGAAAATTTTGTGCTATTGGTAAGAAAATTAGTGACAGTCATAATTGTGTTTTTCTCAAAATATAGTTTTCTTAAGGGGATAGTCTAGCAATAAAATATTGATTTTCGTGATTTTTGCTGAAATATATTCATACACATACGTGCTTCCATAGTACAAAAGGATTTTGTGATATTCGAAAGAGAAATATAGGAAAAAATATTATTATATACTAGCCTGCAGCTGAGGAGTTGTCACAGTGTTACTTGTTTGTTCTGAAAAATAAATCTGGACTTTGGTGCCATCTCTTGAGCATTCCCCGTAGCTCTCGAATATGCATATGTTCTTTGAGAAGCAGGTTTATGCACATTGATCGTAAGTTTTTTGAAATCATTTGTAAACAATAATGTCAGAAGTGTGTTTCGGTGGTGTTATTTCTGTTACTCAGTGTTCAATCATGCCTAAAGTCAGAGGTAAAACTGCACTAAAATGGACAGCAAAAGAAATGCTTACCAGGAGGTGGTATACAAACCACGCAGAAGAAACACCCACATGTGAAAGGGAAGAAAATATTTATAAGAGATGAAATGAACCTGAACATGAAGATGTTTGCTGACATGACTTTTCTGAGATCCCTGTATAAAAATGCACTGTGTTGTAAATGATTCAAGAAGAATGTAACTGCACAAATAAGAAATACGTTTTGTTTTTCTAGAAAAGTGGTTGTTTAATGTGGACACTGTGGTTATGTTTTGAATCAAATCTACACTTGCTCTCAGAAGCAGAAATCTCAAAATAACGAGAGCATGTTTGACAAACACAAGACAACTGTAGAATCTTTCAACAGATTTGGTAGGGGATGTGCCGCTGTGAAAATATTCTGTTTAGGCATGCACATGAATATTATGAGCAAATTTACATACTATAATATTTTGAACCATATTATAAGGGAAGGAAACGTTTTTGCCAATCATGTTTTTGGAAGAATCAAGGAGGCAGGTATGCGAGGCACATATAAAGGAAAGTAGTGTTCTTGTAGGTGCATCTGTGAGTAAGCTACGATGGTAGAGGAGATGGATGTGACTGGTTTCGTACAGTCACTCCTGCACTGCCGGGAACAGGGTCTCCAGGCACGCTGTGGATCATCTCCAGGTGCGGACATGGAAGCTGCGGAGAGGTCATGGAAGCGCTACACCACTCTATTGTCTGATTGAGACTGAAAAACACACATGCAGCTGCAGGAACTGAATGTTTATGGCAACAGAAGGAGGAGTGTGTGAATCACACTGCAAACATCTTGGGAGAGGATGTGGCACAAAACGTGACTCTCGGTGGGAAAGCACATGGAAGTTTCAAGGAAGAAACAATTGTAAGGCTGACTGATTATTACAGAAGAGCCATTGTTGACAATGTTCTAGGTACTATGGAAATGAAGAGTGCACTCTATGCAACACTGTACCACTGTATGGACACTGATGAGAAACCATAACACCTGAAGTGTCCAGAAGGTGAGAAATCTTGGTGTTTCTTTAATCGTGACCCTGCCAAAGGAGAGCAACCATAATAACCCAAGACTTCTATCCATACTGCTCTGAGACCATCTGTTGTTGTTAGGATCATATCAGTTTATCAGAGGCTGGCATCTGATACAATTAACTCCAGATGATTTGCTGGAAAGACACAAAATGCAAATGAATGCCTTCATAATATAATCTGGTCAAAGTGCCCAAATAATGTATTTTTATCCAAGAAAAAAATTGAACTAGCTGTGACAGAAGTCATTTCACAGTTCAATCAAGGGTGCTATCTGACCAAGAGACCACTCCACTGTTAGCAAATAAGAAGCGAAGTTAGAGAGGAGCGACGGAGGATACATAAGGCAAAACGGTGTTTAGCATTTGACAAAAAAAAGACGAAATGCATCCACACTGACGGCCATATGAACAATGTACAGTCCAGAGCAAGGATCGGCGAATGATTGTGTTGTGTAACCATGTGAAATTTAATATTTAAATATAACTTTTCATAGTAAATATTCTCAAAAAGGGATGAAATTTTTAGAGATAACTCCTACTAACAGTGCTAACAATGTTGCATATCTTTTAAAAAAGTAATAATTTTGAAATGAAATATTGATAAATATATGCTGTAATTATTTCCATAAAAAGATTCAAAATTTTGAAAATAAACTTAAAAGTCACCACAAAAGATACCCAAAAACCTTATGCAAAACTGTGTGACTATATTATGAGATACAGTCTTCAATTTTTCAAACATTAAAGTAATTTGGTATAAAAACATGATTTTCAAAAATCTCTTAAGAAAACAAAAATCTTGAAAATTGTTGAATCATTTGTGTTGTGAGTTTGTATCCATGTTTAATAATACTCACAAATTATGTGTTTAAATTTGAGACCAATTGATAAATTGGGGAAAATTTTCATTTTTACTGGACTATCCCTTAATAGCAACAGTCAGTAATTAATATTTTCTGAAGTATTGTTCAAAGAAACGTCTTTAAATGCTTAGTACCTTACGCCAATTTTAGAAACATATTCTTGCTTATGTGTACCGATATTTGTGATTATCGCTATATACTGTAAAGTTTGAATATTTTTCTGGACATAAATTATCACGTCGACCCTGCAGTGAGCATGGTCAAGTGAAGCAAAGAAAATAGTCAACAGTGTGGAACTACTTATCTTCCACTTTCCAGATCTGCCTTGGTGTTTGTCACAGCACGAGGGCTTATTTATCCGTTCGTAGCTTTTAGAAAAAAAGTGGATGTAGTGGGGAAGGGAATGCAATGGTGGATGCTTGCTAGGTTGAGAAGAGGATGTGAGAAGACATGAAAGGTTATTGGAGAGACAAACAAAGATATTTGTACCCTGCATAGGTTTACAAACATTCCCACAGAAGAAGGAACAGCATACAGCCGCGGGCCTGTTTCAAGATAACGTTGCTTTCAGAAAACCATATTTATTACATATGCAAAACCCCTCAGTGGGTTTTCCCTTAATATAGAACAATAAAATTTAAATCTCAATACATCCTCAGGCTCTGAAAGGAGTACATAAATACTGGACATTGAGTCCCAAAGGTTTAATATAACACCTCAACCAGGACATTAAAACCTGTTCACCCTTCCAAAGCTGCTCTCTATATAAAAAACACCCAGTGCATACAACACCAAAGAAAACTAGCTTCGATTCATCATCTTAAACCATTGACGATGGAGGTGGCAGCTAATTTCCAAAGTGCCTGCATGTATACAATTACATTAAAAAGGCACTGGATTACAATCATGTCATATGCCTGAACATTTTACACACCCAATAGTGAGATCCTCGCTTCGTCCTACCCCGCGCTAATACTTGAATTTTATCTAGTTTGTAGAGCTTACCTCCACACCGTGGACAAGGCAGGGTTCGAAACCCAAGCGGACCAGCCACTGTCCCTGAAGGCACAGAGAATATGTCCGGCCCCTGGCTACAAGTGTAGTCAAGTCAAGTCTCTGACCTCCATCCGATGCTCGACACAGGCGAGCGTGCAGCAGACGGGAGGGAGGGAAGGAAAGCCAGCCCATTTGGCTGGTAAAGAGGGGAAGGCATGTTGCCATAGTAGCGCGGTGGAAGGATGAAGGGAGAATATCAACCTTTAGGAATACGTGCCAAGACACATATAAATAAGCCATGAAAGGCTGAACATAGTAATAAAAAATTGAAAAAACCAACATCATTCTTAAGGGAGCAACCAGGCAGCCAACAAAGCGCAACGGGGGCGGGGGAATTGCCCAAAACGTATGGCATAATACTACAAAGGAGAAGATTGCTCCTCTATTATAATATGATGAAAAAATGCCAGGCGAGCACTGTGCTTAATAGTGGAAGGATGTCGTTAACACTCAAGAAGTGGTGACCGGACTGTCACCGATGACTTAAATAAAGTGGAATGTACGGAATGCAATAATGTGGAGAAACTTGAAAAGGGATAGCAACACCATTGGTAAAATTTTGAGGAAAAGACAAATGATGGGATTTTAGAGAAATTACCAATGAATACAGCTATTTAAAAGATGGCAGATCGCGATGTACACCAGTGGTGAATATCCATTAATGTATTTCTTTGAATAACAATTGCTGATGTGTGCAGTGCTTTAGGTTCCTTTCCACCCAGCAGGTCACATTTGAGGATTATTGCTGTGCCGACAAACACTGACTAGTGTTCTTCGTTAACCTAGACAGCTCACTTTACGTTTACTGCACTTGGAGTCCTCCATGGTTGGTGTAGTGAACTCCGGGTAATTTTAAAGGCTCTAGGCCAAATTTAGGAATTTTCAAAAACATTCCTGTCTGCAATGAGATCTTTGTTAACAAAATATGATGAAACTGCAAAAATATTTCAGGTGGGAACTTTTGGCCAAGGAGGCCTTTGTGGGTTCTGTGGAGAGGAGATTGTTTTGTTTAGAAAGCAGCCATATTTTTCCAGTGTCGACTTAGTTGATGTAACTTCAAGGTTTTTCACTCTGCTGAAAATAATAACTATAAGACATATAACACTAGTAAGCAAAGAATGACTGTTTTGTTCTATAAGAACATCCTCATATTCTATCAAATCACTTTAGATGATGCGTTATATCAATGATCGAGAGATGGTGATTAGTTGTTGTAGTAGTATTAAGCTATCACCTTTAAAACTGATGGAAATGCATTTATACGTATCCAAGCTGATTCTTGGCTGTATTCGCCATGTTGTCAATTAGCAATGCCAATGGGTGGTGGGAAGTTTCTGTGTTTCGCTGAGAGGGGAAGAGATGCAGTGGTGAGAGGGAAGTGCCTTCTGTCCACTGCACAGAGAAGAGAGTTAAGTTGCTTTTATGCATTAGGGAGTAAATTAAAGTTAATGACTTTTATTAAATACCACTTGGAATTGAATTTGGGAGTATCTTGTTAGGCATAACCTGAACCATCTTGAGTAATGAAAGAATCAAAAGAGGTCTTTCTCCCCATCATGTATACTAGCTATTGGAAAACTGTATTACTCTCATCATGTCATTGTATAACAATGTTTGTGTGAATTTTTTTTGTTCTTACCAACATGTACACTGCACTTCGAATACAATCTCCTTCTATATTAAATATAATGATTGGTCCAACAAATACTTAAGTACTGCAACAGTTGAGTGCTTTGTATTCCACTCCACTACATACCTCTCAACTATGAATTGTACCTTCCTCCTGAATGTCATGCATTTAATTCAGAGTATTCTGCACAGCAGACAGGGGAAGCCTTGCATCATACTACAATCACTCCAATTCACTGGCAACTTGCAGCACTGTATTAGGTCCCCGAGCCATGCGGGGAAAACCATGAAGGACGGCAATATGAAGCAACATGAAAATTGGATAAAAGCACAAAGCAGGATTTTGTATTATACATGGAGAAAAACAACAGAGAAGAAACACATCATATACATACAAGTTTCACAACTGTAGTATAGAATTCACTATCATGACAGCTACAAAGTGACAAGTGCAAAATTTCGATTCTCAAGGACTGATGTAAAAGTATACTGATGCCTTAGAAAATACAAGGATTGTGGCATAAGTCATGGCAACTATTTTTTGTTTTAGATATGTGGACGGATATGTATTGTGTGAATGTTCTGCAGGCATAGTGTGTACGCAGAACAACAGATGGCTCTGTGATAGCTGTTAGTAGTGCAGCGGAGGCTGTGAAATTAGTCGGGTGGTGAGTGACTTTGCGAGATGGAAGTAACCTGTGTTGAGCAGCGCACTTACATCAAAATAGCCATTCTGTGAATGAGAAATTCAATGGAATGGACCAATGCAAAACCACATAAAGCAGAGTGTGTAGGGCAGCTACTGTGACGTTGGGATGGGAAGAATTGGAGCACCCACTGTATTCTCCTGACATTTCGCTCTGTGACTTTGATCTCATTCAAAAGATTAAGGAAACACTACATGGTCTGCAACATGAGAGGACATTGCTAATGCTGTGCATCAACAGGTGACACAATTCACACATGGTGCAGCAAGTGCTGAGGCAGATGATATTCAGTGCCTCCCACATCATTGGCAGCGTGTGGTGTCTACTTTGAGCGTCTTTAGGCCCAGGCTTGTCATGTAAACTTCATGTGTACTGTGTCATTATTTTGTACCAGGGAGGCCATATTGCCCTGTATACTACTGTAATAAATTAGTGTTATGATATTTCAGTGCTATTCATTGTCCACACATGTAGTTAACACCTTGCCCTTTCATCTGCATATATCACATTTTCCAACTGGACTGGTATCTTCAAGAAAAAATAGTTGCCATGACTTTTGCTCCAACCTTCGTATAAAACAGCTATGACTAATATCTGATGAATGTTGTGCCATTGAACTTGGTATCAACACCAATATAACATTACAAGAATTTCTTTGATGCATAAAACATGGAAAATAAAAGGAATTTCCCAGTTACAACCAAATATTAAATAATTAAATAGAGAACAAGAAAATGTATATATTCTAATAAAAACAATGTTGAAGGTTCAAATGCTATTGTCAATGAAATGAATAATAATACATTGTCACGGAGTGGCCTCAGCATTTCCGATTAATTTAAGTGCAAGAACACATCTGTAAATTCTCGCATTCGAAGTTCAGTTTTCTAGAACGTGACTGCTGAAGACATAAGGCAACTGGTATCTCTTGGATAACATACCATGTTGACAGAAATAAAGGCAAATGTATGGCACAAAAAGTACATTGCTTGACTATATGCCAGAACTCTAGTTCATCTCAAAGAGAAATGAAATGGCAGGAGCATTTAAAATTCTAGCAAATGAACCACACAAATATTTTAGATATATGTCATGGTCTATTGTAAAATTCTGTTGTGCAGAGTTACAAGAAGGTAACTGCATTAACTATGAGAGGAATTTGTACACACGGAAGAAAAGGGATTAAATGATGCTGTAAAGTCATCCTCAGTGTCACATGCTACCTTAATGAAATGGCAAATGCATTAACAATTTCAGAAATGAATTTGTTAAAGGGACAATTAAATTACAGAATACTACGTTAAAAGGTTATTTAATAGTGGTCAAGCAATGTCTGTCTGGGCTTACTTAAACAACTACCCTGAAATAATCATCTTTAAATATCTCTATACATAGCAACATTGACATATGAGAGAGGAGGGTCCAAGGCGAACCCCAAAGTAGTATTATGACAGGAATGTTGTTAACAAAAGACCAGTTTGAAACATCATGAAGGTTGAAAAAAATTTCATACACCCTACAAAATGTAATGAAACTTGGCAGTCAAAAGTAGAACAGCTGTGGATGGACAGGACAAACTTGAAGAGGTAAGAATTGGTGATGATTATAAAGCAAATATACGAGTGCATCTCGTACAAAGACATAGCCCCGAAGGAGGAAGCACGAGCGCCAGAAGCAACTTCCGCAAAATGTCCTTTAAAATCATGAGCGTCACGGAGTTTCTGCTGACTTCGTTACCATCCGAGATTTAAGGTAATTAGACAATGTTTGAATACATTCTGTAGAAAGTTGTGGACTTCCAGTAGAAAGGGGTGGCCTTTGCCTATGGTGAGTTAACACGTGTCTTCTAAGACTACCCTTGAGAGAAAATCGCTTACCGCACTCTGAACAAATGTGTGGTCTTAATTGACTGTGTGTTAACATATGTTTCTTAAGACTACCCTTCTCGGAAAACTGTCTATTACACTCTGTACATTGGTATGGTCTTACTCCAGTATGAATCAACATATGTCTTTTAAGTGTCTCCCTCAGAGAAAATCTCTTACTGCACTCAGTACATTCATGTGATCTTTCTCCGGAGTGAACTATCATGTGGGTTTTAAGGCTGCCCTTTTCGGAAAATCCTCTGTTACACAAACTACATTTATGCGGCTTTTCCCCTGAATGAATTAACATATGTTTCTTAAGGTTTCCTTTCAGAGAGAATGTTTTACCGCATACGGTACAAAAGAAAGGCCTCTCTCCAGAATGTGTTAGCATGTGGGGTACCAGGTAATTACTTTGAGCGAACGTCTTACCACACACAGTGCAACTGTGCGGCCTATCACCAGAATGAGAGAGCATGTGAGCATTCAGCCTGCATTTCTGAGCAAATGTCTTGTTGCATTGTGTACAGCAGTGTCCCTTTTCTGTCCCATGAGTTGTCCTTCGGAGCCTCACATGACTCAATCGATTCAGTGTTTTACAGGAACTTCCGGACGAATAAGAGGGATCTTTGGTTAGTACTGCAGCATTCTCCGCACTGAAATAGATACAAAACATCTCAGGATCATACGACACTCATGTTTAAATTCCAGAAGTAAATCAGGTGTTGGCAAAATCTGTTTTACGTCACATTGATACAGGTACGTCTTATGGCGAAGAAGTCTACGAGTGGGAAGGGGACGTTGTACAATTGGATGTGAACATGGGAAACAGCCGAAAACCAACCTCGGAACTGCCGACAGTTGGGTTTGAAACAACTATCTCCTGAATGCAATCACAACGCTGCGCAACCCTTACCACACGGCCACTCCGCTCTGAAAATTATTTCTTATATTAGAAAGTAACTTACGCCTTATATGTCCACCTTACCTTATATGCAAAGGGGATTTGATTTCGTCGCTATTGGTTCTCTTAAGAGAGTTCATTATGGGTATTCGAGTTTTTAAAGGTTACAACTGTGTGCTTTAAAACAAACATGCAAATGAACTTCTGTGACAATGATAGTGTAGCAATCATGACAATCCCTTTCCAGAGTTTTTTCCTGGAAGTTAGGTTCAATAAGGTGTAAATTTCACACTATGATGGTAGCAATGAAGTACCAAAATATTATGCCACAGCATCAATGGGCACGTAAATTCCATAAATTTGATGTATCATCAGAACATCCATAACGAATTACACGGCTGTGTAAAACATCAAATTACTCAATCCTCATGTACTGGTTCTGGATATACACTCAGTGGCCAAAGGTAATGTGAAGACACTGAATGTAATGTTAAAAATGAGTAGCTCATCGGCGAGCCCAGAAATTGGCAGCAATACAGTGGGGCATCGACTCTACAAGGTGTTGGAATCGTTCTGCAGGGATATGAAACAATGCATCGTGCACTGCTACCTACAATTGATCTTGTGTAGTTGGTGTGGGGTTCATGGAGCATACACCAGCATCGACAGCATCCCTTGAATGCTCGAATGGATTATGACCGGGGATCTAGAGGATCAAACCATGGCCACAAGTTCATTGGAGTGCTCCTTGCCTCCACAGTGTGGTGACATGGGGCATTGCCCTTTGAAATATGGTATTCCTATGAAGGTACTCTAGGGCCGGAAAGGGATACTGATTGTCTGAAAGAGTATCCATATAACGTGTACCTGTCAGCACTCCATGCAGCCAGAGAATAGAGCCTAATTGCGACCAGGAGAATGCCGCCCAGACAAGAACTAAGCCACCTCCCACCTGGACACAAAATTGTTGACATGCAGGACCCATAGTTCCATGGGGCATAGGCCATACCCTCATGCGCCCATCGGATCGATACAACTGGAACAGGGATTCATCAGATAATAACGCATGTTGCCACTGTTCCAAGGTTCATTGCCGATGTTCGCAGGCCCATGCACGCGTTGAGCTCTGTATTAAGGTGTCAAACAAAGGGATACGAATTGGTCGGGTGGTGAAGACCAGGCGGTGCAGTTGGCTCCTCACAGTCCTGGTACAAATGGGTTCCTGATTCCCTACATTCAACTGGGTGGTGATCTGGCTCACAGTAGCCCGTAAAGCATCAGTATGGTTCTGCGGAGGCGAAGTGATGTCCGCTCATTAGGCACCTGTGGTCTTGCCGTGCGGCAGTTTACGCAGGCAATAATATCCTTTCTGCGATAATGAAGATCCACCCTCGACACTGTTGACCTTTGGAAGCCCGAATTCGCATGTAATGTGCGCAATATTATGACCCACGCACCATGCGCCGATGAACATCCCACGTTCAAAGTTGGTTAACTCGAGACATTTTGCCATCTTCATGACACTGGTGTCTGTGGCAGACAGCTCAGTTATGCGGCAGCTAGTCGCAATGCTCAGGGGTCATACATAGCACATTCTACAATGGGACACCTCCTCCTGTGACTTTTGGCCACTCAGTTTACAAGAAAACAGATTTTTAAGAAAGAGTACACTGGGGACTTAAGGGTTAAAATCTCCCCGCAGCATTTACAGGTCGCCAAGGAGAAAATGGATACTTAAAGAAATGCAGAGAATTGCAATAGAAAATTACATACTATATCTAGAAATCTCACTTATCTGTGATCAAGTTGAAGTCAATGAAATGTGTTAAGGCCCATTAGTTTGGTCCCTAAATAAGGAAAAAAAGAACATCTTAGCATTTTTATGACAGGTGTATTTATGAAGTTTCTCAAAACTCCAACTCTATACAAAAGTCCGTAAATATTCAGGGGTGATCCTATCTTACAACTAATTACTGTTTTTATACGAGATTTAACTTTACTACTAAAATCGACAATGGCTCGAAGATGTAATTCGTGGCTGCCGGTTAGATTTCAAGTGTCACTTTGCTGTATATGAGTGAAACCTATGCGGACTCAGGATATCATATTTGTGTTAAAAACAATATATATGAAATTCAAAAGAATATTGTTGGTCTTACAAACTGGAGAAACAATGGTAGGAGGGCAATGATATGAGGACATACGCGCTAATTAGGAACAAATTCAATACATGAAGCTTCAGGTATTAACCGGCTTTGGTAGTGCAGTCATACACAGCAAACTGAGAGGAGGATACCTTAAGCACGAGAAAAATAGATGCGGCCATGCAAGAGAAGAGGTGGGTAAGAATAAGTGTTTAAAGGTTTAATGATAAAACGACTGAAAATATACGATCTTTTGTTTAGGATTTTCAAGCTAATTAGGTGCAACGAAGTGTATACTAGACTGTCCAGGTGCTTAGAGAAACGAAAGGCGTAAGAGTGTATAATGAGTATGTACGTAATTTAGTGGGATTACATTAATTTGAGTAGCATATATATAAGGGCTATTATTGGCATTCTAGTCCAGACATGCGCAAATAAGATATGGGAGCAGTCAGACAGTCATGTAGTGTGCATCGGACAGGCATCCAGTTGAGAATATAGTTGCTGCCTGATGCTGAATTGAAGAGTGTTGAGTTCACTGCATTAAAGCATGGTTTTTTTGCTAGTGGCTTTAAGTCGCACCGACACAGAGAGGTCTTATGGCGACAATGAAATAGGAAAGGCCTAGGAGTTGGAAGGAAGTGGCCGTGGCCTTAATTAAGGTACAGCCCCAACATACGCCTGGTGTGAAAATGGGAAACCACAGGAAACCATCTTCAGGGCTGCCGACAGTGGGATTCGAACCTGCTATCTCCCGGATGCAAGCTCACAGCCGCGCGCCTCTAACCGCATGACCAACTCGCCTGGTAAAGCATGTTTTGAAGTGGTGATCAACGTTTGTGGATTAAAACCGAGATTGCCCATGGCAAAAAATGCATCTGAATGTTTTAGAGGATTACGGGAAGCCTGTGGCACAAATGCATTACCGGATAGGATGACTGCACGATGTTTCAGGACATTTGGTGCGTGTCGGAATAAGACTCCGGATTTACACCGCACCGGTCGGCCGTCAATTCCTCAAGATCAGATTTGTCTCGTTACCGTACACCATCGATGGACTGTCTAGGAATTATCGGCAGTCATCAAATGGTGTGGCACATACGAGTAATGGCGAAAAGTCTCAACACGAGGAAAATTGCACCCGTTGGGTTCAGAAATGGCACCGGTATGCACAGGCTGGCATCCATCTGGACAGATACTACATTAAGGAGACGCATTACTCCAGCGTATTGTGGCGCTCCTTCGCTGACATCTGGAGAAATATAAATACAATGAAGGAATGTAATACACTGACTGTATCTACTTGAATCATTTTCTGTTAATGACACTTCAATCGCTATCCGTTTTAAGAGACAGGAGTACTTGCTCATGCCGCAAGCCAATAAAATTTAGTCTTCGATTTTTAATCCTCCCAAAACTCCTGAACACAAAATTCTACATTTATAAGCCCTCATACCTGAATATTTCACACGATGCGGAACTACTCGTTTAGCCTGTGCACATTTTTTATGTTCAGATTTGTCATGTAAGCTGATCGCTTCTGGAGCAAGCAATGAAATGTGCCAGTATACAGCATAAGGATGCAAGTATGTCCCATGTTCCTAAAACGTCCAAAAAATATGAGTGAATTGAAGGCGAATGTAAGTAAGAACTACTGAGTTATATCATATTAACTGAAGGTTTCACAAGAGAGTGAAAAGCAGAAAGTCTTACTTTAGAAGTCAGTGACTGCCCCGACAAAAGTGGAAGGATTTGGAAGAGGGAAATGTGAAAACCACTCCACAGGTCACGACAAGAATGCCTTAATGGAGAGCAACACATCGTTGAGGCAAGAAAAGAAAAGAGGACCAGTACATAGTACTTCTGTTAAGTGAACAATGCCAGAAAATATACAATCTATTATTGCAAGTCATGTTTGGACCACCCTTCTTGTACCCTGTGTATTATACTGACGCTTTCAACAGGAGAAACATACGGAAAATGCCAATATAGATATAAGTTTGAGTAAATAAATATAACTACCGAGGTAACACTGTTTTGCTACAATTTCAACCTGGATGTTTTACACTTTCGAGACTCCAGTGTCGATGAAACCTGCAGAATAAACCCTCAATTCATATGTCAGACGGTTTCAGAAGGTCACATATTTCCTTTTTGAAGTCAGCTATCATTTACATGCCATAAAGGTGATTTATTTTAAATATATATTAACACATATGTCAAAGGAGTAACCATCATCTGAAATTTCAGAGCTGAACCACATTCGACCCCACAGAGGTGGAATGGTTGATATATCTTGTATCAGACTTAAAACATAAAAACTGAGCATGATTTGAAATTTCAATTTCGTTGGAGAAATGGTTTCGGGAGAGAGAATAATTTTGCTTTCATTCCCTCAGGGTTGATAAGTTAACCTCATAACTTATTTGACATTTAGGATAGTAAAAGGCATTAACAATCACGTGTAATTTTAACATCGTGTTTAAAATTGTTTTAGAGAAATGAACGGTTTTGCTTTTAGAGCTAACCCCCATCGAAATCCATCAGGAATAGAATGCTTACAACATAATTTAACTTCTAGGGTATAAACAGCAATGATTAAGTGAAAATTCAATTCCAGACATCAATGGTTTTCGGAGAAAAGATCATTTTTGTTTTCGGAGCAGAAGCCTAAGGGGAGAATATTTTGAAGTATTACGTATATAAAATCTAGAACATAGAAAAGCAACCATCAAATGCAATTTTAACTCTGTATGTCAATTGGTTTCGGAGTGAAAAAGTTTGTTTTCCGAGCTAAAGTCTATTTAAACACGTCAGGGTTGTATAAAATCTAGAATATGTACTAATGTCCAAAAGTAAAGCATAATCGCTAAACGAGGCCATAATGCCTGGTAGGAATGTCAGACGGATTGCTGAACGAACGGAAGCTGAATCACACACCATATGTCAACAACTTGTCCAAAAAACAGTGTCAGAAAGGTTCTGATAGCCAAGGTACACCTTTGACAACAACTGACAAAACTTGGTAATGTCTTCCACAACAAAATATGCTCTTAATACGGTGTATGGTTACCCCTAACGGCCAATCATGCTTCGCAGCGATGTGGCACACTCTCTATCAGATGGTCCAAGAGCTCTTGTGGCAGTCGATCCCATTCCTCAAAAGGGCAATGCAAAGGTCTTGGAGTTCCCTTGGTGGAGGCCGACAGGATGAAATTTGCCTCCCCAATGCATCCAAGGCAGGTTCTATAGGATTCAGATCCGCAGACTTCGCTGGGCAGTCCATGCGATGTATTTCTTCCCAAGCCAGAAATTCATCCACCAGAGCAGCGCGGCTCAGTCGGGCATTATCGTCCATTAAGAGGAAGTCTGGACCAACGGCATCTCTGAAGATTCGAACATGTGGCCTTACATCATCCCTGTATCTGAGCGTTAACAGTGTTTCTTGGACCAAACATGAAGATATGCAGGTCCGTATGGCCATTTGACATGATGCCGCTCCACACCATGATGCCACCACCACAATAATGGTCCCGTTCCACGATGTTCCTGTAGTTGTATTGGCTACCCTTTTCTCTCCAGATTAATGTATGTTGGGAATTGTTCTGAAAACTGAAGTGGGATTCATATGTGAAGAGCACATGCCTCCATTCATTTAAGGTCCACTTTCGATCTTGACGGCTTCCCAGTAAACGGGCCTGTCTCCGTGCTGGAGCGAGTGGGACGCACACCGCTGGATGTCGGGCAAAAAGTCCAGCTGTTCTGAGCCTCCAGTATACAGTTTTCTGGGAAACGGCAACTCCTGAGACGGCTGCAAGCTCTGCCGACAATTGTCTTGCAGATGCATTCCAATTTTATCGGGCGGTTAAGGCCATATATCGGTGCTGCTGTGGGGTGGTGGGGTGGTTACCCTTGGTTGACATGGCACAGACCTACGATTAACATCTCCTGTGTTTCGAAATCGTCTCCAAAGCATAGAAATGACAATTCGTGGCACATTCAAGGATACGGCGAATTTGGTCTCTGTCTGGCCTGTTTCTACCCTGCAAAATAGGGTTCAAATGTAATCATTGTGCCATTTTGTTGTCACATTCACCACGAGGCAACACTCTGCACACTATAACAGGGCAAACACGACTGAGGGAATATGGGGCGCAGGCACTGGCCGTGTTTATATTGTGGTTACGCCACTAGTCAAAGCAGGGAACACTCCTTTCCTATACAGAGCAAACATGTAAGGTTGGTAGGTGCATATGTCGTGTGATTTGTGGTCTATTTCCTGTTGCCCTGCTTACTCGTAACTTATGCTTAACTCTTGGATACTGGTGTAAAAAAGCAACCATCAAAGGCAATTTTAACTCTGTACATCAAACGGTTTCAGATGAATGAAAAACTTCGTTTTCCAAGCTGAAGTCTATTTAAACACGTCAGGGTTGAGAAATTTGTAAACTGGCATTGTTGAGGTCTCTGGCACGCTGTGCGATCAGAAAATTGAAGTCATCTTGAGAAAGAAGGTCCCATTCCATCTCGGCAGCTCTAAAGCTATCTGGCAGTGTCTGTAGAGGTTGTGAATGATCAGAATCGGACGATTTTCACTGGTCCCATGCATGCTGGGTGCTATTCATGTCCGGTGATTTAGCTGGCCAATTTATATGGTTGATATCCGCTTGCTTCATGAAATTCTATAGTGATGCACCTGGATTAAGGCGAGCATTGTCATCAACGAATATGAGCATATTCAATTCTAAAGAGTTGAACAAACAGCCGAAGAATTTCATCGATATACTGGTAGGCAGTTAAGGTCACTCGAATTGGTATCAATGTTGTGCGAAGGCCATGGATATTCTCAGACCTCCACCTCTTGAACATGCTGGTATTTCTCACCATGTCCTTTACGTCTTCACAGCGTTTGTCATCGTGTACCATGCCACAGTGGTATACATGTTTCAACTGCAAACATTACATTACCCCCCTTCCCCCAGCTAACATGTTGGATAGCCTATTTTCTCCTCTCAACACGATGACTGATTCTCTAGTGGAACATGGAAAATCGAACTAAATTACCTTAATTGGGAAACATGCAGTGTATTGCGGTGCAGTTTGTGCAGATACATGGAGATGGCACTGTCTCCCTTAGTCAACCTTCCCTAGGACTGACAGTACCTTTTCCACCTTTTGGATATTGTGTGATACTGCTGCTTGTATATGTCCACAGTTCTGGCTCAGTCAAACTGAGACCAGTCTTCACCTGAAATGGCATACTTCACTTCAAACTCAACACAGAAAATCGTAAACAAGTAGTTGAATTAGTTGTATGATACAGTGCTCTCTACCACTTACAACATGACCAGACACAGTCTACTACATAACATGCCGAATCCCACGTGCTAGATAACTGTGTTCCGCTACACTTTCAAACTGGAGGTTGTGCAAATCTTGATGGTACTAGAATTTTGTGGCCTATGGGCTCCTTGTATATTACCGGCTTTCGTACGTTTTTTCATAATGCGATTCCTCATGTCGCAACATGCTCTTCATTTTTCATTCTCAAAGCTAGAGGCAGATGAGCGCATTTTCCTGTAAACTTGCCCCCTCCACGACTACAAAATTTTATTGAACATACTTGCAAACTACACTATGTTCAACCTTCCAGCTGGAGGACCACAAAATCGTGAGGGGTGTTCATTCACAAACAAACTATGCACAGCTGTCCGTGGGAGAAACAGTCGTCTCTCAAATCCACGCCAACCACTCGCGGAGACCTCTGCTTGCCCTTACTTACAAAAATTGGAATGGAAAAGGCCAGTCTTACTGTTTCAGAGGAATTTAAGATTAGAACACATCCCCTCGACCAAAGCCTGTAAACATGGCAGTTTTTATGAGATTTCTGTGTTGGGAGTCAATCCGGAGCCTTGTATCATGACACAGTTTATGAAGATATTAAGAATATACCTGGACCTACTACATCAAGCACCAAACATCATGCATGCCAAGAGATAGTCACTGTTACCCCTGCTGTGCATTAGGTATTGTCGAACAGGCAGCCCTTCAATCAAAAAGTGCTCATACAGTCCTAAATAACAGGTAATTTCAAACTAAGTATGAGCAACATCCTAAAGTAATGCAGCAGATCCTCAGTGAGCTTGAATACAGTTCTCAAAATAAGACACACCTTAATAAGACGAGTAAATGCACGTGCACACAAGGTTCTTCCACTATGAAAACAGAGGGAACTATGAGTACAAGACACAAAGCTCTAGCGTGGGGATCATACAATGAACCAAATCTAAATGTGCATGCTTTCTCTGTCCCCAATTTGACTCAATGGTCGTGGCCCTTTAGTATTGGGTACAGCTACTTATATTTACGAATAGTGATGAGTGATTGTTAACTACATGACTGTGAACATTCATTGTGAGATAATTAAAAATCCACAGCCTGTTTCCAGTCATTTGTCGGGATCAGGAATGGAATGAATGAAGCCCATCTAGCGGCGAGGATAAGAATCGTGCCTGAAGCCTGCTGAAGCCTGCTGAAGCCTGCAGAACTCCTCTGGGACAACGATTAATGAAATAATATTGGAGTGTGTAGGTGGAATAAAAGATGACAGGGAAAATCGGACTACCCGGAGAAAAACTTGTCCCGCCTCCACTTTGTCCAGTACAAATCTCACATAGAGTGACTCGGATTTGAACCAAGGAACCCAGCGATGGGAGGCCTGCGTGCTGCCGCCTGAGCCACGGAGGCTCCATTCATTGTGAGATTAAACTTGCATGTAAGAAGTCAATCAACTCAACAAATACATACAGTATCAATAAGAACTACTGTATATATAACATTCCGTATTAGTCTTATGTGCCAATGCTAGGCGATGCATGCATGCAACACTCGTGTATTTGTGAGCAGTAATGTGTGTGACAAACTTGAACCTTATTAGCTTCAGTGAAGTAAATTTTGTGCCTGTGATGATGATAAATATTAACAGTGGTGTATGAAGGGACATGGATAGGACATAGGCTTTGCCATAAGAATGTGTTGATGGAAATTTTGGAAGATCAAACACCAGGGAAACACCCTCATGGAAGACAAAGAAATACCTCGATGGTGAAATTTCGTGTGAACTCAGGTTGCAGGAGCTATGCGCATGCAAAACGTACTGCACAGGACCAACCTACTTGCAAAACACTCATCGCAGGGGCAAACAAGTCATTAGATTGAATTACTCAAAGAAGAAGGTATACGAAGAGCTGCAAGGATCAAGCCGCTGCTATTCGCACTGCTGCCAACTTGGATTATGCGGTGAAAAGTGTCTTAGATGAAGTTGTCAATTCGTAGAAATTTCCCAGAAAACTGGTGAAAGCAATAGCAAAAAGAGTGACGGACATGGATTTAAAGTAGCTTGAAAAGTCATTTTTTTTAAATACGGACATGGTATATGATCTCAAGAAGAAATTAGAAAATAAAGACTTGGAAATTAATCAAATGAGGGATATGAGTGCTAGGTGCTACGATTTGGAACGCTATAAGAGGAGAAATAATGTCAGCATTTTTGGTGTGCCGGAAGGTGTAAACAAGAAATCTGATGTCACTGTGAATAACATACATCACTGCCTCCATGTAGGGCCAAAATCCCCAGGAAAAATGGAACCAAATAACAGCGTATCGTTATCTGCAAGGAATATCCAAAAACAAAAGGAAGTTGAAAGGATCACCCACCATGATTTGTGAAGACCTCACGGGCACACGACTTTCCATCCCGAAAGGATCACTCACCACGATTCGCAAAGACCTCACGGCAACATGACTATCCATCCTGAAGGCTGCCACCGATCTTTCCTGTCATTTATATTGTTGGTAACATAAAGGAGATATCATTAGTCTATTAAAAGAGCCTGATAGATCAGATATTCATGTGTGTCGTTTAAGGGAACTTCAGTGTGAATGGGATTCACGACCAACTGCTGGTTACTGTGAGCTCTGCCAGTCATTCTTACTGTAAGCCCATTCAAATTACTCTGCTTTTATCTATCTGCCTTATTTCAATGCTGCATTTTTTTCAGGCAGTGTGATTCCAAATTGACTAAACTCTTACAAAATATGCATTAGAGCTTAACTAATTAAAATCCATCGGAAAAATCCACACTAAACTTAGCTTTCTACCTTTAAATTTTGTGAGCTAGTTGGCAACGATTATCACTGATGTCATTCATCCCTCCGACAATACTAACTGTTTCCTGCATTCCAAAGCCGTCCCCTACCCCTACCTTAGCACGCCAGCCCCTTATGCTACAGCAGATATTTTTAGAGCAGCCTTGAGTAACAAGAAGTATGTACTGCAGATGGTTCACCTAAATGCTCAATCTCTTGCTCTGCAAAACAAAGACGGATGACTGAAAGCTGTCTTCAACACACTGCAGGTGGATATTATTTGAATGAGCGAAACTTGGCTGAAAAGTAAACATAACTAATAATTTCAACCTAAAACGGTACCAACTTTTTAGATCTGATGATGATGATGATGCTTGTTGTTTTAAGGAGCCTAATATCGAAGGTCATTGGCCCCGTAGATCTGATGAAAAAATAGGGGTAGTGGTAGTGTAGGGGCGTAGGTTCTTAGCTATTTAAAACTGAATACGAAGTGTTCACTGTGTGCTGTATATAGACCACCAAAAGTGGGACGTTTGGCCGACTTAGGAATGGATTTAGTGAGATTATTACCCATCATACAACCATGTGATCATTATGGGAGACTTTAGTACAAATCTTTTAGATACTAACTCCGTGGAAACATGCGTTCCAGGCAACTCATCATACTAAAACCTTTCGATTTAATACTGACAGACAATCTAACAAAGTAATGAATCACGGATGACCTCAGCTCCCGGATTTTCAGCTCAAGACGTCATCTTCATGTGCTACCTGTACCCCCTACAGGTACCAAAAACAAAGCCAAAGCACATTACCATGCGAGACTACATACAGTGATGTGTTACTGGCAGACGCATATTCGAAACCATGCCATGACATTACACAAATTACGAATATTGACGACATGGTTCACAGTTGTAATGATCTAGTGTTACAGACATTCTCCATTACACATGATAAGAACTAAGAAAAGAATATGTCCATGAAAAAATGAAGACATTAAATGTTTAGAGGTGAATCGAGACACAGCTACCTCACAGAACAGAAAATGAGACACAACAGAGCATCAATTTAATGACAACTGGAAGTTTGCAATAAGATAAAACAGGAAACACGAAACGCTCAACAGAGTTTGATAGGACAAGGAGCATGACCCGACATTTTATGGAAGGCAGTCGAAAACTTTAGTGTAAATACACATGAAACAAATGAAGATCTGGATATAACACTGGAAGAGCTGGGCGATTATTTCGTGTCACCATACAATGCGTTGGATCAAAGTGCAATACAAAGTTATTTTTGAGAACTATAAGAAAAAGGTATTAAACAAAGAGAAGTTTTACTTCACCATGGCACAATCAAATGCAATTGAGTTTGATACTATTAGTGGAATAATGCTGAGGAAAATATCAGATACAATCATCACCCCAGGAGAGGAGGCATCTCACATACGCAGACGACATGAAACTGTACATTCATTGCAGACAGGACGAGTTTTTAAAAACAAAAGAGAAATGAAATTTGGATCTCGAATCAGTAAACTAAAGCATGGATGGTTTCTCAACCATGACAAATCCAAAACAAGCTTAAGGCCTATCCAAGACTCTTGTCCGAAGCAGATCACAGGACTAAGTCATACCCTCAGCATATCTCCATTTAAACTCAAAAAAATTCCAACCAAAATGCTAGATATGCTAATTATGAATTACTGTGATAATTTATAATGACTGCACTGATGAAATAGTTCATAAGTTACAGCACTCGCAAAATGCTCGTTTGAGGTTCATCTGCAACATCAAAAACACAGACCATGTCCTACACCAAACTCGGCTGGCTCCGTCTACAAAAGAGACGTAATCTTCAATGTCTAACCTTACTTCAACGAACTTTAGATCTGAATTCTCCTTCTTAACTTAACAAATGTTTCTATGTCACTTTACCTCACAAAAACACAAGAACACCCATATTTATACAATAAACAAGCACAAGTCCACAGTAAATGGCAATTCCTTCAGTTACTGCAATTCATGCCACAGATGTCAGGGAGATATCAGTCCACAAAGTATCCGATGGAAAGGCACAAACAGCAAGACACTGTCGTATGTACGCCAACCTACTCATAACCTAACTCTTGTAAAAACTTCAATTATTATGTTTAAAGTATTTTAATTATCTTTTACTAAATGCTAAGTACAGCTATACCCTGTAAATATGTATTGTACATTTGTATGACCTCGAATACGTATTCTTAATAAATCTAACCTCAAAATCTGTGTAGTAGAAAATTGTATATAACTCTGTAATATTCGTAAATTGGGTATAATCCACTATCATTCTGAAACATATGGAGATTTCTGGAAACTTACAATAATGATTTATTATCCAGATACATGTAGAAACATTCAGAGGATGTGTTTTTAAACAGTAACCAAACATTCGAGTTTGATGTACTCCAATCGAGAGGCCAGTTGATGGACTGTCTCTTGTGTGTTCCATTTAGAGTGTTGCAACCTGGCTGCATGAACATTTTGAGAAGTAAATATTTCTAGACAGTTTGTCGAACAGTGTATGTATATCGAGCTGACACGCCGACAGTGAGTCTCAGTCAGTATTGACTCGGAGTCAGAGCTGGACTCCGTGGTGAAGTCAGTGAGGCAGTGACAGAGAGAGAGAGTGCAGTAAGAGAATGCAGAGTTTGGGTTAGAGTGAGCTGATATCTCTAGGCTTATTTCTCAGAATCAACTTGAGTGAGAGGGTAGTCAGTCTTGCCTTATGATGGTGAAGTGAATAACCAGGGTGAGAACTTGTTGATATCTGTACTTGACAGAATCCATTGTAAATTGCTTCAGTGTGTTTCCCTTAATAGTGTAGTGTTGTGTATAATTGTGTTCATAAGAAAGAGACAAGCGACAATAAAGTGGTTTCATGTAAGGAAGTGAAAGTATCTCAGGATATATTACTTTCCTATTTCCTCATCCAATTTTTTTTTCAAATCCTCCTCCACCATGACTACTTTAACCTTCCCCTGTACCTTTCTTAACTTGCGTGGAAATTCACAATACAAGAGTACATTTATTTCACAAATAATTCTATTCAGGTTCATAATCATCTTTTTAATTTTACAACTTTAGTGTTTGTGTATATCCTCAAAACTATACTGATACTGTTGTAGTATACTCTTTTAATGTCCAAGTACTTACCGTTAGCTATAGTTCAGTACAACTAAATAGTTAAGTTTAAGATTGGTTACTTTTTAATGATTTGTTACTTGTTTAATGATTTGTAATTAGTTACTGATCAACTTAATTCTGTTATTAGTTAAGTGTAAGACAGGGACACAAGCCTCTAACTTTGCCAGAGATCCAGAGGAAGCTGAGAAAGAAGAACAAGCCACCAAAGAGGTTTTGGCTGCACCTTTGAAGACAAAGGTGCCAGAATTTGCTTCACAGCCAACTGAGGTTTAGAGACACCAACACTGTAACCTCAGTGGATACTGCTGGTACGAGCTGACCTGAAAACATACCAGTTGCAGCTGGAGCAGCTCCCGTGGCCATATATAATATGGAAGAATACAAACCAAAAACAGATATAACTCCATTCGGCCTTTATGAATTTAACTCCATGTCTTTTGGATTATGCAATGCACCCAGTACATTCCAGAGATTCATCAATAAAGGGACTCAATTTCTGCTTTGCGTATTTGGGTGATCATGTCAGGGTCACCAATTGTTAGTCGTATTATGTTCACTGGTTTTAGATGGGTTTATTATATTTTATATTTCGTCAGTATACTGTACCAGGAAAAGTTTGTGGGTTTAGGGCATGAGAAGGACCTCAGGTAGTGGAAGTTGATTTTGGAGCCGATACAGAGCAGGATAGAATCGCAGGGCGAATAATAGGTGGTTATACTTTTCCAAATAATTTATTAATAATGTTGAATAATTCATCACCCTGCAATATTAATATAGGACTCAGATCTTTCATTGAAATCAAAAGTTTAAACGTAAATCTTCTTGAATTCAGTTCGAGAAAAATAAATAAATATCACTGATCCTATAGTCTTTCTAACTTTTGTGAAAACACGAAGTGTCAGTTCTTCACCTAAAGTCTTTCTAAGTATTAATTCATGAAATGAACACACACTTATAATTGAAAACTGAAATAAGAATTTAAATTTCTGTTGAAAGTTTCTTAGTTTGTTAGCCTTGAAATATAGAACACTTGAAAATCCTAGAGTTCTTCTATGTAATATGAATATTAAATTTTGAAAAATAAATTTATCATTAAAGATGAACTTTTGAGAAATGATGAAAAAGTACGAAATATTGTTCACATGCAGCACTGAGAAAATCACTCTTCAAGATTGATAAGAAAAAGTTAGTCAGTTTGTGACTACTCACTTAGTAAAGAAAATTTGGCTTACAAATGTTGATGTGGAGAATGGGAGTCTGGAACATTCCGCGGAGTGCGGACGGAGACTCGAACTCGATATTCCACGAAGAAACCACGTTGACGTCCCTCGATGGGTACCATAGATGAGATGATGTTCGAGGTAGCTGGATCTTGTAGAATTTCACCAAGGTTTCCGCTGCTCGTGGAGGTGATTTGCGCACACGGAAAGTTCAATTGGCGCGAGTAGTAATTACAGACGCTATCATTCACTGTCAAACACAGTTCAGTTCGTATTTTAATTTTATGACGTTAATGAATAATTACAGTCCTTGCTGCATAAAACACTATTTAAAATCGTCACTGAGAACGTCCATAAATACACAGCTCAAACACTTGAAAAAGCAACGTGTAATAATTCTCATCACAGTCTTTGATCACAGTCTCTGAATCACTATCCTAGCAGATAACACTGATTTTCTGGTAGTGATAATATTTAGGAAAAGTTCTTAATATTCACCAAATTTATCACTGGAGTAAGTCGTGTCTTAATATGGCACGAACACTACATAAATAAAGAGACACAGTTCAAAGATGTACTGTATTAAAAGAAATGAGTCCTAGAATAGTTAGAGTTATTGTACATGACAGTTTCTGTTTACTGTAGTAGTTCAATATTATGTGAAATTAACGAAGTCCACACGTCATGTTCTAGTCTGTGAATATCAAATATTTGACTTCGTACTTCAATGATTTCACACGTGTTATATTACCAATATAAATGGTCCGTTATTGGACATTATAAATTTTCCAGCTGACTCATTCTTGGTTGCCAGCATTTCGCCCTCGTGTGTTAGGCTGGGCTCATCAGTTGGTACCTAGCACACCTACCAAGACGCTGGCTAGTGCATACCGTGGAGGCCACTGCGTACGCTAACTGTAGCCACCGGCAGTGCCAATGCACTATGAGACACTTTGTCTCATTATCAAAAATTGATGCCTGCTTGACCATCAGATGATATAGATGTTGATTCCCTAGGGAATCTGAAATATTGTTCCAAATGAGTAAATTTATAATATCAACATAAATGGTCCATTATTGGACATACGCAGTGGCCTCAACAGTATGCACTAGCCAGCGTCTTGGTAGGTGTGCTAGGTACCAACTGATGAGCCCAGCCTAGCACACAAGGGCGAAATGCTGGCAAGCAGGGATGTGTTAGCTGGAAAATTTATAATGTCTAATAACGGACCATTTATATTGGTATTATAAATTTACTCACTCGGAACAAATATTTCAGATTCCCTAGGGAATCAACATCTATATCACGTGTTATATGTCGAAATGTCTGTGAATTATATCGTAGTCACGGCACGATAGACTAAGTACGGTGCGACGTCTTTTATAAGTGCGACGGCTACTGATTATCCCATAATTTCATTTCCGCGAAACGCGACGGAAAGTACTATCTTCGAGACTGCACTGAGCGACTGTACAAGGGTTAGTCTCCCCTCTGTCTCACTCACACACACACACACACACATACATACTGCACTGCACTGCTTGTCAGCCTTGACATAGTGGCATATATATCTGCGCCGGGAGGGGTGGTGTTCTGAATCATGTGACCGAGAGTGCTCAATCTTCTTAAACTTTATATTGTTATAACTCAAAAACTACTGGACAGATTGCTTTGAAATTTACACGATTTTACTTTTACGATGTCTGCTACAATTTAGTGTTGGTCCTATTCAAATCGGTTAAGGCGTTAAAAAGTTCACGAAAGAAAAATTATTTCGAGAAATGTCTCTAGGGGAGGCAAGTTTCAAGCGGTAGGTGACGTCACTTGACCTCGCCTGGCTCGCTCGTGGAGTCTGGTACATACTGGAATGTTCCTTCGCTCAGCTGTTCGCATGTCGGAGGGAAATTGTATGCCGAAATAAAGTTTTTCAATTGATATGTGCCAGGGCCTAGGTTTTCCTGGTACAATACCAAGCAAGATATACCACAACTTCCTATTAACATCATGACAGAACTTCAAAGAATATATGGCAAAGAATACTTATGGAAAGGAGCCAAACTTTGAAGGGGGTTATCAGGGGTTTTTTGATTCGCGCAACCCCCCCCCATTGTAAACGTTTACGAGTCAAATACAAGGCGCCCCATTTTCCCTTTCCTACTCCAATCTATTCTAAAGTATATCATATTACACAACAAAATTTGCTCATTACCTGTTATTTCTGCAATAAAAATATCTTTGTAGCTTATTTGCACCCAGCAGCTGCTTTTCAGTGTAGGTTTTCTTAAAACATACTTCCCCTTGAGATGATATTTTCGTCTTCAGAACCATAAGTGATTCCAGTGTGGATGTACTTAATGTAGGCCTGAATTCTGTCTGATTTTTCCTAACACTGAAAACTCTTTCTGTGGGAGAGTTACTATGAGGTAGGCCTATACTTAGTACTGCAAATACAACATTACTTAAGGTTTTATACTTAATTTGTCCACTTTCATTTTTAAGCTCCGCAAGGTTGCCCCAATTCAGATCAATGTTAGGTCCATATACAATATATTCCAGGAGAGTATCGCATTGGTAACCTGCAAATTCCTCTTCAAGTTTGTTATGTTCACTTTCTTTGACCAAATTTGGGAATCTTCGAACAAAGTAGTCAAGAGATGAATAGGAAACCTTCACTCTGAGAGAAGTCTACAACTTCGGTATGATGAAGAAATTCACCAATGGGAAATTTCCTGATAATGTAACTGCAAGCTGCCATATAAAGCTCTCTTACAAAATTATAAAACATTTCTTCATCACAGTCATTATCTTTCAAGTATGTCCTAGCTTTTGCTCCAATTACAAAGTCCTCATTGGCTTTTTTGTATTTCCTCCTCTTGAATTCAACGCTCAAAAGGGAGGTAGATTCTGACTGAATAGAACATGACTGAACAAATCTGACAAGTAGGCCAGTTAAAAGACCAGTAAGTTTCCTCCTAAGAAGATGTATGGCTAGAGCATCTTGCTGCAGGAATATATTCACTGAGTTAAAGCATGAAGTGTACTCTGAAGAAAGTAGCAAAACAGTTTTGTGCATGGGTCTTGTTGAAAGATTTCACAGTTTCAAACAGCTTGGTGGTCTTATTTTTATGGTGGGTCTCACTACAAAACATGAGTATCAAAGCTTCCCACTGCTCAAGAACTATCAATAGACTGAAGAAGCGAGAGCCAACGGGTAACGTGGGGTGCCACAGCTGCTCGAATTTGCTTCAAATCAATCAATCAATACTGATCTGCATTTAGGGCAGTCGCCCAGGTGGCAGATTCCCTATCTGTTGCTTTCCTAGCCTTTTCCGAAATGATTTCAAAGAAATTGGAAATTTATTGAACATCTCCCTTGGCAAGTTATTCCAATCCCTAACTCCCCTTCCTATAAATGAATATTTGCCCCAGTTTGTCCTCTTGAATTCCAACTTTATCTTCATATTGTGATCTTTCCTACTTTTATAGACGCCATTCAAACCTATTCGTCTACTAATGTCATTCCACGCCATCTCCCCGCTGACAGCTCGGAACATACCACTTACTCGAGCAGCTCTTCTTCTTTCTCTCAACTCTTCCCAACCCAAATATTGCAACATTTTTGTAACGCTACTCTTTTGTCGGAAATCACCCAGAACAAATCGAGCTGCTTTTCTTTGGATTTTTCCAGTTCATGAATCAGGTAATCCTGGTGAGGGTCCCATACACTGGAACCATACTCTAGTTGGGGTCTTACCAGAGACTTATATGCCCTCTCCTTTACATCCTTACTACAACCCCTAAATACCCTCATAACCATGTGCAGAGATCGGTACCCTTTATTTACAATCCCATTTATGTGATTACCCCAGTGAAGATCTTTCCTTATATTAACACCAAGATACTTACAATGATCCCCAAAAGGAACTTTCACTCCATCAACGCAGTAATTAAAACTGAGAGGACTTTTCCTATTTGTGAAACTCACAACCTGACTTTTAGCCCCGTTTATCAACATACCATTGCCTGCTGTCCATCTCACAATATTTTCGAGGTCACGTTGCAGTTGCTCGCAATCTTGTAACTTATTTATCACTCTATAGAGAATAACATCATCCGCAAAAAGCCTTACATCCGATTCCACTCCTTTACTCATATCATTTATATATATAAGAAAACATAAAGGTCCGATAACACTGCCCTGAGGAACTCCCCTCTCAACTATTACAGGTTCAGACAAAGCTTCACCTACTCTAACACTCTGAGATCTATTTTCTAGAAATATAGCAACCCATTCAGTCACTCTTTTGTCTAGTCCAATTGCACTCATTTTTGCCAGTAGTCTCCCATGATCCACCCTATCAAATGCTTTAGACATGTCAATCGCGATACAGTCCATTTGACCCCCAGAATCCAAGATATCTGCTATATCTTGCTGGAATCCTACAAGTTGAGCTTCAGTGGAGTAACCTTTCCTAAAACCGAATTGCCTTCTATCGAACCAGTTATTAATTTCACAAACATGTCTAATATAATCAGAAAGAATGCCTTCCCAAAGCTTACATACAATGCATGTCAAACTTACTGGCCTGTAATTTTCAGCTTTATGTCTATCACCCTTTCCTTTATACACAGGGGCTACTATAGCAACTCTCCATTCATCTGGTATAGCTCCTTCGGCCAAACAATAATCAAATAAGTACTTCAGATATGGTACTATATCCCAACCCATTGTCTTTAGTATATCCCCAGAAATCTGATCAATTCCAGCCGCTTTTCTAGTTTTCAACTTTTGTATCTTATTGTAAATGTCATTGTTATCATATGTAAATTTTATTACTTCTTTGGCCTTAGTCTCTTCCTCTATCTCGACATTATCCTTGTAACCAACAATCTTTACATACTGCTGACTGAATACTTCTGCCTTTTGAAGATCCTCACATACACACTCCCCTTGTTCATTAATTATTCCTGGAATGTCCTTCTTGGAACCTGTTTCTGCCTTAAAATACCTATACATACCCTTCCATTTTTCACTAAAATTTGTATGACTGCCAATTATGCTTGCCATCATGTTATCCTTAGCTGCCTTCTTTGCTAGATTCAATTTTCTAGTAAGTTCCTTCAATTTCTCCTTACTTCCACAGCCATTTCTAACTCTATTTCTTTCCAGTCTGCACCTCCTCCTTAGTCTCTTTATTTCTCTATTATAATAAGGTGGGTCTTTACCATTCCTTACCACCCTTAAAGGTACAAACCTGTTTTCGCATTCCTCAACAATTTCTTTAAACCCATCCCAGAGCCTGTTTACATTTTTATTTACCGTTTTCCACCGATCATAGTTACTTTTTAGAAACTGCCTCATACCTGCTTTATCAGCCATATGGTACTGCCTAACAGTCCTACTTTTAAGACCTTCCTTTCTATCACATTTATTTTTAACTACCACAAAAACAGCTTCATGATCACTTATACCATCTATTACTTCAGTTTCCCTATAGAGCTCATCTGGTTTTACCAGCACCACATCCAAAATATTTTTCCCTCTGGTTGGTTCCATCACTTTCTGAACCAGCTGTCCTTCCCATATTAACTTATTTGCCATTTGTTGGTCATGCTTCCTGTCGTTCGCATTTCCTTCCCAATTGACATCTGGCAAATTCAGATCTCCCGCTACAATCACATTTCTTTCCATGTCGTTTCTCACATAGCTGACTATCCTATCAAATAATTCCGAATCCGCATCAGTGCTACCCTTTCCCGATCTGTACACTCCAAATATATCAAGTTGCCTATTATCTTTAGAAATGAGCCTTACACCTAGAATTTCATGTTTCTCATCTTTAACTTTTTCGTAGCTTACAAATTCTTCTTTCACCAGAATGAAAACTCCACCTCCTACCTTTCCTATCCTATCTCTACGATACACACTCCAGTGCCGTGAGAAAATTTCTGCATCCATTATATCATTTCTCAGCCATGATTCAACTCCTATTACAATATCTGGTAAATATATATCTATTAAATTACTTAATTCTATTCCTTTCTTTACAATACTTCTACAGTTCAACACTAACAATTTTATGTCATCCCTACTTGATTTCCAGTTCCCTGTTCCCTTATCACCGCTCCCTAGGCCATCGCGTTTCCCTGAATGTACCTCCCTATTACCCTTCCAAACAAATTTCCTAACTTATACGTACCACTGCGGTTTAAATGAAGGCCATCCGAGCGCAGATCCCTATCTCCTACCCACCCATTAGGATCTAGAAATTTCACTCCCAGTTTCCCACATACCCATTCCATAGTCTCATTTAAATCCCCAATCACCCTCCAGTCAGTATCCCTCCTACACAGTATTCCACTAATAACAATCTCCGCTTTCTTAAACTTCACCCGTGCTCCATTTACCAGATCCTACACATCTCCAACTATGTTGGTACTTATATCAGCTTGCCTTACGTTGTTGGTACCAACGTGAAACACTACCACCTTCTCCTTCCCCTCCTCCCTCTCTTCTACTTTCCTCAACATCTGCCTCAACCTAATTCCTGGATAACATTCTACCCTGGTTCCCTTTCCTCCACACACTTTCCCCACGTGTCTAACGATGGAATCCCCCATGACCAGAGCCTCAACCCTACCCACCTCATTTGATCCCCTCCCCTCCTGGTCAACCCTATCTTTCCTGATAGCTGCAGAAGCTACTTCCTCCTCCCTTTTCTCCTTCCCATGACCCTGTTCCACCTGTCTTTTCCTATCCTCTACTCTACCTTTCCCTTTCCTACCTTTTCCCTTCCTCCTACTTCCATGCATCTCAGCAACAGTTCCCTGTCCCTCATCATCCCTCTGTTGTTCTACCTGGAGTGACTCGTACCGATTTTGCACAGACACCTGTCCTGAATTCTGATCCTGAATAGAGCCCTTGGCCTGCAATCTCCTTCCCCTTAGAACATTAGACCACCTGTCTTCTACAACTCCTCCCTTTCCTTCCCCTCCCTCTTGTACACCTACTGTAACCTGTACATTGTTTGAGGGAGTCCTATCTTCCTTTCTGTCTTCTGTGAGAATCCTAATTATCTCCCTCAAACTTTCCAACTCCTCCCTCATACCCCTCAATGCCTCACCACACCCACAATAAGTACACTCGCGCTCCTTAGCCATTCTTTACGGGGGGACAATTTTAAATTTAAAAAATAATAATAATAATAACTTATTTGCAAAAAAAATAAATGAACGGAGGGATATATTGCCTGGGATAGTACACAATAATAAGGTAATTAATATACGACTACACTACAATACTACTTAGTCGTGCTCTATTTTTTTTTTTATCCTACAACCCCTAACAGGATAAAAGCTGCTGTTAATTACTGAATATCGAAAGTAATACACAAGAACTACACAATTCCAAACTGCAATTAAGCCTATCCTAATTTCAACAATATTTTAGTAAGAGTTTCTACGGATACCTCTACTACACCAGTACTACACAAATATTTTACAATAATAAAATAAGCACACTAAATTCTAATAGGTTATTACTCGTATACTACTGTACAGTACACTACAGTAATTTTTAAACTACTTTCAGACGTATCCTAATTACGATACCGGTACCGTACCGTATGTCACTACTAAGCACAACAGAAATGAAATTTGCAAGAACTACTGTACTCAAAGATTACCAACGAAGCTAAATGCTTAGACAAATTATTATTAGTATTACGGTCTAACAGATATACACGAAAGATAACACACGAATATAGCAGGCAAGATACGGCACTATCTAAATGTACTGTATCTATACTACAATATATCTACACTACACTACACTGCATTTGGTTAAATGCTTAAGTATCAAAAGGATTGCCATACACGAAGAAAAACACGAATATAACTGGCAAGATACTATCTAATATCTTATACCTTATCTTCACTACAATTCTACTGAAATGTGGTTATGTGATTATTACAGCTGGTGGATTACTATTATTTTCCCTACTGCACGGGACGGAGAAAAAAAATAGTGTCCTTAATTAGGCCTACTGAAAAATACGAGGTTGTCTACAATAATTTCTCAAATATTTCTATCAAAACTACTACTACTACTGCAGGGACTTGAACTGCAATTACTGGGATATATGAACTTTATTATTATTAGCTAACTGCTCATAAATACTGAAAGATCGAGGGAGCGAAATATAAATTACGGATACTAACTACCTACTCAGAAGTACAAATGAATGGAATACAAGGTCAGCTGATTTTTATTTATATTTACTTGACTACACTACACCCTTTGTTCACGACTGTAGCCAACAATGCAATATTTGAATATGAGGAGCGACAATAGTCAATAACAATATGACTGTTAACTATTACCGTGTAATCTATTTAACTTCTTTTTAAATGGAAGTTTACAGGCGTATCGTGTTTTTTAATGTAGTAAATTATTACCTTCGCGATAGTTTGAACGAATATCTATACGAAATACCGGAGAAGTTGCTGCAGAAGTTACGGTACTATTCCTTATGATAATCTGCCTTTGTAAGTACAACCAACGAACCTACAGATATTTACAAATATTTTTAAAGTTAATATTGTTACCTAAAGTATTACCTAAACCTAAATTCGAAACAAGGTGCACCTAGCTAGCCTACTTAACCTAGAAAACGTAATTTACTGAAGACCAACTGAATTACTTGTTACAAAATTTAAATAATTATTACTACTCCCAATTTCTACCAACAAGCACTAAACACCACTATATAAACAGCACTAAACGAATCCAATATACACAAAATTAAGCTATTTCAATAGGTTTTCACTACTTTATCACTACAATAATGCAAGAGCTCTCTCAACAGCCAACCGTTCTCAAGCGCATCCAACAATGCATGCAACGAACATATTTCAACATGTTGTGACCATCTGTGCCACAAACAGCCTTTCAAAGTGTTTTGCCTTTTAGAACTTATCAAGATAGTAATATAACTGAACCAAAAAGTTCTCTACATTGACTGGTAATTGGGCTGCTGCTTTTTGTGCACAGATGTGTATGAGATGACAGGAACGACCCAGGACATAAACAGAAGAATGCCTGTCCTTCACAATTTTGGCAACACTTTTATTTGCCCCTATCACTGTGTATGCATTGTCAGATGAAAAAGAAATTCAACTTTCCCATGGAATGACTAAAGACAATTCACTATTAATAACAGAGAAAATTCCCTCACCTATATTGTCGGTACTCTCTAACAATGAAAACAGAAGAGTTGATATTTGGCCTCTCTGAGCATTAAAGAAAGAGACAACTATAGTATAAAGTTTAACTGAATTTGAATCTGTACTAGCATCAGTAGCCAAAGAAAAAGGCGTTATTTGCAAAAGTTCACTTATTTCCTTTTTTTGCTTCAGACGCTGTGTATTGAACTAAAGCAGAGGTTTTAGTTCTTGCACAAGCATATTTCTGAGATATTTTAGAGTCAGGGAACATTGATCTAAACAAATTTCCAGCATGATCTGAAACTGATAATGGAATATTATGCTTCAAAAGGAATGATGTGAACAGCAATTCGGCATTCGTCACCGCAGTTTCATTACCTTTTACGAAGAACAATGAAACAGACTGGTTTTGTAATTTTGATTCACCGTATGTGTGATGTTTCTTGATTTCTATGTGTCTTCTGCAATCATCTCATCCACCATGAGCCACAGAGAAATCACACGAACACACACTGCAGAACACGTGGTTTTCACTAACACGTGGAGGAAGTAGGCATGGCCATTCCTTTGTGTAACCGTCTCAATATTTCTGTAACACTGTTGTCTTCTTAGAAGATGATGCAATTTGATAATTGCTCCGCTTCATTTTACAAAAACCGACCACTTCTTTTCGAATCAACTAAAATGGGCTAAATATGACACTCGTTCTACGCACAAACAGACAGCCCAATGCGCGCACTGGAGAACAGCAGAGCAAGGAGTAGCGAGTAGCAAAGAGTAGAGCGTACCTCACGGCCGACTTGATGCGTAGCTGGCCGTGATTTCACAACGCTCGTGGGAAACAAAAGGAAGTGGCGGCCAAATAACTGCCAAATATGTTTAGTTGCCAACTTACAAACACTGCAATGAGGAGGGTTGATCAGTAATGCTCTAAGGGATTGAACATTTTTTACTTCTTTTTTTCGCAGAAATTAATTAATATCGTAACAATGTTGCTGTTCCGTAATCATTTTCCCTTTGACCGTAATGCCGTAATCACGAAGTGAAATCCGTAATCATTACGGACAATCCACATGTACAACAAACATGATTTCAAACATACGTCTAACTAAGAATATAGAGAGAGTGTTATAATTCTGTATTTCTAACAGGTTACTTAAATTAGCTATATTTCTATCTGTTTGCCTGGCGACCTTACGACTATGATACTAACTGTAATTTTCTTTCCACTTTTGCACTTGTCTAAGAAAGATTTCCAAGGGAATGAGCCATGTCTTCCATACCTAAGAGATCCTTACATTACAATGGAAGGAATATGGATTACTCTTCAGTGCAAAAGGCATCCTGACATAACTGGGATTTTCTGCAGACTAACTGCGTGATATCGTCGTATGTGTAAAAAGGGACTATATGAACAGTTTGCATCACCGTCTGTATTTTTGACTAACAGGGAATGTTCCACACACTGACTTTCTGGTATTTTTCTTAATATATTATAGCAATTATGGATGCTTGTGATCAGCTGTATATACAGCCAGACGAATACAATTATTTTATCTCCCTTACATGAATATTGTCGTAGAGATAAGTTTTTATGAAACAATTTTCAACTTGGAAGGAGTAACTTATTTCTGAATATTTAAAAAGTTCATGAAACATTTCACAATCATACGTATGCATTAGGACAGGTCGAAGAAATATACAGGAAATATAGGATTCAGTATGACTCCTTGCGGGTTTATTAGGGAAATTGAAGAATATTTCCGAGAAGCCAAAATATCTCCGGAACATCAACTCAAAATGGTTGAATAACACCTGGACGGAGTGCCACTAATAGGGTATAAAGCCTTTAGATAAATTTTCAAGGACTACACAGGATTCAAACGAGCCTTATTCAAGAGTCGAGACCTATTATATGATAATCGATTGGTATGTAAATCATCTTCAAGAAATTTTTGGGTGTCGACATTCAACAAAGCACTATACTTGAATTATAATTCAAAAAGTATTCATTGAGCGGACCAGCGGACCGAGTGGGTTTTCAGATTATTTCACGATGCAATTCCATCGATTGAAAGGACTTGATTTATTCAACATTATCTCACTGTACTAGAACATTCTGTTATCGACCACGACTTAATGGATGACCTTGTGAATTCACCGGTACCTTCAATTCGTTATCTGGTATTTATTCCTTTGAGCAAGTTGTTTGATTTACTGATGTACCTGGACTTATGGCAATCATCACTAGACACTGGTGCAAGCATCAATATTATTTCTAAAATGCTATTTTCGGAGTTGCAAGAAAAGGCCTATATCCCTACAATTCCAGTGCAAAATATGAAAATTAAAGGCATAATCCCAGGTTTATCTCCTCGATAGTGCTAAGTGAGCAACAAAATTAATACTAATGCTATTTTCTTTACGTCCCACTAACTATTTTTACAGTTTTCGGAAACACCGAGGTACTGGAATTTAGTCCTGTAGGTGTTCCTTTACATCCCAGTAAATCTACCGACATGAGGCTGACGTATTTGAGCACCTTCAAATCCCACCGGACTGAACCAGGATCGAACCTGCCAAGTTGGGGTCAGAAGGCCATCACCTCAACCATCTGAGCCAGTGAGAACAACAAAGTACTGACAACAACATAATCCTCAAGATCTCCGGTATCACATCACATACCAGAACCTATTTATCTAAGAGACTACATTAGCTGAAAAAATGTAGTGAATTTCCCTCCTAATTTGAAGCTTTTTTTTCAAAGAAGTGACAACGTGAAGTGAACTGTGACAAATTTTAATATTTTACAAAACTGAAACAGTGAATTTTGTTTTTATCAAATTTCAATTTTTCTACAGCATGTGTGATTTCAGTTCCTGTTTACTGCATATAATAATTGAACATTATACCTCCAAATCATTTCAAAATAACTGAGGGAGACAGTCACAACTATGTGCCACTCCACGAGGCTTTCTTCCTTGGATCACGTGATAGCTTGCAGTGGTACCACTACCGGCATGCTAGCAGGTCCCTGTTCTGCCATATCCAACTTCTGAGCCCATGCCGCACACACATGAAACACTGGTAATATTACAATTCAACTTTCTGAACTTTATTTAACTTGGGACTTAACTTATTAAATTATTGGGAAATGTGGAATCATTAGAAGAATTCGCTGGCAAATAATTACTTCTACTTTCTCAAAATGAAGTTGCTTTCAATGAACATTCTCTACAATTTCCGACATAATCAATTAATATTATGGGAACTTGGAAAAAACTAATACGTTTCAGGAGGTTGTCATTGATGATAACATTATCTTACTCCAGCAACTGTATTCTAATGTTACATTGATTTCTGATGTGAACTGAGATTCAAGGATTCCACAACATTATTATTAATATTTAACTATCTATCACTTATTTAATTTAAAGAAACTCCTTTCAATCTCATTTAAGCATATTAGGATTTCAGAATTCACATTATTCTATAACGAATCACTCATTAAATATTACCAAAGACTTTCATTAACCAAACTTCAAATCTAACATTATTATTTAATACAACTGAGTACAGTATACTCACTGCTTCCCATTTCTTACTGCAACCTCTAATAAATCTATGTTATTCTCCTTGGTTCTAGAGAAAAAGAATATTCCTAGTGAAGATCTTACTACATATATCTCAATTCTTTTATGTTTCTTTGACACTTCCGAATACATTTATAGGTGCTATAGATATCTATACCTGCCTTGCATTCACTTTTCTGGTCCCAAGAATGATTTCAGTGAAATGATAAAAATCCACAAAGAGAATCATAAATATGTGCTATAAAATCTGATTTCCCACATTAATTATAAAGATCTCCAAAATAAATCAACCAATCAAGATATCGAACATTCTGCTTATCAGTCGCATAACTCATGTCTGAGTACCGTATAAATATTCAATGTGACCACTAGCAGTTACCACTGTCTATGGTCTTCTGCCTTCTGGATTATTGCTCTAAGGCCCGAATGTACAAAGCAGTTGATCCTAGATCAAGGCTAAAAACTGATACTAGATCACTTTGATCCTAAAATTTGTGTTGTATAAATGTTGATCCAAGATCATTTTTCCTTGATCTGGAATCAAAATTGATTCAACAAATTCCTTGGATCAAGCCTTGTAATCATGATTGTCCTTGCCTTGCAGACTGCATTTATCGATGTGAAAAGAAGGCTTTTGTAGTGACAAATAGTGCCATAACAATAAATCATGGTATTTAATCTCATAAAGGAATTTTTATCGCAATTCTGTCTTTGAATTACAGACGTCCGACTCCTCCAATTATTCTTCAGATGACGATAATGAAGTATTTTGGTGGTCTCTTAAAGTATTCCAAGAAAGAGGAAACCCATTCAGAGAACTTAGCAACAAAGTCTTTAAAATGAGATTTCATCTAACCAAACACACTGTTGAGGTTATGGAAGGTAGACTTTGAGACTCTCTAATGAGATGATCGAATAGAAACCAGCCACTTACTCTGATGTTCCAGATTCTATTGACTCTGCGATTGTACTTAAGGTGGGGCTGAGGGGTGAGGGAATAAGAATAACTGTTGCGGAAAGGTGCCATGAATAGAATGGAAAATCGATTTTAGATTAGTTAAATTAACATTTCTAAAAATAATCCGGAGGTCAAATGGAAGTTTGGTTTTCTCTGAGAAAACCCTCAACCCCGCCTTAAATTACTCATTCTTCTCTTCCCCCTCCCTTCCCCATTTCTCTCCGATCGGTCCTACCCATTTTTTTTTCTCCTCCCGTCCTGATCTTCCTTACTTGTACTTTCCGTCACATAAATTATGCAATACATCCAACACATTGCAGTGCAAGGTGAGTCACATATTACACATTACATAGTTTTATTACTTTTTCTATTAGTTTTTTCCACTTCTCTCATTACCCCCTTTATTTGGCTTTTATTACTAACAACAGTATTTACTTCACTTTTTTTCTGAATTGTACTGCAATTCTTCTCCACCTGCTGTATTGTGAAAGAAAATATTTTTTACGCTAGAGGGCATATGTTTAAAAAATTGTGTCTCAGTTTCTTTCACCTTCAGATTTTTAAGGAATTTAACCTTTTCATTGCTGAGATAAATTCACTTTTGTAAAAGCCCTGTGCTGAATTATTTTTAATAATTAACTTCAATACATAAAAGTCAGAAATAAGATGGGAAAAACCAGAGGGTTCTTGCCTGATTGTCATATATTTTTATACTAAATATGGAAGGTCCTAAACTGATTTTTCTAACACAAAATTAGCTATATGTTGCACACGAAATTCAAGGTTGTCCAACATAAAAGGCCAACAATTGAACAAATATCGAACTAATAATTAATAATAACAGTTAAAAGCTCAACTTACATGTCTCAGTGGCTACAGGTGGTCCTAGCTGTCCACTTCTAAGCACCGATATATAACTAAACTGAAGACAATAACTTCAGAGGTGTCTAAAATGAGTAAAAATTGATCTAAATTTTACGGTAAAATATTCAAGATAAAACACTGAGAATGCATTTAAAATTCCTATACATCTTGGTTTGATATCAAAATAAAAAATGGTCCAGACCAGTTAATCAAGAGTTGTACAAAACTAGTAAATCCAAAACTGCAGATAGCCTACATCTTACTTTCATTATAATCGGTGTCATCACTATCATCATTATTCTCGAAATCACTAAAATCGGAATATTCATCTTCCGATTCTAATGTGGATAGCACTTTTACAACCTTGGATTCGGTAAGATCGCGCGCTTTACTGGCGGTCGACATACTGTAGCTTACTCATCCCTGACGCGGGCCTCACTGCTAGCTTGCACGCCGGGAATACCGCAGAGCAGCTCGTAAAGCAGAGTGTCGTATTTATCTCAATAACTCATGAATGAATCAACAGATTGTCATTTTAGTAAGCTTCTATCTACTGCAGAGAGAAGCGTGTACCGTCTGAATGACTTCTTATGTCAACATTGGGAGTATTGTGTTGATAAAGTCAGAAGAATGTCATGCTCGCAATATTACAGGCGCAGCAGAGCAGCGGTCACTCTCCGCGCTCACAATATTACGAGCGCAGCTATGTAAAGGTTAATCTCTTTGAATGATTTCTATGTACCATTTTTCTACACTGTTCACTATGTGTGCATAAATGGTTTTCTTAACACCAGTACTATTTTTGATGACATACAGCTGTTGGAACTTCATAAAGAGTGATACACAACCCTATGCAATACGTCGAACACATCGCAGCGCAAGGTGTCGGATCTCCATAACAAAAGAGCAGTGCAAGGTGTCAGATCTTCATAACAAAAGAATTACAAGTCTCAAGATTCTTTGACATCCAAATTGATCATCTTGAGTTCTTCCCTCAATGACAGCTAAGTGCATTAATTTATGTAATTTATGCATTATCTGAAACTATTATCACAACTGTGACTATTTCTTCTTCTTTGTTATAGTGTCAAATTCAATATGTTTTTGCGACTTTTTTACAATTTCTAGGGACTATTTGATACATTGTGCAACTCGTGCTTTTGGCTGACGATGACCCTGATAATGGGTCGAAACTAGTACCTAATAAATGCTTCTTCTGTATAGTAATTCACTTTTCTTGAATTTGTATTGAAAAGGTGGAACTATTGTACTTTTAATTTTAATTGTAATCACAGTTCAATACTGAACCCTTTCTGGCCTGGGATACGAAGCCGCAGTGAAAGCAAAGTTCAAGTATTCATGACAACAAATGTGGCAATGCCCAGGGCCTGTGCAGGATTTGAACACACTTCTCCGCACCCTTGATCTTAACAATTGGATCTCCTGGGGTGGTTTGTCCGGATCTATAAATTTATATCTAGCTTACAGGCTTAAGGGTGGGGAGGAAATTCAGGGCGCAGTATACTACAGCAAAATGAAATTCTTCCAATAGGGACAAACTAAATTTTAATGTCCTTGGCAAAATTAAATCAAATTTTAAGATAATATACAAGTCGTTGGGGACCATGCCACCGATTACATGTGATTACGAACTACATAAATTAACAAAATATTATTAATTTCCCGGACAAGATGATTGTTAGTCTTTAGTCAGATAAATGCATCCCGGATATATCCATTAAATTACTGTAATTACGAATGCGTCAGCGTAACCTACATGACATTTCCCTCGACAGTGGGAACCAAATTACAACTAAAGAAAAACAATTGAAACTAGTTGAGTGGTTAATCCCCCTCCCTTACAATTAATACACAAAGCACAAAAAAATGAAGTGAAATTATAGACATAATAGAGTGGTCCCCTACTCAGGACAGAGAAATACGAACCGAACATCAGTTCAAGAGTAAAAGCAAAATTTACTCGAAACAAACAATGTAATCACTTGTATAAGCAATTAAGGAACACAAAGAAACACAATTAAAAGAAAAAATACACATTCAATCACTGGCTGTATGAATATATCTGTCCAGGTCAAAGGGACCCGAATGATTCCACATTGGATGTGCCGGGATTCGAATCATGGGTCTTCTGGTATCGTAGCGGGTCGCTGAAAGGAAACCCTATCTATTTTATTTGCAAAGGGATCCTATCGGCTAAATTCATTCATTAATTACCTGGCCCTACGGCCGAACATTTTATTTGTATATGACACAAGCATAATTCATTTCACAACTCCTTGTGACAGAGAATACCATTCTGTTCCCGGGTCTGTCTTTACTGTACTACAGTCTCCCTCAGCCACATATTTCAGAGTACAGCCAAAACAGATGGGTAGCCACACCCACCGGTCTACCCCGCTAACAACTTCCTTCTTTAAAGTCCCTATGTGAGCCTGAGCTTACACACTATTCTAAACTTCTTATTCTCTTGAAAACAAATCACCTGCTTTTAATTTCTCATATATAAGGCATATCAGTACCTTTGGTAAAACAGCAAATCACGACTTTAAATAATTAGATAATTAACAGGGATCTTGTCCCTATTTAATTCACACTGACACAGACTCAAACAATATAGACCCGGGTTCGTGACCTGAGCACGTCGAATAATCATAAAGAAACAGTGCTTTTAAAGTCGATAATTAGTCACCTAAGAAACATTATACTTCTTTACAATGCAGGGGAATAGAAGAATTAACATAAAATGCTTCCATACGAAAACACCTATCTAAATGGAGGTCGTCGATTCGAATCCCAGCGTTGTTCGTCGTACATCATACAGCATATCTAAATCAAGAAAAAACACCTTATACTATAAATCTACTACTGATTTGATATTTAAAGAAAAATGTATTAAGTGCATAACTATTTCTAGAGAAAATACATGCATTATTTATACTATATTTACACACAGTAACTGTAGGCCTACGATATATATTCCACCGTCTTAATCTTTAACCTAATGCACTCATAAGATAAATTTTAAAAGCTTCTATTAAAAAAATAATAATAATAAACTGTGCATCTAACCAGCTATCAAAATGAATTACGCGATTACTGTAACCCAATGGTCAAAGTGGATTAATTACACCGATTCCACCATGATTTCTAGCAAATCAATAACATTAACTCACTCAACAAGCTTCCTATGCGATGCCCTGAAATATAATTTTCTTTTTAAAATATATCCTACTCTACTATTAACTTATTTACAGGAACGCATTCATAATTACTAAAAATGGTATGCACTTAGCTGAATACATGATGCCTTCCGTTCAAGCCTCAGGTGGGTCCATGCTGGGTGACTTTAGCCCTCCATATCAGCAACGATCATCACTAGTTACCAAGAGTCCAGAGCTGGGTAGCTGTTTCTTGGAACATGGTTGAATTTCTCATTCTGCACTGAAGACACTGTTACACCAACACAAAATATTATCCACTCAGGAACTTAATGTTACAATCACCCTTTATAGTGAGCTCAGGGCTACCTTCACGCACAGAAGTAATGCCCTGTTATCTATAAAATTATCAAAATCTGATTAAACAGTTAAATAACTTATTCCGTATTTTATCGCTCTCAAACACATACATTTGTGTACTGTTTTCGGCATACGAGCTTATATCTGAACAATTTCTTTGTATAAAGGAGCGGATTCAAGTAACGAGTGATGTGAAGTATGCTCCAAGACTGGTTCCAGACTGACCTGGGGTGCGCCTGCTGCTGATCTATATGTAAAACTGGCACAAAAAATGGCTGACCCTAGACTCCTCCCAGAGAGGATATCAATCTATTCCATTGATATCTTGAATATTAGTAAGCCAGTGCGATCGAGAGGTAGCTAAACGTATTCCATGAATCTCGATTGTATGTGGAAGCTGATCCATTCGTAAATTATCTCGCAATATCCATAGCATCATCCCTGCCTCTCAAGCAATTGCAGGACTCCCCACGACAGGCCATGTGTTCAGTGTATCGCGTGGGACGCTTTCTTTGTGATAGTCACTACTGCATAATTTAAATTCCACGGGATATTTAACATACCCCTTCCGGACATCTCTCCACATAATTCCAAAGATCCATGTGGTGTCATTTGTTCTCCTAATCATAATAATTTTGGAAGGCTTTCGATTCTGTAGACCATACTCTGTTGCTCCATAAAATCTCCGAACGATTTAATATACATGGCAGTCTTCTGACTCTTCTTGCTGGCTTCCTACATAACCGTTGGCAGAGAGTGGTAATATCAGGCACTTCATCCTCATGGTTACCAGTCACCTCCGGTGTTCCACAAGGCAGTATTCTTGGCCCCTTGCTGTTTTCTTTGTTTATGGACGATCTGCCATCCAAACTCAATGAAACAGCGAATACCCTACTCTTTGCTGACGACTGCAAGATATTTAGGGAGATCAGGAATCCAGCAAATGCAGCTCTGCTACAGTCCTCACTTAACGCCCTCTCGAACTGGTGCCGTACTTGGAAACTTATCCCCAATCCACAAAAATGCAGCTACATGACCATAACACTACGTAAATCTCCTCTACCGACATCATATTACCTACTCGACAAGTCCATCACCGTGGTTACGCAACAGCGTGACCTAGGTGTAATATTCGATACAAAATTACAATTTAAGACCCATATAGAAACATATACAACCAAGGCTATGAAATTACTAGGCATTCTCTATCGCTTCACAGAAATTTTTGACCCCATTCCTCTTCGTCACTTCTTCCTCATGATCATTCAACCTCTCTTAAACTACTGCTCTCCGATTTGGACAACAGCCTCCCCCTCCAATACTAAGCAGTTACACAGAGCAGTGTCCTTCTTTGCTGCAATTGTAAGGAACAGAAACCCCAAGCTCAGAAATCTGTCTACGTAGCAGGTATTAATGGCAATTAATATGTCACCGCTGCACATCAGGCGACAGGTAGCTGACCTGAGATTCCTTCACAGGATCTTAAATGGACATTACCACTCGGAACATCTTGTCTCACTCTTCTCTCTCCGTGTTCCTTCCCGCTCCAACAGAACCAAAGACCTTCTCCACATTCCCCACACTCACCACTCAATACTTCAACGATCTGTCCTAATCCGCCTCCCAACACTCTTTAACAATATTAATAAGAGACAAGAGCTTGATCTAGCATCAAATAAAAGTGTATTCAAGAGGTGTGTAAATAATATCTTAAAGATAAGTTGATGCGAAGGGATTATACCGCCATCTTGACCCACGACGACTTGGCTACGAACATGGACATTCTCACGGTTTTCGATTTGGACAGTTGTTATTAGTAGGCTGTGTACCTGATCTTGTTATATTTTGTTATGTTTCTCATGTTTTATTATGAAATTTTACATTTGTTAAATAGTCTATTGACAGTGCAAGTGAAATTTGCTCAGTGTAGCTGTATCTTGTGCTTCGTGAATAAATAAATAAATAAATAAATTAATTAATTAATTAATCTCTTCTCACCATTTTGTCCTGTTAAGCTGGTTATTCAAATAAAATTTCTCTGCAGAATGTTGGCTATCTGCAATTTTCGCCCCCACTGTATTATCACGTGGTACGGGATCGAGGCTTGCCCTCTTCTTTTCTCGTCACACAGATATCTCCATAGCATGCGTTCCTTGGATGGAACTTCCCCTGGCTCTCAATCCTCACGCGTTTCCCCTCTCAGATCTGCGCGCGCCAAATACAGGTCATGTTTAATGAAGTTTTGAATATATGTGCCTGGATCACCAATTCATGGCTCCGATAAGGCATGTCACGGAACATTTACAATGAAATTTATATCTCTTAGTTGTGTGACTGTAAAACAGGTCACTAGTTGGCATTCCTCACCGAGCGATTCTTCAAGTATTGAAGTTAGGTGAGTCGGCGCAGGGTCTTCATTTCTCATAAACCATGCTGGACCATTCCACCAAAGATAATTACCAATCGGATCCGATGTGTGGGTTACTCTTCATAGCAAATCAGCTGGGTTGTGCTCTGAGAGTACATGTTGCCATGTGCAGTCAGAAGTGAAATCTTGTATTTCTGAAACTCTATTAGCTACGTAAGTCTTCCATCTTGATGGGATTATAGCTAGCAAATAGAGTACAATCTGTCCACATACAGATGTAATTTATGCTCAAACATAAAGCAGGAACTGTCTTCCTTACTCATGTCTTAGCATGGAAATTAGTTTGACTGGAGCTATTCTCGATTTCGAACATATCAAATGTGAAGTAACCATCTTCATACTCTAAATACAGACATGCAGTGCATCTTTCCTCTGAGAAGTCCGGGAATCCGTACGATGGTTATTTTACCATAACCTTAATAAAATTAGGAATTGATATTTGATTCAACAGTGATAGCTGACTGTATAAAGCTTGCCATTTATCATGAACTGTTTTTGGAAATTCTTCATCCCAATTAAGGTTAAGAAGACATAATAGTTGCATGAATATTTTGTATGACATTGTAAGTAGAGAGATTAAGCCAAGTGGGTCATAAATTGAGGTGATTACAAGAGCCTTTCTCTTCATTATGTTGCCCATATTTGTTTTAACATTTATCTCAAACTGAAACGTATCCCGCAGCGGATACCAAAGAAGTCCCAGCATCTTGATCCCATCATGATCAAACCTACAGGGAAGTTGAGTCTCTCTCTGATGTTCAGGAATCTCATGAAAAAGTTAAGAATGATTAGCAACCATTTGTGTAACATAAAACCTCCACTCTGAAGAACACGTATGAAATCCCTTTGCAACCCTTGTGCTTCAGCTAAATTGTCCGTTCCTGTCTGTAGGTGATCAACATATATATTTCACTTTATTACCTTGGCAGCATGCCAAGAACCAGTTGCTTCTTCACAGGCTAGTTGAATGACATCTTGTTGCAAGAAACAATGCTGGAACTGTACCATAAGCGAGAGTAAGTAGCTGATAATGACACAGCGGCTCATCAAGGGAGTTTTAACGCAAAATACGTTGTAGATCTTAATCCTCTGTGCGGATTAGGAAGACGTGGTGGTACATCTTCGATATATCAGCAATTATCTTGTAAGTACGAGTACTGAATCTGATTACAATGGGAAAACAAATCATCTTGTATGTTCGGTCCTACTAACAGTGTGTAGTTTAAGAAAACTCCAGTAGTCATCTTATCTGAAGAATCAAAAACAAGTCTACTTTTTGTCATAGAACTGGTTTCCTTGAATCCCACATGGTGTGATAAGTAGAAAATCTCCTTCTCTGCCGAAATGTCGTTAGGAAACTTGTTGTCAGAATTAGTGGAGATTGGTGGCATGTGACCCAAATCGATGTATGCCTTCATAAATTCAGTATAATCTTTTCTAGGTCTGGTATTCCTGGATAGTTTTCCTTCTTAGAGTTGAAATATATGCGTTGCGTTGTTAAGTTAATCTCCTAATGGTGGGTGATTCTCTCGCCATGGAAATTTTACAACTAAATGACCACATTCATCCATCGTTGTTGATTCTTCAAATAGCTCTTCAGGTTTCATCTTCCTTACTGTGAGGAACCTATGTGATTTCTCCCTGCTCCTAGAAACTTCTAAGTTGAGAATCTGGATTGGTTTGTGTAGACAGAAATAATGTAGTACTGTTGTACTGACTCTTCATTGGCGTGCATCCTAGAAGAATCCATCCTAGTTCAGTTTCTTGTAAAACAGGATAATTCTTTTTCCAGGAAAAACACTTATATTTCATTCTATATCAGTATGTCAATCTTAGAGGGTACACTGAATTGTTCATTAGCCAACTACCAATCACTAACATCAGTGTCAGTAGAAGGCATTTGTCCTGTAAGACTTAGTGTAGTAGTATAAAACAAGTCAGGTTGTTAGAGTACAGAGGTAACACTGACATCAACACTCGAGTGATAGAGGAAACAGTGTTATTAGTTCCTGATATAGGCATTTCATTATGACATCACTTTATTCTAAGTCACTGAGCGAGAGTTTCTGTGATGTAACTAGCTTGTGATCCGTCAACTAGACAACTGCACAAGAATTCACACCTCTGAAAGTCCTCGACTGTAATGACAGCTGTGGCTAGCAATATTCGTTACGTATGTGTCCGCCTTACACTGCAATAACTTCCTGGGTTACTCACAGCACCCCGCGAGTTTTCATGTGCATTCGAGCTACCTTCATGAAAACTGAAATGGTGACTTCTGTTATCAAAATGCAATAATGTATGATGAGCTTTATGGCACTCTTTACATCTATCCTTGCTTTCACATTGATTACACATATGATATGTTCTGCATATAAACCATTCCTAACAACAATTGTTTTTCTTTCATGAGATGCTCAGGCTTAAAACGTCACGCTTATACAACGGATGCTGGCCCTGGCTGTGTGTGCAAGCGCTACACATACATTTTAGAAGTGCCTACTGTTAAATCAATTATTAGGTTCAGTAAACCTTTTTTCATTTGTTTTGCTTGTCGTGTTGCATTGTAAATTTTCCAACAAATGTCCGTGTTTTTCAAGCAACACAATAAAATCTTCAAAGGAAGGGAATGGTTCTGAGTGGTTGGATCACGATTATATGACGAACTCTAACATCACTCAGTAGCATGCCAAAGTCTATTAGTCAGCTTGGTAATTCACTAGATTACTTTAGGTTGTAAAAGCTGATGGATGTGGCTAGTTGCAATTAATTGTTTATTATCATAACTTTCACAAAGAAATTTCCATACAATGATATAATTAGAATTTGTAAACGGCAGGTTGCAGATAAGATTTTTGCCTCAGCTGAAAGTGTACATGCTACATTGATCCTTGTGTTGAGGCAACATAACATCACATAGCATGCATACCGCATGTACAAAACCGGAAATACCAGTCCCATATGGTGACAGAAAGTAGCACCCGGCACTCCAAAGAGCACTCTAAGTCCAAACCTTCCACATTTTGTACAGAATGAAAGAGACGTTCTATTTACCTCGGTTGTTTTACAATGCAATGAAAACTAGGGTAATCATTGCCTCAGGAACTTTGAGCAGAAGAACTGTGAACAATACTTAACACAAATCCCAGGTTAATTCGATGATGAGAAAGAGGGTGTATACTTTGGCAATTATCCTGCTCTTCTCCATTTTGATCTTCAATGCCATTGTTCAATTCTCCTCCACCTCATCTCTCCAAATCACAAAATAATCCTTAAACATCATTACATTCATTCTTTCCCCTCAATCATCGTCCCTTGTTGTCATCCATCACCATTATGAACGGTAAGGTGACTACAACACTCCCTTGTTTTAAACCACTGTTCTACCTACTATTGTCTTCACACAACTGTAACAATTCTTACAGATTGATTTTATCATTGTTATTAGTTCTTTGCTCTATTGTTCTCTGACTATATTTATGATAATGGTTAGATTACAGAGAAAGATCAGCATAGCCTCATGTAAGTGTTTTTAATTTGATGGCATCTGGCTTTCTCTAGGCTCACCAGATGGCACAGTAATGGGCGTCTACAGCTCACTTTCAATAAATGTTGTCAGGTACACACCAAATGGGATCAATGGAGAGAACTAGTGAACAGGTAAACAACATATTTCTTATTGTGTAGGTTACGGGTTATAATCTACTTAAGGTACATTCCACTTACTTGTATCCTTCTCTGATAACGAGGTCAGGTTGGTTGACTGCATGTTCTACTGTGACTACTTCATCCTTAACATCCAGAGAAGGCTATAAATAATAAGGAAAATAATTTAAGGAAAGTAAAGAGGCAATAAGACCAAAACTGTTTACATATAAACTTGATATTTCCACAACAAAACTGTCACTCATTTATCTTCCAACGTAAAGATAAGGAATGGATATGAACAAACAAGTGTCAAATGAAGCCATAATTATAGAGAGAGACAGGGAAACATAGCAGTTCTACAAGAGGAAGCAATAAAGGAGAAGGACAATCTCCTCATTCTCTGTTCCCTCCCATCGTCATCTTTATGTGTTCCTATGGCTCAACCAGACATTTGTTTGTTGCTTTCCATTACACATTCCCAAAGAGAATTTTGATCATTGAGCAGAAATACAATGGAACTCATCCCAAACAAACTCTCTACATTGTTGAGTTGCATTCAGTTTACAAATTCTCAGTCATTGATTTATACTTTGACTTTAGAGAATCTGAGGTCTTTATAAAAGCAGAATTACAAAATTCACATTTTGATTTGAATTCTACAGAACTCTGTCTAGAGAGCTCAAAATTACCTGGTATTTCTTCTAACATATGAGCAGTACAGTACATACATTCCCTTAATTTTCATTCAACACACAATGAACTGAATTTGTATACAATACTCAGATTGATGATATTTTGTAAGTTTATGAAATAGACAAATAACAGAAATACATTACATGAAGCTATACTGACCTTACAAAGGTAAAAGGTTTGAATGTAGCTGTCATCAAGCATATCATCAATAAAACATTGATCAATTCAAGGGAAGTTACAGCAACATAGCCATACTATATATTGTAATTGGCTCATGACGTCATCGCATCGACCCACCTGCTTACTCTTTGACCGCACCAATCATGAACAAGGCCAGCAGTCTCTCTCTTCCGCCCGTGGTGGCGCAGCGTAGGACTACGGAAATTACTAGACAATTAACCTGGAGTCTCCCATCTCCTAAGGTTTCTGGATTCATCCAGCATCTGGACTCTTCTGGAATGACTGGTCCTGGTATATGAGACAGGGTTGACTTGCCTGAGTTAGGGTCAGTGTGGTTGAGTCGTGAGCTCAGTCAGTAAGGGATTGCCAAAAGTGCAGCTGAAGACTGTGCTACGAAGTGCCTGAACTGCCGTGACAGTCGGACTAGCGTGGACTGACAGAGAAGGAGAGACGATGGGATCTTGTGTGTGAGCACGAGCACAAACCGTGCAGGGTACAGTGTACACTACCCTGGGTGCAACAGTAGGTGTTCGTGAACTGTTTAGCTTGTAAGGATAAGTCGTAGCGCTAGTAGGAGTGAGAAGCTAACAGACTATGAGTACAAGTTGTGCTGTCAGTGAGCCTGTGTGTGTTGCTTTAGTAATTAATAAATAAATCTTAGTATAGAAGCTACCAGTTGGATGTGTATTCATCTACTACCCCGCCAACTTGCAACTAGTGTCAGAATGGGGGACCTACTGGTAGCGGTAGTTTCATAGCTAGTAATTTCTAGTGAATATCAAAATGGATGTTGTACTGCTCGAGGCTTTTCTCAGTAAGATCACAACTGAATTCAGGAACAAACTTAAATGTACTCAAGACCAGCTTGAAAGTAAACTCACGTTGAATCATGACCTGTTAATTAAAGAACTCAAATATCAACTTAAATCAGAATTTAGTGAAGTGAAAGATGGACAGTTTAAGCTAGAACAGGAAATGCACACTCTGCAAAAAAAATAAAGAGCAACATTATGCAGGCCATTTAGGAACTGGTAGAGAAACAAATTTTAAAATACAGCAGTTTGTGGAGTCTGGGGTTCGAGACCTGAACGAGGAAGTGAATGCCATGCGTATCAGAGTGATGACCATGGAGACTTGTGCTAGGGCCAAACGCGGTGACAGTGGCTCTAGTAGGATGCTCTAGTGCCACGAAGATAAAGCACCGACACTTCAATGGAACTACTTCCTGGAGGACTTTCCCTGGATGCAATTCGAGATAGAGTGTGGTCGCAACAGTCGGGCATCCTACATATAGTATCTTCAATACAGATCCATAATGACATTTATCACTTGCAATAGGAAGAAACAGAGGTGCTACACAACCTACAACTGGCTGCCACCTATAAGGAGATTGTGGGAGGACTCAACAGCCGATACAGTGACCACCAGCTGGCAGACACCTACCGAGTCTAGCTCAGGAAGAGGACCCAGCATGCTGAGATGCTGCAGGAATTCATGCAAGATGTGGAGCAGCTAGTCCACAAGGCTCTGGATGGAATAGCTCAGGACCACATTCAGCGGGAGGCAGCCTATACATTCATCGATGGACTCCAAAATGCTGAGATTCGTCAAAGGCTGCGGTTCAGCAGGGAGCATAACCTCAGGGAGGCACTGATGTTAGCCCTGAGGATGGAGGTAATGAACAGAACAGCAGCACCGTCACCAAGAATAAAAGCCGTGAGGAACGCAGATGTGCCAGAGACCTGCCCCGTAACAGGAGAGCCATGCACACAACCACCTAAATGCCAAGACTCCTAAAATATCACCTGCTGAAACTGCAGCAAGCGTGGCTATCAAATGTTGAACTGCCATATGAGGCGCAGTCCCTGATCAGAGGAACAAATAAGGGTCGATAAGGAGAACTCAACAGCCCACTCACCAACGTTCCTTCGCTTCACACTAAATGTGCTCACCGTGTACGGCGACGACAGCTTGATCACCAACGGGTGGCTTGGAGACAGGCCGTACTGGTCAGGACAGACAAGGGGAGGGGCATTTTATATCGCCAGGGCTGATATCACTGAGGGAGAGTCAGAGAGGGAGCCCAACCACCCCTAAATGCTGCGAACAGCCTCAGGAGACACCATCCTTGTCCTGAAGGAGGCACTACTTCAACCAACGCTGAGACAACGAAGCTTTCAAGTCTGGGCTTTCATCGCCGCCATCAAGGATAAGATCATCTTGGGCCTAGATGTGCTATGGGCATACGAGGCGACATGTGTTGTGGCTCAGCAGACATGAGATAATGCTTTGACGCCCAGGGACGCAACATCAAGTAGCACAATTAACACTGGCCAGTGATAAAGTGATATCAGCCAGCAGGGTGAGGGCACAGTTAGAGAAACAAGTACAAGGTGACAGAGCGCTTGTAGAACCCAGATCAATGACTGCCGATTGAGGACTCCAGCTGGCCATGGACTACTTCACAAAATGGACGGAGGTCTACTCCTTCCCCAACCAGGAGGCATTGACAGTGGCCAACGTCTTAGTCAAGAACTTCTTTTGCAGCTTCGATGTACCACGGGAATTGCACAGGAAGTAACTTTGAGTCGAGGCTGACGCAAAAGGTTCCGCAGCATTTAGAAGTGTAGAAGACCCATACGATGCTCCTCAACCCTCAGTCGGATGGCATAGTGGAGCGTTTTGTGAAAACCGTCGAGGAGCATCTCAAGGAGGTGGTTTTGGCACACCAGAGGTACTGGGATCAGAGGGTCCCTTTCTTCTTGATAGCCCATCTCTGTCCATCTACGAGCTAACGGGCATGACACTTGCCATCATGGTCTTGAAAATGATGCTCCGGCTGCCATATGATCTGATGTTCGGGTCAGCACCGGACCAGCCGCAGCCAGTGACGGACTATGTATGGGAGTTGGTGGATTGGTTCAATGACATCCATGATAATGCACGGCATCATCTGAGGGTCGTCAGTGACAGGATGAAAGGCCACTATGACATTCTGGTCAACTCTGTGGGTTTCCAGGAAGGTGACCGAGTGCAGTTGTACCGTTTGCTGTTGACAAATGGGAAGTCACTGAAGCTTCAGTCACAAAGGGAAGGGCCATATACAATTGTCACCAAGATCAATAACATTGTCTACCAGATCCAGCGGCCTCCCCGAAGGAAGATGACGGTAATCCATCTGGATCACCTGGCACCATATCGTGAAGTAGCTCAGGACAAGCAGCCTTAAGATGAGGGGAGTGTAATGCTTATAGCATCTGTAATGCCAATTTCCAATTGGCTGGTGATGTCACTGAATCGGCCCACCTGCTTACTCTTCGACCATACTAATCATGACCAAGGCTTAGGTGCCAGGCCAGCCTCCACCCGTGGTAGTGCAGCATGGGACTATGTAAATTACAAGATGATTAGCCAGGAGTCTTCCGCCTCATGAGGTTTCTGCATACATCCAGCATCGGGACTCTTCTGGGCTGACTAGCCCAGATATAGAAGTGACTTGCCAGAGTTGGAGTTGGTGTGGCTGAGCTGTGAGCTCAGTCTGTGAGTGACTGCCAGCTTTCGTTGCACAAAAATACAGCTGAGGATTGTCCTGCAAAGTAACTGTCGGACTATCATTCTACAGTGTGGACTGACAGCGAAGGAGAGACCGTGCAGCTGTGCGACGTGCGATCTTGTGTGTGAATGTCAAACTGTGTAGACGAATGCGAACTTTGTGGTGTGCAGTCACTTTTGAAGTAAAGTGTACACTGCCCTAGGGTGCAACTGCGTGTGTAATCTGTAGTGCTAGAAGCTGTGTCCTATACTTCGAGTACAAATTGTGTTGTCAGGAAACCTGTGTGTGTAATTTGTAAATAAATCTTAGTGTAGAAGATACCAGTCGGATATTTATTCATCCACTACCCATCAACTTGCCACGATATTTTGAAAGTAATATCAGGAAAGAAAATATTATTGGCTTGAGTAGCAATTGCTGCATACAGCAAAAAATGTTCCAAAGTATCTGGGCAAAACTACAGTTGGTTTTTGTGATCTAGCCATTGCCGCTGAAACTCTCGGGGCTCAATTCCTATTTGTAGGATGGGCCGCATCAATGGGAACATCCCTAACAGATGTAGCAGTAAATTAAACAGCAAGGGTCAGTTCATAACAACATACAGTAACTTCATGACAATATACTAATACACCACACCGACAGAGATAGGTCTTATGGCAACAATGTGATAGGAAAGGAAGCAGTTGTGGCCGTAATTAAGGTACAGGCCCAGCATTTGCCTGGTGGATAAAGTCAGAAAACATGGAAAACCATCTTCAGGGCTGCTAACAGTAGGGTTTTGAACCCACTACCTCACAAATGCAAGCTCGCAGCTGAGTGACCCTAATAACTGTATGGCCAACTTGCTACACCCAAGTTTAAAGTGATGATTCTCCTATATATTGTGGGTTGTGATAAACCAGCTGTCACAGGCTATGGTGATAGATAGAAAAATAAACCGATATGTGATTTTTTTTAAACCAGAAAGTTAGGGACACGGCTTCCTATCTCCATACACACAACCAGTAATAACAAATAAAAAACTTAATGAAATGACTGTGTTACTCTACATTAAATATCTAATATAATAAACAAGAACAATACTGTACAATAATACCTATAGAGAAATTAAAATACAATACATTACATTAATACTCTATATAACCCTAATATTCTTTATAATATAAGGACAAATACCACAAATTTCTCACACTGAGAAAAGGTATAGTAACCATGTTTCAATGGTGAGAGATCGGGATGAGGATTACAGTGAGTACTACAGCTTACTTTTAATAATGATCATGATTTGATAATCATTATAATAAAGAGAAGAAAAATATCAAGATGGCTGTGAACAACGAACATGCAAAGCTTTGTAGCTCAGCTGAAAAAGAAATCAAAAACATATTTGAAGTACTAAATAGTGACAAAAGACTGAATAAGAAGTGGAAAGAAAATATTACTAACTCTGTGAGTACAGTTAAATCAGTATTAGCAAACTTTCATGAAGGAATTGATCAAACTGGAGAATATCTTAATCTCTACACCAGATCAACGAACACGAACAGCCGCTTTATTCTGACACAGTATCTCGCACTCATATAAATAAACAAAACATTAAGACTAAAAATGTGGTATCCATCTCTCCAAAGAACAAAGACATGGTAAAGAACTCCAAACAGACATTATGCCTATTGCAAGCTACAACTAAATCTAGTCCTCTAAATGTAGGAGTAAATAAAGTGAAGAAAACAAGAAATGGGGTGTCATTCGAATTAAGGAATCATGATGAATGCACGAACCTAGTCAGTCGCATTCACGAAACTTCCCCAGACCTGACGGCTATAATATCAAAGCACAAAAATCCTAGACTCATCATTCATGGTACTGAACAAGACTTTCTAGAGGAGGACCTTGTGGACGCCATTAAAAACCAGAACTCATGCATAAAGCAGTGCCTACTAGATCATACACAAGTCTTGGAGAAAAGATTTGTGAAGTAAGTTCGGAGCGGCGACACTCGGTATGCAGTGATAGAAGTGATGCCTAAGATCTACCATGCCGTGATGAAAGAAGAGAAGCTATATATCGGCTACCAAAGGTGCAATGTTAAAACCTATTTCCCTGTCATACATTGTCACTCAATTTTTTTTTTTTTTTTTTTTTTTTGCTAGGGGCTTTACGTCGCACCGACACAGATAGGTCTTATGGCGATGATGGGATAGGAAAGGCCTAGGAGTTGGAAGGAAGCAGCCGTGGCCTTAATTAAGGTACAGCCCCAGCATTTTCCTGGTGTGAAAATGGGAAACCACGGAAAACCATCTTCAGGGCTGCCGATAGTGGGATTCGAACCTACTATCTCCCGGATGCAAGCTCACAGCCGCGCGCCTCTACACGCACGGCCAACTCGCCCGGTGTCACTCAAATTGCCGTTATGGCAATTTTGCAGCAGACTGTAAATTGCAAAGATGCCCAATCTGTTCAGAGGAATATACCGTAGAAGTATGCCCCCGAACCAGAACAGAGTGTGCCAACTGCAAATCATATAACCGAAACATGGGGAACAGGACATCTTTTCAAGCCATAGATACAAATCACACAGCAACATCCTCACAGCGTCTGGCATATGATAGAATTTTAAACATAATTAAATCTAAGATTAATTATGGCTAAAATAGCAGTATATCAATATAACTTACACAGATCTCTTATTCCTACACAAGAAATACTTACTGACTCCAGAAATCTATCAGATACACAGCACATCAAACTTTCGTGCATTCAAGAACCATACACTCGAAATAATGCTGTTAAGGGACTAGGCACAAATTTAAACATTCATTCTGCTGATCCATCGGAGCACAGAGGATGAGCTGCAACAGCTACTAAATATCCCAATGTTTTGAAGTTGCTACAGTTCTGTTGCTGTGACTGTGTTGTAGTGTGTGTGAGCTGGCAGAGAACAAACCTATACCTCGATCCAGATTGTGACTGACAATGCTCTGTGTAAATTGGATCTCATCTGTAAGTCACTAAACAAATACAGTAGAGACAATACGTGACACTCAGCAAGGTACAGCTACAAGAGCTCTCTCTAGCGGGTACACTTAAGAACTACTCATTCTGTCATAAGAGCATGTGTATTTGTGTGTGATGTTTTTTGTGTTATTTATGCGTTTTCATTGAGTTGACATTATTAAATAGTAGTGTGTGTCTTTTATTACAATCGCCGTATCTACAGCACATTTCCCTACCTTACTTACTGCTGTTTGCCTCGACCTCATTCTTGCCGCATCAAGCATTCCGCTCACCCGTGCTCTAACAGCGCGATTACGTTATCCTCGCTGCACTTCGCCGTTGCTTGTGCGCTGTGTGAACACGTGATGTCATGTTCCTCGAACACACTAGCTTGTCGCCTTCTCTCCTTTTCTGGAATAATCTACACCAATATATATTGCCCACTCCGCTGCTCCACATTTGAGTCCAGTTTCGTGGTGGAATGGTGGAGTACCAAAAATACTGTGCCCCTTGTAATAATGTCAATTCCAACTGGACTCTCTCTTCAAGCTATTTGGTGAGCAAGACTTATTGTAATTTATCTTCACTTGGACTTTAAATTTTCATTCGGGCTATTCCCTGCTTCCGTCGAGTTGGTATGCTGCATTTTTAAAAGATCATAACATCTACACTATGGACGATTATGAAATACTTATAATCATTTCAGATGTCTTCCTAGACCTATGCAATTGGTAAATTCTGCAATACCCGGTGAAGAAAATCCTTTCCCCGTCCTATTCCTTATCCCACTTCCCTTCCTCCTCCCTTTCGTGCTTCTTCCCCTTCAGGGCTTTACTCCCATTTTCTTACTCAGTTTCTATATATATTGTACACTTAAAATTTATTTAATAGGCTTTCCTTTTATGCATTATTGGATATTCAATTTGTAAAAGTGGCACACTTTTCGGATTTTTCTCTACTCTGGTATATTTATCTTTCATCATTTGTTAAAAATTTATACATACATACATACATACATTATCATTATAGACTGTTATGCCTTTCAGCGTTCAGTCTGCAAGCCTCTGTGAATTTACTAAACGTCGCTACAATCCTCGATTTGCAACTAGTGTTGTGGCCTCACTTAGTTCTATACCTCTTAATTTTAAATCGTTAGAAACCGAGTCTAACCATCGTCATCTTGGTCTACCTCTACTTCTCTTACCCTCCATAGCAGAGTCCATTATTCTCCTAGGTAACCTATCCTCCTCCATTCGCCTCACATGACCCCATCACCGAAGCCGGTTTATGCGTACAGCTTCATCCATCGAGTTCATTCCTAAATTAGCCTTTATTTCCTCATTCCGAGTACCCTCCTGCCATTGTTCCCACCTGTTTGTACCAGCAATCATTCTTGCTACTTTCATGTCTGTTACTTCTAACTTATGAATAAGATATCCTGAGTCCACCCAGCTTTCGCTCCCGTAAAGCAAAGTTGGTCTGAAAACAGACCGATGTAAAGATAGTTTCGTCTGGGAGCTGACTTCCTTCTTACAGAATACAGTCGATCGCAGCTGCGAGCTCACTGCATTAGCTTTACTACACCTTGATTCAATCTCACTATATTAATATCCTGGGAGAACACACAACCTAAATACTTGAAATTATCGACCTGTTCTAGCTTAGTATCACCAATCTGACATTCAATTCTGTTGAATTTCTTACCTACTGACATCAATTTAGTCTTCAAGAGGCAAATTTTCATACCATACTCATTGCACCTATTTTCAAGTTCCACGATATTAGACTGTAGGCTTTCGGCACAACCTGCCATTAAGACCAAGTCGTCAGCATATGCCAGACTGCTTACTACATTTCCACCTAATTGAATCCCTCCCTGCTATTTTATACCTTTCAATAGATGATCCATGTAAACTACAAACAGCAAAGGTGAAAGATTACAGCCTTGTCTAACCCCTGTAAGTACCCTGAACCAAGAACTCATTCTGCCATCAATTCTCACTGAAGCCCAATTGTCAACATAAATGCCTTTGATTGCTTTTAATAATCTGCCTTTAATTCCATAGTCCCCCAGTATGGCGAACATCTTTTCCCTCGGTACCCTGTCATATGCTTTCTCTAGATCTACGAAACATAAACACAACTGCCTATTCCTCTCGTAGCATTTTTCAATTACCCGGCACATACTGAAAATCTGATCCTGACAGCCTCTCTGTGGTCTGAAACCACACTGGTTTTCATCCAACTTCCTTTCAACGACTGATCGCACCCTCCCTTCCAAGATGCCAGTGAATACTTTGCCTGGTATACTAATCAGTGAGATACCTCGATAGTTGTTGCAATCCTTCCTGTTCCCTTGCTTATAGATAGGGGCAATTACTGCTTTTGCCCAATCTGAAGGTACCTTACCAACACCCCACGCTAATTTGACTACTCTATGAAGCCATTTCATCCCTGCCTTCCAACTATACTTCATCATTTCAGGTCTAATTTCATCTATTCCTGCTGCCTTATGACAATGGAGTTTATTTACTATCCTTTTCACTTCCTCAAGCATAATTTCACCAATATCATTTTCCTCCTCCCCATGAGCTTGGCTGTTTGCAACACCACCATGATGATTTCCTTTTACATTGAGAAGATGTTCAAAATATTCCCTCCACCTCTCCAGTGATTCCCTGGGATCTATTATGAGTTCACCTGTATTACTCAAAACACTGTTCATTTCCTTTTTCCCTCCCTTCCTAAGATTCTTTATTACTGTCCAGAAAGGTTTCCCTGCTGCTTGACCTAGCCTTTCCAGGTTGTTACCAAAATCTTCCCATGACTTCTTTTTGGATTCAACAATTATTTGTTTTGCTCTGTTTCATCTACATACAAATCCCTCTCTGCCTCGGCCCTTGTTTGGAGCCATTTCTGATAAGCCTTCTTTTTACGTTTACAAGCTGCTCCTTCGATTTATTTATCTTGTTGTTATGTTTTATTGTTAAATATATTCTATTCACACTGTTTTTTTTTTTTTGGTCTTCCTATTGGCCTAGCCCCCTTTTTACTGCACGTTTCCTTGGTTTAAATCATTTATTATTATTATTATTCACATTATCTATTTCACTACTATACTTTGGTACACTGAGCTTTCTACGGTATTGCTAAAATCATATTATACTCCGCTGTATGAACTTCAGATCGCTTATCACTATTGTATGATAGTACACCACCCATGACAGTATGATAGCAGTACCACTCATTACACATTCCTTGATATCTCCTATCAACATGAGGCGAAAGGTATGTGCTGAGTTTGGCTGCAGTAACTATGAAATAGAGAAGAAAGCGTGGTCTTTCTTTTGCTTCCCTCGTGACAAGAAAATGTAAGTAATATTGTGTTTGCATATATATTCTTCCAGTGACAAAGAGATTTTTATAGTACTTCATAATCTTCTGACCTGCTCGACCCATATTTTAACTGTCTTAAAATATAATATGCATATTTTATTGTATAGTGCAGCAGTTAACTTTCAATACCGAGTTGTTGTTGTAGGTGTGATCTGTGGGTTTTGAAATGTCACAGAAGTGATTTGGATAAGGTGTACAAGAAAGAAGGGACGTTACGCTTATATAAGAATTATAAGATCTGTTCAGATCATTTCCAGGCCAGCGACTTTAAAAATCCTCAACTATACAGCTAAGGGTATGTTACATTTTTACTCTAATTGTACGTAAATATTCCTCAAAGTATAACTATCAACAACATTTTCATACTTTTCGTTCTTTTATCCTTCTCCTCAGATTACAGCTGGGATTTTATATATTTTCTTTCTGGTTTTTTTTTTGGTTTTTTTTGCAAGGGGCTTTACGTCGCACCGACACAGATAGGTCTTATGGCGACGATGGGATAGGAAAGGCCTAGGAGTTGGAAGGAAGCGGCCGTGGCCTTAATTAAGGTACAGCCCCAGCATTTACCTGGTGTGAAAATGGGAAACCACGGTTTCTTTCTGTTAGTAGACTTCATGTTAAGAGGAAAATTGTCTAGCTTTTAAATGTTAATTCACTAAATCATTTGTTAAAGGAATATTTTTAATGACAAGTGTCTTAATGTGATGATACAATGATTTTTAAATGAGAAAAAGACAAATCTAACCGTAAAAGTTCAGGCGGGAATGCTAAAGCAAGAAAGTAATGCATAAATGAAAGATCAAGCCATCTTGTTTATGTGTCTAATTTCAGTCTTTAAATAAAAACCTTTTAAATAATTCTTCATTCATTTATCCAGAATTGCTTTAGCAACTTCGAAGTTAATATCTCAATAATACTTTCTTTCTAAATTAAGTTATTTATCCATTTTCATATATGCATTTCCATTGATATTTGAATTTAGCACGACATTTCAGGTCAAGTCACTAGGAGCGCCACTGTCGAATTGTCTCCCAATTTAACAAGGCTAAATCCGTAAGCGTCGCGTATTGTCTCTACTGTATTTGATATAAATGCAAAACACCAAGCATGAGAGAGCCCCATTTTAGATGTAAAGGGAAAGAAGTTCAATGATTTTTGTTGTACACATCGTCTTCATATACTAAATGACGGTACTACACCAACCTATCGCCATGGTAACCCTGAGAGCTTTATTGATATCACCACCTGCAGTGCAAGGCTCTTTCTATTTGTTTCTGATTGGATTAATAAAAACCCAATGACTGATCATGGGCAAATTAAAACAGAAATTAGTGATACAAGATGTCCTCCCGTTATTTCCTGCAAACGTTTATCATACACATAAATACAAAACACAAAATGTGAAGTGGCTCGATTTTGAATTATCTGCCAACGAGTTCTCCAAAATTCAATTGAGAAATTGGAGGCTATCTCAACTGCACAAGAGTTAAACAACTTTACACACAATGTCACACAAACATATTGCAAATCTGTGCAACTTCCACTTTCCTAAACAGTCACACAACCATCCAAAGAACTACTGGTGGACACCTCAACTCACAGCACTCCGAAATTGCATTTTAGCAACTCAGAGAAGATGCAAAAGATGTACATGTGATACTCTCAAGCTCGCATATGAAGCCTTGTATAAACGTGTCAGAGAACTATATAGAAAGACAATTATGCAAACTAAATTAAATAGCTGGAAATAGTTATGCTCCTCGGAATCAACCAGAAATCCCTGGGGGAAAATTTATAAAGTATGCCAAAAACAAGATAACCTCAACACTACTCTGCATACTATTGACACTGACATTGGATTCACAACAACACTATTAGAAACTGCAAATACTCTAGTAGAGACATTTTTCCTAGAGACGAAGCTGATAATGAAAGGCAAGCTGCACTTTGAAACAGAAACAGAAGATGAAAATCCTTTTAGCATGAAAGAAGTTAATCATGTGATCTCCAAGTTAGATGATAAGAGAGCCCCAGGAATTGATGCCATATCTGCAAATATTGTGAAGCATATTCATAGTACCTGTCCTGATTTGTTCTTGAAACTGTTTAACAAATGTTTAGAACTCTGTGTTTTTCCAGACTGTTGTAAGGAGGCCACGATAAAAGTGATCCCTAAACACGGAAAGCAAAATAAATATAAAGCCAAATGTTTATGCCCAATAAGCTTACTCCCTGTAGGAAAAGTTTCAGAGAAATTTATAATTAATAGAGTGATGTTTAACTTCACGATAAAGAATAGTTTACATGAAAACCAATTTGGCTTTATGCCATCAAAATCTCCAGAAGATGCAGTACATACGGTGACAAAATGGATGAAATCTATCTACGATTGCAAAGAATTCAGACTACTAGTATCATTAGATATCTCCGGTGCGTTCAACTTTGCATGGTGGCCTAAAGTGTTGCATCAGCTGAAAGTGAAGGGTTGTCCAAAAAACATTTACAGGCTAACACAAAATGACTTCACAATTAGAAAAGTACACCTGACCATTTGTGGCACAACTATGACTTGAAACATAGATCAAGGAAGCCCACAAGGCTCTGCTTGTAGCCCGGGTCTCTGGAACATACTTTAAGATGACATTCTTCAACAGAAGCTTCCTGATAATTGTACGCTAATTACTTATGCTGATGATGCATTACTACTAGTTAAGGGCAGAACAACAAACACATTAACAACTGCAGCAATGGAGCACTTGACATACTTCTAAGGTGGGGACAGAACAACAAATTGAATTTCAACCCATCTAAGACTGTTGCTATGCTAGTCACCAAGAAAAGGAAATTTGAGACACCGGTGGTTAAACTAGATGGTCAAGAATTAGATATTGTAGACAGCATGACATATCTAGGATTAATTTTGGACAGCAAACTTTTATTTTGATTGCACTTTCAACATTTGGAAACAAAAGCAACAAAATTGTATAGGAGCCTGACAATGGTAGCACGACCCATTTGGGGACTAAGCTTGGAAATTTTGAAGATTATATATCATGGAGCTGTTGAACCAATAGTGCTTTATCATGTCAATGCTTTCGAACATGTTCTGCATATAAAATGAGTGCAAGAGTAATTGTCTCAAATTCAAAGAGGTTTCATATTATGCATCACGAGCGCTTACCGTACAATATCGACAGACACTGCCCTTACTATTTCTGGTATAGAACCTCTGCATCACACAGGATTCAGCATGTCAACTTCTGTTAACTAAACGGACAGAATACATCCCCGGGATTGGAAGGAGTGGAACTTGAACTTCCTGTACATCATACTGACGAGGGATATCTAGCAGATTATATGAGCTCTGGATTTTACCACGCACGTACCAGAGATTACAGCCATTCAATGTACACAGATGCTTCTCCCATTTCCAGCAGCCAAATCATAGTGGGCTGCGCCTTCGTGATATATGTTTTTTTTGGTTATTTTGCTATTTGCTATACGTCGTACTGACACAGATATATCTTACGGCGAAGATGGGATGGGAAAGGCCCAGGAATGGGAAGGAAGCGGCCGTGGCCTTAATTAAGGTACAACCCCAGAATTTGCCTGGTGTGAAAATGGGAAACCACGGAAAACCATCTACAGGGCTGCCGACAGTGGGGTTCGAACCCACTATCTCCCGATTACTGGATACTGGCCGCACTTAAGCGATTGCAGCTATCGAGCTCGGTCGTTATATATGAGGGTGAAGACGAAGTTCATTCTGAGAAAATAAAATTAAAGGAATACTGTTGTGTTTTAAGCCAAGCTGCTTGCAATATTGAAGCAGTCGAGTGGTGCATAAACAAAAATATGTGTGCGATTATACTCAGTGACTCACAAGCGGCTCTGAACTCCACCAAAGATAAATATAACTTACAAAATTTGGCAATACATGTGAGAGAGAATATTTCAAAGTACAATAATCATACATGTTTCGGTTGGGTGCGTGGTCATTCCGCCATAAAAGGAAACGAAAGAGCTGACCAATTGGCCAAAGAAGCTTGTAATTCTAACTTGTCAGAGAGTTATACTAAATGCCCAATTTCTTTTGGGAAAAGAACCATAAAGCATGAAATGCTCTCTCGTTGGAATGAACTGTGGTTAGCAAGCAAAAATGGCTCAGTAATCAAAGACTTCTCTTTTACAAATGTATATAGTAGGCTGGGATGTAAATATATAGTGTGCAACTTTCATTTATCTCCGGCGTTACCAGGTCGTGGTAAATTCAATGCAACTTCGAGCGATTCAAAATTCCAACACAAAATGACTCACTGTGCTTCTGCACTGAAGACATTCAAACTGTAGAACACATTCTGTTCTGCTTTTAAGAAAGCCTGTTATGAACGTAAGATGCATTTGTTAACTTGCAGTTGCCATTTCGAACAACCACTAAATTTCATAATTTGTAAAAATGCTGCTCTTTTGAATTTTCAGAATTTATTGATTATATATTTAAACACATATAATTTGGTAGTGTCTGCTTATTAGCTGTTTAGCAAATGTATTGTATATATTATGATCTGGTTTTGTTAAATATTAGTACTCTAGTATTAAGGATTGTACATATCATACTTTTATCTTTCCATTTCTGTGCATGTCTATTTTACTGTTTACAGTATGTATTGAATTTTATCAGAGAAATTGCATATTTTGTATAAGCTACAACCCTAACATACCTTATGGTAAAATAGGGTCCACAGCACTTTGGAGATTAAATAATAATAGTAATAATAATAATAATAATAATAATAATAATAATAATAATAATAATAAAAAAGAAGAGGAACTGCTGTCATCCTAGGAGCTCAATCCGTGAGCACGCTCGCTTGATGTCTGCAGCACGATTGTTTCATTCATAGCTGCCCATAACAGTGAAGGAATTGTTTTATGTTGAGAATTAATGCTTATTCAGCAATCTGGTATTTTCCCTGCTGTGTTTAGAAACATGATGAAATCATTTGAGGGCCATACGGCACCTAATGGAAGACAAAATACTTGAAGAAAATATGAAAACGGGGAAGAAAAACTGACTATCTCATAAATTCCACAATCTTTCCAATCACCTACAAACTATATGCTTCAAAACGAGGGGTTGCTTACTAAACTTTGTTGGGCAGTTTCATCATAAATGCCACTATTAAGCAATGGGTTATCAAATAACCTAGATGTTAGGCCGTTTTAAGCATCATCATTACCTCACATGTATTTACCCACATTGGTCCTGGCTCCATCAACTCCGATTTGGTTTCTTCTTTCAACAGTATCATTTGCGACACAAATTCAAAATTTCCCTGTGGAAAAGTTCATATATTAGGCAACATTTTCACACACATCTGCAAAGAGCCCTGTATGTTCACAAACAAAATGTGTACTACATTCTAAGATTTCATTTCTAACGTCAGCAATGATTTATTTAATGATATTTTAGATATGATAGAGGCCTTATGCCGTGTCAAAAAATAAGGTGGACTTTTTTATATTTTACACAGAACTTTGCTCAGTGTCTCCAGAAAGCCTACATCATGTCTACATTAATGTGATCTTGTTTCTCACAAAACAACATGAGAAATATAGAGTTGCTGAACACTTTATAGTTATCTGAAACAACACTTACCAATGATGTACTTGCTGTTCCTTCCAGCCAGACTGGTTCCCCTTTAATGTCTTCTTTCAGGTCCATTTTAGCACTACATGGACAGCACTGTAGGTCTCAACTACTTCCGCTAGCTCTGCACTGAAACTTAAACCAGACAATATTTGTTGCTGTTAGAATCAACAAGCCAGCCTGCAGTTTGACAGAACTGTTGATAGTGTGATCACCACCACACAACCCCTAGTCTTAAAGGGAGGCCAATCCACAGGGACATGAATATTGCTTGAAAAGCCCTACATACACTGGCGGGGATTAAAATGGGGCACAGTGGTGAGAATCCAGTTATGATGCCACTCAACTGTCAGCCCCCTCTAGGACCACAGACTGGCTTGATGATGATGTCAACACCACTGTATCAGCTGTGAACCTCTACACGAGTATTACATCCTACATAGGACAACATACTGGCTTAATGATGATTTCCACACCACTGTATCGTCTGTGAACCTCTACACAGGACAACAGGCTGGCTTAATGATGATTTCCACAACACTGTATCCTCTGCAAACCTCTACACAGGACCACAGACTTGCTTGATGATGATTTCCACAACACTGCATCCTCTGTGAACCTGCACTAAAGTATTACGCCCTACACAGTACTACAGACTGGCTTCATGATGATCTCCACACCACTGTATCCTCTAAGAACCTTTACACAGGACCACAGACTTGCTTGATAATGATCTCCACACCACTGTATTCTCTGTGAACCTCTAGTCGACTATTACATCCTACACAGTTTGTTAAGAATGAAGCCATGTTTTCCAATGTCGACTTAGTTAAATGTAATAAAAACTTTCCAGTCTGTCAAACACACAGCAATTACAATATACATTATAACACCATAAACATACCTGTAAAATACACACTAGTATACAAAGAATGACATGTTTTGTTCCACAAGAACATCCTCAGATTTTAACAAATCACTTAAAATATGCTTTATATGTACAGTATTGTTTACGTTGTGTAAACTTGACAATGATAGAGTTTAGTGATAACATGAACCAGTAATGACAAGAATAAAATAAATATTCAAGTATTAATATAATGGAAAACTTACGTACTTATCTAGACTGCCGATGCTAAGTCCGCTGTCACCAAACACTATTTCAGGTTCACAAGTATCAAGTGCTACTCATGAATAGTGTCCTAAGAATGTTGGGATAGTGTACATATTTAGAGGGCTCTTATGCTCAACTCTGATAAAGTACTGTTGCATTAGTTTGGAGTCCTGTCACTGGATGGTACACAGGTGTTGGTGGAGTAGAGCCGTGCACAAAAGCAGTTGTAAAATGGCAAAGTTACTGAATGAGTGGCCTTGGAAGGATGTCTGCTTAGCATCCATCATTTATGGAGGAATAAATACATCTACAGGAAGGAAACAGAGAGAGAGAGTGTGTGTGTGTGGAAGGAAATTGATGCAGGTACAGAAAGTGCAGAAATGATTATGTTGATTTGTAAAGACTTCAACAACTATGTGGGACAGAGGTTGGAGGACCCCTTCATCCGAGAATGTGCAGAAGAATGGAACTGAGGGTTTTAGATATTTGGAAGTGCAATTTCATCAATGGCTCAACACACAAGGCCATTTTCATGGACAATACTCACTGAAAATTAGGACAATTAGTGAAATAGCTTTCATTAATATGTTGGGAATTAATTGAATACTTGAGAAATACTGCACTTTTAATTCTGCATGTATTAGATACTGTGGATTCCAGTGAGCTACACTAAGCAAAAAACATTTCTGAAGTCAAGGATTTCCTTAAGCAGACTAAACAGGACTTTTCTGCATGTTTAAAAGGGATTCACACACAGATCCCTATATGTATTCCAAAATGGAACTGGACATCTTTTCTCCATGTACGACACCAGTCATATTACCCTCCATAAGAATTAAGAGCACAATGCTAAGCACCCTCACTGCTATGGGCCGCAGGAAGACAGGCTCGTTCCATCTGAACTCCAGATTGACATATGCTGGCTGCCATGCCACGGGCTATGTGTTGTTCCCCACCTCACATGAAGTACCTTATTGTGTGATATAAAAGGACATTTTGGGACAGGTCTCCATGATATTAGTTACACTTTGTGCTCTCTGATATAACCAGGGCTTTTTCTGCCAGTACACTCTGGTATGCATACCAGTAAACTTCAGATTGGAAAAAGTTTGGTGAAGTTTTTAGATTTATTGTTTAAAAATGTATGTCCACTTAGGTGTTGCCATCATCACTGATGTTGAATTACGGTGTCAAGAAGTGTTGATGGATTAATTCGCATCCATAGTTATCGACCATATCCCACTGAACCGGTTCAATAACACTACTATTTCTACTGTATGTTCTTGCGCTTAAAATTTTGGAATCTCCTTTGCATGACTGTGATGAGCTTCACTTCATTTCTGTTCACTTAATTTTGTTCCTTTGTGTGCTGTGGTTGCAACTGTTGTGCATTCTACATTTGAATTAGTGTGTTTCCTTTGGCTTTTATAAAACACAATGAACCACCTAAGAATCATAATAATAATAATAATAATAATAATAATAATAATAATAATAATAATAATAATAATAATAATAATGCTATACATCCCACTAACTACTTTGACGGTCTTTGGAGACGCCGAGGTGCTGGAATTTAGTCCCACAGGAGTTCTTTGACGTGCCAGTAAATCTACCGACACAAGGCTGACGTATTTGAGCACCTTCAAATACCACCGGATGGAGCGAGGATCGAACCTGCCATGTTGGGGTCAGAAGGCCAGTGCCTCGACTGTCTGAGCCACTCAGCCCGGTACCTAAGAATCAAAGTATTATTTAACCACCTAATCGATACCTTTATTTAATAGAATCCTTAGTAGTACATAAAAAAAGATGGAGGTATACAAAACATATTCAACCCTCTACCCTTTCAGCCTTTGAAATATGGCACCGGCAAAAATCCCAGGGTCGCTATATGGGTGATCCCAGAGATATCTTTGAGTAGATATAACTAATCTTAAATTACTAAGCAGGAAGGATAAGAGAGAAGAAAAACAAATAAAAAGATATCAATGAGAACCTTTGTTGAAACAAAATTTATTAAAGAACAAGAGAGGAACTTTGATAAAGTAAAACATGAAAGGTAAGGGTTATTCTGCCCGAAGGCAGACCCGAACCTCCGCAGAGGTGTTCCTGAGCCGGAGTTTATGTGTGGTAGGGTGGCCAGTTCCTTTCCGCTCCTCCATTCCCTTACCCCCCACCAACAGCGCGTGGCAACCCACTGTCACTCAGACGGTCATTACCACTTTCAGTGTTTACACTCAGACAATGAGCATGTGGTTGTGTTTACAGAAAACTCGCTGTTATCACTCCCAATAACACTTTCCCATTCCTCACTACTTGGAGGAATGAATTCCTCAACCGAGTCTTCATCATCCTCTTCTTCACTAAAAATTATTACGATATACAGCCAGTTCATCATCGTTAACAAAATAACTTCTCCCGCTAATTGCCATTTTACTCACGCGGCATGGAGAGCATACGTCGTAGAAAAACACGGACTTTAAAAATTCAATGCGTGATAATGAATGAATTTACACACCATCTAGCGGCGTAGTTAAAATCTAATGACAATTCTCTATGGACTCGACACATAAGATGTTGCAATCTGACGACCCAAGTTGTACAAACTCGTATAGAATTACGCGCTATCCAAACGACGATATATCGTGGTTGGCACTTTGCGCGTATATACGAAACAATGATATATCGTTGTCTGGCTCTCTACGGGTTAAATCCTTAAATCACTATGTGCTGTTACCTAACTGGTCAATCTGAATTAAATAATAAATGTCATTGTAAATATCTTTTGATGACCCTATTTCAACACGGTTTATTCTTTAACATAAAATGCAGAGCAGTGGAGAAATCTTATCTCGGAACTTGAGCATATTTGTTTCCTCTGTGCCTTCAGCAGTAAATCTGTCAACACAACCAATATCTCTGTGTCCTCGGCAATTCTCATAATTCCTCTCAAATCATACTCCACATAACGTAGCCTCCACTGGCTTATAATCTCAATTGTTTCTTTGCATTTTACATTTCAAACTACACAATGTCTAGCATATAATCCACATATCCACTGGTTCAAATCTCACCAGGATTCACATTATCATTCATCAAGAACACTTAATTTCTTTGCCTTCAATATTCTTAATGGTATCTTGTTCCATTTTTCATTAGTTCACTGCCTACCAGTAGCGTTTTGAGTGTTAAAGTGCTTTATCGCACACTGAACTCGAAACAAATTACAAGATTAAGTATATAAAAAAATATCAAGTAACTCACAGCACATATTATCCTGACAAAATCAAGTCACTTATCGATGAACAAAACTCTAAATATTCACTGTAATGTCCCTAGATCGTCACCAGTTCATATCCGCAGCTCAATGTCAACTAACCTCTTAACTGGGTATTATAAGTTTGCTTGGTGTAACCTGCCCTGTGTATTTTTTCAGCAGATTATTTTTACACGGCAGGATATTCAGAAAAGTTATTAATATCACTAACATCATTCATCTGTGATACAAAAAGTAAAATAAAGGCATTTTAATAAATTAATTTTAATGTTAGAGAAATGTTCAACTATTTTTACCTTAACTGCAAGGTCATTTACCTGTTTGGAATTTCCGAGTTTGGTCCATATTTTATAGGCGAAAGTTGAAACAAATAAAAGCAAGGGATATTTATAAATATCATATCATGCATGTGACATTCTGAACCACTTTTCATTAACTGCAAGGTCATTTACCTGGTTGAAATTTGAGTGTTTTGTTCATATGTTAACACCTAAAATTAAAACAAATAAAAAAAAGGAATATGTACGATTTACACATCATGCTAGTGACATTGTGAACGATTTTACATTAACTTCATGGTCCGTTACGTCATTTACCTGACTAGAACTGCAGTGATTTGTCTCAGAGATAATTTTCCAAAAGTAAGGGGGTGCGGTACTTCACCGTTTTGAGAAGTACATACTGTTTTCTGGCTTTTGAGCTATCCTCTGCAACATGAGAAGTCCAGTTATTTTTTTTTAAATCTCTGTTGGATTTGTATCCACCCTATCTCTCGCTCGTGACTGTGGTTTCAAGTTCAGATGGCCTTCTAAAATCTGTTTAGCATACACATTGGTCTGTTCGGCAATAAGTTGAAACATGTCACCACCTATGAACCGTTCAAAATGTTACCTGCGTAACAATTTTTCCCTCTTGGGAAATATTTTCGAAACTGGCCTCATGGCTGTGGAAAAACTGTGTCCTCAGAAGTGGTTCGCCGCTTCTTTACTTCTTCCTTTCAAAACTTATTGCCCGGCTGTCTGTATGCACGTCCTATCGGTGCCTGACTGTATTCTCCTGCACTCTAGTGGCGTAGGTATGTACTACCTCGCGAGCTACGTTACCACTCAGGCGCTTGCCCTCTGCGCACATGCGATCGTTGGGGCCGGCACTGCGGAATCTCGGGAGGTCGCCATTGCTGTTTGGTGAGAAGGAAGAGATGGACGTGTGTGGCTTCTCTCTCCCTAAGGAGATCATTTCTCCGAAAATGTTCGAGCCTGGCTAAGGTTACATACGTGGGGCTTTTGCCCTGGGGATTTCTGCAAGTTGTTCTGGTTTATTATTCCTCGTCTGGAATTTGCATGTTATGTTTTTTTTTTAAGTAAGTAAGTAGCATATTCTACCGAAGTCGTCCTCACAACCTTCCAACTGGATGAAACTGTAAGTGTTGTTGCAACTAAACCTTTACTGAATTTTGGTGAAAGACCTGAAAATTTTCCTATGTGAAGAAAGTGTGCGCGACACTAGGTAACTGGCGTCATCTAAAGACTAAGTCTTGCCTTGTGGAATTTCATATTTTCGGCTCGTTAATTGGAACTTATACCATGTGTAATTATGTCTGTTAAATTGGGGCTTGCGTACTGTGTGAAAGAACGTTTTGGATTCTTCGAAAACGTAATTGGGTAACCTAGTGTTAATTAATAACCTTTCTAGGCCTAAAGGTTTTGTGATAAAGGCTATCATTTTACTGGAATAATTTAACAAGCGAGTCGCTTCAGGGATGTGGGTGTTACGTGTACAGTGTGTCCCAGTGCCTTTCTTTCTTGCTTCTCTGGTTAATTTTATTTTAATTTAACTTAGTTTTATTCTTCCTTTTGGGTTTTGGGTTATTTTCTGCGTCTGTTTTCTTGGTCCTTTGTTAGTTTTCGCCTATTGTTGTTTGCGGCCTGTGATTGGCCCCTTCCTTCCCTTGACCCATTGTTGGTCGTTGCCATGGGAATGCTAATGTTGTTGATGTTGTTGTGATGGGATTGATGATTTGTATTTGATGTGCCGATGATGAATTCTACCTTCTCCGCGGATTTCCTTGGTCCATTTAATTTTTCTTTGAGATTTTAATTTTACCTTCTGCTCATTTTTCCTCCCGGTGTTTCGGTGCTTATTATCATTTATTTTAATTTCTTGAAAAGTGCACGTAATACCTACCCATCCTTGCAGGGGGTCGTTTGACACATCCTAAAAAGGGGTTTTCAGTATCAATATCAAAAACTGTTTCTGTCAAGGTTGTTTCTCATGGTTGAAAGGATGTTAAAAAAAAACTTTTGTACTGTACCAAGAAAACCTTTGGTTGTAAGAAAACTTGAGAGTTCATGAGGGGTTTCATAAATCTACATTATCTTGCTAAGTCTTTCACGAACTAAATAATTATTTTCTTTATAAACGGTCGACCGTAGGGTTTTGGTTTGAGTTTAAATATTTTTAAATTTTTAATTTTATTATTTTCCAGCGAGGATATTCCTTCCTATTTGTTTATCACTTAATTATGCTGATTAAATATCTTGTTCCCCAAGGTGTTGGTGTTTTCCTTTAAAAGGGGGGATAATTTGATATGACCAGGTGTATTTTATCCGCTCCTTTGGGGGCCCTGTTTTATTTTCTCATGGTAAGTGCCCTTTTTTTCTTTAATTTGTCTTTGTCTAGCACGTTTCCACGTATCTGAACTGTGCCTTTGGTACACGGTCAGACCCTTGGTGCTGTCACTTGGGGTAATTATGCCTTTTATTGCTCTAAGTGTTACAGTTCGTGGCAGCAGAGCTTTAGTTAATTGATTTGTGTGCCTCTTACTTGGATCTACCTGTAGGTCTGTTGCATCCTCATTAAATTTATTTTGGCACTGTGTACTATATCCTTTATCTCCCTTTCATTAAGCTTTTCTATTTTGTTTGTGCCAACCACCTGAGTTTTTTGCATTGTCCCTTTAAAAAACCTGGTCATTGGGGAACTTTAAATTATTTGAGGTTTCAAAGAGTGTAAAAAACTGAAACTTGTAAAGTATCTTACTGTGAAAGGAACGCTTTTATTTGGATTAATTATTTTTGATTTATTGTTTCATGTACATCAACTATGGCGAGGGCTGTGCTGTTCCCATTCCAACTCAGGAAATCAGAGCTAGTTTATGAGCTCACTATCAGGGGTATCAATCCTGCTAATACTGTTGCCGAGTGCGCTGCTTTGCTGACATCGCATGTCCAGGTTCCTATTAATCTTGATTCTGTAAAGATGTGCTGCAACTTTGGTGAGTCCTTAAATTTAATTACTGACTGTCTCACGGAGATAGAGGTTGTCAGACAAGAATTCATTGAAACTTCCCCCACTAAGGGGCAGATTAACAGACTTAAGGCTAGGGTGTGGCATTATTTAGGCCGCATCCAAGATTTGATTACTATGTGTCCCCAACCTAGTCTTGTTTCTGAAAGTACAAAGCTGTTGACCATTGCTTCTAGTATTTCTGCTGAACTAGATATAATGCTAGCAAGTAAGGATATGGAGAATTTATCAGTTGTTGAGAGGGAAACCTCATTTCCTTCTAGTCATGCTGATGCCTCGCTTAATAATCAAGCTTCATGTTGTGCTGCCTCCCCAGTTCTTGAAAATTTGTTAGCCCGTTTAAATTGTGCTCCCTCTCACTCTTCACTGAAGGATCTTTTCAACGGAGTTAAAAATTTCTCCGTCAATTCTATTGAAGAAAGTACCAGGTTTCTGAGGTTCCTGGTAGAAATGACAGAGTCAGGTAGCGTGTATTCTGTCGATGACTTGGAAATTTTCCGAGCCCTATTCTCTCATTGTGAGGGAATTTTGAAACGTGAAATTTCTGAAGCAATTTCAAATAATTTAACCATTATGGAATTTCATGAACTTGTATTGTCTAAATTTATTCCTTCATTGGCATTGCAGAGTTTGATTCCTCAGTATTGCTTCCGGACTCAATTGCTCCATGAAAACCTTTTGAACTATGTACTAGACTTGCAGTTTTATTGCAAGGTATTTAGAATTTCGGTGCCAGAAGAGGAAATGGTGGCCCGTATTCTGAAAGGTATTTCCCCTGCCTATCGTTCATACCTCTCCCTCACTAAGAGTCCGACTAATTTTCTTGAATTGTAAGCTGCGTGTACCTTTGCTGAAGATGTAAAGCACGGAGATGCTGCAAGACCTATCTGCCACCCTCCTCCTACTGTGAACCCTGTTTCGCCTCAAACTAGGGATAGTGGGTCTTCTAAGAAATGTTATAACTGCGGGTCACGTGATCACCTTAGGAATGCTTGCCCCTCAGTCAAGCGTGGCTCTGGTCCTTGTTGTTATTTGTGTGGCTCGAGGCAGCACCTTAAAAAGAATTGCCCTACTTCATTCCGAAAACGCAGTCAATGACTAAGGCCTACTGGTAATTCTGGTGAATCGCTTGCACCAGAAATTTTTGTGGATTCTGAAAAGGTTATTTGCCCGCGGGCATTCAATAAGATTTCTGCTTTGGTTGAGTCTAAAAATACCTTCGCGAAAGTGGAACTGAATAATGAACCCATTGTTGCTCTTATGGACTCGGGTAGCGTCGTCACCTTAATTGATGCTAATTGGTATGATGAAATGAGGTCCCCTTGTAAACTGCCTGAGTTGAAGAAGGTCAATGTTGCATGTGTCACGGCTAATAAGCATAATATGAAAATTTTAGGGTCCGTTGATGTGAAATTGCGTATTGGTAATTTTACTTGGAAGTTCTTTGCTTGCTAACTCCAAAGCTAGCGTGTAGCATGATTTTAGGTACGGACTTCTTGTCAAGAACTGGTTTAATTTTGGATCTCCAGGCTAGGAAATTTCACTTTAAATTTTCTCCAAATTGTAAATTCGATATTATTGATGCTCCTTTGGGTACCTTCTGTGTTTCTTGTGTAGGTAAAGCGCTACCTAGGGAGAACAACGAAATAGATCAGTTGGATCTTAGTCATCTGGATTATCAGCAGGCTAATAGTGTGCGTGACTTGTGCCACCAATTTCCCGATGTCTTCACTAGCAAGTTAGGAGTTACTGATGTTCTTGAGTATCAGATTGAGCTATCTGATAACACCCCTGTTAGATCTCCTCCTTACCGTCTTTCACCACCTAAGATGTTAGAACTCAAAAAGATTATTGATCAGATGCTTGCCGATGGGGTCATCAGACCGTCCACTTCTCCCTATGCATCTCCTGTTTTCCTAGTACCTAAACCCTCTGGGGGCTATCGTGCTGTAATTGACTACAGGGCTTTGAACCGCAAGATCATCTTGCAATCTATCCCTTTACCGGATTTGCACACTTGTTTTGGGTGGTTCTCAGGAGCCAAGTTTTTCACTGTGTTAGATCTCAATCAAGCGTATTACCAAGTCCCGTTGTCTAAGTCATCTATTCCACTGACTGCTTTCATTACTGATTGGAACCTTTACGAATTTCTGAGACTTCCGCTCGGGATCTCTTGTGGCGCAGCCGTTCTTACGAGGCTGTTAGATTCAATACTTTCGGGTATTAAATTCAAGTTCGTTTTTCATTACCTGGACGACCTGGTAATTTTCTCAAATTCCTTTGAAGAACATGTTGAACACGTTAGAGAAGTCCTGCATCGCTTGAGAAAAGCTGGACTAACTGTTAAGTTGTCTAAGGTAGCGTTTGCTAAGCCGAGTATGTCCTTCCTTGGACATGTGGTTTCCTCTGATGGTGTCTCCATCGACCACTCTAGGACTCAGGCTATTAGGGACTTTCAACCCCCTAAAGATGTCAAAGGCATCGCACGTTTCGTGGGCATGGTGAACTTCAGGAAGTTCATTCCAAATTTTGCAGAGATAGCAGCTCCTCTAAATCATCTCAGACGTAAGGATGTCAAGTTCATCTGGGGCCCCTCCCAGCAAGAAGCCTTTGAGACCCTGAAGCTTACCTTGTCAAATGCTCCTGTGTTGGCTATACCCGACTTTAGTAAACACTTTATTGTACAAACCGATGCCTCTGGAAAAGCAGTTGCTGGTGTACTCTTACAGGAATATGAGGATGGTCGTAGACCGGTTGCCTATGTGTCTAGGATCCTCAATGATCTGGAGAGTAAGTACTCCATCTATGAATTAGAATGTTTGGCCGAGCTGTTTGCTCTTGAAAAATTCAGACCTTTCATTGAACATGTACATTTTGATCTGGAAACAGATAATCAGGCTCTGTCGTGGGTCTTGAACCGTCCCAAAAGAACGGGCAGAATCACTAGATGGGCGCTTAGGATCTCAGCCTTCAGTTTTCAAGTAAAGCATATTAGGGGGTCGGAAAATGTCATCGCTGACAGCCTTAGTAGAATGTTTGATGGGAGTTTTGGTCTTGATGAAAAATCTAAGGCTGAAGAATATGATGAAACTAATATTGCTAGTGTGGGTGCCATTCTTTCGGACCTACCTCTGTTGTACCATGAGTATGCAGATCATCAAAAGGCTGATCCTGATTTGAGAGAAATCATCGACAAAATTAGTGATGGTATTGTGGTTAAACCTTATTCTTTGGTGAAGGGTGTCTTATGCTGTAAAGGTCGAAGGGACACTAATTTCAAAATTGTTGTACCCAAGGTTTTAGTGCCAATCATCTTCAAGTACTATCACTCTTGTCCCATTGGTGGCCATTTAGGCACCTTTAAAACTAGGCAGAAAATTAGACAGTTCTTCGTTTGGAAAAGAATGGATGGTGATATCCGAAACATGATTAGGTCCTGTAAAATTTGTTCTATCAGCAAACCTAGTTTGAACAACCGTGTAGGTCTATTATCTTCTTCACAAGCCTCTCGCCCTATGGAACGGTTATTCATCGATTTCGTTGGTCCGCTCCCTCGCTCTACCTTGGGAAACACTCATATCTTCGTTGCTATTGATGCGTTTTCTAGATTCTCTTGGATTTTTCCCACTAGATCTACGACTGCTCGTACGACTATAAGTTGCCTTAATTCTCTCTTCGCGTCCTTCGGCCCCCCCAAGTTTCTGGTTTCTGATAATGCCAGTGCTTTCACTGGTCACTTGTTTAAGAAGTACCTTTTTGAGCTGAGCATTTCCCATGTCACCACTACCCCATACTATCCTAACCCTTCTTATGCCGAGAGGATGAACAGGAATCTCAAATCTGCTCTAATTGCATATCATCACAATAACCAATCCAAGTGGGACTCTAGCCTGCACTGGTTGGCTCATGCTTTCAATTCTGCCACACACGAAACTCATGGTAAAACCCCCATGTCACTTATGTTCTGCTACACCACGTACTCCCCTATATCCAATGTTCTGGGCATTGATGATCTTCTTCCAGACTTGTCTAAACCAAATGACGTTCTGAAAATCTGGGATGAAGCCAAGAAGAAGTTGTCAGTATCCTATGAGAAAGGCAGGGTTAAGTATAACAAGGGTAGAAAGTCACCTAGGTTGAAGGTTGGAGATCAAGTTTTTGTCAAGACCTATCCCATTAGCAAGGCTATTAACAAGTTTTCAGCCAAACTTGCTCCTCGGTATCATGGTCCCTGTACTATTTTACAGTTTTTATCTCCGGTGTCGGTACTGGTGAGTGACCCCATCGCCAAGAGGATTAGACGGGTTCATTTGTCCCAGTTAAAAACAGGTTAACGCATGTTTGGACTTGCGGATGAGAGCTACCTTTCAGTGAGCAAATTTGATTGGTCTCCGTGGGTTATTATGTAATTATTCTGGTCTAGTGTGAATTTTATCATGTAATATTTTTTCTCCCTTTTCTCGTGTACTGTATTTATTTTGAGGAGTTTTGGTGTTGCTTGTCGTACTTAAACTTCTTTCCCTGTCAACCATGGTTGCTTAGTTGGGTGAGAATTTTTACCACGTGTTTAAGCTTTGGTACCTTATCTGCTGCGTTCACGCCTCCGGTGATTCTTGGCATGACCATGTAGTACTTTCTAGCGTGTACTTGTTCTAAACATTGTATTTTGAAAAGGTAATTGCGGTTTGCGAGAAATGTGTGTACTTTCTCTTGCTCTGTTGGCACCCGATTTCTTAATTGTTAATATCTAACTACTCTTTGGGTCTGGGTGCAGGTCTCTCCATCTATCATAATTCGATTATATCCTGATCATTTACGTTTGCAAAATTTTGATAATAAATTTATTTATTGGCTCTTGTACTGCTGTTGCCTTGGTTTGGTACTCATTTGGAAAATTCTGGGCAATTTCTGCTCTGTGCGTTGTTGTTAATCCGGTAGGAAATCTGTTAGTCTCCTAACCCCTATTTATCTTGCCCTGTCTTTGTCTTTGGTCCTAGTTCTTGTTATCTGTTTCCTTGCGGGTAATATTTCGGTTATCTATTCCTATTGTGGTTTGTTAGGTGTGCTTTGTTGAAACGAATTAGCTTTTGGTTTCCTTGTTGGTGTAAGTTGACTAGGATCTGAATATACCCGGTGTTATGGTCCTGTTGGTTATGTTTTGGACTGGGTGTGGGTAATGGCAATGGCGGAACTCTGTCAATTGGAATTGGTGGTGGTTGGTTGTTTGTCTCTACGGCATGGACTTCACAGTCTTCACTGCCTTCTATCTCCAATTTCTGGTGACACGATTCCCTAGGTTGCGAGTGCTCTGATGTCCTTCTCTGGGGCATTTCTGTTATCTGTTGTGAATTCCCGGTTTACTGAGTTATCCTTTCCTAATCATTCTTGTACCGTTGGTTTTTTTAAAAAAATCCTGCCCCGGCTAACCTAATTTGGTAAATTTTTCTTTGGGTTTTCCTTCCTGGTTGTGGCAGTTAACTAGGTGGTTTCTTATTGTATTTCTGCTTGCAAGTGGTATTAATTCTATCCTCTTCTGAAGTCCTTACTTCCCTGGTTTTGTCTCTAAGTTGTGTATTATTCTTGTAGTATGTTATTTAAATGAGTTGTAGCTCCATGTCGTCCTGCCCAGTCTATTTGTTATTGTGGTGTTTTGCACGTATTGCACTAATGGATCCTGAACCTGAGGAGTGCGGTCTCCTTTCGTGCCTTGTAGGTATTGGTTTCGGTCCTGTCTTAGTAAAGTTGTAAACGGTACCGTGGTTTGGTTTTAGGTTTGCCTTGTGAGGTAGAATGACGGCTTCACGACATGTTGTTGAGGGTAGTTGCTGTTTTCCTCCCTTTTAGCTAACGCATGTTCGTTGTGGTCCATTATTGTTGTATTGTTGTCGTGTAATATTGGTTACTTATTATGGCGCTTCGGTATGGGCGGTGTTGCCTTTAATTTACCCTGTGTCCCGGTAGATTGGGAAATAAAACCTGGCATGGATTTACTACTCTCTGTAGGTGTGTCTTATCTGCTTGCATATAATGTGTGATTTCTGTACGACCTGGTCTATTTTTAATTTTAATTCTCTGCATACCCTAGTAATCTGACGTCATCATGCAATTATCCTGTACTATAATGTTCTTCTCGAAATAACCTGCCAGCCTATTGGTCCTTTTCCTTCTGGAGTGTTTGAAAACCTTGGCTATCGTTCATCATCTTGTCGTCCTACGGTGCTCCAGTTGAGTATGGGATCAGCTGGTGCTTCATAGGCGGCACTGAAACCTTCCCACTATCTGGTGATGTGTTTGTTTGGTGGTGTTTCTTATTTCTCTGTTATTTGGAGTGTTTTCTAGTTACCTGGTTCGTGACCTACCTTTCATATCTTATTTCCCTCGTACTATTGTTGGCGAGCTACCTGTGACTGAGTGGCCACAGCGTGAGTCTCGGATATCACCTTGTTCTAGTCTGGATTTGTCCGAGGTTTCTGGTGGATAGCCGGTAGGGAATCTTGTCAGATCTGTGCTCCCATATTCAAAGGCGTTGGCTTGATTGAGGTGCTTTATTGAACCTTTTAATTGATTGAGTCGCCCTTGGTTAAGGTATATTTTTGTATGTGCAGTAAAATTGTGAGAAATGTGTTTTTAGATTGGGTAACACTCCTATTTCCTTTCGGCCAATTTCTGTCCCGTTTCATCATGGTGTTAAAGATTGTGTTTCATAACCTCTGCTACCCTCCTATTACTCTTTGCATGGTGTTGTTTTGGCTCGTTGCTGATGACCAACTATACGCGTACCCTCCATCTGAAAGATCTTGAAGTCTCCAACCGCAGCCTGTACATTCATCTTGTCTTGAGTAATTATTTACTGTGACCCATGAAATTTTGATCCTTACCTAGTATCCTATTTCTGGGAGTTTCTCTTAATGGTAATAAAAAAAATAAGGGGTAAACTATATCCAAATCCTGTTTCTTGTTTATTTGGGTTTTGCATGGAATGTATACGTGGTATTAAAATTGATTTATTGCTAGATTTATTTCTTGTCCTTGGGCATGTACTTAAAGGGTTTAAGTCTTGTTAATTGGCTCACTGATTGGTGGTTCTATTCCGTTTTAAATTTAATTTAAGGGAGGTTGTAGCTTAATTAACTTGTAGTTCTGTGTAATGTTTTTCAACTTCCTTTTCCTTGGTCTGGGTCTTGGTTTCGTAATATTATGTATGGAAGGGAGTTTCTCTTAGCTTTTCTGTTATTGCAATCACTCAGCACCCTTGAGTTGGTGCTTGTCTGTAAGTTTTTGGGCTATGTAACGTTTGCCTCCTGGTTTCTGTTTGTCAATGGTGACGTTATTGTGTAGCCATCCTGGTAGGATTGGTTGTATGCATTGAAAGGTGTTTTGTGGAGATAACCATCTTGGTTTCCTAGGTTATTGTTTTTCTTGTGTATTGAAAATTGTATCCTTGCCTACATATTTTTGTTGGCATGATACCTTAAATGTAATGTAATTTGGTTTTTGGGTATGGATTGTTTAAATAATTATCGTAGTCTGTTCCTGTGCCATACTGTAATCTTAAGTCATGTTAATCTAGTTTATGGTTAGGTTAAGTATTTTCGGTTGGACCTTATGATTGTGTTTTACGCTCACCATTGTTGTTTTCTCTCTCTTCCCTTCCCTTTCTGGGCGTTTTTCCTTTTTGGGGTTGTCGTTACCATCCAAACCAAAGGGTGGAAACCAAATGAAGGCGTTTCTTATCTAACGCAAGTCCTATAATATTACAAATTTAACAAACATGTAGTAATTTAAGTCTAGGTATGTGATCTGGTGCAGTTAAGACCTAGAAGGTCTAATGTTCTGGAAGTAAATAGTTATGAACTTTACCTAAAGGTGTGTATGTACCACAAGGTAGCGTAACCTCCGATCAGATGACGCATACGAACTTCCGGAAGATAATAGTTCGCATTAAAGTTTAGCAAGAAATCTAGAGAATAAGTGTTCCCTGTGATCTGGACCATTAATAATTTGCCTGCGACTTGTGTGTTGCACAGTTTGGTGCATGGAACTTCATTATTATTGAAAGTGGCTAGACATTTGGTGTCGTCTAAGTGAACTGTACTGTTTCTTTAATTTAAATCACATGTGTTTGGGTTCTTAGTGACTGTTGGACTCGTTCTGCTGGTGGTGCATAAACTGAGGCTGGCGATTGGTGGTCATTTTCACATTCGGACTATTCTACCAAAAACTTTGTTTGCTTCAAGACCACCGCCTTATGATGGTAAACATGTGTGGGACATGTCAAGTTTCGGGGAGGGAGACTGTTACCTGCGTAACAATTTTTCCCTCTTGGGAAATATTTTCGAAACTGGCCTCATGGCTGTGGAAAAACTGTGTCCTTAGAAGTGGTTCGCCGCTTCTTTACTTCTTCCTTTCAAAACTTATTGCCCGGCTGTCTGTATGCACGTCCTATCGGTGCCTGACTGTATTCTCCTGCACTCTAGTGGCGTAGGTATGTACTACCTCGCAAGCTACGTTACCACTCAGGCGCTTGCCCTCTGCGTACATGCGATCGTTGGGGCCGGCACTGCGGAATCTTGGGAGGTCGCCATTGCTGTTTGGTGAGAAGGAAGAGATGGACGTGTGTGGCTTCTCTCTCCCTAAGGAGATCATTTCTCCGAAAATGTTCGAGCCTGGCTAAGGTTACATACGTGGGGCTTTTGCCCTGGGGATTTCTGCAAGTTGTTCTGGTTTATTATTCCTCGTCTGGAATTTGCATGTTATGTTTTTTTTTAAGTAAGTAAGTAGCATATTCTACCGAAGCCGTCCTCACAACCTTCCAACTGGATGAAACTGTAAGTGTTGTTGCAACTAAACCTTTACTGAATTTTGGTGAAAGACCTGAAAATTTTCCTATGTGAAGAAAGTGTGCGCGACACTAGGTAACTGGCGTCATCTAAAGACTAAGTCTTGTCTTGTGGAATTTCATATTTTCGGCTCGTTAATTGGAACTTATACCATGTGTAATTATGTCTGTTAAATTGGGGCTTGCGTACTGTGTGAAAGAACGTTTTGGATTCTTCGAAAACGTAATTGGGTAACCTAGTGTTAATTAATAACCTTTCTAGGCCTAAAGGTTTTGTGATAAAGGCTATCATTTTACTGGAATAATTTAACAAGCGAGTCGCTTCAGGGATGTGGGTGTTACGTGTACAGTGTGTCCCAGTGCCTTTCTTTCTTGCTTCTCTGGTTAATTTTATTTTAATTTAACTTAGTTTTATTCTTCCTTTTGGGTTTTGGGTTATTTTCTGCGTCTGTTTTCTTGGTCCTTTGTTAGTTTTCGCCTATTGTTGTTTGCGGCCTGTGATTGGCCCCTTCCTTCCCTTGACCCATTGTTGGTCGTTGCCATGGGAATGCTAATGTTGTTGATGTTGTTGTGATGGGATTGATGATTTGTATTTGATGTGCCGATGATGAATTCTACCTTCTCCGCGGATTTCCTTGGTCCATTTAATTTTTCTTTGAGATTTTAATTTTACCTTCTGCTCATTTTTCCTCCCGGTGTTTCGGTGCTTATTATCATTATTATTTTAATTTCTTGAAAAGTGCACGTAATACCTACCCATCCTTGCAGGGGGTCGTTTGACACATCCTAAAAAGGGGTTTTCAGTATCAATATCAAAAACTGTTTCTGTCAAGGTTGTTTCTCACGGTTGAAAGGATGTTAAAAAAAAAACTTTTGTACTGTACCAAGAAAACCTTTGGTTGTAAGAAAACTTGAGAGTTCATGAGGGGTTTCATAAATCTACATTATCTTGCTAAGTCTTTCACGAACTAAATAATTATTTTCTTTATAAACGGTCGACCGTAGGGTTTTGGTTTGAGTTTAAATATTTTTAAATTTTTAATTTTATTATTTTCCAGCGAGGATATTCCTTCCTATTTGTTTATCACTTAATTATGCTGATTAAATATCTTGTTCCCCAAGGTGTTGGTGTTTTCCTTTAAAAGGGGGGATAATTTGATATGACCAGGTGTATTTTATCCGCTCCTTTGGGGGCCCTGTTTTATTTTCTCATGGTAAGTGCCCTTTTTTTCTTTAATTTGTCTTTGTCTAGCACGTTTCCACGTATCTGAACCGTGCCTTTGGTACACGGTCAGACCCTTGGTGCTGTCACTTGGGGTAATTATGGCTTTTATTGCTCTAAGTGTTACACAAAATATTCCAACACATTGGATTCATCATCAAAGTCCACATTTACACCACTAGCACAAGAAAATATGAATTTCTGACGTGAAATACTATCAGCAAATGTGTCTATAGATGATCTGCCTAGTCAATACTATTTATTTACCTTTCACCTTAACATCTAGTAGGGTCAGTCAGGGTAATTATGAGGCAGACAAAAAAAAAAAAAAGGGAAAAAATGAGACACTCAATTTTTTCTGCTCTGATTAATAATCTCAACACTTTGCATGAATGATATTATAAATTAGTCTTTTATCCATTATGGTAAAATAATTGGAAAGTGTCTGAACTATATATCTAGCAGTACACAAGTTTTTCCTCAGTGGTGTTTTTTCTAACCAAAAAACTTTCGTGCATTGCACTTTGTATTTTGTTACTCTGGCTCAACACAAATATCCAGGAAAGTGTTTCTGGTTTTATTTGGTAGTGTAAGGGAGAATCATCTTTTTCAGCCTGAAAACACAATTTTTAAGTTTTTGATTTGAGAAGAAAATTCATTTTTATAAAAGGGGGTAAATATGAGACATCATTAGGGTAAAAGTGAGACACTTTTAGGGGAAAATTGAGACAGTTGGTACACTTGTTTCTGTACCTAAATACTTATGTTTGTCGTTCCTACAGACTCCTTTCCTGATATACTTCCTGAAAATTCTTTTGAGAATATCCTACTTTCAAAAATCAAACACACTGACAAAACCATGATGAAGCGAAGATGAGTGGACCCAACAGCAAAGGTGATAACATCTGAAGAGTATTCCCAGCTTGTGAGGGAAAAGCAGAAACCACTTCATAAGAAGGATAGAAAGGGTACAGGTATTCAAAAGGCAACAGTTCCAGCAATAAAACCTCCATCTAAGACAAGAGCAGAAGTTCATTCACTGAGCTCGATAGCTGCAGTCGCTTAAGTGCGGCCAGTATCCAGTATTTGGGAGATAGGTTCGAACCCCACTATCGGCAGCCCGGAAAATGGTTTTCCATTTTCACACCAGGCAAATGCTGGGGCTGTACCTTAATTAAGGCCACGGCCGCTTCCTTCCCACTCCTAGCCCTTTCCTGTCCCGTCATCGCCACAAGACCAATCTGTGTCGGTGTGACGTAAAGCAACTAGCAAAAAAAAAGTACTTCAATCTTCTGACTCAGCTACAAGCGAAGACGAAGACTGGCAAGGTAGCGGTGACGGTCTTGATGAAGTTGATCTGCCTGACACAGATGCTGTGGAAATGACCATGGCAGATGAAGTAAATCCAGGTAACTTTGTACTTGTACTTTTTGAAAGTTCTGGAAAGCGGCATTTTTTTCAATATAAATATGTTGCCACTGTTCAGAAAGTTCTGGAAGGTGGAGACATGCAAATCATATGTCTCAATTGTGTGGACAATAACAAAACTGTGTTAAGGCTTAATGAAAATGATGTATCTGTTGTGGAAAAGTCAAAATTACTAGGGAAATTGCCTGTTCCAATAACAACAGGGAAAGGTAGAGGCATTACATTTGCATTCCCAGGAACAGTTGATGTTTTTGAAAAGAAAAAAAAAAAAAACTAGAACTCCTACAATTTCTGTTAAGCCAGTTTAAACCAAGTGATGTCTCATTTTTTCACCATTCTGATTACAATGGGCACTATGTATTTATTTAGTATAATTAAAATATAACATAAATTCGGGCATAAAGTTCAGGTACCATTTAATTAGATGGTATAATGTCAACAGTCTATACTAAGTAATTTTTATCAGGAATGAGTATAAAAATACATCTCAAGCCCAAATTTCGTGGTATCAAAACAATAATAAAACTGAGGAAAGTGTTGCAAACTATTACACCCATATTTTTTCCTGTCTTCCTTTGACCCTAAGCTGTCTTACAATTACCCTATTAACTCTCCAATATGATTTTACAGTCTGCTACAATACTGTCTCACTTTTCCCCTGGGTTGTCTCATAATTCCCCCTTTTGCAGGTTAACCCGTAGAGTGGGGCTCGCTTCAGGTGACGCGGCTGGAGCGAGCCCGATGGTGGGCGCGCGTCATGTGAAGCGCGGAAAGTTTTTATTTTTTATCTCCGTTACGAAACAAGCGGTAGGTTTGAAACTTTCTCCATATGTTCCGAGAGGTGCTGCCATCTGACAGAATTTTTTTCACCTTCGTGTATCTAAGCAGTTCTCGTCTAGGAATCCCCTTATTATCTGCTACATAGCTGCGTAGCGCAAGAACAACCTATGTGGCGCTTGGCGAGAAGCTCAGTCAAGTCAGTCTGCCGCGAGGAGCGTAGTATTTCGTGTCTCTGTGTGAATGTTTTCAGCTCTCATAAGCTGTTTTGTTGGTACACACATTTATCTTGTGATTTATTGTTTTAATTCTACATGTAGCATTTCATATTTGTAATCAACATGTCCAAAAGAATTGTAGATCTTCCGAGTGATGATATACGGGATATTCTCGAGCTCAGTGAGGAAGATAGTTGCAGTGATTCTAGTTTAGATAGTAATGGTGAAACTATCCCACTGTTAGATGCTCCAAGCACGAGTGCTTCCGTTGGAGTAGGCCTGTTGCCTAGATGCCGTGGACAGGTGTCGAGTTCGAGCTCCGATGAGAGTAGCGGGTCAGAAAGTGAGAGCGATTTGCCTCCTATTCCGCCTAATGACTGGGATGTAAGGGGATGTAGGAGAGCCCGATTTCCAGCTACATATCAAAGTGGAATTCAGGGCGAACTTTTAAATAAAAAAGAACCGGACGAAATATATGAGCATTTCATTGACGATGAACTGTGCGAACTTATTGCAGAGCAAACTAATCTGTACGCTCAGCAGTCAATACAAGCTAGTATAGGAACAGCTAAGATGAAAAGGAGAAGTAGAGAGAGGGATTGGGTTCCTACTAACAAGGATGAAATAACTTTTATTTGGGATCTTTCTTCTTCAGGGTATAATTCAAAAGCCGAAGCTATCACATTATTTTTCACGTAATAGATTGTTTGCTACTCCCATCATTTACGAGACCATGTCCGAGAAACGTTTTTTCCTTCTACTGAAATTTTTACATTTCTCAGATAATGAGGCTTACGATCGGCAAGTATCCCCAAAACTCTACAAAGTGAAGCCAGTTCTAGACATTCTTGTATCAAAATTTAAAATGTCCTATTTACCAGATGATCGTCTATCAATTGATGAAAGTTTACTCCTTTGGAAAGGTCGCTTGGGGTGGAAAATGTACATTCCGAAGAAGAAAGCTCGTTTCGGGATGGAATCTTTTAAATTGTGTGAGGCTAAAACAGGATATGTGTGGAATATCCTGTGGTACACAGGCAAGGAAACTGAGCTAGTAAATGAGGTTTGTGGGGTAAATATTTCCCAGTATACCAAGCCCTCGAAAGTAGTGTTTGCTCTAGCCGAACCTCTTCTAAATAAGGGATATCTCAAGGCTCTAGACAATTATTACAGTAGCCCGGAACTCTTCGATCAGCTCAATGAGTTTCAGACAGACGCTGTCGGCACTGTAAAATCTAACAGAAAGATCTTCCGAAGGACGTCATGGGGAAAAAGCTGAAAAAAGGGGAGGTGGCTTTTGCCTATAAAAACAAACTCATGGGCTTGAAGTGGAAAGACAAGAGAGAAGTCTGCATGCTGAGTAGTATTCATGACGCGGAAATGCGCACTGTCCCAAACAAGAAAGGAGAAACCAAAGAGAAGCCGGTCGTATGTATTGAGTACAATGACTCAATGGGAGGGGTGGACTTATCGGACCAATGTATCGTGCCATACAGTATGGCGAGAAAAAGAATGAAGAAATATTACCACAAGATTTTTAGACACCTACTGGATATAACAGTGTTCAATGCTTTTGTGATATACAAGAAACACGGCGGTAAATTCACTCAGCTGGAGTTTCGTATTCAAATTGTGCAGAAACTATTTGAAATGTATGCGAACGCTACCCCTAACGCAGCCTTGCCAATTCGATCAGTGAGACCCGCACTCGTTGACTTGTCAACTCGATTCTCGGGAAGGCATTTTCCAGATTTCAATCCAGCCTCGAAGTCAAGACTGCACGCAAATAAGAGATGCGTTGTTTGCGTGGCGAAAGGCCAGCGGCGGGACACTCAGTATTGTTGTGCAGTATGCAATGTTGTTTTGTGCCCCTCTCCTTGCTTCAGGCTATACCATACAGTTGAAGTATGAGCATTGCAAATATGCCAGCGAGTCTCAGGTTCCATACTCGGGGAATCTGAGAAGATCGTAGTCTACACTCGGTGACCGCTGTACATTCTGCGTGCCGGCAACTATCAGTGACCATCCTGAAATAGTTCTTGTCAATTTTCTCTCCAGTCATTTGTTATAGCTATTGAGTGTAAGTAGTGTTGAACAGTGTAGTGTAATTTTGTGTAATGTGGTGACAAAATTGTGATGAATGAACTCATGGATTACTCGCTGCCCTCTTCAATGGCAAGTTATAGGCCTACGTGGTGAGTACATTTTTCTATTTTATTTCAGGAAAATGTCATATTTGAGTGAATGTGTCTGTATTATTTGGAGTATTTGATACTTTTTTATTTGTGTGTTACGTATTTCAACGTTGAATTAATGTAAGCAACACAAATAATACTCCGAATCGAAGTAAATATGAAATGGCACATATGCAATTTTTGCACTGACACTGGATGGATTGAAAAATCGTTTCAATTGTAAATAATAGCGCAATTTACACCGCAACGTATAACTTTATGCTAATTTTAACATAATATAATATTTAAGCGGGTGTAGTTTGGCAAAAACTATTTCTTTTTTAAAGAAAAAATTTACTGAAAATGATTCCCCACTATGCAGGAAGTCCTCGTTTATGACCTCCCCACTTAACGGGTTAAAAATGAGATGCACATTTATATTTATTTTTCAAAAGTTAATGAATAAATAGTAATCTGTTGTTTCCAGTGTTTTTTGTAACACCAGTCACAAGTTATTATGATTTTTTGTATAACTATCACTGTTGTCGTTTGTAATTTATGAACAAAGTTGTAAAAATATGTCTCATATTTACCCTGACTGACCCTACATGTTTCAAGAATATTTATGCATTCTCTTCCTCAGCTAGTGGATTAAAATTCAATATACAATAAGACCTGATAAAATAGGGGGGCCCCCATTAAAAATTCAAAACTATGACCATTACAATGCAATATTTAAAAAATTTTGGATGGTAAAATCATTGAGTACAGCGTCTTATGGTGATATGAGTTCACAGTATCCTAGATGTTGCAATGCTATCTTGCGTAGTTCAAATAAAGTTGAGTTAAGAATAAATGAAATTCCATTAAAACTTGAAGTCCTGCCGATATCCACCGTTAATAGGTGTTAAAATAATGTCTATTTAAATTAAAATATTGAACATAGCGTCGTGCAGTGATGTGAGTTTACAGTGTCCTTGGAGTTGTAATACTATCTTGCTAAGTTCAATTGGATTTGTATAAGAATAAATGAAGTTTCATTAAAACTTCAAGTCCTGTCATTATCTTCGGTGAATGGGTGTATTATGCAGTCAGGTTGAAATAAAGTTAAAATGGTCTGTAAAAAGGAAAGGAAATATAAATTAACAAAACGGCTCCATCATGAACAAAATGAGAATACAACGGGCCAAAAATATTAAACCTTACCAGTGTGATGATGTAAATATTACGTGTGGCGTGCATATGTTGAAGAGATGTGAAAGTAACTGGTGTTGTACGGCAATTGGTTGCGGAGTTACATTGGGATGCGTGGTGGATGGAAAGAGGGGTGGAAGGTCCCGCCCCTGATACTACAGTCACAATTCTCCCCTTACACGCACAACCTCATTCTCTTTTGCCCTCTTTCTAGGGTATTGGGTCACCAATTTAAACAACTGATTGTCTTCTGCCATGTGTTCATTTAGGCTGTTTTCACTTTCGAATTTTTGCAACTTGTATATTTCTAATTTCTCGAGGGCATTCATTTGTTTACCTTTGTTTAATGAATGTAATAAAGCCATGTCTCGTTCAATATTAGTGAAATGATGGATGCTTTTGTGCATGTGTTCACACATTGCAGAGTATCTAGAATGTCTTCGTGCATTGACATGCTCTTTATACCGTACCAACACACATCTACCCGACTGCCCGACATACTTTTTTCCGCAATCTTGGCAAGACAGTTTGTATACTCCTGACTTACTGAACCTACTGTTGATGTTTACGCTATTCGAATTGAATAACAAATTGTTATTACTGTTATCTGTACTAATGGATACATTGATATTATGTTCCCTGAAGAGTTTAAGCAAACTGTATGATTGTTTATTAATAAGTGAATGTAGCGAATTTCTTTTTTTCTTCCTTATTTACAAGTAGAGTGTTAGGTCTATTCATGACCTTACTCTTTATCCTATTGACATAGCTCTTGGGGTAACCGTTTCTGCTGGCAATATCTTGGATAATGTTTATCTCTTTATTAAAATCATTTCTATTTAATGGTATTCTTACTGCTCTATTGATGAAGCTGTAAAATGCCGCTTTCTTGTGTTCTCCTGGGTGGTTCGAGTCTTTCCTGATAACAATATCTGTGTGTGAAGGTTTTCTAAATACTTGGTAAATCAGGTTTTTATTGTCTCTAGTTACTGTTACGTCTAGGTAGTTTAGACTTTTATTATCTTGCGACTCGACTGTAAACGTTATGTGTTTATCTAGGTTGTTTAATTAGTCTAACAGCTCGATTGGCTTGAGTTCTTGTTTGTTAATGATAGCAAACGCGTCATCAACAAACCTTAACCATAAGTCTAATCCTTTTATTTTACCGACTATTTTATTAGATTCCATATGGTCCATAAATATGTCCGCAAGGATACCAGACGCTGGTGATCCCATGGCCAGCCCAATAATTTGTTTATACAAGTTGTTGTTGAAAGTAAAAAAGTTGTTTTCTAATGTGAACTTTAACAAGTTGATGAATTCATCAATTTCTACTTTACTCAACGGACTATGTGTGTTTAAGTTGTCCTTGACAATGTTGATAGTCTCCGTGATCGGAATATTCAAATACATATCTTTCACATCAAAGCTATGGATAGTATTATACTGTGATAAAATTATATTTTTTGTCCTATCACAAAATTCTATGGTATTGCAAAGACTTGTATCTACATTAAATCTGTAATTTTTTTAAAAAACGTGTGTACACATTTGGCCGTTTTATATGTGGGACTGTTTCTGAAGTTTACAACCGGTCTAATAGGTATGCCTTCTTTGTGTACCTTAGGCATTGCCCTCAATTTAAGTAATCCTGGGTTCATATTTACCAAGCGTTTTGTGTCATTCGAATTCATCAAAAAATTAGTGTTAGCTAAAATTTGTTTAAATGTATTTTGCATATTGTTAGTGGGGTCCTTCTTTATCTGACGAAAGTTGTCTCCCTTCAAGAAATCATTCGTTTTATTGACGTAATCATCTTTATTCATTAAAGCTATAGTGTTACCCTTGTCAGCCTTCATGACAATTATGTTGTTATCTTTGATCTTCTTATTAATCTTTTGGAGATTGTTATTTGTGTGGGTATCTGCGATGGTCTTATGTTCCATTATTTTGCAAATTTTCTGTTTAGTCTCAAACCTCATATTCTCTTGTTCATCTATAGGTACCTCTGCAATTGCTACTTCAGATTCCGCTATCAATTTCACTAGTTCCCTATTTTGAACAGTCTTAATCGTGTGTGGCCAGTTATGTTTATGACCCTTGCTTAAGATCTCGACTTCATCATTATTGAAATCGACGTTGGTCAGGTTTTTGAGTGGCGGTGAAGTGTGTTGTTGTGTAAGTGTTATTGTTTCACATTTCATCTTTTGTGATGCGTTTGTCATCAATAAGCCTCTGGTATTTCCTATCTAGAATTTCTTGTTTTTTCTTTAGTATTGTAAATAATGAGAGGTCAAAGTTAAATTGCGCCTCCTCCCATTCCAGAGCCGAAATTTGACTGGTTATGAGTAGGTGTAATTCATAAAGTGTGTTGTTCAACTTCGTTTTTTTTTTTTTTAGGTGTAAAAACCTAATTTCACTTTAATCCACAAGTGATTTACTTTCTGCTGTGTTCTCATTACGTGATGTTGCAATCTACCACTCTTTTGTACTGAATTCAAATGTTTAGGTATGACATTACTTTTAATACATTTCTTAAGAAAGTTCAGGTCTTTTGAAATACCGATTTATTTATCATTTTTCTAGCCTGGCTGGCATAATCACTATTAATGATCTTGACCATAGTGGCTGGTATTGGATCCGTATTGACTTAATAACAGCAAATATGTTGATAGATGGTCCAAAATTACACTTTGAACTAGATGCTGCCATATTTGGCCTAGTGGGGACAAGTAGCACCGCACAGTTGTAAAATAAAAACAAATAAGCTTCCAAGCTTCCAGAAGCATGACATGTGATATTTATTGTCATCGAGCAGGAAAAACATCAATTAAGACAATACACAACGTCGCAAAGTAGCTCTTCATACCCAAGAGATATTCACGGTAGAGGACGAGTACGTATATATTCGTCATGCCCATTACCCTGTAATATTCAGCAAACGAATATGGTCATAGTTTTGAATTTTTAATGGGGGACCCCCTATTTTATCAGGTCTTATTGTATATTGAATTTTAATCCACTAGCTGAGGAAGTGAATGCATAAATATTCTCAAAACATGTGCTAGATGTTAAGGTGAAAGGTAAATGAATAAATAGTATTGACTAGGCAGACCATCTATCAACATATTTTCTGTTATTAAGTCAATACGTATCCAATACCGGCCACTATGGTCAAGGTCATTAATAGTGAAATACTATGCGGCGGGAAAGGTTGAAACATGCCTAGCACTTCGCCCTCATCCAATTCGTCATGTTGTTTATCTTGTTCTTCATTCTCACTTTCTGAACCACTTTCACTATCAGACTCACATTCATTTGTATCAAACCACTCATCTCTGGATTTCTCAGAAGATAAATCGTACAATCTATGTGTTGAAAAATCTCGTCTTCTTCGAGCGTTTCGAAATTACGCTTTGAACTAGATGCTGCCGTATTTGGCCTACTGCAGACAAGTAGCACCACACAGTTGTAAATTAAAAACAAATAAGCTTCCAGAAGCGTGACATGTGATATTTGTTGTCATCGAGCAGGAAAAACATCAATTAAGACGACAATACATGACACGGCAAAGTAGCTCTTCAAACCCAGGAAATATTCGCGGTAAAGGACGAGTACGTATATATTCGTCATGCCCATTACCCTGTAATATTCAGCGAACGAATATATACACCATGCCCAGTTAAGAGGTTAACTTTCTCGAAGATTATGACGGTTCATGCAACATGCTATTTACTATAATTAACATGCCCCAAGGACTCCTAAATATGTACTAAATGCCATCTATCGTTATCACAATATTCACACACACGAGTATTCTTTCAGATCACACGCTTATATTATTTCAGAAGATCATATGACACAACACATGCTTATAAAATATATTTTAAAGATCACAATAACATTAACACATGCAAATTGTACATATAAAATACTCACTCCCCCTAGGCATTAGTACTAAAATTAACTATTTAACCCTAGCTGACCCTTGCTACATTTTAAAATCAAAATGAAATTAACCATCACATGCATTAAGTATTTATTTACAAATTTATACAGCAACTGATCATGGATACGTTAGTTACATAAAATCAGAGCATACTCATCTTAGTCTGGTCTCGTTCCATGTTCAGCCACACACCATCTCATCTCGGCTGTCAGGTCAGCCTACTGACGTTATGCTCACGCCATCATGACGGTGGCACTACCATCTGAGAAAATTTTCTTCTTGATGTCCATGATCTTGACACAGTTTATGTACAGCATAACACACATTGTCCACACACGTTCATTACACTGAGCATACAAAAAGAAAAATACAAGTTCATTATATTACAAATTATACACAAATATACAATCTTCTCACTCATGAACAATTCCCGTTACAGTTTGATTAGAATTACATCTCGGCAAGAATCCATGATTCCACGATAAACTGCACTCCAAAGTATCCCGCAACTTCATTTATGATCACATTGCTGTTGTACGGCGAACAGGCTTATCAGCACTCGATACTTAATATCTTAAATCTATGGCAATTTGAATATCTACATCCCTATGGGAATAATCCCTGCAGATTAGGTTCTTCTTTAGCAAGTTAGCATTCATTAAGTCAAGAAATGCTCAGGTCCACGTTTCTCCGACGGCGATCACACACATACATCCAAACCCTTCCGAAGTAAAGAGAGTAGTGAGCGTCTTCTTCAAAGCTTGGCATTCTTCCATCCGTATTCCTTGCGGCACAGCATCAGGGGAATCTCCTGACCAGTTTCATCATATCCTGCTTCCCGTAGCCACATATTTAAATTTTTTTGCTATTTGCTTTACGTCGCACCGACACAGGTAGGTCTTATGGCGACGACGGGATAGGAAAGGCTCAAGAATGGGAAGGAAGCGGCCGTGGCCTTAATTAAGGTACAGCCCCAGCATTCATATTTAAATTAACAAGTTAGCCAGGATATTTCAACTTAATTTCTTTAACTATGTAAAGGTCTTATTTATCTCTTATAATATCCTCTTGTGGATATGTGCTAATATCGCAGTGCGTTCACTTTGGTGTCCTTGCTACTGCTTCACTTGGCTTCTCGCATGCTATCTTGTGATTCACAGGTTCAAAAGTTCTACCACCTTAATTTTGGATATCTCTGTCGCCTACCTCTTACACTTCTCTCTCTAGAATGGAAAATTCCATTGCCATCTCTCTTAAGCAATATCTGCCCACCTTGACACATGCGCTTTCGGACTTATAAATTAAGCAGGTTGGATTACAACATGCATCCAGCTTCCCATACAGACTTTGCCTCATACAATATTACTTCCATACATTCTTTACAATTGTATGCCAATGACATGAACAAATTGGGTTCAATGTGTTTTCGTAACAGCCTTGATCTCTTCTCATGGGAAACTTATGGCTTTGTCTAATGGGGAAGGATGATGGTGGTGGGGGTGGTTGGAGACGCAGGAGAATGCTCAAAATTATAATTAAAACTTATGAATTTATCCCCCCTCACCTCCATCATCCTTCCCCATTAGTAAAAGTCTTAAGTTTCCCATAAGAAGAGATCAAGGCTGTGAGAACATATATTGGGTATACTTCTACCTTTTTAATACTTAAGCAAAAGTGAATGTTGCTGATGATCACTGCGAAGTAGTCGAAACATGTACTATTGATTATTTTGTAAAATTGCCAAAGGCATCGATTAGATGGTGAAATAATTCATTGATCCTTAGATTGTCATATCTATACGGACATGAAGTGGATAGGTTGTAAAATCACAATGAATTCAAAAATCACTCAGTTTTTGTCCTTGGCTCCAGCAGGTAACAAATTGAAACTTTCTGAGAGTGACTCAAGTGAATATTGTGTGCTGATTATTAAGTTTTGGGGGAAAATGCTGCAATAGAATCTGTAGAAGCTAAACACGTGGTGGTGAATGAGTCTTCCCGACAGCAGAACTCCACAGGAAATAGCTGATTTTTTGTAGAGGGGGAGATGGGTTATTTTAAAAGATAAAAGGCTTGGCTGTAACATATGTCAAGAAGTAATCAATTTGGGGCCAGACAGAAACAAACAAGACATTAATATTTCTAAGGTATGGGTAAATGTTCAGATGACTTCTTTTGGTGAAAATTTAAAAAATCAAATAACTTCACTGAGAGAAAAAAAATCCATGTTCATAAAATTAGTTCAATTCATAAGGCTTCCACTAGCATATTAACTGCTGCAATAGAGGTCTGTTTGCACAAAGAGATAACCTTCAAAATCTTCACAACAGCCAATAAAATTGCCAGCTTTTAAAATGAAATTGATCTCCAAGAAGTAATGGTAGTGACATGGGCCAAATTCTTCATCTGCCAAATGATTGTATCAACATGGTTAATCACATTGGAACTGACATCAAGAAAACCCTAAACCAAATGAAGCAAATAATTTCTTTGTTAATTGAGGAGAGCATTACTATTAGCTAATTATAATTTTTAATAATATATGTAAGGACAATGCTTCATCATACAGATAGGCATACAAATATTGATTGATATTGTTGAGTTGCAAAATATGTCTGTCCAAAATATTCTTGAATGTCTGATTAATGTTTTGAATGAATAGGGCTTCTCTCAAGAAATTATGAAAAAATACCTTATTGCTGTATCATGTGATGTTAGGGAAAAAGAAAGGCGTAATGATTTTGATTGAGGAGCAATAACGTCTTGTCTTGGCACTGGGCAACCACACACTTGAACTCTCTGTTGAAGATGTAGCTGTTAAGGACCTCCCATCACAGCTAAGTCATTTCTTGACAAACTTCATATCAACAGCCATCTAAAAATGCCAGAGAAATGATCTGGACCAGCAACTGTACCACATTGGAAGAATTCTAAATACTTGTTCTATAGCTTCAAGTTACAGAAGTGTTTCTGCCGTTTGAAAAATGACGGATTATTTGTGGCACATTGTTAAAGAGCAAAACAGGATGACAACAGGGATATCAGTGATTGTCTGTTGAAAACAATTACAAATGTTCATTTTATTCTTGATCTTGGTCTTATGTGTGATGCTTTTCAAGAGTTGTCAGAACTCAGCATTGAACTAGGAGCGCGCGATATGACTCTTTATGAGGCTCATAAAGTAATATCCAGGCATACTGTTCTGTTTGAAGATAGGAATTTCAACAGCTCGAAGTGGAGCTAAGAATCTGGAGAAGAGAGAGAAAACAGTCAAGCTGCCAATGCAAAAAGCTCTCTTGATCCTAAAATGTCCTATGACAGCTCAAGACAACACATGTAAAATTGTCTGTTAACAAAAGAAGAAACACAAATACCACAAAGAATAAAATTAAAAAATTACTGTATCTTAAATGTTGACTAATGTTCAGAAAAATGTCACGTTTGAATTTGAAGTACAAAATTTGTGCAGGTGATGAAGGATTCAAGAGAGGCAAGTTCTAAGAGATTATTGTAAATTGCTTGTTGTTCACGTCAACCACTTTTAAACACCATCAACAGCATTTCCATTTCTACCCCATGAATGTGAATGTGGTTTCTTGCAAATTAACTTAATACTGAAACCAACAAGGACTTCTCTACACCGAAAACTGTGAGCTGATATGTTCTCTACAAGATTTGCAATCTGTACAATACATCAACTCCTCAGACCTGAAAGGAAGAACATTCACGTCAAGATGGCAGCATGGGTCCAATTTGGAAGTTACTCTAATGGAAAAGGTACTATTGTAATGCCTTCATTTTCACTAAAATTTCAATTAGCTATGCTGAAGTCCAAAAGTTAGTGTGAAGATTAGGTTAAGTTTTGTTTTGCTCTATAGACATTATGTGTTTTAAATAAATATTAAACTAATTTACTGCAACCTACCTGGTGGTACAATATGACACAACAGAAACTGTTTGGGATGGGTCGAATGAGTGCCAGCAAATATGTCTCCAGAAAAAAGCACAGCCGGTGGCCCTCCAAGAATCCTGACAGAACAAAGGGCAGTAGCAGTGGCTCTACAACATGCTGAACATTTTACAATATACTACAAGTACTAATTTGGTCCACCCCATCAACATATTATCAAGTTCCTAATATTTCAACTCGTACATGTTTCGGGAGCTCCAACTCACATCATCAGCGATTTCTACATCACGAAGCAAGATCCTCCGTGTCTTAAGATCTAACAGCATTCAGCTGTCAACATATAACCTTGTTAACTCCGCAATAAGCATTTTTTAATAACGGAACACTTTAAGACACTGGTTGTTCTTAGGTAATACTATAACAGTTGGTTTTCTTAGAGAAAATCGAAGTTAAAATGTTTCTTGCTATTGTTCGTTATGTTCCCGTTTCCTGTTGTAGAACACCTGAAGGATATTAAAAATGCAACTGATTTAGGCTACTCCCAAAGTGAAATAATAATAATAATAATAATAATAATAATAATAATAATAATAATAATAATAATAATAATTAACAATAATATTATTTGCTTCACGTCCCAGTAACTACTTTTACGGTTTACGGAGACGCTGAGGTGCCCGGATTTTGTCCCTAGGAACTCTTTTACGCGCCAGTAAAACTACCGACACGAGGCTGTCGTATTTGAGCTCCTTCAAATACCATCGGACTGAGCCAGGATCGTACCAGCCAAGCTGGGGTCGGAAGGCCAGAGACTCAACTGTCTGAGAACCACTCAACCCTTCCCCAAAATTAAAATGGCCTTGTTGTTAGAACACTCTTTAAAATGAACTGATACACCATTGATTCTTAGAGCTCTTACGATCTATATGCGTAATTGATTACATCACGCACCTGGAAACACGACTGCAAAGCCCACTTAGAAGACTGGTTTGAGGCAAAATCTACAGCGCCGCGATGACTGTGCACTGTTTGTGTGAGACAGAAACTTATCTTGAAAATCACACACTGTGCAACAAAAACACTTAGCAGAAGTTTTAGATACGATACGTCAGTTACACGCAGAAGTAATATAACTGTACATATTCAAAAAAATATTCCTAATTTGAGAACCTACCCGGCAAATATAACACTTATAGACTGCAAAATACTGAACGGAACAACACTTTAGTTCACAGAGGCTTGCAAGTTATATAGGAGCCGGTACTTCTGTTTGTACATTCCTTGCCAAACCCCTCTAGTGCGACGGTGCGTCGCGAAGCACTCTGAGCGACACTAAGGCATCAGATACTACAACAGAAACACATCTGGTTACCGATCAGAAAGCACATTCCAATACATACTAGTTTCAAAATAGATGACCTGGAAATCATTAAGGAGAGAATATTCAGCCCTGATTTTTAGCCAGAAGATGTGACTTTTCGCTTCTTTCGTATCCGACAACAGTGTACTTACATGCCTCCTATGGAACGTCGAAGGCCTCAAGTCACTTACGCTCACTCCTGAGATATCCATATTAGTTCAAGATTTAATAATTCTAACTGAAACTTTCCTCCTGGAACCAATCAGCATCAAGGCCTACTACTCGGTTCACTCACTGCCAACGATAAGACATCAAGGCAGACCGTCAGGAGGAGTATCCTGTTTCTACAAGCCGTCTATGGGTCAAATAGTTAGTGAATACACAGAATTCGACACCGTGATCGTCACTTTTAGACACTTTGCTGTAATCGGAATGTACATAAGACCCAACGTTTCTGCAGAAGTTGTGATAGAAACCATTTTACATGCTATAGAAAAAGTGAGTAATAACTTACCAATACTACTAACAGGGAACTTTAACTGCCGTCTGGACAAACCCGACCGAAAGGCTCTAACTGTTTTCGAAACCCTTGAAGAAGAAGGATTTTCTCTGGTCAACCAAGAACAACTCCTAACGTACATAGGTCACAATGGCTCGAGTGTCATAGATTTAATATTCTTCAGAGGTAATGAATTTCACATACTACAACAGAAACACATCTGGTTACCGATCAGAAAGCACATTCCAATACATACTAGTTTCAAAATAGATGACCTGGAAATCATTAACATTAAGCAACAATGGGCCCCACGGCACATCAACATAGCATTACTGGAACAGTCACAAGATAAAAACGCAATAACCTCATGTCTATCTAGAGGGAATATCGATAAGGCCTTAGACATACTAGAAAATACCTTACTTAACTCAGCGGGAAAGATGCCCGGGAAAAGAATAAGCAAGTCCTGGTTTGACGAGGATTGTTACACCCAAAGGAAAGTAACCTTGGAGAAACTCCACAGATGGAGAGAACACAGAAATAACGCTGAAAGAATATTCAGAAGAAAGGAGCAAATACAAGGAATTAATCAGAAAGAAACGACAAGACTTCATTTTAAAGCAAGAGCTGGAGACAATAGCAGCAGCAGAATCAAAAACGTATAGAATACTAGAACCCCACAGAACGAAAGTGAATCCCACTATACCGATGAAAATATGGGAGGACCATTTTTCAAGTATATATCAAAGGACCCAAATGGCCGTCACACAGACTCGAACCACGCAGCAGGATCCAATCGTGCCAATCACAGTGGAAGAAGTATGGAATGCATTTCAAAGATGTAAACAAGGAAAAGCGCCAGGTCCGGACAACCTCACAAACGAGCTTCTAAAAGAATCAGTTCCTCTAACTGTAGTTATATGGACAGCAATATTCAATGAATGCATCGTACAGAAGAAAATCCCTAGGAGGTGGAGGGAATCTACTATCCAGGTGCTATATAAAGGAAAAGGGCCAAAGGACTCTCCAGATTCATATCGTGGGATAGCCCTCGAATGTGCTCCTTTTAAAGTATTTAGGTACCAAGTTAATATTAGACCGCATCCTACCACAAGCCATGATGTACATACCAGAAAAACAGTATGGATTTACTGCAGGTAGATCAACAATCCAAGCAATCGAGAGGGTACTTAGCATTATATGGGATGCTACAAGCATAACTGGAGGCTTCGTCTACGCTATCTTTGTGGACTACACTAAAGCGTTCGATGGAGTTAACAGAACCATTCTACTTAGGAAACTATCTTTTATCCTAGGACCAGGGAATCCACTATTGCACTTATTGGAAGATATACTAAGTTCTAACTGGCTTACGGTTAGTGATAAAGTAGGCCGGTCTGGACTTATAGCCCAGACTAATGGCGTACTCCAAGGGGACACTCTCAGCCCAATGCTTTTTAATCTGTTGACTCACGATGTCATCAGTGAGGTGGCCTCGGAAGATGTTGCAATGGTCATGTACGCTGATGACATGATATTGCTATCAAGAAACAGAAAATCCCTGCAGCAAGGACTCAATAAGCTAAACGAATGGTCACTGAGAAATGATCTAGAGATAAATACCAGCAAAACCAAAGTTATGAAATTTAGGCGAGGAGGAAATATCTCCACAGAAGATGTCTTTGAGTGCGGCAATAACAAAATAGAGCTGGTAAACTCGTACCGTTATCTAGGCTTAACTTTGCAAGTAACTGGGAAGACGTTTACTAAACACATAGAGGAACGTTGCACCGCAGCGATCAAATACATTGTTGTGTGAGATCAGTTAGTGTAACCTCTTTGATTCTTGTTACTCCTGAGATTTGTTTATGAGAGCTTTGAAATAAGCAAAGAAAGACACTTCAAGTTTTAGTTTGGTATCATTTTTGTAGTTCGCAAGATGGCTTCCATGTATATATGTGTATTAAAATAAATGTGTTCGATTATTGTGGAATTGTACCCGTGTTTTATCGTTTTCGAAGTGCATTCCCAACATTTGGCGACCGTGACAGGACATTAGACAGTTATATAATCATATAAACAGTTTCATACGTAGTATTTCAAGCATGGAAGTGAATATAGCTGTGACAAAGAAATCAAGAGCGGTATTACGGCGATCAATAACCAAGATCTACAATGAGCTCGACGCGTTACTACAGATGCCGGAGAAAGATACGGAAAGTATTAGTGCACATATGGATCTATTAGAAACAAAATTTCATGAATTAACAGGTATGGATACTCTTATCTTCACTAATATGATTGAGAACGTGGAGGTTAGGGATGACGAGTTAGACAAAGAAATCAGTATGGCTGACGAGTATAAGTTCAAATTTTATAAGGTTAAGACTGTTGTTACGAAATTATTAAATGAAGACCGGAACTCAGAAGCTACTGCAGTATCAGTTAATTCTAACTCGTCACTCCAAGTTAAGCGTTCATACAAACTACCTTTGTTGGAATTGAAAAAGTTCGGAGGTGAACTAAAAGATTGGCTTTCTTTCTGGTCACAATTTAAGAAAATTGATGAGGACCCTCTTTTAGACCCTAGTGATAAATTCCAATACCTCATACAGGCCACCACTTCTGGATCCAGAGCAAGAGATTTAATTGAGAGCTTTCCTGCTACCGGAGAAAATTACTGTAAAGCAATATCAAGTCTCAAAGCATGCTATGGGAAGGATGATTTGCTGGTAGAAGTGTACATTAGGGAGTTGTTAAGTTTAATCTTACAGAATGCTGTGAGCCCTAATAAGGTGTGTTTATCATCCCTCTATGATAAGCTCCAGAGCCATATATGAGCCCTAGGAACCTTAGGTGTCACAACGGACAAGTGTAATTCCATGCTTTTACCACTAGTAGAGTCATGTTTGCCTGAGGACATTCTAAGAACTTGGGAGAGAACTTCTTCAATCGCGCTCATTGGCCAGTCTTCTTCAAATTCAGCTGTTGAACCAGGGGGGGGGGGGCTAGTGTCGGTGACCAGAGTGTGAATTCCAAGAATCGTTTAGACAGTTTGATGCAATTTCTTAGATGTGAAGTAGAACAGGAACAGAAGATTACTTTGGCTATGTCAGGGTTTGGTGTTTTGTCTTCGGTAGCTGTCAAGGGAGGTCCAAAGAAGAAGGAAAAGAGCTTGAATCACACCACTAATCCGAATGAGAACATTCCCACAGCAGCAGGTTTCCTTACTGCATCTGGTAGAGAAACAGCAGGGTGTGTCTTTTGTTCGTCTAATCACAAGTCTCAAGACTGTATTAAGGCCCAGAAGATGACTTTGCAAGAACGTCGTCTTGCACTTGAGACTAAAAGATGTTGTTTTTCTTGTCTCAAGGTCGTACATCCAGCGAAGAAATATAGAAATAGGCCTAGGTGCATCATTTGTAGTCGAGGACACTTTGTGGTTATGTGTGATAAGTTGCCACAAACCCAGGTAGACTCAGCCGTAGAGAGACTGAACTCAACAGGAGACAAGATGGCTTCTAGTGCGCAAGTCCAGAAAGATGAAGCTTTAGCTAGTTTGTCGAACCATTGTGGGGTGCTGATGCAAACACTAGTTGTCAAGGTTCGTGGCCAAGGAGTTGAGCGGACTGTAAGAGCATTAATTGATTCAGCATCACAACGTTCCTACATTTTGAAGAGTACAGCCACGGAAATGGGATATCAAACTGGCAGACAGGAAAATATCCAACACTCGCTATTTCGAGGTACAACCACTGGAGTATACCATCATTGTGTGTACACTATTTATCTCTCTAGTCTGGATGGTAGCTACAACTGTCACTTTGAAGCATTAGACCAAACAAGAATTTGTGGTGCCATACCTTCAGTACAGCAAGGTCCTTGGATTGAAGAACTAAGTAGTCAGAACATTGTTTTGAGTGACATCGAATCTTATGGACCAATAGAAATATTAATTGGAGCTGATGTTGCAGGCAAATTGTTTACAGGAGGCCACAAGATACTAAGTACTGGACTAGTGGCCATGGAAACTCGTTTGGGATGGATTTTAATGGGCAAAGTACCTTCAGAACATAGGAATGAGGAAAGTATGGTTATGGTGGTGACTGCTATGCTAACAAGAGAAGCCACCATCACAGATATGTGGACTCTAGATACTTTAGGGATTAGCGATCCATCTGAGAAACGCAGCAGATCTGAGATTGAGTCTACTACACAGCAACATTTCCTTGATACAGTATCAGTCAATGAAGAAGAGCGGTTTGAAGTTCACCTCCCATGGGTTGAGAACCATCCTCCACTGCCTGATAATTACCAATTATCACTGAAGAGACTGATGTCTACTGTTAAGAGATTGAAGACTGAAGGTTACTATGATGCTTATCAGGAAGTACTAGATGATTGGCTGAGGGAAGGGGTGATAGAAGAAGTGCCTCCTCAGGAAATGGATGTTCATTGCCACTATTTGCCTCATCGTCACGTTGTGAAACCTGGATCAACAACACCAGTGCGCCCCGTGTTCGATGCCTCATCTAAAGAAGATAAACAGCCCAGCCTCAATCAATGTCTTGAGAAAGGCCCTAATTTAATTGAGAAAATACCTTCCGTGTTGGCTCGTTTCCGACTGAAGAAGGTGAGAGTTGTTGGAGACATAAGAAGAGCTTTTCTCCAGATCAGCATTCGTGAGAGAGACAGAAATTTTTTGAGATTCTTGTGGTTAGACAGAAATGGAAGTCTCAAGACATACAGACATTGTCGTGTTGTATTTGGAGTCTCTCCAAGTCCTTTTCTATTAGAATCATGCATCAAACTTCACCTTGAAAATACATTAGTACTGTGTGAGGAAGGGAAGTCACCATGGCCCAAGTCATTTGCGGAACTTCTTACCCATAGCTTCTATGTTGATAATTGCCTTGCCAGTTTGGACGATGAAGAACAAGCTAAACAGTTTATTGATGTAGCTTCAGGTGTCATGAGGGAACGGCAATTTTGTCTTCGAGGGTGGGAGTTGACCGGAAGTAATGATGTTTCCGGACCTACCAATGTGTTAGGACTCCTATGGAACAAGTCCGACGATTCCCTAGCAATCAACATAGATAACCTTCTTTCGATTAGCTTCGAGAAAATAACAAAGAAAGTTATTTTGAGTGCTGCCCATAGAATTTTTGATCCTGTGGGTGTCACATGTAGTGTAGCATTAATACCAAAATTGTTGCTTCAACAGACTTGGAGAGAAGGTTTGACATGGGATGAAGAAGTCAATGAAGAGATCAAAATGAAATTTTTGAGTTGGCTTGAAGAAGTTCCTCTTTTAGCTCAAGTCAAGATTCCTCGTTGGTTGTCTAACTGCAACAGCCCAGACGACTCCTGGACACTTCACATTTTTTCAGATGCCTGTCAGACATCATATGCAGCAGCTGTATTCCTGCGTGTTGAGCAAGATGGTGAAGTGAGTGTTCACTTGGTGGCTGCCAAGTCAAGAGTTGCACCAACTGGAAAATCAGGCAAGGGATTGACCATTCCCAGGTTAGAACTTTTAGCAGCTTCTATAGCAACGAGATTATATGCATCGATTGTAAAGGATTATTGTATTCCCGATATTAAGGCAATTTTTTGGACAGATGCTGCAACTGCTCTCGCTTGGATTCAGCGAAGTGAAGCATGGGATGCTTTTGTCATGAACCGGATTAAAGAGATACGAGAACTGTCAGTTGGTTGTGAATGGCGACATGTTCCTGGAAAAGAAAACCCATCAGATCTTCCATCACGCGGATGTTCTGTGAAGAAGTTGATACAATGCCGTTGGTGGGAAGGCCCTGGTTGGTTGAGAGAAAATCCAGACTGCTGGCCACAAACTGACTTTTCTTATAATGAGGAAGAGATAAATTCGGAGAGAAGGAAGAATGTCGTTTCATTGATATCAAGTAATTCAGAAGACATCGGTAAAGATTGGTATTACCAACACTTTTCTCAGTACAAGAAAATTGTAAGGATGGTAGGCTGGATGTTCCGCTTTCTGAACAACTGTCGCATCAGCAAAGCTCAACGCATACATTGTGACCCGACAAGTGAGGAATTTGTCACGGCAGAAGGGAAGATTTTACGGTGGGTGCAGGAGAAAGTGTTCATAGATGTTTTCAATTCCAAACTGAAGAGCTTACTTCCGTTTGTTGACGAACAGGGATTGATTCGTTTGATGACCAAGATATCAAACCGGGATGATGTCAGGGACTTTTGTCATCCCATTGTGCTCCCAAAGGCTGATCACCCAGTCGTTCAGCGACTGATTATGGACGCCCATCTTAGCAACTGTCATGCTGGTACGCAGATGCTTTTGTCAATTCTGAGGCAACAGTATTGGATTCTAGGAGGTAGACAAACAATTAGAGCTGTTATTAACTCCTGCATGATTTGTAAACGTCATAGTTCAAAGAAGTTGGCAGCTCATCCTTCACCTTTACCTGAGAGTAGAGTGCGTGACGCAAGAATTTTTGAAGTTACTGGAGTTGATTTTGCTGGTCCTCTCTACATCAAAGCCGATGATGGAACCTCGAAGAAGGCATGGGTTTGCTTATTCACTTGTGGAGTTTACCGTGCAGTTCGATTGGAACTGGTATCTTCGTTATCAACAGATAGCTTTCTACAATTTTCAGACGTTTCTGCAGCAAACAAGGAAGACCTGTCATTGTCTACAGTGACCAGGGAATAAATTTTGTTGGGTTTAAGAACTCCTGTCACAAACTGGACTGGAATGCAATCTCACAATACAGTTCAGCGCGGAAGATAGATTGGCGTTTTAATCCTCCAGCTTCGCCATGGTGGGGAGGTTGGTGGGAACGACTAGTAGGAATGCTCAAAACTCTTCTCCGTCGAGTGCTTGGTCGATCATCTGTCAACTATGAAGAGATGCAGACAATCCTCTGTGACTGCGAAACCGTCATAAATTCTCGGCCATTAACCTGTTTGTCTGACAACCCATCAGATCTGGCTGCTCTAACTCCAAACATGTTTCTACACGACATAGAAGAAGTAGGAGTACCTGAGTATGACCTGTTCGAAGCAACTGATCTTCGGAAAAGACTGCAGTATCGCCTTCAGTTGAAAAAGAATCTTAGAGAAAGATTTTGTACTGAGTATTTAGGTCAGTTGAAGTTATTCGCCAGCAAGGATAAACCACATGATCTCAAACTGGGAGAAATTGTTTTGGTTGGCAATGATGACACTAGGAGAATGGATTAGCCATTGGGACGAGTTGTCGAGTTTGTTAAGGGAAAGGATGGCACTGTTAGAGTAGTTCGTGTCATCACTGCTTCAGGCGAGCTTATAAGGCCAGTTCAAAGAATATACCCACTAGGACTCGAGTTTCAACCACCTGAGAATACCCAGGAAATCCGAAACCACCTAAGGAAAGACTTTGTTCCAAGTGAGGAAAATATAAAGGATAATCACGAGGCCGGAACACGTGACTCTTCAACTCCTGCTGAAGATGGTCCTCAAGTTTCAAAGCAGACAGTGAAAATAACTCGTCTAGGACGATTGATTCACAAGCCAGAAAAGTTAAATTTGTGATATGTGTCAATTAACATATTTATTTGTGTTTATGTTATTGAATTTTATCATTTTGTAATTGTTTCAGGACTATTTTATGAAAGTGGCAATTTGTGCATAAAGGGTGTAAGTCAATTCATGTTAACATTCATTTGACTTAGGTGGGAGGATGTTGTGTGAGATCAGTTAGTGTAACCTCTTTGATTCTTGTTACTCCTGAGATTTGTTTACGAGAGCTTTGAAATAAGCAAAGAAAGACACTTCAGGTTTTAGTTTGGTATCATTTTTGTAGTTCGCAAGATGGCTTCCATGTATATATGTGTATTAAAATAAATGTGTTCGATTATTGTGGAATTGTACCCGTGTTTTATCATTTTCGAAGTGCATTCCCAACATCCATATTTGAAATAAAGAGCATTGAGAAACTATCAGTAAGATCCGCCCTCATTCTCTTTAACATTAAGATAGCTCCAATAGCCTGCTATGCCATCAGCAGAATATGGAAGCACCTCACTATGGCCAACCTGAGGAGAGCCACCTACTTGAAAAGAGCACTACGACTACACAGAACAGTTCGGACACGGTTAGTGTACAAACTGGTAGACACGGACTTTTTCATACGGGAGATAATGATAAGCAATAATCTAGTATCTACCCCAGCATATGAAGCCCACATCGAGCAAAGACAGCAAAAGCTTGCAGCAATAGATCCAGACTTCTATGAAACTCCAGCAATGAACACAGATGTATGGAAAGAGTCCAACTTTGAACTCCGACATGTCTTCACGCGGACTGCAGCGCATGGCTTTCATCACAGAATTTGTCACCGACGAGGTTACCATCATGCTTCAACCCAGTGTTCTTGTACACTCTGCGGCTTGTATTGCCCTCAGTACCACTTGATCGATTGTAAGGAGAGGATAAATTCCCTGAACTTCTATGCAAACGATGATAACTTTCAAGGGACCTTATAACCACTATTTGTTAAAAGTACACAGTGTGTTTAATTCATCATTATATAGGAGCCGGTACTTAACACATAGCCACGTGGCCGGTAACTAGCACAGAAAAATAGGAGAAGCGAAGCTTTTGAAATACGGCATTACATAAGAATGCTGAAGGTTTGATGCATAGATCAAATCACGAATGAACAGATGCTGAATGGAATTGGTGAGAGGAGATAGATTTCGCTATACCTCACGAGAAGAAGAGATAGGATAGAATGATAGGACACATATGAAGACACCCAGGACTTGTCCAGTTGGGTTTTGAGGGAAGTGCAGGCGGTAAGAACAGTAGGGGTGGACCAATGTATGAATATGACAAGCAGATTAGAGCAGATGTAGGATGCAGTAGTTACGTAGAAATGAAAAGGTTAGCACAGGATAGGGTGTTATGGAGGCCTGCATCAAACCAGTCTATGGACTGATGACTCAAATAACAACAACTACACATAGGCTACCCCGACCGTCGCGGGTTACAAAAATGAGAAACAAAGCCGGAGTACAACAAATTTTTAAACACCCGTCTTCTACAGACAGACGTAACAAAAACAAATTCATATCGGTACAGGATGATTTTGTATCACTGAAATGAACTGTAGTGAACTTCATGAAGCTGACAGCGAGAACTGTCCTCTTTAAAACAAACAAACGTGTACCCATCAGTTGCTGTTATAAATAATCTCTATTAAATGTTGTCAACAAATATTTTTACTATCTATGGAACCGTGTACGATACTTTAAAATAGTTTTTCGCCATATCACGCTTCTTCATTCTGGCCCACATCGCTGACGTGGGATGAACTTTTGTTTACTATTATATTTTAAAAATCACATAGCTGTGAATGAAATAACTCACTACGGGGTAACTGTTACCGTCTTTTCCGTGGTTTGCAGATGGAAGGAAGCATGCACTGTGAATGGGAGCAGGAAGGGCTAACCACACTTACTACCTATATTGCCAATGAAAGTCCAAGTTAAAATTCATTTTTCTCTCTCTCCTTGTATCAGGATATTTTAAATCAAAATACTACAAAAACTGTGAACACTTACCAAGGAGTCCGAGAAGCTCTAGAAATTAAAATAGCGAATTAATAAATTCAGAAAAGCTTGTGCGCTCAAAACCATTTGCCCGTAAACTCAGATTACTAGGTGCTTGGTTAGTGGAACACACATTTCAAATACATGGCCCGCACGTCTCCACGATTTTATATTTTGAGAAAACAGGAGGCTATTCTTTCCACTTTCAGGAAGGTACATAGCATTGAAAGAAGCTTTGGCTTCTGAAAGTTTTACAAGAGCTCAATTTACATTAATACACAACGGTCCCGTTTCGGGGGCCATGGAATTACACGTGATCACATCTGTCACCATTGAATACTTGAAGCAATAAGAAGACTGCTGTATATACAATTTACTCTATAATACGTAAGCTATTCTCAAAAAGTAAACAAGATATTGAGGAAGCACTAAAAGTACCAGATGGGAAGCTCCACGCAATCCTTCTTGACCTCTCTAAAGCTTTCGATATGCTCAATAGGAACATACTCCTGACAAAGCTGGAACAATTCATAGGTAAGAGTCACTACATGATGGTCATAATCAAAGACGTTCTCTCCAACAGTCCAGTATGTATACAGGATAACATATCAATATCAGATGCAATAGCACAGACCAATGGTGTACTACAAAGAGATCCGCTAAGTCCTCTTCTGTTCCCAATAATCACTTCGGATGTGACACGATGCATCAAAGATGGTGTAAAGTTGTATGTATATGCAGATGATATGGTTCTCGCTGCAGAACGGCTGGAGGACCTGAAAGAGTCTTCTGATCTTCTGGCAGCATGGGCACATGAAATTGATCTCAGCATAAATGACCAAAAGGCTGTCAAAAAAAAATCAAAATCACTTTATTTGCAAATGAGGTGTCTACCTCGGTGGCAAATGGTACACTATAATACATTATTGTCAAGAACTAAATATTAAATTAACATGAGAAGAAAATTTTCCCATAATACAATATTATACAATTTATGCTTAAAAATTTTTTCCTATTAAACACACAGCTCATCAATAAATTTATATTATTTACAAAATTCTACATATAATATCTCCTATACTTACAAACACAGTCAACTCATATACAGTATGTGGAATTACTTCAAATGATACAATACAACTGGAATAAGATTAAAATTTACATTGCATTTATTTACATTTTTAAAAAACATAAGCAGCATAACGACCTGCTGCGTCTTAACCAGAGCTACTTTTGCCACCACTTTCAGAGTTCCCGAAGGGCCTTCACAGCTACCGTAGCGGTTCCTGGGCCCTCAAAGTCCCCACTGTACTTCACCCCTACAGGCACTCTCCTACTTTGGCTGTCCACACTCCTTAGACCAGGGAATGGAATTAATTTATTTACACACATTTTTATTTACATTAACCTGCACTGGTTAAATGCCCTCTAACACTTCATTTATTTTCTCTGTTCCTGTTTATTCTCTTCTTGAATATCTGTACAGATTTTGGAAAGGAATCAAACACTACCCCTGGTAAATTGTTCCACTCCTTCACACCCTTCCCAATGAATGAAAATTTACCACAGTCGCTTCTGCTAAAATTCCTTCTAATTTTATATTTGTGGTCAGTCCTGCCAATATCATTATTTTCCAACTGAAGCCTCTCATGGCTATCTCCCCATGCTTTTCTCCTGTAAAGGCTATATATAATCCTATAAGTCTAGTTTTTCCCTTTTCTTACTTAAAGTTTCCCACCCTAGTTCCTTTAACATTTCTGATACACTACTCTTTCCCCTGAAATCCCCTGTTACAAATCTTGCTGCTTTCCTCTGCACACTATCTATTTCTTTTATTAGGTATTCTTGGTAAGGATCCCAAACATTGTTTGCATATTCCAATAACGGAAGAACCATATTTAAGTAACTTTTCTCTTTTAATTCTTTGTTGCATCCTTTAAGTAGCCTCGTTATGACATGTAACGATCTGTATGCTTTCCCAACAATGTCATCCACTTGACCGTTCCAGTGCAAATTACTTTCAAATCTCACACCTAAGTATTTGCACTTGCCATTTTTGGGATAACTACCTCATTCAAATTCAGTTTTAAAACTCCTGTTTGTAAAAAGTTGTAACAGTTGATTTGCCTCCATTAACCTTCATATTATTCTCTTCAGCCCATTGTTGGATAAAGACAATGGGTTGGAATGTAGTACCATATCTGAAGTACTTATTTGATTATTGTTTGGTCGAAGGAGCTATACCAGATGAATGGAGAGTTGCTATAGTAGCCCCTGTGTATAAAGGAAAGGGTGATAGACATAAAGCTGAAAATTACAGGCCAGTAAGTTTGACATGCATTGTGTGTAAGCTTTGGGAAGGCATTCTTTCTGATTATATTAGACATGTTTGTGAAATTAATAACTGGTTCGATAGAAGGCAATTCGGTTTTAGGAAAGGTTATTCCACTGAAGCTCAACTTGTAGGATTCCAGCAAGATATAGCAGATATCTTGGATTCTGGAGGTCGAATGGACTGTATCGTGATTGACCTGTCTAAAGCATTTGATAGGGTGGATCATGGGATACTACTGGCAAAAATGGGTGCAATTGGACTAGACAAAAGAGTGACTGAATGGGTTGCTATATTTCTAGAAAATAGATCTCAGAGAGTTAGAGTAGGTGAAGCTTTGTCTGACCCTGTAATAGTTGAGAGGGGAGTTCCTCAGGGCAGTGTTATCGGACCTTTATGTTTTCTTATATATATAAATGATATGAGTAAAGGAGTGGAATCGGAGGTAAGGCTTTTTGCGGATGATGTTATTCTCTATAGAGTGATAAATAAGTTACAAGATTGTGAGCAACTACAACGTGACCTCGAAAATGTTGTGAGATGGACAGCAAGCAATGGTATGTTGATAAACGGGGCTAAAAGTCAGGTTGTGAGTTTTACAAATAGGAAAAGTCCTCTCAGTTTTAATTACTGCGTTGATGGGGTGAAAGTTCCTTTTGGGGATCATTGTAAGTATCTAGGTGTTAATATAAGGAAAGATATTCATTGGGATAATCACATAAATGGGATTGTAAATAAAGGGTACCAATCTCTACACATGGTTATGAGGGTGTTTAGGGGTTGTAGTAAGGATGTAAAGGAGAGTGCATATAAGTCTCTGGTAAGACCCCAACTAGAGTATGGTTCCAGTGTATGGGACCCTCACCAGGATTACCTGATTCAAGAACTGGAAAAAATCCAAAGAAAAGCAGCTCGATTTGTTCTGGGTGATTTCCGACAAAAGAGTAGCGTTACAAAAATGTTGCAATGTTTGGGTTGGGAAGAAATGAGAGAAAGAAGAAGAGCTGCTCGACTAAGTGGTATGTTCCGAGCTGTCAGCGGAGAGATGGCGTGGAATGACATTAGTAGACGAATAGGTTTCAATGGCGTTTATAAAAGTAGGAAAGATCACGATATGAAGATAAAGTTGGAATTCAAGAGGACAAACTGGGGCAAATATTCATTTATAGGAAGGGGAGTTAGGGATTGGAATAACTTACCAAGGGAGATGTTCAATAAATTTCCAATTTCTTTGAAATCATTTAGGAAAAGGCTAGGAAAGCAACAGATAGGGAATCTGCCACCTGGGCGACTGCCCTAAATGCAGATCAGTATTGATTGATTGATTGATTACACATTAGGCTATGGATATGAAACCAGATCATGAGTTAGGGCTTACCTTACAAGATGACAACACCACAGGCATTGTAAACACCCCTCAAGACTTGAACAAATTAATCCACTATACTGCAGGAATGAGAATTATGCACCTGAATATAAGTGGCATGATAACAAATTTTGAAAGCATGCTAGTTATGTTAACCTTTAGATACTCGTGCTCAGTTTTCCCACTTTATTACTCGCGTGGGGTCTTTAAGGCCTCCAGGACAGTATGCATTGAAAAAATACCCTAATTACAATACAATTGCATCTTAATTTATTGCAAACACTGCACCACATTAAAAAGTTTTTTACAAGAAATCAATACACATTAAGTATCATTAAGTTCATGACCGTGTCCTTTTTTCACATTACACACAATTCTCACATGTTTTGTTCATGTGCTCTCCACAGACATGTTCCTTAAATTTTTCACATCTAGTTTTTATTTTCCTGTCCTTTGACCTAGGGAAAATCTCTTTCTTGAATTGTCTGGCTCCTCTATATCTTCCCTGTCACCATATCTGTACGTAGTCTTTTCTTGAGATTTCTAGGCTGGCTAGGTACAGCAGCACACGCCAACAGCCATGGTTTCATGAGTTATTTCGCCAGCTCTTTCAAAAATACTCTCCGTGGCATGTTTTTCTCGTGGCTGGAATTGAATTTCCATACAACGAAAGCGTTCATACCGACCACATTGATGATATGATAGAAGACAACGAGTGTCCATCTGTTGGTTCATCGTGCTATGTTGTAAGTTTAGCATAACTTGTCATTTTTGTCTACAATACACCATCTTTCGTGCTGTTATAAAAATGCTGGAGATCAGTATTACTGCTTTATGATTGCTGAATATTTCACATTCTGGATCAGAATCAGAATCAACTGGGACATCATCATCATCACCATCATCATCATCATCATCATCATCATCGTCGTCGTCGTCGTCGTCGTCGCCATCTTCTTCTTCTTCTATAAGCCACTGTTTAGTATCCTGTATTTGATGACTGTGCCTTCCAGCCATATTCATCTGAAAGCGAAATACAAATAGAAGTAACACGGAAATATGGGAGAAAATAGCTCTATTTGCTGCACTGTATCTCATGTCAAAGTAGAAGCACCTTATACTGTAGGTTATAGGCTTACCTTTGTATGTTAACAATTCCCAGACATCACAAGAGGTTCAGATGCTGGCCAAAATATGTGTATAACATGTTCACATCATCAAAACTAAATAAATAATTAGTTATGCGCAATATGTGCAAGAATATGAAAAGAGTTACCTTATTTTATTTTCATACGTAATTACTCGCGTGGGGTCTTCCAGGCTTGGTCACTGCTCTCCACTGAGTACCTTACTCGGCAACAGTGATCCAACTACTGAACTGAGCTACGCTCCCCACTACAAGAAGCTATTGAATGTGTCAAGGTCACACGTAGTCACTTCGGGAAAATATAACAATTTAAAAAGGGAGTGGGGCCTCAAAGACCCCGCGCGAGTAATTAAAGGTTAAATCAACTGGACCATAAACCAGACATTATAATACTATCTGAAACCCAACTCATTAGGGATATACCCTTCCCTATTTTAGGATATAATGAGTACTTTATACCCACACAAAATTCTACACATGACAGTCTAAAAATATACACACATGTAACCATACAAAATGTTGCAATATCTACAGTGAAAACCCTAAAAGCAGCCAAAGGTAGCCTACTCAACTTACAATATAATAAAGAAAGCTACTTGATACTTGCAATGTACAAATCACCCTCCACAAGCCCAATGATATTCATAGAAGAACTAGGAAATACACTTCAGCAGTTACCTGCAGCCACACATTATACAATAATATATATTAACATAGACATTTTTAACCCAACTGGTCAGTATGCTCAAAAAATGAATACATAAACACCTTAAGTGCAAATGGTTTCATTTCATACATCAACTCTGCAACAAGGATAACCCCAAAATCTAGAACATGTATAGATCACATACATGTTAAATCTCATAGAAATAACAATTTTGAGTCATATGTTCTACATACTAGTATCACAGATCACAGTCCTATTTTTCTGATACATAAACAAACCCAGAAACATCAAATACTACAAATGGAAGGAAAATACTGAATAATGCCAGAATAGATTGTGAAGCTTTAAATAAAGCCTTAAAAAGGAAAATTGTGAATCTGTCCTGAATGAACATGATGTCAACAAAGCGACCAGTAGTTTTATGCAGCTGTTAACTCAACATATCTCTGAACACTCTACTAACACAAGACATGTAAGATCAAAATTCAAAAAGATAACACCATGGATCACAACTGGAATCCTAACTTCCATTAGAATAAGGGACAAATTACACCAGACAATTGTAAAGCAAAAGATGAGGTCCTTTAATAATGTCGAGATCACAAACACTATTAACAAACATAAAACATACCGAAAGTGGATAAACAGGCTCATTAAAGTAGCAAAACAGAAGTACTATTCTAATAAAATAAGCTCAAACAATACTAAAATCCTATGGAAAAACATAAATGATATAACATGTAGAAAGGAGAAAAGAAATTCAGATATAAACAGCATAAATCTTACAGACTCACAAGAAACAACCCAACCAACTATCATTGCAGAAAAATGTGTAGATTATTTCAGTGGTATAGGTTTAGAACATGCTGACAAAATAATGAATGGCAGCAAAGAACCTAATGACACATGTACATATGATATTCGTGCAATACCTCAACCACAATCAATGTTTTTTCTTCCCATAACAGAAACAGAAATAATGAATATCATAGCTGCACTAAAAGATGACTCAGCCAATGGCTATGACAATATCTCAAGTAAAACACTTAAAACAATTGTTCACATATTCTACACCCCCTGTAATATATTTTTAATCTTTCACTAATGAAAAGACAATTTCCAGACCCATTCAAAATTGCTGTCATAGTCCCAATCCATAAATCAGGTGATAAGAGAGAATTAAACAATTATCGCCCAATTTCTCTCACAACCCACATTTCAAAATTACTAGAGAAATGCATTAAAACCAGATTACTTAATTACCTGAATAAGTATAACATATTGTCTCCAAATCAGTTTGGTTTTAGACAAAAATTTGTGCTCAAGATGCAATATTCTCCTTAATTGATTATTTGTATAAAACCATTGATAACTCCAAAAGGACTATTTCTATATTTTTGGATTTAACAAAGGCATTTGATACCGTAGATCACAATATACTCCTCAGAAAACTTGAAAAAGTAGGCATTCGTGGAATTCCTCAAAATCTAATTAAAAGCTTTCTTTCTAACATAATACAAAAGGTAAGAATCAAGGATACTCTAAGTAAAATTCCTCAAGTAAAAATCGGTGTACCCCAAGCAACAATGTTAGGACCAATTCGTTTTCTGTTATATATCAATGATCTGTGTGAGCTAAACTGTAATGCAAAAATTAATTTATATGCCGATGACACGTTAGTCACAGTCACGGGTGAAACTTGGGAGGACACCTTCAACAGAGCTCAAGAAACCCTAGTCATAGTTCAGAAATGGCAAAACAACCACCTACTTTAAATGAAAATAAAACAAAATTCCTCTGCTTCTCGCATAATAAAACAATGAAACCCTCAGACAACCTAACACTAAAACTCCACATACCAACTTGCAAAAATACTGAAAGCTGCAACTGTTATACTTTACAGAAATCAATACATGTATCATACCTAGAGATAATTATAGATAGTTATCTGAAATGGAATTTTCGTGCATCAAATTTGATCATTAAACTTCAGAAATTTATTTATATATTTTACAGCATTAGAAATGTTATTTCAACAAAAGCCTTGAAGTCTCTATACTTTGCCTTAGTTCAATCACAACTGCAATATCGAATTAACAGTTGGGGTAGAATACTTGATTCACACTTGGCTCAGGTAAATACATGCCAGAACTACATACTGAAAGTCATGTACAAAAAGCCACTGATGCTTCCAACATATGAACTGTTCCAGCAAAGCACGGTACTTAACATACGGCAGCTATTTGTGCAGTCAGTGACCCTATACATGCATAAATTTTAAAGCTCTTCTGCAAAGAACACAAGCCAAAAGTTTGCACTAGGCTGCAAGACAGAACTGGAATAAGTATACCATGCCAGAACACTTTACTTGGACAAAGTAATCTAAGTTGTCTACAACCACGGATATACAATACCTGTGGACGTGATCAGTGGCAATCAGAATACACTGAAGAAAAGGCTATTCACATGGCTCATTAACAATTATTACAAAGTAGATCAACTTATAAATTTCCATTATAATATTTAAATCAACTTGCACACTATTCCTCTCTCCTAAGAAACCAACCTTCTCCTTAACCCATGCCCATTCTTTCCAGCTTCCTGTTTAGGCCTATTACACCAAATGCAGAAAAACAGTTCATAAAATTACTCTAATTAAATATCACCAAAATTATAATGGAGTAAATGATATTCACTAGATGCCATGATGTACATAATCTAGCTATTGTATTTTTGAAGCCCACACACAAGTTTACCTTATGTGGGATTCACACTGTATCTTATACTACATCTGTATATATATGTAAGATACCGATTGTGAATAAAAATGTTTTAAAAAAATGCATATCAAAGAGTTTGCACAAACCTATGCTTTAGAAGAAACGGCTCAGAATTCTCTCGGTCACTGCAATGAATCATACCTACTGTTGAAACATACCGACACAAACGTATGGATAGGGTCTGACAGGGTTAAGCAGCTACCTGTATTATTCTGAAACGCATGCATGAACACATAAAGATTAAATTTCCTGCAGAAACATTTCTGTTCCAAATAAAATTCACGTGCTGGGCTTTAGTTGGTGATAGGGCTGACTTCAGTAAATCCCGCCAGGTAGAGAATAGTCTTGTAGATACTTGAACTCAATATTTACTAACCATCAGCAGTGGCAATGTGGTGATGGGGGCAAAGTACCCGGGTTTGTTAATAAAGGAACGATTTAGCTGATAAGAAGTAATAAAAATACTTTTTTCTCAACAAACTGAGGTGAGGGGAGTGTGTTTGCGAGGATCTTCAAAAGGCAGAAGTATTCAGTCAGCAGTATGTAAAGATTGTTTGTTACAAGGATAATGTCCAGATAGAGGAGGTGACTAATACTAAAGAAGTATTAAAATTTACGTATGACAGCAATGGCATTTACAGTAAGATACAAAACTTGAAAACTAGAAAAGCAGCTGGAATTGATAAGGTTTTGGGGGATATACTAAAGACTATGGGTTGGGATATAGTACCATATCTGAAGTACTTGTTTGATTTTTGTTTGCATGAAGGAACTTTACCAAATGAATGGCGAGTTGCTATAGTAGCCCCTGTATATAAAGGAAAGGGTGATAGGCATAAAGCTGAAAATTACAGGCCAGTCAGTTTGACATGCATTGAATGTAAGCTTTTGGAAAGCATTCTTTCTGATTACATAAGACATGTTTGTAAACTTAATAACTGGTATGATAGAAGGCAGTTTGGGTTTAGGAAAGGTTATTCCACCGAAGCCCAACTTGTAGGATTCCAGCGAGATATAGCAGATATCCTGGATTCAGGAGGTCAATTGGACTGTATCGTGAATGATCTGTCTAAAGCATTTGATAGGGTAGATCATAGGAGACTACTGGCAAAAATGAGTGCAATTGGACTTGACAAAAGAGTGACTGAATGGGTGGCTCTGTTCGTAGAAAATAGAACTCAGAGAATTAGAGTAGGTGAAGCTTTATCTGTCCCTGTAAAAATTAAGAGGGGAATTCCTCAAGGCAGTATTATTGGACCTTTATTTTTCCTTATATATATTAATGATATGTGTAAAGAAGTGGAATCAGAGATAAGGCTCTTCGCAGATGATGTTATTCTGTACAGAGTAATAAATTTGTTACAAGATTGTGAGCAACTCCAAAATGACCTCGATAATGTTGTGAGATGGACGGTAGGCAATGGTATGATGATTAACGGGGATAAAAGTCAGGTTGTGTATTTCAAAAATAGGAAAAGTCCTCTCACTTTTAATTACTGCGTTGATGGGGTGAATGTTCCCTTTGGAGACCATTGTAAATACCTAGGTATTAATATAAGGAAAGATCTTCGTTGGGGTGAGCACATAAATGGAATTGTGAATAAAGGGTACAGATCTCTGCACTTGGTTACGATAGTATTTGGGGGTTGTAGTAAGGATGTAAACGAGAGAGCATATTTGTCTCTGGTGAGACCCCACCTAGAGTATGATTCCAGTGTATTGGACCCTTACCAGGCTTACTTGATTCAGGAACTGGGAAAAATCCAAAGAAAAGCAGCTCGATTTGTTCTGGGCGATTTCCGACAAAGGAGTAGCGTTAGAAAAATGTTGCAAAGTTTGGGCTGGGAAGACTTGGGAGAAAGGAGACGAGCTGCTCGACTAAGTGGTATGTTCCGAGCAGTCAGTGGAGAGATGGCGTGGGAGGATATCAGTAGACGAATAAGCTTGGATGGTGTCTTTGAAAGTAGGAAAGATCACAATATGAAGATAAAGTTGGAATTCAAGTGGACAAATTGGGGCAAATATTCTTTTATAGGAAGCGGAGTTAGGGATTGGAATAACTAACCAACGGAGATGTTCAATACATTTCCAATATCTCTGCAATCATTTAAGAAAAGGTTAGGAAAGCAACTGATAGGGAATCTGCCACCTGGGCGACTGCCCTAAATGCAGATCAGTAGTGATTGGATTGAATTGAGTGATTGGGGAGGGGGGCGGCGAGGGTTCAGTAGTTTATGCGTGATGTAACGAAAAATTAATAGGCACCATCTCATTTTGAACTAAAAAAGAAAGTCCATAGCCTGTTTCCAGTCATTCGGCAGGGTCAGGAATGGAATGAATGAAGCCCCATCCGGCGGCAAGGTTAGGAAACGTGCCGGCTTCCGAAGCCAGTCGCACTCCTCTGGGGCAATGATTAATAAAATGAAATGATATTGGAGAGTGTTGCTGGAATGAAAGACTACAGGGAAAACCAGAGTACCCGTAAGAAAACATGCCCTTTTTCCGCTTTGTCCAGCACAAATCTCACATGGAGTGACCGGGTTTTGAACCACGGTATCCAGCGGAGACAGGCCAGCGTGCTGCCGCCTGGGCCACGGAGGCTTATCATTTTGAACTATTACTAGGTTTATCGATGTTCTCCTTTATCATCCCATTTAGATAACCTTCCTGGCATTAATCCCAATAATTACAACCCTACGTAATTCTCGCTATTTTCGTCCGTATTACATTCAACGTATGACTTAGGTATCCTGAGTCCACCCAGTTTTCACTCCCCTACAGCAAGCTTGGCCGGAAAACACACCGATGTAAAGCGAATCTGGCAGCAACTTGTTCAGTCAATCAATCAATCAAACAATCAATCAATCAATCAATCAATCACGACCGATCTGCATTTAGGGCAGTCGCCCAGGTTGCAGATTCCCTATCTGTTGTGTTCCTAGTCTTTTCTTAAATGATTGCAAAGAAATTGGAAATTTATTGAACATCTCCCTTGGTAAGTTATTCCAATCCCTAACTCCCCTACCTATAAACGATTATTTGCCCCAATTTGTCTTCTTGAATTCCAACGTTACCTTCATATTGTGATCTTTCCTACTTTTATAAACGCCACTCAAACTTATTCTTCTACTGATGTCCTTCTACGCCATATTTCCACTGACTGCTCGGAACATACCACTTAGTCGAGCAGCTCGTCTCCTTTCTCCCAAGTCTTCCCAGCCCAAACTTTACAAAATTCTTGTAACGCTACTCCTTTGTCGGAAATCGCCCAGAACAAATCGAGCTGCTTTTCTTTGGATTTTTTCCAGTTCTCGAATCAAGTAATCCTGGTGAGGGTCCCATATACTCAAACCATACTTTAGTTGGGGTCTTACCAGAGACTTATATGCCCTCTCCTTTACATCCGTACTAGCAACCCCTAAATGCCCTCATAACCATGTGCAGAGAACTGTACCCTTTATTTACAATCATATTTATGTGATTACCCCAACGAAAATATTTCCTTATGTTAAGACCGAGGTATTTACATTAATTCCCAACGGGAACGTTCACCCCATCAACGCAGTAATTAAAACTGAGGGTACTATTCCTATTTTTGAAACTCACAACCTGACTTTTAACCCCGTTTATCACCAAACCATTGGCTACTTAGTGCTTCAGTTGCTCAGAAGATAGCAGTAATCGGTGTTACAAGGAAGTGGCAAAGAATAAAACAGATTTACTTGAAGAAAAGAAGGTATGTATTCAACAGTAAATATGAATCGAAAAAGCATATTACAGGTGTTCTTTATATTAATCCCATCCTACAGCATGTCCTAAATGATCTAGTAGTAAAAATGTAGATGTGTATTGACTTAGAAGAAAGGAGAGGTAGCGGATTGAGAATAAAAAACACACATAAGATATAAAGTACATCCCATTTATTAAACTATGAATTAGAACTGTTAATAAAACCAAACCATTTAACATACTTTTAATTCCACGACGTCGAATAACACGTTCAATTAAATAGTGATCAGGATATTGTGTTTTCTGCAGTTCTTCGATGTTGAATCCTCCTTCAATAGGCTGTCCTCTGAGATCGCGAAGTAAATACGTAACTGGATTAGTAAGCTTAACACTCTTGGTTTGAAAAATTTGAGTGCTCCAGTTGGGAGTGTATCCTTTTGCAAAGATAGACTTGTGTTTGCTGATGCAAACAAAATCACCTTCTTTAAAGCGATAGCGGCGCGGATCAGCTGTTTTAATTACAAGCTGAATAGCATCTTGGCGAGGTGTATTCCTTGTAACAAGACGTGGCTTTGTTCCGATAGTGCGATGAGGTGTATCGTTGTAGGTAGATAAAAGTCTAAGTAGCAGATCAGTCCAACGATATGAACCTTTTGCTGTAAATTCTCGCCACTTCATTGTTTGGAGTGTACGATTAAAGCGTTCTACAACACTTTCCTTGAGACTGCTGAACGTAGAGTAGTGTTGAATGCCAAGTAACTTGAGGTAAGAAGAAAAATCCTTGTTGTAAAACCCTTTACCTTGATCGGTTTGAAGATGCCTTGAGCAGCGTTTCGATTGTTCAACAATATGTTAAAATGCGTCTTTGACTTGAGCTGCTGTCTTAGAACGCACAGGTTGTGCAAAAGCAAAAGTAGACAGTAAGTAGATACTTATACCACTTATTGCTAGTGGCATATGGAATCATTTCCACTAAGTCTGCTCGCCAGAGATCATCTTCTCCTCGTGTAATAACGCGTCTCCTACAATAGATGCGACGCGCTGGTTTATGTAACTCGTGTGTGATGTTTACCTTTACAGGTGTGATCTTCTCTTGACAAGCCATTACAAAATAATACCGGCATGTTGTAATTCTCTCTCTATTTCTAGAATTTTTGATTCGTGACAAGTGTGACCAGCATCTTGTGATGCTCTTAGAAGTTGTAATCGTTCGACGAGTAAGTTTGGGTCATTTCAGTATCTTACGTCCACATACGGCAGCAAAGGCTTGTAGATAACATTAAGACCACGTGCTATCGGAAACACAATAGAAATAAACTCACGATACTTGTAATACTTATTTGCATTTACAGCTTCTGTTTTCTTGCAATTACGTCGTGTTGAGTCAGTAGCAAAAGTATTGCTTAAAATTTTCTAAGATTATCTTGTAAAATTATATCCTTATAAGGCATTCGTGAGAAAAGAAGTTCTAAGAGTCCTTTCGTAGGTTTATAGGTAACACCTTTTACAATAAGTTCGTTGTTATTAATCTTGACATTTGAATTTCCTATTAAGAAACAGTCGTCTTCGTAATGAATACCGTAGGTAGTATCAGTTTGTCCTGTAAATTTTTTTCTATATAAGGTGCAAAGAGTGATCCATAGGTATCTTGAATAAAAGTTCTAAACTGTTTACGATACTCGGGCGTGATCATAAATTCAGACAAGGATGGTAGATCTTGTGTCGATGTACTGGGTGTTTCAGCAATAACATCTGTAGTTAAAAACTTAACACGCGCAGATGATGAAATATTGTTAAGATCTTCTTATTTATCCTCTTCATGATCTATATCTTGCTTCTCTTCTTCCTCATCCTGCTTCTCTTCTTCTTTATGCTTTTCTTGTTTACGCTCCCCTTCTACTTGATGCTTCTCTTTGTCATATGATGTTTGCATAGAAACAAAACTTCTAGTAGACCGCGGCATTAAAGTGGAATTAAAAATTTCTTTGAGTGGTGTACCAAGTTGCGTTTTTACAAATAAATCCATGTCTCCTTGAACACGTTTAAGCTCTTTAAATTTCCGTCGAATATTATTTCGAGCATGGATGATATGTTTTTTAATCCCCTTGCTAGATGCTAACATGATGATGGTTTTTTATCAAGTAGTGACTGTAATTCTGTGTTAATGCATATAAAAATGATCGAAACCCATGCGATATCGTCACTTTCTTTAGCAATATCTAAAAAGTTGTAACGAAGTGATGAACAACATGTAGCACACATTGGTTTAAAGTCATTGAATGTCATATTGTTAACATGATCGTCATATACATGTCGCATGTTGCGCTCATTTTGCTGAAAAAGCACAATAATATTTGCCGTTCGCGTATCAACTGCTTAGGCACACAAGAATATGTTTGGCATAAATAAATGCAATCAACATATTTATGCCGTCCCATACTAAAGAATGCACGAATAACGTTTTGCTGTTCTGTTGCGACATCGTCAAAGATTATAAGAGAATTAGGAAGCACATCGTCCGGTGATGATACTTGCTCATGTGAATTAAATTCAAAATATTTTATTCCACCTTTAACTAGATCGTGCATTACAGTTTGTAGAATAGTATATAGTGGTTGATAGATTGACTTTGCGAAAACGTAAATACTCTCGAAGCGTACACCATTTAAAGAAGTAATTAAGTGTAAGTAAAAGATTTGTCTTCCCACATCCCGATGGGCCTGATATAATACATCGAAGAGTAAAAGGAAACAACGTTCCATGACGTTTTTTATAGTTGTACTAGAACTAGGTAAGAGATGTGGCACAATGTCACTGACAGGTAGTGTGTATTGCTGCTTTATAATCTGCATGATAACTGAATTATAAAGTAGGCAATAGTAATATATATATTAAACGAAACAAGAGGTAACGGTTAGTTTATAATTTGCTCTTGACGAATAAAGTCATGTATAGAATGGTGAAACTGTTGGATGGAAAGATGTTATAAAGGCTGCACTAAAAGATATTCGTGGGGAATACCATCCGCGTGTAGCTATTACTAAGGCACTACGCGCAGCAAGAGCGGAAATTTCCCCAAAGTGCAGAGCAATGTTTAGTAAACGTGCACGAGTTATACCTGTACCAAAAGGAGGAGCATTCCTTACTGCGCTGTTTGCTGGACTAGCAGCTTTAGGGTCATTGCTGGGTGGTGCTAGTGCTGTAGCTACGACTGTTAAGGCTTTACAGTAGAAGAAGCAAAACAACAGTTGAAAGAGTGTGAACGTTATAACAAGACGATGGAGGCAATTGCATTACGAGGCAAAGGTGTGCACATGAAGCTAGCACCTTGCAGAAAAGGACTTGGCACCTACATTTCTCCAAAAAAAAGTCTACTAAATGCACTGCCACATCGAGGTCTGACGCACGAAGAAGCTTTTACGTTTGCTAAAAAACTAGGAATTCGATATTTTCGAGGTGTGTATATGCGCGATCAACTACCAGCGTGCCCACATGAACGTGAAAGTGCTTTAATTAACTTAGACAACAGTCGCGGACCTGGAACTCATTACGTTGCCTATTTAAAACGTAAATAGATAGATATGGAGACTTACCTCCTCCTTTTGAGCTCATACGTTATTTCGGAAGCAGTGCAGACGTTGTTTACAATAAAAACCGTGTGCAAAAATTCAATACACGCATGTGCGGACGATTACGTCTTATGTTCTTATATTAAACCCAGACCGTAGAGAAAGATCATTAGTGTGCACGTGATAATTAACAGTGAAGTAGTGTTTGCTGTACGCGGAGAACGACCTGAAACAACCGTCTATTTTAATCCACCGATCGATCTTGGATATCAGCTACATAGTCTTTGACTAGTATCGTTTGAAAGCCACAATAAAATCTATAATGTGCGTGATGGTGTAAACAAGTTCTATTACGATGAGTATGAGCTAACACTACCCTCAGGTAGTTATTCAGTAGACGATATTCATGACTATATTGAAAGTACGTTAATTGATCTGTTTGGACAAGAGAGTTTTAGTAATTGTACCGGGCGGTACACCCCTACGCCGCAATTTTAAATCTTGCGCCAATAATCCTGCACTACAGGAGAAACTCTGAACTTTAAAAACTGGATCAATTCATGAGTTTTCTCTGAAGATGTCACTACTGTAAATTTTGTGATTACGAAGTTGTCAGTTCTGTGTGGATTTCAACTTGTTTTGTTTTCCATTGATGAAGAAGTGTGGACATTCTCTCACAGATGTCACTGCCTTAAAACTATAATCATGCACCCTGGTGCGAAGTGAAACCTTCTTGAAGAAATTTTGTATTCATAATTTTTTTTACTAAATTTCGTTCTTTCATTTGTGGGTTGGCAATATTAATCTTTCTTTCCGCCAGTTTTGAAGTTAGCCAATCAATAATTTCTGTAATTAATTTTTAGCCAATCCCGTGTTTCTTCTTCGATTTAATGTGTAACTTTAACCGACCAATAAAATTGGGTGGGTGTGGCTGTTTCATTCATGAAAGGTCTCGAACTTTCCCCGAGGGTTTAAAAACTGCTGATTTTCACGGCTCTTTGCCACTTCATAAACATCTAGCTTAGTGTATGGACATGTTGCAGGAGGCGGGAAGCGCCTCTTTCATCAGTCAGCAGCCCTTCAATAAGGTAATTGCCATTTTACATATTTATTTCTTGCTAGCTCAGCAGTTTAACCCGCGGGGAAGGTCAGAAACCTTTTAGAAATGTAACCTATCTTTCAAAATGTAAATTCTGCCGGCTTATGTAAAACTTAAATCTGTAACTGTAATTCGGGCATAGAGAGTGCTTTACCCTCTCGAGCTCCCCTTCATTTTGCCTTGAGGTGACTACGTTTTGGTAACTGATTTTTTTCCTCTTCCTTAAAGTATTAAATTTTCTTATACGAGTCACCTCCATAGGGTGGGAATAGCCCCTGGTTCTTCGGCCTAGTGCCTTTTAGCTTTTAAAATGTGTATGTACGAGTGCAAGTATACGTCTCCATTCCCTTTTGGTATTCCGGGCCATTTACGTAATCTGTTCTTTTCCTGCTAAGGCCCAGTAGATTGGGTACAAGATACCCCTGTGTCATTGCTGTAACTTGTGCCTTAATGGCAATTAATTGCAAAATCTGACATTGCCTTAAAAGGCTTTGAAAACTGAGAGCGCGTCTGCTCTTTCCTGGTATTGTAAGTAAGCTTCTGGCAGGCTTGAGGTCAAAAGTGGGGAGCAAGTGATCCAAGTATAAGGGGTTTTCTGCCCTTTGGTAAATATGTGTTTGTGAGCTGAGAGCTCAGAAAATGTAAAGTGAAGGCTTGAAGCCCAAGTTCTGTTATACCACCAATCTTGTCGTTCCTTGACTTAAAATTTGTTACTGGTACCTTGTTACTTGTTATTGGTTAAAGTTGGAAATTCTATGTGAAAATTGTTAAGTTTTGCTATTTTGAAAATATAACCTTTAATGAAATTTTAATTAATATCTCGGCTTTGTAGTTAGACCAATTCCAGCCCGCACCTTCTTTCACCTCTGCATTCCACGGGGATCTCCGTAACAGTAATCATCATTACAATTTCTCAATTACTGTAAGCAACATTACACATAAATGTGTTACCGAATCATCATTTCAGATTGACTTCAAATCACAACCTGATTCAATGGGTTCATTGCTTGGGTTTTCACCAAGGGAGCTCCTGCCGAACGTACGTTACGAGTCTGATCCACCTATAACACTCTTCGATGATAATCATGTGAACATTACTTGTAATATTATTACAGACTTGAATAGTAATCAACAAACTTCGCACGTCCTGCACGATATTATTATCACAGAGGAACGTGGATATACTATTCGTGAGAAGCCAGCAGTAGATCTCTATCATCCTGTGTCTGAAAAACACATTAGTAACATCACTCTTAGGCTTGTAACTAAACATAATCAGCTTGTTAATTTAGATCGGCACACGTACGTAGCTTACAAACTTCATCCTAAACCAGTGTGAAAAACATGTATGAAACGCGGTGTACATTCCGAAGACATACTACATGTTTGCGAAGACTCATTGAGTTAATAGATAACCATAAAGAGATACTGCAACATTTAAGTTATACGCTACTACAACAAAATGGAGGATATGCTACACATTATGAATGCAGTAGGAAATCATAAAGATGTAGGACGAAGTGAGCTTCATTCTTATCGACCTTTTACGTTTGGATTAAATAACAATGATGGAATTCGCTTTATTATTAAACAGCAAGATGTATACCCCGTACCACACGAAAGCTACCTCCATTGTTAAGGACGACTCGATAAGTGAGATGGAAATGGACCAAGCACACCACAACTAAACAACCATGCTCTAGCTTTTCACTTTTGTGAAGCGCGATATGAAGTAAATAATATCAAAATAAAGAGAACAAAGAATGTTGGTATTACAAGTGCAATGAAACTCTACCCTTCTTTTCCTGATGAAGAAAGTAATATTTTGTGGATGGCAGGATGGTGTCCGAAAGCTACTAACAACTCGATGATTAATGAGGACGAAACTTTTACAGGTATGTTATCACTGAAACATATGTTTTGGCTTCGCAGAAAACTTAACATGTATTATAATCAACGCAAAACAAGAGCTTATTCTGATCCGTGATTGAAGTGATTACAATTCTCTTAAAGCAACGGAAACACCAGTGGACTCGAAAATTACACTTCATCGTATATTGTGGAGGATTCAACATGTAACATTATCTGATCGTGAAGAACTTCGATTGCTCAAGATTATAGAAACTGCTACACCATTACCTATACGTTTTCGAAATTGGTAGCTGCATGAATATCCTGTGTTACCACCTACAAACAGGCATAGCTGGGCTGTTAAAACGTCACGTTTTACCGAGAAGTCCTTGCATATTACTTTTGGATTTCAAACCAATCGTAAATTCAATCACGAAAAAGATAGCTCACAGTTTGATCACTGTGAATTAAGTAATATTAGACTGTATCTCAAGGGAATTACGTATCCCTACGAAAACATGGACATTAATTTTGAGGAAAATAAATTTGGGATGCTTATGACAAGTTTTGTAAATTCCAATCACCGTATTATCAGAAGGAATATCGTCCGCTATTTTCGCCTCAATAACTTAAAAATAAAGCACCAATTGTAGTTATAGATTGATCTTGTCATGAAGAATCTATAAATGAATCTCCTGTTTATATTCGTTTAGAATTTGAAACATCTGAAAACATTCCTGATAACACAGCAGCCTATTGTCTGATTATTCATATGAGTAATGTTACTTTCCATCCGCTAACGAATATTGTTACCAGACTATGAATAAGCATAGCCCTTTATCATCAACATTAGTGTGTGCTTCGACATCGTACGCTATGGAATAGAAAGAGTGCACGGTTAATAACAAACAAAACTGTCATTGTGCATGATGTTCGCATGCTCATACGTAACACCTTATTTATTTCACACTAGTAATTGAGGCTATTAAGATGTTCTACAACCATAGAAACTTATATGAGATGCCAAAACATCTCACTCAATATTTACCGCTAGTATTTTTATCTACGCACGCTGCCCCTTACGTACATGATTTTTGGGACTTTCTCTACACAGCAAGGTGTCAATCGATGTAGCTTTGTGCAGAACCTGTCAACGTCATTACAGGCATCGAGGTGATAATGGTAATGAGGATTGGGATGGACCAAATCCGAGGATTGAACACTGTACACATTGTATGGATGAACGTTTTCCATTCATTTCAGTACATGATGTCGATGATTCAGAAAAGGAACAAACCACATGAATAACAACAAGGTAAGAACTGCATTATTTTCTTTGTAAAGCATAACATACCTTTTATAATATATTTCATAAACACTAAATGTTTTGTTTAATTTGAATGTTGCAGGGGGCATTACAATTTCGGAAGCATGCTACCTCTTCGCAAAACGCTGTTAACGGGCATAGCAACCTTGTCAGCAGCAAAACGGAATCTGTTGTAGTACATCGTAAATAAATATTTTATTGCATTCAAAATGTTGTACTTATTGCAATCCTTTACCTCTTTACAGCTACTCGTTCTATCTACAAGAACTTGGGTGAGTGACCTTGATAACGAACAAGACCAAACATGCATAACAATGATGACGTCATCGCTGCAGGTTAAAAACCACGTGCTCACTCTAGCCTGAGGCATAAGATCGCGTTGTTATAGTAATGCATATTTAAACGTGTTCGATGGAGATATAACGCTATGCCTTGACAGAGAAATAGGTCATACCAGCCTATGTATAGCCGCCATCTGGTTTAATAGGCCCCACAGCCAGCTTTCTTCATAAGAGCCTGTGTATAGCCGCCAACTTGTGCAGTCGCCCATCGCCGGGAACTTTCACCATAAGAGGCTACGTATAGCCGCCATCTTCCGCAAGCGCCCTTAGGCCGTCTCATAAGCAGCTGTGTATAGCCGCCATCTTGTGCAATTGGTGTCGGGAAGGGCATCTTGCCCTAAACTATGGTCCTGTGTAGTTAGACACCTCCATGTGCTTATGTTAATCCTCATTGCCCTACTACTTAATACAACGTCCGGAGAATCATCCTTCTACTACTCAAGATAGCGTCGGGAAGGGCATAACGCCGTAAAACTACATCCTGTAAGGTTAAGCCCCTCGAATATAACGATTGTCCACGTCGGGAAGGGCAGCTAACCGTAAAACTAAGGTTAGGCCCCTCCATTAGGTTAGGCTCGCTCTCTTATGCAAAAATCCACAAATCGTCATTGTGCACCTACTATACTGGGGGTCAATGACCTTAGTCGGTAATCGGCATTGCTACCTACGAGGTGCTGACAGCTGTCAGAAAGCACGTGGCTTTGTTTACAATTTCAAATTTCCCGTGCTGCTGAGTGAGCAGGCACGTGACCCGCTCCGCGGCCTCTGATTGGAGGGCCGCTGAACTTTCACTGCCCTACTACTAATGATAACGTTGAATACTCCGCCCCAGTTGCTGGGTTACAAAAAAGAGGTGTTTAATACCTGAGCACCTCCTCACAAGTACATAACCACTCGCAGTACTATAAAGTATTCCTTGAATGAACTAATGCTGATACAAAACAGGGCAACAATGAACGTAACGTAAGGCAAAGGAAAAGTTACATCTCACGACAATATAAATAGAAAATGTTGAAAACAACCACCCCCTCTGTCAATCATCCTATGCACCGTTGCTCACTTTTAGAACCAAATATATTAAGTATCTTAGTATAATTAAGGCAAGTATAGAATGGTAAGGGATGATTACATTTATTTTTAGCATTTTCTTTATTGATGTGTCTACCTTTACCGCTTAAATCACCTGATTTGATCATTGTAAGTATCAGAGTTAGGGGCTGCCTGGCCGAGGCGGTAAAAGGCGTACTCGGTTCGCCCGGAAGGATGTAGGTTCGCATCACCGTCAGGAAGTCGTAAAATTTAAGAAATGAGATTTCCACCTCTGGAGGTGCATATGTCCCTGAGGTTCACTCAGTCTACACCAAAAATGAGTACCAGGTTAATTCCTGGGGGCAAAGGCGGCCGGGCGTAGAGCTAACTACTCTACCGAGGTTACGAATAGTGGAAGTCTTTACCTTCCACCACTCCCAGGGCCTTCATGGCCTGTAGATCCACCATTCACTGTACAATTCCTTTGGCTCAACTATTGCAATAAATATCTATATTAATATTTACGAGGTCCGCCTCCGTAGCGAACTATTGGCTGCTGACCTCGGAGGCCCGTGTTCGATTCCCAGTACTGCCAGAAATATAACAATCGCAGGAAGTCTAGTGTGCAGGTCAACACCATTAGTGGTGCACATGAAAAAAGCTACGCTACCACGAGTTTATTTTAATATTTACGAAAGTTATTGATTTTCAAAATACCTAGATAAATGTTTATGTAGTATACTTTGTCGTACGACAGGCTTCAAGTAAAGTATAAATAAATAAATAAATAAATAAATAAATAAATAAATAAATAAATAAATAAATAAATAAATAAATAAATAAATAAATAAATAAATAAATAAATAAATAAATAAATAAATAAATAAATAAATAGATATATACTTATATAAATAAATAAATGAACAAATAAATCTATACATGTACAAATTGATGTATGCGTGTATGTAAATGACATATCTCTTAAACCACTGGAGCAATATCAACCAAACTTGGTACACTTATGACTTACTACTTGGAGACGCGCGGTGTGGGGGTAAGCCACCCGCAACTCCCTTAGGGGTGGGGGTCAGGTGGGGCAATGTATAAAAATAATCGAAACATGTGTCGAATCCACATTTTTCGGATCGCTGAAATGAATAATGACACTCTCGATTTTTAAAAAGTCAAAGTTCACCTCCCTTTTGGGTGGGGGGCGAGGGGGGAAGGATTGATAAAATTAAACGAAAATAGTACCGAATACATAGTTTTCGAAGTCGTCGAGGTGAATTGTACACTCCGGATTTTTAGTATCAGGAGACAAAATATGTGGGGGTAAGACAGCCTAGGAAGATTTGGGGGCGGGGGGCGAGGGTGTGAGATAATAAAATCATCGAAAGTAGTGTCGAATCTATACTTTTCCGGCTCGCTGAAGTGAATAGTGACACTCCGGAATTTTTAATGTCCAACTTCAGCCCCCTTTGGGGTGGAGGTCCATGGGGGAGAAAAATATAAAAATAATAGAAAATAGCGACGAACTCATAGTTTTCGGGGTCGCGGAGATGAATAGTGACACTCCCAATTTTTAGTATCAAGAGACTAACCACGTGGGGTAATAAACTCAGGGAACCCTTAGGGGCAGGTGAGGCGAGGGGACTGATATGTAAAAATCATCGAAAGTAGTGTTGAATCCATACTTTTCGTGGTCGTTGAGATGAATAATGACGCCCCGGAATTTTAACGTCCAAGTTCAGCCCCTACGTGGTGGGGGGCGATGGGAGAGTGATATATAAACATTGAACCGTGAGTTTAATCTCCCCCCGCCTTAACGAACTTGATATATTTGCGGCGCTTCTAGTGAGATCATTGAAAATTACTGTAATTAATTGTGCGTGTTCCTGTCTATCTTGGTCATTGATATGTTGTAATAAATGTGTTCTCTCCCTGTTCCTCACATATGGCTCCATGGGCAAGGAATTCGTTCCGTCCTGGGGCGTCCCTCCCTTCTTGCCTTTCTTTTCATATGTCGATCTTCTGCCATGCCCCCTCGCGTGCGCTTACCAACTCCCGGCTTCTCCGAGAGAGGGGGCGTGCTGACGTTGGTCTTGAGTCCTTCCCCTCCCAGCGAGCCGGTGTGCCTCGCCGGGCGGTGGACACACTCACTCGCCTGCTGCACTTGGAGCAGAGCACTTCTCGTACATTGAACCAAGGACCGTGAGAGGGGCATGGGAGGTAAGATCTTCTGGTTTGCTAAATGTTGGTAGGATGATGGGAGGAACTATGAACTACGATACGGATATGTTAAGCCATGTATCTGGCGACTTTAGGTTGTAAACCGATAAAAGAAGGCTTGGTGCCGAGGAATCATTGAGAAATTAACTTGAAGTGTTATAGCCCTTAAATTCTACGTTTCTTGTATCATAAGCTATTGGTGGCCACTTGAGCCTAAATATCGATGTTTTCAAAGTAGGAGCTAATTAAAGAGCTCACGGAAATGATGTGTAAGGTGCCAGAATGTTCTGGGCGTTTAGTGCGAGAAGCGATGCCTAATGTTTGCAATAGTACCCGAATGGGATGTTCGTTTTGTGTTCACTTTTAGAGGATTTTCCTTAACACGAGGTAGCTGGTGAACTGTATATACATAGCAGTTAATTGGATATGTTCGCAATGTATATGGTGATACCAAGTCGAATAGTTTTTGTTCATATTAGACCTCTTGTAAGAGGAGAGGATTACCTTTCTGTTTTACTCAAGATGAATGATGGAAACGGGTCAAAACCCTCCTTTTAACCATGTTAGTTCCCAAGCGCTTCCGAATATGTTTGTTCTTAATTGTGTGTAGAATAAATGTTCTAGTCAAGCTGTTTGAAACCTTGTCTTGACATGATACATCTAGGTTGGTCCTTACGTTTATTAATCCAGATCCCTGCCCCGCTCCCCTTTGGATCGTCCTGCCGGTAGAGTTACGGCACAGTGCTGGTAGCAGAGCGTGGTTCGATATGGACTTTTCTTCATTTACTTGCAATATTTGAGCCCTGGGAATTCTCTCGTCTCGGTATTTCGTTACTCTGCTTTATGTCTTGTATCATTTACACGATGGCTGCTCGAGACATTGTTTGTCCGGGAACTTTGCGAAAGGAGGAATTGCTGTATGAGCTAGCAATACGTAATTTAGAATCAAAAGGGACAGTTAAAGCCGATTAACTCTTGTTGAGGAAAAATTTACATAGGAATGTTTCAGCGCCTTGTTATACTGAAAGCTAGGTCGTGAGTTCGGTATCCCTTATCGAGGCTAATCTCTCTGATATCGCCTCAGTGATGCATTTACTGGAGAGCGACGTAGCTTTTCCCCATCAACTTAAGAGAGTACAGGGTCGTTTGATGCATTATGTTCATCGTGTGGGAGATCTGCTGTCATTAGAATTAAAGGAGGATGTGTTAAATCAGGTTCGGGATTTAAAGGTTAAATCCTCTACACTTTTAGAGAAAGTTGAGACTTGGCTAGCTGACCCGTCTATCAAAACTAAGCCGGTATTACCTTCCACTGCGAATGTAGTAGGTGAGTTAAATCAACCTACTCCTGACCTTGGGTCTGACGGGCAGCGAACTTCCCTCGAGCCGCGTTTCTCTTCACAACATCAGATTACGAGTCAACAGCCACCCTTGTCTCCGCAAGTTTCACCCCTTTTCGAGTATTCCTCATCCATTGAATAACATGCTAAAAGACAGCCCTCGCTATTCGGTGAATTCGGCGAGTGATGTGATGCATTTCTTCGTTTTCTTGTCGAATTCTTGGATCATGCTCAAGTATTCGGTTTGACGCATGTACAGATTTTACAGGTGGTTTACCCGCATACCGTGTGCGTACGTTCTGATAAGATTGTTAATGCAATAACGGAACAATTATCGTTGCATCAGTTTCATGCACATATACTAACTCACTTTATCCCCGCTAGGGCTCGTAATTCTTTTGTGCAAGAATTCTATTTTAGAGTGCAACGTTGGAATGAGACTTTATCAGAATTTATTTCTGACATTAAATTTTATGCTAGGGTGTTCGCACTTAATTATACGGAGGAACAGGTGGTTTCTACTATTGTGGAAGGGATTGCTCCATCGTATCGTTCTTGCTTGTGTTTTGTGTCTCAGCCTCGTAACTTTGCCGAGTTGGAAGCTATGGTCGTCTCTGCGGAGGGCATTCGTCATGCCGATTCGCTTCGCGTTCCTGATCCTCCTTCTTCTGGCCGGAGTGTTACTGAGCGTGTGGTTACTCGTAAACCCGCCCTGTTAAAAAGATGTTTTGGCTGCGGCGCTTCTGATCATCTTCGTAATAAGTGCCCTTCTCGATCTCTTCAGGCACAAGGGCCTAGCCGTGGTTCGAGTACCGAGGTGCCACCTAGGGTTTCGAATGCTGTATGTTTTAGCTGTGGGACCCCGGGTCATGTGGCGAGGAATTGCACGCAAGGGCCGAAAGGTAACCGACTAGGCCGGGAAAAAGCCAGGGACAGGCTCACTAACTCGCCGTCGCCTAGTCAAAAGCATTGTACGACTCCAGGTGAACGTTTGTCATCCTGTCCTGCCGAGTGTTTGCAGATAACGACCGAGAATAAGGGGATGGCCCCATTTGTCAAGGCCGAGGTTAATAATGAGGCAGTGACGGCACTCTTAAGATACTGGAAGTGTTGCTTCCTTTGTGAGCGAGAGGTGGTTTGTTCTGCATAAATCTGTGTGTAAATTTCCCGTGGTCCACCCGCATTCCTAATTCTTCTAGAGTTGAAATTTTGGGAGTTGTGAAGTGTAAGATTCGTGTTGATAATTTTTCGTGGAAATTCGATTTGTATGTGGCGAAGGATTTAGCGTGTCCTGTAATCCTTGGATCAGATTTTTTGGCTTACTCAGGCTTGGTTTTAGATATTCAAGAAGGGTCCTGCTGGTTCAAATTTTGTCGTGATGTTAGAATTCCTGTATTGCGGTCTAACTCGGTTTCTTCTTTTGCCGTGGTGCCCTCTGAGGACGAACATGGCTCCGATCATAGCCATTTGCCCGAGGATTAGGCCAAGCGCATTAGGGAGTTGTGTGATGCCTTTCCCGAGGTTCTTACGGAGAAATTGGGGATGACTAACTTGTTGGAGTACAAGATAGAGATCTCTGATTCTATTCCTGTTAGGAGTCCGCCGTACCGTCTTTCTCCTCCAAAAATGCGAGTATTGAAGGAGATAATCGATAAGATGTTGCATGAGGGAATAATTCGACCGTCTACGTCAGCTTACTCCTCACCCATATTTCTCGAGCCTAAGCCTCAGGGAGGTTATCGTCCGGTTTTGGATTATAGGGCATTGAATAAGAAGGTGATCTTGCAATCTGTTCCGCTCCAAGACTTGCATTCCCGTTTTTCGTGCTTCAGAAAGGCTAGGTATTTTACCGTCTTGGACTTAAACCAGGCATATTATCAAATCCCTTTGGCAGAGGAGTCCCGTAATTTGACAGCCTTCGCAACTGACTGGAACACCTACGAATTTTGTCGTCTGCCTTTTGGATTTTCCAGCGGCGCTGCTGTGCTTAATAGGCTTCTAGATCAATAGTTTTCGGATATTAAATTCAGTTATCTTTATCATTATCTTGACGACGTCGTGATTTATTCGGAAACTTTTGAGGAGCACCTTGACCACCTACGCGACGTGTTGTCTAGACTGCGTAACGCTGGGCTGACGGTTAAATTGTCCAAGGTGTCCTTTGCAAAGCCGCATATGTCCTTTTTAGGACATAGAGTGTCATCTAATGGAGTTTCAGTCGACCAGTCTCGCACCCGAGCCATTGATGAATTCACACCCCCGCATGACGTTAAAGGCGTCGCCCGCTTCATCGGGATCGTAAACTCTTCCGTAAGTTTATTCCTAACTTTGCTAAGCGTACTGGGCCTCTTAACGCCCTCCGGCGTAAAGGGTTTAAGTTTGAATGGGGTACTTCACAACAAGCGGCCTTAGAGGATCTGAAGTTGTCTATAGCTAATGATCCGATACTTGCGATGCCCGATTTCTCAAAAACCTTCATTTTTCAGACCGATGCTTCAGCCTCGGCGGTTGCAGCTGTATTATTGCAGGAATCCGACCGGGGCAGACGACCTGTTGCTTGCGCTTCCAGGACCTTGACTCCTCTTCAAAGTAAATACTCTGTCTATGAGTTAGAGGGTTTGGCTGTGTTGTTTGCCTTAGAGAGGTTTCGAATGTATTTTGAACATGTAAAATTCGAGCTTGAAACCGATAACCAAGCGTTGAGCTGGGTTCTGGGCAAGCCTAGGAAAACGGGCAGTCTAGCTCGGTGGGCAATAAGAATCTCGGCGTCTCAGTTCGATGTACGGCACATTCGAGGCTCAGACAATGTTGTGGCCGATTCTCTTTGCCGCATGTTCACTGGTCAGCCTATTCAGGATGATGACTCTTCTGACCCTGAGTTCCTAACTTCATTACCTCTTGCTGGAGCGATATTGACTGATGCCCCGTTGTTATACCATGATCTTGCTAAATTCCAAGTGGAAGATCCTATCTTAGGGCCTATTCTTCAGCAGTTGAAAGAAGGCAAGATTGTTAACCCATATTTGTTAAGGAACGGTGTCCTTTGCTGTCCCTCCCGCTCTAATCACAAAATGAAAGTAGTTGTTCCGTCGGTATTAGTACCTATGATATTTAAATATTTCCATGAAACTCCTTTGGTTGGTCATCTGGGAGTGTTTAAGACCAGGGAGAAAATTCGAGAAAATTTTATTTGGAAGGGGCTTGATGCTGAAGTCCGTGAATTGGTCAAAGTGTGTAAGATTTGTAGGGTAAGCAAGCCTTCCTTAAATACTCGGGTCGGCCTGTTGTCTTCTACCGAGGCTACGCGACCCATGGAACGTCTTTTTATAGATTATGTAGGACCCCTCCCCAAGTCAAGGACGGACAGCAATAGATTTATACTTGTTTGTGTCGACGGATTCACTCGTTTTTCTTGTTTTTTCCGACGAGGTTATCCACGGCAGAATCCACCATAAGGTGTTTAAAAATCATATTTTCATCTTTTGGTCCGAGCCAGTACTTGGTGTCCGATAATGCGAGGGCGTTCACGTTGAATTTATTCAGGAAGTTTTGCTTTAGTCTGTCCATTACCCATGTGGAAACGTCTCCGTATTACCACCAACCCTCTTATGCGGAGAGAGTCAACCGTAATTTGCGATCCGCTCTCATCGCCTTCCATCATAACTATGATTTGAGATGGGACACTTCGTTGCCATGGCTCGCCTTCGCATTTAATTCTGCTGTACATGAAGCGCATCATTTTTCTCCTGCGTCTCTTATGTTTTCTTTCGTTCCCAACTCTCCACTCAGTAATCTTTGGAACATTGATGAGCTGTTACCAGAAAGGATTGACCCCCTTAACATCAGGGCAATTTGGAAAAAGGCTAAGAAAAACCTTAAGGTGTCCTATGAGAAGAAGAGAGAACGTCACAATGAGGGGCGCCGACCGAGCGATCTCGCTGTAAGAGATAATGTTTTTGTTAAGAATTTCGTGCCTTCCGGGAAGCTCGCTCCTCGATTCCGAGGACCGTATGAAATTATTGATTTCTTAACGCCGGTCACCTTGTTGGTAAAGGATCGGGAGACGGAGAGAGCCTTCCGAGTTCATCTTTCGCAGGTGAAGCCTGCTTAACGTTTTTCTTCGGTACTGCTGCGTAGCAGTTGTCTCGGCTACGGGTACCTTGGTTTCATGTGGTATGAAGCTTTAACCTGGTTATCTGGGGAGTTTCGACTCAATTTCATTCTGGTCGGAGATATGCTCTCCCCTTAGTTAACTTAAGATTTTTCCTTTTTAAAAACTGGATGTATTATTTAATGTGAGTCCTATCGTACCCGTACTGCTCCCATGCCCCCCCCCGGTCCGGTTACCTACACTGCCTTGACACCCTATACCCTGTACCGGTGGATGGACATCTTTCGACACCTTTGCTGGCCTTCTGCTTTATTTTACAGTGGACTGGAGAATTCACCTACGCCCTCTGCTCCATGAGAAGGGCCCCTTGTGTCTGCGATTCTTGGCGATCATCGACTCCAGCCGCCATGTCTTACGGCTACCTAGTTCAGAAGGATTGTGTTTCCCAGCGTCTGAATTGCCTAAGGAGGCTCCGAGACGGTTTGCTACTGTGGCCGTTGTCCTGAGGCTGAGTTCCATGCATGCCGCTCAATGTTTGGTTGGGTTGTATCCCAGCTATGTGTGTTGCCGGCCCTGGTGGCCCACCTTTACCCTGGCGATAGCTGGGGACATATTCATTGAACTTAATCTACGTGATTTTCTTGCCATATCCTGGGATAATCTTGGCAAAGACTCGCTTCTTCATTTTTATGTGCAGCGAGAATGTTAATTTCATATATAATCTTGGCAAAGACTCGCTTCTTCATTTTTATGTGCAGCAAGATGTTATTTCATATATAAATATTTATTGTAAAGAAAGAATACTATTTTATATCCAGCAAGTATCCAAGATAATGAACTTTACGAGGCTGGATTTTTTGTGGCAAAACCGTTTTCCAACCGTGGGTTGGTGTTTTCGGGGGGAGGTCTGAACCGTGAGTTTAATCTCCCCCGCCTTAACGAACTTGATATATGTGCGGCGCTCCTAGTGAGATCATTGAAAATTACTGTAATTAATTGTGCGTGTTCCTGTCTATCTTGGTCATTGATATGTTGTAATAAATGTGTTCTCTCCCTGTTCCTCACTTATGGCTCCATGGGCAAGGAATTCGTTCCGTCCTGGGGCGTCCCTCCCTTCTTGCCTTTCTTTTCATATGTCGATCTTTTGCCATGCCCCTTCGCGTGCGCTTACCCCCTCCCGGCTTCTCCGAGAGAGGGGGCGTGCTGACGTTGGTCTTGAGTCCTTCCCCTCCCAGCGAGCCGGTGTGCCTCTCCGGGCGGTGGACACACTCACTCGCCTGCTGCACTTGGAGCAGAGCACTTCTCTTACATTGAAACAAGGACCGTGAGGGGGGCATGGGAGGTAAGATCTTCTGATTTGCTAAATGTTGGTAGGATGATGGGAGGAACTATGAACTACGATACGGATATGTTAAGCCATGTATCTGGCGACTTTAGGTTGTAAACCGATAAAAGAAGGCTTGGTGCCGAGGAATCATTGAGAAATTAACTTGAAGTGTTATAGCCCTTAAATTCCACGTTTCTTGTATCATAAGCTATTGGTGGCCACTTGAGCCTAAATATCGATGTTTTCAAAGTAGGAGCTAATTAAAGAGCTCACGGAAATGATGTGTAAGGTGCCAGAATGTTCTGGGCGTTTAGTGCGAGAAGCGATGCCTAATGTTTGCAATAGTACCCGAATGGGATGTTCGTTTTGTGTTCACTTTTAGAGGATTTTCCTTAACACGAGGTAGCTGGTGAACTGTAAGTAGAGTATCTAGAAGAAAGCTGGACCAGCTTTTCGAGAGAAGAATTCTGGACCAGCGGCAGCCACTGCGCATGCCCCGTGCGCTTCACTCCCTGAAGGGGCCTCTCACTTGGCAAGGCACGTGCGGGGGGCGCCTCTCGCTGTCAAGGCTACACACAAGTGTGGAATGTCGCTCCTTGCGGTGGCTTACTACTGCTATGCTTAGGGTGGGTGGGTGTGATAGGTGACATCACTTGTTTTGGTGCGTAAATGAGTATCTTTTTACTGAAAGGTATTGTAAGAGCAAAACAAGTTCACTATTAACCTCACTCTTCTAGTAGAGATTTAAAAAAAAGATCCTCTATTGAGTGTAATAAAACTGCTTAGCTCAATTATCAAAAAAAAAAATATTCTACCCTACTTGCCTATGTGATTACCTCTTGAATTGTTTATGTTGGTGACAGGAAAGACATTTTGAGATATGGTACTAAATTTATATATTTTTTTTTTGCAGAGTTCTTTTTACTTGTTAGGGTGCATGTAGGAAATGTTAACTACACTTACCCAGAGGTCTTTATGTAAGAGGTAAATATTTCTTGAAAGGCAAGGTTCTGTGAGTAGATTTGCTTCTAAAAGTTATTTGCTGGAGTTCCTCTCACTGCTCAAGGTGAGACAGCTACATGTTAAATAATTGCAGCAACTGGATTTGCTTGACAAGGTTACTTGCTGCCCAAAAGGTGAACAGGATATGAGATTTTTTTTTGTAAAAAGGAATCGCTCCTCTCCTCCAGCTTTGGTCTGTTGAAGGTTAGCGAGTAACAACTCTAGCCAACTGGTTGGTGATGAGTGAAGGACAACACAAAAGTGCTTAGTTTAATTAAATAATAAAAATATTTTTCATGACTACTTACCTTTAATTATTTTTTCAACAGGATGCACATCTAGCTGTAATTCTTGACGATAGATACACGCATTGTTTACTAACCTTACATCAATAAATGTCATCTATGAAATATCATTGTACTAGGTAAAAAACAAATTAAAAAAACTCGGATAAAGTCTGAAATCAGAGGTTGATTAAGACATTCCGTTGTTACGAACGCGATAGTATGAATTTTTACATACGGAATAAAACAAAAACATCTCACCATTTTTGTTGGATACGTCGGCAACTGTGTATACTCATCGAGGTCAAACAGCTCATACATGAGAGTGTCATGTCTGTGATTTCTTATTATCTTTGTCCAAGATGGCTAACACAAAAAAAATGCATTATGATCTCTGAACTAATAAATTAGTTAGGCAAACACATGATGTGCTATCTCGTCAAAAATTATATCGAATATATATGTTTAGCACGGAAGATGAAATAATAAATCGTCTAATGAATCAATTAGGGGCGCGTGAATTCACCGCAAAGAACAACAGCAAAGAACTTCAGTGAACAAAGACATCAAACACGACAGTGTTTTAACAAAACAAAAGAACGTGCTGCCACGTAGCTGAAATATTGGTTGAAAAACTGTAAAGCATGGTTTCTTTTTAAATAAAATATTACGAATTATTTCTTAATCAACCTCTGAATTGAGACAGTGTGTGAGTGAAAGCTATAATTTGTCACACCTACACAGGTTGGTGATTTGAGGATAGAAAAAATAAAATCTGGTAAAGGATTCAAGGTTATAGCATTTGGATGGTGTAAAAACAAAAAAAAAATATGTGTATGCATATATAGGTTAGGATGAATTATTCAAGCAACTCGAATAATAAGTGGAACATCACACTGTTTTATTTACCTGTTAGTTCAAAATACATGATTAAATTCTTTCTTACATGCTTCACAGTCTTTAATCATTGGATTCGCTCCGTCAAAACCATCAACTTCATCCTGTCCTCTGTAGCAATAATGTCTGACACATGGGCTGCAGACTGCTATTTCCAGTTTTGCTTTTACATAGTAGGGTAGTTTCTCCCATGCTTCATCTAAATCTTTAGCGGCATATGTTGAGAGAAACCCAGATGGTAAATAGCGAATTAGATGTTGTGGCATTCGAAGTAAACTGCCATGTGTATAGTATGATGTAATAGCCTCACTTACTAATGAGAAATATATTGTACGTAAAGGATCAGGTTTAATACTTGGTGTACAAAGTTCACATTTACACTGGATGTTACGGTTTCTCTTCTCACCAAACTCATTCTTTACTTGTCGCTCCATGACTGATGACACGCACACACTGTTGCCAACAAAGACAATACCTTAATATTTATTCACACACTTTTTTAAATAGTGTGCTACAGTTTACGTTACGTCACACTGACATGGTGTATACTCCAGTTAGCTTTAAAGTACGCTTCTCTTAGCAGTTACCTAGTGTTAAAATAGCGAACTAGAGAGAATAATTTTATGATTGCCAACGAGGAGGATCGAACTTGTACTCATCTAGATGTGAGCGAATTCACTTGCTTTATATAAAAATTTTAATGCTAGGTGTAAGATAATCTCACATTATATTACCAGACGCAACTTTATTGTGTGTAAAATTATTATTTTGTAGACATACCGTATGTTTGAAGCAGAACATTCCTTTGTAGTGTATATCTATCCCGGATGTTTTCTGCAAGCAGCTTTCGCATAAACCGGTTAACGCCTTACTTCTTTCGCGGTCATTGCTGGTCATGGTCGTGCTTTGACCACGGTTTCATCAAGGCTACAAAAAAAGAGGATGCGTGAACTCAAGTCCGGATCGCTACGCAGCTTACTAGCAGATGTTGTATCCAGGCAGGTTTTTTGAAACTAGTTTTTTTTTTTTCAAATTACATATCACCGTTAGAACAGGTATATATACTGCGATCGCTTGCTGTAGGTACGTTACAGTTTCAAACTGCCTTCGAAATGCCGTCCGTCCAAGAAACTCTCTTTGAAAAGCTTCTAGCGCTGCGGGAAATAGTTAGATTAATGGAAATGTGTGAGATAAATAATATAGTGGAAGTACAGGGCTCATTTGAAAGAGCGATTGTAAACAGAATCCGACATATGACTAACGAAGAGTTTCGGCTTCTCGTTAGGCTGCATACACGTATTTTGTTACGGCGCGAAAGCCCGAACTTCAATATATTATTTATCCACAAATTTAGTTTCTTTTCCTGCAACGCGATGTTAGCAGAACTAAGAGAGCTAATGGACGATCACGGAAGTGATGGCGATATTTTTGGTGAGTTTTAACTTTTTTCTAAATTTCAAGACTTCGTCTATTGTCGGATTGCGAAAGATTTTAATCTTACATTAACTTTTTCTTTCTATATAGGAGAAGATTAAGAAGTGAGCCTGGAGGAGGAGGAGAATTTAATTTATTTGAACTGTTATAGGTGAGTGCAAAAATATATTTTATTTATCTTGCTTTCTTTTCTGCTCTTAGGAAGATAAACTAATTAAATATAATTTTTTTTACGTCGCACTAACACAGATACGTAAAGGAGTAGGAAAAAGGATGGAATTTAATATTAAAAAATTACAAGAGGTTATCTTTAGTTAAATTTTGTTTATTATAATTTATTAAGATACATGTTACACAAATGTTTCGAATTAATTATGCAGAGTTGAGGTGGAAATATCTTCTTGCTTGAGGTAATGTCCAACGTTGTCATCAACAAAACAAACAGCACAGTTTCTTGAGCAAGGGAAGTCTGCAACAATAGAGAGAGGACACTATAAGATGGTAAATCTATCAGACATTAGAGTAAAAAATTAAAAATATATTATACTAGCGTACTTAATATTTGATTTTTTTTTAGAATACATATTCCTTCGGAATCCATGAATTATGCGTGGCGTCGAATCCTAGCCACGATACGAAAACTTTGTCGTTCTTTCTTTTTAAAATTTTATCAATGAGGTATATTTTAGGATGTTTTGTCTTCTGCAGTTCTTGTTCATAGAACGCACCAAATATTGGTTTATTTTGATAGTCGTGAAGCAAGTAAGTTCTCGGTGATGTTTCTTTTACTTTTCTTACAGTAAATAATTCATTACTCCAATTAGGAGTATAGCCCTTTGTAAAATATCGCTTAATTTTACTTACTCGTACTGTGTCACCTACTTTAAATTTTGGTGGATAAGGTGACTTCTTTTTCTTCATTTCCCGTAATTTGTACACAGTAGCAAGTTGTTGTAGATTGTTTGTGACGTCTATAGGTTTCATACCAATCGTACGATGTTTTCGATTATTATATTCATCTAATAGTTTTGGTAGCATGCGAGGCCAGTGGTATGATCCGCACGCCGAGAATTTCCTCCACATCCACTGCTTCAGTGTTCGATTGAAGCGTTCAACTACGCTTGCCTTCAAGCTGCTCCCTGTCGAATAGTGCTTAATTTTTCTTATTGTAATCCACTGTTGAAAAATCTTATTATAAAATTCTTTTCCCCTGTCAGTTTGCAGATGTTTTGGATAGCGTTTACATTTTGAATAGATGCGTTCCATATTCTCCACTACTTCGTTTCCTGTTTTTGTTTTAAGTGGAACTGCCCAGGCATACTTTGAATAAACATCAATAACAGTTAACATGTATTTATATCCACTATTAACTTTCGAAAACAGAGACATATCAACAAGATCCGCTTGATGTAAATCATCTCTCCCCTGGCTAATAACGCTCCGTCTTTCAAAATTCTTTCGCACTGGAGCGTGGAGTTCTTTCGCTATTTCTTCTCTGATATTGTTCATAAAGTATAGGTAAAAGAATTCGTTCTGTGTCGTCTATTCGTTTCTTGAATCGCAGTCGATCTATAGCCAGTTGTTGCCAGTTGCTTCTTCTGTCTTCACATCCAATTTCATAGATTACTGAAATATCCTTTGAGAATCTAACCGCTTTAAATATATTTGCGAACGGAAGTTCGTCCCACCGCGCAGTGTTCATTCATTCGATGTACCTCGACTTTCGAAGTTCTTCTTCGATTGACAAGATTTCGTTTTCGTGTGACGAATGACCAGCACTTCTAGATGCTATTAACTTTTTCAATCTCTCCACTAGACTGTTTGGATCATTCCAGTGAACTAATTCGATCTTCTTTCTTTGTTCATTTTTCCACTTGGCTACTTTTGATCCTCTTCCTGTACGTTTGTATTTGTGTACACTTACAAATTTTGGTGTGCTCCTTCCTTTTTTCACTTTTGCATCTTCTACTAATGGCTTGATAATTTTTTGAAATTTGAGCGATTTCGTGCCTCTCATTGGCTTGCCTGCGTCATACTGTTTCCTGTGCACGTTAGTGTAATTTAATATATGACTGTAAGCTGACAGATCCTTATCATCATACAACTGTGCGTCCGGATCTTTCTGAAATATTAATTCAAGGAGACCTTCAGTTAAAGGATAGTTAAAATTGTCAATTATAAGATTGTTATCGCGAAACAGTACTTTTTTTCTCCCTAAATAGTGTTCTCCATGAACTACTCGAACCCCGAATATTCTATCAACTTTGTGTCTCAATTGTGGGTTAAGATAATTTTGCAGGAGAGTTGTAACCTTTCTGTCCAGAGTTTCTTCTTCTTCTTCTTCCGATTCTTCTTCTGCCTCATCACTTATATAACTATTTAATTTTCGATTTTTCTTTGCAATTAATCCATTCGAGTTAACTGTAAGCTGCTGTAGTTTATTTAATGGTGCAGTTATTGGTTTAAATGTTTCTTCTAACTTTAGTTGGTTTAAAGCCATATTTGCTTTAAGAGAGTTATATTTTTTTACATCTTTTCTTAATTTTGCTAGTCTATCCTTTACACGACTTTTTTCCACTATGTTCGCCTGCATTTTTTAAACTGAAGCGTAACGTCTATTGTTTTACTCATATATAGTATATTCAAAGAGTATATGGAGCGGAAGATCGTTAGTATTCCATTGTTCTGGGTCTTTTAGGCTGAATTGAATTTCATCACCTTCCTTTACAGCAATTGGTGTACCTACTTCTAATTCGATTGGATTGTTCACGTGATTAATCATCGCATATACCAGAGAACCACGTGTACTTGTTAACGGTGTAAGTGTACCCGTGTAGGGAAGCTTATACATAAGACGACAGTTTTGTAGCATATATATTGGTGACTGATTTGACGGTAGACTGTTAATTTGAAAAAGAGCTTTTCTTGGTTTATTGTGCAGTTCCTTTTTCATCACTTCAAACTCTTCTTTTGCAGTAGCAAACGTTTCTAAATACTGTTTGTTAACAGCATCTTGCTCGTGGATAGGTGAATCAATATTTCTAATTCGTTTGTTCTTCATATTTAATTCTCCGTTAGATTCTACTGGTAGAGAATTTTTCTGAAGTTTAGATATGACAAGTTTTAACTCGTCAACTTCTCTCCGCGCAGCTGCATACTGTTCTACAAAGACTTTATTTGCAACATCTTTCTCATTTAACGGATTATGTACGTTAGTAATTCGCTTATTTTCCATACTCAACGTACCACCCATATCAACGTTTAGTTTCTGTTGATTGCTTATTTCATTCTTCAGTTTTTCGAGTTCTTCACGCGCTGCTGAATGTTTTTCTAGGTATGCTTTATTAATCGCATCCGTCGAATGAATAGGTTTACCGATGTTTGTTACTCGTTTATTTTGCATATCTATCGATCCATCGTCATTCACTTGTAGTAGTCTACCTTTTGTATGCTTTTCTAAAAATAAAAGCGAAATTGCATCTTGTTCCTCTTCAGGATCTGCCACACCCGATATTCTCTTGTTGTTCATGTTGAGGTTATTGTCAGTTACAGGAAGGTGATCATCCACAATATCACGTAAAAGAGAATCAACATATTCTATGCGTGCAGAAACGTCGTTAACTCGTTTCTCTAAATTTCTCTGCACATGGTTAGTGTGCGTACGCATTGTGTCAAGCGAAACTGCTTCGTTTTCATTCATCGCTGGAGCTATTCCTTTCAGCCTTTTGTTCTTAAAATCAACTGCATCCTCTTCTAGTTCACATATGTCATGTATTTCATTTTTAAGATCTAAAATGTCACGTTGTATTTCTTCTTTATTAATACTGTCCTTAACGGTTTTTAACACATAATTTTTATTACAAGCATCCTCCATGTTTATAGGATTGCCAACGTTCTTTAAACGTTTACCATGAATACTTAAGTTTCCGTCAGATGTTGATGTTACGTAATTTGTATTAACCATCATTTTTTCATCTACATATGATTTAGTAGCAATATCATGACGTGATGATGGTCGCGTTACATACACGTTACTGGTTCTGTTGTTTGATGCCATCGTGATGTTCTTTCTCTACTCAACAATTCGAAAATGAGTTCGTTAATGTATACACTCTCGTATTTATATCACATAAAATATATCGAATCCATTTCGATATCGACCTTTGCTTATTTCGCTATCCTTATCGATAACGAGAAAGCTGAATTTCGACTGTGACCAACAACGATAACATAAATCAGTGAACTGGTTTTAACTCATATCGGTGTTCACGTGATCGTCGTAGACATGGCGAAGATTTCTTGCATCTTGTTTAAACAGAATAATGAAATTAGCGTTGTCTCTAATAAGTTGTTTAGGAATGCAGGAATAGGTCTGACATAAGTAAAAAACATCCACGATATGGTGTCGACCTCTACTAAAGTAGTCTTTCATGTGCTGCTGTTTGTCGCTTGCTACATCGTCAAAAATAAACACGGAATTTCTTTGAGCTTTTTCTGGCGGTATTACTTGCTCACGATCAGAGTAAAACTCGCATTTTATTTCTTTAATAGATTTTAAAAGCTTCTCTAGCTCAATATATTTCTTCTGCGACAATGATTTTGAGTAAACATACACATTCTCAAAACGTAACCCGTTCGGTTGCAATAACAAATTAATCATTACATTAGTCTTCCCTGCATTCGATGGTCCGCATATGAGACAGCGTATTGTGTCCGGCAACAGTTTACTATGTTTATTTTTCTTTCCTACTGAACGTTTTGTGTCGTTCAGATTTGCAACAGGTAAAGATATCGATTGTTTTATTGTCTTCACCATCACTTTCTTTTGATGATGATAATTTTCAACGATCGAGTGCACAGTGGATTTCTTTTTTCTCAAAGTTATTGTTGATTACTAAATAAACACGAACTTTTTTTACCTTCTGTTTTACTTATCTAGTTCCAAAATGGTTCGTGCATCACACTACACGTAGTATTAAGAAGTGCTGGAAGAGCTGTCCTGTTATAGTGATCTAATACTATGTTGCCAACTTCACAACCTCTCATGTACCGACAAGAAGGCGACCATTTTCTATGTTCTGTTAACGGATCATCATCTTTATCCCACGAAAATAATTCGATTCCGCAAAAAATACATTTAACTGCATCTAGGTATCCCGTGAAGTAAAATCCAGCTTTAGCTCAACTTAAGGGGTCTATCCACGGTACACGCCATCTAGCGAAAGTCCTTATCCGATCTACCTCAGATTTTAAATTTAACGGACGAGGAATGTACGCCATGTCGCTGTAAAATGAGGAGAGCAGAAAAATATCTCTCTTATATATATCTTTCTACCTTTCAGAAAAAAAAAGAAAAAAAATAAACTTACATACATTTTTAGTACTCAACAGTTGCACATCGTGTAAAAATGTAATTCGTATATAACAACACACTTGATAGCAGGAGCCCTTATTTGAGTATGCTGCGTCGAAGACGCAACGTTGTAGCAGCTCCATGTAAACGAGTAGGGAAAGGAGGAATAATAGGCAAAGTTCTTAATAAAGCTATAGATAATTTACCAGTAGAATTGCACATACCAGGTTATGAATTCTGTGGACCTGGGACAAAGTTAGAAAAACGACTTAAGCGTGGTGATCAAGGAATAAATCCATTAGATAAGGCATGTAAAGAACACGATATCGCTTACGCTACATACAAAGACCAGAACAGAAGGAAAGAAGCAGATGAAATCTTAGCCTCTAAGGCTTGGTCTCGTGTAAACTCTCAGGACGCATCATTAGGAGAAAGAGCAGCTGCACTAGCAGTTACGGGTATTATGAAAGCGAAAACTAAAGTAGGTGGTGGTAGACGAAGAAGAAAATCAAAACATCGAAGAGAACGAGTAAAACCAAAAAAAAGACAACATGCTGTAAAAAAAGGTGGTTTTCTTCCACTCCTTCCGATATTTGCAGCCTTGTCGGGTTTGGGCGGTCTAGCAAGTGGAGCTGCGGGCATAGCATCGGCTGTAAACAAGGCGAAAGCCGCACAGGAAGAATTAAAAGAAATGAAGCGCCACAATCGAATGCTAGAAGCGATGCGTGGGAAAGGGCTTTCTACTCGAAACAAAGGAAAGGGCATTTACTTAAATCCTCCAGCATACAAAAGATAATGGAAGGTCTGCCGAATAGAGCATTAACTAACATAGATCTGTATCGTTATGCATATCGTTTAAAAATTCCCTACTTCAGAGGTGTGTTTATGCGAGATACGTTACCGAAAATTTCTCGTAAAAATGAGAGTTGTATTTTGAATTTAGATCCGATAAGTAAATCTGGTTCGCACTGGGTTGCGTTCAGTAAACGAGGTGCGTATGTCTACTACTTCGATAGTTTTGGTAATTTACGTCCCCCTAAAGAGGTATTAGAATATTTAAGAAACTGTTACATTCGATATAATTTTCATTCTTATCAAACTTTTAATTCATCAATTTGTGGTCATCTGTGTTTACTATTTTTATACTGTATAAATAAAGCAAGACCTTAGTATTTGTGTTCAGTGTGCACGATGCCGTATGAAAGACGGATTACACTCGAGGGTAGAGGCTCGAAGATTGATGTAGTATTAGAAACTCCGGTTTATTTGAATAGAGCTTCTTTCTATGAAATAGGTCTTGCCGCACTATTTACATCTAATAGTATTCGAAATGTCACTAGTAAAAATAATAAGTTTGCTATATATTTGAATGGTAAAAAAATTCTTTTGAGTGTAACAGAAGGCATTTATGAATTCGAAGATCTTGTTGCAAAAATAGAAAGTTTGCTAACTATTAAAAATGTGAAACTATTTCTGCGGGAGTACACTCCAAAACTTAGTTTTTTATCTCGACTATTAACAACAAACCTACTATGCATTCTCCGTTTGACATTGATTTCAATGTACCGAACAGTGTTGGCACTAGCTTAGGTTATCTGTTAAATGTATATGAGAAATATGCTAACCATGAATCACAGCTGAATGAAATAGGTAACGTAATCGTTAATAGCACAAATAACCAGATTGGTATTAAAATGAAGGGAGACAAAACAACTGTACTCACATTACCGGAAGGTAGTTACACTTTTTCGGAAATAGGAGCTCTAGTTCAAGAAGCAATAATTAACAACTTTCCTATTCTCGAAGAGGAGAATGACCCTCTAGATGGAGATAGTAAACTTATTACTATTACTTACGAAAAGACCTATCTTCGCTGTAAAATGTCCTCCAACCTAGACGTAGACTTTGATGTTTCCGATTCAATTGCTGATTTGTTAGGATTTTCACGCCGAAAATATGATGCTAATAAATTACATATTTCAGGAGAGATTATTAAAATTAATAACGTGAACTCGATTCGTGTATGTTGTAATCTCGTGTTAGGTTCCGGTTCCTACCTCAACGGTAAACAAACACATTCGTTATACAATTTTAAACCGCTTGTTCCAGCAGGCTATCCTATCGTAGTTCAACCGTCAACTATAAGCTTCTTACCGGTAAACACTAGTGTTATTCAACATATATCCGTTGTACTCGAAGATCAGTTCGAAAACCCAATCGACTTACAAAATGAGGATGTAACAGTAGAGTTAATTATTCGTCCAGTAAAAATACAGTAATCATATATAACATAAAGCGTACACTTATGTACTATCATTCGAGTAAGGAACAGTTGAACAACAACATCATGGTAGTAATTTACAACAACCAGTCAAAAAACCGAGGATTAAAAGAGGAAGCAGCTAGAGTAGTAAAATATAGAGTAAAGCTAAAAAAACAATCTAATCGTGTACGCGACAAGAAAAAATTAACCACAAACAATAAAGACTTTTTACAATCGCTAGGCTACCGACTACTATAAGTTCTATTTCTCCTACAGAAACTACTTTACTCTCTTTTCGTGTGCGTAATCAAGGTAATATCACTCTCTTTTTGTGTGAAATCACTTTACAATGCTACTGACTACCCCCTAGGATAAAGGATATAAATTCTAATTCTCTACCAAAAACTACTTTAGTCTCTTTTTGTGTACAATCACGCTAACATCAAGGAGAAATATGTTCAACGTAACGGACAAAGTTATATTTGACAACAGAGTTGCTAGGCGGGAAGTAAGGAGCTATCATCCATATGCTGGCACGAAATATGAAAACAACGATGAAATTCGAGTTCCTGTACACAACCAAGAACATATATTTTTACCCTCTGAAGCTGATGTTCACATCGAAGGTGAAATAGTTAGATCAAGCGCAGATAATACACCATCAGCTACAGCCGTTCCCGATCAAAACTTTGCAGCAAATCTCTTCGATGAAATGCGTATTGAATTGAATGGGAAAGAGATTGAAAGAACACGACGTGTAGGCACAACTAGTGCTATAAAAACTTTCGCCTCTTATTCTAAAAATGAAATGTTAGCGCTGCAAAATGCTGGCTATTTTCTATCAATTTCTACACCACCAAACGTAGCTAATATTGCCCACGCAACTACAAAGCTGTTCCATGCAATTATCCCACTGAGTCTTCTTTGTGGATTATTAGAAGACTACAGGAAACCATTCATAAATTGTAAACTTGAATTTATCTTTATTCGTTCTAGAGATGACAAATGTGCACTGTTTTCAGCCAACGCGGAAGATACAGCTAAGGTCAAAGTACGAAAATTGTATATAAAGCTACCAACTCTAATACTGTCCGACGAGGAAGAAGTTAAACGCATAAAGTTAATCCAAAAAAAATCCTTCTATTCCTGTAGCATTTCGATCGTGGAGTTATCACGAGTTACCTACTATTCCAAATTCAACGAAAATTAATTGGACTGTTATGACTACGTCACAAATAGAAAAACCGAGAGTTTTTATGCTTGCTTTCCAAACCGATCGTAAGAAAATTAATGTTTCTTCTTCTCTGTTCGATCACTGTAATATTCGATCCGTTGGCGTATTCTTAAATTCAAACTTTTATCCCTATGAAAAGGCTGTAGCTAATTTTAACAATGGTGACTACAGTGAATTGTATGATATGTTCATCAAGTTTCGTAATGCGTACTATCAGCTTGATGATAATCGTTCCGAACCGAACATATCACGAAGTGAATTTCACTCGCATTGTCCTATTGTTGTTGTTAATTGCATGGAACAGGTTGAATCGATAAAATCTTCTTCTGTAGATGTTCGCGTTGAAATTGAAACGAACGAACCTATTCCAGCCAACACTACTCTGCATTGCATTATTATTCATGATCGCATAATAAATTATAAACCACTAACGAATGAAGTATTTTTCTTCCAATAATCTTGCGCGAGTTTTTCTTCCTTTTTCTTCCTTGCTAATAGTGTATATAAACGAGAGAGTGAAGATTCTCTGCTTCAGTTCTTCGATATCAAGCACACCATGAGTGCAAAACCCAGAGGAGTGATAGTTGACATTCAGAGGTTACCTACTGGAGGTTACGAGATAGCCTGTTGTAATATAGATTCGTCTACAAATGTGTTATCTACTGCTCTATTAGGTATGAGTGTACCTAATTTAGATTTCACGCTTACGTCGTTTTTCAATCTTCTCAGTGAACAACAATACCAATATCTGGTTGTGTGCAACTGTGTTAATGAGTTACGTCTATTAGCACTGCAAGAGTATCCTCGTACATGCATAATTGACTTGAACACTATAGAAGGTGTACCTGATTTAAGAACAATGCGTAACGAGTGTTTCCCTGTTGACTGTCCGCGCCATTTACCACATGTTGCAAGACATTCAGGCAGCTGTGCTATGTTCAACGTACACGCAGTTCATAGTTGGCTAAAATCGACAGATGGTGTGATGAGAATAGTGTGCTCAGTGATAAACAAATTTAAGAAAGAAGGTGTGAGCAGATTCAATAAATTTGAGTGGGCTTTCTTCCCTGAAAACATATTATCTATTTACGAACAACATCAGTTAAGTGCGCTCTGGCAGTATCTACCAGATCATCTGAAGGCGAACTTACACCAGGCTTGTCAGGATTCAGGAGCTAACAACAACGACATCGTCCGAGCTTGATATCAGCTACTAATACATCAATTATTAAGGTGAAAAAAATATAGATATAATACCATCCTTTTTTCCTTGGTTGTTTTTTCGGTTTTATTCTGCTTCTAACTAATTTATTTATTTTTTCTCCTCTGCAGGTGTCTCCTCATAGTGGGATCAACAACAACAACAACAACAACAACAACAACAACAACGACGACGTCTGAGCTTGATATTAGTTACTATTTCATCAATTATTAAGGTAAAGAAAAAAATAGTTTCCTTTTTTTTCTTGCTTGCTTTTTCTGTTTTATGCTGCTATCAACTAATTTTTCTTTCTTTTTTCCCCTCTGCAGGACTCTCCTCTGGTGGCGGTAGAAGATTCAGTCTCTGCAGATCTCTCCTCGTGGTTGCAGTTACAAATTCAATCAGAAGTTTATATTTTGAAAAACCTCTGTAGTTTCCTATTCAATAAACTTGATTGTAAAAAAGAAATATGTTCTCTTTCTTTTCATTCTCCTACTCCTACTTTAGTTAAGAGTACAAGGAATAAAAGGAGAGGCTGCGCAGGATAGTTTGAAAGAAAATCAACTTTTTGATCATCTAGTGTAGAGTTTTTATTTTTTTCGAAAAAGAAAAAAGATTAAATAAAGGTTTACAATGCACTTTAATATATAAATGATAGAAAATTAACTTACAGTACAATACTAGTTAGTACAATAGTATACAATGTACTTAAACAGCGAGTGTAATTCTATAAGATTCCTTTTTTTTCATAATTAAATAAATATAATAGTATGCAATGTACTTTAAAAGTATAAATACAGTACAATACATTGAATAAAAGAAACAGCGAGTGAAATGTTTATCTAGTTTGAAATTCTATAAGCTTACATTTTTTTCATTAATTAATTACAGAATGAAACAAAAGTTTCTCTAAAATAAAAATGATTAAAGTAATCATAGGAGCTTCTCCTCTTATTACTTAATATTCACCTTCAGAGAAAATTACATTATTTTACATACAGAGGGGTAAACTGATGACAAAGTGGAGGAGGTGTTCACAAAAAAAGCAAACCTACTTTGCAAGATAGCTATACATTAGTTATACTTCTTTTCTCTGCAAGACTGTAATGTCCAAATGGTAATGTATTAATTTTGTTATCTGTGATGTACCTTTTGTCATCATTAGCTGTGAGTGCTAGTTTGTATTGACGAACCGTGAACACAGAATGAGAATTGGAAGTAATGCACACTTGTAGTTTGGTCACTTGTTCACCTTCATACAGACAACGTCTATACTGATCAATTGTAAGGTGATCGACAACATTTTTTTTGACACCCTTAGCTTTACATGTAGGTTTCTCTTTTTCACACAACTTAATAGCATACATCTTTGGTCTCAAACCTACAAATTCTTCAACAATACTTCCACCGTTTTCATCCTTCATCAAACCTATTTCACCTGAATTTTTTCTTTCAATTTGGAAAGGATTATTTTCATCATAATTTCCTGTATCGAACAAAACTGAATTTTCCTTCATAAACTCATATATATCAAATGAAAAATTGTATATTAAACTGTCGGTGTCAGTGTAGAGTAGTTGTGAGTTTGATTCTGTGTTTCTCAAAATAACGTTGTAGTGAAAATCGTTCATTTTCATTTTTGACAAATCTAAAATTGTAGCACCGAGGTAAACCGGTTGATTGTGATGAATTTGAAGTTTCTTCATTTCGATAACCATACACTGTTCGTCTACTATAATACGACGTTTGAAGTTTGCTCTTGAGATCAACGTACCAGCACCATAACGTCCCTTCCACTGTGTGACCCATCTGACGTCGCGCAGCTTCCTTACGTTCATTAATGAACGACCAAAAATTGCGTTATTCATTAATTTATAGAAACTTTTCTCGAACTCATTTTTTGCTAACTTTCGTTTCTCTGTGTTCAAATCAATGTAGCATTTTAACCGTGCGCTCTGATTAAACTGAATCGCTCTGTAAATGTGAGCTACTTTCATACCTAATTCTACACACTGTTTTAATAGCCTATAATGAAGAACATACCGTTCCTTGTTGTAAAGAGTGCTCATTAGTTTCGTAGATTTTTCAGGACACAATGGATAATCGGCATGTTCATCATGAAGTTCTAGCGGGTAGATTAAATCAACTTCTACCATAAACCCAACATCTGCTTCATCTCCTACATTCATAATGTCTAAATTCTCAACGTTTTCGACCCATTGAAAGCCGCCCGTTGGAAGAAACTGTTGCATAGCGAATCCATACAAATTGTTCACGTCAAAGTACATTATGTATGATTCCGGTTTGGACTCATCGTATGTTAACATGTACTTGTTATTTGCTACTGCATGCCGCGTAACGCATTGCACATTACCACCGCGTATGGAGCGTTCGAAAAACTGCAGCATGTCGATATCCTGAAGTAATTCTAGCTGGACAGCTGTTATTTTCTTCATAGCACTCCATGCCATAGACGGTACCGTGTAGAAATGAGCGGCATCAATACCATATGTCTCTTTTCCACTCAATCTAAAGTTTTCAAATACATCGGCCAAGAGTAAAGTATCGATTTTCAAGTAAAGATCAGAATATTCACCCAACGATTTACAGTTAAACTTATTCCAAATAAGCTGAGCAAACGCGTAGTTTTCTTCCGAAACAGTTTCACCCTTTAAAGAGCTAAAGAATGAACTCCTTGACGGTAAACTAGTGTCGTCTAACACCTCCATACTAGTAACATATTCGTATGGAAATATCCCTTTCCGAGAAGCGAGTTTAAACTGTAAATCATCGGTGAAATACCGTCTCGTTACAAGCTTTGACTCGTCACTAAGTAATAGCGACATTTTGTCCAGCGAAAAAGGAATAAAGTTGTAAGTGTCTATAAATCTTAGTTCAACACACTGTCTTTGGTTATAACGTATAAAGTTTGAAAATCCTTTGTATCGTTCCATGTTCACTGCTAATAGTTTAATGTTCGTTCTGAGATTTGTCACAACATCCCCTCCCTTCCTATGCAGTTCTCTAATTATGAAATGACCATCATAGGCTGTCAAATTATGGAATGCTACCGGCAAGATAGAAATTTTACGATACTGTAAGTTACACAATTGATGTGCTGATCCCCTGTAAACACCCGTTAAATGACAATGATCGCGAACTTTAATTTCATTATCTGCAATTTCCTTCTCACATATGTGACATAATGTAGACGAAAGAAATTCATTTTCTTGCTCAACAGTTAATGCTAACATTGGTTTCGTATCAAAATAATAGGGCGCAAGCGTGTCCACCAAGTTATACATCTCATCTACGAACCATTTTACACAATCACTACCTCGATAGAGTTTGAAAGAGCACAAATCTCTGTCAAAACTACAGTGTAAATAATATGCTACGCTGTATGGCACATGTTCGTGAATTGGAGTTGAATGTGAGGTGACATCACTTGGAAAACAAGTAGACAAAGGTTTCAGTATGCATTCTGTGTCAGCATACACAATAAAAGGCACTGGCTCTTTAACCTTATACTCGGTAAAGTACACTAGCCGTTCGCTATCCGAAGGCATTATACTTTTGCCCACCGGAAATTGTATACAGTTATTAGTATGCAAAGCTAATTTTTCCTTATTAGAAAAGTAAGACAAACACCGTCTGCAAATATAAATTCTATTATGGTTCTTCGTAAGAGATGAGCGCACAAGACGTGGAAGATTCTTAATCAAACAAAAGTGATACTTCTCACTGTCGCCAATCTGAAGCATTAGAAGATCTACGATCTTTTCACACGTTTTATGTGAAATGTACAAAGGTACAAGAGTAAACTCTTTTTTGTCATCATTCCGTCCTATGCACACCCAGTTGTTCTCGTCATACTGCGCTCCGAATACATTCACGGAGATTTCGTTTTGATCTTCAAATTTTCTCATGTATCTCATTTCCATCGGGATTGGTATGTCTTTTAAATTAAAAATTGCATTATAATGTGGATAAGAAGAAATGCGATCTACATGATGTTTAGCTGGAACTAAGCCAGCAACTACACTCCACGCAAAGCAAGCATCTCGTGTGTTCCGCAGATTAATAACTGCTTTCTTGTTTCGAATTGCTGTAGGCAACGTTAGACTAGTTGGCGACTTGCCCACGTGAAAACCTACATTTTTATTAATGTTTATCCGCAATTCGCGAATTCGTAGCAGAGACCATCCCGAATCACGAGCCTCGAACTCTGATAATTTTTTCAGAATCGGTCTCGTTACATGTTCGTTGTACCATTCTCTTAAATTAGTACCTTCAGTAATTTCTGCGTTCCTTGAATGAAAATAATTGTTATCGATTTTATCGTGAAGGACATGTTGTGTGCAGAGAACGGTATTTACTTTTAATGCTTGTGTCTTGAGTGCTTCCTTCACGTATTTATTAAACCACACGTAAGATTTATCTAGGAACTCTTCGGGGAGTAAGAAATCATTGTTAACATTTACCACCGCTAGTGTGTACACTCTGCGCCGAAAAGCTTCCTCGATTTGTTTACACTGGAAAGCAGACAAATCTTCTATCTTAAAAGTTAGTCCATTAACAGCGCGAGCGTGAAAATAAATTTCTAACATCTGATTACGCATTTCCTCTAGCTCGTTAAGATTTTCAATCAGCTTGAACTGAGCTTCTTCTCGCTCGTCGCTAGGTTCGAACCGATATGAAATTAGTATTGATCCATTTACCTCCCTCATAAACGCGCGAATGCGTTCAAACGCTCTATCAAAATGAGTTTGCATTCTACCCGCATCTTCATCTGTCTGTAAATTAATGTCTAGTTTCCTACGTTTGCTGCTCGAAGGATACTCCATGACTACAAAAAAAAATTACGATTTGGTGCTAAATTTTTCAGCAATCTCAAGACAAGTCCAGCAGTTGCTGTAGCAACGACTTATCAAGAATGTACAATCCGTCATTACACAGTATAACCATCGAGCTAGGTCACTACCTTCTGCATCGCGTGAACAGTGTACAGCTTCGCTAGGAAACTCCTCCTGAAGCTTCCCTAGCAATGTATTACGGTAATAGGAAATGTTATTTGAATTTTGTGACGAAAAGGAAAATTCAATTTTATAAATTTCTTCGAATGTATTATAGCCAAGAAATAGTAGAAAATGTTCATTACTTGTAAGTTCACTCAAAAGAAATCGCACTACAGCAGCTGTCACTTCCAGCTGGCTTTCATAAGCTTTACTCAGGTTCGTCACATATACTGTATAATTAAAAAGAGAACCCCCTCTGTTCCATAGTTCAATACAATTAGCACTCACTTCTTGTTCTTGTTGTGCGCTCAGTTGTCCCGCTTCATCTTCAACAGGCTGTGAAGTAGCGACCACATCCTCCTCTCGATGTACTTGAAGACGACGACTCTGTATGCTTGGATATGCTTGATGTTCAGTTCCTGGTTTAATCTCAACTTTCTTCCACTTCATCATATTACCACCTCGGACCTGAAAAGAAACACCACATACTATTTTCAATTAACAAAACAATTATGCGAATACGGCGAAAAAAAAATTTACATTAAGAACGAAAATACTCTCTGCATACTTACTTAGTTAAAATAGATGTCGTAACTGATGACATTCTACTGTAGGAAGCACACTTGATGGTAGCCCCTCTCCATGCCTCTGTACATCATTTTCAAGTTGTTTTTTAAAGAATTTATTTCTTCTATTTCTTCTGCTGTAAGTTTTGAGAATTGCGCCGGCAGGAAAACACTCACAGTCTCCTCATCTTCCCCTTCTATATCAACGATTATTTTCCTCCCAAATCTTGTTTCTACCGCTCTCAGCGCTTTAACCTTAAATGGATGGTTAAGTTGCAACTCACTTAACTTTCTATTATGAAATTGTGGTGCCTTGGCAATTTTGTTTAATTTCATTAACATATCCATTCTGTTGAAACTGCTATATCTTTTTTAAAATTAACAAACTAAATAAACTTACACTTACTGAAGAGGAAAGAAAAGTAGTAGTAGTAGTAGAGAACTCTTCCCACTAGATGATAGTTTTCATGTTGCGCTCTGCTCCTTAAATACTCCCTGCCACCACCTTCACTCCTCACCAGTAGGCTGGACTTGTCACTAGTTCACCTTCACTCAAAATTACAACCTACAATAAACATCCTGTTCGTGACAGAGATAACCTTCAACAAGTTAGAAAGCGGATCTTGCCTAGTAACAGCTGCACTGTAGCACGCCTTAGTGTTTCCCCCTCACCCCTCTAGTAAGAGAGGAGTGTGGGATCATTTTTTTTTACATAAACTATCATCCTGTTCAGCTTTCACCAGCAAGTGACCTATTAAAGCAAATCCAGTTGCCACATAGTTACTGTACCTTGGCCACAAGAGTAACCTTTCAAGAAAATTAATTACCTCTTACATAAAGACCTCTGAGTGTGTTGTCCTCATTCTACATGTGGTTGACCCCCTTAGCCAGTGAAAGCTACTCCAGCAAAATCCAGTCACAGCACCTTGCCCCCCCACACCTTTCAAGAATTAATTACCTCTCACATTAAGACCTTGCAGTATGTGTAGTTAACATTCCACACACGCCTTGCCAAGTGAGAGGCCCCTTCAGGGAGTGAAGCGCACGGGGCATGCGCAGTGGCTGCCGCTGGTCCAGAATTCTTCTCTCGAAAAGCTGGTCCAGCTTTCTTCTAGATACTCTACTACTGTATATACATAGCAGTTAATTGGATATGTTCGCAATGTATATGGTGATACCAAGTCGAATAGTTTTTGTTCATATTAGACCTCTTGTAAGAGGAGAGGATTACCTTTCTGTTTTACTCAAGATGAATGATGGAAACGGGTCAAAACCCTCCTTTTAACCATGTTAGTACCCAAGCGCTTCCGAATATGTTTGTTCTTAATTGTGTGTAGAATAAATGTTATATTCAAGATGTTTGAAACCTTGTCTTGACATTATACCTCTGGGTTGGTCCTTACGTTTATTAATCCAGATCCCTGGCCCGCTCCCCTTTGGGTCGTCCTGCCGGTAGAGTTACGGCACAAACATAATCGAAAATAGTGTCGAATCCATAGTTGTCAGGGTCGCTGTGATGGATAGTTACACTCCGGATATTTTATAAGTCCAAGTTCACCCTCCTTTGGGGTGGGGGCGAGGGGGGAGTGATATACAAAATTAATCGAAAATAGTGCCGAATACATAGCTTTCGGGGTCGCCAAGGTGACTTGTACACTTCAAATTTTTAGTATCAGGAGACAAACCATGGGGATGTAGGACACCCGAGGAACAATTAGGGGCGGGGGGGGGGCGAGGGGCTGAGATATAGGAATCATCGAAAGTAGTGTCGAATCCATTAAATCCGGGGTCGCTGAGATGAATAGTGACAGTCCGGATTTTCTTAAAGTTCAGCCCCCTTCGTGGTGGGGGGCAATGGGAGAGTGATGTAAAAAAGTAATTTAAAATAGTGTTGAATCTATAGTTGTCGGGGTCGCTGAGGTGAATAGCTAGTGTCCGGAAATTTTATGAGTCCAAGTTCATCCCTCTTTGCGGTGGAGGGTGAGGGGGATTGAGATATAATAATAATAGAATATACTGCCGAATGCATAGTTTTCCGGATCACCGAGATGAATAGTAACATTCCGGAGTTTTAAAGTCCAACTGCAGCGCCCTAAGGCATAGGGGGCGAGAAAGGGTGAAAAAAAATTGACAAAACTGACAGAGATAATGGAGGTGTGTATGTTCCAGTATAACTTTCAAGTATGACTTACTACCTGGAAAGCATACTGTGCGAGTAAGACGCCCCTAGTACCAATAGGGAAGCGGGTGAAATATAATTCATATTAATAAATTGTTATCAGTTTATCGCGATATATATATATACAGTACTATGTATATAAATTAAGGCATAAAAATGAAAACAGACGTGAGTTAATGAGACCATTATAGGCATCTTAGAAATTTAAAACATGGTACCAGACAAGCTAATGATTTCAGGATCCCTAGAAAAATCTAAAATTCTCAAATTTCACAGAGGGGAACATGCAGGGATTTTCAATTCTGCATAAGAACAGAGTCGGTAATATTTATCCAAAACGATAAGCTATAGGTTTCAGGGGCTTAAAAGATTCCTGAAAGTCCTAATTTTTAACCCCCTCCCTCATATCAAGATGGCAGCACAGTCTCCTAGACGTGCTACAAAATAGAAATTTGGCACAATTATGGCTTTCTGTCAGTAGCAGACGGAAAATTTTATATTTAACCCCCAAAAAATATCGAAATATGGAGGCAATTTTAACGACGGTGCAAACCTTCCTTTCGTGGTATTTGGTGGCTAAACGGTAAGTAGTATCACAAGACGGATGGCACAATCTCAGTTCAATTTATTGTGATCTACTAATTTGGTACTATGACTTTCTGTCGTATCTCTACCCTCATACGTTAAATGTGGTTCTATTTTTGGATTTACGTAAATTGTGCACTTTGTACATGTATAATGCATGGTTTGATTCACTTACAGGAAAGATGGGATCATCAAATTCTACACGAATATTGGCCCACCCAGCCAAATTCTATGTTTGAAGCTGTCCCATGAGTATCTGAAATGTAATTCACTGTGTGAAAACCTTACACAAATTTCACCATATTCAACGTTTCTAAAACAATCTTACCTTTAAATAGAAGAGATACAAGGAAATGCTTATTTAGATCGCTAAATGAGGCCAGAGGCGTCTTTTTGTACAATCCGTTTTTCGATATGATGCACCGCTTAGCGGCAGTTATTCTGTGAATGGAGGTTAACAGGCATATACTTCCGTATGTCGATCTACATTTAGTCATTTAAGTCGATTTGTAGCGATCTAGAGGGGGTGTGTCCGACATAGTAATTAAATCAATAGTGACTGTCAGCAGGAGGGCGCCTGCTGTTGTAATCAGTACTCCTCAAACCGACTTTAACTGTCAGTAGGGATGGGGTCCTCCTCCAATCTGTGTGTACCATTGTAATGAATAATTCACTTCTCGATTTGACTAGCAGAAGGCAAGGGAGCGTACCTTTTTTCAAAACTCTTTTACCTGATTCTCTTTATCATTAGGTATAGGTGCCCACTTGCAAGGTTACCCCAATTATAAACATATTTACGCACGAAAATGCGACTGACATTACGCATAGTGAATTGCGGTAGACAAGTAAACCTGTCGTTATCATCACAACTCCGCAACTCGCACTTTACATTGGAAACAACGTCTGCGGACCTTCCTATGCTTTTTCTTGGATAACGCCAATAGACATGCAATTTAAAGTTCTTATACTCTTCATGTACATTAATTTAATTTGATATCCGTATACAATGTAGAATACCGTAGCGAAGCACGGGTACATTTACTAGTCTCTGTATATAAAAATGGATGTATGTGTGTATGTAAATGACACATCTCCTAAACCACTGGAACAATTTCAACCAAACTTGGTACACTTATGACTTACTGTCTGGAGACGAGCACTGTGGCGGTAAGCCATCCGTAGCTCCCTTAGGGATGGGTGGCCAGGTGGAGCAATATATAAAGATAATCCAAACATGTGTCGAATCCACAGTTTCCGGGGTCGCTGAGATGAATAATGACACTCCCGATTTTTTTATGGTCAAAGTTCAGCTCCCTTTTGGGTAGGGGCGAGGGGGTAGTTTGATATAAAATTAAACGAAAATAGTGTCGAATACGTAGTTTTCGGGGTTGCCGAGGTGAATTGATATACTCCGGATTTTTAGTATCAGGAGACAAAACATGCGGGCTTAAGACAGCTCAGGAACCCTTAGGGTGGGTTTGGGCGAGGGGGTCAGATTTACAAATGAACGAAAATAGTGTCGAATCCATACTTTTTGAGGTCGCTGGGATGAATAGTGAGACTCCGGATATTTTATAAGTCCACGTTCACCCTACATTAGGGTGGGAGCGAGGGGGGAGTAATATATAATATTAATCGAAAATAGTGTCAAATACATAGTTTTTGGGTTCACCGAGGTGAATTGTTAACTTCGCATTTTTAGTATCAGAGGACAAACCACGTGGGGGTAGGATTCCCCATGAACGCTTAGGGGCGGGGTGGGGCGAGGGGGTGATATAAAAATATTATCGAAAGTAGTGTCGAATCCATACTTTTCGGGCTCGCTGAAATGAATAGCAACACACCAGAATTTATTAATGCCCAAGTTCAGCCCTCTTCGGGATCGGGGGGGGGGCGATGAGGAGTGATATATAAAATTATTCGAAAGTAGTGTCGAATACATAGCTTTCGGCGTCGCCGATATGAATTGTACACTTCGATTTTTAATATCAGGAGACAAACCACGGGGATGTAGGACACCCCAGGAACTCATAGGGGCGTGCGGTCTGAGATATAAAAATAATAGAAAATAGTGTCGAATCCATAGTTTTCGGGGTCGCTGAGATGAACGGCGAGCCTCCAAATTCATCCCTCCTTGCGGTGGGGGTTGAGGGGGATTGGGATACAATAATAATGGGATATACTGCCGAATCCATAGTTTTCCTGGTCGCTGAGATGAATAGTAACGTTCCGCATTTTTTAAGTCCAACTTCAGCCCCATTTGGCACAGGGGTGAGAAAGGGTGAAAAAACTAATTGTCAAAAATGACCGAGATAATGGACGTGTGTATGTTCCAGTATGACATTCAAGTATGACTTACTACCTGGAAAGCATACTGTGGGAGTAAGACGGCCCTAGAACCACTAGGGTGAAGTATAATCCATAATAATAAATTGTTGTCAGTTTGGCGCGATCTATATATGCTGTAATATCTATATATATAAAATAAAAGTTTTGTCTGTACATTGCTCAGAATTTGAAAATAATGGTATTTCTGTATCAGTCATGTCCATAGTAACAAGAAAATGCACTTTTTACATTTCCGTAATGTCTGTCTGTCTGTCTGTCTGTCTGTCTGCCTGTCTGTCTGTCTGTCTGTCTGTCTGTCTGTCTGTCTGTCTGTCTGTCTGTCTGACTGTCTGTCTGTCTGTCTGTCTGTCTGTCTGTACACGCATCACGAGAAAACGGTTGAAGATAATTTAATGAAAATCGGTATGTGAAGTCGGGGGATGAGCCTCTACAATCTAGGCTATAAATCATTTTACTCACGCTGAGTGAAATGGTAGTTTAGGGGAAGGCCTAAAATTTAATTCTCAAATATTGTTGTTATTAGTAGTCCTATCTTGATGAAACTCGGTATGCAAAGTCAGGAAATAAGTCGCTATAGTCTAGGCTGTAAATTATTTTATTCACGCTGAGTGAAATGGTAGTTTAGGGGAAGGCCTAAAATGTAATTCTCAAATATTTCTTATTAGAGGTGTAATCGATGAATGCTACATAACTAAGGTTATATAGTATTAAATGTCCTATTGTTCATGTAATATACATTGTTACCGTACTGTCTATGATCACAAAGATATTCATGAATTTGGATTTTTGTTACTAAGTCCATATCACCGCAGAGTAACGAGAAAATGGGTAAACAATATTTAATGAAAATCGGTATGTAAAGTCGGAGAATAAGAAACTACAGTTTACGGTATAAAATATTTCACAAATCACAGAGTCGAAAGAAAACTAAATGTGTAGGCCTACAATATAGAAAGCTCATAACATTGATCAACAATAACATTACACTGACCATTGTTTGTCGTGATGTGCTTTGTGTCTTCTGTTGCCCCTCATCTCCGGTAGATAGGATTACTGCTGCGTACAGAGTATTTTTTATTTGATTTACGTCGCACCGACATAGATAGGTTTTATGGCGACGATGGGATAGGAAAGGGCTAGGAGTGTCTTAGGCCTTACCACGGAATACCATCTTCAGCGCTGCCGACAATGAGGTACGAATCCACTATCTCTCAGATGCAAGCTCACAGCTGCGCACCGCTAACCACACGGTCAACTCGCCCACTCGTACAGAGTGTAACAGCCTGCCTGAATATTGATGGGAAGTAGCTGGGGAGTTAGATAACTTTCTTCTTTAGCATGCCATTCCCCTGGTTTATAAATTTTCTGATACTACTGGTACGTAACACACTGGATCATCATAGCATTCGGGCTATTTAATCCCTACTCTTAGGCACGGATTGGAATGAACAGTGTGCATATTTAGCGAAATAATGGCAGATGAGTGTTCATGGCAATCTACGGCCTGGTCATCCCAGCTCTGGAACTTTGGACTATTAGATTAGCACCGCAATCTAACCGCAGCACTGTTCGTTCAAAGTGATAAAACGTGCGGCTTTCCATTTGATCGACTATTTTATATGATAGCATTGCTTTTAATCGCTACATTCATACGTTTTTGTAATGACATATGTTTATTTCAGTTAGGAAAATCACAAAGTCAGTCTTTCTGAGAATCCCGTAGCGAAGCACGGGTACATCAGCTAGTATATATATAAATTAAGGCATAAAACTAAAAACAGACGTGAGTTAATGAGACGATGTAAATGGAGGTAAACATGCATATACTTCCATATGTCGACATACATTTATTCATTTAAGTCGATTTGTAGCGACCTAGAAGGTGTGTGTCCGGCATTGTAATAATACTTTATAAATCAATAGTGACTGTTAACATGAGGACGCCTGCTTTTGTAGTCAGTACTCCTCAAACCGACTTTAACTCTCAGTAGGGATGGGGTCCTCCTTCAACTCCTGTGTACCATTGTAATGAATAATTCCCTTCTCGATTTGACTGGCAGAAGGCAAGGGAGCGTACATTTTTTCAAAACTCTTTTACTTGATTCTCTTTATCATTGCAAGAGGGCCCCCGATTATAAACAAATTTACCCATCAAAATGTGACTGACGTTACGCATAGTGAATTTCGGTAGACAAGTAGATCTGTCGTTATCATCCCAACTTCGCAACTCGCACTTTACATTGGAAGCAACGTCTGCGGACCTCCCTATGCTATTTCTCGGATAACGCCAAGAGACATGAGATATAAAAATTCTTATTCTCTTCATGTACAGAAATTTACTTTGATATCCGTATACCATGTAGAATACCGTAGCGAAGCACGGGTACATGTGCTAATAAATGAATGAATGAATGAATGAATGAATCAATCAATCAGTCAATCAATCAGTCAGTCAATCGATCAATCACTACTGACCTGCATTTAGGGCAGTCGCCCAGGTAGCAGAATCCCCACTGTTCTTTTCCTAGCATTTCCTTAAATGACTGCAAAGAAATTGGAAATTTATTGAACATCTCCCTTGGTAAGTTATTCCAATCCCTAACTCCCCTTCCTATAAAAGAACATTTGCCCCAATTTGTCCCCTTGATTACCAACTTTATCTTCATATTGTGATCTTTACTACTTTTAAAGACAGCATCCAAATTTATTCGTCTACTGATGACTTTCCACGCCATCTCTCCGCTGACAGATCGGAACATACCACTTAGTCAAGCAGCTCGTCTCGTTACTCCCAAGTCTTCCCAGCCCGAACTTTGCAACATTTTTGTAACGCTACTCTTTTGTCGGAAATCGCCCAGAACAAATCGAGCTGCTTTTCTTTGGATTTTTTCCAGTTCCTAAATCAATAATTCTGGTAAGGATCCCATACACTGGAACCATACTCTAGTTGGGGTCTCACCAGAGACAAATAAGCTCTCTCCTTTACATCCTTACTACAACCCGTAAATACTCTCATAACCAGGTGCAGAGATTTGTACCCCTTACTTACAATCATATTTATGTGATTACCCCAATGAAGATCTTTCCTTATTTTAATTCCTAGGTATTTACAATGATCCCCAAAGGGAATTTTCACCCCATCAACGCAGTAATTAAAACTGAGAGGACTTCTGCTATTTGTGAAACTCACAACCTGATTTTTATCCCCGTTTATCATCGTACCATTGGCTACTGTCCAGCTCACATTATCGAGGTCATTTTGCAGTTGCTCACAATCTTGTAACTTATTTATTACTCTGTACAGAAGAACGTCATCTGCGAAAAGCCTTATCTCTGATTCCTCTTCTTTACACATATCATTGATATATATAAGAAAACATAAAGGTCCAATATTACTGCCTTGAGGAATTCCCCTCTTAATTTTTACATGGACAGATAAAGCTTCACCTACTCTAATTCTCTGAGTTGTGTTTTCTAGAAACAGAGCCACCTATTCAGCCACTCTTTTGTCAAGTCCAATTGCACTCATTTTTGCCAGTAGTCTCCCATGATCTACCCTATCAAATGCCTTAGACAGGTCAATCGCGATACAGTCCAATTGATCTCCTGAATCCAGGATATCTGCTATATCTTGCTGGAATCCTACAAGTTGGGCTTCAGTGGAATAACCTTTCCTAAACCCAAACTGCCTTCTATCAAACCAGTTATTAATTTTGCAAACATGTCTTATATAATCATAAAGAATGCTTTCCCAAAGCTTACATACAATGCATGTCAAACTGACAGGCCTGTAATTTTCAGCTTTATGTCTATCACCCTTTCCTTTATATACAGGGGCTACTATAGCAACTCTCCATTAATTTGGTATAGTTCCTTCATGCAAACAATAATCAAATAAGTACTTCAGATATGGTACTATATCCCAACCCATTGTCTTTAGTATATCCCCCGAAACCTTATCAATTCAAGCTGCTTTTCTAGTTTTCAAATTTTGTATCTTACTGTAAATGTCATTGCTGTCACAGGTAAATTTTAATACTTCTTTAGTATTAGTCACCTCCTCTATTTGGACATTTTCCTTGTAACCAACAATCTTTACATACTGCTGACTGAATACTTCTGCCTTTTGAAGATCCTCGCCTACACACTCCCCTTGTTCATTAATGATTCCTGGAATGTCCTTCTTGGAACCTGTTTCTGCCGTAAAGTAGCCTACCTATACATACTCTTCCATTTTTCACTAAAATTAGTATGGCCACCAATTATGCTTACCATCATGTTATCCTTAGCTGACTTCTTTGCTAGATTCAATTCCCTAGTAAGTTCCATCAGTTTCTCCTTACTACCACAGCCATTTCTAACTCTATTTCTTTCCAACCTGCACCTCCTTCTTAGTCACTTTACTTCCCTGTTATAATATAGTGTATCTTTACCATTCCTTACCACCTTTAAAGGTACAAACCTATTTTCACATTCCTCAATAATTGCCTTAAACCCATGCCAGAGTCTGTTTACATTTTATTTACCGTTTTGCACCGATCATAGTTCCTTTTTAAAAACTCCCTCATGCCTGTTTTGTCAGCAATATGGTACTGCCTAAAAGTCCTAATTTTAATCTCTTCCTTTCTTTCACATTTATTTTTAACTACAACATAAACCGCTTCGTGATCACTAATACCATCTATTTCATCGGTTTCTCTATAGAGCTCATTTGGTTTCATCAGCTCCACATCCAGAATATTCTTCCCTCTAGTTGGTTCCATCAATTTCTGAATCAGCTGCCCTTCCCATATTAACTTATTTGCTATTTGTTGGTCATGCTTCCTGTCGTTCGCATTTCCTTCCCAAGGAACATTACCCAGATAAGAATGTGAAATACACATTCTACAAGAAAATCTTCAATGAAAATTTTCATTTAAAATTTGGATAGCCGCAGGTGGGTACTTGCTGTGTTTGTGAGGAGCTTGGATTAAAACTCAGAAGTAGAACCCTCAATGACAATGCAAAGAGGGCAGTTGCCGTAGAGTTGTTAGTCCATATAGGTCGGGCGAAGAAATATTTCCAGACCATGAAACAAATTTTGGAAACATGTAAAGTGGAAGATGATGTTGCGGGTATTGCCACACATTGCAGTACAGGAAATCATCCAAAGCTCGCTTGTACATTTACCATTTCGCGAATGGATTATGTGTACATAAAAACATCAAGCACATGCAAATCTTCCCTGATGGTGCGTGGGGACTGCTGTGGTTAGATTGCTGTTGATGCAAACGGACGGTTTCATACAACCACCGCTGACATTCCTATCTCCCTAGTGACAGGGATTTCGGTGTAGTCAGACGGAAATCTGCAGAAAGATTACACAGAAGTAGAGGGTCTAGAAGAAAGCTGGACCAGAGTTTCGATAGAAGAATTCTGGACCAGCGGCAGCCACTGCGCATGCCCCCCGTGCGCTTCACTCCCTGAAGGGGCCTCTCACTTGGCAAGGCACGTGCGGGGGGCGCCCTCTCGCTGTCAAGGCTACACACAAGTGTGGAATGTCGCTCCTTGCGGTGGCTTACTACTGCTATGCTTAGGGTGGGTGGGCGTGATAGGTGACATCACTTGTTTTGGTGCGTAATTGAGTATCGTTTTACTGAAAGGTATTGTAAGAGCAAAACAAGTTCACTATTAACCTCACTCTTCTAGTAGAGATTTTAAAAAAAAGATCATCTATTGAGTGTAATAAAACTGCTTAGCTCAATTATCAAAAAAAAAAAAAAAAAAAAAAAAAATATTCTACCCTACTTGCCTATGTGATTACCTCTTGAATTGTTTATGTTGGTGACAGGAAAGACATATTGACAAAAAAATCATCATGTTAGATATGGTACTAAATTTATATATTTTTTTTTGCAGAGTTCTTTTTACTTGTTAGGGTGCATGTAGGATATGTTAACTACACTTACCCAGAGGTCTTTATGTAAGAGGTAAATATTTCTTGAAAGGCAAGGTTCTGTGAGTAGATTTGCTTCTAAAAGTTATTTGCTGGAGTTCCTCTCACTGCTCAAGGTGAGACAGCTACATGTTAAATAATTGCAGCAACTGGATTTGCTTGACAAGGTTACTTGCGGGCGAAAGGTGAACAGGATATGAGATTTTTTTTGTAAAAAAGAATCGCTCCTCTCCTCCAGCTTTGGTGTGTTGAAGGTTAGCGAGTAACAACTCTAACCAACTGGTTGGTGATGAGTGAAGGTCAACACAAAAGTGCTTAGTTTAATTAAATAATAAAAATATTTTTCATGACTACTTACCTTTAATTATGTTTTCAACAGGATGCACATCTAGCTGTAATTCTTGACGATAGATACACGCATTGTTTACTAACCTTACATCAATAAATGTCATCTATGAAATATCATTGTACTAGGTAAAAAACAAAATTTAAAAAAAAAAACTCGGATAAAGTCTGAAATCAGAGGTTGATTAAGACATTCCGTTGTTACGAACGCGATAGTATGAATTTTTACATACGGAATAAAACAAAAACATCTCGCCATTTTTGTTGGATACGTCGGCAACTGTGTATACTCATCGAGGTCAAACAGCTCATACATGAGAGTGTCATGTCTGTGATTTCTTATTATCTTTGTCCAAGATGGCTAACACAAAAAAAATGCATTATGATCTCTGAACTAATAAATTAGTTAGGCAAACACATGATGTGCTATCTCATCAAAAATTATATCGAATATATATGTTTAGCACGGAAGATGAAATAATAAATCGTCTAATGAATCGGTTAGGGGCGAGTGAATTCACCGCAAAGAACAACAGCAAAGAACTTCAGTGAACAAAGACATCAAACACGACAGTGTTTTAACAAAACAAAAGAACGTGCTGCCACGTAGCTGAAATATTGGTTGAAAAACTGTAAAGCATGGTTTCTTTTTAAATAAAATATTACGAATTATTTCTTAATCAACCTCTGAATTGAGACAGTGTGTGAGTGAAAGCTATAATTTGTCACACCTACACAGGTTGGTGATTTGAGGATAGAAAAAATAAAATCTGGTAAAGGATTCAAGGTTATAGCATTTGGATGGTGTAAAAACAAAAAAAAAATATGTGTATGCATATATAGGTTAGGATGAATTATTCAAGCAACTCGAATAATAAGTGGAACATCACACTGTTTTATTTACCTGTTAGTTCAAAATACATGATTAAATTCTTTCTTACATGCTTCACAGTCTTTAATCATTGGATTCGCTCCGTCAAAACCATCAACCTCGTCGTGTCCTCTGTAGCAATAATGTCTGACACACGGGCTGCAAACTGCTATTTCCAGTTTTGCTTTTACATAGTAGGGTAGTTTCTCCCATGCTTCATCTAAATCTTTAGCGGCATATGTTGAGAGAAACCCAGATGGTAAATAGCGAATTAGGTGTTGTGGCATTCGAAGTAAACTGCCATGTGTATAGTATGATGTAATAGCCTCACTTACTAATGAGAAATATATTGTACGTAAAGGATCAGGTTTAATACTTGGTGTACAAAGTTCACATTTACACTGGATGTTACGGTTTCTCTTCTCACCAAACTCATTCTTTACTTGTCGCTCCATGACTGATGACACGCACACACTGTTGTCAACAAAGACATTACCTTAATATTTATTCACACACTTTTTTAAATAGTGTGCTACAGTTTACGTTACGTCACACTGACATGGCGTATACTCCAGTTAGCTTTAAAGTACACTTCTCTTAGCAGTTGCCTAGTGTGAAAATAGCGAACTAGAGAGAATAATTTTATGATTGCCAACGAGGAGGATCGAACTTGTACTCATCTAGATGTGAGCGAATTCACTTGCTTTATATAAAAAATTTAATGCTAGGTGTAAGATATTTTTTTTTTGCTAGGGGCTTTACGTCGCACCGACACAGATAGGTCTTATGGTGACGATGGGATAGGAAAGGGCTAGGAGTTGGAAGGAAGCGGCCGTGGTCTTAATTAAGGTACAGCCCCAGCATTTGCCTGGTGTGAAAATGGGAAACCACGGAAAACCATCTTCAGGGCTGCCGATAGTGGGATTCGAACCTACTATCTCCCGGATGCAAGCCCACAGCCGCGTGCCTCTACGCGCACGGCCAACTCGCCCGGTAGGTGTAAGATAATCTCACATTATATTACCAGACGCAACTTTATTGTGTGTAAAATTATTATTTTGTAGACATATGTTTGAACATTCCTTTGTAGTGTATATCTATCCCGGATGTTTTCTGCAAGCAGCTTTCGCATAAACCGGTTAACGCCTTACTTCTTTCGCGGTCATTGCTGGTCATGGTTGTGCTTTGACCACGGTTTCATCAAGGCTACAAAAAAAGAGGATGCGTGATCTCAAGTCCGGTTCGCTACGCAGCTTACTAGCAGATGTTGTACCCTGGCAGGTTTTTTGAAACTAGTTGTTTTTTTTTTTTCAAATTACATATCACCGTTAGAACAGGTATATATACTGCGATCGCTTGCTGTAGGTACGTTACAGTTTCAAACTGCCTTCGAAATGCCGTCCGTCCAAGAAACTCTCTTTGAAAAGCTTCTCGCGTTGAGGGAAATAGTTAGACTAATGGAAATGAGTGAGATAAATAATATAGTAGAAGTTCAGGGCTCGTTTGAAAGAGCGATTGTTAACAGAATTCGGCATATGACTAACGAAGAGTTTCGGCTTCTCGTTAGGCTGCATACACGTATTTTGTTACGGCGCGAAAGCCCGAACTTCAATATATTATTTATCCACAAATTTAGTTTTTTTTCGTGCAACGCGATGTTAGCAGAACTAAGAGAGCTAATGGATGATCACGGAAGTGATGGCGATATTTTTGGTGAGTTTTAACTTTTTTCTAAATTTCAAGACTTCGTCTATTGTCGGATTGCGAAAGATTTTAATCTTACATTAACTTTTTCTTTCTATATAGGAGAAGATTAAGAAGTGAGCCTAGAGGAGGAGAATTTAATTTATTTGAACTGTTATAGGTGAGTGCAAAAATATATTTTATTTATCTTGCTTTCTTTTCTGCTCTTAGGAAGATAAACTAATTAAATATAATTTTTTTTTACGTCGCACTAACACAGATACGTAAAGGAGTAGGAAAAAGGATGGAATTTAATATTTAAAAAATTACAAGAGGTTAATCTTTAGTTAAATTTTGTTTATTATAATTTATTAAGATACATGATTTACACAAAATGTTTCGAATTAATTATGCAGAGTTGAGGTAGAAATATCTTCTTGCTTGAGGTAATGTCCAACGTTGTCATCAACAAAACAAACAGCACAGTTTCTTGAGCAAGGGAAGTCTGCAACAATAGAGAGAGGACACTATAAGATGGTAAATCTATCAGACATTAGAGTAAAAAATTAAAAATATATTATACTAGCGTACTTACTATTGAATTTTTTTTTTTTAGAATACATATTCCTTCGGAATCCATGAATTATGCGTGGCGTCGAATCCTAGCCACGATACGAAAACTTTGTCGTTCCTTCTTTTTAAAATTTTATCAATGAGGTATATTTTAGGATGTTTTGTCTTCTGCAGTTCTTGTTCATAGAACGCACCAAATATTGGTTTATTTTGATAGTCGTGAAGCAAGTAAGTTCTCGGTGATGTTTCTTTTACTTTTCTTACAGTAAATAATTCATTACTCCAATTAGGAGTATAGCCCTTTGTAAAATATCGCTTAATTTTACTTATTCGTACTGTGTCACCTACTTTAAATTTTGGTGGATAAGGTGACTTCTTTTTCTTCATTTCCCGTAATTTGTACACAGTAGCAAGTTGTTGTAGATTGTTTGTGACGTCTATAGGTTTCATACCAATCGTACGATGTTTTCGATTATTATATTCATCTAATAGTTTTGGTAGCATGCGAAGCCAGTGGTATGATCCGCACGCCGAGAATTTCCTCCACATCCACTGCTTCAGTGTTCGATTGAAGCGTTCAACTACGCTTGCCTTCAAGCTGCTCCCTGTCGAATAGTGCTTAATTTTTCTTATTGTAATCCACTGTTGAAAAATCTTATTATAAAATTCTTTTCCCCTGTCAGTTTGCAGATGTTTTGGATAGCGTTTACATTTTGAATAGATGCGTTCCATATTCTCCACTACTTCGTTTCCTGTTTTTGTTTTAAGTGGAACTGCCCAGGCATACTTTGAATAAACATCAATAACAGTTAACATGTATTTATATCCACTATTAACTTTCGAAAACAGAGACATATCAACAAGATCCGCTTGATGTAAATCATCTCTCCCCCGGCTAATAACGCTCCGTCTTTCAAAATTCTTTCGCACTGGAGCGTGGAGTTCTTTCGCTATTTCTTCTCTGATATTGTTCATAAAGTATAGGTAAAAGAATTCGTTCTGTGTCGTCTATTCGTTTCTTGAATCGCAGTCGATCTATAGCCAGTTGTTGCCAGTTGCTTCTTCTGTCTTCACATCCAATTTCATAGATTACTGAAATATCCTTTGAGAATCTAACCGCTTTAAATATATTTGCGAACGGAAGTTCGTCCCACCGCGCAGTGTTCATTTATTCGATGTACCTCGACTTTCGAAGTTCTTCTTCGATTGACAAGATTTCGTTTTCGTGTGACGAATGACCAGCACTTCTAGATGCTATTAACTTTTTCAATCTCTCCACTAGACTGTTTGGATCATTCCAGTGAACTAATTCGATCTTCTTTCTTTGTTCATTTTTCCACTTGGCTACTTTTGATCCTCTTCCTGTACGTTTGTATTTGTGTACACTTACAAATTTTGGTGTGCTCCTTCCTTTTTTCACTTTTGCATCTTCTACTAATGGCTTGATAATTTTTTGAAATTTGAGCGATTTCGTGCCTCTCATTGGCTTGCCTGCGTCATACTGTTTCCTGTGCACGTTAGTGTAATTTAATATATGACTGTAAGCTGACAGATCCTTATCATCATACAACTGTGCGTCCGGATCTTTCTGAAATATTAATTCAAGGAGACCTTCAGTTAAAGGATAGTTAAAATTGTCAATTATAAGATTGTTATCGCGAAACAGTACTTTTTTTCTCCCTAAATAGTGTTCTCCATGAACTACTCGAACCCCGAATATTCTATCAACTTTGTGTCTCAATTGTGGGTTAAGATAATTTTGCAGGAGAGTTGTAACCTTTCTGTCCAGAGTTTCTTCTTCTTCTTCTTCTTCCGATTCTTCTTCTGCCTCATCACTTATATAACTATTTAATTTTCGATTTTTCTTTGCAATTAATCCATTCGAGTTAACTGTAAGCTGCTGTAGTTTATTTAATGGTGCAGTTATTGGTTTAAATGTTTCTTCTAACTTTAGTTGGTTTAAAGCCATATCTGCTTTAAGAGAGTTATATTTTTTTTTTACATCTTTTCTTAATTTTGCTAGTCTATCCTTTACACGACTTTTTTCCACTATGTTCGCCTGCATTTTTTAAACTGAAGCGTAACGTCTATTGTTTTACTCATATATAGTATATTCAAAGAGTATATGGAGCGGAAGATCGTTAGTATTCCATTGTTCTGGGTCTTTTAGGCGGAATTGAATTTCATCACCTTCCTTTACAGCAATTGGTGTACCTACTTCTAATTCGATTGGATTGTTCACGTGATTAATCATCGCATATACCAGAGAACCACGTGTACTTGTTAACGGTGTAAGTGTACCTGTGTAGGGAAGCTTATACATAAGACGACAGTTTTGTAGCATATATATTGGTGACTGATTTGACGGTAGACTGTTAATTTGAAAAAGAGCTTTTCTTGGTTTTTTGTGCAGTTCCTTTTTCATCACTTCAAACTCTTCTTTTGCAGTTGCAAACGTTTCTAAATACTGTTTGTTAACAACATCTTGCTCGTGGATAGGTGAATCAACATTTGTAATTCGTTTGTTCTTCATATTTAATTCTCCGTTAGATTCTACTGGTAGAGAATTTTTCTGAAGTTTAGATACGACAAGTTTTAACTCGTCAACTTCTCTCCGTGCAGCTGCATACTGTTCTACAAAGACTTTATTTGCAACATCTTTCTCATTTAACGGATTATGTACGTTAGTAATTCGCTTATTTTCCATACTCAAAGTACCACCCCCATCAACGTTTAGTTTCTGTTGATTGCTTATTTCATTCTTCAGTTTTTCGAGTTCTTCACGCGCTGCTGAATGTTTTTCCAGGTATGCTTTATTAATCGCATCCGTCGAATGAATAGGTTTGCCGATGTTTGTTACTCGTTTATTTTGCATATCTATCGATCCATCGTCATTCACTTGTAGTAGTCTACCTTTTGTATGCTTTTCTAAAAATAAAAGCGAAATTGCATCTTGTTCCTCTTCAGGATCTGCCACACCCGATATTCTCTTGTTGTTCATGTTGAGGATATTGTCAGTTACAGGAAGGTGATCATCCACAATATCACGTAAAAGAGAATCAACATATTCTATGCGTGCAGAAACGTCGTTAACTCGTTTCTCTAAATTTCTCTGCACATGGTTAGTGTGCGTACGCATTGTGTCAAGCGAAACTGCTTCGTTTCCATTCATCGCTGGAGCTATTCCTTTCAGCCTTTTGTTCTTAAAATCAACTGCATCCTCTTCTAGTTCACATATGTCATGTATTTCATTTTTAAGATCTAAAATGTCACGTTGTATTTCTTCTTTATTAATACTGTCCTTAACGGTTTTTAACACATAATTTTTATTACAAGCATCCTCCATGTTTATAGGATTGCCGACGTTCTTTAAACGTTTACCATGAATACTTAAGTTTCCGTCAGATGTTGATGTTACGTAATTTGTATTAACCATCATTTTTTCATCTACATATGATTTAGTAGCAATATCATGACGTGATGATGGTCGCGTTACATACACGTTACTGGTTCTGTTGTTTGATGCCATCGTGATGTTCTTTCTCTACTCAACAATTCGAAAATGAGTTCGTTAATGTATACACTCTCGTATTTATATCACATAAAATATATCGAATCCATTTCGATATCGACCTTTGCTTATTTCGCTATCCTTATCGATAACGAGAAAGCTGAATTTCGACTGTGACCAACAACGATAACATAAATCAGTGAACTGGTTGTAACTCATATCGGTGTTCACGTGATCGTCGTAGACATGTCGAAGATTTCTTGCATCTTGTTTAAACAGAATAATGAAATTAGCGTTGTCTCTAATAAGTTGTTTGGGAATGCAGGAATAGGTCTGACATAAGTAAAAAACATCCACGATATGGTGCCGGCCTCTACTAAAGTAGTCTTTCATGTGCTGCTGTTTGTCGCTTGCTACATCGTCAAAAATAAACACGGAATTTCTTTGAGCTTTTTCTGGCGGTATTACTTGCTCACGATCAGAGTAAAACTCGCATTTTATTTCTTTAATAGATTTTAAAAGCTTCTCTAGCTCAATATATTTCTTCTGCGACAATGATTTTGAGTAAACATACACATTCTCAAAACGTAACCCGTTCGGTTGCAATAACAAATTAATCATTACATTAGTCTTCCCTGCATTCGATGGTCCGCATATGAGACAGCGTATTGTGTCCGGCAACAGTTTACTATGTTTATTTTTCTTTCCTACTGAACGTTTTGTGTCGTTCAGATTTGCAACAGGTAAAGATATCGATTGTTTTATTGTCTTCACCATCACTTTCTTTTGATGTTGATAATTTTCAACGATCGAGTGCACAGTGGATTTCTTTTTTCTCAAAGTTATTGTTGATTACTAAATAAACACGAACTTTTTTTTACCTTCTCTTTTTACTTATCTAGTTCCAAAATGGTTCGTGCATCACACTACACGTAGTATTAAGAAGTGCTGGAAGAGCTGTCCTGTTATAGTGATCTAATACTATGTTGCCAACTTCACAACCTCTCATATACCGACAAGAAGGCGACCATTTTCTATGTTCTGTTAACGGGTCATCATCTTTATCCCACGAAAATAATTCGATTCCGCAAAAAATACATTTAACTGCGTCTAGGTATCCCGTGAAGTAAAATCCAGCTTTAGCTAAACTTAAGGGGTCTATCCACGGTACACGCCATCTAGCGAAAGTCCTTATCCGATCTACCTCAGATTTTAAATTTAACGGACGAGGAATGTACGCCATGTCGCTGTAAAATGAGGAGAGCAGAAAAATATCTCTCTTATATATATCTTTCTACCTTTCAGAAAAAAAGAAAAAAAAAAACTTACATACATTTTTAGTACTCAACAGTTGCACATCGTGTAAAAATGTAATTCGTATATAACATCACACTTGATAGCAGGAGCTCTTATTTGAGTATGCTGCGTCGAAGACGCAACGTTGTAGCAGCTCCATGTAAACGAGTAGGGAAAGGAGGAATAATAGGCAAAGTTCTTAATAAAGCTATAGATAATTTACCAGTAGAATTGCACATACCAGGTTATGAATTCTGTGGACCTGGGACAAAGTTAGAAAAACGACTTAAGCGTGGTGATCAAGGAATAAATCCATTAGATAAGGCATGTAAAGAACACGATATCGCTTACGCTACATACAAAGACCAGAACAGAAGGAAAGAAGCAGATGAAATCTTAGCCTCTAAGGCTTGGTCTCGTGTAAACTCTCAGGACGCATCATTAGGAGAAAGAGCAGCTGCACTAGCAGTTACGGGAATTATGAAAGCGAAAACTAAAGTAGGTGGTGGTAGACGAAGAAGAAAATCAAAACATCGAAGAGAACGAGTAAAACCAAAAAAAAGACAACATGCTGTAAAAAAAAAAAAGAAAGGTGGTTTTCTTCCACTCCTTCCGATATTTGCAGCCTTGTCGGGCTTGGGCGGTCTAGCAAGTGGAGCTGCGGGCATAGCATCGGCTGTAAACAAGGCGAAAGCCGCACAGGAAGAATTAAAAGAAATGAAGCGCCACAATCGAATGCTAGAAGCGATGCGTGGGAAAGGGCTTTCTACTCGAAACAAAGGAAAGGGCATTTACTTAAATCCTCCAGCATACAAAAGATAATGGAAGGTCTGCCGAATAGAGCATTAACTAACATAGATCTGTATCGTTACGCATATCGTTTAAAAATTCCCTACTTCAGAGGTGTGTTTATGCGAGATACGTTACCGAAAATTTCTCGTAAAAATGAGAGTTGTATTTTGAATTTAGATCCGATAAGTAAATCTGGTTCGCACTGGGTTGCGTTCAGTAAACGAGGTGCGTATGTCTACTACTTCGATAGTTTTGGTAATTTACGTCCCCCTAAAGAGGTATTAGAATATTTAAGAAACTGTTACATTCGATATAATTTTCATTCTTATCAAACTTTTAATTCATCAATTTGTGGTCATCTGTGTTTACTATTTTTATATTGTATAAATAAAGCAAGACCTTAGTATTTGTGTTCAGTGTGCACGATGCCGTATGAAAGACGGATTACACTCGAGGGTAGAGGCTCGAAGATTGATGTAGTATTAGAAACTCCGATTTATTTGAATAGAGCCTCTTTCTATGAAATAGGTCTTGCCGCACTATTTACATCTAATAGTATTCGTAATGTCACTAGTAAAAATAATAAGTTTGCTATATATTTGAATGGTAAAAAAATTCTTTTGAGTGTAGCAGAAGGCATTTATGAATTCGAAGATCTTGTTGCAAAAATAGAAAGTTTGCTAACTATTAAAAATGTGAAACTATTTCTGCGGGAGTACACTCCAAAACTTAGTTTTTTTATCTCAACTATTAACAACAAACCTACTATGCATTCTCCGTTTGACATTGATTTCAATGTACCGAACAGTGTTGGCACTAGCTTAGGTTATCTGTTAAATGTATATGAGAAATATGCTAACCATGAATCACAGCTGAATGAAATAGGTAACGTAATCGTTAATAGCACAAATAACCAGATTGGTATTAAAATGAAGGGAGACAAAACAACTGTACTCACATTACCGGAAGGTAGTTACACTTTTTCGGAAATAGGAGCTCTAGTTCAAGAAGCAATAATTAACAACTTTCCTATTCTCGAAGAGGAGAATGACCCTCTAGATGGAGATAGTAAACTTATTACTATTACTTACGAAAAGACCTATCTTCGCTGTAAAATGTCCTCCAACCTAGACGTAGACTTTGATGTTTCCGATTCAATTGCTGATTTGTTAGGATTTTCACGCCGAAAATATGATGCTAATAAATTACATATTTCAGGAGAGATTATTAAAATTAATAACGTGAACTCGATTCGTGTATGTTGTAATCTCGTGTTAGGTTCCGGTTCCTACCTCAACGGTAAGCAAACACATTCGTTATACAATTTTAAACCGCTTGTTCCAGCAGGCTATCCTATCGTAGTTCAACCGTCAACTATAAGCTTCTTACCGGTAAACACTAGTGTTATTCAACATATATCTGTCGTACTCGAGGATCAGTTCGAAAACCCAATCGACTTACAAAATGAGGATGTAACAGTAGAGTTAATTATTCGTCCAGTAAAAATACAGTAATCATATATAACATAAAGCGTACACTTATGTACTTTCATTCAAGTAAGGAACAGTTGATCATCAACATCATGGTAGTAATTTACAACAACCAGTCAAAAAACCGAGGATTAAAAGAGGCAGCAGCTAGAGTAGTAAAATATAGAGTAAAGCTAAAAAAACAATCTCATCGTGTACGCGACAAGAAAAAATTAACCTCAAACAATAAAGACTTTTTACAATCGCTAGGCTACCGACTACTATAAGTTCTATTTCTCCTACAGAAACTACTTTACTCTCTTTTCGTGTGCGTAATCAAGGTAACATTACTCTCTTTTTGTGTGAAATCACTTTACAATGCTACCGACTGCCCCCTAGGATAAAGCATATAAATTCTAATTCTCTACGAAAAACTACTTTAGTCTCTTTTTGTGTACAATCACGCTAACATCAAGGAGAAATATGTTCAACGTAACGGACAAAGTTATATTTGACAACAGAGTTGCTAGGCGGGAAGTAAGGAGCTATCATCCATATGCTGGCACGAAATATGAAAACAACGATGAAATTCGAGTTCCTGTACACAACCAAGAACATATATTTTTACCCTCTGAAGCTGATGTTCACATCGAAGGTGAAATAGTTAGATCAAGCGCAGATAATACACCTTCAGCTACAGCCGTTCCCGATCAAAACTTTGCAGCAAATCTCTTCGATGAAATGCGTATTGAATTGAATGGGAAAGAGATTGAAAGAACACGACGTGTAGGCACGACTAGTGCTATAAAAACTTTCGCCTCTTATTCTAAAAATGAAATGTTAGCGCTGCAAAATGCTGGCTATTTTCTATCAATTTCTACACCACCAAACGAAGCTAATATTATCCACGCGACTACAAAGCTGTTCCATGCAATTATCCCACTGAGTCTTCTTTGCGGATTATTTGAAGACTACAGGAAACCATTCATAAACTGTAAACTTGAATTTATCTTTATTCGTTCTAGAGATGACAAATGTGCACTGTTTTCAGCCAACGCGGAAGATACAGCTAAAGTCAAAGTACGAAAAATGTATATAAAGCTACCAACTCTAATACTGTCCGACGAGGAAGAAGTTAAACGCATAAAGTTAATCCAAAAAAATCCTTCTATTCCTGTAGCATTTCGATCGTGGAGTTATCACGAGTTACCTACTATTCCAAATTCAACGAAAATTAATTGGACTGTTATGACTACGTCACAAATAGAAAAACCGAGAGTTTTTATGCTTGCTTTCCAAACCGATCGTAAGAAAATTAATATTTCTTCTTCTCTGTTCGATCACTGTAATATTCGATCCGTTGGTGTATTCTTAAATTCAAACTTTTATCCCTATGAAAAGGCTGTAGCTAATTTTAACAATGGCGACTACAGTGAATTGTATGATATGTTCATCAAGTTTCGTAATGCGTACTATCAGCTTGATGATAATCGTTCCGAACCGAACATATCACGAAGTGAATTTCACTCGCATTGTCCTATTGTTGTTGTTAATTGCATGGAACAGGTTGAATCGATAAAATCTTCCTCTGTAGATGTTCGCGTTGAAATTGAAACAAACGAACCTATTCCAGCCAACACTACTCTGCATTGCATTATTATTCACGATCGCATAATAAATTATAAACCACTAACGAATGAAGTATTTTTCTTCCAATAATCTTGCGCGAGTTTTTCTTCCTTTTTTTTTTCTTTCTAATAGTGTATATAAACGAGAGAGTGAAGATTCTCTGCTTCAGTTCTTCGATATCAAGCACACCATGAGTGCAAAACCCAGAGGAGTGATAGTTGACATTCAGAGGTTACCTACTGGAGGTTACGAGATAGCCTGTTGTAATATAGATTCGTCTACAAATGTGTTATCTACTGCTCTATTAGGTATGAGTGTACCTAATTTAGATTTCACGCTTACGTCGTTTTTCAATCTTCTCAGTGAACAACAATACCAATATCTGGTTGTGTGCAACTGTGTTAATGAGTTACGTCTATTAGCACTGCAAGAGTATCCTCGTACATGCATAATTGACTTGAACACTATAGAAGGTGTACCTGATTTAAGAACAATGCGTAACGAGTGTTTCCCTGTTGAGTGTCCGCGCCATTTACCACATGTTGCAAGACATTCAGGCAGCTGTGCTATGTTCAACGTTCACGCAGTTCATAGTTGGCTAAAATCGTCAGATGGTGTGATGAGAATAGTGTGTTCAGTGATAAACAAATTTAAGAAAGAAGGTGTGAGCAGATTCAATAAATTTGAGTGGACTTTCTTCCCTGAAAACATATTATCTATTTACGAACAACATCAGTTAAGTGCGCTCTGGCAGTATCTACCAGATCATCTGAAGGCGAACTTACACCAGGCTTGTCAGGATTCAGGAGCTAACAACAACGACATCGTGCGAGCTTGATATCGGCTACTAATACATCAATTATTAAGGTGAAAAAAAAAAAGATATAATACCATCCTTTTTCCTTGCTTGTTTTTTCGGTTTTATTCTGCTTCTAACTAATTTATTTATTTTTTCTCCTCTGCAGGTGTCTCCTCATAGTGGGATCAACAACAACAACAACAACGTCTGAGCTTGATATTAGATACTATTTCATCAATTATTAAGGTAAAGAAAAAAAAAATAGTTTCCTTTTTTTTCTTTCTTGCTTGCTTTTTCTGTTTTATGCTGCTATCAACTAATTGTTCTTTCTTTTTTTCCCCTCTGCAGGACTCTCCTCCGGTAGCGGTCGAAGATTCAGTCTCTGCAGATCTCTCCTCGTGGTTGCAGTTACAAATTCAATCAGAAGTTTATATTTTGAAAAACCTCTGTAGTTTCCTATTCAATAAACTTGATTGTAAAAAAGAAATATGTTCTCTTTTTTTTTTCATTCTCCTACTCCTACTTTAGTTAAGAGTACAAGGAATAAAAGGAGAGGCTGCGCAGGATAGTTTGAAAGAAAATCAACTTTTTGATCATCTAGTGTAGAGTTTTTTATTTTTTTCGAGAAAGAAAAAAGATTAAATAAAGGTTTACAATGCACTTTAATATATAAATGATAGAAAATTAACTTACAGTTCAATACTAGTTAGTACAATAGTATACAATGTACTTAAACAGCGAGTGTAATTGTATAAGATTCCTTTTTTTTTTTTTTTTCATAATTAAATAATTATAATAATAGTATGCAATGTACTTTAAAAGTATAAATACAGTACAATACATTGAATAAAAGAAACAGCGAGTGAAATGTTTATCTAGTTTGAAATTCTATAAGCTTACATTTTTTTTTTCATTAATTACAGAATGAAACAAAAGTTTCTCTAAAATAAAAATGATTAAAGTAATCATAGGAGCTTCTCCTCTTATTACTTAATATTCACCTTCAGAGAAAATTACATTATTTTACATACAGAGGGGTAAACTGATGACAAAGTGGAGGAGGTGTTCACAAAAAAAGCAAATCTACTTTGCAAGATAGCTATACATTAGTTATACTTCTTTTCTCTGCAAGACTGTAATGTCCAAATGGTAATGTATTAATTTTGTTATCTGTGATGTACCTTTTGTCATCATTAGCTGTGAGTGCTAGTTTGTATTGACGAACCGTGAACACAGAATGAGAATTGGAAGTAATGCACACTTGTAGTTTGGTCACTTGTTCACCTTCATACAGACAACGTCTATACTGATCAATTGTAAGGTGATCGACAACATTTTTTTTGACACCCTTAGCTTTACATGTAGGTTTCTCTTTTTCACACAACTTAATAGCATACATCTTTGGTCTCAAACCTACAAATTCTTCAACAATACTTCCACCGTTTTCATCCTTCATCAAACCTATTTCACCTGAATTTTTTCTTTCAATTTGGAAAGGATTATTTTCATCATAATTTCCTGTATCAAACAAAACTGAATTTTCCTTCATAAACTCATAGATATCAAATGAAAAATTGTATATTAAACTGTCGGTGTCAGTGTAGAGTAGTTGTGAGTTTGATTCTGTGTTTCTCAAAATAACGTTGTAGTGAAAATCGTTCATTTTCATTTTTGACAAATCTAAAATTGTAGCACCGAGGTAAACCGGTTGATTGTGATGAATTTGAAGTTTCTTCATTTCGATAACCATACACTGTTCGTCTACTATAATACGACGTTTGAAGTTTGCTCTTGAGATCAACGTACCAGCACCATAACGTCCCTTCCACTGTGTGACCCATCTGACGTCGCGCAGCTTCCTTACGTTCATTAATGAACGACCAAAAATTGCGTTATTCATTAATTTATAGAAACTTTTCTCGAACTCATTTTTTGCTAACTTTCGTTTCTCTGTGTTCAAATCAATGTAGCATTTTAACCATGCGCTCTGATTAAACTGAATCGCTCTGTAAATGTGAGCTACTTTCATACCTAACTCTACACACTGTTTTAATAGCCTATAATGAAGAACATACCGTTCCTTGTTGTAAAGAGTGCTCATTAGTTTCGTAGATTTTTCAGGACACAATGGATAATCGGCATGTTTATCATGAAGTTCTAGCGGGTAGATTAAATCAACTTCTACCATAAACCCAACATCTGCTTCATCTCCTACATTCATAATGTCTAAATTCTCAACGTTTTCGACCCATTGAAAGCCGCCCGTTGGAAGAAACTGTTGCATAGCGAATCCATACAAATTGTTCACGTCAAAGTACATTATGTATGATTCCGGTTTGGACTCATCGTATGTTAACATGTACTTGTTATTTGCTACTGCATGCCGCGTAACGCATTGCACATTACCACCGCGTATGGAGCGTTCGAAAAACTGCAGCATGTCGATATCCTGAAGTAATTCTAGTTGGACAGCTGTTATTTTCTTCATAGCACTCCATGCCATAGACGGTACCGTGTAGAAATGAGCGGCATCAATACCATATGTCTCTTTTCCACTCAATCTAAAGTTTTCAAATACATCGGCCAAGAGTAAAGTATCGATTTTCAAGTAAAGATCAGAATATTCACCCAACGATTTACAGTTAAACTTATTCCAAATAAGCTGAGCAAACGCGTAGTTTTCTTCCGAAACAGTTTCACCCTTTAAAGAGCTAAAGAATGAACTCCTTGACGGTAAACTAGTGTCGTCTAACACCTCCATACTAGTAACATATTCGTATGGAAATATCCCTTTCCGAGAAGCGAGTTTAAACTGTAAATCATCGGTGAAATACCGTCTCGTTACAAGCTTTGACTCGTCACTAAGTAATAGCGACATTTTGTCCAGCGAAAAAGGAATAAAGTTGTAAGTGTCTATAAATCTTAGTTCAACACACTGTCTTTGGTTATAACGTATAAAGTTTGAAAATCCTTTGTATCGTTCCATGTTCACTGCTAATAGTTTAATGTTCGTTCTGAGATTTGTCACAACATCCCCTCCCTTCCTATGCAGTTCTCTAATTATGAAATGACCATCATAGGCTGTCAAATTATGGAATGCTACCGGCAAGATAGAAATTTTACGATACTGTAAGTTACACAATTGATGTGCTGATCCCCTGTAAACACCCGTTAAATGACAATGATCGCGAACTTTAATTTCATTATCTGCAATTTCCTTCTCACATATGTGACATAATGTAGACGAAAGAAATTCATTTTCTTGCTCAACAGTTAATGCTAACATTGGTTTCGTATCAAAATAATAGGGCGCAAGCGTGTCCACCAAGTTATACATCTCATCTACGAACCATTTTACACAATCACTACCTCGATAGAGTTTGAAAGAGCACAAATCTCTGTCAAAACTACAGTGTAAATAATATGCTACGCTGTATGGCACATGTTCGTGAATTGGAGTTGAATGTGAGGTGACATCACTTGGAAAACAAGTAGACACAGGTTTCAGTATGCATTCTGTGTCAGCATACACAATAAAAGGCACTGGCTCTTTAACCTTATACTCGGTAAAGTACACTAGCCGTTCGCTATCCGAAGGCATTATACTTTTGCACACCGGAAATTGTATACAGTTATTAGTATGCAAAGCTAATTTTTCCTTATTAGAAAAGTAAGACAAACACCGTCTGCAAATATAAATTCTATTATGGTTCTTCGTAAGAGATGAGCGCACAAGACGTGGAAGATTCTTAATCAAACAAAAGTGATACTTCTCACTGTCGCCAATCTGAAGCATTAGAAGATCTACGATCTTTTCACACGTTTTATGTGAAATGTACAAAGGTACAAGAGTAAACTCTTTTTTGTCATCATTCCGTCCTATGCACACCCAGTTGTTCTCGTCATACTGCGCTCCGAATACATTCACGGAGATTTCGTTTTGATCTTCAAATTTTCTCATGTATCTCATTTCCATCGGGATTGGTATGTCTTTTAAATTTAAAATTGCATTATAATGTGGATAAGAAGAAATGCGATCTACATGATGTTTAGCTGGAACTAAGCCAGCAACTACACTCCACGCAAAGCAAGCATCTCGTGTGTTCCGCAGATTAATAACTGCTTTCTTGTTTCGAATTGCTGTAGGCAACGTTAGACTAGTTGGCGACTTGCCCACGTGAAAACCTACATTTTTATTAATGTTTATCCGCAATTCGCGAATTCGTAGCAGAGACCATCCCGAATCACGAGCCTCGAACTCTGATAATTTTTTCAGAATCGGTCTCGTTACATGTTCGTTGTACCATTCTCTTAAATTAGTACCGTCAGTAATTTCAGCGTTCCTTGTATGAAAATAATTGTTATCGATTTTCTCGTGACGGACATGTTGTGTGCAGAGAACGGTATTTACTTTTAATGCTTGTGTCTTGAGTGCTTCCTTCACGTATTTATTAAACCACACGTAAGATTTATCTAGGAACTCTTCGGGGAGTAAGAAATCATTGTTAACGTTTACCACCGCTAGTGTGTACACTCTGCGCCGAAAAGCTTCCTCGATTTGTTTACACTGGAAAGCAGACAAATCTTCTATCTGAAAAGTTAGTCCATTAACAGCGCGAGCGTGAAAATAAATTTCTAACATCTGATTACGCATTTCCTCTAGCTCGTTAAGATTTTCAATCAGCTTGAACTGAGCTTCTTCTCGCTCGTCGCTAGGTTCGAACCGATATGAAATTAGTATTGATCCATTTACCTCCCTCATAAACGCGCGAATGCGTTCAAACGCTCTATCGAAATGAGTTTGCATTCTACCCGCATCTTCATCTGTCTGTAAATTAATGTCTAGTTTCCTACGTTTGCTGCTCGACTCCATGACTACAAAAAAAATTACGATTTGGTGCTAAATTTTTCAGCAATCTCAAGACAAGTCCAGCAGTTGCTGTAGCAACGACTTATCAAGAATGTACAATCCGTCATTACACAGTATAACCATCGAGCTAGGTCACTACCTTCTGCATCGCGTGAACAGTGTACAGCTTCGCTAGGAAACTCCTCCTGAAGCTTCCCTAGCAATGTATTACGGTAATAGGAAATGTTATTTGAATTTTGTGACGAAAAGGAAAATTCAATTTTGTAAATTTCTTCGAATGTATTATAGCCAAGAAATAAAAGAAAATGTTCATTACTTGAAAGTTCACTCAAAAGAAATCGCACTACAGCAGCTGTCACTTCCTGCTGGCTTTCGTAAGCTTTACTCAGGTTCGTCACATATACTGTATAACTGAAAAGAGAACCCCCTCTGTTCCATAGTTCAATACAATTAGCACTCACTTCTTGTTCTTGTTGTGCGCTCAGTTGTCCCGCTTCATCTTCAACAGGCTGTGAAGTAGCGACCACATCCTCCTCTCGATGTACTTGAAGACGACGACTCTGTATGCTTGGATATGCTTGATGTTCAGTTCCTGGTTTAATCTCAACTTTCTTCCACTTCATCATATTACCACCTCGGACCTGGAAAGACAACACCACATACTATTTTCAATTAACAAAACAATTATGCGAATACGGCGAAAAAAAAAAATTACATTAAGAACGAAAATACTCTCTGCATACTTACTTAGTTAAAATAGATGTCGTAACTGATGACATTCTACTGTAGGAAGCACACTTGATGGTAGCCCCTCTCCATGCCTCTGTACATCATTTTCAAGTTGTTTTTTAAAGAATTTATTTCTTCTATTTCTTCTGCTGTAAGTTTTGAGAATTGCGCCGGCAGGAAAACACTCACAGTCTCCTCATCTTCCCCTTCTATATCAACGATTATTTTCCTCCCAAATCTTGTTTCTACCGCTCTCAGCGCTTTAACCTTAAATGGATGGTTAAGTTGCAACTCACTTAACTTTCTATTATGATATTGTGGTGCCTTGGCAATTTTGTTTAATTTCATTAACATATCCATTTTGTTGAAACTGGTATATCTTTTTAAAATTAACAAACTAAATAAACTTACACTTACTGAAGAGGAAAGAAAAGTAGTAGTAGTAGAGAACTCTTCCAACTAGATGATAGTTTTCATGTTGCGCTCTGCTCCTTAAATACTCCCTGCCACCACCTTCACTCCTCACCAGTAGGTTGGACTTGACACTAGTTCACCTTCACTCAAAATTACAACCTACAAAAAACATCCTGTTCGTGACAGAGATAACCTTCATCAAGTTAGAAAGCGGATCTTGCCTAGTAACAGCTGCACTGTAGCACTCCTTAGTGTTTCCCCCTCACCCCTCCAGTAAGAGAGGAGTGGGGGATCATTTTTTTTAACATAAACTAACATCCTGTTCAGCTTTCACCAGCAAGTGACCTATTAAAGCAAATCCAGTTGCCACATAGTTACTGTACCTTGGACACAAGAGTAACCTTTCAAGAAAATTAATTACCTCTTACATAAAGACCTCTGAGTGTGTTGTCGTCATTCTACATGTGGATGACCCCCTTAACCAGTGAAAGCTACTCCAGCAAAATCCAGTCACAGCACCTTGCCTCCCCACACCTTTCAAGAATTAATTACCTCTCACATTAAGACCTTGCAGTATGTGTAGTTAACATTCCACACACGCCTTGCCAAGTGAGAGGCCCCTTCAGGGAGTGAAGCGCACGGGGGGCATGCGCAGTGGCTGCCGCTGGTCCAGAATTCTTCTATCGAAACTCTGGTCCAGCTTTCTTCTAGACCCTCTACTCACAGAGTTAATTATTGAATCAAGTGCACAGAGGAACATTGAAGTCAAAATGGTTGACAGTCAAGACATAGCTTGGTGGCCACAATTCTACCGAAGGAGTGGAACCGACACCAAAGGGAAGCAATATGTCGTTATTCTATCTCCCAATTTAAGGAATTCCGTGAACACATAGGATCAGTAGAGGTTAGAGACTTGATTGGTGGACTCCACGAGCATCATCCCTCTCTTGGACACCAAACGTACTGATGTGAAACGTTTCCTTCAATATCAACCTCACAGTCCCGATATTCAATGACATGGCCTACTCACGTAAATGTGATTGACACTGAATATTCTTCATTTGTTGTTTTGTGCTTAAGCCCATCATCACAAAGTCAGTGCAGTTAGTACAGGGGTATTCATTGCATAATAAAGTTAAAAAAATTTTATTACCACCTATTCAATACAAAAATCATGCACTCAATTATTTTTAAAGTATTCATGACATACATTGGTTAATAGGACATGTTTCATTCGTCTTTGCGAACATCATCAGCTATAAATACACAAAGCTTAAGGTCAGGGCCCTGAGTTTACTTAAATGGTTAAAAATGTAATTATATTAAAAGAATGGTAAAGTTGTAATAAAAGTGGTTGTATACTATTAAAATTAAACTGTAACATATTACAGATTAGCATCAAAGATTTTTCATAAAGTACAATGAATATTGATAATCTAAAAAGTAAAAACAATCATAAAGGTTGTTAAAATAGAAAAGATGTAATAGTAGACAATAAAAAGAACTTCGATGTTTGAAGCGTGGATTAATTGTAGAGTTGTTGGGTATAAACTTGAAGTTTGAAATCTGAAAAGAAAGAAAAAGGGGAGTAAAGTAATGTTTTACGAAATTAAAAGGGGATGGAAATTGTAAAAAAGGAGAAGCTTACCCGTTAGACCGGTGAAATTATTTACTAGCGATGACAGCGTGAATAGGACAAGGCAGGCCACTTGTTATTGCCTCTAGTGAATTGTGTTGAATTGAGACAGAATATATTGTAGGCACAATACGTCCATATGTGCAGCGTGGATAGTGTTGAAAGCATGGACTTGAAAATTATTTTTAAATCTGAAAAGAAGGCAGAAAAGGGGAATTGAGGCCATGTTATGACGAAAATTAAAAGGGAGAGAAAGAGAAAATTGAAAAGAAATTTACCTGCTGTAATAGAAAGGGAGTGTCCGCTAGCGTTAACTGCGTAGGGCAAACTGGCAAGCAGCTTTGTTATTGCTTCTCGTGTTGTAAGTGTGTATACGTAGAGGCGGGGATTGAGTCATGTGAGGGGGGAAGTAGCTAATTCCTTAGACGCGCCAGATGTACGTGAAGGGTGTGTCACATGGGAGGGTGGTGGAGTAGTAACTGTTGTTACCGAGGAAATACTCTTAGCGGTTGGATAATTAAAAATGTTCATGAAGTTGTTGTTATTTATATTTTAAAAAAGAGGGTAATTCTGTGATTTTCTCAATTAATGGGCTTTTGATTTCTGAAATTTCGTTTAAGTTTTGATTTCCACTGAAATGTTGGTCCAAGGATATGTAAATGTTCTCGAACTCTGTCATTAGTTTGCTTTTACTGACGTATTTTAGGATTTGAAGATCTTTTTCATCGTCGTAAAACTGTGGCCGGTTTCTTCCATATGACTACTCATGGCGGAATATTTTTTGTGTTTTGAGGCGTTGTACGATTAATGTTCAAGATATCTAGTCAAAAACTGCGTCCGGTCTGTCCGATATAAGAAAAATCACAATGAGTACATTTAAGCCTATAGACACCAGTGTTCGAGAATTTAATGTGATTATTGTTAACTACATTTGAATTGAGAAAAATATTGCGGTTCGTGTACCGGGTTTTATGGGCGATATTGATACCGTATTTCTTTAGGGGGTTGGTGATTTGGAATAGGCCTGGTTTGTGTAGGTGAAGGCAGCATATTTCGATCTTTTAGGTTTGTCCGGAATCAACTTAGTCGCAGTTTTTAATTTTACCTTATTGATGATTATGTTAATCATCAAAGGGTTATAGCCGTTAATTCTGGCCAAATCTTTGATGTAATTTAATTCTTTTTTACGATTTACGGTTGTGAGCGGGATTTTTAATGCTCTATAAACGAGACTGAAAAATGCAGCCTTTTTATGGGATTGCGGGTGTAAAGAGTCGTTTCTTATAGTGACGGTTGCGCAAGAAGGCTTTCTATATATTTGGAAATTAAACTTGTTATTCTCTCTTGAGATGTTTAAGTCTAAGAAGTTTAAGGAACCGTTTATTTCGTCTTCCTTAGTGAATTTGACATCGTTGTCAAGTTCATTAAGGAAAGTTAAAATATTGTGACTACCTTTCTTTTAGTATCAATAATAGCAAAAGTGTCATCAACATATCTTAGCCATAATTGGAGGCCGTTGATGTTATTAATTATTTTATTGTTTGCCGAATCATCCATGAAAATATTGGATAGAACGCCCGAGATTGGATCTCCCATTGCTAAACCCTTTTTGTGATATATTTTATTATTAAAAGTGAAATAATTGTTATTAAGTACAAATTCTAATAGACTAATGACATTTTCTATTTCACATTTGCTCAAGTTGCTGTGTTTGAAAAGGTTTGTTTCAATAATTTTAACTGTTTTATTTACAGGAATGTTTGAGTACATATTAGTAATGTCATAGGAAACCATTATGTGGCTGTTCTCAAGTTTGAATTTCGCCAATTTATCACAGAACTCAACAGAATTTTTTATATAAGCCGTATTGTTAAACTTAAAATGTTTATAAAGGAAATTATGCAAAAAATTTTGAGACTTTATAAGAGGGGCTATTCATACAGTTAATAATAGGGCGTATAGGTACATCTTTTTTATGCATTTTTGGCAAGGCTTTTGCAGTTGGGAGTTTTAAGTTCATTGTTATAAGTTGTTGATACTCGTGTTCTTGTAATAAGAAAGGTAGGTTCTTCAAACTTCGTTGGATTTTGGGGGTAGGATCTTTATTGATAATAGTGTAACTGCTATTAGCAAAGAAATCTTCGGTTTGATTAATGTAATCGTCTTTAGGTAATAAGACTATTGTAGAGCCTTTATCGGCTTTAGTGACGATGATATTGTTACTAATTTTATTTCTTACGTCATATATTTGCTTGCTAAGGGTCGGATATGAAGTGGTTTTCAATTCCTTCGCCGGAAAATGTAGTTTCTTCTTTATCTCGTATCTGATGTTATTGTGTGATTCTACTGGGAGTTTTTTGATGATGGATTCAATTTCCGCAACTCTAGTAATCAAATCGTCTGTTTTTTTTCGGATTAGGCCAATTAAATTTCAGTCCTTTATCAAGAAGAGATAGTTCGTTGTCTGAAAAGTTTGTGTTACATAAATTTACTGTTGTAGAAAAATGATTTGAATTAGTTGAGGGGGGGGTAGTTTTACTGTTGGCATTATTCGCGCAATTCTTGGTATTTTGCTGTTGTATCAGTTTATTGTTTAAAGTTGTCTGTTTCTTATTCACAATGTCATGTACTTTTTCGTTGACAAAATTAGAGTATGAATACCATTCTAATGGGGACATGCTAGACGATACTTCAAGATGCGCCTTGTAAGGCTGTAAGTTTAGGAACGATTTCTTTTTATAATGCTCCTTGATTTCGTTTTTAACCAAAATTAATTGACTTCCTTCTGAGTTCTGGAAGAATTAAGTTTCAAACAGTTTTTCCTTTGGAGATGTTTAAGAAATTTAGGAATTAGTCCATCTTCATACATTCTTTTAAAAAGTAAGTATCCCTAGATATTTTGCTGACCTTGACTTTGAGATTGAGATATCTATTACCTTTATTAGCCTGGTAGGCTATTAAATTACATGTGATAAATCTCATAATTAGACCGTATTGAAGATAATGTATTAAAGTTAAAAAACTTTTTATTACCACCTATTCAATACAAAAATAATGCACTCAATTATTTGTAAAATATTCATGAAATACTTTGGTTAATAGGAGATGTTTCATTCGTCTTTGCGAACATCATCAGCTATAAATACACAAAGCTTAAGGTCAGGGCCCTGAGTATATTTAAATGGTTAAAAATATCTTTATATTAAAAGAATGGTAAAGTTGTAATAAAAGTGGTTGTATAGTATTAAAATTAAACTGTAACATATTATACAGATAGCATCAAAGGTTTTTCATCAAGTACAATGAATATTGCCAATCTAGAAAATAAAAACAATCATAAAGGTTGTTAAAATAGAAAAGATGTAATAGTAGACATTAAAAAGAACTTCGATGTTTGAATTGCGCGAATAATGCCAACAGTAAAACTACCCCCCTCAACTAATTCAAATCATTTTACTACAACCGTATATTTATGTAACGCAAACTTTTCAGACAACGAACTATCTGTTCTTGATAAAAGACTGAAATTTAATTGGCCTAATCCGAAAAAACAGACGATTTGATTACTGCAGTTGCGGAAATTGAATCCAACATCAAAAACTCCCAGTAGAATCACACAATGACATCAGATACGAGATTAAGGAGAAACTACATTTTCTGGCGAAGGAATTGAAAACCACTTCAAATACGACCCTTAGCAAGCAAATATATGACGTAAGAAATAAAATTAGTAATAATAATATCATCGTCACTAAAGCCGATAAAGGCTCTATAATAGTCTTATTACCTAAAGACGATTACATTAATCCAACCGAAGATTTCTTTGCTAATAGCAGTTACACTACTATCAATAAAGATCCTACCCCCAAAATCCAACGAAGTTTGAAGAACCTACCTTTCTTATTACAAGAACACGAGTATCAACAACTTATAACAATGAACTTAAAACTCCCAACTGCAAAAGCCTTGCCAAAAATGCATAAAAAAAGATGTACCTATACGCCCTATTATTAACTGTATGAATAGCCCCTCTTATAAAGTCTCAAAAATTTTTGCATAATTTCCTTTATAAATATTTTAAGTTTAACAATACGGCTTGTATAAAAAATTCTGTTGAGTTCTGTGATAAATTGGCGAAATTCAAACTTGAGAACAGCCACATAATGGTTTCCTATGACATTACTAATATGTACTCAAACATTCCTGTAAATAAAACAGTTAAAATTATTGAAATAAACCTTTTTAAACACAGCAACTTGAGCAAATGTGAAATAGAAAATGTCATTAGTCTATTAGAATTTGTCCTTAATAATAATTATTTCACTTTTACTAATAAAATATATCACCAAAAGGGCTTAGCAATGGGAGATCCAATCTCGGGCATTCTAGCCAATATATTCATGGATGATTTGGAAAACAACAAAATAATTCATAACATCAACGGCCTCAAATTATAGCTAAGATATGTTGATGACACTTTTGCTATTATTGATACTCAAAAAAAAAGGTAGTCACAATATTTTAACTTTCCTTAATGAACTTGACAACGATGTCAAATTCACTAAGGAAGACGAAATAAACTGTTCCTTAAACTTCTTGGACTTAAACATCTCAAGAGAGAATAACAAGTTTAATTTCCAAATATATAGAAAGCCTTCTTGCGCAACCGTCACTATAAGAAACGACTCTTTACACCCGCAATCCCATAAACAGGCTGCATTTTTCAGTCTCGTTTATAGAGCATTAAAAATCCAGCTCACAACCGTAAATTGTAAAAAAGAATTAAATTACATCAAAGATTTGGCCAGAATTAACGGCTATAACCCTTTGATGATTAACATAATCATCAATAAGGTAAAATTAAAAACTGCGACTAAGTTGATTCCGGACAAACCTAAAAGATCGAAATATGCTGCCTTCACCTACACAAACCAGGCCTATTCCAAATCACCAACCCCCTAAAGAAATACGGTATCAATATCGCCCATAAAACCCGGTACACGAACCGCAATATTTTTCTCAATTCAAATGTAGTTAACAATAATCACATTAAATTCTCGAACACTGGTGTCTATAGGCTTAAATGTACTCATTGTGATTTTTCTTATATCGGACAGACCGGACGCAGTTTTTGACTAGATATCTTGAACATTAATCGTACAACGCCTCAAAACACAAAAAATATTCCGCCATGAGTAGTCATATGGAAGAAACCGGCCACAGTTTTACGACGATGAAAAAGATCTTCAAATCCTAAAATACGTCAGTAAAAGCAAACTAATGACAGAGTTCGAGAACATTTACATATCCTTGGACCAACATTTCAATGGAAATCAAAACTTAAACGAAATTTCAGAAATCAAAAGCCCATTAATTGAGAAAATCACAGAATTACCCTCTTTTTTAAAATATAAATAACAACAACTTTATGAACATTTTTAATTATCCAACCGCTAAGAGTATTTCCTCGGTAACAACAGTTACTACTCCACCACCCTCCCATGTGACACACCCTTCACGTACATCTGGGGCGTCTAAGGAATTAGCTACTTCCCCCCTCACATGACTCAATCCCCGCCTCTACGTATACACACTTACAACACGAGAAGCAATAACAAAGCTGCTTGCCAGTTTGCCCTACGCAGTTAACGCTAGCGGACACTCCCTTTCTATTACAGCAGGTAAATTTCTTTTCAATTTTCTCTTTCTCTCCCTTTTAATTTTCGTCATAACATGGCCTCAATTCCCCTTTTCTGCCTTCTTTTCAGATTTAAAAATAATTTTCAAGTCCATGCTTTCAACACTATCTACGCTGCACATATGGACGTATAGTGTCTACAATATATTCTGTCTCAATTCAACACAATTCACTAGAGGCAATAACAAGTGGCCTGCCTTGTCCTATTCACGCTGTCATCGCTAGTAAATAATTTCACCGGTCTAACGGGTAAGCTTCTCCTTTTTACAATTTCCATCCCCTTTTAATTTCGTAAAACATTACTTCACTCCCCCTTTTTCTTTCTTTTCAGATTTCAAACTTCAAGTTTATACCCAACAACTCTACAATTAATCCACGCTTCAAACATCGAAGTTCTTTTTATTGTCTACTATTACATCTTTTCTATTTTAACAACCTTTATGATTGTTTTTACTTTCTAGATTATCAATATTCATTGTACTTTATGAAAAATCTTTGATGTTAATCTGTAATATGTTACAGTTTAATTTTAATAGTATACAACCACTTTTATTACAACTTTACCATTCTTTTAATATAATGATATTTTTAACCATTTAAATAAACTCAGGGCCCTGACTTAAGCTTTGTGTATTTATAGCTGATGATGTTCGCAAAGACGAATGAAACATGTCCTATTAACCAATGTATCTCATGAATATTTTATAAATAATTGAGTGCATTATTTTTGTATTGAATAGGTGGTAATAAAAAGTTTTTAACTTTAATACATTATCTTCAATACGGTCTAATTATGAGATTTATCACATGTATTCATTGCATTCCTGGGGTAGTATAGTTTGTCAAAATAAACAGTATATTGGTCCTTAAGAACTGAGGTTGCTTCATGCATCACAGAAATCCGGTATGTCCACGACTTTTCTCAATATGTGCTGCAAATATCAACTTGAAACTTTGAACCCGGACACCTTCAGTGTCCTGCTGCATATTACAACATAATTATGAAGTTTTGTTTCTGCATTTCGTAATTCTATTATTTTTGTCTGTGCACGTATAATATGTAACATACTCTTCTGTTGCATTGCCCCACGTATGTATATTTCTATGAAATTAATGGCAATAATTGATGTTTTATACAATTAAATAAATTGTTATATTATAGTTATACCATGCTGCCATTTACACCATGGCAACACGGCTTCTAACAATGTTCATATTACAACTGCCGCTAACACTGACGTTTCTTAACTTCTATTCAGTAATGAACTGCCGTAATAATGAACCAATGAAATTGAATTGAATTAGGACGTACATTCCCCCATCGATGAGTGAAGATGAACTGCGGAAAACATAAAGTATGGCGGAGTGTTCAACTCCTAAGTAATGCAGTCTTGTACGCAGCAGTGAAGATGAACTGCAGAAAACATAAAGTATGGCGGAGTGTTCAACTCCTAAGTAATGCAGTCTTGTACGCAGCAGTGAAGATGAACTGCAGAAAACATAAAGTATGGCGGAGTGTTCAACTCCTAAGTAATGCAGTCTTGTACGCAGCAGTGAAGATGAACTGCAGAAAACATAAAGTATGGCGGAGTGTTCAACTCCTAAGTAATGCAGTCTTGTACGCAGCAGTGAAGATGAACTACAGAAAACATAAAGTATGGCGGAGTTTTCAACTCCTAAGTAATGCAGTCTTGTACGCAGCAGTGAAGGTGAACTGCAGAAAACATAAAGTATGGCGGAGTGTTCAACTCCTAAGTAATGCAGTCTTGTACGCAGCAGTGAAGATGAACTACAGAAAACATAAAGTATGGCGGAGTGTTCAACTCCTAAGTAATGCAGTCTTGTACGCAGCAGTGAAGATGAACTACAGAAAACATAAAGTATGGCGGAGTGTTCAACTCCTAAGTAATGCAGTCTTGTACGCAGCAGTGAAGATGAACTGCAGAAAACATAAAGTATGGCGGAGTGTTCAACTCCTAAGTAATGCAGTCTTGTACGCAGCAGTGAAGATGAACTACAGAAAACATAAAGTATGGCGGAGTGTTCAACTCCTAAGTAATGCAGTCTTGTACGCAGCAGTGAAGATGAACTACAGAAAACATAAAGTATGGCGGAGTGTTCAACTCCTAAGTAATTCAGTCTTGTACGCAGCAGTGAAGATGAACTGCAGGAAACATAAAGTATGGCGGAGTGTTCAACTCCTAAGTAATGCAGTCTTGTACGCAGGAGTGAAGATGAACTACAGAAAACATAAAGTATGGCGGAGTGTTCAACTCCTAAGTAATGCAGTCTTGTACGCAGGAGTGAAGATGAACTGCAGAAAACATAAAGTATGGCGGAGTGTTCAACTCCTAAGTAATGCAGTCTTGTACGCAGGAGTGAAGATGAACTGCAGAAAACATAAAGTATGGCGGAGTGTTCAACTCCTAAGTAATGCAGTCTTGTACGCAGCAGTGAAGATGAACTTCAGAAAACATAAAGTATGGTGGAGTGTTCAACTCCTAAGTAATGCAGTCTTGTACGCAGCAGTGAAGATGAACTGCAGAAAACATAAAGTATGGCGGAGTGTTCAACTCCTAAGTAATGCAGTCTTGTACGCAGCAGTGAAGATGAACTGCAGAAAACATAAAGTATGGCGGAGTGTTCAACTCCTAAGTAATGCAGTCTTGTACGCAGCAGTGAAGATGAACTACAGAAAACATAAAGTATGGCGGAGTGTTCAACTCCTAAGTAATGCAGTCTTGTACGCAGCAATGAAGATGAACTACAGAAAACATAAAGTATGGCGGAGTGTTCAACTCCTAAGTAATGCAGTCTTGTACGCAGCAGTGAAGATTAACTATAGAAAACATAAAGTATGGCGGAGTGTTCAACTCCTAAGTAATGCAGTCTTGTACGCAGCAATTTAGAAAAACTTGGATAATCAAAGACGGCGTCCACCGGTAACGTTTAGACGTCTTGCTAAACAACGTTCAGTAACAAAGAAATGGACAGCCATGTTATGTTAAGCAGTGTTTGTATTGCACATTCAAAACATGCATGTAGAACAATTGGAAAGTCAGCGAGTGGGTGAAAGACAGTGTAATGAAGAGGAATGAAACAGAAAAAGTAGACGCTATATATAAACGTGAAAACTATTATTCATTCTGATGGAATGCAGAAGGATGAAAGTTTAGAAAACAAATCATAAAAATGTCAGCAGAAACTGATCATGAGTTGTTCATGGAAAGTCAACAGAAAAAAGGTAGGTACAACTGTGAGGGTGTTAAAGTCGGTTTATTTAGAAACAAAAATATGCTAGAGTTTTCGTGATAATCTGGAGCTTGTAAGTCTACAAAAGGCTTAGACATGGGAACTCATCTTCAACAACAATGAGCCCTTTTGTAGTAGAACAATTACATTTGAAATTATCGAAGTCACCGACTGTTTCTCTATGTCTGTAATGAGTCCACGGATAGGTTTTCTGAAAAAACTGTTCAATATCCTTTGTCAACGAACAAAATGACGATTACAGTTTCTTAGGCTAGCAGGTGCACAGTCAGCACTTCCAGAAGAAGTCATGGGTGTTGAAATGCTTAATGATCGATGGAGAAGGCAGTATTTGTTGCAGCTCCCAAACTTGATTAGCCGACCATTAAATAAATCATGTTGTGAACGCTGTTCGTATGCTAGATAAACTTCAAGAACTTCTCAGTAAACCTCCTGCAGTTTAACAACATACTATTGCGGCAGTTACAAGCGATTTAAAAGTAAAAGTGAATATACGTTTTTAAACCTCACCATGCATCATGCAGTACGTAATCTTTGAATCACGAAGCACTGAATTGATAAGTATACATACATACATGATCATTATAGACTGTTATGCATTTCAGCGTTCAGTCTGCAAGCCTCTATGAATTTACTAAACGTCGCCACAATCCTCTATTTGCAAATAGTGCTGTGGCTTCATTTATTTCTATACCTCTTATATTCAAATCGTTTGAAACCGTGTCTAACCATGGTCGCATTGGCCCCCTCTACATATCTTACCTTCCATAACATTGTCCATTAATTCTCCTAGGTATCCTATCCACCTCTATTCGCCGTACGTGACCCCAACACCGAATCCGGTTTATGCGTACACCTTCTTCCACCGAATTCATTCCTAAATTAGCCTTTATCGCCTCATTCCGAGTACACTTCTGCCATTGCTCCCACCTGATTGTACCAGCTATCATTCTCGCTACTTTCATGTCTGTTACTTCTAACTTATGAATAAGATATCCTGAGTCCACCCAGCTTTCGCTCTCGTAAAGCACAGTTGGTCTGAAAACTGACCGATGTAGAGTCCGGGAGCTGACTTCCTTCTTACAGAAGACTGTTCATAGCAACTACGCGCTCACTGCATTAGCTTTACGACACCTTTATTAACTCATTTACTATATTACCATCCTGGGAGAAAACACAATCTAAATACCGGCTCCGCTTTGTATCACCAATCTGACATTCAGTTCTGTTGCATTTCTTACCTACTGACATCAGTTTAGTCTTCGAAATGCTAATTTTCATACCATACTCATTGCACCTATTTTCAAGTTCCAAGATATTAGACTGCAGGCTTTCGGCACAATCTGCCATTAAGACCAAGTCGTCAGCATAGGCCAGACTGCTTACTACATTTCTACCTACCTGAATCCCTCCCTGCTATTTTATACCTTTCAGCAGATGATCCATGCAAACTACGAACAGCAAAGGTGAAATATTGCAGCCTTTTCTAACACATGTAAATACCCTGAACCAAGAACTCATTCTACCATCATTTCTCACTGCAGCCCAATTGTCAACATAAATGCCTTTGATTGATTTTAATAACATAGGGCCTACCCTTAATTCCATAGTCCCCCAATATGGAGAACATATTATACCTCGTTACCCTGTCATATGCTTTCTCTAAAACTACGAAACATAGCCATAACCGTCTATTCATCTCGTAACACTTTTCAATTACCTGGCGCATACTGCAAATCTGATTCTGATAGCCCGTCTGTGGTCTGAAACCACAATAGTTTTCATCCAACTTCCTCTCAACGATCGATCGCACCCTCCCTTCCAAGATGCCGGTGAATACTTCGCCTGGTATACTAATCAATGAGATACCTCGATAGTTGTTGCAATCCTTCCTGCTCCCTCGCTTAAAGTTAGGTGCAATTATTGCTTTTATCCAATCTGAAGGTACATTATTAGCATTCCATGCTAATCTTACTACTCTATGGAGCTACTTCTTCGCTGTCTTCCCACTATACTTCACAATTTCAGGTCTAAGTTCATCTATTACTGCTGCTTTATGAAAAATGGAGTTTATTTACCATCCTTACCACTTCCTCAAGCAACATCATTTTTCTCCTCCCAATGAGCTTGTTTGTTCGCCACACCACCATGAAGATTTAATTTTATGTTGAGAAGATTTTCAAAATATTTCCTCACCTCTCCAGTGATTCTCTGGGATCTATTAGGAGTTCACCTGAATTACCCTAAACACTGTTCATTTCCTTTTCCTCTCCCTTCCTATGGTTCTTTATTACTGTTCAGAAAGTTTTCTCTGCTGCTTGACCTAGACTTTCCAGGTTATTACCAAAATCTTCCCGCGAATTCTTTTTGGATTCAACAACTATTTGTTTCTCTCTGTTTCCTTCATCTACGTACAATTCGCTGTCTGCATCGGCCCTTGTTTGGAACCATTTCTGATAAGCCTTCTTTTTACGTTTACAAGCTGCTCTCGCTTCATCATTTCGCGATGATGTTCGCTTTTACCTGTCCTTACACATTCTCGTTTCTAGGCATACCCTTGCTGTTTCTACTACAGCACCCTGTACGCCATCTATACCCTTTCTATACCTAAACCTGTTAACTGTCCACTGTTCGTAACTTATCACTAATCATATCCATGTACTTCAGTCTAATTTCCTCATCCTGGAGATTTTCTACCCTTATTCGTTTGCAGACAGATTTCACTTTCTATTTAATAGGCCTGGAGGTACTTAGTTCAATACAGATCAGATAGTGGTCTGTATCATCGAAAACTCCCTGTAAAACCCGTATGTTCCTATCAGACTTCCTGAATTTGAAGTCGATTAGGATATAGACCATTATGGATCTGGTACCCCTTGTCCCATCTGTAGCGGTGAATAGCCTTATGCTTGAAGAATGTATTCGTAACCGCTAAATCCATACTAGCGCAGAAGTCCAACAAACGCTTCCCATTCCCACTAGCTTCTATATCTTACCCACAGTTACCAATCACCCTCTCGTATCCCAACTCTCGCATTGAAATCGCCGTTTAGCACTATCCTATCGTTGCTGTTGACGCTGACTACGATGTCACTCAATGCTTTATCAAACTTGTAAACTTCATCCTCGTCTGCTGAATACACTGTGACAATTGTCGTCCTAATTCCTCCAACTGCGAAAACTACCCATATCATTCACTGATTCCTGATAGACATTCCTACCCCACACTCTGCCCTTCCCTTTCTAACACCCGTCGAGTACACCTTATTACCCTCTATCCCTTCCTCGTTATCTCCCCTTGCCCGAATATCCTTTACTCTTAGTACATCCAGATGCCTCCTCTTTGCTAGCTCAGCCAGTTATACTTTCTTTCTTCCATAAGCCACATTGATATTTATAGCGCGCCATCCAATTCCATTTCTTTCGCCAAGCTGTTTCCAAGCAGCCCTCGCCTGTCAAATGGAATGGGACTCCGTTACTCCCATAGGTGCGAGGCTTGCTTCTGAGCTCGGTAAATTCATGAAGCAAGATGCTACCCTAGTTACACATAGTCCAATAGAGTATCTCTCCTCTAACGGGTTAGGGACCACCGGTGGATTGTATAGTCCTAGCCTTCTGAACACAATGAGGGCCATGACTCAGAATATGTCCGAGATGTCCACTCCCATTCCATAGTAACTGGTATCCCGTGAAAATAGGAATGCATCCAAGCAATCGTACTCGGAGAAAAATGTAGAGCCTTCAGTTTTACAAGTAATGTGTGAATGTCTACGCTGTAGAAAGCTTTACTGTAACCTAGTAGTGCTAGAACTGTGACTCGTCCTCTGTCTGTTTCTTGTCGAACTTCTTCGGTCACTTTTAGTAAGGCTGTAGTTGTGCCATGACGTTATCGGGAACCGGACTGGAATGGATTAAGGAGATTGTGCGTTTGAAGGTAATCTGATATTTTTTTGTATGGACTATATTTTCTAAGATTTTAGATAAAGCTGATAAAATACAGAATGGAAGATAATCCCCCTCGTTCGAAGGGTCATCTGAAAATCTGCACTCGTTTCCAAAACGATATTCCCTCTGATGCATATATGCCTTTTACATTTAAATGAAGGAAGTCCCCAATAGTGTTGGCTTTTCAAAGACGATAAAAAAGTCTCAGGGACAAACTTTCCAAAACCAATCTTCAGCCATGCGCCGCTTTATTTTTCAAAAGGGATATCGCTTTCCTCATCATCCGTTTTATCCCACATCAGAAAATTAAGGAGAATGTGTACTCAGATTAACTTTCGATGGTGAGTTCCATGAAACAAAACGTTACTAGGACAGAATGTGATGGCAAGCGTCAAGCACAGTTCACACTTCAAAAGGAATAAGAAAGGTAAAGGAACTGTTACTAATATTGACAGCTGAAATGCTCCATACTTTGTTTTATTTCCACGACTCCACTTTTTTCTATAAAATAACATTAAACATGAAAAGCAACGTGTACTTATTACAACTTCATGTAGGATTGGTGAGAGGAAGGAGTGCCAGCGCATTATTAAACAGACCTGATAAACTGGCAATATTGTTACAGAATTCTTGTCACAATAGAAGTGTAGAAATATGACCTAGCTACTGTGCGGGCCTTTAGCATTCCTCCTCCCACCGTACACTGGAGTCCGCAGTTATGCTCCGAGAAATTTCTCTTCTACCAGAATTAATTTGTGAACCATAAAATAACTGATATCAAAGGGAATAAAATGTATTGCCTACAGAGTTTTTAACAGTCATAATGTCATGGAATACTAAATATCACGTTGAGAACTAACGGCAAGCCTTACTACATACATCAAGTTAAGTGAATGGCAAAGGTCAACAAAGAGTGTTAACGTATTCTTTCGCCACATCAGCTACATATTAAGTCCATTACTTGGTCTAACAACTCCTTCATGCACGTGGCTTGCCTTTAAGAAAACTCTGCCAATTAAATGCATGTAATTGACAGTTAAAATGTTGTTAAAATTACGTTTGCTGACAGATGAAAACTCTTTGCTGATCGGTTTCTAGCTATAAACCTACTTCTATTTATGAATAGTACTACAAAAATATTCAATCGAAGCAGAGCTGACGGCACAGTCAAGACCTGATCCGTGTGCTGAGCAGAGGAGAGAATTCAAGCAACATTCTGGTTGCTCCCAGAAACATGATATGAAAGGCTTTCGGTCGCACAGTCTGCCTGTTGGTGAAGGATAATACTGTTCCTACTCACTGACAAAATGTTATTTGATTCCGATGGGAAAATGCTGTCGTTTGGTAAATAGTTATACTATCTGTACTACTACGATCCTGTTTACAAAAGATATGTAACTCAGTTGGAAAAACGGTTGTTGCTAAGAAAAAGAATAGGTTGTGATGGAAATGATCTCCAGTCTAATGATCACGATTTGATTTGCTCGTCTGAAATAAACAACCTCATTTCGAGACACATTTTTCTTGATCAAAGCTGACTCATTATTCATTCCCGCTAAATATCACTGTCTTCTTTCACAAATTATTTCACAATTACGTAACTATCAATTTAACCCTATGTTGTTTTGCTTATGTGGTGAATAAATAATGAGGCAGTGAAATGAGTTCATAAATAGTGGATTTTCGTGAGATAACATATACATATGACATAGGTAGTCATCTAAACGATATAACAAATCCTTGGCTAGAATGTGAATGAGATATGTATAACCTGTTCGTAATGTTTTCTAACACAGAGAAGAGCTTAGCATATGTGAATTATAAGAGTTATGTCGAAGTAAATGTTAATGTACTGAGTAAGTTAGGGTTGGTATTTTATAAAATGGAGGTAATGCAGTGCCATATGTAGGTTATAGTTGGATTATGAGAAGATATATGATTGATATGAAATGCAACAGAAGCGAATTAAAAAGAAATGGAATATTGAAGCAAATAGATTATGATTATGGAATTCTATGCGTCAAGTCAACGTGTACCTGAAGGTAGTTGATATGAAAGAAGAAATATGGTAATGAGATATGAAGGAGATGAAATATATGAAGAATGAGTTAATATGAGGAAGAATAATGATGATGATGATGATAGTTATTATTTAGTCGATAAAGAACAGAATGATTTATTGCATTGGTTATAATAACGTTGATGCAATTTAAGGCTAATAATATATTTAATTCCATGATAAGTGATAATTCTTAGATATTCCGTATCCAACGTTGAATATGATTTGTTCAGCTCACATATAGAATGTAGACACGTATAAGTCGTCGAAATAAATCCACACAAGGAAAGTTGATTAGAATATTAACATTCTTAAACACAGATTTTACCCATAGTCATGATTACTTGATAAATAGAAACGCATCATACTTATTTTATCACATTTATGCTATAGGTAAAGTTACTCACATGCAACTGATAAAGGTAATGGTGGTTAGAGTCTTCTTAATGATATACATACATACATACATACATACATACATACATACATACATACATACATACATACATACATACATACATACATACATACATACATACATACATACATACATACATACATACATTCATTATCACTATAGACTCTTATGCCTTTCAGCGTTCAGTCTGCAAGCCTCTGAGAATTTACTAAACGTCGCCACAATCCTCGATTTGCAACTAGTGTTGTGGCCTCATTTAGTTCTATACCTCTTATCTTTAAATCGTTTGAAACCGAGTCTAACCATCGTCGTCTTGGTCTCCTCTACTTCTCTTACCCTCCATAACAGATTCCATTATTCTCCTAGGTAACCTATCCTCCTCCATTCGCCTCACATGACCCCACCACCGAAGCCGGTTTATGCGTACAGCTTCATCCATCGAGTTCATTCCTAAATTAGCCTTTATCTCCTCATTCCGAGTATCATCCTGCCATTGTTCCCACCTGTTTGTACCAACAAGCATTCTTGCTACTTTAATGTCTGTTACTTCTAACGTATGAATAACATATCCTGAGTCCACCCAGCTTTCGCTCCCGTAAAGCAAAGTTGGTCTGAAAACAGACCGATGTAAAGATAGTTTCGTCTGGGGGCTGACTTCCTTCTTACAGAAAACTGCTGATCGCAACTGCGTGCTCCCTGCATTAGCTTTACTACACCTTGATACAATCTCACTTACTATATTACCATCCTGGGAGAACACACAACCTAAATACTTGAAATTATCGACCTGTTCTAGCTTTGTATCACCAATCTGACATTCAATTCTGTTGAATTTCTTACCTACTGACATCAATTTAGTCTTCGAGAGGCTAATTTTCATACCGTACTCATTGCACCTATTTTCAAGTCCCAAGATATTAGACTGCAGGCTTTCGGCACAGTCTGCCACTAAGATCAAGTCGTCAGCATAGTCCAGACTGCTTACTACATTTCCACCTAACTGAATCCCTCCCTGCCATTTTATACCTTTCAGTAAATGATCCATGTAAACTACGAACAAGAAAGGTGAAAGATTACAGCCTTGTCTAACTCCTGTAAGTACCCAGAACCAAGAACTAATTCTACCATCAATTCTCACTGAAGCCCAATTGTCAACATAAATGCCTTTGATTGATTTTAATAATCTACCTTTAATTCCATAGTCCCCCAGTATGGCGAACATCTTTTCCCTCGGTACCCTGTCATATTAGGAGCTGCCTAGCCGAGGCGGTAAAGGCGTGCTCGGTTCGCCCAGAAGGACGTGGGTTCGAATCCCCGTCAGGATGTCGCAAAATTTAAGAAACGAGATTTCCACTTCCGGATGTGCATATGGCCCTGAGGTTCACTCAGCCTACACCAAAAATGAGTACCAGGTTAATTCCTGGGGGCAAAGGCGGCCGGGCGTAGAGCTCACCACTCCACCCCATCACGTGCTGAGGTTAACAATGGTGGAAGCCTTTACCTTCCACTCTTCAAAGGGCCTTCATGGCCTGTACGGAGGTAACTTTGCTTTTGCTTTACCCTGTCATATGCTTTCTCTAGATCAACGAAACATAAACACAACTGCCTATTCCTCTCGTAGCATTTTTCAATTACCTGCCGCATACTGAAAATCTGATCCTGACAGCCTCTCTGTGGTCTGAAACCACACTGGTTTTCATCTAACTTCCTCTCAACGACTGATCGCACCCTCCCTTCCAAGATGCCAGTGAATACTTTGCCTGGTATAACTTACTAATCAATGAGATACCTCGATATTTGTTGCAATCCTTCCTGTTCCCTTGCTTATAGATAGGTGCAATTACTGCTTTTGTCCAATCTGAAGGTACCTTACCAACACTCCACGGTAATTTGACTACTCTATGAAGCCATTTCATCCCTGCCTTCCCACTATACTTCATCATTTCAGGTCTAATTTCATCTATTCCTGCTGCCTTATGACAATGGAGTTTATTTACTATCCTTTTCACTTCCTCAAGCATAATTTCACCAACATCATTTTCCTCCTCCCCATGAGCTTGGCTGTTTGCAACACCACCATGATGATTTCCTTTTACATTGGGAAGATGTTCAAAATATTCCCTCCACCTCTCCAGTGATTCCCTGGGATCTATTTTGAGTTCACATGAATTACTCAAAACACTGTTGATTTCCTTTTTCCCTCCCGTCCTACGATTCTTCTATGATTCTTTATTACTGTCCAGACAGGTTTCCCTGCTCCTTGACCTAGCCTTTCCAGGTTATTACCAAAATCTTCCCATGACTTCTTTTTGGATTCAACAACTATTTGTTTCGCTCTGTTTCTTTCATCTACGCACCAATCCCTGTCTGCCTCGGCCCTTGTATGGAGCCATTTCTGATAAGCCTCCTTTTTACGTTTACAGGCTGCTCTCACTTCATCATTCCACCAAGATGTTCGCCTTTTCCCATCTTTACACACAGTTGTTCCTAGGCATTCCCTTGCTGTTTCTACTACAGCATCCCTGTATGCCACCCATTCACTTTCTATATCCTGAACCTGCTTACTGTCTACTGTTCGAAACTTCTCACTAATCATATCTAATTTCCTCGTCCTGGAGATTTTCTACCCTCATTCGTTTGCAGACAGATTTCATTTTCTCTACCCTAGGCCTAGAGATACTTAGTTCACTATAGATCAGATAGTGGTCTGTATCATCGAAAAATCCGCGAAAAAACTCGTACATTCCTAACAGATTTCTTGAATTCAGTCTGTTAAGATATATTCTATTATGGATCTGGTACCCCTAGCTTCCCATGTGTAGCGGTGAATAGCCTTATGCTTGAAGAATGTATTCGTAACAGCTAAACCCATACTAGCACAGAAGTCCAGCAAACGCTTCCCATTCCCATTAGCTTCCATATCTTCCCCACATTTACCAATCACCCTTTTGTATCCTTCAGTTCTATTCCCAAATCTCGCATTGAAATCGCCCATTAGCACTATTTTATCCTTGCTGTTGACTCTGACCACGATGTCACTCAATGCTTCATAAAACTTGTCAACTTCGTCCTCATCTGCACCCTCACACGGTGAATACACGGACACAATTCTTGTCCTAATTCCTCCCACTGACAAATCTACCCACATCATTCGCTCATTTACGTGCCTAACAGTAACTATGCTGCGTGCAATGGTATTCCTAATAAAGAGCCCTACCCCAGACTCTGCCCTTCCCTTTCTAACACCCGTCAAGTACACTTTATAATCTCCTATCTCTTCCTCTTCCGAATATCACTTACTCCTATCACATCCAGATGCATCCTCTTTGCTGACTCAGCCAGTTCTACCTTCTTTCTTCCATAAGCCCCATTAATATTGATCAATGATATACAATACATATTTTCATAATAGCAATGAGTGAGGTGTTGTGATATATTAATGACCTGCTTACATGTTTCATATGACTCATTTGTACCGTTGATCTACCTTATAGAATTTATGAGAGGGATGATATCCAAATGAGCGATTGGTAATGATGAGCACATGTAGTAAATGACTTATTGCTTACATTTTTCCGGACGGATACATAAAAATCTATTCCAGAATGATAAATGATCCTTTTCCTCGATATACTTGAGATTCGATATGCTTGATGTTACTTGATAACACAGATATTACCGATATTAGTGATGTGATTGGTATCCTCGATATTACTGATATTACGGAAATGTGAGGACATAAATATTTAAGATTAGGAAATTTAATTCAAGGCAACGGATTGATGCTTATTAGTATTTTCAGATAGATCTGTAAATTTTACAACAGGAATTAGTGTAGGAATAGTATCATTCATTCAAAAAATAATAATAAATCAGATGTGATTTTAATTTATAGGAACAAAATTCACAAAATAATTTTAGGCTTTTTTTTCTACTTTTCAATATACCTACATAATTGTAAATATTTTTAAACAATCAAAGATCTTCGATGAGTCGATTCAACACAATTAACTAATTTTAACTGAAGATAGATATTTTCTTTCCAAAGATACTTCATTTTCTTTTCTTTACTAGATTTAATATTATAATAAATGAGAATAACCAAAAGATATTGACATTTTATTTTATACTAATGTAAGCAGATATTAATATAGTCTACCTTAGGTTAAGTATTGGGAATTATACTACGTGGGATTGATTGATCGGCGCGGTGGAGACGTCCATCGACTTTATTGAAAAGAAATCAGCCGTCGAATACAACTGTCTAATAATATTTGCCAACTTCAGAACGAAAGGGAAATTGGAAACTAATCTGTAATGAGATAGTCTGGATTTCTTCGCGACCCGCCCTGGACGCAGGAACGGCGCAAAGAAAAATTTGCGCCCAACGTGAGAGCAAAAGAGACAGTAAGAAAAGGACAGAATCAAAGCAAAAAGGATGTCAACATAAGAGCAAGAAGAGAAAGATGATGCAGAGGGCAACGAAAAATTGCTGCGACGTGGAACTAAGTGAAAAGAAGAAAAGGCAAGAAGGAAAAAATGACAAGAGACTAAAATAAATGCATATCCAACATAAGAGCAGAGAAGACGAAGATAAGACAGGAGGACTAAGAAACAATTGCATGAAAAATCGAAGAAAATTCACGCTTGACAAAAAATGCCGAGGAAGAGAAGAAGACTTGGAAATAAACGTTGGAGGAAGAAGGAAAGAAGAAAGGGATAGAGCAAATATGAAAATATATTGCGAAGATCAGCGTAAGGTAAACAAGAGATTGAGACAGAGAGAAGAAAACTTGATTCAGCAATAAGAAGAAGGGATGATTAAAAATAACATTGCTATGATAATAGCTACAATGATTATACATTTGTCAGAAATATGTAAATACAAAATTTAGATGTTAAGAAATTGCAGGATAGAGTTTAAAAATAATGATATAAAATTTTAATAATATGTTAAATTAAAATCACATCGAATAAAATATCGAGGATATGTGATAAGATGATAAAACTGGGATATGCAAGGTCACTCAGGTAAGTTGAAACCGGACATTTGAGCTAATTATATATACATACATATTCTAGCAAATGTACCCGTGCTTCGCTACGGTATTCTATATTGTGTACGGATATCTAAGTAAATTACAGTACATGCAGTGAATATGATCTTTTTAAAATTCCATGTCTCTGAGCGTTATCCGAGAAACAGCATAGGGAGGTCCACATACGTTGCTTCTAATGTACAGAGCGAGTTGCGGAGTTGTGATAATACCGGCAGGTCAAATAACCTACTGCCATTCGCAATCGATTTGGCGATTTTCGTTACAATGGCGGGCCCCATTGCCTGCTGCGCGGTCACAATATATTTGGGGAGATTTCGTTGCAACGACAGGCCCCATTTCCTACTTCCAGACAGAAAACAATCGAGGAATTTTTTATTATAATTGCAGGCACCTTCCCTACAGCCAGTCAAATTTGAGTTGTGCTGTTATCAATATAATGACAGGTCACTTTTCCTAATGCCAGTCAGCTAACTGCCACTCACACCGAGTTGGCGAGTTTCCATTATAATAGCAGGCCACTATGCCTAACGTCAAGCACAGTGGGGTAAAGGAGTTTTGAAAAAACTTGCATGTTCCGTAGCCTTCTGCCAGTCAAATCGAGAAGAAAAATATTCATTATAATGGAATACAGGATTTCGAGAAAGAATCCATTCATACTGCCAGTTAAAGTCGATGTGGGGATTATTGATTATTGATTAAAATAGCAGACGCCCTCCATCTGAGAGTCATTATCAATTTGTAAAGTATTAATTACAAAGGTATGCACACCCTTTCTGGATCGCTACAAATTGATTTCAGTGAGTAAATATAGATCGATATACGAAAGTATATGAAGTTTTACCTTCATTTGAAGAGCCAAATCTAACGCGTAAGGGAGAGAGAGATGCGACAAAAAGTCATAGGACCGAAGTTGTAGATCACTCCGAATTGAACAGAGAATGTGCCACCCGTTTTGTGATACGACTTATCGTTTAATCACCAAATAACTCAAAAGGAAGGTCTGCACCGTCTTTAAAATTGCCTCCATATTTCGATATTTTTCGGGGGTAAAAAATACAGTTTAAACATCTCGTAATTTTTCCGTTCGTTACAGGCTGAAAGCTATACTTTTGCTAAATTTCAATTTTCTAGCTCGTCTGGCAGATTATGCCGCCATCTTGATATAGGGGAGGGGATTAAAATGAGAACTTTCAGGAAACTTTTAAGCCCAAGAAACCTATAGGAAATCGTTTAGGATATATATATCCGACTGCGTTCTTATACTGAGCCCCAAATTTGAGACTCCCAGCGAGGCACCTCAGGGTATTTTGAAAATTTTCTACTCTTCTAGGGATCTTGAAGTCATCAGGTTCTCTGTTATAAAGTTTTAAGTTTATAGTTTCTGGGAGTGTCTCATTAATTAACGTCCATTTTAATTTTTATACCGTAACTTATATATACAGTACAGTATACTACGTATTTAGATCGTTCCATACCGACTTCCATTTATTAATATGGGTTATATTTAACCCCGCTCCCTAGGAGTTCTAGGGGCGTCCTGCCCCCACCGTATATTTGCCAGATAGTAGATAATATTTGTAAGCCTTCCACCCCAAAGCGGGCCGAGCTGACTGTTTGGAACAATATCAAAGAAGGCAGTGCCTACGTGTGTTCAGTATACCGGAAACTGCGGACGAGAATACTGACAACTTAGTTCTAGACATTGCGAAGGAAATCGGGGTCAGTCTTTCCGTGGATGACATTGATAGGTCTCACAGGGTTCGGAAAATCCAGAAAGGGCGTCCGCGACCTATAATTGTCAAGTTTGTATCATACCGTAGGAGAAACGCTATGTTCACGAACAAAAAGAAACTTAGGGGCTCGAATAAAACCATCCGCGAGGACCTTACTCCAGCAAGACTCCGGCTTCTTCAGGACGCAGTCGCAAAATTTACCGTCCAAAACGTATGGTCTAGAGCTTGGATCATATATGTAAAACATGGGAACCGAAAAATAGCCATTACTAATTGTTCAGATTTGAACAGTATTCACTAGCCATGAGCAGACTCTCTGCATTATAAGGATCGCCATAGTTATTTTAGTTCACTTAAGTTAATTTTCCACATAGTTGTAGTGTTGATTTAGGTGCTAATCTTATAGTTGTAGTAGGTAATTCTTACTATCCGTTGCCATAACGTTCAAGTTGGCAGCATTAAGCAACCAGAAAACAAATGTCTCTAATTTCAGCCTCCTTTAACCACTGTCCCAGGCAGGTCATTACCCCGTCGTGCCAGCCCCCTCGAAGAATACCGCTAACCGTCTCAAAGACATTCTTGCGCTCTACCCTACTTCTCTACAAATAGCACATGTCAACGCACAGAGCATTGTCCCACATTTCTCAGAATTCTCCGAAATATTTTCAGCCTGTAATCTGCATGCTATAATGACTTCAGAATCATGGCTGCGTCAGTCTATCCCTTCAGCACTGTTTAGAATGAGTGGATACACTTCAATTAGGAACGATAGAGAAGAAAAGCCTGGAGGCGGAATGTTCATACGTGACGATTTGAAATACAAGGTAATATTCAAATCGCCAAGTGAATACTCTCACAGGCCGGAGTTCTTGTTTGTAGAAATTGAAATTCGTGGTAAGAAGTGTTTACTCGGTGTAGTGTATCGCCCACCGAAGACCGGAAACACAACGGATCTAGAGGAAGCCCTACAGGATTTAATATCCAGGTATGAACACATGGTCTTAATGGGAGATTTTAACACTGACAAATGCAACTACTGAAACTAGGCGACTAACATACATGTTTGAATCCAATAATATGACAATTCTGCCCTTACAACCCACACACCATGTTGCAACATCGTACACACTCCTTGACCTAATCGTTGTAAACAATAAAGACCGTATATTGTCACATGGGCAGATGTCTGTGCCAGGCCTTTCCCGCCATGATATGATTTACGCTGCTTACACTTTGAAGTGTCCAAAATACAAACCTAAGAAAATCACATACAGAGATTTCAAAAATTTGAACGAAGAAGCCCTTATTGAGGACGTTCTGAGAACACCATGGCACACAGTTCAGTATATAAAGGATATTGACGACAAAGTATCTCATTTTAACGAACTTCTCTTAACTTTATAAGTAGTATAATAAGCGGGTTCGGGCGCCACCTCCACCTCGGGCTCCCAGAGGCCACCTCCACCTCCACCTCAGCCAGAGGCCTCCCAGATGCCTCCTCCACCTCCACCTCAGCCAGAGGCCTCCCAGAGGTCTCCTCCACCTCCCGCGGGAAATTTGAATTTGTAAACAAAGCCACGTGCTTTTTGACAGCTGTCATCGACAACAACGCATCGCTAACCTCAGTACTGCCATCTTGACGGGCCTAAACCTCAGTAGTGCCAACTTAACCTAACTAGCATGAGGTAAACAAAGCCACGTGCTTTTTGACAGCCACGTGCTTTTCGACAGATTTGTAAACAAAGCCACGTGCTTTTTGACAGCTCTCATCAACAACAACGCATCGCAAACCTCAGTACTACCATCTTGACGGGCCTAAACCTTAGTGGTACAAACTTAACCTAACTAGCATGAGGTAAACAAAGCCACGTGTTTTTTTGACAGTCACGTGCTTTTTGACAGATTTGTAAACAAAGCCACGTGCTTTTTGACAGCTCTCATCAACAACAACGCATCGCAAACCTCAGTACTACCATCTTGACGGGCCTAAACCTTAGTGGTACCAACTTAACCTAACTAGCATGAGGTAAACAAAGCCACGTGTTTTTTTGACAGCCACGTGCTTTTCGACAGATTTGTAAACAAAGCCACGTGCTTTTTGACAGCTGTCATCGACAACAACGCATCGCTAACCCCAGTACTGCCATCGTGACGGGCCTAAACCTCGGTGATACCAACTTAACCTAACTAGCTCGAGATAAACAAAGCCACGTGCTTTTTGACAGCCACGTGCTTTTTTGACAGCTGTCATCCGCCATCTTTAAACTACAGAGCACCGTGCTGCCCTCTTTCGTCACCTGTCATCGGCAGTGCTGCCATCTTGACGGGCCTAAACCTTAGTGCTACCAACTTAACCTCACTAGCTCGAGATAAACAAATCCACGTGCTTTTTTGATAGCTGTCATCCGCCATCTTTAATCTATAGAGCACAGTGCTGCCCTCTTTAGCTACTTACCTTTGAAATGTAGTGGCGGATAATTTGAAAAATGCTTTTCGACAAGCAGCCATCTTTAATCCAGAGAGAACAGTGCTGCCCTCTATGTGGTCGCGGCAAATTGAAAAATTCCACATGCTCTTGTTTGAAAACAAACTCACGTGCTTTTTTGACAGCTGTCATCTGCCATCTTTAATCTATAGAGCACAGTGCTGCCCTCTTTAGTTTGAAATGTGGTGGTGGTAAATTCCACGTGCTCTTGTTTGGAAACAAAGCCACGTGCAGATGTCATCCGCCATCTTTAATCAACAGAGCACTGTGCTACTATCATGCGGGCAATTTCATCACCTGTCATCCGCCATCTTTAATCCACAGAACACCGTGCTGCCCTCTTTATGGCTACTACCTTAAGCACGTAGTAGCGGACAATTTGAAAAGTTCTGTTAGCTATCATCCGCCATCTTTAATCAAGAGAGCACCGTGCTGCCATCTTTAGCTAGATACCTTTGAAATGTGGTGGCGACAAATTGAAAAATTCCACGTGCTCTTGTTTGGAAACAAACTCACGTGCTTTTTCGACAGCTACCATCCGCCATCTTTAATCAACTGAGCATAGTGCTGCCCTCTTTAGTTTGAAATGTGATGGCGGCAAATTCCACGTGCTCTTGTTTGGTAAACATAGCCATGTGCTTTCTTGACAGCTGTCATCCGCCATCTTTAATACAGAGAGCACCGTGCTGCCCTCTTTATCGTAGTAGATGTAAATTCGTCACCTGTCATCCGCGGTGCTGCCATCTTTAGCTAGATACCTTTGAAAAGTGGTGGCGGATAATTTAAAAAGAAAAATTCTATAGCAGCCCTCTCTCGACGCTAATTGCATAAGATGGTGGCTATACATGACTCCTTAAGGGTGCTTACGCAAGATGGCTGCTATACACAGGTTCTTATGAGACGCCCTTGGGATGCTTGCGCAAGATGACAGTTATACATGGCTCCTTATGAGATACCCTAGGGATGCTTGCGCAAGATGGCGGCTGATCTTATGGGACGGCTTAAGGGTCCTTGGACAAGATGGCTTGAGACGCCCTAAGGATGCTTGCGCAAGATGGCGGACACAAGATGGCAGCTATACATAACTCCTTATGAGACGCTTTAAGGGTGCTTGCGCAAGATAGTTGCTACTCTTATGAAGAATGCTAGCTTAGAGGCTAACGTGTCGTGATAGTTCGATTCATTAAATTTAGGGCTTAAATGCAAAATGTTAAATATATCGAAAACGGTGCACCGTAGAGCAAAACGGACAACATTTTTCTGCCTAATACCTAGGTTCGCAGTATGAGGAACAAGAAAATCATAGTCTAATGATGGGATCAACGGTTCGGTTCCTACTTAGGCCCTTTGGCATTTGCTCTGTTTTAGCTTGTATTGAAGCGAGTCTTTGTAACATGATCAGGTCTAGCTATGGTAGAGAGTATAACGTACCGTGCAGGTTCGATTCATTAAATTTGGAGGCTTAAATGCAAAATGTTAAATATCTCGAAAACGATGCATCGTAGAGCAAAACGGACAAAATTTTTCCGCCTAATACGTAGGTTCGTAGTATCAGGAACAAGAAAAAACATAGTCTAATGATGAGATCAACGGTTCGATTCCTACTTAAGCCCTTTGGCATTCGCAGCTATCTATTTCTACAAGATGGTGGCTGCTCTTATGAGAAACAAGATGCCTTGAGACGTCCTAGGGATGCTTACGCAAGATGGCAGACACACAATGGTGACTATACATAGCTCCTTATGAGACGGCCTAGGGGTGCTCGCACAAGATGGCGGCTACTCTTATGAAGAAAGCTAGCTTAGAGGCTACTGCGCAAGATAACAGCTGCTGTTATGCATGTGGTGGAGAGCAATTTGAAATTCTATGTGCTTAATCAACAGAGCACCCTGCTGCCCTCTTTAGCTGAAATGTGGTGGTGGATAATTTGAAAAATTCATTTGACAGCTATCATCTTTAAAAACAATGGCGACTATACATAGGCTGTTAAGGTCTTATCATTCTCCTCCTCCTCCTCCTCCTCCTCCTCCTCCTCCCCCTCCTCCTTCTCTACCTCCTCCTCCGCCTCTTATGTCAAGGCATAGCTTTATATCGAACAAGTTTAAACCTGCATCGCGAAGGCAAACGTGTGCAGCGATAACATTATTGTGCATGTTTAGACTTTCGAAACATAAGAAGAGTAGAATCAAACGCTGTACTCGATACGACATGTGATCAGAACATTGATTGATGCGTTCAGAAAAACAAAATAAGTGATCAAGACTAGAATCGAACAATGTACTCAATACATCATGTGTTTAGAATATGTCAGGGGATACGCTTGTTCTAAGAAGATCAGATTGAAACATAACAAGACTAGAATAGAACACTGTAATCGATGTTGTTAACTTCAACATGTGATCAGAACATTGATTGATGTGTTCAGAACACAAAATAAGTGATCATGACTAGAATCGAACACTGTACTCGATACAACATGTGATCAGAACATTGATCGATGTGTTCAGAACACGAAATAAGTGATCAAGACTAGAATCGAACACTGTACTCAATACAACATGTGTTTAGAACATGTTAGGGGGTACCCTTGTTCTAAGAAGATCAGAATGAAACATAAGAAGACTAGAATCGAACACTGTAATCGATGTTGTTAACCTCAACATATGATCAGAACATTGTTTGATGTGTTCAGAGCAAAAGTACAATTTTGATGATTTGCTTAGTGTAAAATCAAAAACTATGGAAACACACTGTGCACATATCGCGTAGCTAACTCGCTCAGTAAGCAATATTGCAAAACTACAACTTCAATGATTTGCATAGTGTAAAAATCAAAAACACACTGTACCCATACTGCGCAGCTAACTCGCTCGGTAAACGATATAGCCAAAGTATAACTTCAAATTATTTACCTTCCATCATTCGTCTTGTGTGTAAAAATCAGTCGAACAAGTTATCGCATAAACATGGCTGAAAAAAAAATCGTGATAGGGTATGGAACCCAGGGGTTACATCTTATCAGAAGGGCAAAAAGGATGAAAGGACTCTTCCTCCTCCTTACCGCACATTCCTTGAAGGGCTAATTGGCTGAAGGGCTAATGGGCTAAAGGGCTAAAGGGCTAATGGGCTAAAGGGCTAAAGGAGCAACAACCTTGTCGATCGCTATCGGCAAGAACGCTTGTACTTTGTTAAGTGTAGAAAATTAATCTTTATTTGTAAATGGTTTCATGTTCAAAACAAGGAATGGAAAATCCCCGAGGTGCGATGCGTTACGTTTTTCGAACTAGTGTTTGGAACACTGAACTTTTCAAGATGATAGCAGAGAGTTTGGCAATGTTCTGTTGTTGGATTTTAAATTCCGCGCTACAACATGCATAAGGTGGTAGCCTTGAGGTTTACCGCCGTAAAGATGGCAAGAGTGAGGTTAACAATGTTCGGTTGTTGGATTTTAAATTCCGCGCTACAACATGCATAAGGTGGCAGCCTTGAGGTTTACCGCCGTAAAGATGGCAAGAGTGAGGTTAACAATGTTCTGCTGTTGGATTTTAAATTCCGCGCTATAACATGCATAAGGTGGCAGCCTTGAGGTTTACCGCCGTAAAGATGGCAGAAGTGAGGTTAGCGACGCTCTATTGTCCTTCAAAGTGAGGTTAGGGTTCGTCAAGAAGACAGCTGTCAAAAAAGCACGTGGCTATGTTTACCAAACAAGAGCACGTGGTCGTGACGTCACGGTCACGTAATCAATCCTTAGCTCGACGTCGTTAAGAGCAGTATTAGGGTTAGCTATGCTTAAAAGTCTTGGGAACAGAGCAGCAGTATGAATTGCTATGTTTCTAAGCGTGTACACATGACCTATCGATTTTACATGCATCGACCATCGAACTAAACTTCATCCGCTAGATCGTGCTGCTATCTTAGCATAACCTATACCCATAAAATTAAAGTACAATGAATAGCCATGTTTCAAAGCGTGTACACATCACCTATCGATTTTGCACACATCGACTCTCGTACTAAACTTCTTCCGCTAGATTGTGCTGCTATCTTAGCATAACCTATACGCGTGACCTTAAGGTACAAAGAATAGCCATGTTTCAAAGCGTGTACACATTACCTATCGACTTTGCATGCAACAAATATCGTACTAAACTTCTTCCGCTAGGTTGTGCTGCTATCTTAGCATAACTTATACACATGAACTTAAGGTACAAAGAATAGCCATGTTTCAAAGCGTGTACACATTACTTATTGATTTTGCATGCATCAAATATCGTACTAAATTTCTTCCGCTAGATTGTGCTGCTATCTTAGCATAACCTATACCCATGAACTTAAAGTATAATGAATAGTCATGTTTCAAAGCGTGTACACATCAACTATCGAATTTGCATGTATCGACTCTCGTACTAAACTTCTGCAGGTAGATTGTGCTGCTATCTCAGCATAACTAAGACGCATGAACTTAAAGAACAAAGAGAGCTATGTCTCAAAACGTGTACACATTACCTATCGATTTTGCAAGCATCGACTCTCGTACTAAACTTCTTCCGCTAGATTGTGCTGCTATCTTAGCGTAACCTATACGCATGACCTTAAGGTACAAAGAATAGCCATGTTTCAAAGCGTGTACACAGTACCTATCGACTTTGCATGCAACAAATATCGTACTAAACTTCTTCCGCTAGGTTGTGCTGCTATCTTAGCATAACTTATACACATGAACTTAAAGTACGAAGAATAGCCATGTTTCAAAGCGTGTACACATTACTTATTGATTTTGCATTCATCGAATCTCGTACTAAATTTCTTCCGGTAGATTGTGCTGCTATCTTAGCATAACCTATACCCATGAACTTAAAGTACAATGAATAGTCATGTTTTAAAGCGTGTACACATCAACTATCGATTTTGCATGTATCGACTCCCGTGCAAAACTTCTTCAGGTAGATTGCGCTGCTATCTTAGCATAACTAAGACGCATGAACTTAAAGTACAAAGAATAGCCTTGTTTCAAAGCGTGTACACATTACCTAATGATTTTGCAAGCATCGACTCTCGTACTAAACTTCTTCCACTAGATTGTGCTAAAATCGTGTAAGTGTGCTGCTATCTTAGCATAACCTATCGATTTTACATGCATCTACTATCGCAAGCATAACTAAGACGCATGAACTTAAAGTACAAAGAATAGCCTTGTTTCAAAGCGTGTACAGATCACCCTGAACTTCTTCCGCCAGATTGTGCTGCTATCTTAGCATAACCTATACGTATGACTTTAAAGTACAAAGAATAGCCATGTTTCAAAGCGTGTACACATTACCTATCGACTTTGCATGCAACAAATATCGTACTAAACTTCTTCTGCTAGGTTGTGCTGCTATCTTAGCATAACTTATACACATGAACTTAAAGTACAAAGAATAGCCATGTTTCAAAGCGTGTACACATTACTTATTGATTTCACATGCATCGACTCTCGTACTAAACTTCTTCCGCTAGATTGTGCTGCTATCTTAGCGTAACCTATACGCATGACCTTAAGGTACAAAGAATAGCCATGTTTCAAAGCGTGTACACATTACCTATCGACTTTGGATGCAACAAATATCGTACTAAACTTCTTCCGCTAGGTTGTGCTGCTATCTTAGCATAACTTATACACATGAACTTAAAGTACGAAGAATAGCCATGTTTCAAAGCGTGTACACATTACTTATTGATTTTGCATTCATCGAATCTCGTACTAAATTTCTTCCGCTAGATTGTGCTGCTATCTTAGCATAACCTATACCCATGAACTTAAAGTACAATGAATAGTCATGTTTTAAAGCGTGTACGCATCAACTATCGATTTTGCATGTATCGACTCTCGTGCAAAACTTCTTCAGGTAGATTGTGCTGCTATCTTAGCATAACTAAGACGCATGAACTTAAAGTACAAAGAATAGCCTTGTTTCAAAGCGTGTACACATTACCTAACGATTTTGCAAGCATCGACTCTCGTACTAAACTTCTTCCACTAGATTGTGCTAAAATCGTGTAAGTGTGCTGCTATCTTAGCATAACCTATCGATTTTACATGCATCGACTATAGCAAGCATAACTAAGACGCATGAACTTAAAGTACAAAGAATAGCCTTGTTTCAAAGCGTGTACAGATCACCCTGAACTTCTTCCGCCAGATTGTGCTGCTATCTTAGCATAACCTATACGTATGACTTTAAGGTACAAAGAATAGCCATGTTTCAAAGCGTGTACACATTACCTATCGACTTTGCATGTATCGACTCTCGTACAAAACTTATTCCGCTAGGTTGTGCTGCTATCTTAGCATAACTCATACACATGAACTTAAAGTACAAAGAATAGCCTTGTTTCAAAGCGTTTACACATTACCTAATGATTTTGCACGAAACGACTATCATACTAAACTTTTTCCACTAGATTGTGCAAAAATCATGTAAGTGTGCTGCTATCTTAGCATAACCTATCGATTTTACATGCATCGACTATCGTACTAGACTTCTTCCGCTAGAGCATGTAGCAATCGCTTTTGTGTATCCCAAACCCCTGTGCACGAACTTAAAGCATAAAGATGAGCTATGTTCTAAAGCGTGTACACATCACCTATCGATAATGTATGTATCGAATATCGTACTAAACTTCTCCTGCTAGAGCGTACGAGTATCGCTTGTGCGTGCACGAACTTAAAGCATAAAGAATAGCAATGTATAAAAATCTTGTAAACAAAGCAGCAGCATTACGTATAGTCAAAATTAAATGCGTGCACACATCATGTATCCATGATGCACACAGTACTAAACTTATTCCATTAGAATGTACAAAGTTCGCATGTGTTTGTACTGCTATCTTAGCATAGCCTATGTGCATGAACTTAAAGCATAAAGAATAGTTATGTGTAAAAAATCTTGTGAACATAGCAGAATGTTAACTACGTAGGTGTAGACATTGAACTTTACATGCTGAGGCAACATACTACGTGACCGTGACGTCACGACCACGTGCTCTTGTTTGGTAAACATAGCCACGTGCTTTTTTGACAGCTGTCTTCTTGACGAACCCTAACCTCACTTTGAAGGACAATAGAGCCTCGCTAAACTCACTTCTGCCATGTTTACGGCGGTAAACCTCAAGGCTGCCACCTTATGCATGTTATAGCGCGGAATTTAAAATCCAACAGCAGAACATTGTTAACCTCACTCTTGCCATCTTTACGGCGGTAAACCTCAAGGCTGCCACCTTATGCATGTTGTAGCGCGGAATTTAAAATCCAACAACCGAACATTGTTAACCTCACTCTTGCCATCTTTACGGCGGTAAACCTCAAGGCTACCACCTTATGCATGTTGTAGCGCGGAATTTAAAATCCAACAACAGAACATTGCTAAACTCTCTGCTATCATCTTGAAAAGTTCAGTGTTCCAAACACTAGTTCGAAAAACGTAACTCATCGCACCTCGGGGATTTTCCATTCCTTGTTCTGAACATGAAACCATTTACAAATAAAGATTAATTTTCTACACTTAACAAAGTACAAGCGTTCTTGCTGATAGCGATCGACGAGGTTGTTGCTCCTTTAGCCCTTTAGCCCATTAGCCCTTTAGCCCATTAGCCCTTTAGCACTTTAGCCCATTAGCCCTTCAGCCAATTAGCCCTTCAAGGAATGTGCGGTAAGGAGGAGGAAGAGTCCTTTCATCCTTTTTGCCCTTCTGATAAGATGTAACCCCTGGGTTCCATACCCTATCACGATTTTTTTTCAGCCATGTTTATGCGATAACTTGTTCGACTGATTTTTACACACAAGACGAATGATGGAAGGTAAATAATTTGAATTTATACTTTGGCTATATCGTTTACCGAGCGAGTTAGCTGCGCAGTATGGGTACAGTGTGTTTTTGATTTTTACACTATGCAAATCATTGAAGTTGTAGTTTTGCAATATTGCTTACTGAGCGAGTTAGCTACGCGATATGTGCACAGTGTGTTTCCATAGTTTTTGATTTTACACTAAGCAAATCATCAAAATTGTCCTTTTGCTCTGAACACATCAAACAATGTTCTGATCATATGTTGAGGTTAACAACATCGATCACAGTGTTCGATTCTAGTCTTGTTATGTTTCATTCTGATCTTCTTAGAACAAGGGTACCCCCTAACATGTTCTAAACACATGTTGTATTGAGTACAGTGTTCGATTCTAGTCTTGATCACTTATTTCGTGTTCTGAACACATCGATCAATGTTCTGATCACATGTTGTATCGAGTACAGTGTTCGATTCTAGTCATGATCACTTATTTTGTGTTCTGAACACATCAATCAATGTTCTGATCACATGTTGAAGTTAACAACATCGATTACAGTGTTCTATTCTAGTCTTGTTATGTTTCAATCTGATCTTCTTAGAACAAGCGTATCCCCTGACATATTCTAAACACATGATGTATTGAGTACATTGTTCGATTCTAGTCTTGATCACTTATTTTGTTTTTCTGAACGCATCAATCAATGTTCTGATCACATGTCGTATCGAGTACAGCGTTTGATTCTACTCTTCTTATGTTTCGAAAGTCTAAACATGCACAATAATGTTATCGCTGCACACACTTGCCTTCGCGATGCAGGTTTAAACTTGTTCGATATAAAGCTATGCCTTGACATAAGAGGCGGAGGAGGATGTAGAGAAGGAGGAGGGGGAGGAGGAGGAGGAGGAGAATGATAAGACCTTAATAGCCTATGTATAGTCGCCATTGTTTTTAAAGATGATAGCTGTCAAAAGAATTTTTCAAATTATCCACCACCACATTTCAGCTAAAGAGGGCAGCAGGGTGCTCTGTTGATTAAGCACATAGAATTTCAAATTGCTCTCCACCACATGCATAACAGCAGCTGTTATCTTGCGCAGTAGCCTCTAAGCTAGCTTTCTTCATAAGAGTAGCCGCCATCTTGTGCGAGCACCCCTAGGCCGTCTCATAAGGAGCTATGTATAGTCACCATTGTGTGTCTGCCATCTTGCGTAAGCATCCCTAGGACGTCTCAAGGCATCTTGTTTCTCATAAGAGCAGCCACCATCTTGTAGAAATAGATAGCTGCGAATGCCAAAGGGCTTAAGTAGGAATCGAACCGTTGATCTCATCATTAGACTATGTTTTTTCTTGTTCCTGATACTACGAACCTACGTATTAGGCGGAAAAATTTTGTCCGTTTTGCTCTACGATGCATCGTTTTCGAGATATTTAACATTTTGCATTTAAGCCTCCAAATTTAATGAATCGAACCTGCACGGTACGTTATACTCTCTACCATAGCTAGACCTGATCATGTTACAAAGACTCGCTTCAATACAAGCTAAAACAGAGCAAATGCCAAAGGGCCTAAGTAGGAACCGAACCGTTGATCCCATCATTAGACTATGATTTTCTTGTTCCTCATACTGCGAACCTAGGTATTAGGCAGAAAAATGTTGTCCGTTTTGCTCTACGGTGCACCGTTTTCGATATATTTAACATTTTGCATTTAAGCCCTAAATTTAATGAATCGAACTATCACGACACGTTAGCCTCTAAGCTAGCATTCTTCATAAGAGTAGCAACTATCTTGCGCAAGCACCCTTAAAGCGTCTCATAAGGAGTTATGTATAGCTGCCATCTTGTGTCCGCCATCTTGCGCAAGCATCCTTAGGGCGTCTCAAGCCATCTTGTCCAAGGACCCTTAAGCCGTCCCGTAAGATCAGCCGCTATCTTGCGCAAGCATCCCTAGGGTATCTCATAAGGAGCCATGTATAACTGTCATTTTGCGCAAGCTTCCCAAGGGCGTCTCATAAGAACCTGTGTATAGCAGCCATCTTGCGTAAGCACCCTTAAGGAGTCATGTATAGCCACCATCTTATGCAATTAGCGTCGAGAGAGGGCTGCTGTAGAATTTTTCTTTTTAAATTATCCGCCACCACTTTTCAAAGGTATCTAGCTAAAGATGGCAGCACCGCGGATGACAGGTGACGAATTTACATCTACTACGATAAAGAGGGCAGCACGGTGCTCTCTGTATTAAAGATGGCGGATGACAGCTGTCAAGAAAGCACATGGCTATGTTTACCAAACAAGAGCACGTGGAATTTGCCGCCATCACATTTCAAACGAAAGAGGGCAGCACTATGCTCTGTTGATTAAAGATGGCGGATGGTAGCTGTCGAAAAAGCGCGTGAGTTTGTTTCCAAACAAGAGCACGTGGAATTTTTCAATTTGCCGCCACCACATTTCAAAGGTATCTAGCTAAAGATGGCAGCACGGTGCTCTCTTGATTAAAGATGGCGGATGATAGCTAACAGAACTTTTCAAATTGTCCGCTACTACGTGCTTAAGGTAGTAGCCATAAAGAGGGCAGCACGGTGTTCTGTGGATTAAAGATGGCGGATGACAGGTGATGAAATTGCCCGCATGATAGTAGCACAGTGCTCTGTTGATTAAAGATGGCGGATGACAGCTGCACGTGGCTTTGTTTCCAAACAAGAGCACGTGGAATTTACCACCACCACATTTCAAACTAAAGAGGGCAGCACTGTGCTCTATAGATTAAAGATGGCAGATGACAGCTGTCAAAAAAGCACGTGAGTTTGTTTTCAAACAAGAGCATGTGGAATTTTTCAATTTGCCGCGACCACATAGAGGGCAGCACTGTTCTCTCTGGATTAAAGATGGCTGCTTGTCGAAAAGCATTTTTCAAATTATCCGCCACCACATTTCAAAGGTAAGTAGCTAAAGAGGGCAGCACTGTGCTCTATAGATTAAAGATGGCGGATGACAGCTATCAAAAAAGCACGTGGATTTGTTTATCTCGAGCTAGTGAGGTTAAGTTGGTAGCACTAAGGTTTAGGCCCGTCAAGATGGCAGCACTGCCGATGACAGGTGACGAAAGAGGGCAGCACGGTTCTCTGTAGTTTAAAGATGGCGGATGACAGCTGTCAAAAAAGCACGTGGCTGTCAAAAAGCACGTGGCTTTGTTTATCTCGAGCTAGTTAGGTTAAGTTGGTACCACCGAGGTTTAGGCCCGTCAAGATGGCAGTACTGGGGTTAGCGATGCGTTGTTGTCGATGACAGCTGTCAAAAAGCACGTGGCTTTGTTTACAAATCTGTCGAAAAGCACGAGGCTGTCAAAAAAACACGTGGCTTTGTTTACCTCATGCTAGTTAGGTTAAGTTGGTACCACTAAGGTTTAGGCCCGTCAAGATGGTAGTACTGAGGTTTGCGATGCGTTGTTGTTGATGAGAGCTGTCAAAAAGCACGTGGCTTTGTTTACAAATCTGTCAAAAAGCACGTGGCTGTCAAAAAAACACGTGGCTTTGTTTACCTCATGCTAGTTAGGTTAAGTTGGTACCACTAAGGTTTAGGCCCGTCAAGATGGTAGTACTGAGGTTTGCGATGCGTTGTTGTTGATGAGAGCTGTCAAAAAGCACGTGGCTTTGTTTACAAATTCAAATTTCCCGCGGGAGGTGGAGGAGGAGGAGGCGGAGGAGGCGGAGGAGGAGGAGGAGGCGCCCGAACTCTCCCATTATACTACTTTTATACGACAAACATGCCCCATTACGTACTGCTCGAGCAAAGCGACCCTCTAACCCTTGGCTCAATCAAGAAATTCGTGATAAAATGGAAGACAGAGACGTAGCCTATAGCTACTGTATGAAATATCCAACACAGGACAATTTTGAGAAATATAAAAGACTCCGAAATAAAACAACGCAGATGATAAGAAACGCTTTTTAAGAAATATTCTAGACATCATTCTTCCTGCAATAACGCACATTATTAACACCTCTCTTATGACGGGAATCTTTCCTGAGAACTGGAAAAATGCCATCATCAGACCCTTGCCGAAAAATAGTACCCCTATAACCTTTGACGATTACCGGCCTGTTAGTATCCTCCCTGTACTAGGAAAAGTACTGGAAAAAATAGTACACAAACAAATGACAGACTATCTCTTACATCATAACTTACTCGACGGATATCAATAAGGGTTCAGATCGAATTACAGTACCAACACAGCATTGATAAATGTAACTAACGACATTCAGCTAGCAATGGATAACGGACAATTGACAATTCTAATTCTTCTCGACCTTACAAAAGCATTTGACTGCGTAGACAAAGACATTTTACTAGCCAAATTAGAAGCGATGAAATTTTCTAATAATGTATTATGCTGGGTACGTTCCTACCTCAGTGGACGTAAACAATGTGTGTCAGTGGGAGACAATATGTCTAGATGGCTAAATACTGAGATGGGGGTAGCAGAGGGTGGGGGGTTATTATCACCGCTTCTGTTCTCCCTATACATGAATGACCTATCAGAACAACTGACGAACTGTTAATATTACTTATATGCTGACGATATCCAATTGTATATTCATACCAAACCGAATGACATACAAGAAGCAACCATGAAACTAAACGAAGACCTATTTAACATTAACGAATGGACTAGTAGCCACTGCCTGAAGGTAAACCCATTAACATCGCAATCCATCATAATAGGATCTAAAAAAGCGCATGCCAAGCTAGAAAGTATCAATACACCAGTTATCAAGATCAATGAAACTCCTATAACACTGAAAGACTCCGTTAAGAACCTTGGAATCATTTTTGATAAGTATTTAAGTTGGTCAGAGCACGTAACAAAAATTTGTCAACGTGTATTCGGCTCATTACACTCACTGCACAAACTGAGGGATTTTCTTCCTGTCAAAACCAGGAAACTGCTCGTTCAAGGACTAATTCTACCAATATTTGATTATGGTGACGTAGTCTATAATAACATAAGTTATCCAGTTGGTTCCAAACTTCAACTGCCGCATAATGCCTGCATTCGATTCATTCTAAATGTTCCGCTCAATTCCCACATCAGCCCATTCCTCCATCAGCTGTCCTGGTTAAGATTATGCGATAGACGCAAGCACCATGCTGTTTCTCTTCTGCACAAAATACTACGAACAGGTAAACCAGACTACCTGAGAATAGTTTTCAGCTACCTCTCTCCCGCAGGTAGAACACCCGCAAGGTCATCAATACGATCCCTGTTGTCCATCCCCATTCACCACAGTAGGATGTATAACAACTCACTTGTACCGGGGACCATACGTTCCTGAAATTCCCGCCCGGCTGAAATTAGAGACATAAGCAACCTGAAGGTATTCAAAAGAATGTGCTGGAACTTCTATCTACAATCAGAATAATTTACTCCAAGAAGTGCCCTCAAATGTTAGATTAAGTCAAATGAATAAAATGTAAATGTAAGATTAGTAACGTTAACAATTTTCGAGGTATAGTTTTAATAATAGTAAATACTATAAATTCATTTTAAAATGTTAAAAACAAATTATAATACTTTACATTTTCAGTTAAATTACATTTCACGTTAATTTTAAATTATATTAAACTTATGTTTAATTTTAAGTAGTTATAATGTTCTATTTACACAGGTGTACAATTATATGGTTTGGCATAATAGCAGGCTTCGTAGCCTGAGCCCCACCATGTACAGAAAGACATAAATAAATAAACTTGTACTTCATACATATCCTGAGTGACACTATTAATCTCAGCAACCCCGAAAAGTATGGATTCGACACTGCTTCCGATTACTTTCATATATCACTAACACCCCATAGGGGGCTGAAGTTGGACTATAAAAATTCCGGAATGTCACTATTCACCTCAGCAACCGCGAAATCCATAGATTCGTCACTATTTTGGATTAGTTTTATATATCACTCCCCCTCGGACCCCCACTCCAACGGGGGCTGAATTGGACTTTAAAAATTTTCGGAATGTTACTATTCATCTCAGCGACCCGGAAATCAATGTATTCGACGCTATTATCGATTATTTTTATATATCACTCCCCCTCGCCCCCTTCACGAAGGGGCTGACTTGGACTTTTTAAAAATCCGTCGTGTCACTATTCATGTCAGCGAACCCGAAAACTATGTATTCGATACTATTTTCTATTAATTTTATATATAACCCCCTGTCCCCCCACCCGTAAGGGTGCTAGAGATGGCTTATCCCCACAGTGCTCGTCTCCAGATAGTAAGTTATGAGTGTACCAAATTTCTTTCATTTGGTCCAGTGGTTTAGGAGGAGATGTGTCATTTACATACATACATTCATTTTTAAATATATAGATATACATAAAGACAAAATGTAACTTGTAACTGAAAAATAAAGGATATTTCTCTTTGTAGTGAAGCAAATTTTGAAAATTAGAGGACATTAAAGAATCAAAGCAAATATAAAAATGTCAACTCTAAGTCAGATGTGAGTACAATTTGAAGATTACCGGAAGAAGCAGGAGGGAAAATAGCAGAGAACGGAGAAACGATAAGAAATAACCACGATGAGATAGAGAAAGAAAAGAAGAACAAGGAGGAATGTTTGAAATTATAAGAGAGATGATGGAGGAGATGAAAAGAGAGCAATAGAAACATATCGAAGAGACGAGTAAAAAACAGGAAGAGAAACAAGAAGCAATTGTGGAAGAAATGGTCAGAAATAATTAAGGAGGTCAGAAAGAACAAACAAAAGAAATTAGAAATATGGGAGGAAGACAGAATGAAGTCATGAAGACAGAAGTTGGAAAGATAGGGTCAGAAATAGTCAAAATCAAGTACGATATAGTAAATTTGAGGGGAGAAATGACTGAAATAATGGAAAATAAATATAAAAAATACACGAGGAAGTGAATAAACTTAGAGAAGAATTGTCAGAGAATAAATATTGCCTCCAACATCTAAAAGAGGACAAAATTAAGAGATTAGCTTAGTATAAGAAAACTCTGAACATTGACTCACAAGGAAAAAGGGAGCGATTTCAAGAGAAAATAAATAAAATGATTGAGGGAACTGAGATAACGAACAAGACTATGGAAGTACATTTCATAGTGGCCAGAGATCAGATCGGTGATAAACTGGATATTATGAAGGATGATATTGAACGAAATAAGGAAGAGGCCAATGATAGAATAAATAAAACTGAAGAAGGAATTAGGCAGATTCAAAAGGAGATACAAGAAATACGAAATGAGACACAAATGGCAAAATCAGTAATGTCCAACTACAATGATAGGCAAATAAACGAGAGAGAAACGACACCTACGGCAATAACCCAAACAATGGCGCGGAAATAACAATGGAAGTCCATCTGTCGTCAACATTATTAAGATATACGATGACAGGCGAAAACATTTTAATAACCCAGCGAATGTATCTTAAGACAGATGGAAGATTATTTTAAGGAGAACAAAATTCCTGCGGAGAAAACGTTAAAATTAGTGGAAACACATTTAGATTGGAACCAGAATGTATGGTTTTCGTCATTTAAATATAGTTTCCACGAATACGATGACTTCAAGACAGCATTTTAAGAAGGTTTTGGAGCTCATAAGTGCAACAGAACCTAAGACTAGAATTGTACTCAAGCACATATGCATCAAACGAACAAACCATGTTTAGTGACTACTTTGCATATCTGTTCCATCGTTTTCAAGACTTGGATACAGCTCCTAGTGAGTTGGAGGCAATCGAGACTATCCAAAAGCAATTTACGCCTGTTGTGCAAATGTTGCTAGCAGCTGCGAATGTGGAAACAGCAATTCAAATGGAAAATATCCTCAGACAACTGGACATGACAACTGTACATCACACAAGCAGAATGGTCCGAAACCTGAATAATGAAGAGGCAATAAATACCTTAGCTCAGGAAGATTTCGTTAAGAATATACCCAATGAGAAGAGGAGAACTGACAGAAGATATGAGAGAAGAGAATGGAACGAACGAGAAGAGAGAAGGAAAGAGGAAGATAGATGTAAATGCAGGAGAAATTCTTACGGTCATGAGAGATATGCGGGAAATAATAGATTCATACCATATAATCGACTGAGAAATCATTTCAGAGAAAATAGAGGTAGATACAGTTATAGAAGGAGGGTAAGGTATGAAAGAAAAGAAAACGGAAATGATCAAGATAAAGAATACCAAAATCAAAGATATATTCTGGATCTGAAGGAAGCAAATCGAGAGAAAGTGAGAGCAATAAAAAATCAAGACGTAAACGGAGATGTAGAAAGTCTCGAATTACAGACACAAGAGGAAAGAACAGGAAGCACAGATGTTAAATCCGAATATTCGATCCTTGGACTACAGATTACAAGGATATAAGGATAATAAAAAGGCCGATTTCAGTATAGATGGAAACGTAGAAAATTTTAAAGATGAGCAAAATGACAAAATTACTAGTTGGATAATAGCACAGATCTATTCGTGGGAAATAGCTTCAGAGATATAACAGACTATCCAGGAAAGCATCGATATATTTGCCTATAATAACAGCTAGGATAAATGACATGAAATATATTGTCTCAGAGATTATGGAACGAGCATTAGTGTGATATCAAGGGAGCTATTTCAGGAAATGAATCAAAGGATGAAGTTACTGACAATCCTGTATCAAAAGTCAAGATTAGGGGAATAATACCGAATTAGTCAGTTGAGTGTAAAATCCAGACATACTGTACTTAGAAATAAATATAAGAAGAATAAACTTGGACCACCCATTTATTGTCATGAACAGAATAAAATATAACGTAATACTGGGGATAGATTTCATGATAGTAACAGGAATTACAATAGATGTGAAAAGTCAAGAAATAAGGTTTCCTATTCACGGACACAATGCAGATGAAATTCAAGACAGAATTAAATTAAATTAAATGGCGCATAGAGTGAAAATATAGAAACAGAGGGATAGAAGACAAATAAATATATTACGGAATATCCCAGGTATGAGATAGAACAGGAAGAAATGAATCTGATCCAGAAAGAGATATTCAAGAGTGTACACCCACTGTTGGAAAAGGGTAAGCAGATAATTCCCAGCGGCTCAATTTCTTCTCAGGGTAACCATTTCTCAAGTAAAATCTGAAGATTTTACATTAGGTCTCGCTTAACCTGAGTTCGAAAAGAATGCCGGTTCACCGAGGATGTAATAACAAACAATTAATGAACCTGACTAAAATACCAAAGATGTAAGTCCTAGATAAATTCCAATTAGGCATCAACTCAGTCAATTCATTTTTTAACTTACCAACTAGCTTATCAACTAGTTAAAAGGGAAAGAATTCATCACACACAAATTCTAAAAAACAAAATAATAATAATAATATTTATTTGAATAAAAGATTGCCCTAGGAAAAAGTAATGTGATTTAGGCTAGTATTTGCTTTGTTACTATGTACTAATAATAATTCAGAGTCACCGGTGGCTCGTAGAAAGAAAAATAAATGCAATGTTAAGCTATATACACCAATTCCGAAATTAAGTCAAAATAGATATTACTATTTACAATTGATCACTGGACATCCATAGTTTCCATTGAAAACAAGTCATTAAGTTGACGGAAATATCGTTACGATATTTAGATTGCTCATTATCATCAAAATCAAGCTAATTAGATCTGAATAAAATGTATAGTTTAGCAGAATGAAATATAAAATAAACAAATAGAACTGAGTTTGAATATGAATATAAATATGAATCTGATTATAAATCTGAACATAAAATTGAATATAAATTCGGACATAAATCTGGATATAAATTTGAACATAAATCTGAACTCATTTAAATTGGTCTTTCTTCTTAGTTGCGCTTCGGTAACGACTTACGGGCTAAGGCATATCTCCCTAATGCCTGTCAAATCTGGCTCCTAGCCTACCATTTCCCTATCCATTATTCTCTTAAAGAATGTAAGTTCAAATAAACTCTGTGTCAGAATAAATAAGTTTTCTATCTAGCTTTCCACATAATTTTTGATTCACATACACATAGATTTCCGGCTCTATGTGCTCTCCCTTCGTCATATACCATAATATTTCTCATCTTCGCAAGTTGCTCAATTCATTTGGGCAGTCAGAATGTAAATACTACGCATTTATGCTCGGAAATATATTACCGCATCTATAAATATCATCTTTGCATTTGGCCATGAACACCGTCATAAAATGTATCATAATATTCTCGTACGTGAAACACAGCATCTACTATTGTCATATAATCCCATTGAGCCGTATCATGCCGGCCCATATGAAACATTTAGAGTATTATTTGACAAAATATATATAAATTTTATTCATACAAGTTACAGTCATAAATGTTAAAGTATTGAATCCCAAGATAGCTCAGACCGGATGTCGATGGAGACATCAAGTCGCTGGACATTGCCTAACACTTTCTTGTGACCGTGAGAATAGTTTAGCGTAACCAAGCGTTGGCAAGGTTCGGCACGTGTACTGGATGATGACTAAGCATTATATTCAGCCAATAAGAACGTGACGATTTGGCAAGTATGGAGTCTACATCGCGTCAAGTCTCAATCCCAGGTTGACCAACGTGTACAGTTGCTTGTGTTAATTTCTGTCATTCATCGGATTTCCACAGATCTAGAAGCAAAATATAATGAGAAATACAATATTATAATTAGAGGAAAAGAATTGCTATTGTTTGAACTGCTTTTCATAAATGTATTATAATTAATATTGTGCCATCATACATAGCAAACCATACATTGGTGGTTTGTTTAGACAACCGGGAACCCCAGAGTTGAAACGGCGTTACCGAAGCTTCCTCAGTATCCGAGCACTGGAGAGCGTCATTCTGACTGGATAGATTGGAGAGAGTGGAAGTGTATTCTAATCGGGCTGCTTGGACACCGTAGAAGTGTATTGTGATCGCTGATATTGAAGTGTTATACCAGTAACAGTATATGATTTTAAACAAGTGTTTCAGTCGTGCAGCTGGAAGATATAACTGTTCCAGAGAAAATTGCAAATTACATTACTTTATAATATAAAGTCAACATAGACGGTGGTAATTAGCCAAAGTGGAGCAAGTGCAGGAGAGACGTGTCATCGTCTCCCATTTTCATATCGGTCATGTTTCGCGAGGAACTATCGTAGCGTACAGAGTGCCGCTCTCAAAACTGTGTATATACCCTCAAAGTTGAAGTTTGTATTATTAATGTTACAGTGTGTTTGGATCATTTCGTTACCAAGGGTTGTTCGGCACGTGTAGCATTGAGCGGTGAAGAGATTTCATCCTAAGCTTTCTGTGTTCCAGTGTAAATAACTTTTCGGCAAGAAGATGGCTTCGCTTATGGAAGAAGGAAGTGCATTTCCACGTGTTGAAGCTGTGATCGACATGGAGTAGTTCCTTATATACAGCAGGGATGTGAGCTGCTGCAGTGTATTCCGGGAGTCGCCATGAATTTAAGATAAGATGATTGTGTTAATTATGGAATGTTATATGAATTATGCTAAAGTACTAGGGCAGTTTAGATAGGGTTTTTATTTCACGTAAAGTAAGCCTGACGGCTTGTGTTTGATTCATTTTGATATTGTTGTATATACGGATAAGAGAATAATGCATGTACTTTTCTTTTTCGTTCTGATTTATGAATAGTAGTTGGGATAATGAGGGATTTGTTAGGATTAGTTTGTTGTTCCGTTATGCATGTTTACTTAGAATATTCCGAGTTTTCCTTATATATAAATGCTAGGAGGATTAGATTGACAAATTGTTGGATGCGCTTGAGAACGGTTGGTTGTTGAGAGAGCTCATGCCTTATTGTAGTGATAAAGTAGTGAAAACTTATTGAAATAGCTTAATTTTGTGTATATCTGATTCATTTAGTGCTGTTTATATAGTGGCGTTTAGTGTTTTTTGGTAGAAATTTGGATTAGTGATATTTATTTAAATTTTGTAACAAGTAATTCAGTTGGTCTTCAGTAAATTACGTTTTCTAGGTTAAGTAGGCTAGCTAGGTACCTTGTTTAGAATTTAGGTTTAGGAAATACTTTAGGTAATAATATTAACTTTAAAAATATTTGTAAATATCTGTAGCTTCGTTGGTTATACTTACAAAGGCAGATTATCATAAGGAATAGTACCGTAACTTGTGCAGCAACTTCTCCGGTATTTCGTATAGATATCCGTTCAAACTATCGCGAAGGTAATAATTTACTACATTAAAAACACGATACGCCTGTAAACTTCTATTTAAAAAGAAGTTAAAGAGATTACACGGTAATAGTTAACAGTCGTTGTATTTTTATTGATAATTGTCGCTCCTCATATTCGAATAATGCATTGTTGGCTACAGTCGTGAACAAAGGGTGTAGTGTAGTCAAGTAAATATAAATAAAAATCAGCGGACCTTGTATTCCATTCATTTGTACTTCTGAGTAGGTAGTTAAAGTATCCGTAATTTACATTTCGCTCCCGCGATCTTTCAGTATTTATGAGCGGTTAGCTAATAATAATAAAGTTCATATATCCCGGTAATTGCTGTTCAAGTCCCTGCAGTAGTAGTAGTAGTTTTGATAGAAATATTTGAGAAATTATTGTAGACAACCTCGTATTTTTCGGTAGGCCTAATTAAGGACACTTTTATTCTCCGTCCCGTGGAGTAGGGAAAATAATAGTAATCCACCAGCTGTAATAATCACATAACCACATTTCAGTAGAATTGTAGTGAAGATAAGGTATAATATATTAGATAGTATCTTGCCAGTTATATTCGTGTTTTTCTTCGTGTACGGCAATCCTTTCGATACTTAAGCATTTAACCAAACGCAGTGTAGTGTAGTGTAGATACATTGTAGTATAGATACAGTACATTTAGATAGTGCCGTATCTTGCCTGCTATATTCGTGTGTATCTATTGGACCGTAATACTAATAATATTTTGTTTAAGCACGTTGGTAATCCTTGAGTACAGTAGTTCTTGCAAGTTTCATTTCTGTTGTGCTTAGTAGTGACATACGGTACCGTATGGTACCGGTATCGTAATTAGGATACGTCTGAAAGTAGTTTAAAATTACTGTAGTGTACTGTACAGTAGTATACGAGTAATATTCTATTAGAATTGTGTGTGCTTATTTTATTTTTGTAAAATATTTGTGTAGTACTGGTGTAATAGAGGTATCCGTAGAAACTCTTACTAAAATACTGTTGTTGTAATTAGAATAGGCTTAATTGCAGTTTCGAATTGTGTAGTTCTTGTGTATTACTTTCGATATTCAGTAATTAACAGCAGTTTTTATCCTGTTAGGGGTTGTAGGATAAAAAAATAGAGCACGACTAAGTAGTATTTTAGTGTAGTCGTATATTAATTACCTTATTGTTGTGTACTATCCCAGACAATTTATCCCTCCGTTCAGTTATTTTTTGCAAATAAGTTGTTTTATTTTTAATTTCATTTTTTCCCGTAAATAATGGCTAAGGAGCGCAGGTGTGCTTACTGTGGGTGTGGCGAGGCATTGAGGGGTATGAGTGAGGAGTTGGAAAGTTTGAGGGAGATAATTAGGATTCTCACAGAATACAGGAAGGAAGATAGGACTCCCTCAAACAATGTACAGGTTAAAGTAGGTGTACAAGAGGGAGGGGAAGGAAAGGGAGGAGTTGTAGAAGACAGGTGGTCTAATGTTCTAAGGGGAAGGAGATTGCAGGCTAATGGCTCTATTCAGGATCAGAATTCAGGACAGGTGTCTGTGCGAAATCGGTACGAGTCACTCCAGGTAGAGCAACAGACGGAAGATGAGGGACAGGGAACTGTTGCTGAGATGTGTGGAAGTAGGAGGAAGGGAAAAGGTAAGAAAGGGAAATGTAGAGTAGAGGATAGGAAAAGACAGGTGGAACAGGGTCATGGGAAGGAGAAAAGGGAGGAGGAAGTAGCTTCTGCAGCTATCAGGAAAGATAGGGCTACAAGGAGGGAAGGGGTTCAAATGAGGTGGGTAGGGTTGAGGCTCTGGTCATGGGGGATTCCATCGTTAGACATGTGGGGAAAGTGTGTGGAGGAAAGGGAACCAGGGTAGAATGTTATCCAGGAATTAGGTTGAGGCAGATGTTGAGGAAAGTAGAAGAGAGGGAGGAGGGGAAGGAGAAGGTGGTAGTGTTTCACGTTGGTACCAACAACGTAAGGCAAGCTGATATAAGTGCCAACATAGTTGGAGATGTGTGGGATCTGGTAAATGCAGCACGGATGAAGTTTAAGAGAGCGGAGATTGTTATTAGTGGAATACTGTATAGGAGGGATACTGACTGGAGGGTGATTGGGGATTTAAATGAGACTATGGAGTGGGTATGTGGGAAACTAGGAGTGAAATTTCTAGATCCTAATGGGTGGGTAGGAGATAGGGATCTGCCCTCGGATGGCCTTCATTTAAACCGCAGTGGTACGTATAAGTTAGGAAATTTGTTTGGAAGGGTAATAGGGAGGTACATTCAGGGAAACGGGATAGCCTACGGAGCGGTGATAAGGGAACAGGAACTGGAAATCAAGTAGGGATGACATAAAATTGTTAGTGTTGAACTGTAGAAGTATTGTAAAAAAAGTAATAGAATTAAGTAATTTAATAGATATATATTTACCAGATATTGTAATAGGAGTTGAATCATGGCTGAGAAATGATATAATGGATGCGGAAATACTCTCAAGGCACTGGAGTGTGTATTGTAGAGATAGGATAGGAATGGTGAGAGGGGGAGTGTTCATTCTGGTGAAAGAAGAATTTGTAAGGTACGAAAAAGTTAAAGATGAGACACATGAAATTCTAGGTGTAAGGCTCATTTCTAAAGATAATAGGCAACTTGATATATTTGGAGTGTACAGATCGGGAAAGGGTAGCACTGACGCAGATTCGGAATTATTTGATAGAATAGTCAGCTATGTGGGAAACGACATGGAAAGAAATGTGATTGTAGCGGAGATCTGAATGTGCCAGATGTCAATTGGGAAGGAAATGCGAACGACAGGAAGCATGACCAACAAATGGCAAATAAGTTCATATGGGAAGGACAGCTGATTCAGGAAGTGATGGAACCAACCCGAGGGAAAAACATCCTGGATGTCGTGCTGATAAAACCAGATGAGCTCTATAAGGAAACTGAAGTAATAGATGGTATTACTGATCATGAAGCTGTTTTTGTCGTAGTTCAAAATAAATGCGATAGAAAGGAAGGTCTTAAAAGTAAGACTGTTAGGCAGTACCATATGGCTGATAAAGCAGGCATGAGGCAGTTTCTAAAAAGTAAATATGATCGGTAGAAAACGGTAAATGAAAATGTAAACAGACTTTGAGATGGGTTTAAAGAAATTGTTGAGGAATGCGAAAACAGGTTTGTACCTTTAAGGGTGGTAAGGAATGGTAAAGACCCACCTTATTATAATAGAGAAATAAACAGACTAAGAAGGAGGTGGAGACTGGAAAGAAATAGAGTTAGAAATGGGCGTGGAAGTAAGGAGAAATTGAAGGAACCTACTAGAAAATTGAATCTAGCAGAGAAGGCAGCTAGGGATAACATGATGGCAAGCATAATTGGCAGTCATACAAATTTTAGTGAAAAATGGAAGGGTATGTATAGGTATTTTAAGGCAGAAACAGGTTCCAAGAAGGACATTCCAGGAATAATTAATGAACAAGGGGAGTGTGTATGTGAGGATCTTCAAAAGGCAGAAGTATTCAGTCAGCAGTATGTAAAGATTTTGGTTACAAGGATGATGTCGAGATAGAGGAGAAGACTAATGCCAAAGAAGTAATAAAATTTACATATGATAACAATGACATTTACAATAAGATACAAAAGTTGAAAACTAGAAAAGCGGCTGGAATTGATCAGATTTCTGGAGATATACTAAAGACAATGGGTTGGGATATAGTACCATATCTGAAGTACTTATTTGATTATTGTTTGGTCGGATGAGCTATACCAGATGAATGGAGAGTTGCTATAGTGGACCCTGTGTATAAAGGAAAGGGTGATAGACATAAAGCTGAAAATACAGGCAGTAAGTTTGATATGCATTGTATGTAAGCTTCGGGAAGGTATTCTTTCTGATTATATAAGACATGTTTGTGAAATTAATAACTGGTTCGATAGAAGGCAATTCGGTTTTAGGAAAGGCTATTCCACTGAAGTTCAACTTGTAGGATTCCAGCAAGATATAGCAGATATCTTGGATTCTGGAGTTCAAATGGACTGTATCGCGATTGACATGTCTAAAGCATTTGATAGGGTGGATCATGGGAGACTACTGGCAAAAATGAGTGCAATTGGACTAGACAAAAGTGTGACTGAATGGGTTGCTATATTTCTAGAAAATAGATCTCAGAGAGTTAGAGTAGGTGAAGCTTTATCTGACCCTGTAATAATTAAGAGGGGAATTACTCAAGGAAGTATAATCGGACCTTTATGTTTTCTTATATATATAAATGATATGAGTAAAGGAGTTGAATCGGAGGCAAGACTTTTTGCGGTTGATGTTATTCTCTATAGAGGGGTAAATAAGTTACAATATTGTGAGCAACTGCAACGAGACCTCGAAAATTTTATGAGATGGACGGCAGGCAATGGTATGTTGATAAACGGGGTTAAAAGTCAGGTTGTGAGTTTCACAAATAGGAAAAGTCCTCTTAGTTTTAATCACTGCATTGATGGGGGTAAAAGATCCTTTTGGGGATCATTGTAAGTATCTAGGTGTTAATATAAGGAAAGATCTTCATTGGGGTAATCACATAAATGGGATTGTAAATAAAGGGTACAGATCTCTGCACATGGTTATGAGGGTGTTTAGGGGTTGTAGTAAGGATGCAAAAGAAAGTGCATACAAGTCTCTGGTAAGACACCAACTAGAGTATGGTTCCAGTGTATGGGACCCTCACCAGGATTACATGATTCAAGAACTGGAAGAAAATCCAAAGAAAAGCAGCTCGATTTGTTCTGGGTGATTTCCGACAAAAGAGTAGCGTTACAAAAATGTTGTTATGTTTGGGTTGGGAAGAATTGAGAGAAAGAAGAACATCTGCTCGAGTAAGTGTTATGTTCCGAGCTGTCAGCGGAGAGATGGCGTGGAATGACATTAGTAGACGAATAAGTTTGAATAGCGTTTATAAAAGTAGGAAAGATCACAATATGAAGATAAGGTTGTAATTCAAGAGGACAAACTGGGGCAAATATTCATTTATAGGAAGGGTAGTTAGGGATTGCAATAACTTACCAAGGGAGATGTTCAATAAATTTCCAATTTCTTTGAAATTATTTAGGAAAAGGCTAGGAAAGCAACAGACAGGGAATCTGCCACCTGGTCGACTGCCCTAAATGCCGATCAGTATTGATTGATTGATTGATTGATTGCATTCATCCAAGATTAAAGTTATTTACTTACTACGTCATTTTATTTTGGTTATTCAGGGAGACAGGTATAGCTAATTGCATGACGCATGGTATTTCAGAAGCTGTCCGAAGGAGCTGCATAACAACTTCGGAAGAATAGGATCTTCGAATTTAGGTTGGCATCTGTTTTGCCCAATGATTTGCACAGGAAACGAACCGGGTCTCATAATGTAGAAAGCCAATGTGATTCATAAGAGATATGAGAAATAAGATTGCATGCGGAATGATAAAGTGTTTATGCAGGCCGATTGCATGCCTGATATGTGAGAGAATAATGTGCAGTGGATATGTACCTGCCAATTGTCTTCTGAGAGTATATTGTTATCAGAATTGACGGAATTAATTCCAGACTAATGAGTCTGATGTGTGTTAAATAGTAAAAGCATGCCAGGAAGGAATGATTATACGTGACTATCCGTATAGCCGACGAAAGACGTTATCTCATTGCAAGCTGATATATTGGCCGTGTTTGTATTAGACGGCGCGAATGAGATGGTATTTCCTTGTGGCAAGCTTGGGAGACAGAATCCATATTTTAGTACAGTGTTGAGTTCAACATTTCTTTTCATCTTGCAGCCTACCCGGAAATACATGACGGATGATCGCGCTGTTGAGCGCTCAAATGCAGCAGAAGGAGGCAATGTTGCCCATTGCTTTCTACATGATATTGGTGGCTATTTATATGTTTTCCCTTTCAGGATGATGTTGTATATTGTTTCCCGTTGTTCGAATACCTTGTCTCGTTGTTTTAATTGGGGAACAGCCCGAGTGCTGAATTTTATTGATGGTCAATCTAGTTCTGACTAGATCCTTTGTGATGAACCGCGATTCACGTAGAATCTGTGTAGCACGTTAGACTTTTCTCTTTATCCGATGTAAATAGATGTGTTTAGTGTCGCTCATTTGATTTGTTGTAAATATAGCGTAAGAAATGCCGCTAGTATTTTACATAGTTCATATCACGTCCCATAGCGTCTTAGTTTTTCTTTTTCATCGTAACTTTTCTTTTTATTGTAATTTTCTTTAACTTTAGGATTCTTGGCGACTTTCGATTTAAATTAAATTCATAACCGTATCGTTGTGATGATATAGAGTGTGATTCCATGCGAAATAACTACATAGCAGTGTATGGGTACACGTAATATCATATATCCCATGAACTATGGACAAACAAGAAGAAGATCAGTTTTGAAAGTATACAAGTATTCAATGCTGTGCTTGATACTTTATTTCAATTTTGTTTCTTTAAATAACTAACGTTGTAAATGTTCAGATATTTCTTTGATTTTGAAATTTTATAATGCGATTTTATTATTTGATTTTATTAATTTTCAAGTAGAATGATTTGGGGATATATATAAATAAATTCATCTTTCCCCATATGATTGTTTCTCATTCGTATTATACCTCCATTTTCCTGTAATTTACTTATATTTAGAGTACAACTTCGACTTTTATCCTGACCCAACAGACAACCAACCCACGCTATGCCCAACCCTGAGTTAGTCGGAAGTTCATACAGGAATGGAGGCATCGTCGTAGAGGGTATTTACCCTTGGGTACGGTACAGTAGTTTGGCGCCGCAAATAGGGCAAATAGGCACTTTGGCGTATATTCGAATCCCGCTGGGAGTATTTTTGTGATATCCAAAGATGTCTAGGTTCTACTTAGAAACTTGGGCAGGTCAAATTGGGATTTACGATACTGAATGTGGTTTCACGAGCCATTCCGAAGGCTAGATAGGATTAGGGTCATGGTTCGAAAGCTGGAAGAGACCAAGAATTGGTATCCAGATAATGATTAAATTTAAGAATGATAGATAGGTAATTTCGAACCTTAGGCACAAATTAGGAATCTGGCAACCTAACGTTCAGACAATTTGAGTCTAGAGTCGTATGTTCAGTACTACGAATGACAGTAGGCGGACATGAAAGGGCAAGATTTCATCGGAAATCGTGTATTTAGAAAACAGAGCAACATCTAAATGCATTGTGTTACGAACAACGGCAAATATGTTTGAGTTAAACCATGTTAGGGAGAATGAGAAACACATAGCCGATAAGTAAGGCATGTCGTAGTGATAAAGGAACTCTACTGGAGTCAGAGAACTATAAAAAGATTTCTCTAATGAGGTAGAATTGTCGATGATGTGTCCTTCAGACAGGCGTTGATTTTGACATAGCCTGGAATTTGTGTGCAGAGCAAATTTCCATTGCCAGTAATGATAATTTTATTTGACTTAGAGTAAGGCTAGGGAACTTAAGATCACCTCAGTGTTAAGTAAATTAGTGGTGATATTTACAATAAATGGTGATGATTCGAGACTGGTAGACCTATGCTGGTAAATTAGCCTTGAATCGGAGGTATTTATGGTAAATACAGCCCAGTACTGTTGTCTAGTACTTAGCCTAGAGCACAAAAGACAGGTAAATTAATAATGTTTGGATTATAAGTACTTGGGGCTACAATATTAGTAGGTTTTTAAAATTAACGATAACTCGTTTATTTGTTATTATCGGTAGAACATAAATAACCCGAATTGATAGGAAGCTTCTATATGGCGAATTTGGGGCTATGATTTCTTTGTATGATGATTAACGTAAATCATAGAAGCTTATCAGTAAAGTAAATGTTATTCGGATGGAGTACACAAGATACGGAATAGGATACTAGGTAGCGGGGAGCATCTCTGCGTTTTCTCAAAATACGTTTTTGGTATGGCGATGACGATGCAGGAGTTGTTGGCGGAGATGGACAGAAGGGAGCAGGAGCGTATGGTTGAGCTAACGAAAAAGTTAGATGAACAATTTAAACAAGCGGCAAATAGGACTGACGAACAGTTGAAACAGGTCGCGGAAAAGAGCGAAGAACAGTCCAGAGAGACTGGACAGTTGTTTAAGCAGGCGAAGGATAGGACTGATGAATTGCTTAGACAAGTAGTGGTAAAACTGAAGAACAATTGAAACAGGTCGCGGAAAGGGCTGATGAACAATTTAAGCATGCAGCAGAGAAAACTGAGGAGCAATTCAAGGTGGCGACCGTTGAGCTACAGGGAAAAATCGACGTTGTTCGTACGTGTTGTCTAGAAGGAATGGGAAAATTAGAGAAACAACTAGAGACAGTAGAACATAAAACACAGACGCAGATTGAAAAAATTAAAGATACTGTTGAGGAAATCGCCGATCGGGTGACAGAACATATGACTAGCACAGATAAGCGACTGGGAGAGTTATCGTCACTTTAGAAGAGGCTACAGCGGAAATTACACTTCAGCGAGGTGCAATTGTCAAGCTGCGGGTTAAGACGGAGACGAGACTGGACGAGTTCACCGTAGACATTGGTAAACAAATTACAGAGGCTCAACAGAAGACGGAAGATAAAACTGACCTGAAACTTAAGGTGAAGCAAAGAGAGACCGAGGATAGACTGAAGGAAATGGAAAATCAGCTGCGATCTGAAATGCAGGAGGACATTGCAGAGACTGGCAAAGAAGTTAAAAGTATGATAATGGCAGACAGGGAAAGAACTAAGGAAGACTTGCAGGTACTTGGTTCGAGTCTGGAGACGTGGACAGAAGTTTCACAGAAAAATCAAGTTAAGATAGGGAATGTAGAGAAGGAAATTGCTTACATGAAAGATAAATTAGAATTGTTGGACTTACGGACTGACAAAGAGCTCAGTAAATTGAAATGTACTATTCAACAAACCAGTGTGGAAAAGGCACCGAGTCAAAGTCCGACTCGTTGGCTGAACGGTCAGCGTACTGGCCTTTGGTTCAGAGGGTCCCGGGTTCGATTCCCAGCCGGGTCGTGGATTTTAACCTTAATTGGTTAATTCCTACGGCACGGGGGCTGGGTGTATGTGTTGTCTTCATCATCATTTCATCCTCATCACAACGCGCAGGTCGCCTACGGGAGTCAAATAAAAAGACCTGCACCTTGGCGAGCCGAACCCGTCCTGGGATGCCCCGGCACTAAAAGCCATGCGACATTTCATACCGAGTCAAACTAGTGATAACGTTGCGCTGAGCGATATTCTACCATTACCACGTCACGAGGTTCACTGTTCGACTCCTAACGAGATACGTACACTCCTATTTATAATATCTTGCGGAGTAACGAAGAAAAACCACGGAAATTTACGGGAAATGATGAAAGGACACCTAAAGCTTTCTTGAGAGAGATAGATGATTTTCTAGCAGACTACAAAGTACCACCGGAGCGTAAATTGATGACAGTAGAGAGATTTTTGGGTGATTCAGTGGCAGAATGGGCAAATGCTTTCAGTTACACGTTCACTACGTATGAGGAGTTTAAGGAGGCTTTCCTTAAGGAGTTTTGGGACGTGTCAACGCAACAATTACTGAGAATGGAACTATATTCGCGCCGGTACCCCGCCACGTCGCCAACGAAGTTCTCACAGTTCTTCATTTCACAAATGATCAAATTTAGGGACTTAGCCATGCCTCCGAGCGAGGGCGAAATTATCGCAGCGATATCTCGACAACTACCCCTCGAAGTAGAGAGGTGACTAATTGCAGGTAAAGTCAAAACGGCAGCAGAAGCGGAATTGGCGTTACGGCAACTGGACTTAACATCAAGCCAAAATCAGCCAAGGTTGAGGCATGTTGAGGCTATCCATACGGTAGAGGTAGAAGGAGGAAGCAAACCACCGAAAATAAGGAAGCGTAATAATCATCAGAACTCAGGGACTCAGGCAGGACCTCATGGGCAAACAAATGGAAATGCTGGACCTCAGGGGGGAAATTGGCAGCGGAGAGACAGAAGAGATCAATATAGAGGAAATAACTATCAAGGAAATGGCAAAAAATCAGCGAGGATATAGTTAACCAAGCCGACACAACGGGTGGACTTATAGATACAAGTATCGAAACTATAGTGGACCCAGAAGGCCATATTATCGATGGGACGAGAAAGAGCGATATCCCAGAGCAGGAAGAGGAAATTACCAGGAGAACCATGACCAAAGAAGCGAAGAGTCAAGACGGTACGTTGAAGAGTTGAGAGGGAAAAGGCAGGAGGAAGACCGGTGGAGAGGAGCCATACAAGCCAGCAGAAATGAAGACTGGCATGGGGCAGAAAGTGTTGCTTACAGGGAACATCGTGTAAGACAGCAAGAAAATAGGTTGAATCCCAATGCTTCTAATTATGAGGGCAGAGGGATGGACAAAAAAGCACAATAGATAATGAGGATGATAGCCTGAATTTGACCGAAGGGGATAATAATGGATGGACTGTAGTATAAGGAGACAGTTGGATTGTAAGACCCGAGGATTTAGCGGAAGAAGAAGTACCACAAAATTATAAATCTGTAAAGCGCTTACCCGTAATATATACTAGAGCTGGTCATTTACGTGTGAAAACTTTGGTGGACAGAGGAGCATCAATTAGTGTAGTGTCTCAGGCACTGATCAACGAACTGAAATTACGGGTGAAAGTACTCACTATTCCTATATCAAAGCTAAAAGTCAGGGAATTGTGCCGGACAAGACTGCTGTGTGTAAGGAGCAGGCTATTTTGGACATCCAAATTGGAAATTTAGTCATGTCACATCCATGTGTAATTCTACCAAAGATGGAATTGAACTTAATACTTGGTGCAGATTTTCTCGGAGAATATAATGCCATGATAGACATGGGAAACAATAATATCATTTTTCGGACACAAAATTCTAGAGAAGAGCTGAGATTTGACGAAATTGAAGAAAATGTTGGAGATGAAAGTATTTGGACAACATCTGTAACTGAGGGGAAAGAAGAATCTTTTGAATTTCCAGTACATTTTGTAGAAAACTGTGATGAGCTAGCAGAATATTTCGAGGCCATGACATTAAATTTAGAAGCCGAGGAGGATGAAAATTTTTCGAAATTGCTACCAGAAAAGTTAGCTGAGGCAGCAGTGAGTGAAGAGGCCCGGGGGAAAATGAAGAAAATTTTAGTACAACATAAGAATGTATTTGGGTCAAAACCAGGAAAGATCCCTAACTATAAATAGAAAATTATTGTAAATAACTGGGAGCCATTTAAACAGAGGCCATACCCCATTCCCGAGAAGATATTCCCTCAAGTGAAGGAATTGGTAGATGATATTGTCCCCTTCTCCGGGGTCGCTCAGTCGGCAAAACGAGAGTCCCAAAAGGGTGGACCGTTCGCAGGGCCGATTTTGCTATTAAGGGACAATTTCATAGAGTTTATATTTTCAGGACCCTTGGTGACTGGATAGGTGACACAATATAAATGAAAATCAGGGCAAATAACAACAACGTTTATTAAAACATAACGGAAACTCAGTCTGGACAAATGCATGAAAGAAAAAAAAAATTTAAATACAATGTGACTTTGCAACAAAAGAAATATCTCAATCTTTAATGGCTTGTGAATAAATGAACACGACTATAAGTCCTCGCATGCTTCTGGAGTTAGATTCCATTGCTTCTTCAATGAAACTCCACCCAGTATTTTACTCTGCAACATCGAATGAACCACAAAATTAGCAAAGCTGTCATTTCCCGTTATAACTCATGTTTAGTCATTTACAGGTAAAATAATTTCATACATTTTGAAGAAAAATTACTATTAGCTCAGCATTTACTTGTTCGAGGAAATCTCTTGAAAATTCATTCACTCTACCTGTGAAAATCCTCTAACTCATCTTGTCATCATAAAATTCCTTTACAATTTCATTTTAGTGTTGGGAAATATTTTTACAATTTCTTTGGCATAACTCCCTCTCTCTCGTAGACTACGCTTGACTGTATTCTTTCCTTACTCTATTTAACTTTTCTAAATTACCTAGCATTTCATGGATGGATAGAGCATCATGAGATCCTACACGGAATCAACAACAACAACAACAATGCTTCACAGTCACCAAAAAAAAATATACAAGATAAGTTTCCTTGGAATGATATAAGTAAATGACATCAAACAACCCAATTCTACCAACTGGTTAAGTAAATTTTTATCACACAATGAATCTGTAATATTTATTATTATTATTATCATCCAGTCATTTATCTCGTCTTTCCCTTGAGTTTTATTGAAGATCCTTACAATCATCTGACCAGAATAAAAACTCGCTCATGACTGTAGTTATGATGATACAGAAAGCCAAATTTCTCTCTCGAAGAATAACTATCACCATCATCAGTGATAAGAGCTCACGAGCCTCGAAAACATCTAATAACGATTAAGTCATGTATTATTCATTTCAGTTGTTGAGCCAGAAATAGACCTATTATTAGTCACTAAATTCGTACATCCTCATAAATCATTATCGCCATAATCATTTATTACAATCACTGTGACTCATAATACCTTTTAGGCCCGACATGCACCCTAGTAGTCCCATGTCGTCCATTAATGGCGAACTCCATTATCACAATGACCATACAAGTTTAATCTCAACAACTTTTACATTATCCGACCTTTACTATTATTAGCATTATTATTATTATTATCCTATAATGGCTCCTAGATCGTTCTCTCGAAGAATATTTCTCACATTCGTCGTTCACTTTCCCTTCTACCATCAATCACTACACATGACTAACAGGGTTTTAAAACTACGATTTAATTATAGTGTACTCCTACATCTAATCATATCTTCATTTACTATTTTTATGAGTTTAATTTATTCTTATTATTATTATTATTATCATGATTGTTAGTAGGCCTTACTCCCTTAAAGTCACTTTCGAAGATCATAATCACTCACTCTTGTCGACTCAAGAACAACTGGGATTATTCATCATCACGTCCAAAATAAAACTATCATTATTCCAAGGAAATGCAAAGATAGAACAATATTGAAATCACAAATCAACGAAGTAAGGAACGCTCTCCCATCACCATTAAATATAAATTACTAAGGAAACTACTTTACTCTACGCAAGAATACAATCTAGTCATCTACTAAAAGAGAAGAAATTTTACAAGGGTACTCATATTTCCGGTGAGAATCCTTGGCGTCGGGATGCTGCTCCAGGCGACGACATCTCTTGCCTCATCTATGGTGGTTTACGGATGTACAAAATCATCGCGTTGGCGTGCACTCTGGAATTTAGTTCCACATGACTGTAGCTCTATTCAGCGTCTTCCTTTTATTCCAGCAAAGTCCCAGAAAATCTCTCGATTTCCCTCTTGATCGCCGCATGTCGACAACTTGGTTTCCTCGGAGATAGCTGAAACTAAAATATTCTATTAGCACAGGGATCCACACTAGCTATAACTCACTAAGTTATTTTCAACACTTAACTTGGCGCAACGATGTACTTCAGGTCCATTATTACTATAAGCTTTGTCTTCTGAACACATTCATTAAGTTACGATGCGCCTTAGGCTGACAAATAATAGGGCTGAATATTATGATGATTAAATAAAGGTTAGATTTCCTCTCGTCTATCCACTTGAGATCGTGACTTCCTTTCATAATGTCCAATGGAACATTCCTAAAGCTTCTATGGCAAGAATCGGCTTTAATGAGCACGCTGACTGTCTGTGGTTTAACATTTTCCACCCGGGAGAATGCATGACTGTAATAAGCTCGCTGGATACTGCGTTGAGCTAACAATGAATTACACTGGCATTCAAGTAATGTAATGATCGTGCCCTACAAGGATTACACTAGTATTCACGTCGTCTGAAAATATTCTTCTTTCCCGTAGAGAATACACGGTTCGACTTCTCGTAAGAAAACCACTGTCCGACGTGCTCTTGGAAAACTGTTCTGGCCGTCGTCTCGTGAAATTTCTCCTGAACTGTTCTGTCGTTCATACACAAGAACTTTCTTCGACTTTTCCAGAACAATCCTAACATTTCCAGCACTTTCCTCAATTTCTATTGGCTGGTAATCGACCTGCGCCATAGCTCGTCCTTGACCGCTACGAGTGGATTTTATGAGAACATTTCTCCTCCCCTCTGTCGTCTGCTGGTGTCATGACGTAACTGCGCTCTGGTCACCCTCGATCAGCTGTTGACCTAGTTTCGGCCGGCTCGCTCTCGCACAACTATGTCACAGCTGGTACACGCGCACTCGTAAGCAATGCTCCGTAATAAATATTCCCAGCTTTCCCAAATTAACTGAGGTACCATTTAGACGGGTACAATATGGAGAAGAATGGGATCATTACCAAATCGCCTACACAATTTTTGAGTCCCATCTTGGCTGTTCCAAAAGCAAACGGTTCTGTGAGGGTATGTTTGGATGCGAGAGAGGTCAACAAGCTCTTAGTCCCCGAGTATACACAAGCTCCAGCGATCAAGGACATTTTAAAGAAGTTTGGAGGCATGGAATACTTCGGCACCGTCGATTTAACTTCGTCATTCCATCACATTGAATTACATCCAGAATCTAGTATGCTAAACGGTTTCATATTCAACAACCAGACCTATCACTTCTTTCGTTTGCCCTTTGGGTTGAAAAACTCAAGTTTTGCTCTCATCCGTGCACTGGAAGATAACTTAAATCCAGACATAAAAGCATTTACCATTATTTACATCGACGACATAATTTTCTGTTCAAAAACAATTGAAGAACATTTGGACAAAATCAACCGTCTTTTGGCAGATCTTAACCGTTGCAACTTCAAAGTAAATCTAGAGAAATCCCACTTTTGTAGTCGGAGTACGTTATTCTTGGGCCATGTCATCGATGGAAAAAGGATCAAGCCTAATCCGACGAAAATATCAGCAATACAAAATTTTCCGAAACCTACCAGAATTAAGCATATCAGACATTTTTTGGTCTTTGTTAGTTCTTTTCGGATCATTGAAAGACGTATACAGATACTGTAGCACCATTACAGGAAATTTTAAAGGTGAACAATAGATGGAAATGGGGAGAAGACCAAGATGAGGCTTTCAGAAAAACCAAAGAAATGCTGGCGAAGGCAGTGAAGCTAATCTATCCTTCATACGACCGTCCTTTCATTATCCAAACAGACGCCTCAAACGTGGGCATAGGAGCCGTTCTATAACAGGAAAATCTACAGAACGAACCCAAGATCACTTACCTGGCATTCACAAGGAGGAAGTTACGTAACCATGAATTAAAATGGACCACAACTGAACTAGAAATGCTGTCTATTGTAGTCGTTCTAGGTCAATGGAAAAAGTATATTTACGGATTCCCGATCATCATTAGAACTGACCATAAGGCATTAACATTCATCCTAAAGTCCAATGTGGGTAGCGACAGGCTATATAGATGGTCGTTATTTGTGCAGCAGTTCGATCTGATACCAGAACATTGCCCAGGCAAATTGAACACTGTGGCAGACGCACTTAGCCGCAACCCGAATGATGTTGAAGCTACTGTAAATCTGGCGATGTCGGGCGAAGAAGACCAAAACAGTTTAGACAAGTTACCAAGTTTAGGCCAAGAACAGAAAAATTATGGACCAACCAAATTATTAATTGATTATTTTAATAAGGACCTCGAACCCGGTACACCAAGTTTCATAGAGGCACAAAAGAAGGCAGCCCAATATCATTACTTTAATAACTTACTACATAAATTAATTGATGAAGAACACACTAAATTTCGCATTGTTGTTCCACCAGTCTTCCAGATGGATCTGATATGATTAGGGCATCATACCACTGGACACGCGGGTATAGAAAAAGTAACAGCTACTTTACAAGAAACTTTCATTTTGGCCAAGGATGAGGGGCACGATTCAACAAGTTTTGCGAACATGCGACACATGCCAACGTATCGAACCTGACACCTTTCTATTAAAACAGCAACCGAGACCAATATTGTCCACAATGCCCAGGAAACTGTTCGCAATTGATTATTTTGGAGCGTTGCCTGCAGGACGTCGTGGTGTGAAATATATTCTAGTCTGCATGGACATATTCTCTAAATATGTAACTCTTTGCCCAGTACAAAAGGCTAACACTAAATCCGCACTACATCATATTAAAAACAAAATTAGTCCAAGAATGGGTAAGCCAGAGAGTATATTAAGTGATCATGGGTCACAGTTCACCTCGCCAGCTTTCAAGAGGGAGCTAGAGAAAATGGAGATAAGACATGTGTTGAGTTCGGTCAGACATCCGGAGTCTAACCCGAGCGAACGTGTCATGAGAGAGAGAGCGAAGTACTGTCGAATCTTCATACCAAGAGAACACTGGAAATGGCCAGATGTTGTACCAATTATTATGGAAAGCATGAAAGTACCGGACAGGTTCCCAGCATCATTCATCTCAATGAGTACCCACAGCGTCCTTGGCACGAGAAAATTCAATGTCCAAATGATCCACGACCGTCTGCAGAAATATGCATACGTGAAACTGCAGAAAGATTAAAGGTTCAGGCAGACAGGAGGCTACGCAGAAGCCGGAACAAGCGCTTCCATCGACAACTGCGGGTCAATGAGCTTGTACTGATAAAACGTCCTCAGAGCTCAGATGTGTCAGCACGTTTTTGTCACAAGTTTGCTGAACTGTACATAGGTACATATAAAGTAATTCAGGTTTATGGAAACAATTCTTACAAGGTTCGAACCTTGGACAGATCGGTAGAGAAAGTTTTCAACGCCTCCAACCTCAAGCTTTATTATCCCAGAGGTCAAATCAGAATAGAAGCCATCCCAGAAGAAGAGGAAGGAGAGATAGCAGAAGATGAAAGTGAAGATGATGGAGAAGAAGAAGAAGAACCGAATGATGGACCATTGATGGTGGAAGGAGACAACGATAATGAGAATGTCAACTTTACGGAAATGGAAAGAGAAATTTATTCAGAAGAAGAAGATTGTGAAGAGTGTGGTAGCGTGCAGCGACGTTTTTACGCCTTACTAGATATATACTACAATATCCGCCAAGACAATGAGCGATTATGGGAAGAAAATGCAAACCTGCGAGACGGCAAATAGTACTGAAAGAAAGAGATTCCATATATCCAGATGATCGTATACAGTCAAATAATACATATTAAAAAAATAAATACTCTGTATTAATTTTTTCCCTGGGTAAGAGAGGGATGAGCCGTATCCTGCCGGCCCATATGAAACATTTAGAGTATTATTTGACAAAATATATATAAATTTTATTCATACAAGTTACAGTAATAAATGTTAAAGTATTGAGTCCCAAGATAGCTCAGACCGGATGTCGATGGAGACATCAAGTCGCTGGACATTGCCTAACACTTCCTTGTGACCGTGAGAATAGTTTAGCGTAACCAAGCGTTGGCAAGGCTCGGCACGTGTACTGGATGATGACTAAGCATTATATTCAGCCAATAAGAACGTGACGATTTGGCAAGTATGGAGTCTACATCGCGCCAAGTCTCAATCCCAGGTTGACCAACGTGTACAGTTGCTTGTGTTAATTTCTGTCATTCATCGGATTTCCACAGGTCTAGAAGCAAAATATAATGAGAAATACAATATTATAATTAGAGGAAAAGAATTGCTATTGTTTGAACTGCTTTTCATAAATGTATTATAATTAATATTGTGCCATCATACATAGCAAACCATACATTGGTGGTTTGTTTAGACAACCGGGAACCCCAGAGTTGAAACGGCGTTACCGAAGCTTCCTCAGTATCCGAGCACTGGAGAGCGTCATTCTGACTGGATAGATTGGAGAGAGTGGAAGTGTATTCTAATCGGGCTGCTTGGACACCGTAGAAGTGTATTGTGATCGCTGATATTGAAGTGTTATACCAGTAACAGTATATGATTTTAAACAAGTGTTTCAGTCGTGCAGCTGGAAGATATAACTGTTCCAGAGTAAATTGCAAATTACGTTACTTTATAATATAAAGTCAACATAGACGGTGGTAATTAGCCGCAGTGGAGCACGTGCAGGAGAGACGTGTCATCGTCTCTCATTTTCATATCGGTCGTGTTTCACGAGGAACTATCGTAGCGTACCGCGTGCCGCTCACAAAACTGTGGATATACCCTCAAAGTTGAAGTTTGTATTATCAATGTTACAGTGTGTATGGATCATTTCGTTACCAAGGGTTGTTCGGCACGTGTAGCATTGAGCGGTGAAGAGATTTCATCCTAAGCTTTCTGTGTTACAGTGTATATAACTTTTCAGCAAGAAGATGGCTTCGCTTATGGAAGAAGGAAGTGCATTTCCACGTGTTGAAGCTGTGATCGACATGGAGTAGTTCCTTATATACAGCAGGGATGTGAGCTGCTGCAGTGTATTCCGGGAGTCGCCATGAATTTAAGATAAGATGATTGTGTTAATTATGGAATGTTATATGAATTATGCTAAAGTACTAGGGCAGTTTAGATAGGGTTTTTATTTCACGTAAAGTAAGCCTGACGGCATGTGTTTGATTCATTTTGATATTATTGTATATACGGATAAGAGAATAATGCATGTACTTTTCTTTTTCATTCTGATTCATGAATAGATAGTTGGGATAATGAGGGATTTGTTAGGATTAGTTTGTTGTTCTGTTATGCATGTTTACTTAGAATATTCCGAGTTTTCCTTATATATAAATGCTAGGAGGATTAGATTGACAAATTCATCCAAGATTAAAGTTATTTACTTACTACGTCATTTTATTTTGGTTATTCAGGGAGACAGGTATAGCTAATTGCATGACGCATGGTATTTCAGAAGCTGTCCGAAGGAGCTGCATAACAACTTCGGAAGAATAGGATCTTCGAATTTAGGTTGGCATCTGTTTTGCCCAATGATTTGCACAGGAAACGAACCGGGTCTCATAATGTAGAAAGCCAATGTGATTCATAAGAGATATGAGAAATAAGATTGCATGCGGAATGATAAAGTGTTTATGCAGGCCGATTGCATGCCTGATATGTGAGAGAATAATGTGCAGTGGATATGTACCTGCCAATTGTCTTCTGGGAGTATATTGTTATCAGAATTGACGGAATTAATTCCAGACTAATGAGTCTGATGTGTGTTAAATAGTAAAAGCATGCCAGGAAGGAATGATTATACGTGACTATCCGTATAGCCGACGAAAGACGTTATCTCATTGCAAGCTGATATATTGGCCGTGTTTGTATTAGACGGCGCGAATGAGATGGTATTTCCTTGTGGCAAGCTTGGGAGACAGAATCCATATTTTAGTACAGTGTTGAGTTCAACATTTCTTTTCATCTTGCAGCCTACCCGGAAATACATGACGGATGATCGCGCTGTTGAGCGCTCAAATGCAGCAGAAGGAGGCAATGTTGCCCATTGCTTTCTACATGATATTGGTGGCTATTTATATGTTTTCCCTTTCAGGATGATGTTGTATATTGTTTCCCGTTGTTCGAATACCTTGTCTCGTTGTTTTAATTGGGGAACAGCCCGAGTGCTGAATTTTATTGATGGTCAATCTAGTTCTGACTAGATCCTTTGTGATGAACCGCGATTCACGTAGAATCTGTGTAGCACGTTAGACTTTTCTCTTTATCCGATGTAAATAGATGCGTTTAGTGTCGCTCATTTGATTTGTTGTAAATATAGCGTAAGAAATGCCGCTAGTATTTTACATAGTTCATATCACGTCCCATAGCGTCTTAGTTTTTCTTTTTCATCGTAACTTTTCTTTTTATTGTAATTTTCTTTAACTTTAGGATTCTTGGCGACTTTCGATTTAAATTAAATTCATAACCGTATCGTTGTGATGATATAGAGTGTGATTCCATGCGAAATAACTACATAGCAGTGTATGGGTACACGTAATATCATATATCCCATGAACTATGGACAAACAAGAAGAAGATCAGTTTTGAAAGTATACAAGTACTCAATGTTGTGCTTGATACTTTATTTCAATTTTGTTTCTTTAAATAACTAACGTTGTAAATGTTCAGATATTTCTTTGATTTTGAAATTTTATAATGCGATTTTATTATTTGATTTTATTAATTTTCAACTAGAATGATTTGGGGATATTTATAAATAAATTCATCTTACCCCATATGATTGTTTCTCATTCGTGTTATACCTCCATTTTCCTGTAATTTACTTATATTTAGAGTAGAACTTCGACGTTTATCCTGACCCAACCGACAACCGACCTACTCTATGCCCAACCCTGAGTTAGTCGGAAGTTCATACAGGAATGGGGGCATCGTCCTAGAGGGTATTAACCCTTGGGTACGGTACACCATCAAAATCTCAATTCTACTTCAATGTATATCATTCATACCTTAGTTTAAGTTATTCCCGCGGTGTGCTCAGTTTCACGTACATGTATCATTTCACACAAATCCTTACCTTTTATAAACGTGACATGGCATTTCCTTAGATACAGGCAATCCTTGCCTTCTCCGTAACACATAAACATCCGCATTTCATAATACATTGACTTACTTCGCCGAGTTACCAATACTGTAACATGATTTCAACATTCAATTAACAACTTCATTATCACAACCTCCACTACAATATGTCGCGATTACTCTTATATTACCATGCCAAATATGTCACAATTGTCTTTCTTGTAAACACATCTCAATAACGTTATATATCATATCCCCAAACTGAGTTCAGTACTCTTATGTCGCAGAGCAAAGAGTACGTGATCGTACACATTCATCTCAAACGCGCGGACCAAACATGACGTAAACTTTTAGTATAACCAACACGAGATTTATCGAAATTCCACAATGTTAAATCATTGCCATCAGCTGTTATAAAAGACACTTCCTTCAAATTCTCGTAACTCACAAGTTATTCTGATCAAAAATGCGGTAGCGTGTATGTAATGTACTAGAATCTTATACTATACTGCTTGATCGTATTACTATAGACTTAAATATCTCACACTTCACTTCCATTATTCACTTGCACTCTTAATTAAATGGTTTATATCACCAACTTATCAGCACCTGCCAAAAGTAAATGTATACGCAAACCAAAAACTACGTAACCAAAAATGTAAAGACTTAGCTCGCTTGTCGTTACATCTGGTCCAGTTGTTCCGCATCCACTCGGATGTCGTTAGCTCTGCGGTCAGGATCATGGGTTGGTCATCTGGTTGGCCGTTGCCTTCCTCATTATGGGTTGGTCATCTTGTTGGCCGTTGCCTTCCTCATTATGGGTTGGTCATCTGGTTAGCCGTTGCCTTCCTCATTATGGGTTGGCCATCTGGTTAGGATGTACCGCTACCCAGATGGTCCATCATGCATGCCTAGTAAGCACACATCATATTATTCCTGCTGCCAAAAAATATACATTTCGGAGCAGAAAATTGTCATGATACAATCCATCTGACAATAATAATTCTCCAGTTGTTATTCCTTTTTCTTGTTCTTTGAAATATAACTTTGATCTCGTCGGGATTAAGTTCTCCGTATATACATATATATATCGGCTTTTTCTGGGAGAATCTCGAAAATTTATTCTTCTTCTTTCTTGAAGTAGACCAAGGTAGTCTTCTTGCCGTATGAAAGTATTTCTCTTGGGTTTCAATTGGTCCCTCCTTACAGAATGCGACGTGATTGCTCTTGGGATCCTTCTAGGCGTATATCACCATATCTTGTTTATTTTTTATATTTCAATTAACTCTGGTTCGTCGGCCAGTGAATTATATTATTGTTTTACAATGACGATCCCTTTTCTTCAAGAATCTCCTCTAAATTCTTGTATCTTCTTTCAATATATAGCTCGTTTACCGGTTGCGTCTTCACTCTTGCGATGCAGATTTTTAAGTGAAGATTTTTTAACAATCCCTTCGCTTTTATCTTTTTTGTAAAACAATTCACTTGACTCTCTACTGTCCCGTAGTGCCTTCAATATTTGTCCGTTCCCAGACATGCATGGCCTTCTATAATATCGCACTACGATTCCTTGAATCTCATAGATCGGATGTGCCATACCTTCCTTCGGCGCCATTTTGAAAGCTCTCTATGAGATGTAAACGGGCACAAGAGTATCGAAAGGGTCATGAATGTTGAAGAAAATGAGATCCCAAAAATAGGAGAAGCTATTGCCAACACTAAAATTTCGTGATCGGAAAAGTCATAATTACATGGGATTCCTCAACAGTATTCGGAGATATTCAGAAACAAACAAGGACAGATTCCAAATTTCAAATATAAATTATTAGTAAACGATTGGACACCATACATAGGAAAGTTATACGGCATACCAGAGAAACATTTTCAGGACGTTAAAAGGCTATTAAAAGAAATGGAAGATGATGGTACCATAATTCAAACAGCTACACCCTATTTGCATGCACTTGTGATTGTAAAGAAAAGTAATGGGAATATAAGAATATGTCTTGATGGCAGGCAGTTGAACGAAAAGCTGAAACCAGAGTATAAACAAGTACCAAAAATCGAAGGTATTACAAAGAAATTTAAGGACATGAAGTACTTCACAAGAATGGATTTTACGTCTTCATTTCCTCAGATCGCATTGTAAGAAGAATCAAGTTTACTAACAGGATTTATCTTTGACAACCAAACATATGCATACTGCAGAATTCCATGTGGTCTTAAAACAGCTGTGCGGTCTTAATAAGAGCTCTAGATAGAAAATTGACACCTGAAGTGAAGGAATTCTCAATTTATTATATAAATGACTTGGTCTTAGCAACGAATGTATTTCAAGAGCATTGTGATAAATTGCTAAAGCTATTAGAGAATCTGAAAAACACTGGATTTAAGATAAACCTAGCGAAATCCAAGTTCCGCCAGGAAGTCATTTTATTTGTAGGACCTGTAATAGATGGTGAAGGAATACGAACTAATCCTGTCAAGATAAAGGCAATATTTGATTTTCCACGCCCAAACAGAATCAGGCAAGACAGGCAATTCCTTGAGATAACTCAATTCTCTGCAGATCATTGCGAAGGTTACACAAACATTGTAGCACCATTACAAGATCTGTTGAAAAGAAATAACCGATTGAAATTGGACGGGAAGGCAGATAGAGTATTGCAAGAAATGAAAGATCTAATGGCAAAAATTATGATATCTGGATTACGAAGAAGAATTCAGCATACAATCAGATGCCTCAAATAAAGGAATAGGTGCATGCTTATATCAAGAAGGAAAAGGAAATCCTCAGAAACGAACTTGTTTAGCCTTCACAATTAGAAAAATAAGAAGCCATGAAGTTTATACGACAACAGGACAGGAGTTGCTGGTAATTGTTTATGCGTTAGAGCAATGGAAAAAATCATATATGATTACCACAACGATCGGACCACAAAGCGTTAATATTCGGATTAAAAGCCGTGATGACCAATGAAAGAATAAGGATGTTGTTTACCCAACAAATCCAGATTAAGATAGAGTACTGCAGCGGAAAGAGTAACATACGGGCAGAAGCACTCAGCCGGAATCCAGAAAAAATAGTTAGATCTCCAGAATAAAAAGTTAATCCCGCAGAATGAAGAACTTTTGGAACAATTAAAAGAGTTAAAAAATGTAAAACACGCAGATGAGGGATTACACTAAATTATAAACGAATTAGAAGACCGTAATCCTAGCGACAATGGAAAGACAAGCTTAACACAAGCATATTCACTTAGGGATGGAATGTTAATGTCTTCAATAGGAAGAGACAGAAATAAAATGCGTATTATGCTACCTCAAGTTGTACAAAATGAATTATTTGGCATGTGCACAGAATTACTGGACCCGGTGGTATAGAAAAGTTACCCAGGCAATACTCGAAAAATTCACATGGAAAGGGTTAAGAAAAATCGTAAAAAGTATAATAAAGACATGTGATATATGCCAGAGGGTGAAACATAATAATTATCTAATAAAACATCAGCCAAGGTCAGTAAACCGAAGAAGGCAAAATAAATATATGCGATAGTATTTTCGGGAAATTGCCGATAGTTAAGAAAGGACATAAATTGAGATAGTTGTTATGGGTATACTTCTCAAAATACGTGTCATTACAGTCAATACAACGGGCTAACTCAAAGCAGGTGCTTCAGTGTTTAAGTAAAAGGATATTACTGAGAATGGGAAAATAAAATAAAATATTGCCAGGCAGAGGAGCACAATTCACGTCAGTACAATTCCGAGAAGCAATGAATGAGTTAGGAATCAAGCACATTGTGTGTTCAGTACGGCATCCAGTAGCTAATCCAGTCGAGAGATGTATGAAAGAGATCTCAAAATTTTACCGAATTTACTGTTCCGATTGCCACTGGAGATGGATCGATGTGATCAAAATAATCGAAAATATTATTAATTACACAGTCTATGAATAGAGGACAGATACCAAGCGTGGTACATCATAATATATATCCAGTAAGACCATGGTATGCAATTTTTGGACAAGTAAATGATGAAAAACCAAGTCCTGAAGAATTGAATAAGTTGGTTATAGAAAGAAATTACAGGCAATCTCAAGGTAGACTGAGAAGAGTTCGACATAAAAGATTCCATTCTATAATGAAAGAAGGTGATCTTGTGCTTGTCAAGAAACCGATAATGTCAAAAATATCAGCTAATATATTTTCAAAATTTATACACTTATTTGATGGAACATCTGTTATTAAAATGTTGTGGCAATAACGGATATGAAATTGAAAATGTGGATGGCACATATAAGGGTGTACATAATGCAGCGAATATGAAGCTATATTTCAAGGAGAATTAAGAAAACACATGAGGGACATTACAGGTAACGCATGTAAGATAAAATAAAATATTTTGAAATAGATAAAATATATCATAAGTGAAGTAGGATATACTTAGAAAGGGATATGAGAAAGACAAAGAAAGGACATCAATTTACGACAGCAAAAAGTCACACAGAAATGAATGTAAAGCACATAAACATATCGCAAGAAATATATTGAAATCAATGCGGGGGAAATAATGTGAAAGTTCACTGACATAAATTGACACTTTGTAACTAAAATGGACGCAGTTGCTACGAGACGAATAGATACGGCACATAAATTCAGTTGTCGATATCGAGAAAGTGATACATATAGCGTAACCGAAACAGGAAATATCAAGGCGGCAGTGAAAAAAAATAAAGCATAGGATTGTTCTATCATTATTACTACTGCTTCTCGTAAAAAGACTGCAAAACTGAAATAAGCATGGTACCGATCGTGGTAAAAAATCGTATAATACGAGCAGTAAGTTGAGACTTGAAGAAAATTAATACAATATTGGGGAAAAGAAGAATTAAGAAACATAATACTACGACGAAACGCGCAAAATAAAGGCAAATAAACTTAAGTGGCATAATTTTAAGGAGATTGCGGGAAGGATTACGTCACGAATCCCGAACAGCAGCAGATAACATTCATAGCTGACCAGAAGGAACTATTTAGGTCACAGCAATTAGTAGTATCAATGTATCAAATAGAAATCGTAACATATATTTGAATTTTAGGCAAACATATTGGTAATATACACGAGAAATCAGAGTTGAAACTTCAAGAAACGTTACATTTGTCACGAATATTAATGATAGAATGCAGTGAAGCTCCTAAGATGACGAAACTGACTCTGTACGTATTCTTGTTACACTGGCGCAAGAAATCACTGTCAACATGAGCTAAGAAATCCATGGCCCGATATCCAGAGAAGACTTGCCTGAGATGACGGAGAGAGGGAAGCATGACCTGTTCAACAGCATTCCAGAGACCAGGAGGATGTAGCAGCCGAATCTAAATCATAGATGTACCAGAACATCTAATTCCAACATCACTGGAGCAAAGGGAAAAAGATAAGTCATATACGTCAATGCAGTGAGTAGAGTAATTTCCTTTGAATAAAATTCTCTCAATCGATCAGTCTCGTACTGTCGCCATCCAAAATTTTCCCACGCCAAAGGACGTCAAGGCTGTAGCCAGATTCATTGGCATCATTAATTTTTTCGTAAATTCATTCCCAATTTTGCTGAACGAGCAGCCCCATTAAATGCCTTGAGAAGTAACGGTGCCAAATTTGTGTGGGGTGATGCCCAACGTGAAGCCTTCAGCGACTTGAAATCCGCCTTATGTAACGCTCCTGTACTGGCTATGCCAGACTTTTCTAAACGCTTCATCCTTCAGACTGACGCCTCTTCCTCAGGCATATCCGGTGTTCTTCTTCAGGAATTTCAAGAAGGGCGTCATCCTATTTCTTGTGCTTCTCGTGCCCTGAATCCTGCTGAATGAAATTATTCCATTTATGATTTGGAAGCCTTAACTGTTGTCTTTTCGTTAGAACGATTCAGAATGTACCTGAAACATCTTCTTTTCGATCTGGAAACAGATAATCAGGCGTTGGGTTGGGTACTGGCCAAGCCGCGAAGGACCGGTCACCTAGGGCGTTGGGCAGTGCGCATCTCAGCCTTCCAATTTGAAGCCCGCCACATTCGTGGCACGGAAAACGTTGTGGCTGATGGCCTCAGCAGGATGTTCTATCCAGGCAGCTATGACCCTCAATCGAAGCCGGCAGACCCCTTTCCTGAACAGGTATCAGCCTTTGTCAATGTAGTTCTCACTGACTCTCCCTTCCTTTTCAAGGATATAACCTAACATAAGGAGGACGACGCTGAGTTAAAAACTATTATCGACGGGATGAAATACGGTGAGCATGTTACGCCTTACATCCTTAAGAATGGCGTCTTGTGTTGGCCGGCTCGCGGTCGCAAAGACCCCAAAATTGTAGTCACAACTAACCTTGTCCCGGCTCTCTTCAAATATTTTCATGAATCCCCAGTGGGCGGTTATCTGGACGTTTTCAAAACGAGAGAGAAAATTCGTAAGCATTTCATTTGGAAATCCATGGATAGTGAGATCCGTACCCTTGTCAAAGCCTGTAAAACTTGTAACATCAGTAAGCCTGCCCCGAACACTCGTCTGAGGTCTTAAGTCTCTGAGCCGTCTTGGACTTGTCCTGCCGAGCCGGCGTCGTGATCGTCTCCTCGATACCAGCATGGTTTGCCTAAGGGTGAGCGCTGTTGTTTTCTGTCCGGTTTTAAGTCCCATTTAGTTTTCGTTGTTGTATCATAGGAGTTTGCCATAATCGCCACTCTTTTGATCTGACGTGAAAGGCAAGTTTTGATTTCACTCTAAAATGTAATAGTATTTTGTGCTTCCTCTTACCTTCTATATTGTATTTGTGGAATCTGATTTGTACTGAGATGTACTTGGTTAACTCTTTTGAACTTAAGGCAAAGCTCTTCTCTAGGAACATCTAAACTGTATTTTGTCAAAGAACATGTATATCATGTGTAGTGTGTATCTGAATTTGTTTCGGAAGTTAATTTGTATTGACCATCTGGTAAGAAACCCAGAGATCCCTGTTGGCTTCTCGCACCTCCATGGCCCTTGGTGAGGTTTGCCAGTCACTTTCCCAAGTTCCTCGTTTATTATGATGATGATAATGATGATCCTTCTTGTTTTACGGAGCCTAACATCTAGGTCGTCGGCCCCTGATAGTACGAAATGAGACGAAATGCAAAGACACAATAAAAACCCAAAATACTCCACTGACCAGAATTCAAAGCGTGAGGACGAAAAATGGACGGAAGGATATGAAGTTATAACAATCAGTGGAGAAGACCCGCAACGCTTCAGTCTCAAAAACTGACGGAAAACAATAGTAATACTGACCAAGGGACTGCCTCTATAGCTCAATACTAAATCGATCATGATTGCAAGCTAAAGGGGTCCAAAATATAGGTTATCGGCCTCTCATAATGGTACTTATAGCTTGGAAAGTAGAACCATGGTATTTGACATGGTGCGGTACTAACCAAAAGTATCATATATTCGCAGTATTCCACACATTATGGTACTACTCACAGGTAATGAAATTCGCACATGTAATACAGACCTATGGCGTTTCACACATAGCGGCGCCATTTACAGGCAACGCAAACCTATGGTTTTCATTACATAAGTGTACTAACCACAGGGACTCGTACTATCCTGTGGTGTTCCTTATATAGTGGGTACTAATCATAGGGAAGCCAAAACCCTGGTGTCGTTCATGTAGTGCTACTAATCCACAGGTACCGTAAAAGCCTGACCGCACGGTGCTCCTGATTGCTACTAATCAAAAACTTATTCGGTACCTAACATAGTGGCACTAGGTGCAAGTAATAGCGACCCATGCTGTTCCCCGCCTAGTGGTAGTAATCACAAGTTTTTTCATGGTTCTAATCCAATCATCCCTTGGTCGCCCCTTTTAGTCGCCTCTTACGACAGGCAGGGCGTGGGTGTATTCTTCGTCTGCGTCCCCCACCCACAGGGGGTGGATTATTATCATCAATTTGCCCCTACTGACATTTACCAGTGTTGTTATCGGCGGAGTTCCACGTACTTCATCAGCTGTTTCCTTGTGTGTGTAGTGTCTTAGGTGCCGTGTAATTGCACTTACTTCCCTCCCTTTACTGTGTTTTGTGTAGCCGCTGTAGAGCCGGATACAAAAATGTTGTTTTGCATATGTGGTGAATAAATAATGAGGCAGTGAAATTAGCTCATAAGTAGTGGATTTTCGTGAGATAACATATACATGTGACATAGGTAGTCATCTAAATGATATAACAAATCCTTGGCTAGGATGTGAATGAGATATGTATAACCTGTAAATGCGTTCGTAATGTTTTCAAACACAGAGAAGAGGTTAGCATATGTGAATTATAAGAGCTATGTCGAAGTAAAGGTTTAATGTACTGAGTAAGTTAGGGTTGGTATTTTATAAAATGGAGGTAATACAGTGCCATATGTAGGTTACAGTTGGATTATGAGAAGATATATGAATGACATGAAATGAAAGAGAAGCTAATTAAGAAGAAATGGAATATTCAAGCAAATAGATTATGGTTATGGAATTCTATGCGTCAAGTCAACGTGCACCTGAAGGTAGTTGATATGGATGAAGAAATATGATAATATGAAGGAGATGATATATATATGGAGAAGGAGTGAATATGAAGAAGAAGAAAGTTATTATTTCGTCGATAAAGAAGAGAATGATTTATTGCATTGGTTATAATAAGAGGATTGACGCAATTTAAGGTGAATATAGTTTGTACCTCAACGCCGCGCATTCAAAACTAGCGCCTAAATGAACTCCTCTATTGGCAAAACAGTGAAACTGAAACTATACCAACTTACAACTTTACTCAGAAGATGTCACCACTAAAATATTGAGTAATTTTGTTATTGTGCAGTTTCCTAACCTGTGTGAATTTCTACTTGTTTTGTTTGCCATTCATCAAGAAGTTTGGATATTTTTCCACAGGGGACACCACTAAAAACTATGTTATGCAACCTGGTGCGAAGTGACAGAACAAATGATTTAAAGAAGTTTTGTATTTCTATGCTTTTTAACTGATTGATGCTCATTTATTTTTGGGTTGGCAATTCTTCCTTTTCCTTCCGCCAGTTTTGAATCTAGCCAATCCCTAATTTTTGTAATTAATTTCCAACCCATCCCGTATTTCTTTTTTTTTGTTAGTTGCTTTACGTCGCACCGACACAGATATGTCTTATGGCGACGATGGGACAGGAAGGGGCTAGGAGTGGGAAGGAAGCGGCCGTGGCCTTAATTAAGGTACAGCCCCAGCATTTGCCTGGTGTGAAAATGGGAAACTATTTTCAGGGCTGTCCGTATTTTTCCTTCAATTTGTATCTGCCAATAAAAATTAAGGGGGCGTGTCCTGATTCATCTTGAATGATCTCGAACCTTCCCTGAGAGTTTATAAACAGCGAATTTTCTCGCTTCTTGGCCAATTAATCGTCATCTTATTGAGTGTGTGTCAAAGCACGAGGCGGGCGGCCTCTTCCATCGGTCAGCAGTACATCTTCAAGGTAATTGCCACATAATATCTTTCTTTCTTGCTAACTCCGCAGTTTAACCCGAGGGAAAGGTCCGAATAATTATCTATTGTACCAGGAAGGCATAGGTCCTGGCATGTATGAACTATATATTTTATTTATGAGCGTTTAGTTAAGTTCCGATGCATGAACAGCTGTGTGAGAAAAGGTTTTCGTTCTCACTGCGCTGCGTGAAGGAGACCGCAAGTCGAGCAAGGTCAAGTGACGTCACCGCTGCCTGTCGCTTTCCTCCCCTTCGGAATTCTCTCGAAAATTATTTTATGAACTTCTGAACGCCTGGGCCAATTAAAATTAGACCAACGCTGAATTGTAGCCAATATTCCGGAAGTGAATCCCCGCAAATTTTAGGTCAATCTGTCCAGTGATTTTCGAAATATATTAAGTTAAAATTTGGAAGGAATTATCACCCCTTCATCATCTCATTCTGAGCGCTGCTCACAGACCGGTATAAATAGGTCAGTGACCAGTGTGCAGTAAGTGTGTGTGTTCTGCAGTGCTCCGTCGCGATTCGTGAGGACATAGTAGTGGTCACACTCGAACACGTTGAAATAGTACGAAGACGTCGTAAGTCGCGACGACGGAAATATTCTAAAAGTTTCTCCAACCAAATTGTCGTGATATAATTCTTAGTGAAGCTATAATAGGAAGTATAAATTGAAGTGTCAGGTATTTTACTGATCAGTATACGACATTTTGAACTTTACTGATTTCACGTAATTCTGAACAATCAGTTCTTTGATGAATCGATAAAACAATTAACAAATTTTTACTGAAGATAGATATTTTCTTTCCAAAGATATTTAATTTTCTTTTCTTTACTAGATTTTTTATTATAATAAATGAGAATACTCATAAGATATTGGCATTTTATATTATACCAATATAAGCAGATATTAATATAGTCCGCCTTAGGTTAAGTATTGCGAATTATACTACGGGAGTTTGATTGATCGGTGCGCTGGAGACGTCCATCGACTTTATTGAAAAGAAGTAGTATAATGGGACAGTTCGGCCGCCTCCGCAGCCGCACGCCTCCTCCTCCGCCGCCGCCGCCCGCGGGAAATTTGAATTTTGGCGGGAGATTTGAATTTGTAAACAAAGCCACGTGCTTTTTGACAGCTGTCATCGACAACAACGCATCGCTAACCTCACTGCTGCCATCTTGACGGGCCTAAACCTCACTAGTGCCAACTTAACCTAACTAGCATGAGGTAAACAAAGCCACGTGCTTTTTGACAGCCACGTGCTTTTTGACAGACAACAACGCATCGCTAACCTCAGTACTGCCATCTTGACGGACCTAAACCTCAGTAGTGCCAACTTAACCTCACTAGCGCGAGGTAAACAAATCCACGTGTTTTTTGACAGCCACGTGCTTTTGACAGATTTGTAAACAAAGCCACGTGCTTTTTGACAGACAACAACGCATCGCTAACCTCAGTACTGCCATCTTGACGGGCCTAAACCTTAGTGGTACCAACTTAACCTCACTAGCGCGAGGTAAACAAAGCCACGTGCTTTTTGACAGCCACGTGCTTTTGAGAGATTTGTAAACAAAGCCACGTGCTTTTTGACAGACAACAACGCATCGCTAACCTCAGTACTGCCATCTTGACGGGCCTAAACCTTAGTGGTACCAACTTAACCTAACTAGCATGAGGTAAACAAAGTCACGTGCTTTTTGACAGCTGTCATTCGCCATCTTTAATCCAGAGAGCACAGTGCTGCCCTCTTTAGCTACTTACCTTTGACAGCTGTCATCCACCATCTCTGAGCACAGTGCTGCCCTCTTTAGCTACTTACCTTTGACAGCTGTCATCCGCCATCTTTAATCCAGAGAGAACAGTGCTACCCGGTGGCGGCAAATTCCACGTGCTCTTGTTTGGAAACAAACTCACGCGCTTTTTTGACAGCCGTCATCCGCCATCTTTAATCACAGTGCTGCACTCTATGTGGTGGTGGCAAATTCCACGTGCTCTTGTTGGGAAACAAAGCCACGTGCTTTTTTGACAGCTGTCATTCGCCATCTTTAATCAATAGAGCACTGTGCTGCGGGCAATTTCGTCAGCTGTCATCCGCCATCTTTAATCCAGAGAGAACAGTGCTGCCCGGTGGCGGTAAATTCCACGTGCTTTACAAACCTATATGCTTTTCTGACAGCTGTCATCCGCCATCTTTAATCCAGAGAGAACAGTGCTGCCCTCTATGTGGTGACGGCAAATTCCACGTGCTCTTGTTTGGAAACAAAGCCATGTGCAGCTGTCATCCGCCATCTTTAATCACCGTGCTGCCCTCTATGTGGTGACGGCAAATTCCACGTGCTCTTGTTTGGAAACAAAGCCATGTGCTTTTTTGACAGCTGTCATCCGCCATCTTGCATCACAAACCTCGGTGCTACACTCTATGTGGTGGCGGCGAATTCTAAATGCTTTACAAACCCATGTGCTTTTCTGACTGCTGTCATCCGCCATCTTTAATCACCGTGCTGCCGGGTGGCGGTAAATTCTACGTGCTTTACAAACCTATATGCTTTTCTGACAGCTGTCATCCGCCATTTTTAAGCTGTAAATCTATGATTCACGTATTAGAAGTTGTAAAACAGATTCTTAATCCGAGTTCTTTGACGTCAGGAAGGGCAACCGGTCGAAAACCATAGTGTATGAGGCTAGATACTGCCAGTTTTGCATCAGGAAGAGTGACTAGTCTTAAAACAAATTCTTGCGATTTAAAATCTTAGTTTTGCGTCAGGAAGGGCATCCGGCCGTAAAACAATTGTTCGTGATTTAAAATCTAAGAAGTGCATCTAGCTGTAAATCCCCGATTCCCCGTGTTAGACGTTGTAAATCAGATTCTTAATCCGAGTTGTCAGGAAGGGCAACCGGTTGAAAACTATAGTGTATGAGGTTAGATACTGCTAGTTTTGCATCAGGAAGGACAACTCAACAAATTCATGTGATTTAAACACATTTTTATTCCCAAGAGAATCGAACCCGAGACTACCGGGTGAGAGGCATGCACGCTAAACTAAACTGTAGGCTATAGATTTGTTCTACAGTCCTCGAAGTATCGGCACAGTCATTCTGAGCGAGTTGTGTGGAATGCGTGTGTTAGCTGAAATTGTACACGTATCTTCCGGCTCGACCTTGAACGAGGACACTGCGTGCTGATAAGCGGCTTGTAACTCGCAAACGTCTTCTTAGCTGAGTAGCATGTAAGCTCTTAAAACACAGTACTAATTAAGGTTGTAAAATATTCTGAAATAGCCCTCCTCTGTAGTGCAGTAGTTAGTGTGATTAGCTGCTACCCCTGGAGGTCCGAGTTCGATTCCCGGCTCTGCCACGGAATGTGTAGCATTTAGCCTATGTAAGTTCCTAACGTAAAATATCATGATTGTACGGAGAGGTTAAAACACATACAGTGCCTACTCCTATCGAAAGAGCCTGCACGGTGCCGGCATGTAGGCTTCTCCTGATGAAGGAGCCTGCAAAAAGTTTAACGCCCCCTATCAACAGCCCTTACTTAATGCTGGCTTTCTTGCACACCCCGCCTCACACCATAGTTTTATACGACCGGCTGCCCTTCCTGACTAGGACTTTAAATCGCAGTATACGCGATAAATTTGTTGTAGCGGGTTTTATAACTAGATATCCCGGTACCGACACATAGCCTACTCCTACCAAAGAAGCCTGCACAAGGCTTATTGCCTCCATCCGACAAATGAATCACCGTCAAGTCTTGTACTCAAAAAATCATTTTCGAAGGAGTCTGCACAAGGTTTAACGTCCCCATCAACAGCCCTTACTTATTGCTAGCTTTTTTGCACACCCCGCCTCACACCATAGTTTTATACGACCGGTTGCCCTTCCTGACTAGGATTTTAAATCGATATCCCGACATAGCCTACTCCTACTGAAGAAGCCAGCTTAACACCTCCATCCAACAAATGAATCACCCTCAAACACTCTTCAATTATTCTCGCTACTTCGGAAGATAGCGGGTTCGAACTGGAAGCCGTAAATGTTAGGCGAGGGACCTGCGCGATCGTCATAACATGATCTAGCTAGATGCCCTTCCCGACGGCATAAGTTACCAGGATTTGAATCGCGTACCCCGACTAGAAGAAGCCTGCACATAGCTTAACGCCTCCATCCGACGAATGAATCACCCTCAACACTCTTCAATCATTCTCGCTACTTCAGAAGATAGCGGATTCGAACTAGAAGCCGTAAATGCTAGGCGAGGGGCCTGCGCGATCATCATTACATGATCTAGTTTTAGCTCGATACCTACAGGTAAGGAATACCGCGGATGTACCCTCGAGAGGTCGAGGATCGCGCGCTAACTTTCCAAGGCTCGAACTCTTAAATTCTGACACCTCGGCATCAACAGGAGGTTCGAATACGTCAGCTTGCAGGTGGGAGCTCTTGTTGCATAAACACTTCGTTCTGACTGTACCCGCAGTTTGTCAGCGATTTTTTCACATCCGCTTGGTAACAAGCAGAATATTTAGCCGCTGCCGTCTGCGCGAAGTGCTCACAGTTCTCTGTATGCGTTTATTACGTACACACACATCTCCCGTCTGCAGTGAATATTATTCTTCAGCTTAAGGTAAGGTAGAACTGTTAGTTACTTTTTTTATTTGCAAAGCAACTTCTACGCTAGACATCTACATTCGTATATGTTCTTTTCTTTTTTAGGTACCGTTCGAAAGTACGCAATTTTATTCATCCGAGTAACAGTCTGCAGCACGTGCATTTTTTTTAAAAGGTATGTTTTCGAACTTTGAGTTGTAAAGATAACTAGGTTAGATGATGCATCCTACACTACATTCATATATGTTTCTTCTTTTTTTTAGGTACGACCAGAATATTATCATTCGAGTTTCAGGCTTGAACGCACGCATTTTATACATCCGAGTAACAGTTTGCAGCGCGAAGATTTTAAGGTATGTCTGACCTCTATTCGTTGAAACTTGGTTTCTTCTAAAACATCGTAACTTTAGTCTATTGATAAATAGTTGTTCTCTTTAATCTTCACGCTATAGACGAGGTGCGCACATAGCTATGTCTGCCCTCAACAGGCTGAAAATTGGTTTCTTCTAAAACATCATAACTTTAAGCTATTGATAAATAATTGTTCTCTTCAATCTTCATACTATAGACGTGGTATAATTTCAAACACGCACACATAGCTATGTCTATCCTCAACAGGCTTAAACTTGGTTTCTTCCGAACATCGTAACTTTAGTCTATTGATAAATAGTTGTTCTCTTTAATCCTCATACTATAGACGTGGTATAATTTCAAACACGCACACATAGCTATGTCTGCCCTCAACAGGTTGAAACTTGGTTTCTTCCGAACATCGTAACTTTAAGCTAATCATAAATAGTTGTTCTCTTTAATCAACATTCTATAGACGTGGTATAATTTCAAACACATGCACATAGCTATGTCTGTCCTCAACAGACCGAAACTTGGTTTCTTCCGAACATCGTAACTTTAGTTGTTCTCTTTAATCCTCATACTATAGACGTGGTATAATTTCAAACACGCGCACAGGTTGAAACTTGGTTTCTTCTAAAACATCGTAACTTTAAGCTAATCATAAATAGTTGTTCTCTTTAATCCACATACTATAGACGTGGTATAATTTCAAACACGTGCACATAGCTATGTCTGTCCTCAACAGGTTGAAACTTGGTTTCTTCTAAAACATCGTAACTTTAAGCTAATCATAAATAGTTGTTCTCTTTAATCCACATACTATAGACGTGGTATAATTTCAAACACGCACACATGACGTGGTATAATTTCAAACACGCGCACATAGCTATGCCTGTCCTCAACAGGTTGAAACTTGGTTTCTTCCGAACATCGTAACTTTAAGCAATTGATAAATAGTTGTTCTCTTTAATCTACATACTATAGACGTGGTATAATTTCAAACACGCACACGTAGATATGTCTATCCTCAACAGGTTGAAACTTGGTTTCTTCCGAACATCGTAACTTTAAGCTAATCATAAATAGTTGTTCTCTTTAATCAACATACTATAGACGTGGTATAATTTCAAACACATGCGCATAGCTATGTCTGCCCTCAACGGGATGAAACTTGGTTTCTTCCGAACATCGTAACTTTAAGCAATTGATAAATAGTTGTTCTCTTTAATCCACATACTATATACGTGGTATAATTTCAAACACGCGCACATAGCTATGTCTGTCCTCAACGGGTTGAAACTTGGTTTCTTCTGTAACTTTAAGCTAATCATAAATAGTTGTTCTCTTTAATCTACATACTATAGACGAGGAATAATTTCAAACACGCACACGTAGCTATGTCTATCCTCAACAGGCTGAAACTTGGTTTCTTCCGAACATCGTAACTTTAAGCTATTGATAAATAGTTGTTCTCTTTAATCCTCATACTATAGACGTGGTATAATTTCAAACACGCACACGTAGCTATGTCTGTCCTCAACAGGCTGAAAATTGGTTTCTTCCGAACATCGTAACTTTAAGCTAATCATAAATATTTGTTCTCTTTAATCCACATACTATAGACGAGGTATAATTTCAAACACATGCACATAGCTATGTCTGCCCTCAACGGGCTGAAACTTGGTTTCTTCTAAAACATCGTAACTTTAAACAATTGATAAATAGTTGTTCTCTTTAATCCTCGCGCTATAGACGTGGTATAATTTCAAACACGTACACATAGCTATGTCTGTCCTCAACGGGCTGAAACTTGGTTTCTTCCGAACATCGTAACTTTAGTCGTTCTCTTCAATCCTCATGCTATTGGCCTAATTCACAGCCATGTCCAACCTCTATACGCTGAAACTTGGTTTCTTCCGTAACTTTCACCTAATCTCTATCGGTCGTTCTCTTTTCAGATGTTCCCCAGCTGCGAGGAATGTAATGTAACGTTTGCAAGGCGTGATAACTTCATGCGCCATATGAAATCAAAACACCCTAGCATAACATCTGCTTTATGTAAAGTTTGTAGTGTGTATTTCGCTAACGTAGAGCGATATGAGGATCACTTAGCATAGGTACATCAAATATCTACTCGCCCTCAGGTAGTAGTAGGGAAAAAGCGTGCAGCTACTGATGTAGCTGTAGAAAGTACTAGTAGTAAAAAACCTAGAAAAAATCATGAACAGATGTTCCCCTGCTGCGAGGAATGTAATGTAACGTTTGCAAGGCGTGATAACTTCATGCGGCATATGAAATCCAAACACCCTAGCATAACATCTGCTTTATGTAAAGTTTGTAGTGTGTATTTCGCTAACGTAGAGCGATATGAGGATCACTTAGCAGAGGTACATCAAATATCTACTTGCCCTCAGGTAGTAGTAGGGAAAAAGCGTGCAGCTACTGATGTAGCTGTAGAAAGTACTAGTAGTAAAAAACCTAGAAAAAATCATGAACAGATGTTCCCCTGCTGCGAGGAATGTAATGTAACGTTTGCAAGGCGTGATAACTTCATGCGCCATATGAAATCAAAACACCCTAGCATAACATCTGCTTTATGTAAAGTTTGTAGTGTGTATTTCGCTAACGTAGAGCGATATGAGGATCACTTAGCAGAGGTACATCAAATATCTACTTGCCCTCAGGTAGTAGTAGGGAAAAAGCGTGCAGCTACTGATGTAGCTGTAGAAAGTACTAGTAGTAAAAAACCTAGAAAAAATCATGTACTTCAAACTATTCACTGCGAGCACTGTAACACTGATGTTCCATCTTCGCATTTTCAGGGGCACTTACGGAGTAATGCGCATAAAAATAATGCGTGTAGAAGTGGTAGTAACGCAAACATCGAGGAAATTAATACAGCATTTAAAAGTAGGATTGCTAGTTACCGAATTTGCACCAGTCAAAAGGTTCAGAGCACTTCAAACTTTTTAAATTGCGTTCAACCGGATGTACAACAGCTTCTTGCTAAATCTTTGTCCAATCATAGTTTATTTAAAGTTAATTTTGAACTTTTCGCCTTGTACATTAAAAGCACGGATGAATCCGAAATAACGGACATTAAATCATTTAATACGAAGAATTTTATCATAAGTCAGTCGACTAATTTTGGTGATGTACTTAGGGATGTCTCTAACATTATTTCAACTAAGAGCGAGGAATTTCAGGAAAAGGAATCAGGGTGGGCTTTAGTTGAAATAATGTATCTAGAAGTTAACAAAAATAAGTACAATCCTATGCGTGGATCTTCGCACATTGAGCTGCCGACATGGATTCAGCGAAAAGAAGCTGTTGTAAACATCCAAAACAATGACGAAGCATGTTTTGCTTGGGCGGTGATGTCAGCTTTAAATCCTGCTAAATCGAATGTAGCGTATAGAACATCATCCTATCCACACTATTCAACGCAGCTAAATTTCGATAGTATAGAATTTCCTGTGCAGATAAAGGATATTAAGCGCTTTGAGGAACTAAATAACATTAGTATTAATGTGTATGGTGTAGAGAAAAAGTCTGTAGTAGGTCCTCTGTATTATACATGTCATAAGAAGAGTACTCACGTTAATTTACTCTATATTGAAAACAGTGTGAATAGCCAATTTTGCTGGATTAAAAATCTGAGTAGACTTGTTGGCAGTCAGTTGTCAAAACATGATGGTAAAAAGTGGCTATGTGATGGATGCTTGCAGTATTTTAGAACTGAAGATCAGTTAACGAAGCATTCCAAGAATGACTGCAATCATGTACGTACAGAGATACCTACTACAGGCAATAATGTTTTAAAATTTACAAATTTTCACAAGCAGATGTGGGTACCGTTCGTGATTTATGCAGACTTTGAAGCCATCCTCACACCATGCAACACATGCTCACCTAATCCTGACAACTCTTTCACTAATACTACGCACATGCATGTCCCGTATAGCTTCGCGTATTACATCAAGTGTAGTTACGATAGTACGCTTAACAAGTTAGAGCTGTATCGAGGACATGATGCTGCTAAAGTATTTTTAGAAAGACTTGAAAGTGATGCAGTTCGTGTCGGTCGTATTCTGAATAGTAATATTCCTATGAAGCCACTCACCGAAATTCAGTTAAATGATCATGAACGTGCTACAAAGTGTAGCATTTGTGATGGGGAATTTTCCGAAAATGACCCTAAAGTTTTTGATCATGATCATTTAACTGGTTTCTACAGATGTGCCGCTCATTATAGCTGTAATCTTAAGTATAGAGTTCCTAAATTTATCCCTGTAATTTTTCATAACTTATCTGGTTACGACTCTCATTTCATCATTTCACAATTTGGAGCTTCGGATGAAAAAGTAGATATAATCCCTCAGAATAAAGAGCGGTACATTGCGTTTGCAAAGTCTGTAAAAGTAGATGCTGAGCATTCTATAAAACTGAGATTCCTTGACTCGTTTCGCTTTATGGCGAGTAGCCTCGATAAACTTTCTAGTCATTTACAGCCTGAACAATTTACAGAAATTCGACGCGTTTTCCCCGAAGAAGCGCAGTTTAATTTACTTCGGCGTAAGGGTGTTTTTTTGTTACGAATATCTCGACTGTTTAGACCGCCTCGAAGAACGTGCCTTACCATCGAAACAATCCTTTTACAGCTCGCTGAATTCAGCAGATATTAGTGATGATGACTATTTACATGCACAACATATCTGGGAGCAGTTCCACATTCAAACGCTGGGTGAATACTCCGATTTATATTTAAAGACATATGTACTTTTGTTAGCTGATGTTTTTGAAAATTTTCGCTGTGTTTGCATGAACACCTACAGCCTTGACCCATGTCAGTATTTTACTGCACCTGGGTTAAGTTGGGATGCGATGTTGAAACACACGCGTGTGAATTTGGAACTGTTAGCCGATATCGATATGGTTCACTTCGTAAAATCGTCTATTCGAGGCGGTCTGAGTCAGTGCAGCGGCCGACATTCGAGTGCTAATAATAAGTACATGCCGAGTTTCGATTCCAGTCAGGAATCTCGGTATATCGTTTACCTCGATGCTAATAATCAGTATGGGTGGGCGATGAGTCAGCATCTACCGGTGAGTGGTTTCCGCTGGCTGACGCAGTGCGAAATTGATGCTTTACAGCTACACACCCTAGGTGATGAAGCTGATAAAGGTTATTTCCTCGAAGTTGACTTACAGTATCCTAAAGAGTTACACACTTCTCATAATGACCTACCGTTCTGCCCTGTAAATATGAAGCCCCCGTACATTGCATCAACGACGAAAATGCTCATTGCTAATTTATGCGATAAATCTAAGTATATCATTCATTACCGAAATTTAAAACAGTGTTTGCAGCATGGTTTGAAGTTATCCAAAATTCATCGCGTACTAGAATTTAATCAGTCACCGTGGCTAAAGCCATATATCGATCTGAACAATAATTTAAGAACGAATGCGGTTAACGAGTTTGAAAAAGATTTCTACAAGCTCATGTTTGGTAAGACTATGGAGAATGTTGACAAACGCGTTGATGTAAAATTGATTACAAACTGGGATAATATTAAGAAAAGGTATGGTGCTAACTATTTAATAAGTAAACCAAATTTCCACAGCTGCACCATCATACATGAGAATTTAGTTATTATACAGATGAATCGTGTCAAGGTTAAGTATGACAAACCTACCTACGTCGGCTTTGCAGTACTTGAATTGGCTAAAACACTCATGTATGAATTCCATTACGATTATATGATGAAGAAGTACGCGCATAATGCGCAATTGCTCTACACAGATACCGATTCGTTTATTTATCAAATCAAAACTGATGACTATTACAATGATATAAAGCCAGACTTGGGTAGGTTTGATACGAGTAACTATCCTGCAGATAATCAATATCATCTACCGCTAGTGAACAAAAAGGTTCTAGGTAAAATGAAAGATGAATGTGCTGGGAATATTATCGATTCATTTGTAGGTACTAAATCCAAGTCATATTGCATAAAACTCTTAAATGAATTACGAATAAAGAGATTGAAGGGGGTTAAAAAGAATGTCGTTCAGAATCAGCTAAGTTTTGAAAACTATAACAATTGCATTAAAAGTAATCCACCTGTTTTGCATAAGCAAATGTCTGTCATTAGAAGCAAGAAGCACCAGTTGTACACTCATTTAATTAGTAAGGTAGCCCTTAATAGCGATGAGTGCAAACGGTTTGTCATTCCAAATTCTACCAACACGCTAGCCTGGGGGCATAGTAGTATTGATAGGTACTACTTTACATAAACATTATGCTAGAGGTGTGTGTACTTACGTTACGCTGTCTTACATCACAATTCGGGGGAGGTACGCTGAGAGTGTAGTACGGCAAGTTTAAACTTGTACATTCAAGAATTGCATCGAGAAGTACGCAAACATCACTGGGGTAAATGATTCAAGATAAAACTTGTACATACAAGATGTAAATAAATAATGTAGAATTGGCATATTCTTTTATTTTAGGTTAGGTATTACCTTCCTCCCACTCCTTATTTGCAAGATAGAGTTTTTTGTTTATTACTCATAGAAGAAAGAAGGTGATGGGCAGTTTCGTAAGTATAGTATCGTCTTGTTCGGTAAGTATCTCGAGAGCAGAATTTTTTTTGTCAAAAAGCACATAGCTTTGTAAAGCACGTGGAATTTGCTACCGCTACATAGAGGGCAGCACTGTTCTCTCTGGATTAAAAGCTTTGTTTCCAAACAAGAGCACGTAGAATTTACCGCCACCCGGCAGCACGGTGATTAAAGATGGCGGATGACAGCAGTCAGAAAAGCACATGGGTTTGTAAAGCATTTAGAATTCGCCGCCACCACATAGAGTGTAGCACCGAGGTTTGTGATGCAAGATGGCGGATGACAGCTGTCAAAAAAGCACATGGCTTTGTTTCCAAACAAGAGCACGTGGAATTTGCCGTCACCACATAGAGGGCAGCACGGTGATTAAAGATGGCGGATGACAGCTGCACATGGCTTTGTTTCCAAACAAGAGCACGTGGAATTTGCCGTCACCACATAGAGGGCAGCACTTTTCTCTCTGGATTAAAGATGGCGGATGACAGCTGTCAGAAAAGCATATAGGTTTGTAAAGCACGTGGAATTTACCGCCACCGGGCAGCACTGTTCTCTCTGGATTAAAGATGGCGGATGACAGCTGACGAAATTGCCCGCAGCACAGTGCTCTATTGATTAAAGATGGCGAATGACAGCTGTCAAAAAAGCACGTGGCTTTGTTTCCCAACAAGAGCACGTGGAATTTGCCACCACCACATAGAGTGCAGCACTGTGATTAAAGATGGCGGATGACGGCTGTCAAAAAAGCGCGTGAGTTTGTTTCCAAACAAGAGCACGTGGAATTTGCCGCCACCGGGTAGCACTGTTCTCTCTGGATTAAAGATGGCGGATGACAGCTGTCAAAGGTAAGTAGCTAAAGAGGGCAGCACTGTGCTCAAAGATGGTGGATGACAGCTGTCAAAGGTAAGTAGCTAAAGAGGGCAGCACTGTGCTCTCTGGATTAAAGATGGCGAATGACAGCTGTCAAAAAGCACGTGACTTTGTTTACCTCATGCTAGTTAGGTTAAGTTGGTACCACTAAGGTTTAGGCCCGTCAAGATGGCAGTACTGAGGTTAGCGATGCATTGTTGTCTGTCAAAAAGCACGTGGCTTTGTTTACAAATCTCTCAAAAGCACGTGGCTGTCAAAAAGCACGTGGCTTTGTTTACCTCGCGCTAGTGAGGTTAAGTTGGTACCACTAAGGTTTAGGCCCGTCAAGATGGCAGTACTGAGGTTAGCGATGCGTTGTTGTCTGTCAAAAAGCACGTGGCTTTGTTTACAAATCTGTCAAAAGCACGTGGCTGTCAAAAAACACGTGGATTTGTTTACCTCGCGCTAGTGAGGTTAAGTTGGCACTACTGAGGTTTAGGTCCGTCAAGATGGCAGTACTGAGGTTAGCGATGCGTTGTTGTCTGTCAAAAAGCACGTGGCTGTCAAAAAGCACGTGGCTTTGTTTACCTCATGCTAGTTAGGTTAAGTTGGCACTAGTGAGGTTTAGGCCCGTCAAGATGGCAGCAGTGAGGTTAGCGATGCGTTGTTGTCGATGACAGCTGTCAAAAAGCACGTGGCTTTGTTTACAAATTCAAATCTCCCGCCAAAATTCAAATTTCCCGCCAAAATTCAAATTTCCCGCGGGCGGCGGCGGCGGCTGCGGAGGAGGCGGCGGAGGAGGAGGCGTGCGGCGGCGAAGGCGGCCGAACTGTCCCATTATACTACTAAAAGAAATAAGCTGTCGAATACAACTGTCTAATAATACCTGCAAATACACGATTTCAGAACGAAAGGGATATTGGAAATTAATCGGTAATGAGATAGTCCAGATTTTTCCCCGACCCGCCCTGAACGCAGGAACGGCGCAAAGAAAAATGGGCGCAACTTGGTAATTTATTCCAATCCCTTCCTAGAAACGAATATTATCCCAATTTGTCCTCATGAATTCCAACTTTGTGTTTAGTGTTTCTCTCACCCGTATTTTTTTGGTCAAGGATGATGAGAATAACCGGATTAGCAGATCCCATCTTTCCCAAATTAAAAATATATGATGGTAAATGGCATTATTCTATAAATTCTATGGTATTCTTGTTTCTGATCTATTCATTTAATTCATTCTTGAGGCTGTATGTAATCACTAATTGTCGTTCATTACGTATTGAGAAAATGAAACATTACGGTGATTTGTCACATATTTTGATTGTCTGATGTTATTTTTCTCGTCGTCTTGACGACCTTTACTGTGGCAATTTTTAAAGTCTGATTTCACTGAGATCGGGTGAAAGTTGAGGATAGATATGACCTGAGTTTGCACTAGAAGATTAGTGGTGGTATTTACTTATCTTATTTATTTCACTACTTCATTGGATGATTTAATGTGTATCTTATTCTCCTGCAATTAGAAATGTATTACTTCTCCTTGACTTGAGTGTGCTCTGGACGTTTTGGTGGTGATATTTTTTTCTGCCTCTTCTTTTCTTCATGGGGCGTTTAAATATTAGGTCTTAAGTAGCGTCGAACTGTAATATATTTTGCTACCACTTTTCTCCTTCATTCCCACCTAGATATACCTGCTCCTTTCACAAAGCTGCAGTTGTTCTTATTGGGCCTCCTTGGATTTTTTCTTTCTCTTCTCCCGGTAGTCCTAGTGGAGCGCCTAATTCTACACAGCGCCTCACATTCGATAAGTATGTGTTCAGCTGATTCCTCTGCTTCTTTAAATTTCCTACATATGTTGCCTCTTATTACTGCAATTCTAAGAAGGTGTTTTTATAGATGGCAGTGTCCTGTCAACAGTCCTAATACTCATCTTATATTTTCCCTCCTGAGTTTCAACAGTTCTTTAGTACGCTTCGTGATTGGTCCTTTTTATCACTTCCTTTGCAAGCCTGCACCCTGGAGTATTTTTCCAGCTTTCCTTTTGATTCCTTTGTACCCATTTTCCTATGTAGTGTCGGGCTTGTCCATAGCAAATCCCGCATACAGGTTCTGGGCCTACAAAACGTGTTTCTGGTCCTTTCCTGGCCAGTTTACCTGCCTTTTCATTTCCTTCTATACCTGCATGCCATTGTACCCATTTTATGTTGACAATGTTGTAATTTGGGAGCTTCAGGTGAAGTGAATGGCAATACCAGACAATTCTGGATATTATCCGGACTGCCTGTAGTGCATTAATGGCTACTTGCATTCCGTAAATATAAAATGTTCTTATTCCTATAGTTCATTTCCAGATGTTCTTCAAGACATGTTGTGATAGTTATCATTTCAGCTTGAAAGACTGCAGTGTGTCCGCCCAGGCTCATCTGGATTGTCTCTCAGCTCTTCCCCCATTGATCTCTCCTCCTGTGCAATCCACAGTCTTTGAGCCATCAGTCCACCACACTATATCTTCTTTTTCAGTATTCCATGTGTTGATATCCCAGTCTCTGAGTCTCAAACACTTTTTCAAAGTTATATTTTGATATCACGTTATCAGAAGGCATGTGTAGAACTTCCTCTGTTATTACTCTGTTAATTTAGTGTCCTAGATTGGGTCTTTGTGCATTCCAGCACTCTGTACCAATCTATATGAACTGATACTAGCCTGTCCTTTTATGAAATTGCATAGTGATAGGTCTGGTAAAGTGTTCAAGGCTTTTGTCGGCGTAGTTCTCATAGCCCCAGTTATGGCTATGCATGCCATTCTCTGTAGGCTATCCAATCTACTGCCGACTTTTCCTTGACTTACTTTCTGCCACCAGATGATTGCAGCATAGGCCAGGAACGGTCTAATGATCATTGTGTACGTCCACATTACCAATGGTAGTCTTGGGCCCTAGGTCTTCCCAACCGCTCTTTTACATGCATACAGCAAGTTCTTGCCCGGGATATGTTCCTTTCTATATGTTGATTCCAGGTTATATTTTTATCTAACACTATACCTAGGTGCAGTGCCTGTTCTTCCGTATATATATATCCTTCCCAAAGAGCTTCAGTGATCTCTTTCCCTCTAACTTTCTCCTTCTTGTAAAAGGGACCAGAGTTATCTTTTCTGGTTGACTAATAGTTGTTCTTCCCGACACTAGTTCTCAACAAGGTTGAGTGATCTTTGCAGGAGGTCCTGGGTAACACCCATCACCTTACCTCGCACCACAATCTCTAGGTCATCTGCGTGTCCTTGTGTATAGAAACCCTGTTCGTTGAGCATAGCTATGATTTTGTTCACCACGAGGTTCCACAGTAGAGACGAAAGAACTCGGGTGGACTTAACCGGCGGCATTCGTTCAAAGAGGGTTGCTTTTATCTTCCTTCTTTTTAACATGGTTTTACTCACCTTGATCTTTTCCAATGCTTTGATCATAGAGTCATAGGTTGTATTGCTGAAGGCTCCAATATCTAGAATTGCCGCCAGTGCTATTTCTTTATATTCTAGGTTTCCCTCTAGCTTAGAAATCAACTGGTGAAGTGCTCCTTCAGTGGATCTCCCAGGTCTATATGCAAACTGATTTTCATGTAACGTTGAGTTCAGTTGCATCGTTCTTAAGATATATTTATCCAGAATTTTCTCCATTGCTTTCAGCATGAAGGAGGTTAAACATAATGGTCTGTATGCTTTGGCTTGGGCATAATTTGCCCTTCTAGGTTTAAGTATCAATACTGTTATAGATTCAGACCATGAATTCGGCACGTACCATAAAGCTAGACTAGCTCTGAAGAGGTCCGTCACGAGTATCTCCCGTCCTTCCTCTAGGAGTATCAGTAGTATCTCATACGTCCCCGGAGCCTTCATAGAGTGAAACGTGCCGATTTGCCATTTTACATGTTTGTGTTTTATTATTCTGTTGGCACAGTTCCAGTCTGCTCTTCGACCTCCGGCCTCTGTTCCAGCCGCTTCTTCTCCTGTCATCTCCTCAGACTCATGAAAGTGACACGCCATTATCGTCTCCAGCGTGTCTTTCCCCGCCTGAGTAAACGACCCATCTGGTTTCTCCCTTGTACCCACCTGATTTATATGGATTGTTTTAAGAACATTCTGGAGCCTTGCTCTTTCAGTGCGTGATTCCACTTTCTCACAGAACAGTCTCCAAGATTTCCTTTTTTATTCCGTATCTCTAGGTTATACTCAGTGAGTTTCCTACAATATACGTCCCACATACCTTTCCTAGGTATCCTATACAACATTCTACTCTCTTTTTTATTTTGGCTAGTTTATTGTTCCACCACCTTACTTTCTTGGTGTTTTTCTTTTTTTGAGAGGACAGTTGTCACGGAATGAGTCTATAATGGCTTCTTCTAATAGTTGCACTGCCTCATCGAATTCTTTCTGTCGTCTCACGTTAGTTGGAACTTTTTGTACAGCCTTCTCTAGAAATTCTCTGTATCTATCCCAGTTAGATCTTCTTGGGTCTCTGTACATCTCAATCCCACATAGTCCTTCATCTATTGCAAACTGAATGTGCTGGTGATCTGCCAATGATGGTTCCTTTTAATAAAGATCGCAAAACGCGAAGTGCTTAGTGTAATGTCCATTACCTCCCTACGTTTTTATTTATAAATTTAGGAATGTGTCCTAGGTTTAGTATCTTCAGCTCAGTTCCAATAATAAACTCACCTCTTGTTCGTGCTGCCTCAAGCCGAGTGGTGTAAATTTGCATCTGCTCCAAGGACTATATGTTCGCCTTTCCTCTTTGCGTTGCAAATTAGGTTCTCAACTTCTTCTGATGGGGACAAATTAGTTGAGTCATATGGGAGGTATGCAGAGCCTATGGTTATATCTCTGGGACTTCCAAACTTCCAAGTTTTATCTTGGCGGCCACTAAGTCCTCTGAACAATGTTTCTTCTCATAAGTAAACATGTTCTAGGAGTATTCGATGTAGGATCGTATATAAACTTACTCCTGATTTCGCCAGTCCTGCTACTCTGCCCTTAACTACCCATGGCTCTTGTATAAGAGCCACATCGATAGCCTTGGACTTGAACTTCCTGACGAAATTGGCCACAGCTGATTTCTTATGTTGTAGGTTGGCCTGTAGAACTTTCATTACTATCTTGCCAAAGCTAGGTTTTGTTTCTCCCTTAATTACTTGAAATTTGGTCTGCCCATGTTCGAGCTCGGCTTTCTTGCGCTCTTCAAAATCTCTTTCATTAAGGGTCTAAATAATTGTCCTTCCTGTGTTATCAGTAGTTGTTGCATTCAGCACTCTCCACTCTTTTGTCGGAAGTTTGGTGTCATGCTGATGTATATTGACAAGCACATCAACTCGGTGATGACCTTTGTAGCATTCAGCACCTTCTTGGCTTCTGCCACCTCCAAATTCTCCCCTTTCCAAGTGTTCCAATTGGCCACTGTCTGTTACAGCCAGCTTTTAGTTTCTGGATTTGCACAGATCAGTACCATTGCTCCAATTTCCAGCCTTGGCTACTCGAGGAAGCCTGGACGGCATCCGCCCGACAGCGGTTTCATTTGCACAATCAGAGCAGATGAAACTTCCTTCACGACTTCCTCCTTCAGTTTCCCGCGTGGAAAGATTTCGGATATTATTGCTATCTTGATTGAAGTTAGTCTTTCCGAAAAGGACATGACCGGCTCTTCTTTCTGTTTCTTGGCAGGCGGTTTTGTAGCCGAACTTGATGGTGTACTATCCCCCATCTTGGCCTTTTGGGCATTGTCGGAGGGACAGGCTCTCGCCAATCCCTGTTCCTTGGCTTCTTCTCCGTCCAAGTTCCAGCCGCTATTTTGGCTTCCTTCCTCGGTCTCTTCCTTTCCTTGTAATATGCACTGTTGCGAGGTGGTTTTCCAGCATGAAATCTGTTGTTTTTCGATAGAGAAATCTTTAGTTCTCTCCCTACAGACGTTCCTGGTTTGCTTGTAATAGCAGTCTGCTCTTGTGGAGCTTCTGTTGCCTTTTCTTGTTGTGAGTCGGCGACAGCCTGTCCAATTGGAACTTCTGTCTGCATTTCTTCATCTTGGGCTTGCTCCCGTATCTACTCTACTGCAGCTTTCATGGCTTCCCTTCATGTCGATAAGATTATGTTACTCACCAGAGGTGTCTACAATGGTACAAAGCTATTAGTTTAAGAATTTAAAATTAATATGGATAGAGAGATAGATAAGATAGATAAATGTCTTTATTGGCGTAATTAAGGCAATTTGGCTTTCTCTTACACTAAACTAATTATTGTACATAGAATCAAAGTTAACACTGTGGTAATTAATACTACTACAATTAAACACAAGCTAAATACTTTATAACAGAAATAAAATTCCACCCCAGTGATATATACATACTTACAACAACCATAAAAATAACAGCAATAATAATAATAATAATAATAATAATAATAATAATAATAATAAGAGCTAGTGGTAATAAGGTACTAGCACGATCAGTATAAGACTAGAAACAAACAGTTCATTCGTATCCTGCTGTACCTTTTAACGTTCTTTTAAATGACCCTGTGGTTCGTATTCTTCTGACGTCCTCTGCTAAACGATTCCATTCTCAGGCGGCAAACACAGAAAATGGGGCAGTTTGCTGGTGGGGAATGACGAGCATGTTTGATGTTGAGCCCTTGTCTCTCTGTTATGCACATTTCAGAAATAATGAATACGTGAAGTAAGGGAAGATGGGGAATATGTAGCAAGGACTCGGTGGAGAGACATAGTATGATGATTACGGCGAACGTGGAGTCGCGACCACTCTAGTTCTGGGAAGGTTGGTGACACGTTGTCATATTTTCTTAGATTGCATATATACCTCCCACATGCCTCTTGGGCGCGTTGTAGCCTTAGGGGCAACAGTGGCCTCACTTCATTGAAAACAACATCGCAATAGTCGAAATGTGGCATTACACGAGACTCTATTAATTTCTGCTCAAGATTTATTGGAAATATATATACAACGAATGAAGAGCAGAGAACACCTTTTGGCAGATATGTAAGATATGCCCAGACCAAGGCATGCGTTCTTCCATGATAACGCCGAGGTTCTTCACTTGTGGTACAAAAGGAATTGCAACATTCTGATGGATTACTCTCGGCAACGGACGTTTACTAATACTTGTCATTCGATTTTGATGGCCAAGAAGGATTACTTGTGACCTTGTAGTGTTCAATTGCAGGCCGCGGACAACAGATCAGTCACAAACAGTCTGTAAGAGAATGTTTAGTAATTCTATATTTTCCTGAAGGTCTTGTGCTGTAGAGTCGGTGTAGAGTTAAGTGTCGTGAGCGGACATGTGGTATTTGCAATCTCTTAAATTCGATGATATGTCATTCCCAAAGAGTGCGAAAAGACGAGGTCCAAGTACAGAGCCTTGAGGGACTCCTCTATTCATGTGGTGCCACGGGGAAACGATTCAGTTATTACCATTCACACATTGTGGACGTCAGTGAAGAAAGGAATGAATCAAAGCAATCATACTCTGAGAAAAATGTAGAGCCTTCAGTTTTACAAGAAATGTGTATGTCTATGCCGTAAAAAGCTTTACTGTAATCTAGTAGTACTAGAACTGTGACTCGTCCTTTGTCTATTCCTTGTCGAACGTCGTCGGTCACTTTTAGTAAGGCTGTAGTTGTGCTATGACCTTATCGGAAACCATACTGGAATGGATTAAGGAGATTGTGCTTTTGAAGGTACTCTGATATTTTAGTATGGACTATATATTCTAAGATTTTAAAGCTGATAAAGTACAGAATGGAAGATAGTCCCCTCGTTCGAAGTGTCATCTGATAATCTGCACTCGTTTCCAAAACAGTACGCCCTCTGGTGCATGTATGCCTTTTACATTTAAACGAAGGAATTCCCCAATAGTGTTGGCTTTTCAAAGAACATCAAAAAGTCTCAGGGACAAACTCTTTCCAAAACCAATCTTCAGCCATGCGCCGCTTTATTTTTCAAAAGGGATATCGCTTCCCTCATCATCCGTTTTATCCCACATCAGAAAATTAAGGAGAATGTGTACTCAGATTAACTTTCGATGGTGAGTTCCATGAAACAGAACGTTACTAGGACAGAATGTGATGGCAAGCGTCAAGCACAGTTCACACTTCAAAAGGAATAAGAAAGGTAAAGGAACTGTTACTAATATTGACAGCTGAAGTGCTCCATACTTTGTTTTGTTTCCACGGCTCCACATTTTCTATAAAGAACATTAAACATGAGAAGCGACGAGTACTTATTACAACTTCATGTAGGATTGGTGAGAGGAAGGAGTGCCAGCACATTATTAAACAGAACTGATAAACTGGCAATATTGTTGCAGCATTCTTGTCACAATAGAAGTGTAGAAATATGACCTAGCTACTGTGCGAGCCTTTAGCTTTAGACCTCCCGCCGTACACTGGAGTCCGCAGTTATGCTCCCGGAAATTTCACTTCCATCAGAATTAATTTGTGAACCATAAAATAACAACTCATATCAAAGGGAATAAAATGTATTGCCTACAGAGTTTTTAACAGTCATAATGTCATGGAATACTAAATATCATTCTGAGAACTAACGGCAAGCCTTAATACATACGTTAAGTTAAGTGAACAATGTTGTTCATGAACGGCAAAGGTCAACGAAGAGTGTTAACGTATTCTTTCGCCACATCAGCTACAATATTAAGTTCATTACTTGGTCTAACAACTTCTTCATGTCCGTGGCTTGCCTTTAAGAAAACACTGTCAATTAAACGCATTCAATTGACAGTTAAAATGTTGTTAAAATTATGTTTGGTGACAGCTGAGAACTCTTTACTGATCGGTTTCTAGATATAAACCAATTTCTATTTATGAATAGTACTACAAAAATATTCAATCGAAGCAGAGCTGACGGCACAGTCAAGACCTGATCCGTGTGCTGAGCAGAGGAGAGAATTCAAGCAACATTCTGGTTGCTCCCAGAAACATGATATGAAAGGCTTTCGGTCGCACAGTCTGGCTGTTGGTGAAGGATAATACTGTTGCTACTCACTGACAAAATGTTATTTGATTCCGATAGGGAAATGCTGTCGTTTGGTAAATAGTTATACTGTCTGTACTACTACGATCCTGTTTATAAAAGATATGTAACTCAGTTGGAAACACGGTTGTTGCTAAGAAAAGAACAGGTTGTGATGGAAATGATCATAAACATCTCCAGTCTAATGATCACGATTTGATTTGCTCGTCTGAAATAAACCACCTCATTTTGGGACACATTTTTCTTGATCAAAGCTGACTCATTATTCATTCGCGCTAAATATCACTGACTTCTTTCACAAATGATTTCAGAATGACGCAACTATTAATTAAACCCGCCTAGAAGGTTAACTCTCGTATGAATCATAAGACGAGAAATATAGTGTTAACAAGGATGAATAAGTACATTGGGGTATATTTATGAATATCAGTTATGTCAGTACTGTATAAGTAGTAGGATATACATTTTTGTAAAATTCTAGCCTGTATGCTGCTTATATCAGCTTTCCAAAGCTGCAGTTTCAAGCTTCACCGATTGGCAGTCATGTACCAAATTTAGAACTCAGGTCAATGTCACTGGGTCGTATTCGAGTGTTAACAAGTAATGAACCCGCTCTTATAATTTCTACGGCAAATAATTCCTGTACAGTAAAAGTCCTGAGTATTCACATCTGGCAGGATGCCATAATCCACGACGTAGGACTTGAGAGTGCTGAATACTGACCGCATTCACATGTCCGACGAAGTCTTGAGGGGAGTGACTTTGCAGCACCTTAACAAGTCTCACACTCTGGCGTCTGGTTCTCTGGCTGAATAGGGAGAGTAAAATTAGAAGTCTTCGAGTCAGTAGGTCCCAGGTTCGACCCCGATTTTAAACGCGTCTGATAATACCTCCGACTTGTGGACTGGATATACACAGCACATTACCAGACATCACACAAAAACGCAACTGAGAATACATTTCTCCAAATAGGATTGGGGTCAGAAAGGCATCCTGCGATCACACCAGGAGCACTCTGGTATCGTCAGCCAGGCTGAATGGCTCAGAAGGTTAAGGCGCTGGTCTTCTGACCCTAACTTCATAGGTTCGATCCTGGCTCAGTCCGGAGGTGATCAAATACGTCGGCCTAGTAACGACATATTTAATGCCACGTAAAAGAACTCCTACGGGACAAACTTCCAACACCTCAACGTCTCTGAAAACTGCCGAAATTTGTAAATGGGACGTGAAAACAAGAACATTGTTTGGTAACGTCAACCGAAACTACTCCGTCTGATGGAGCGAGTTATCGACACGTAGACCTTGTAAGTAGTAATGTGTTCATGGCTACTGAGATGCTTATACAACGTGAACTTATATTTGAACGTCATGTCGCATTTACCACAGGCATACAAATTAGCCACGTGTGCTATCAGCCGATATCGAATGAAGATCATTCATCACTCATCACAGCAGTGGGGTTCTGCGCGTGTATCACCTAGTGTATCGTAAGAGCAGCGGGAAACGAGAAACTCAGTTCGCACTCTGAACAGTGGTGCGGACGCTCTCCAGTGTGCAAGAGCATGTGAACTTTGAGAAGTGACAGTATTCTCGTAATGTGGGCAGGGATATTTCACCTCGGCCTGATGGTCTCGGGGCTGTACTTCCACTTCTCTTTCGTTCAATGTCTTCGGTTGCAGGGAACGAATAACATTTCTTGCATTTTTAAGATTTGTACCCTTTCCTTCCTCTATGAACTCGGATATGAATGTTTAGCTGGGAAGACTTCATAAAAGCTTTGCTACAGAACGGGCACTTGTACCACTTGCCCCGCTTGTGCTTGGAAACATGGTGCCGTGTGAGTTCCACTGCATTTCTGAAGTTTTCAGAGCAGAGTTGGCAACAATAAGATAGATCACAGGGGGGCGGGAGGACGTGCTTACCCAGCATCCAGGACTGAGAAAACACCGTGTTACATTCAGCACATTTGTACACGACGTTCTTGTCTCTGTGCTCAGTTCTGATGTGAGTTTCAAGATAACCAGGCCCAACAAATGTACTATCACAGTATGAACATATGCAGTTCTTCTTCTTTGTTCCTCTGGTAACACAGGATTGGTCTGATCGATGAGGGACGGGTGTGATTACAAATTCTAGAGGGAAGGGTGTGATCACAACTTCTAGTCCAGGATGAACAGTTTTAATATGCGATGCCAGAAAGTGTTCACTTTCAAATATTTCCTCACAATAGAGACATATCCAGTGCTCCGCATCAGATTCTGTGGAATCACAGGAAGAATTTGACACAGCAATGTCATTATTATCAGGAAATCTGAAACAAAAAGAAAAAACTAATGAGGAAAAATCCAAAAAGGTAGAGCTATGTTTGAGGATCTCACCGGATTTTTTATGATGAGAGAACATACCGTCAATATCTCATGTTTATATTCAAGAAAAATCGAGGGCATGATTGAAATTAAGGAAGTAAAATCAGGTGTTAGAGTCCAAAATTTTGGGGAAAATCCCTTCGATAGCAGATCGTATCCAGGTGTGAGGGCAAAATGTACACCAAGAGATCCCCAATGATATTAAGTGGCATTAGGACTTGCAGGTAAGTTGACGGATGAAGGTGGCATGTGGATTAGGAACGGGCTATCAACCAATCTCTCCTACGCTACAAGAAGATCACAGAACTTTCAAATGAGTTTTCAGAATTACCACCGCCTGACGTTTGACTGTTTGTCAAGACGAGCAGGCGGGTTTTAAACCTAAATATATTTAAGTATGCAAGCAAATATGACATACAAAGAATAAAATTATGATCCAGGAAGACAACAATTATGACCTTGCAGGCATGCGATTTACATTACTGGTTAAATTGTATTTCAATCGACTCTTAGAGAGTTCCTTGTTCTATACACTGAAATTAAAATAATATGTAACAGTCTGTGACGAAGTCCACATCAAATTATTTATAACAATGAAAAGAAATGTCCGTATCCGGCATTAATTTCCGGTCAGTCAAATAAACTGGGTAATCACATGCATTTTCAAGCTGACAAACTGGGAGCCTCTTGGTTGTCAGACAGTAGCCCGGTTTATTCAACCTCAGTTAACATTTAACTTCCTGTTAAAATAATTTAACAGTGAACATAACCAAATTATCATTTAATCTACACTGGATAAAACTAACAAACCGGTAAATTCTCAGTTAACTTAACTGCCCATGTCCAAGCAGTTAAATTCTCTGTTAGCTCAAAATATGTCATGTGCACTAGATGCAGAACCGTGAATCCTGAATGTTTGGAATATGATAGGCCTTTTCCAGAAAGAGTTAGAAACGGAATAGGTGACATTCATATAGTTGTTTCAGATTCTTCGTCAGTATGTAGGTGGAATTCAGTTCACTTCTCTTCACTTCACGACGTAGGCGCGAAATTTAAAATATATGTCTTTTTTGACGAGTTCTAGCCATGTGGACGAGGATTTTGAACTTTGGGTACTGACGTAGCATACCACGTGACCGTGACGTCACGAAAACCTGCTCTTGTTTGTAAACAAAGCCACGTTCTTTTTGACAGCTGTCAAGGTGACAGCAGTCATCTTGACGGACCCTAACCTCACTTTTAAGGACAATAGAGCATCGCTATCCTCACTGTAACAATCCTCACGGCGTTAAACCTCATTGCTACAACCTTATGCACGTAGTAGCGCGGAATTTAAAATCCACATGCTTTTTGAACTGTCAAAATAACTGCTGTCAACTTTAATCACGTGGGCGCGGCATTTTAAAGGATAGAACATCGCTAACCTCACTGCTGCCATCTTGACGTCATCTAAAGGTCACAGTTGCCACCTTGGTTGTACGCTTTTGTGTTTATCGTTAAGCTGTTCGCATAATCGAAGTAGAGAGTAACAAATGTCTAGTAGATTTAAAGAAGAATCTATTAGCAGAAGGTAAAGTCCGTCATGGAAAAACCTATTTCTAGCGATATTTGCAAGGAGTGTGGAAACGCAGTTTCCCGAGGCTATCACAAGAGATTTCATGAGATATAATGTAGGACCAATTTTCAATGCAAACAATGTATACGAGAGTTCATCAACGCATACAACGCTCAACGTCACGAATCCGCGGGTAATGTAGATTCATCGAGGAGAAAATTCAAAGAGCTCAACCGTAGTCAAGCAAAGGCTGATTTATTTTAAAAAAGTACACATCTGCGAGGGCTCTCGTGTTGTCTAGGCCTGCTACAAGTCTGTTTCTAAGCACACACTTCAAAATAAAGAGAGGCAAGATCATGATTATGATAGTAAGGATAACGATGTTGATAATAACAGTAATAAAGGGAAGTAGAAGAAGAAAAGAATATCTCAATGTTTCATTGCCATTAGAGCTTGATGATTTTACTTCATTTTCTAAGCCTACTACACGTTCTGTCGCCGTGCAAACATCTCATGAAAGGTGCAAGATGAAGTAGAAGAAAACCTCAACGTTTCATTGCTATCGACACAAGTTAAGTTTGTACCTGGAAACGATACTGCAGAAGCACGTATTACATCAAAACAAGTCCCTACACATCAACTGTCTGCATATACGCTCAAAGTTCATAACAAGCCCCTGTTACCCCATGTAGACGTAAGATACTGTAAAGAGTCCAACGTACTCGTAAAACATTTGCAACTGCTAAGAGCCTATCAAGATGCTGGTTACACAGAGTACCAAGCACATATTTTTGAAATAGAGCAAGAATTACGTTGTGCAGGTATTACGACCTTCCTTCGTCCCGGTAGGTCTACGTAAAAGAATTTCCCAATCAGCTTCTCAGGGTTCTTGCAGATGCGATGTAATTTAATATTTTTTTTATCGTGGGATCCGAAGAGAACTTCGATGCGTTGACACGGCTACTCATTTTCAACCTAGCTCTTTGTTTTCTACCTTTCTATTTTACCCCCTCGATGGTTATCTCCATCCGACTCATCTGTGAAGGCATTCAGTCATTAAAAATCTTGGCTACAATACCTTATTCTACTATGATACTTAAAAATAATCATCACGTGAGATTTTCAGAAACTGATATTATTTATTAACAAATAAATATCTATAAAATGGGTAAACATTAAAACCAAAAGAGAAAAATAATGACGATATTTTCAAATGGTTATCCTACAAGTACGTACTGCTGATCAGCTTATCCTACATTAATCCAAGAACAAAAACTTACTTACTGTCATTTTCAGCATATGGTTATTCAAATTAAACTCTTTACTTTTCATACATCTCATAAGTAATGTCTCAGCATAGCCTAACCTTTTAAACACATGTCTTGCTTGAAATTAGAAATATTTCCTATGATGTTTACATTGACTTCGAGTCATACATGTTCCAACATAACTGCCTTATAAATGGTCTAACTTCAGATATACAATCTTCCTGAACTGGATTTCAACTAACATTCATTTTTAATTATCAATCTAATCTGAATCGGCATATCATCATGGATATTATTATTATTTATGCTTCAGAAAATGGGATAAGTTTCCTGTAACGTGCAGCTCCAATTATGCTCCTAAAAACCTGCTATATTTAATTTCAATATTATATCTACATTTCATACTTTCAATAACAATAACAAACTAAAATGTATCACATCTACCTCATTTACTGCCTGTGTGCCGTTAAGATGTATTAAAACTTCTAATAATCTAAGATATATTACATTACAACATCTGATATTCTCTCTTGTATGTCACTAGCCCAAGTTATCTCGTAGCTCTCAACTGTGATTTGGTTCTTCATGAATATTACACCTCTGTACAAGGTGATTAACCATCATCGCAACCTAGTATAACATCATTTATTTACAGTATTGAGGTTACCAGATGACTAAAATCCAATATATTACGAGGTTTGTCAGGAAAATACGTATAAAAGTTGAATAATAACTTTATTTGACAATTATTCAGGTATTACAATATGGTCTCCTTCAAAGTACTCTCCCTGAGACAAGATGCACTTCTGTCAACGCTGTTTCCACTGTTGATAACATTGTTGAAAGTCTTCAGTTGTGATGCTGTTCAGTTGCCGTGTCGTTTCTCCCTTGATGGCTTCCACATCAACGAAGTGCCGCCCCCGAAGGACCATTTTGCATTTCGGGAACAGGAAGAAGTCACAAGGGGCTAAATCGGGTGAATAAGGCGGGTGGTCTGTCACGGTGATTGAGCTTCGGGCCAAAAACTCACGCACAACGAGCGACGTGTGAGCAGGCGCATTGTCGTGATGAAGGATCCACCTGCCCCCTTGTGCCAAATCCGGTCGAACTCGGGCCACACCAGCTCAGAGACTTGATGTTGATGCGCTGTTCCTCAACCAGAGATAGCTCCATACCGACGGCAGGTGAAAACGGGTAACTTTCAACAAGCAGCCGCACACTGCTACTGACACGCAGAGCTCTCCGACTCGAACTGAGCGTTGAGAAGATTGGCGACAACAGCAGTGCCACCTGGCGGCGCCTCCACGATACGTGATACGTCACCCCGACGGATTTATACGTATTTTCCGGACAGACCTCGTAACTCATATATATCATCTTGAATACGGTGGAATTGTGATGGCATCCCTATTCTCTAAGACAATAACCTTTCTGATATATTCTTGGGTAAGTATGATCCTATTTGACCTGTATTACTCCTTAACATATTCCATTTCTTGTTAATTACGACGACGTATGCCTCCTGACGTACTTCATATTCCATATTTCACTTCATTCAATTCTTCTACCTTAGAATATTGCACTTCATATCGTATTTCTTCTTAACATCAACTCGACGTATCAAAAATATTTCCTTCGACGTATCATTTGCGTCTATTTTCCTTCATAACAGCATAGGATCCATCTCTTCTTTACCCTATTTGATATCGTTACTCTTACATAAACAGCCTTATTTAATACAACGTATAACCTCTGTGATACTCTTTACTGACCTAGGCTATGATTTGGGAACTACAGCCGTTCTCGCAATGCTCTTCTACAATATCAAATCTTTCATTTATACTACGGACAGTTCGTACTTCATTATAAAAATGTTAATCGTGAGAGCTAGGCATGTTATACGAGTTGATTTCGTTGATCACAACACGCACATAGATTTCACACTTTCAAAAGAAACATAATTAACTCTACTAAACTACATAAATATCTTAAAATAACATGGAACTTATCTCATTTCTTGAGCGGCGTTGGGATGGACTAGACTGCCAGCGAATCTCGGGAATGGCAGCGGCTCGGGCTCTCGGCTCATCCTAGGTTATCTCGGGCGGCTCCGCATGCAGTTAGAACTTCTCCTTGACTCTCGGCTCATCCTAGGTTATGTCGGGCGGCTCCGCATGCAGTTAGAACTTCTCCATGGCTCTTGGCTCATCCTAGGTTATGTCGGGCGGCTCCGCATGCAGTTAGAACTTCTCCATGACTCTTGGCTCATCCTAGGTTATGTCGGGCGGCTCCGCATGCAGTTAGAACTTCTCCATGACTCTCGGCTCATCCCAGGTTATGTCGGGCGGCTCCGCATGCAGTTAGAACTTCTCCATGACTCTCGGCTCATCCTAGGTTATGTCGGGCGGCTCCGCATGCAGTTAGAACTTCTCCATGACTCTTGGCTCATCCTAGGTTATGTCGGGCGGCTCCGCATGCAGTTAGAACTTCTCCATGACTCTCGGCTCATCCTAGGTTATGTCAGGCGGCTCCGCATGCAGTTAGAACTTCTCCATGGCTCTCGGCTCATCCTAGGTTATGTCGGGCATGTCGCATGCAGTTAGAACTTCTCCATGACTCTCGGCTCATCCTAGGTTATGTCGGGCGGCTCCGCATGCAGTTAGAACTTCTCCATGACTCTTGGCTCATCCTAGGTTATGTCGGGCGGCTCCGCATGCAGTTAGAACTTCTCCATGACTCTCGGCTCATCCTAGGTTATGTCGGGCGGCTCCGCATGCAGTTAGAACTTCTCCATGACTCTTGGCTCATCCTAGGTTATGTCGGGCGGCTCCGCATGCAGTTAGAACTTCTCCATGACTCTCGGCTCATCCTAGGTTATGTCGGGCGGCTGCGCATGCAGTTAGAACTTCTCCATGACTCTCGCCTCATTCTAGGTTATGTCGGGCGGCTCCGCATGCAGTTAGAACTTCTCCATGACTCTTGGCTCATCCTAGGTTATGTCGGGCGGCTCCGCATGCAGTTAGAACTTCTCCTTGACTCTTGGCTCATCCTAGGTTATGTCGGGCGGCTCCGCATGCAGTTAGAACTTCTCCATGACTCTTGGCTCATCCTAGGTTATGTCGGGCGGCTCCGCATGCAGTTAGAACTTCTCCATGACTCTCGGCTCATCCTAGGTTATGTCGGGCGGCTCCGCATGCAGTTAGAACTTCTCCATGACTCTTGGCTCATCCTAGGTTAAGTCGGGCGGCTCCGCATGCAGTTAGAACTTCTCCATGACTCTTGGCTCATCCTAGGTTATGTCGGGCGGCTCCGCATGCAGTTAGAACTTCTCCATGACTCTTGGCTCATCCTAGGTTAAGTCGGGCGGCTCCGCATACAGTTAGAACTTCTCCATGACTCTTGGCTCATCCTAGGTTATGTCGGGCGGCTCCGCATGCAGTTAGAACTTCTCCATGACTCTCGGCTCATCCTAGGTTATGTCGGGCGGCTCCGCATGCAGTTAGAACTTCTCCATGACTCTTGGCTCATCCTAGGTTATGTCAGGCGGCTCCGCATGCAGTTAGAACTTCTCCATGACTCTCGGCTCATCCTAGGTTATGTCGGGCGGCTCCGCATGCAGTTAGAACTTCTCCATGACTCTTGGCTCATTCATGCAAATACAATAGATGATTTGGATCAGACAATACATCTTAAAGAAATAATCTCTATAGCAATCTTTCAATTGATAATAAATATAAGCCCTGTATAATTTAATCTGGCCAATAATTTCTTTTATATGATTTATCTTCTCAACTAGCTTCGTAATTAACTAAAGATAGTATAGATTTATTTCCTTTCCACAGGTTATTTTATAGTTGATCTTTAATTTTGCTCTTTCGCTTCTCCGTGCGGTAGGCGTAAAATGTTCTACTCTTCTCCCAGTTGTATTTTTCGTCGGAAAGCGTGTTCTTACTTTTTCTCTGCTACTGGATATCGTAAATATGGCTAACTCCACTTCTTAATACGTTTCCAGATCCGTATTTCCTCTTCTTTCTGCTGTATTATGAGTTAGGTGTGAACACTTGGATTGCCGAAAAAGTAGTAGTACATTTTCTTGTCCGTCTTAACAATCACCAATGTTTTTATGTATTATGCTATCTTGCTAATCTGGATTTCTATGACCTTGCATGCTTATTTATTCTGTTTGATGCCACGGCCGGCCATTGTTTTAATGCGATGTGACTAATGTTTATATTTTAGGGGTAGCGTCATGGTACAGTGTTATTGAGTAATAGCTCTCCCTCGAGAGTACAACAGCCTAAACACTTTCCTACATTCCCAGCGCTTACCCTCACCTAAGTCATCCTTCTGTAGTATATAGTCGATCGGGTAGCTATATTAGTATAGATAATTTTACAACATTCTCCCTTCCTTATGGTGTTAAATCCGCCTCTAGATGTAGAGCCGGTCTTAAGCCCGGGTAAAGAGAGGAGAGACACCCTAGCCCATTAGCCCTATATCCCTAGGAGGAGGGTGCGGTGGGGAAGAGGAAGAGTTATTTCGCCCTTTTCTAGTCTTGTAGACATTACAGTAGACCATGAAATAACCTAAGTGTTTAATTCTGCATTCATAAAATGTTTCAATCACACAATCAGTGTTCTAAACACAAAAACAACTGTTTTAAATGTCAGGATTCCGTCCTACTATGTTGTAGTTTATAAGGCTGAGGGTTCGATTCGTAGAAGTAAATCCTTAAAGCTTACATCAAATCAAAACACCTGTCGAATTAAAAAGAGTGTCGCGTAAGTAGTCGTCCCTAAACTCACGTAAGTTAACAATATACATTTCCGTTCCCTCTTACAGCTCATTTCATCTGCATAATAGTAGTGATTATTGATTTAAGAGGAAGTACACTTCTATTCCTCTAGCTTGTAAACAAAGTTTCAATCGCATGATATTTTATTGTGTTAAAAGAGGGTTTGAATCCATATTTTTCTCCTTAACACAATATGATGTAGGACAAAGGTATGCCCTGCTAAGTAGTAAAATCATTTATCTGCACAGTAGTATGATTTTTTTTATTCTGTTACGGTAACTAAACAAGTATTTTTCTGTTGCATGTGTTCGAATTCTGCAAAATCCATCTCATTAGGACAAAGGTATCCTCTGCTATGTAGTAATCATTTTATCTGCAGTGATTAAGAAGAATTATGTCGGATAGAGATAAACAACATTTGTAATTCTATGTTTGCGCGTCTATAGGAGTTCGATTGTATCAACACAGAGATTAAACTTATAATGTTTTGCGTTATAAGTATTTCTGTTCTGAACACTAATAGTCAACATGTTTTGTATTGTTCTACAACCAATTCTAATGCGTGCTAATTGTAACTCGTCTTGACGAATAGAAACATATAGCACAGTAGCGATAAAAGTTTTCTGTTTAGTAGTCAACATGTTTTGTCTTGTCGTATAAAGACACACAGCATGTCAATTCTATATTTTTACAATTGCATTCTGTAACTAGATTGGACCTGTTTTGTCTTGTCAGATACAGCATTTGCTTATCCTACAATATTTTTCTATGCTGAAAAGATATTACCTTCTCCATAACGCCACCTCCTCCTCAATCGAAAACCATATGCGACAAGGACAACGTTACGTAACGTCAGTATATTCGTTTGTAATGTAACGTTCAATTCAAGAAAGCATCTGCCTGTAGGAGGAGGGATGGAGCTAACCTCAGTAACTGTAAGAAGGCGTCCTATTGCCGTCGGAGGAGCCCTGTTGGGATGAAGAGAAGCCCTTTTTCCCTTTTACCAGGAGTAAGAGCTCCCTTGCAATACAGATAACGAAGAGCCCTTGTGCACTTTTGCTACGAGGTGTCGAGGAGCCTGTTTGCCCATTTACCAGGAAGAGTTGTCACTTTGCCCTTTCGCCCCACAGATGAGGAGGTGTTCTTTTCGCCCATTTTCCCTTTTGCTAGGAGGAGGTGCCCTTTTATTACGGATGAGGAGGAGGAAGACGATGGCTGTGTCCCTTCGGGGAAGGAAGAGGTCATAAGAGCCTATGTATAGCCGCTTCTTTCGCAGTAACCCCTGGGCTAGCTTTCGCCAAAAGAGCCTGTGTACAGCCGCCATATTGCGCAAGCGCCCTTAAGCCGTCTCCCAAGAGCAGGTGCCTTATTGCGCAGTAACCTCTGACCCAGGTTCTAGGAGATAGCCCCATAAGAGCCTGTGTATAGCCGCCATCTTGTGCAATCGCCCATGGCCGGCATCTCTCTCCATGAGAGCGTATGTATAGCAGCCATCTTGCGCAATCGCCAATAGTAGTCTCATAAGAACTGCACCACACCCCTCCCTTACCGGTAATATACGACATAATACAATACGCACATCGGGAGATGCGAGGCGTGGACCGCAACTAGGAAAGGCCAAGACACAGCCCTGAACTAGAAACGTCCCTCATTAAAATGCACAAGAGGGATAAAACCAACTACTAGCAATAAAATTCAAATAAAATTTAAATGAGGGTTCATTAATATAACAAGATTTCAAAGAAAAGAAAATGAAGCAACCAATAGAAAAAAATAAAAGGTTACATACTGGTGTTCATTTGGTTCAGTCGAAGTGGTAACGTAACTCGTGAGCACAGAATTTCTCAAACACCTAAATTAATATTTAATTTACGACGTGCTCACCGTCTCAATTATAATTTCACTACATAATTAGCTATTTTGATAACAATCCACACGGATTTGTTTGGTCCTTCTTTCCACGAGATTAATTACATTGTTTCACATACGCACCCATCCAACTCCGTCATCATCTCGACAACAATAGCTATAGAAAGATAAGAACCCCAAGCATCCCGGAGAAGAAACACAGAGCAGATATAATAAAGGAATGCAGGTATCGCGATGGCCGAGAGAGCACTGGACCAAAGAACAATAATAAAATCCAAAGAGACTCACAGGCATGCGTATCACCTGAATTTAAGTAAACAAACATGGCGGCCTCGTGAGCAAGCAAACGGTGAAAACAGAGACCAAGGCAAAATAAATAACATCGTACCCCAAGAAACAAACACAACGTACGGATACAAGATCGGAAGGAAAAATTAAACTGCCCGATACGTCATCTTTTTACTCCCCACACTCACGAGCACATACCCAAACATTCAGACATTGCCAGTATCGGGCAACAATAGGACCGGTAGCTCCATTCAATACGTTGAACACAAACTCATGTAGTATGACTCTCATGGTCATAAACAAAGGTCTCACATATGTCAGAGTAGCGTGTACGACGCAAATATTTCATCAGCAGGATAATAGGGACCCATTGGTCACGCGTAAGTCCACCAGCTTACGCACTCCGTACGACACGAATGGATCTCCGCATCGACACGCACGGCATACATTCATTTGATGGCAAATTACATAAGAATGCAGTGCGCCTTAAATAGAATTGATCAGAGACCCAGTTACCAACATCTCACAATCACAATAGCAGCAACAAACACGCGGTCCATTCACGCCGCAGAGCACGAAGATGCATATCAGTCAGCTCACAAAAGCCACTCCGATATGCGGGGAGTCCATTTCATATTCCACTATCATAACCAAAACAAACATTCGAGTCAAAGAGATAAAGTTACAGACTCACCGGAAAGAATGACCCTCGGTGTTCACAACCGAGGGTGCTGCCCTCTCTAGTACAACCTTGGAAATAGTTAAGTCAATCAAGTTAAAGCTGATACAAGCTCTTAGCAGTAAGGGAAAAATAGCTTTTTACGAACATGCTATATTAGCATGTCTCATCATCTTACTGCCCCTTTTTAAAATGTGTCTTTTTTGTTGATCAGACAAGGAGACACACTTTAAAGTGAGGTTCCAAAAGCCCTTTAAACTAAACTGCGCGCACTGCTTAATATTAAAGAACCTATAATCGAACTAAAACTAAAGATATGCATATGACATATATAATTACAAAAAGCAGTTATAACAATGCTGAATCAATCAGTCTGTTTTTCAAGCAATTCATTCAATATATTCACGAGTATGAGTGGGGTAGTCAAGGGGAAATTGAGATTGAACATCCTCACATCTCCAAGGGATTCGCAACTTATTTCGTCTCATCTTCACCCAATGACACCGATATTCCTTTCCATTCCATTTTTTCCTCAATATCATTTTCCCTGAAAGGAAAAGGACTTTAGAACACTGGAGCAAAATGAACACGACAAGCAAAATGAACACGTACAACTACTAAAATATAATGGACAATAGATAAAGTTTTACTGGCTCCACTTATGATATGGTTTCAATAAAGATACATGGGCCTTAGAAAACCTCTTACTTGTCAGATCCTCCTAGTCTACAGTTACCGATTCCAGGAACCTTACAATTCTCTTGGGACTTGACCATTTATGGCAGATTTTGGCGGCGATTAGGTTGGCCGTCGAGCTTATAGGAAATATTTTCACCACAACGAGGTTTTCGACTTCCAGGGTAACGTTTTTCCTCCACCGGTTGAATCTCTTTGCCACCCGGTCTCGGGCTCGGACCAAGTGAGCAACGGCTTCCTTTTTTTCCCTATATATTCATTTTTCTCGATGGCTTTGACAGATACTCAATGCCCCATTTCAACTGCAGCGGGTCAGCAAGGTATCTACCTAAAAATAGATCAGCTGGGGTGCGGCGGTGAGATTCGTGTACAGCATTGTTGAAGGCTAAAACAAAAAATTCCAAATTATCAATCCAGCTGCGCTGATCAGCGCTATGGAAAGCACTCAGACAAGATTTCAAATTACGGTGAAATCTTTCATCGTGGGAAGGTTTTGGGTAGTGGGGGCTCACAAAAACATGCTTCACTCCCCACCCAAAACACAGGTGACGCATTTTACGACAGCTGAAGGTAGACGCATTGTCAGAAACCAACACTTTCGGGGACCATAAACTCCAAAAATTTGCCGAGATAAAATGCGGATGGCGCTGCTCGAGTTTATTTTTCGGACTGGGAACACCCATACGAATTTAGAAAAGGCGTCGACGACGGACAGAATTCCAATGTTGCCATTCTTGGATTTCGTAAGAGGACCGAAATAATCGACAAATAACTTTTCTCCCGGGTAGGATGCAACGTCAGCGGAATGAAGTCCAGTTTGACAAGATTGCGCAGGTTTACACCTATGGCCTACATCGCAACTTTTCACATATAATACGTCCTTTTTAAGGTTAGACCAAACGAAATCACGAGAGATGCGATGCAAGGTTTTGTACTAACCTAGATGAGCACCCAGGTAAGAATCATGATAATAGTGCAACATCAAGGATCTTAATTTGAGAGGAACGTAAATCTTATCCTTTCCATTTTTACGGCTACGATGAACCAGCAACCCTAGTTTGATACCAAACGACTTGTCTAGAAGAGACCCAAGTGCGACTCCTTTCATCAGTTCCTGACACTCGCTGTCATCTTTTTGGTGCTCAAAAAAGTCCGTGAAGGACCAAGGGCAATTTTGCAAAATATTTACACTTTCAACACTATCAGACTAAGGACAGTTTTCCTCAAGTTCGACCTCAGACTCTTTCACCCCGTCGAACATACGTGACAGACAGCCGGCCACAATATTCTCTTTTCCACGAACGTGCACAACTGTGAATTTGTAGGCTGATAACCGGAGGATCCACCTAGCTGTACTGCCAAGTCGCTTGACCTTGGCGCTCATCCACGATAGGGCTTGATTGTCCGTATGGACGAAGAAATGATGGTGCTCCAAATAAGAACGGAATTTCTCGACACCTAAGACTACGGTCAGGCATTTTCTTCATAAGTAGAATATCGTAATTCAGCTCCATGCCACAACTTGCTGAAATACGTAATAGGGACTAGCTTCCCGTCCTTATCGGACTGGTTAAGTACAGCAGAAACTCCAAGTTCACTGGAGTCACACTGCAGGAGTCACGGGAAAATTAGGAATGTGGAGAAGAGGGGCTTGGCAAAGGGCATCTTTCAGTAGATCGAAGGCATGGGTTTGAGGTTCACCCCAGACGAAACGGGAGTTTTTCTTTTCAGAAGTCTTAAGGGGGCCGAAATTCGGGAAAAGTCTTGGATGAAACGGCTGTAGAAATCGACCATGCCTAAGAATCTTCTCACATCGCGGACATTCCTTAGCCGAGGAAACTCCCTGATACATTTAACTCTGTCGGGGTTCACAGCGATTTCAGAATCGGATATGACATGACTAAGGAAATTTAAGCGCTTAGAGTAAAGAGACACATTTTGGGATTGATAGTAAAACCGTGCTTGCGCAAACGATTAAGTACCTCAGGTAGGTGAGCTAGGTGCTCGTCAAAGCTTGGAGAAAAAAGGAGGTCATCCAGAAAATTGAACACATAGGAAAATTTAAGATCTTCGAAGATCGAATCCATCACGCGGCTGAGCGCTTGTCCACCAATAGAGATGCCCATCGGTACTTTATTAAATGCAAATAATCCAAAAGGAGTGGCGAAGGCAATGCAAGGGCGACTTTTGGCGTCCAAAGGGATTTGGTAGTACGCTGAATTAAAGTAAAAAACGGTGAAGAATTTAGCGCCATGAAAATGTTGAAAGCCACATTCAATCGTGGGTAAGGGGAAGCTGCCGAAGACTATGTTCTTATTCACCTTACGATAATCTATCACGATCCTAAATCTACCGTCCTTTTTGGGTACAAGGAAGGCGGGGCTACTGAAAGGAGACTTGGAGGGACTAATTACCTTCTTTTCCAAGAGGTCGTTAACACATTCTCTCATTGCGTACAGTTTTGGAGACATGCAACCGAATGGAGGCCACCTAACAGGGGTATCATCTTTCAGTTCGATGGAATATTAGAAATTTTAGCACAGCATAAATCAGCAGTTATAACATCAGAAAATTCCTCCAACAGGCCATTTAACATCAAGTTTTGGTACTCAGTCAATTCACACGAGGAGTTGGGAAGTTGAGATTTCGCAAGGGCGCATACAGTGGCACGCTGGAAAGGGACTTCAAAATGGTAACTTACTCCAGATTTGAATCGAAAGGCAAAGGTACGAGTGATAAAATCAATAGATAGACCAGTAGCCGCCATAAAATCGGTTCCTAAAATAACCGGGACAACAGATCGGGAACAACATTAAATGTCCATTCCCATGAAAGATGATGAATTTTAACATGACACTTGACTCGACCCACCGGACATACCTGACGGCCATCAGCCGACATGAACTTTCCCAAGCTCTCACAGGCCTGGAGATATTTTAAATCCATAGAAGATGCGATGGATTGGTTTATGAACGAGACGCAGGAACTGGTGTCCAATAAGGCATACAGTACACGTGATCCAACATAAATCTTGGCCCATGGTGTAGACGAGGTAAAGCCCCAGATCCTTTTATTAACACAACATCAGGCACCAACGACGGGCCATCACGCCGGCGCGCATTTAGTTTCCCTGCTGAGGGTTGCACCGAGGACACGCGTGCTGAGTGACACCAGCTAGACCACACTTCGAACATTTCAAAGGAGACTTAGAACAACAATTCTTTGAAACATGCCCTACTTTCCCACAATTCCAGCAATTCCTTGCTGCACCATCGCTTACTATAGGCGAGCTAGAAGGTTCAATGGCGTTTAAACAGCGTCGGGGCGGAGATACAACGCTGGACCTGCGATCGGGACTACCAAAGGGGTGGGATGGAGAAGGGATTGCACAAAAGAGACCGAACTAACGGGCGCACGACAGGCGAGTCGGGAAATGAACAATCGGACGGAGTCGGCAGCGGACGGTACAATTTATTCAGACTGACTGTCGACTCGAACTCACGACTTAAATTAATAGTATCTACAACACATTCAACCTGAGATCTTTTTATGCATAGTTTATAATCAGGGGCTAGATTTCGATAAAACTGGTCGAAAATTTCCGATTCAGCACCTTGACACACAAACGGTTGAACAGGGTCAAAATGCCGGTGGCGTAATCATCAATTCCTTCCCGTACTCTCTGAGTCCTACTGAAAATTTCTTGTTTTAAACAGTAGTCCATGTCTTTTTTTGCTTTACACAGATAGGTCTTATGGCGTGGATGGTATAGGAAAGGCCTAGGAATTGGAAGGAAGCGGCCGTGGACTTAATTAAGGTACAGCCCCAACATTTGCCTGGTGTGAAAATGGGAAACCACGGAAAACCATCTTCAGGGCTGCCGATAGTGGGATTCGAACCTACCATCCCCGGATGCAAGCTCAGAGCCGCGCGCCTCTACGCGCACGGCCAAATCGCCCGGTCTAATAATCCATGTCGCGCAACCCAAAGCGCTGTAAGATACGAGCAGCAAAATCGTCCCATGACTGAATACTAGCTTTGACCAGACTGAACCATTTTAACGCTGGCCCTTCCAGCATCCCGGGAATGACGGGAACGAATAGGTCAAGCGGTAATGAGCTACATTCGCCGATATCTTCCACCCGCTCTAGAAATTCTATGACACTGGAGCTGTTCCATTCTCCAGAAAAATTGAGCTTCCATTTCCGGACGACATCAAAAACGGGGTTCACATTAACATTTGCATTACGATCACTAGTAGCTCTAGTAATGGGGAAATATGCTCCAAACGATTCTCGTCGAGGGCACAATTTCTACATGCAATAGCATTCCCACCGTCAGGGCACATACCAGTATCGCTACCAGACACGAGCGATGCATTTAATTCAGCGATACCTTCCCTCTTATCTCACTCAATGTTGGACATTTCTCCGGTAAAAACTTCGCTATCTTTACTCATCTCTAAAGTTTTCTGACTTTCCATATTTTAGGCAATGCTTTCAACGGTGACAAACACGACCCACACATGCAAATGCTCACAACAATATATATACATTGTAAACAACACTCAAGATTAAGGTCAGAATATGGTGCCTTCAAAAGGCTAAATCGAGGGTAAATAAGGGCTTCACTTTATATGTCAAACATAAATCACCATCTCCAGTTCTATCTGGTCCGAGCCTTTTTCAGAGGAGATATCCTAGTCGAGCACGCATCTGCTACAATTTGCACCACATCCCTCCCTTACCGGTAATATACGACATAATACAATACGCACATCGGGAGATGCGAGGCGTGGACCGCAACTAGGAAAGGCCAAGACACAGCCCTGAACTAGAAACGTCCCTCATTAAAAATGCACAAGAGGGATGAAACCAACTACTAGCAATAAAATTCAAATAAAATTGAAATGAGGGTTTATTAATATAACAAGATTTCAAAGAAAAGAAAATGAAGCAACCAATAGAAAAAAATAAAAGGTTACATACTTGTGTTCATTTGGTTCAGTCGAAGTGGTAACATAACTGCGTGAGCACAGAATTTCTCAAACACCTAAATTAATATTTAATTTACGACGTGCTCACCGTCTCAATTATAATTTCACTACATAATTAGCTATTTTGATAACAATCCACACGGATTTGTTTGGTCCTTCTTTCCACGAGATTAATTACATTGTTTCACATACGCACCCATCCAACTCCGTCATCATCTCGACAACAATAGCTATAGAAAGATAAGAACCCCAAGCATCCCGGAGAAGAAACACAGAGCAGATATAATAAAGGAATGCAGGTATCGCGATGGCCGAGAGAGCACTGGACCAAAGAACAATAATAAAATCCAAAGAGACTCACAGGCATGCGTATCACCTGAATTTAAGTAAACAAACATGGCGGCCTCGTGAGCAAGCAAACGGTGAAAACAGAGACCAAGGCAAAATAAATAACATCGTACCCCAAGAAACAAACACAACGTACGGATACAAGATCGGAAGGAAAAATTAAACTGCCCGATACGTCATCTTTTTACTCCCCACACTCACGAGCACATACCCAAACATTCAGACATTGCCAGTATCGGGCAACAATAGGAGCGGTAGCTCCATTCTATACGTTGAACACAAACTCATGTAGTATGACCCTCATGGTCATAAAGAAAGGTCTCACATATGTCAGAGTAGCGTGCACGACGCAAATATTTCATCAGCAGGATAATAGGGACCCATTGGTCACGCATAAGTCCAATAGCTTACGCACTCCGTACGACACGAATGGATCTCCGCGTCGACACGCACGGCATACATTCATTTGATGGCAAATTACATAAGAATGCAGTGCGCCTTAAATAGAATTGATCAGAGACCCAGTTACCAACATCTCACAATCACAATAGCAGCAACAAACACGCGGTCCATTCACGCCGCAGAGCACGAAGATGCATATCAGTCAGCTCACAAAAGCCACTCCGATATGCGGGGAGTCCATTTTATATTCCACTATCATAACCAAAACAAACATTCGAGTCAAAGAGATAAAGTTACAGACTCGCAGGAAAGAATGACCCTCGGTGCTCACAACCGAGGGTGCTGCTCCCTCTAGTACAACCTTGGAAATAGTTAAGTCAATCAAGCTATAGCTGATACAAGCTCTTAGCAGTAAGGGAAAAATAGCTTTTTACGAACATGCTATATATGCATGCCATCTTGTGCAATCGCCCATGGGAGGCATCTCTCTCCATAAGAGCGTATGTATAGCAGCCATCTTGCGCAATCGCCTACAGCCGTTATCTTTCTCCATAAGAGCCCATGTACAGCCGCCATCTTGTGCAATCGCCCATAGCCGGCATCTTTCTCATAAGAGCCTATGTATAGCCGCTATCTTGCGCAAGCGCCTATAGGCGGTCTCATAAGGAGCCACCAACTTGCGCAAGCGCTCTTAAACCGTCTCATAAGAAGCTGTGTAGAGTCGCCATCTTGTGCAATTAGATAGCCGCCATTTTGCGCAAGCGTCCCTAGACCATCTCATAAGAGCCTATGTATAGCAGCCATCCTGCGCAAGCGCCCCTAGGCTATCTCAAAAGGAGCTGTGCGTAGCCGCCATCTTGTGCAATTGCGTTGGGAAGGGCATATTGCCGTAAAACTAAGGATAGCCCCTTCAAGGTGGCGGATGTGAGGTTGGGCTCGCTCTCTTAGGCGTCGGGAAGGACAACTATCCGCTAAAGTGAGGTTACGCCCTTCAAGATGGCGACTGTGAGGTAAAATCCGCAAATTGCCCTAGCCCTTCAACTATAGTAAGGGTCAATGACCTCGGGGTCAGAACCCGCTTTGGTACACTAGTAGGGGTCATTGACCTCGGTGCCGACACTGCGTATTTAGTATCACCATTGTTCCTCTACCCTCGCGCTTTATTATCAGTTGATAGCTTACACAGTTCATGCAAGGAAATAATAGCATACCGCACTTAGCAAAGGAATGCAGTTACTTTTAAATAATACGCTCTTTCACTTGCGTTACCGGTCAGCCTGATCACGACAGCCGACTCTCGCGCATCGTGCACTTCTCACCACGCGCAGCAGGAGAAAATAGAAAAATGAACGGGCGCTTCACCTTCCGGCGAGTTTTATATCCTTCACCAAGTTCGTTAGCGCAGGGGGAGCAGGTAACCCATCAGAGGTCTAGCCTAGATAAACGGCTCAGTATTTCAAATAATTAGCAAAAACGCTCAAGGACTAAGTTTACATACCCAGTTGGATTTCATGTTTTCTCCCAGATATTTATCACACTGAGACCTGTGGAATAGCTACAAATTAGGGACTTAAATACCACATTATGTCGATGGAGTTGGCCATTCTGGATTCTTCGCCTCGTGCTTCCCAACATTCAAATCAGACACACCCCCAGCTTCTCATTGGCTATATTCAACTGGTGGTGTGATATTCCCTTACACGTGCGTAACGATACTGGCTTGCTTCAAAATTGTAGCTTCATGCGGCTTGTGGAAAATTAATGGCTGGTCTCTCTCACACTAGTCACTCCACCTGACTTCCGGTGTCAGCTCCAACTTGCAACGTTTGAACCATGAGACTGCTGTCCTCGTTGAATATATAATTAAATGTACCAAATGAGCCGACTGGGTACGGATCAGCAGTTGCCCGTAGTTTTCCACATCAGGGTTCGATTCCAAGCCAGTAAAAGGGAAATTTTTTATTCTCGCTCGGTGACTATGTGATCGTGTCTCGTCACAATCTACGTTGCCTGTGTGTCCATTTCGATTGTTTTGTTTTATACTGACATACAGTTGTATGTTCGTATTTAGAAGGTAGTAGGTTCGAGATCTAGGCTGCCTTCGTGTCAATTTGGAATGTTCATTTCGCCCCTCCACATTCACCTAGCATATATTTATAATCAAGATTTTCTGTTTAGAACACAGGGGGTTGTATGCGCACAATTCATATCTTTACTGTTCTTTACAAAATACATGTATATTTTAACATTTATAAACAAGCTAAGATAACAACACACCATGTATGTTGTAAACACGTATTAAAAATATAGCATGTCGCCATCTTAAAAGGTCACAGCACAATGCACTTCTGGACCTGTGAACAGGATAGAACCTGCGCAGTTTGCTTGAGCCCTGTCGTCATGTTTAGACTTGTGTATAAGGAGGAGGAGGCAAGTCACTTTGCGACGTCACGTTATTTGTCCGTCCGATGGAGCCGTACAGCCTAAAACATGTCATTATCAAAATAGCGACTAGGATAGGTACAGTTAAAAACAGTTTTTGCGTCATTCATTTCATTTTTTTATCTTCCCTGCGTCATAAAAGGCGTCCAGTAGCCTATCCGTAAAACTAGAGCTACACGATAAGGGGGAGGCTATCTAACTTTCGGAGAGACGTAAAGCCTTAAGCAGACCGCACGATAACACAGGTGCACAACTAAGTAAAGTTGCGTTTAGGAAAAAAGGAGGTGTGATCATAGTTATTTATCCGTCGGATGGAGATGTAAAGCCACCAAGATGGTTCGAGAGGGAAACTGGCAAAATGACGTCGGAAAGGGCATCTGACTGTAAAACGTGGCCCTCCAAGACGGCGTCGGGAAGGGCATTTGGTTGTTAAACTAGATAGGTAACTCCAAGATGGCGTCGGGATGGGCATCTTGCAAGATAGTGTCGGGAAGGACATCCGACCGTAATAATAGACCCTGTAAGTTTAGGCCCCTCCAAGATTGTGTCTCAAAAGCACGTGGTGTGTGGCTAAATCCCGTCAAGATAACAGCTGAGAGGTTAGGATCGTTCATTTTCCCAAAATTCCGCGCCCCACACTTGTTAAGAAACCACGTGGTTAAAACGCGTCAAGATAACAGCTGAGAGGTTACAGTCGTTCTCTTTTTCAAAATTACGCGCCGCATACCTGTCAAAAACCACGTGGTTAAGTCCCGTCAAGATGACAGCTGTGAGGTTAGAGTCTTTCTCTTTTTCAAAGTTACGCGCCGCATACCTGTCAAAAACCACGAGGTTAAGTCCCGTCAAGATGACAACTGAGAGGTTAGAGTCTTTCTCTTTTTTAAAATTGCGCGCCTCACACTTGTCAAAAAACCACGTGGTTAAGTCCCGTCAAGATGACAACTGAGAGGTTAGGATCGTTCATGTTTTCAAAATTCCGCGCCACACACTTGTTAAAAGCACGTGGCTATGTCCTGTCAAAATGGCAACAATGAGGTTACCGTTGTTCACTTTTCAAAATTCCGCGCCCCACATCTGTCAAAAGCACGTGGTTAGGAACTGTCAGGATAACAGCAGTGAGGTAGGCCACATTCTCTTATTGAAATTCCGCGCACGTGGTCAAAAGTTATGTTAGGACTCGTCAAGATGACAGCTGACAAGGTGTCGAAACAGGAGCTCGTGGTCTACTTTGTAAACAATTGCAGGTGACCGTGACGTCATGGGGTTAATGACGCCTTGGGAAAATGATGACACAGCTCCCATTGTTTTAGAACATACCTTGCTCATACTACTTTCCTCTCGTGCGTGTATGCTTTTTACATTTAAAAGAAGACAGTCCCCAATAGGCTTAGATTTTCAATGACGATAAAAAAATCTCAGGATCAAACTCTTTCCAAACCCAATCTTCAGCCATGCGCTCCTTTATTTTTCAAAAGGGATATCGCTTTCCTCATCATCCGTTTTATCCCACATCAGAAAATTAAGGAGAATGTGTACTCTGATTAACTTTCGATGGTGAGTTTCATGAAACAGAACGTTACTAGGACAGAATGTGATGGCAAGCGTCAAGCACACTTCACACTTCAAAAGGAATAAGAAAGGTAAAGGAACTGTTACTAATATTGACGGCTGAAATGCTCCATACTTTGTTTTGTTTCCACTGCTCCACTTTTTCTATAAAGTAACATTAAACATGAGAAGCAACGTGTACTTATTACAACTTCATGTAGGATTGGTGAGAGGAAGGAGCACCAGCGCATTATTAAACAGACCTGATAAACTGGCAATATTGTTACAGAATTCTTGTCACAATAGAAGTGTAGAAATATGACCTAGCTACTGTGCGGGCCTTTAGCATTCCTCCTCGCACCGTACTCTGGAATCCGCAGTTATGCTCCCGGAAATTTCACTTCCATCAGAATTAATTTGTGAACCATAAAATAACAACTCATATCAAAGGGAATAAAATGTATTGCCTACAGAGTTTTTAACAGTCATAATGTCATGGAATACTAAATATCAAGCTGAGAACTAACGGCAAGCCTTAATACATACGTTAAGTGAACAATGTTGTTCATGAATGGCAAAGGTCAACGAAGAGTGTTAACGTATTCTTTCGCCACATCAGCTACAATATTAAGTCCATTACTTGGTCTAACAACTTCTTCATGTCCGTGGCTTGCCTTTAAGAAAACACTGTCAATTAAACGCATTCAATTGACAGTTAAAATGTTGTTAAAATTATGTTTGGTGACTGGTGAAAATTCTTTGGTGATCGATTTCTAGATATGAACCAATTTCTATTTATGAATAGTACTACAAAAATATTCAATCAAAGCAGAGTTGACGGCACTGCCAAGACCTGATCCGTGCGCTGAGCAGAGGAGAGAATTCAAGCAATATTCTGGTTGCTCCCAGAAACATGATATAAAGGGCTTTCGGTCGCACCGTCTGCCTGTTGGTGAAGGATAATACTGTTCCTACTCACTGACAAAATGTTATTTGATTCCGATAGAAAAATGCTGTCGTCTGGTAAATAGTTATACTGTCTGTACTACTACGATCCTGTTTACAAATGATATGTAACTCAGGTGGAACAATGGTTGATGCTAAGAAAAACATGACGCGAAGGTAATTCTGATAAACTTGGAGGAATATCTCCAGTCACCTGAAAACGATTTGCATTTTATAAAATTTATATTTGCTCGTCTGAAGTAAACAACCTCACTTCGAGACACATTTTTCTAGATCAAAGCTGACTCATTATTCCTTCGCGCCAAACACCATTCTTATCTCACAAATGATTTCAAAATGACGTCACTATTAATTAAACCCGCCAAAAAGGTTAACTCTGCTATGGATCATAAAACGCGGTATATGGTCTTAAAAGCGAAGAATACGTGCAACTGAGGTATATTTACGAATTTCATTTATATCAGTTTTTTCTAGCCTGTATGCTCCTTATATCAGCTTTCCAAGGCTGCAGTTAAAAGCATCACGGCTTGGCCGTTATGTACCAAATTTAGAACTCTGATCAATGTCACTGGGTCATATTCGAGTTTTAACGAACTCTAAACTCGTTCTTATAACTTTCCCGGCAATTAACTCCTGTAGAGTAAAAGTCTGGTAGGACGCCATGATCCACGACGTACGACTTAAGATTGCTGAATACTGACCACAGTGACCGTATGCACATGTCCGACGAAGTCTTTAGGGCAGTGACTTTGCAACACCTTACCAACTCTCTCACCCTGGCTGAATATTCAGAGTAGAATTAGAAGTCTTCGAGTGGGTAGGTCCCAGGTTTGAACCCGAATTTAACCACGTCTGGCTAATCCCTGAGGCTTGTATACAGACCACATTACCAAACATCACAGAAAAACGCACCCAACGATCACACCAGCGGCACTCTGATATCCTCAGACAGGCTGAATGGCTCAGACTCTCTGACCCTAATATCGTAGGTTCGATCCTGGCTCAGTCCGGAGGTGATCAAATAAGTCAACCTCGTAACGACATATTTACTTCCATGCAAAAGAACTCCTACGGGACAAAATTCCAACATCTGGACGTCTCCGAAAACTGTCAAAAGTTGTAAATAGGACGTGAAAACAAGGACATTATTTAGTATCGCCATTGTAAAGTACTCCGTATGATGGAACCAGTAAACGACAGATATACCTTGAAACTACTAACGTTCATGGCTACTGAGATGCTCATTCGACGTGAACTGATATTTGTACGTCATGTTGCATTTGTGACAATGATACAACTTTGCTGCCATATGTATCGCAATGTTTGCTATCAGCTGGGATAGAATGAGGAACTCCCAACTGCACTCATCACAGCAGTACTTAGTGGGGTTCTGCGTGTGTTTCAACTTGTGTTTCGAAAATGCACTTAAGGCGGCAGCAACTCCCGACGACGGTAAGATTTTGTTCACTCGTTAACAGTGGAGAATGCCTGAAAGCAGATACTTTGCTCGACACACCATTTGCTACCTATTTCCGCAATTCGTAGTCTTTGTCTTCCACACTAATAACAAATACTGAGGATACATCGAAATTCGATCACTGCAAATTGATAGGATAACGTATTCGCACGGAAACATAGAGTAGAACGAGCACAAGTTTCATTCTTCTTGGTATCAAAAAGAAGGATCGAATCCCTGTTCAAGGACACTGCACCTCTGCTCACACCATGTTGACATTTGTCTCGAATTTGAAAATATTCCAGCAAACACTACTGCATATTGTCGTGATCTATTACCCCCTTTCAAACATGATTATCAGATTGTAAACAGATTTGTTTTACAACGAGAGCTTTAGTTTTCCGAGCGCCGCCACCATAGATTTTACTTGTGATTTTCAGTGCATTGAAGAACAAGGTGTACAGTGTGTAGAATATTGACACTATACATAATAAAACTATTGCTAATCAGAAGAAGCACGGCTCCTTGTGAATTATGCAGCACACGACGTGGAATATACCACTCCCTGCCATTGTCGCTTGTCGCCGATGTTCACAGAGGTGATGCTCAAAGCCAACGACCATGATAAAAGAATGTGTTTACTGTAATCTTATAAATAAAAGAGTAATATAAATTGTATTTTTTTCCTACACTCTATTGTAACTTCATCAGTGCAGTCAATTTGAGCATCACAATGAGGTGTTGACAGCGGGGATAACTTCTGTCAAACAGTGTCGTACCTGTCAAATCATAAAACTCTACCACAGAGGAAATAATACCTCGTGTAAAAGCTGTCATGGGTGTGACGCCAAGAATAAAGGAGGGTCAGTAGCATCAGGCCGAACGAAGAGGAGGAGGACGATGAAAATGCTCTCTGATCGTGGACTCATAGATAAGATTATTGATCATCTCCCGTTTGAATTACACCTTCCTTCATATCAGTTTTGAGGCCCCGGGACTAAACTGAACGTTCGAATAGCACGAGGTGATGTTGGTATTAATGCACTGGACTCTTTTGGTAAAGAGCACGATCTCGCCTATCGTCTGAGTAAACTAGATAATAATCCTGAACTCCGTCGTATAGCTGAACAAATTCTCTTTAAAAAGAGCTCTACAACGCGTGACGTCACCAAACACTTCGGTAGGAGAAAACTGCCTTCTCTTGTTGTGGCGGATGCACAAACTGCTCTTTGGTGGTAGTCGACTGAAAGGATAAAAGGAGAGGAGAAGAAAATAAAAGTATATATCTGATGTAGAGAGAGGGGCCTGTGTTCCGGAATGCAATAAAGAGAGATGCAAGAATTTTTATTAGTAGAAAAACAGCAGGAACATAACCTGAATGTAAACACATTTTATTTTATCGAGAAAGTGAATGTGTTATAATTTCAATTTCTTTTAAACATTTTTCATCATCATATTCTTTTTCTTCCTCATCCTCCGTCAACATTTTTTAGTAATTATTAGTATTTGTATGGCGGCTTGTCACAACCAGGTGTCGGTTGTTCTCCGAGTAGTACTTGTGTACGCCTCCGGTCCGGTTCGTTGGTGCCGATGTGATTACGGTGCTCTAAAGTTTGACAGTGTGCGAGATAAAATTTGGCAAACAGTCCTAGTGTATAATAAATGTAGTTCTTCCAGCCTTGTGGCCTGTCTTAACGGCTAAAGGTACTAGGTGCCGCCACATCGAATTGAAAGGTGCGTCTGCGGCCAACGGAGGCCGGCTCGTCAGCAGGTATCCAGCCAGGTACTAGCCGTCCTAATGCTAGCGCTATCTGGGGATGTACTACTGAACCCAGGACCCAACCAAAGCAATCATTGTATGACATTTTTCTATCAAAATGTGAGGAGTATGCATAACTCGCTTGCTGACTTTAATGCTGGACTAAGTGAAGGGAAAGGAACTATGACTGTACTGCCATTATGTGCGGTGATTTTAACTTGAGCCAATTAGCTTGGAAAACTGACGAGTCGTCAAAAGTCAAGCACATTACCAAACAGAGAAGCGACGAGGTATTCGTATTTCTAGAAATTATTAATGTATTCCATATAAGTCAGATTTGTAATATCCCTACTAGGAATGATACTTTCTAGACTTAGGTTTAGACTCAAACGAGTTACTTGGGAGTTGAGAGTGCGTCAAATCTGAAAAAGTAATTCACTCTGATCACCAAGCCATCGAAATCGTCCTGCCTATGCCAAGGACATTTCGCTTCAAAGCACAAAACAGTCGTATTTGCATGAAAGAAAGCTGATTTTTAATGAGGAACATTTTACTATGTACCCCTGGGATATGTTTAAAAAGAATCCTACTCTGTGCATGAAGCTATGAGCACTTTCTATGACTTACTACATGCGAACATAAAAAACCATTTCGAAAAATTAACGTCAGAAAATATCCATCTTGGTACGACTAAGAACTGTCCCAGAACAGGAAGGAAAAAGAACGGGCAAGAAGGAAATACAAAAGATGAGGCCATGAGTGCGGCTATGTGCAGTTTTCAACATTACGAGGTGAATGTAAAAAACTGAAGCGTGCTAAGGACAGGGACTACCTTACGTCTGTAGAAGATGACGTCATCACACGCCCCAAGCGCTCTTGCAATTTCATTAATAAAATAAAATCTGACCGCCTGCCTCCCACTATTCTAATAGACGGAACGGAAATACACGATAAAACTACCATTCTCCCTCCGAGCTCTGCAGAACAAATTTTTCTCCCCCAGTTTCAACAGATCCAGTGTCTGTTCAACCTGTGACGAACAGACAGGGATCGTGTCATCGGTAGATATCAACAAATCATGTGGACCTGACGAGATACCTGGAATCGTCCCCCGTGAATGTGCTTCACAACTGGCAATTCCACTATGTGAAATTATAAATAAATCATTTATTGTGGGTGTTTGCAGCTGAGCGGAAAAAGATTTACGTAATCCCCATCTTCAAGGAAGGTGATATTCGATAATTATAGACCAGTAGTGTTGCTTTAACTAGTAGCGGAGAAAGTCGCATATAATCGCTTGTATGGACTCTTTTTGTCAGTACTGTAACCGTCCGTGGGTCGATTCACTTAAGGTTTCGAAGATAGTGTAAGTACGCCTCGGCTGGTATCAAAGGAGTTACATGAGTCTTCACTCATGGGCACCGGTTACAGTTCATTTCTACTTGATGCTAAGCTCATATTACTATAGCAAGAACTCATTCCACTTAACTATATAATGCTGTTCTAATTCTCAATTCAACGAAATAAGATCTTGAGAATTCTAGTTCGTTGGAAGGGTATTCCAATTTAATTAATCAAACGTAAATGGAGATAGAATAACAATAATATTTACATTACAACATGATTGGAAATAAAACTAGAATTAATATTGCACGCTTTGTTGGCTTAGATCATAACACAATAAATCATATGTTGGTAATAAGCTAACTTCAATTCAAACTTTGACTTGTAACAAATCCAACATGGAACTTGCTGAAGGTTCATTTATCACGACACATTAAATTATCTGACTATCTTCTCACTGCCCGCCAATCATTGAATTAAATAAGAAATATTTAACTCGTATTTATCACTCATTAATCCAAGACTTTATCTTTCTATATTCCATCAATGCTGTGACTCATTGCATGAATTAACTATCTAACAATTTGAGTATCCCATAATAACTTATTTCAACGCTGTCGCCCGTTAGTAACGTAATCACATACTATTCAGAGACACTGCGACTAATTCTAGCACGTTAATTCAATCAAAGTAGGAAGAGCATCTCCTGGGAGCTCATATCCGCCGCTCCTGAAATATACAACATCTAGCTGATAATATCATTAATAAGAAGACGTGGAAACGATCCAACAGCATCTGGCTTCACCAAGATTATTATCCTGAAATTATGAATATCTACTACTATCTACGAGAATCAATACTACAAAGCACCTACTTAAATAAATACTAGTCATGCACTGCTTCAGACGACAATAACATCACTTAAGTATGAGAAATTTCATTACCTTCATCTTAATGTCGTCTATTATCGAAGATCCTCTATCAATGATTATCCGATCAACTATGTGACATTCGGGTCTTTACCGTGCCATTTTGATGACCGCACACACGTTTCAATACTTGTAATCTTCGGAACATTATGCAAAACACTATTATCAAATTCTATCGCTTGTCTGTTTCTGATGCCACTTCAACTTCGCATGATGAATATTTTATTTAATCATTCTCAACCTTCAATTCATTGATATTCTCGAAGACCACACTACACTTCCGTAATGCTTGTTTTCAACAAATCATATATCACAGCAACCTCATTTTGTCATATCGACGTCACATTAGATGCGCCCATTCAGAAATATACAAGCACACATATGCGAAGAAACCCTCTCATCATCAAACACGTAACCTGACGAAATATTCACATCTTACACAAATCATACGCTCATATGAAAATGATCATATAAGAAGATCTAAAAAAGACACGTAAATCACTTTATCTCACAAGAATTATCTGGGCATAATTACCACGAATGCGTGCTTTACAAGTTGAATATTGCACGGGAAACATGATTCCACTTATTGAAAACTTACGGATATTACTGAATATTTGCGATGATCACATGTTACTCAAGTTGTATCTTAATTATGTCATCTCATGACAAATAAAAGGAAAAAACTACGCTACTGTTATGCATTCTACATGACAGAATAGAGGAAGGACAACATCTTGTAGCTCATTTCCATCCTCTCATGTGGTTGAATTTAAACTGTTATTCCATTTCCCCATAGTTCCAGGCCTGTCAGGACACTAATCCTGTTCACGCCCTCATGCTTGATTCGGTTATGGTATTTATAACAATCTTCCACCTTCGTGGGCATTCTGACCTGAAACTTGTACTATCGCAATTACTACAACGACATATGACTTGTAATCCAAAACACTCGCCTTGTTTCTTATGTAACGCTAGACCTTATTATTACTGTACCCGGAGGTACTCCCTAAAGCCGCGCATTTAAATCTAGCACCTAAAAAACGCCTCTACGGGTGAAAAAGTGAAATTAAAACTATACCTACTTAGAACTTTACTCAGATGATGTCACCACTAAAATCTGATGTAATTTTGTTATTGTGAAGTTTCCTGAACTGACTGTATTTTTACTTGCTTTGTTTGCCATTCGTCAATAAGTTTGGACATTCCTCCACAGGTGTCACTACCAAAAACTATGATCATGTACCCTGGTGCGAAGTAAAAGAACTTTTGATTTAAAGAAGGTTTGTATTCATAAGTTTTCTAATTGATGTTCATTTATTTTTGGGCTGGCAATATTTATCTTTCCTTTCCGCCAGTTTTGAATCCAACCAATCCCTAATTTCTGTAATTAATTTTCTACCAATCAGTCTTCTTCTTCTTCCTCTCCTTCTTCGATTTTGAGTGTAACTTTTTAACTGTCAAATAAACATGAGAGGGTGTGGCTAGTCTTATCTTGAATGGTCTCGAACTTTCCCTGAAGGTTAAGAAACTAATGATTTGCACGTCTCTTGGACAATTGATCGTTATCTTAATAAGTGTGTGTGTGTATGTCAAAGCAGGAGGCGGGAGGCCTCTTCCATCAGGCAGCAGTTCTTCAGCAAGGTAATGGCCACATAACATCTTACTTTCTTGCTAGCTCCGCAGTTTAACCCGAGAGAAAGGTCCGAAATCGTTAAGAACGTAACCTTCTTTCTAAAAATGTAACTTGTTGCCGGCTAATGTAATAATTTCATAAAATCTTTAACTGTAAATCGGGAATAGAGAGTGATACACCCTTTCGAGCTCCCCTTCATCTTGGTTTGAGGTGCCACGTTTTCGTTTCTCCAATGTATTAAAGTTAACTCCATGCGAGCAAACTCAGTAGTTTGGGAATAGCCCCTGTTTCGTCCGTCAAGCACTCTAAAGGTCTTAAACCTTATTTGGAGTTCAGCCTTCGACTCCATTCAAATTGTACTCGGGCCGTTTATTTAACCTGCTCTTTTTCACTAAGGCCCCGTAGGTTGGGTACTACATACCGCTGTGTAATAAGATTTCTATTTGTAAATTGTACTTTGTAAGGCCAGAGATTATTAGATTTTCATGCTATGTTGCCTTGAGTAGGCTTGGAAAATTGAGAGCACGTTAGCTCTTTTTCAAGTGTTGTAAAAGTGCCTCTGGGAGGCTTGATATCGTGATTTTGGGAGCAAGTGCTCCAGGTATTAGGGGATATCTGCCCTTGAGTAAATTTGTGCTATTTTGTAAATTTGAGCCAGGAGCTCGAGAATTGTAAAGCGAGAGGCTTGAAGCCCAGAATGTTTAAAGTCACTAAATTTTGGATTTTCTTGTCTTATTTAAAATTTGTCATTGTACCTGATGTTTCATTGTTATGAAAATTTGTTAAGGCTTAATTTTAGAAAATATAACCTTCAGTTTCAGTTTTAAATTCTTTTCTTGACATTGTAGTTATACCCATTCACCCCGGCACCTTCTTTCACCTCTGTGATCCACAAAACCCCGGAACTAGTGGTCTCAGAGCGTGGTTGAATGGGTCTCAATTAAGCCCATTTCGACGGCTAAACATAAAATCCGTTTCGAACTCTAAGAATTTTCTCAGTCGCTGGAATTTTTTTCCGTTTTTCAAATTTGTAAATTTCTTTCATCATGTCCGGCCCTCGCGAAGTCCTCCATCCCGGAAGAATTGATTTGTGAATTACTTATTAGAATTCTTCAATCTGGAGGCACGGTTGCGGCAGATACAACCAAGCTTTAAGAGTCATTAGAATTACCTACTGGTATCCCAACTTTGGGAGAGAAGGATATTGATGAGGCTATATTCACTATCAACGACAACAGCACTGAGATAGCATCCGTATATAGTTTTTTGAAGCGAGTGATCCATCTCCCAATCAACTTAAGAGAATGCAGGCAAGATGATTCCAATTTTATAACAGGGTGAGCGATCCATTGTCTCTAAAATGAAAGGAAGATCATGCTAAGGAGGCGAGTAATTTAGCTGATCATCTATCAAAAATATCCAATAAAGTTAATCAATTGTTAACTGGGATAGCTGTTCTCAAAACCAACCAAGCCCCGGCGATAAACATCGAAAGTGAGGAAGATTCTTCCAAGAATATCGAAGGTAGAAAACCTGTGGCAACTCTACAAATTTCTGCCCCATTAGGAAATGAGTCCGATCGTCGTACCTCAATTCCACCCTTCTTTTTAAATAATGCTGTGTCTGAAGCTTCTTCACCCCCTAGGCCGTTACCTACTGTCACCTGGGTTCAGTAGTTTGCCTCATCCTTTGGCAATCTTGCTTAGGGGAATTTCTAAGTTTTCTGTTAATTCTACTAATGATGTCATTTCATTCTTAAGATTCTTAGTTGAATTTCAAGATCACGTTCTAGTGTTTTCTCTCTCTCCTTCTCAAATTCTTCAAATTATTTACCCTTACTCCATAGGTGTCGTCTCGGACAAAATAGTCGGAGCAATAGCCGATCAATTTTACACAGAAGACTTCCATGCCCATCTGCTGGCTAACTTCATTCCGGCTCGAGCAATGTCTTCATTAATTCAAAGCTACTATTTCAGAGTACAGCAACTGGATGAAAACTTAGCAGACTCCATCCAAGTTTTACACCACGGTATTCGCTCTTCATTTCCCTGAAGATCAAATCGTGCAGACTATTGTTGAAGGGATTTCCCCGCCATATAGGTCGTACCTGTGTTTTGCGTCGCGTCATCAAACTTTTGCTGAATTAGAAGCTATGGCGGTCTCAGACGAAGGAGTTAGGTATGCCGACACTTTACGATTCGCTAAGGAGCCCCCTCCGTCTTCGAGTAACGTTCGGCCTCAACCTCGCCGAACCTTCCCCACCCGCAAATGCTATGCTTGTGGGTCGACAGATAATCTGCGTAACAAGTGCCCTTTGATTAACTCCAGTGGGACAAAGAACGGAACAGGTTCATCACAAGGATGTTTCAAGTGTGACTCCTTTAATCACCTCGCAGAGAATTGCCCTAATGCCAATAGCACCCCCTCCTGTTCAACTTCTGGTGCAACCACCACCAACTCGAGTATTCGAAAGTGGTTAGGGGCATCGGCTAAGTCGGTAAATTCATCTTCCCAAGGCTCAGCCCCGGATAAAACCACCGAAATCTCGGAAGCTCTTCTAACCCCGCATTTGAATGCCCTAAAGAATGCCTTAGGATTGCGGCGGAGATCCCCGCACCTGTACCTTTTCTGAAAGTGGAATTGCATAGTGAGCCCGTTACCGCTCTATTAGACTCTGGGAGTGTTTGTTCTATTATTTCAGCTGAATGGTATTCAAAATTGAAGTCTGTCTGTAAACTTTCTGATTATTCTTTGACTTCAGTCCACTGCGTTTCGGCTAATTCCTCTCCCTTAGAAATTTTAGGTTTCCTATGTGCCAAAATTCGTATCTCTAAATTCACCTGGAAAGTTAAATTGTTTGTGGCTAAGAACTTGTCTTGCCCGGTAATGTCGGGAGCGGACTTCATGTCCTCTACTGGTCTAGTGCTCGACACTCAGAGCAAGTCGTGCAATTTCAAATTTGCCAATAATTGTAAAACTCCTTTGCTTAAGTGTAATTCGGTGTCATGTTCATCTGTTTTGCCTACCCAGGATGAGATGTCGTTAGACCTTAGACGTGATTAGTTGCCGAAACTGTTTTTCAAATTTTCGATACCACACACGCAAATAGGTATTAATTTAACGACGAAGTCCAAATATTTATTATTATTATTATTATTATTATTATTATTATTATTTCTCCTGAAATCTTCGAAAATATCAAAATCCTCTTCTAGACGACGTTTAAAATGATTCAAACACTGGTACATACCTTTGGCGGTGAAGAAATGAGAGGAATTTAAACCTGACCATTGTTGACGAGGAATGCAGTCACACGACCGGCATCAGACCTTTTTAGCGAGTATCCAAACGAAATATAGATCCAAAAACATGATCAGAAGAAATGGCAGGAGGTCTCCAACTAGTTCACCTGGGGAAAATCCCCGTTAATGCGGTAACTACGGGGGTTTTCTGGAAATCCACCTCTCCATGGTGTAGCACTCAAACACACAAGCGCGCGTCATGTCTGACCCAAGCGAACTGACTCTCGCGTCAGACGCGAGGAAGAAGCAAGACTCTCTGGTAGTAGGCCGGCGCATGCGCAGTTATGCGCAACCTCACGGAGCCAGAACAATGCCGCGCGGGATACATTAGCTTAAAACGGTATATTGCAGAGCAGCCAATTGACACAGATATTCTAGGGCGCAAGGCCAGTTCAAAATGTTTATAAAGGGGCGGCTCACACAATTTAATATTGTCTCAGCCCTCCCGCCCCGAAACGACGACAAAATCTCATGCATATGCCATCAATGATGTGGTGGTCACACATATACTAAATTTGGGCGAAGTAGTCCAACAGAAAACGACCACCAAGATTAACTAATTTTAGTTAGGAGTTCACATGACCAGGTTAATAGTCCAAGACACAGTTCCATATCACATAGCTTTTAGAAATAATTGGCGGGGTGCGATCAACATCAGTGTCCAGAAACGTTAACCGAGCACTCGGAAAATCACCAGAGTAATGTTTGTCATCAAATAGGGAGCACAATGACCAGAGTTCACCAAATATTCAGGTTCACCCAATACACATTGTTTCAATGCATCACACAATGATATAGTTTATGATACATGACGCAGTTCACCTTGAGGCTTGGCAACTCTCACACTAATCACAGATATACTGACCAAAATTAAACGAAAACCACATGATTATAAGTCCACGCATCCAGGTTATTTTCTCAAGCACGGTGGTAAATTAATTTTTAATGCACGAATACCTTTACAAGTCTCCTTTGATATTAAGGAAATGCATGATCTCGTGTGGCAAAAAGGTGACAACAGGGGAAATGAAACGTACCGGAAAACCCGAATGGGGGCAAAACCACAAGAAGAGGGAGTAAAAAAAAAGCAAACCAGGGAATTAAAGTAGGTGAGTATTCAGTTACAGGATCCACAGATCCGCCAATTAACTTTACATAAGCTAGTTACCAACAAACTAGCTGAAGCCCAGAGCTTTCCACTTGGTCCGATATAGCACCGAAGGAAAAGAAGGGTCCATTCAACGACAATTAAGAAATCAAAGGGAAACTACATAAAATATACCATGTTACTCTGCCACAAAGGACACTTAGCCAATACACGTAGAGAAACAATTAACAAGAACACATAGAAACATAGGGTACAATCCAACACATAATACCAACTACGACTAAGACAGATATCCCGAAAGATCATGAAAATAACGGAAGGGAAAGCAGTAATATTACTCAAGCACAAATCACCCACAAGAAAAATATATAAGTAAAGGTACAGGACCACATCAAAGAATAGACGTCCTTGGAACATATGGTTTAGAATATCAGGAGTTAAACTAAGAGGACACATGAATGACCAATCAAAGTACACTTTTAGATATTGGAGTGACACACACACAACCACGGAGTGGCGAACTCGTCAATCGGTCCAAGGGTCAAGAACGAGGGGTTGAGCAAAAAAACACACCACACTGGGATCGGCCACTTATCCTAGTTCACCAACCAGACACAGGGAAAGACTCAAGCATAGAAACCTAATTTTTGAACAGACCAACGGAAAATCATCAGAGAAAAGGGACGCAGAAACCACTCGAGTTACAGAGAGGTAAGACAGGCAACAGTAGCATCGATGGGCAATCAGGAGACTCCTATAGGTTACCAGATGGAAAAATCGCGATCAGTCAGTCATCCATAACGGCCACATCAAAGTACAACTACAAGAAAAATGCACGGGGCATCGTGGTACAGAATAGTAACCACAAACCTAATTCTGCGAGAGGAAGAACAAGTCGATAATCCCAGAGCCAACAGATAACTAAGAATTGCCCACCCGAAGGTGTACTTCCTCGGAGAAGTGGATACCAAACCAACAGCCAAATCTACCGTGACACAGAGGTAAATTAAAGGACAAATCACATCCCAACCAAGGTGTCTTGACAGCAAACAACGTAATCCCAAACACGATTACCAACATAATGACAAGCTAGCAACACAGGTTATTCATAGAGAGATAAAGGATACCTATCCTCAACGCGTGCTCAAAGACCACAACCCAACAGCACAATACAAAGCAGAAATTACAACAGCAAACCCGGTACAGATAAAGGACTAGGTCCATCCCACAGAAACACAAAAGGAGAAATATCCTCAGGAAGGAAGTCCGACCGTACCACCGAAAACTCCACACGCCAACCGGTAGATAAGGAAAATTACACTACGTTACTAACGGTCCACAATTCAAAAGGATCCTAACAACTCACAACAACATTACCAAGTTACAACACAGGAGATACAACCCTAATGCTGGCAGGAGTGCACCGACCGAACGCCCACAGGAAAAATCGGAGACAGATTTTCTACGTAACCCCAAAACGACCCCCAAAATCAAAGGCTAGGAAGATAAATTCAGCCCAAAAACCCATTACAGGAAAAATAATATAGAGGGTTCACGCATAGAATACCACTTTTAGAACAGCCGCGAAGAGTGCCCAAAGGAGGGGTGTCAGATCACTCAATCATGGATGAATACAAACATCAGTGTCCGGAAAAGAAACACCTTTAAGACACGCAGTCCATGCAGAAGGCAAGCAGGGAACCTTTCCGACACCGATAGATCGAAACACACCACAATCATAAATCGTACAATACTAAAATGGCACAAATAGCAACCAAATCATGACAAAGCACCACACATCTTCAGACACACGCACACAATGAAAGGATGACAAAATGGTAAACGCTCAGGCACCAGACACACTCCCTTACATTCCATCCCAAGCACACCATAGCTCAGCAATGATTAAGTCACAAGATGATCGAAGGGTTCAGCGGAAGGAATCCGATGCGGAGCCACAGAAGAAACAAGTCACTGAAATTACATACTAAACGCCTAGAGAAAACAGAGGGACAACAAAGCACAATTTAAGTTGGATGTCATTAGATTTCCCCAATGGAACTTCGGTAGCGCACTACATAAGCATAAGGTTATATAACGAGGATATCTATTCCAAGGTATTAATACCACCATCACGAGACAATTAAGGAAAGACAATTTCTAACTACGAGGATCCACACCTAGAAACAGTAACATACAAGAAGTACCAAATTAGATTCACCAACACGAGGCACAGAAAGGACCAGATTGACTCGTTCGCCATCCCACAGTATGCGTGCTAAATTCCCTAACGATACAGGTCAGTTACCAAAGGTGCATCCATCCAGCGGAAGATGCGGTACAATTAGCCAGATCAACCGGGTTTAATTTGAGAAACATGAACGCGCCTAATACGTTTTGCTACAGGGTCACTTACCAAAATTGAAACGGGAGACAAGAACTCCAACACAGTGCACGGGCCTTGGTACGTAGGGGCAAGTTTTGCCGAAAACTTATTCACGGCCTTACTCATTGGGTAGCACTTAACATACACGAGATCACCAACATTGAATTTTGACGGTTTCCTACCTTTATCGTACTGCCTTTTGACCTTTTCGTATGACACAGCTAGATTCCTTTTTGCTTCGTTCCAGATCTTTTGAACATCATTAGGCCTAGATAGGTCTGGGAGAAGATCCTCAATACATAGCAGGTTAGACATAGGGGAGTACGGAGTATAGCCAAACATTAAAGAAATAGGCGTCTTACCATGGGACTCATGAGTAGCGGAATTAAAAGCATGGGCCAACCAATGCAGACAGGAGTCCCATTTGGACTGGTTGTCATGATGATACGCTATCAACGCAGACTTTAAGTTCCGATTCAACCTCTCTGCATAAGAAGGATTTGGATAGTATGGAATAGTGGTGACATGTGAAATGCCCAACTCAAACAGATACCTTTTGAAGGAGTTACTGGTGAAAGAGCTAGCGTTGTCAGGTACTAAGAACTTAGGTGGACCAAATGATGCAAAGATGGAATTTAGACAGGAGATAGAGGTACGTGAATTAGTGGACCTGGTGGGAAAGATCCAACAGAACCGGGAGAAGGCATCTATACAGACAAAAATGTGGGTGTTTCCCAAGGAAGATCGGGGGAGGGGTCCTACGAAATCTATGAACCGTCGTTCCATGGGGCGCGAAGCTTGTGATGAAGACAATAATCCCACCCGGTTATTCAAATTAGGTTTGCTAATGGCGCAAGATTTACAAGATTTGACCATGTTCCTGATATCACTATCCATTTTCTTCCAAACAAAGAATTGCCTGATTTTCAAACGAGTTTTGAAATTTCCTAGATGACCGCCAAGGGGTGAACAGTGGTAATACTTGAAAATGACAGGTACCAGAACTTTAGGAACGACAATTTTGGAATTATGGTCCTTGCGACCCTTACAACAGAGAACACCCTTAGATAAGGAGTAAGGTTTTACTTCGACCCCGCTACTGATCATGTCAATGATCCTTTTCAGATCCGGATCAGTTTTTTGATGATCTCCAATTTCTTGATACAGCAATGGGGAATCGGTGAGGATGGCACTAACTCCAACCGTATTGACAGCAAGCTCATCGACACACGGGTTGGCTTCCGCACAAGGATTACCTTCAAACATCCTGCTCAAGCCATCGGCAATGACGTTCTCAGACCCACGAATGTGGCGAACATTGAAATTAAAGGATGAGATCCGTAATGCCCATCTAGTTATCCTACCGGTCCTTTTGGGTCGGTTCAACACCCAAGAAAGAGCCTGATTATCGGTCTCCAGATCAAAGTTGACGTGTTCAATGAAAGATCGAAATTTCTCCAGAGCAAACAGCACAGTTAGACACTCTAGTTCATAAATGGAGTACTTAGACTCCAGATCATTGAGGACCCTGGATACGTAGGCCACGGGCCTACGCCCATCTTCATGTTCTTGTAACAGAACGCCAGCAATAGCACGCCCGGAGGCATCAGTTTGGACAATGAAACGTTTCTCAAAATCAGGAATAGCTAACAAAGGTGCATTAATCAGTGCGACCTTCAATGAATTGAAAGCTTCCTCCTGGGCTTTACCCCAAGTAAATTTTACATTCTTTCTCCTAAGGTCGTTCAACGGAGCAGCCACTTCAGCAAAGTTAGGGATGAATTTTCTAAAGAAATTGACCATACCAATGAATCGAGCAACGCCCTTGACATCTTTGGGAGGTGGAAAATCCCTAATGGCTTGAGTTCTGGAATGATCTATGGAAACGCCCTCAGAAGAAACTACATGTCCCAAGAAAGACATGCTGGGTCTGGCGAAAGCTACCTTTGATAACTTCACTGTAAGGCCAGCTTTCCTTAACCGTACCAATACTTCCCTAACGTGCACCATATGTTCCTCGAAGGTATTCGAATAAATTAATAAATCGTCCAGGTAATTAAAGACATAGCTGAACTTAATGTCAGAGAGAATGGAATTTAACAACCTCGACAACACAGCTGCTCCACAACTGAGCCCGAACGGAAGTCTGAGGAACTCATACAAGTTCCAGTCGGTGATGAAGGCAGTGAGGGGAATTGATCTCTTCGATAAAGGCACTTGGTAATAAGCCTGGTTCAAATCCAGGACAGTGAAAAATTTCGCACCTGAGAACCATCCAAAACAAGTATGAAGGTCGGGTAGAGGAATAGATTGGAGTACAATCTTACTATTTAGGGCTCTATAATCAATCACAGCACGATAACCACCAGAAGGTTTGGGTACCAAGAACACAGGGGACGCATACGGGGAAGTCGAAGGTCTGATCACTCCGTCTCTCTCCATTTGCTCAATGATTTTCTTTAGTTCCAACATACGGGGTGGGGAAAGGCGATAAGGAGGGGATCGAACAGGCTGCAGGTCAGACAACTCAATGTCATACTCGAGTACGTCGGTCAAGCCTAACTTGCTAGTGAACACATCGGGAAATTCCTTGCAAAGATCACGAACTTGCCGTGCTTCGACATCTCCTAAATGATTCAGGTCAAGCCGATCGATGTCACTAGACTCATCTGACTCAGGGTAACCCGCACACAAAACTTTAGGCATTTTCAAGGGAACGTTAATCAATTCAAATTTCAGGTCAGGAGAAAATTTAAAAAAGAAATTTCGACACTGAGGATCCAAAACAACACCGGCCCAAGATAGGAAGTTTGTACCCAGAATAATGTTACATGATAAATTGGATGTCACCAAGCACTTGATCTTCCAAGTGAAATTCCCAATCCTCAACTTGACCTTCACAGTCCCCAAAATATTTAAAAACTGACAATTAGCCGAAACACATCTTAGATTAGTGTGTTTTATTTCAGGAAGTTTACACGAGGATTTCTTTTGACAATACCAGGCATAATTCATCAAGCATACTACGCTTCCAGTATCAAGAAGGGCATCTACGGGTTCGTTGTTGACCTCGACAAATGTGCACGTGCCAGAGGAGGGGGCATGAGCAGAAATACTATTGCACCTTGGGGGACACACCGGTCTTTTACGAGATTCAGGGTTTACCAACTTAGTATGGGCAGACCTTGCCCTTTCCCTTTCTAGTCATTGAGTACCATTTCTGTCTACCAAGGGGCAATTTCTTTTAACATGCTGCCTAGAGCCACAGGAATAGCAAGCGCCTGGACCACGTCTAACGCCAGGGCAGGAATTTCTTAGATGATTTCGGGACCCACAGTTGTAACATTTACGGGCATTCACTACTTTAGGTGTTGACGGAAGGACGGGACAATTGGTAGTAGTAGGGGGAGGGAAATTCACAGGTCTGGAGGCATCCCCATGTTTGACATCTTCAGCAAAGGAACAGGCCTCTTCCAATTCTTGAAAGGTAGTAGGGCAACGGGTTAAGGAAAGATAGGAGCGGTACGCAGGAGATATTCCTTTTAAAATTCTAGAGACCATTTCACATTCTGGCACAGAAATTCTAAAAACCTTGCAAAAGAATCGCAGATCCAGCACATAAGTTAGCAAGTTCTCATGCAGGAACTGGGTCCGGAAACAGTGTTGGGGCACAAGACTTTGGAGAGCAAGAGAGGGAATAAATTTGGAAAGGACAAGATCATGAAAGGTACTAATCGATAAATTTTTAGAGATAGCTTCAGAAATTTCTCTCTTTAGAATCCCTTCACAATGAGGGAAGAGGGCGCGGAAAATCCCCAAATCATCGACTGAGTACACATTACCAGTCTCGGTCAACTCCACCAGAAACCGTAGGAATCGAATACACTCATCGATAGAATTTACAGAAAAGGACTTCACTCCGCGAAAAACTTCCTTTAAACAGTTAGGCGATGACGCGGAATTTAGCTTAGAGACTAAGGTTTCCAGTAAAGGAGCAGTCACACAACATGGACCTTGGGCATGGGTCGAGGACGCAATTTGGTGGGAAGTGACACTCAGGGTAGGTACAGTAGGGTTAAGTCCAGTAGAAATAGAACAATTCTCCATATCTCTGTTAATCAACAGCAAATCTAAATCAGAGGTGATGCCAGAAACCACCGTTAACAATCTAGCACATTCTGACACAAAAACAGAATCAGGCTTAATGGATAATATATCCTGAATTCGGCCCGAGTAGTGGTCAGCTCTGGCCCTCAGCCGGTTTACTTGGGCCTTGGACGGAGGCAATTCAATAAATTCTTCACCAATAATGTTAATTTCATTAAGATTGTCACAGATTAGGTTAAGGTACTCACCCACTCGACTCCTGTCAATAGAAAATAAGTTAATGGGGACCTGGGAGTTGGCTGATAGCAAGGCAGCACATTCAGCAACAGTACCGGCAGGTTCAAGGCCACGAATGGATAACTCGTACTCCAATTCGGCACGACGCAGGAAGGAGGGGTTCGTAACGGCACGCGCCATGGTAGCAAACATGGAACAAAATAATTAAAAAATTACACAAGATCCTTGCACTCCCTTTTACAATAGTTATTGACAATAACACTTTTAGCTTCTTAATTTTTGATTTCCATCCACCAACATTCGCCACAGCACTGCACCGAGCAAGGGTAGGAGGGGAGGAAAGTTAGGTTGCGCAAGGCAGAAACAACATAGATTAGGCAGCAGAGCAACAACAACAACAAGAGGTCGGCTACAACTCAAATCGGGTTCAGAACAACAGTGGAACAACAAACAACCACCGCTCTGATACCACTCTCACCGCTCACCACCCTCTAGGACCCCGGTACGACCTAGGGATGATGAGGTGAATAACCTTACCCACCAGGGTGAGAGAAGAAGAGAGAGGAAAAAGGACAGAGAGAGAGAGAGAGAGAGATAGATAGAGACCCTGGTGAGAAGGTTGCTAGCGTGTCCTCCCCAAAATGGGAGTTATAGCGAACACGAGGGAGAATGATGAGCACAAGAAGGACGACAACAAAGTTCAAGCACAATAAAAAACAAGAAACCATAGAAATAACTTACCGGAAGCAGCGGAGGAAGACGACTTAAGGCCGTGGAAGTTAATGCACAAGAAAATCGGTGGCAGTGCTCCACCGAACGTGGCGAATGAAAACCAGCACGTCAATGAAGTTAAAGAATTTTAATTGAAGGGCAAATTGTAGGTAACAAACCAAGTCATTAAGTTGATAAAAACTATGTTTATTTTAAGACGTAAAGCCAAAATGTAAATAAAGTCAACGTAAAGTTGAAAGGTGGAAAAGGTAATTAACAATAAATAAAATAAATCAGAATATACCCAGGTATGGTTTAAAAGAAAAATTAATTCATTATTAATTAACAATTAATGGTAAATAAATACTCTTTAACAGATAATAAATTGAAAATTTTATGAAAACAACAGAGAAAGGAAAAGGATGACCTCCATACCTAATAAAATGTGATCAGAAAACAACGGAAAACCAATTGACTTCCTTACATAAATACTACCTTGAAATAAAATGTGATCGATCACGGATAGTTAATTAATAAAAAAACTCAGTTAACAATTATTCAATAAAATGGATCTTCAACGCGGCCGCTTCTCATAATTACCAAAATTAAAAACGTTCAGTTTCCACCAAGGACAGTTTCCAAGACATATAGAATTTTACGTAAAAATACACACCACCCGGGGGAAGAAAATAGTAACCCAACTTTAAAGGGTGGTCAAAATTGATAAATAAACTTTAAAACAGAGAACGATACACTCAACTCAGAAATATATACTTCTAGATGCACACAGGCTCCATACGCCAGACAACATAAAACCCGACAACAATCCACACCAAAACGTTGCCAAGGTAACCACAAAACAAAAGCAACGGCTCCAAATAACAAGGAGGAAAACAGGCTAGAGAAAAAAATTTAATTCACCCAAAACCCCACAAGGGGGAGGGGAGAAGAAAACATACCAAACGAATTAGAAAACAAAACACATGAAAGCAAACAGAAAGCCGAAGAAGGTAAAGCTCTCTACCTTGAGACTGTACCTTGGTTCACAAAGAAGGTTACAATTTAAAGTGCCAAAAGGAACTCAGTAAAATTTTAAACTAAAAATCCCAATTCAGTTCACTGTGAACCTTCCACATTACTGTGAATAGTTGCCGAAACTGTTTTTCAAATTTTCGATACCACACACGCAAATAGGTATTAATTTAACGACGAAGTCCAAATATTTATTATTATTATTATTATTATTATTATTATTATTATTTCTCCTGAAATCTTCGAAAATATCAAAATCCTCTTCTGGACGACGTTTAAAATGATTCAAACACTGGTACATACCTTTGGCGGTGAAGAAATGAGAGGAATTTAAACCTGACCATTGTTGACGAGGAATGCAGTCACACGACCGGCATCAGACCTTGTTAACGAGTATCCAGACGAAATATAGATCCAAAAACATGATCAGAAGAAATGGCAGGAGGTCTCCAACTAGTTCACCTGGGGAAAATCCCCGTTAATGCGGTAACTACGGGGGTTTTCTGGAAATCCACCTCTCCATGGAGTAGCACTCAAACACACAAGCGCGCGTCATGTCTGACCCAAGCGAACTGACTCTCGCGTCAGACGCGAGGAAGAAGCAAGACTCTCTGGTAGTAGGCCGGCGCATGCGCAGTTATGCGCAACCTCACGGAGCCAGAACAATGCCGCGCGGGATACATTAGCTTAAAACGGTATATTGCAGAGCAGCCAATTGACACAGATATTCTAGGGCGCAAGGCCAGTTCAAAATGTTTATAAAGGGGCGGCTCACACAATTTAATATTGTCTCATACCTGAGGAACAGGCTGATAGTATTCGTAAGTCGCGTCAGTCATTCAGGATGTATTATCCGAAACTCTTGGTGTTACTGACCTTATTGAATACAAGATTGAGGTTACGGATTCGATCCCAGTTAGGTTTCCACCTTATAGGTTATCTCCTCCTAAAATTAAGGCTCTCAAGGAGACCGCCGATCAGATGTTAAAGGACGAGATTATTCGACCCTCTAAGTCGGCGTATTCATCGCCCATCTTCCTGGTTCCAAAATCCCAAGGGGGCTTCTGGCCTGTGATTGACTATCGGGCTTTAAATCGGAAGGTGGTGTTACATTCTGTGCCTCTTCCCGACCTTCACTCTTGTTTTTCATGGTTTCGGAAAGCTAAGTTCTTCGCCATCTTAGATCTTAATCAGGCGTATAATCAGATCCCTCTAGCTGAAGAATCGAAATATCTAACAGCTTTTGCCACGGATTGGAACAACCGCGTGCCTTTCGGGATCCCCGCGGGGGCAGCTGTGCTCACGAGACTGCTAGATAGGGTCTTCTCCGACATCAAATTCGAACACTTGTACCATTATCTTGATGATGTCGTATTTTCTGAGACCTTTGAAGAACACGTTGAGCATCTAACAGAGGTCCTTATTCGCCTTCGTAAGGCAGGGTTAACTGTGAAGTTATCTAAGGTAGGTTTTGTTAAGCCTTCCATGTCATTCCTAGGGCATATTGTGCCGCCCGATGGTGTTTCTATTTATCATTCTACAACACAGGCCATCCGTGATTTCAAACCTCCTCGGGACATCAAAGGTATTGCCAGGTTCATCGGCATGGTGAATTTCTTCAGGAAATTTATTCCCAACTTCGCTAACACAGCGGCGCCCCTGAACTTACTCCGTAGAAAAAGCGTCAAATTTGAGTGGGGGCCGTCTCAACAAGCCGCTTTTGAAGATCTGAAATTAGCTCCTTGGAATGCCCCGGTCCTTGCTACGCCTGATTTTTTGAAGAAATTCATCATTCAAACCGACGCCTCGTCGTCGGCGGTGGCTGCTGTGCTTCTTCAAGAACCTGAGCTCGGAAGGTGACCCATCGCCCATGCATCTAGGACACTATCGGCTCAAGAAGCCAAGTATTCTATCTATGAACGTGAGGGTTTGGCAGTCTTATTTGAACTAGAGAAGTTCCGACTATCTGGAACATGTCAAGTTCGACCTGGAAACAGATAACCAAGCCTTAAGTTGGGCCTTAGCTAGGCCGCGTCGTACTGGTCGTACAGCCGGATGGGCCAGCAGGATTTCGGCCTTCCAGTTTGATATTAGGCATATCAGAGGATCCGAAAATGTGGTGGCGGATGGACTAAGCCGCATGTTTGCTAACGATGTGGAGACCTCTGAACAGGAAGATAGTTCTTCTCTCCCCACGCCCATACCTTCGGTGTAAATGCCATTCTAACTGATGCCCCGATGTTGTTCAGGGATATTGAAAAATATCAACGTAAAGATCCAGTGCTGGCTCCTATTATTGAAACCCTTTCTTCTGGAGAACATGTCGTCCCTTATGTGTTGAGGAATGGGGTTTTATGTTGCCCGTCGAGGCATGATCAAAAGACGAAAGTTGTGGTTCCAACTGTTCTTGTACCTATGATCTTCAAGTAATATCAGAAGACCTCATTAGGGGGCATTTAGGCATCTTCAAAACTCGAGAACAGATCCGAGAGATGTTCATTTGGAAAGGTATGGGCGGTGAAATTCGAGAATTCGTAAAAGCTTGTAAATCTTGCTTGCTTAGTAAGCCCCCTCTTCCTCTAAGCTATGTCTACTATCTTCTCATCAAGCGTCGCGCCCCATGGAACGCCTCTATATATAGACTACGTCGGACCCTTCCCCTACTCAAAGGGCAATGCCAACAAATTCATTCTAGTGTGTGTAGATGGTTTCACAAGATTTTCCTGGCTATTTCAGATTAAGCTAGCTACCGCTCAGTCCACCATTCCTTGTTTAAAAACCATTTTCGCTTCCTTTGGTCCATGTCAATATATAGTTTCTGATAATGCTAAGGCATTTACATCAAAACTCTTCCGTAAATTCTGTTTTGATCTGTCTATATCACACGTAACTACATCGGCGTATTATCCTCAACCATCTCTGGCTGAGCGGGTCAACCGTAATCTTAGATCAGCTCTCATTGCATTTCATCATGGAGATCATTCCAGGTGAGATACGTCCCTGCATTGGTTAGCCTTTGCTTTGAATTCGGCAGTTCATGAGTCCCATAAGTTCACTCCTGCTTCTCTGATGTTAAAATTTGTGCCTAAATCGCCGCTCTCCAACCTTTGGTCACTTAATGATATTCTACCAGAGACAATAGATCCCGATAATATTATGGATCTATGGAAGAAAGCGAAGCACAACCTGAAAGTTTCTCATGAAAAGGTTAGGGAAAGATATGATCGTGGACGGAGGCTCACCAATTAAAAAGTCGGAGATAAAGTCATGGTTAGGAATTTTGTTCCCGCGGGCAAGTTTGCCACAGATTTCATGGGCCGTGCATCATATTGGATTTCCTGACGCCCGTTACTTTATTAGTGAGCAATCCAGCCACGGAGAGGATCTCTAGAGTTCACATATCTCAGCTGAAACCTGTGTAATGTCATTGTTAACTCAGCCATAAAACTTTAGCAGGAGATTGAAGGTTATATTTTTTTATTTTTGAGGCATTTTGCGCTATTATTTTTTGTAATTATGTATATGGCCTCTATGTACGATCTCCCCTCTGATTTTCCTGCTGTCATCTCCTTCGTGGCCTATACCAAGCCCCCGTCTCCTGCATATTCACACCAGTGGCACTGAAGAACCTTCCACGCCGTCCGCCCCTCCGAATCACCAATAAAGATCGCACTCTCAAGTCTGCAACAACACTTTTCTGTCGCCGAGATCTTACTGTTTCAGTGCCCCCTCAGCTGGCTGCCGCCGTATTTTAACATCTTGTGAGGGAAACCAGGGAGAAGAAAGGGCCCTCTTCGCTCTAGTAAGGCCTCCTTCTGAACGGCGCGCCGGAGTCCATCTCCCGACAAAGGCTGAAGTTCGGTGCCCCTACCGCCAACTCATCTGGGGACTGTATATATTCTTCTAATACGCGGCGTCCATCACCATGACTACCCCTCTCATAGTAGCGGGCGAGGTAATCTGAGGGTTCTTGAGGGGTCCGGGCGACCTCAACTGGACATCGGCTGCGGCGGCAGGACATGCCGTCAAAAATATTCACATGTATTTAAACTTCTATGACTACAAGGACACTCTAAAGCTGAAGTTTAACGAGTTTCTACCTACCAAATTTAAAAGACTTAGAAAATTCTCATCAAAGTGAAATAATATTTTTCAAACTACTTCTGTGTCACCCCCAGGAAGGATATTTGGGGGACGCCAGTACCGGGAGGTACATCCCAACGGCGCGCATTTAAATCTAGCGCCGAAAAACGCCTCTACTGGTTAAATAGTGAAAGTAAAACTATACCTACTTAGAACTTTACTCAGATGATGTCACCACTAAAATCTGATGTAATTTTGTTATTGTGAAGTTTCCTGAACTGACTGTATTTTTACTTGTTTTGTTTGCCATTCGTCAATAAGTTTGGACATTCCTCCACAGGTGTCACTACCAAAAACTATGATCATGCACCCTGGTGCGAAGTAAAAGAACTTTTGATTTAAAGAAGGTTTGTATTCATAAGTTTTCTAATTGATGTTCATTTATTTTTGGGCTGGCAATATTTATCTTTCCTTTCCGCCAGTTTTGAATCCAACCAATCCCTAATTTCTGTAATTAATTTTCTACCAATCAGTCTTCTTCTTCTTCCTCTCCTTCTTCGATTTTGAGTCTAACTTTTTTAACTGTCAAATAAACATGAGAGGGTGTGGCTAGTCTTATCTTGAATGGTCTCAAACTTTCCCTGAAGGTTAAGAAACTAATGATTTGCACGTCTCTTGGCCAATTGATCGTTATCTTACTAAGTGTGCGTGTGTGTATGTCAAAGCAGGAGGCGGGAGGCCTCTTCCATCAGGCAGCAGTTCTTCAGCAAGGTAATGGCCACATAACATCTTACTTTCTTGCTAGCTCCGCAGTTTAACCCGAGAGAAAATTCCGAAATCGTTAAGAACGTAACCTTCTTTCTAAAAATGTAACTTGCTGCCGGCTAATGTAATAATTTCATAAAATCTTTAACTGTAAATCGGGAATAGAGAGTGATACACCCTCTTGAGCTCCCCTTCATCTTGGTTTGAGGTGCCATGTTTTCGTTTCTCCAATGTATTAAAGTTATCTCCATGCGAGCAAACTCGGTAGTTTGGGAATAGCCCCTGTTTCGTCCGTCAAGCACTCTAAAGGTTTAAACCTTTTTTGGAGTTCAGCCTTCGACTCCATTCAAATTGTACTCGGGCCGTTTATTTAACCTGCTCTTTTTCACTAAGGCCCCGTAGGTTGGGTACTACATACCGCTGTGTAATAAGATTTCTATTTGTAAATTGTGCTTTGTAAGGCCAGAGATTATTAGATTTTCATGCTATGTTGCCTTGAGTAGGCTTGGAAAATTGAGAGCACGTTAGCTCTTTTTCAAGTGTTGTAAAAGTGCCTCTGGGAGGCTTGATATCGTGATTTTGGGAGCAAGTGCTCCAGGTATTAGGCGATATCTGCGCTTGAGTAAATTTGTGCTATTTTGTAAATTTGAGCTAGGAGCTCGAGAATTGTAAAGCGAGAGCTTGAAGCCCAGAAAGTTTAAAGTCACTAAATTTTGGATTTTCTTGTCTTATTTAAAATTTGTCATTGTACCTGATGTTTCATTGTTATGAAAATTTGTTAAGGCTTAATTTTAGAAAATATAACCTTCAGTTTCAGTTTTAAATTCTTTTCTTGACATTGTAGTTATACCCATTCACCCCGGCACCTTCTTTCACCTCTGTGATCCACAAAACCCCGGAACTAGTGGTCTCAGAGCGTGGTTGAATGGGTCTCAATTAAGCCCATTTCGACGGCTAAACATAAAATCCGTTTCGAACTCTAAGAATTTTCTCAGTCGCTGGAATTTTCTTCCGTTTTTCAAATTTGTAAATTTCTTTCATCATGTCCGGCCCTCGCGAAGTCCTCCATCCCGGAAGAATTGATTTGTGAATTACTTATTAGAAATCTTCAATCTGGAGGCACGGTTGCGGCAGATACAACCAAGCTTTAAGAGTCATTAGAATTACCTACTGGTATCCCAACTTTGGGAGAGAAGGATATTGATGAGGCTATATTCACTATCAACGACAACAGCACTGAGCTAGCATCCGTAGTTAGTTTTTTGAAGCGAGTGATCCATCTCCCAATCAACTTAAGAGAATGCAGGCAAGATGATTCCAATTTTATAACAGGGTGAGCGATCCATTGTCTCTAAAATGAAAGGAAGATCATGCTAAGGAGGCGAGTAATTTAGCTGATCATCTATCAAAAATATCCAATAAAGTTAATCAATTGTTAACTGGGATAGCTGTTCTCAAAACCAACCAAGCCCCGGCGATAAACATCGAAAGTGAGGAAGATTCTTCCAAGAATATCGAAGGTAGAAAACCTGTGGCAACTCAACAAATTTCTGCCCCATTAGGAAATGAGTCCGATCGTCGTACCTCAATTCCACCCTTCTTTTTAAATAATGCTGTGTCTGAAGCTTCTTCACCCCCTAGGCCGTTACCTACTGTCACCTGGGTTCAGTAGTTTGCCTCATCATTTGGCAATCTTGCTTAGGGGAATTTCTAAGTTTTCTGTTAATTCTACTAATGATGTCATTTCATTCTTAAGATTCTTAGTTGAATTTCAAGATCACGTTCTAGTGTTTTCTCTCTCTCCTTCTCAAATTTTTCAAATTATTTACCCTTACTACATAGGTGACGTCTCGGACAAAATAGTCAGAGCAATAGCCGATCAATTTTACACAGAAGACTTCCATGCCCATCTGCTGGCTAACTTCATTCCGGCTCGAGCAATGTCTTCATTAATTCAAAGCTACTATTTCAGAGTACAGCAACTGGATGAAAACTTAGCAGACTCCATCCAAGATATTAAGTTTTACACCACGGTATTCGCTCTTCATTTCCCTGAAGATCAAATCGTGCAGACTATTGTTGAAGGGATTTCCCCGCCATATAGGTCGTACCTGTGTTTTGCGTCGCGTCCTCAAACTTTTGCTGAATTAGAAGCTATGGCGGTCTCAGCTGAAGGAGTTAGGTATGCCGACACTTTACGATTCGCTAAGGAGCCCCCTCCGTCTTCGAGTAACGTTCGGCCTCAACCTCGCCGAACCTTCCCCACCCGCAAATGCTATGCTTGTGGGTCGACAGATAATCTGCGTAACAAGTGCCCTTTGATTAACTCCAGTGGGACAAAGAACGGAGCAGGTTCATCACAAGGATGTTTCAAGTGTGACTCCTTCAATCACCTCGCAGAGAATTGCCCTAATGCCAATAGCACCCCCTCCTGTCCAACTCGAATATTCGAAAGTGGTTAGGGGCATCGGCTAAGTCGGTAAATTCATCTTCCCAAGGCTCAGCCCCGGATAAAACCACCGAAATCTCGGAACAGTGTAGAAGCTCTTCTAACCCCACATTTGAATGCCCTAAAGAATGCCTTAGGATTGCGGCGGAGATCCCCGCACCTGTACCTTTTCTGAAAGTGGAATTGCATAGTGAGCCCGTTACCGCTCTATTAGACTCTGGGAGTGTTTGTTCTATTATTTCAGCTGAATGGTATTCAAAATTGAAGTCTGTCTGTAAACTTTCTGATTATTCTTTGACTTCAGTCCACTGCGTTTCGGCTAATTCCTCTCCCTTAGAAAGTTTAGGTTTCCTATGTGCCAAAATTCGTATCTCTAAATTCACCTGGAAAGTTAAATTGTTTGTGGCTAAGAACTTGTCTTGCCCGGTAAATGTTGGGAGCGGACTTCATGTCCTCTACTGGTCTAGTGCTCGACACTCAGAGCAAGTCGTGCACTTTCAACTTTGCCAATAAGTTGCGTCAGTCATTCAGGATGTATTATCCGAAACTCTTGGTGTTACTGACCTTATTGAATACAAGATTGAGGTTGCGGATTCGATCCCAGTTAGGTTTCCACCTTATAGGTTATCTCCTCCTAAAATTAAGGCTCTCAAGGAGACCGCCGATCAGATGTTAAAGGACGAGATTATTCGACCCTCTAAGTCGGCGTATTCATCGCCCATCTTCCTGGTTCCAAAATCCCAAGGTGGCTTCTGGCCTGTGATTGACTATCGGGCTTTAAATCGGAAGGTGGTGTTACATTCTGTGCCTCTTCCCGACCTTCACTCTTGTTTTCCATGGTTTCGGAAAGCTAAGTTCTTCGCCATCTTAGATCTTAATCAGGCGTATAATCAGATCCCTCTAGCTGAAGAATCGAAATATCTAACAGCTTTTGCCACGGATTGGAACAACCGCGTGCCTTTCGGGCTCCCCGCGGGGGCAGCTGTGCTCACGAGACTGCTAGATAGGGTCTTCTCCGACATCAAATTCGAACACTTGTACCATTATCTTGATGATGTCGTATTTTCTGAGACCTTCGAAGAACACTTTGAGCATCTAACAGAGGTCCTTATTCGCCTTCGTAAGGCAGGGTTAACTGTGAAGTTATCTAAGGTAGGTTTTGTTAAGCCTTCCATGTCATTCCTAGGGCATATTGTGCCGCCCGATGGTGTTTCTATTTATCATTCTACAACACAGGCCATCCGTGATTTCAAACCTCCTCGGGACATCAAAGGTATTGCCAGGTTCATCGGCATGGTGAATTTCTTCAGGAAATTTATTCCCAACTTCGCTAACACAGCGGCGCCCCTGAACTTACTCCGTAGGAAAAGCGTCAAATTTGAGTGGGGGCCGTCTCAACAAGCCGCTTTTGAAGATCTGAAATTAGCTCCTTGGAATGCCCCGGTCCTTGCTACGCCTGATTTTTTGAAGAAATTCATCGTTCAAACCGACGCCTCGTCGTCGGCGGTGGCTGCTGTGCTTCTTCAAGAACCTGAGCTCGGAAGGCGACCCATCGCCCATGCATCTAGGACACTATCGGCTCAAGAAGCCAAGTATTCTATCTATGAACGTGAGGGTTTGGCAGTCTTATTTGCACTAGAGAAGTTCCGACTATCTGGAACATGTCACGTTCGACCTGGAAACAGATAACCAAGCCTTAAGTTGGGCCTTAGCTAGGCCGCGTCGTACTGGTCGTACAGCCGGATGGGTCAGCAGGATTTCGGCCTTCCAGTTTGATATTAGGCATATCAGAGGATCCGAAAATGTGGTGGCGGATGGACTAAGCCGCATGTTTGCTAACGATGTGGAGACCTCTGAACAGGAAGATAGTTCTTCTCTCCCCACGCCCATACCTTCGGTGTAAATGCCATTCTAACTGATGCCCCGATATTGTTCAGGGATATTGAAAAATATCAACGTAAAGATCCAGTGCTGGCTCCTATTATTGAAACCCTTTCTTCTGGAGAACATGTCGTCCCTTATGTGTTGAGGAATGGGGTTTTATGTTGCCCGTCGAGGCATGATCAAAAGACGAAAGTTGTGTTTCCAACTGTTCTTGTACCTATGATCTTCAAGTAATATCAGGAGACCTCATTAGGGGGGCATTTAGGCATCTTCAAAACTCGAGAACAGATCCGAGAGATGTTCATTTGGAAAGGCATGGGCGGTGAAATTCGAGAATTCGTAAAAGCTTGTAAATCTTGCTTGCTTAGTAAGCCCCCTCTTCCTCTAAGCTATGTCTACTATCTTCTCATCAAGCGTCGCGCCCCATGGAACGCCTCTATATATAGACTACGTCGGACCCTTCCCCTACTCAAAGGGCAATGCCAACAAATTCATTCTAGTGTGTGTAGATGGTTTCACAAGATTTTCCTGGCTATTTCAGATTAAGCTGGCTACCGCTCAGTCCACCATTCCTTGTTTAAAAACCATTTTCGCTTCCTTTGGTCCATGTCAATATATAGTTTCTGATAATGCTAAGGCATTTACATCAAAACTCTTCCGTAAATTCTGTTTTGATCTGTCTATATCACACGTAACTACATCGGCGTATTATCCTCAACCATCTCTGGCTGAGCGGGTCATCCGTAATCTTAGATCAGCTCTCATTGCATATCATCATGGAGATCATTCCAGGTGAGATACGTCCCTGCATTGGTTAGCCTTTGCTTTGAATTCGGCAGTTCATGAGTCCCATAAGTTCACTCCTGCTTCTCTGATGTTAAAATTTGTGCCTAAATCGCCGCTCTCCAACCTTTGGTCACTTAATGATATTCTACCAGAGACAATAGATCCCGATAATATTACGGATCTATGGAAGAAAGCGAAGCACAACCTGAAAGTTTCTCATGAAAAGGTTAGGGAAAGATATGATCGTGGACGGAGGCCCACCAATTAAAAAGTCGGAGATAAAGTCATGGTTAGGAATTTTGTTCCCACGGGCAAGTTTGCCACAGATTTCATGGGCCGTGCATCATATTGGACTTCCTGACGCCCGTTACTTTATTAGTGAGCAATCCAGCCACGGAGAGGATCTCTAGAGTTCACATATCTCAGCTGAAACCTGTGTAATGTCATTGTTAACTCAGCCATAAAACTTTAGCAGGAGATTGAAGGTTATATATTTTTTATTTTTGAGGCATTTTGCGCTATTATTTTTTGTAATTATGTATATGGCCTCTATGTACGATCTCCCCTCTGATTTTCCTGCTGTCAACTCCTTCGTGGTCTATACCAAGCCCCCGTCTCCTGCATATTCACACCAGTGGCACTGAAGAACCTTCCACGCCGTCCGCCCCTCCGAATCACCAATAAAGATCGCACTCTCAAGTCTGCAACAACACTTTTCTGTCGCCGAGATCTTACTGTTTCAGTGCCCCCTCAGCTGGCTGCCGCCGTATTTTAACATCTTGTGAGGGAAACCAGGGAGAAGAAAGGGCCCTCTTCGCTCTAGTAAGGCCTCCTTCTGAACGGCGCGCCGGAGTCCATCTCCCGACAAAGGCTGAAGTTCGGTGCCCCTACCGCCAACTCATCTGGGGACTGTATATATTCTTCTAATACGCGGCGTCCATCACCATGACTACCCCTCTCATAGTAGCGGGCGAGGTGATCTGAGGGTTCTTGAGGGGTCCGGGCGACCTCAACTGGACATCGGCTGCGGCGGCAGGACATGCTGTCAAAAATATTCACATGTATTTAAACTTCTATGACTACAAGGACACTCTAAAGCTGAAGTTTAACGAGTTTCTACTTACCAACTTCAAAAGACTTAGAATATTCTCATCAAAGTGAAATAATATTTTTCAAACTACTTCTGTGTCACCCCTAGGAAGGATATTTGGGGGACGCCAGTACCGGGAGGTACACCCCAACGGCGCGCATTTAAATCTAGCGCCGAAAAACGCCTCTACTGGTTAAATAGTGAAAGTAAAACTATACCTACTTAGAACTTTACTCAGATGATGTCACCACTAAAATCTGATGTAATTTTGTTATTGTGAAGTTTCCTGAACTGACTGTATTTTTACTTGTTTTGTTTGCCATTCGTCAATAAGTTTGGACATTCCTCCACAGGTGTCACTACCAAAAACTATGATCATGCACCCTGGTGCGAAGTAAAAGAACTTTTGATTTAAAGAAGGTTTGTATTCATAAGTTTTCTAATTGATGTTCATTTATTTTTGGGCTGGCAATATTTATCTTTCCTTTCCGCCAGTTTTGAATCCAACCAATCCCTAATTTCTGTAATTAATTTTCTACCAATCAGTCTTCTTCTTCTTCCTCTCCTTCTTCGATTTTGAGTCTAATTTTTTAACTGTCAAATAAACATGAGAGGGTGTGGCTAGTCTTATCTTGAATGGTCTCAAACTTTCCCTGAAGGTTAAGAAACTAATGATTTGCACGTCTCTTGGCCAATTGATCGTTATCTTACTAAGTGTGTGTGTGTGTATGTCAAAGCAGGAGGCGGGAGGCCTCTTCCATCAGGCAGCAGTTCTTCAGCAAGGTAATGGCCACATAACATCTTACTTTCTTGCTAGCTCCGCAGTTTAACCCGAGAGAAAGTTCCGAAATCGTTAAGAACGTAACCTTCTTTCTAAAAATGTAACTTGTTGCCGGCTAATGTAATAATTTCATAAAATCTTTAACTGTAAATCGGGAATAGAGTGTGATACACCCTTTCGAGCTCCCCTTCATCTTGGTTTGAGGTGCCACGTTTTCGTTTCTCCAATGTATTAAAGTTATCTCCATGCGAGCAAACTCAGTAGTTTGGGAATAGCCCCTGTTTCGTCCGTCAAGCACTCTAAAGGTCTTAAAACTTTTTTTGGAGTTCAGCCTTCGACTCCATTCAAATTGTACTCGGGCCGTTTATTTAACCTGCTCTTTTTCACTAAGGCCCCGTAGGTTGGGTACTACATACCGCTGTGTAATAAGATTTCTATTTGTAAATTGTACTTTGTAAGGCCAGAGATTATTAGATTTTCATGCTATGTTGCCTTGAGTAGGCTTGGAAAATTGAGAGCACGTTAGCTCTTTTTCAAGTGTTGTAAAAGTGCCTCTGGAAGGCTTGATATCGTAATTTTGGGAGCAAGTGCTCCAGGTATTAGGGGATATCTGCCCTTGAGTAAATTTGTGCTATTTTGTAAATTTGAGCTAGGAGCTCGAGAATTGTAAAGCGAGAGGCTTGAAGCCCAGAATGTTTAAAGTCACTAAATTTTGGATTTTCTTGTCTTATTTAAAATTTGTCATTGTACCTGATGTTTCATTGTTATGAAAATTTGTTAAGGCTTAATTTTAGAAAATACAACCTTCAGTTTCAGTTTTAAATTCTTTTCTTGACATTGTAGTTATACCCATTCACCCCGGCACCTTCTTTCACCTCTGTGATCCACAAAACCCCGGAACTAGTGGTCTCAGAGCGTGGTTGAATGGGTCTCAATTAAGCCCATTTTGACGGCTAAACATAAAATCCGTTTCGAACTCTAAGAATTTTCTCAGTCGCTGGAATTTTTTTCCGTTTTTCAAATTTGTAAATTTCTTTCATCATGTCCGGCCCTCGCGTATCCTCCATCCCGGAAGAATTGATTTGTGAATTACTTATTAGAAATCTTCAATCTGGAGGCACGGTTGCGGCAGATACAACCAAGCTTTAAGAGTCATTAGAATTACCTACTGGTATCCCAACTTTGGGAGAGAAGGATATTGATGAGGCTATATTCACTATCAACGACAACAGCACTGAGCTAGCATCCGTAGTTAGTTTTTTGAAGCGAGTGATCCATCTCCCAATCAACTTAAGAGAATGCACGCAAGAGGATTCCAATTTTATAACAGGGTGAGCGATCCATTGTCTCTAAAATGAAAGGAAGATCACGCTAAGGAGGCGAGTAATTTAGCTGATCATCTATCAAAAATATCCAATAAAGTTTATCAATTGTTAACTGGGATAGCTGTTCTCAAAACCAACCAAGCCCCGGCGATAAACATCGAAAGTGAGGAAGATTCTTCCAAGAATATCGAAGGTAGAAAACCTGTGGCAACTCAACAAATTTCTGCCCCATTAGGAAATGAGTCCGATCGTCGTACCTCAATTCCACCCTTCTTTTTAAATAATGCTGTGTCTGAAGCTTCTTCACCCCCTAGGCCGTTACCTACTGTCACCTGGGTTCAGTAGTTTGCCTCATCCTTTGGCAATCTTGCTTAGGGGAATTTCTAAGTTTTCTGTTAATTCTACTAATGATGTCATATCATTCTTAAGATTCTTAGTTGAATTTCAAGATCACGTTCTAGTGTTTTCTCTCTCTCCTTCTCAAATTTTTCAAATTATTTACCCTTACTCCATAGGTGTCGTCTCGGACAAAATAGTCAGAGCAATAGCCGATCAATTTTACACAGAAGACTTCCATGCCCATCTGCTGGCTAACTTCATTCCGGCTCGAGCAATGTCTTCATTAATTCAAAGCTACTATTTCAGAGTACAGCAACTGGATGAAAACTTAGCAGACTCCATCCAAGATATTAAGTTTTACACCACGGTATTCGCTCTTCATTTCCCTGAAGATCAAATCGTGCAGACTATTGTTGAAGGGATTTCCCCGCCATATAGGTCGTACCTGTGTTTTGCGTCGCGTCCTCAAACTTTTGCTGAATTAGAAGCTATGGCGGTCTCAGCTGAAGGAGTTAGGTATGCCGACACTTTACGATTCGCTAAGGAGCCCCCTCCGTCTTCGAGTAACGTTCGGCCTCAACCTCGCCGAACCTTCCCCACCCGCAAATGCTATGCTTGTGGGTCGACAGATAATCTGCGTAACAAGTGCCCTTTGATTAACTCCAGTGGGACAAAGAACGGAGCAGGTTCATCACAAGGATGTTTCAAGTGTGACTCCTTTAATCACCTCGCAGAGAATTGCCCTAATGCCAATAGCACCCCCTCCTGTCCAACTCGAATATTCGAAAGTGGTTAGGGGCATCGGCTAAGTCGGTAAATTCATCTTCCCAAGGCTCAGCCCCGGATAAAACCACCGAAATCTCGGAACAGTGTAGAAGCTCTTCTAACCCCACATTTGAATGCCCTAAAGAATGCCTTAGGATTGCGGCGGAGATCCCCGCACCTGTACCTTTTCTGAAAGTGGAATTGCATAGTGAGCCCGTTACCGCTCTATTAGACTCTGGGAGTGTTTGTTCTATTATTTCAGCTGAATGGTATTCAAAATTGAAGTCTGTCTGTAAACTTTCTGATTATTCTTTGACTTCAGTCCACTGCGTTTCGGCTAATTCCTCTCCCTTAGAAAGTTTAGGTTTCCTATGTGCCAAAATTCGTATCTCTAAATTCACCTGGAAAGTTAAATTGTTTGTGGCTAAGAACTTGTCTTGCCCGGTAAATGTTGGGAGCGGACTTCATGTCCTCTACTGGTCTAGTGCTCGACACTCAGAGCAAGTCGTGCACTTTCAACTTTGCCAATAAGTTGCGTCAGTCATTCAGGATGTATTATCCGAAACTCTTGGTGTTACTGACCTTATTGAATACAAGATTGAGGTTGCGGATTCGATCCCAGTTAGGTTTCCACCTTATAGGTTATCTCCTCCTAAAATTAAGGCTCTCAAGGAGACCGCCGATCAGATGTTAAAGGACGAGATTATTCGACCCTCTAAGTCGGCGTATTCATCGCCCATCTTCCTGGTTCCAAAATCCCAAGGTGGCTTCTGGCCTGTGATTGACTATCGGGCTTTAAATCGGAAGGTGGTGTTACATTCTGTGCCTCTTCCCGACCTTCACTCTTGTTTTCCATGGTTTCGGAAAGCTAAGTTCTTCGCCATCTTAGATCTTAATCAGGCGTATAATCAGATCCCTCTAGCTGAAGAATCGAAATATCTAACAGCTTTTGCCACGGATTGGAACAACCGCGTGCCTTTCGGGCTCCCCGCGGGGGCAGCTGTGCTCACGAGACTGCTAGATAGGGTCTTCTCCGACATCAAATTCGAACACTTGTACCATTATCTTGATGATGTCGTATTTTCTGAGACCTTCGAAGAACACTTTGAGCATCTAACAGAGGTCCTTATTCGCCTTCGTAAGGCAGGGTTAACTGTGAAGTTATCTAAGGTAGGTTTTGTTAAGCCTTCCATGTCATTCCTAGGGCATATTGTGCCGCCCGATGGTGTTTCTATTTATCATTCTACAACACAGGCCATCCGTGATTTCAAACCTCCTCGGGACATCAAAGGTATTGCCAGGTTCATCGGCATGGTGAATTTCTTCAGGAAATTTATTCCCAACTTCGCTAACACAGCGGCGCCCCTGAACTTACTCCGTAGGAAAAGCGTCAAATTTGAGTGGGGGCCGTCTCAACAAGCCGCTTTTGAAGATCTGAAATTAGCTCCTTGGAATGCCCCGGTCCTTGCTACGCCTGATTTTTTGAAGAAATTCATCGTTCAAACCGACGTCTCGTCGTCGGCGGTGGCTGCTGTGCTTCTTCAAGAACCTGAGCTCGGAAGGCGACCCATCGCCCATGCATCTAGGACACTATCGGCTCAAGAAGCCAAGTATTCTATCTATGAACGTGAGGGTTTGGCAGTCTTATTTGCACTAGAGAAGTTCCGACTATCTGGAACATGTCACGTTCGACCTGGAAACAGATAACCAAGCCTTAAGTTGGGCCTTAGCTAGGCCGCGTCGTACTGGTCGTACAGCCGGATGGGTCAGCAGGATTTCGGCCTTCCAGTTTGATATTAGGCATATCAGAGGATCCGAAAATGTGGTGGCGGATGGACTAAGCCGCATGTTTGCTAACGATGTGGAGACCTCTGAACAGGAAGATAGTTCTTCTCTCCCCACGCCCATACCTTCGGTGTAAATGCCATTCTAACTGATGCCCCGATATTGTTCAGGGATATTGAAAAATATCAACGTAAAGATCCAGTGCTGGCTCCTATTATTGAAACCCTTTCTTCTGGAGAACATGTCGTCCCTTATGTGTTGAGGAATGGGGTTTTATGTTGCCCGTCGAGGCATGATCAAAAGACGAAAGTTGTGTTTCCAACTGTTCTTGTACCTATGATCTTCAAGTAATATCAGGAGACCTCATTAGGGGGGCATTTAGGCATCTTCAAAACTCGAGAACAGATCCGAGAGATGTTCATTTGGAAAGGTATGGGCGGTGAAATTCGAGAATTCGTAAAAGCTTGTAAATCTTGCTTGCTTAGTAAGCCCCCTCTTCCTCTAAGCTATGTCTACTATCTTCTCATCAAGCGTCGCGCCCCATGGAACGCCTCTATATATAGACTACGTCGGACCCTTCCCCTACTCAAAGGGCAATGCCAACAAATTCATTCTAGTGTGTGTAGATGGTTTCACAAGATTTTCCTGGCTATTTCAGATTAAGCTGGCTACCGCTCAGTCCACCATTCCTTGTTTAAAAACCATTTTCGCTTCCTTTGGTCCATGTCAATATATAGTTTCTGATAATGCTAAGGCATTTACATCAAAACTCTTCCGTAAATTCTGTTTTGATCTGTCTATATCACACGTAACTACATCGGCGTATTATCCTCAACCATCTCTGGCTGAGCGGGTCATCCGTAATCTTAGATCAGCTCTCATTGCATATCATCATGGAGATCATTCCAGGTGAGATACGTCCCTGCATTGGTTAGCCTTTGCTTTGAATTCGGCAGTTCATGAGTCCCATAAGTTCACTCCTGCTTCTCTGATGTTAAAATTTGTGCCTAAATCGCCGCTCTCCAACCTTTGGTCACTTAATGATATTCTACCAGAGACAATAGATCCCGATAATATTACGGATCTATGGAAGAAAGCGAAGCACAACCTGAAAGTTTCTCATGAAAAGGTTAGGGAAAGATATGATCGTGGACGGAGGCCCACCAATTAAAAAGTCGGAGATAAAGTCATGGTTAGGAATTTTGTTCCCACGGGCAAGTTTGCCACAGATTTCATGGGCCGTGCATCATATTGGACTTCCTGACGCCCGTTACTTTATTAGTGAGCAATCCAGCCACGGAGAGGATCTCTAGAGTTCACATATCTCAGCTGAAACCTGTGTAATGTCATTGTTAACTCAGCCATAAAACTTTAGCAGGAGATTGAAGGTTATATATTTTTTATTTTTGAGGCATTTTGCGCTATTATTTTTTGTAATTATGTATATGGCCTCTATGTACGATCTCCCCTCTGATTTTCCTGCTGTCAACTCCTTCGTGGTCTATACCAAGCCCCCGTCTCCTGCATATTCACACCAGTGGCACTGAAGAACCTTCCACGCCGTCCGCCCCTCCGAATCACCAATAAAGATCGCACTCTCAAGTCTGCAACAACACTTTTCTGTCGCCGAGATCTTACTGTTTCAGTGCCCCCTCAGCTGGCTGCCGCCGTATTTTAACATCTTGTGAGGGAAACCAGGGAGAAGAAAGGGCCCTCTTCGCTCTAGTAAGGCCTCCTTCTGAACGGCGCGCCGGAGTCCATCTCCCGACAAAGGCTGAAGTTCGGTGCCCCTACCGCCAACTCATCTGGGGACTGTATATATTCTTCTAATACGCGGCGTCCATCACCATGACTACCCCTCTCATAGTAGCGGGCGAGGTGATCTGAGGGTTCTTGAGGGGTCCGGGCGACCTCAACTGGACATCGGCTGCGGCGGCAGGACATGCTGTCAAAAATATTCACATGTATTTAAACTTCTATGACTACAAGGACACTCTAAAGCTGAAGTTTAACGAGTTTCTACTTACCAACTTCAAAAGACTTAGAATATTCTCATCAAAGTGAAATAATATTTTTCAAACTACTTCTGTGTCACCCCTAGGAAGGATATTTGGGGGACGCCAGTACCGGGAGGTACACCCCAACGGCGCGCATTTAAATCTAGCGCCGAAAAACGCCTCTACTGGTTAAATAGTGAAAGTAAAACTATACCTACTTAGAACTTTACTCAGATGATGTCACCACTAAAATCTGATGTAATTTTGTTATTGTGAAGTTTCCTGAACTGACTGTATTTTTACTTGTTTTGTTTGCCATTCGTCAATAAGTTTGGACATTCCTCCACAGGTGTCACTACCAAAAACTATGATCATGCACCCTGGTGCGAAGTAAAAGAACTTTTGATTTAAAGAAGGTTTGTATTCATAAGTTTTCTAATTGATGTTCATTTATTTTTGGGCTGGCAATATTTATCTTTCCTTTCCGCCAGTTTTGAATCCAACCAATCCCTAATTTCTGTAATTAATTTTCTACCAATCAGTCTTCTTCTTCTTCCTCTCCTTCTTCGATTTTGAGTCTAATTTTTTAACTGTCAAATAAACATGAGAGGGTGTGGCTAGTCTTATCTTGAATGGTCTCAAACTTTCCCTGAAGGTTAAGAAACTAATGATTTGCACGTCTCTTGGCCAATTGATCGTTATCTTACTAAGTGTGTGTGTGTGTATGTCAAAGCAGGAGGCGGGAGGCCTCTTCCATCAGGCAGCAGTTCTTCAGCAAGGTAATGGCCACATAACATCTTACTTTCTTGCTAGCTCCGCAGTTTTACCCGAGAGAAAGTTCCGAAATCGTTAAGAACGTAACCTTCTTTCTAAAAATGTAACTTGTTGCCGGCTAATGAAATAATTTCATAAAATCTTTAACTGTAAATCGGGAATAGAGTGTGATACACCCTTTCGAGCTCCCCTTCATCTTGGTTTGAGGTGCCACGTTTTCGTTTCTCCAATGTATTAAAGTTATCTCCATGCGAGCAAACTCAGTAGTTTGGGAATAGCCCCTGTTTCGTCCGTCAAGCACTCTAAAGGTCTTAAAACTTTTTTTGGAGTTCAGCCTTCGACTCCATTCAAATTGTACTCGGGCCGTTTATTTAACCTGCTCTTTTTCACTAAGGCCCCGTAGGTTGGGTACTACATACCGCTGTGTAATAAGATTTCTATTTGTAAATTGTACTTTGTAAGGCCAGAGATTATTAGATTTTCATGCTATGTTGCCTTGAGTAGGCTTGGAAAATTGAGAGCACGTTAGCTCTTTTTCAAGTGTTGTAAAAGTGCCTCTGGAAGGCTTGATATCGTAATTTTGGGAGCAAGTGCTCCAGGTATTAGGGGATATCTGCCCTTGAGTAAATTTGTGCTATTTTGTAAATTTGAGCTAGGAGCTCGAGAATTGTAAAGCGAGAGGCTTGAAGCCCAGAATGTTTAAAGTCACTAAATTTTGGATTTTCTTGTCTTATTTAAAATTTGTCATTGTACCTGATGTTTCATTGTTATGAAAATTTGTTAAGGCTTAATTTTAGAAAATACAACCTTCAGTTTCAGTTTTAAATTCTTTTCTTGACATTGTAGTTATACCCATTCACCCCGGCACCTTCTTTCACCTCTGTGATCCACAAAACCCCGGAACTAGTGGTCTCAGAGCGTGGTTGAATGGGTCTCAATTAAGCCCATTTTGACGGCTAAACATAAAATCCGTTTCGAACTCTAAGAATTTTCTCAGTCGCTGGAATTTTTTTCCGTTTTTCAAATTTGTAAATTTCTTTCATCATGTCCGGCCCTCGCGTATCCTCCATCCCGGAAGAATTGATTTGTGAATTACTTATTAGAAATCTTCAATCTGGAGGCACGGTTGCGGCAGATACAACCAAGCTTTAAGAGTCATTAGAATTACCTACTGGTATCCCAACTTTGGGAGAGAAGGATATTGATGAGGCTATATTCACTATCAACGACAACAGCACTGAGCTAGCATCCGTAGTTAGTTTTTTGAAGCGAGTGATCCATCTCCCAATCAACTTAAGAGAATGCACGCAAGAGGATTCCAATTTTATAACAGGGTGAGCGATCCATTGTCTCTAAAATGAAAGGAAGATCATGCTAAGGAGGCGAGTAATTTAGCTGATCATCTATCAAAAATATCCAATAAAGTTTATCAATTGTTAACTGGGATAGCTGTTCTCAAAACCAACCAAGCCCCGGCGATAAACATCGAAAGTGAGGAAGATTCTTCCAAGAATATCGAAGGTAGAAAACCTGTGGCAACTCAACAAATTTCTGCCCCATTAGGAAATGAGTCCGATCGTCGTACCTCAATTCCACCCTTCTTTTTAAATAATGCTGTGTCTGAAGCTTCTTCACCCCCTAGGCCGTTACCTACTGTCACCTGGGTTCAGTAGTTTGCCTCATCCTTTGGCAATCTTGCTTAGGGGAATTTCTAAGTTTTCTGTTAATTCTACTAATGATGTCATATCATTCTTAAGATTCTTAGTTGAATTTCAAGATCACGTTCTAGTGTTTTCTCTCTCTCCTTCTCAAATTTTTCAAATTATTTACCCTTACTCCATAGGTGTCGTCTCGGACAAAATAGTCAGAGCAATAGCCGATCAATTTTACACAGAAGACTTCCATGCCCATCTGCTGGCTAACTTCATTCCGGCTCGAGCAATGTCTTCATTAATTCAAAGCTACTATTTCAGAGTACAGCAACTGGATGAAAACTTAGCAGACTCCATCCAAGATATTAAGTTTTACACCACGGTATTCGCTCTTCATTTCCCTGAAGATCAAATCGTGCAGACTATTGTTGAAGGGATTTCCCCGCCATATAGGTCGTACCTGTGTTTTGCGTCGCGTCCTCAAACGTTTGCTGAATTAGAAGCTATGGCAGTCTCAGCCGAAGGAGTTAGGTATGCCGACACTTTACGATTCGCTAAGGAGCCCCCTCCGTCTTCGAGTAACGTTCGGCCTCAACCTCGCCGAACCTTCCCCACCCGCAAATGCTATGCTTGTGGGTCGACAGATAATCTGCGTAACAAGTGCCCTTTGATTAACTCCAGTGGGACAAAGAACGGAGCAGGTTCATCACAAGGATGTTTCAAGTGTGACTCCTTTAATCACCTCGCAGAGAATTGCCCTAATGCCAATAGCACCCCCTCCTGTCCAACTCGAATATTCGAAAGTGGTTAGGGGCATCGGCTAAGTCGGTAAATTCATCTTCCCAAGGCTCAGCCCCGGATAAAACCACCGAAATCTCGGAACAGTGTAGAAGCTCTTCTAACCCCGCATTTGAATGCCCTAAAGAATGCCTTAGGATTGCGGCGGAGATCTCGGCACCTGTACCTTTTCTGAAAGTGGAATTGCATAGTGAGCCCGTTACCGCTCTATTAGACTCTGGGAGTGTTTGTTCTATTATTTCAGCTGAATGGTATTCAAAATTGAAGTCTGTCTGTAAACTTTCTGATTATTCTTTGACTTCAGTCCACTGCGTTTCGGCTAATTCCTCTCCCTTAGAAATTTTAGGTTTCCTATGTGCCAAAATTCGTATCTCTAAATTCACCTGGAAAGTTAAATTGTTTGTGGCTAAGAACTTGTCTTGCCCGGTAATGTTGGGAGCGGACTTCATGTCCTCTACTGGTCTAGTGCTCGACACTCAGAGCAAGTCGTGCACTTTCAAATTTGCCAATAAGTTGCGTCAGTCATTCAGGATGTATTATCCGAAACTCTTGGTGTTACTGACCTTATTGAATACAAGATTGAGGTTGCGGATTCGATCCCAGTTAGGTTTCCACCTTATAGGTTATCTCCTCCTAAAATTAAGGCTCTCAAGGAGACCGCCGATCAGATGTTAAAGGACGAGATTATTCGACCCTCTAAGTCGGCGTATTCATCGCCCATCTTCCTGGTTCCAAAATCCCAAGGTGGCTTCTGGCCTGTTATTGACTATCGGGCTTTAAATCGGAAGGTGGTGTTACATTCTGTGCCTCTTCCCGACCTTCACTCTTGTTTTCCATGGTTTCGGAAAGCTAATTTCTTCGCCATCTTAGATCTTAATCAGGCGTATAATCAGATCCCTCTAGCTGAAGAATCGAAATATCTAACAGCTTTTGCCACGGATTGGAACAACCGCGTGCCTTTCGGGCTCCCCGCGGAGGCAGCTGTGCTCACGAGACTGCTAGATAGGGTCTTCTCTGACATCAAATTCGAACACTTGTACCATTATCTTGATGATGTCGTATTTTCTGAGACCTTTGAAGAACACGTTGAGCATCTAACAGAGGTCCTTATTCGCCTTCGTAAGGCAGGGTTAACTGTGAAGTTATCTAAGGTAGGTTTTGTTAAGCCTTCCATGTCATTCCTAGGGCATATTGTGCCGCCCGATGGTGTTTCTATTTATCATTCTACAACACAGGCCATCCGTGATTTCAAACCTCCTCGGGACATCAAAGGTATTGCCAGGTTCATCGGCATGGTGAATTTCTTCAGGAAATTTATTCCCAATTTCGCTAACACAGCGGCGCCCCTGAACTTACTCCGTAGAAAAAGCGTCAAATTTGAGTGGGGGCCGTCTCAACAAGCCGCTTTTGAAGATCTGAAATTAGCTCCTTGGAATGCCCCGGTCCTTGCTACGCCTGATTTTTTGAAGAAATTCATCGTTCAAACCGACGCCTCGTCGTCGGCGGTGGCTGCTGTGCTTCTTCAAGAACCTGAGCTCGGAAGGCGACCCATCGCCCATGCATCTAGGACACTATCGGCTCAAGAAGCCAAGTATTCTATCTATGAACGTGAGGGTTTGGCAGTCTTATTTGCACTAGAGAAGTTCCGACTATCTGGAACATGTCACGTTCGACCTGGAAACAGATAACCAAGCCTTAAGTTGGGCCTTAGCTAGGCCGCGTCGTACTGGTCGTACAGCCGGATGGGTCAGCAGGATTTCGGCCTTCCAGTTTGATATTAGGCATATCAGAGGATCCGAAAATGTGGTGGCGGATGGACTAAGCCGCATGTTTGCTAACGATGTGGAGACCTCTGAACAGGAAGATAGTTCTTCTCTCCCCACGCCCATACCTTCGGTGTAAATGCCATTCTGATGCCCCGATGTTGTTCAGGGATATTGAAAAATATCAACGTAAAGATCCAGTGCTGGCTCCTATCATTGAAACCCTTTCTTCTGGAGAACATGTCGTCCCTTATGTGTTGAGGAACGGGGTTTTATGTTGCCCGTCGAGGCATGATCAAAAGACGAAAGTTGTGGTTCCAACTGTTCTTGTACCTATGATCTTCAAGTAATATCAGGAGACCTCATTAGGGGGGCATTTAGGCATCTTCAAAACTCGAGAACAGATCCGAGAGATGTTCATTTGGAAAGGTATGGGCGGTGAAATTCGAGAATTCGTAAAAGCTTGTAAATCTTGCTTGCTTAGTAAGCCCCCTCTTCCTCTAAGCTATGTCTACTATCTTCTCATCAAGCGTCGCGCCCCATGGAACGCCTCTATATATAGACTACGTCGGACCCTTCCCCTACTCAAAGGGCAATGCCAACAAATTCATTCTAGTGTGTGTAGATGGTTTCACAAGATTTTCCTGGCTATTTCAGATTAAGCTGGCTACCGCTCAGTCCACCATTCCTTGTTTAAAAACCATTTTCGCTTCCTTTGGTCCATGTCAATATATAGTTTCTGATAATGCTAAGGCATTTACATCAAAACTCTTCCGTAAATTCTGTTTTGATCTGTCTATATCACACGTAACTACATCGGCGTATTATCCTCAACCATCTCTGGCTGAGCGGGTCAACCGTAATCTTAGATCAGCTCTCATTGCATTTCATCATGGAGATCATTCCAGGTGAGATACGTCCCTGCATTGGTTAGCCTTTGCTTTGAATTCGGCAGTTCATGAGTCCCATAAGTTCACTCCTGCTTCTCTGATGTTAAAATTTGTGCCTAAATCGCCGCTCTCCAACCTTTGGTCACTTAATGATATTCTACCAGAGACAATAGATCCCGATAATATTACGGATCTATGGAAGAAAGCGAAGCACAACCTGAAAGTTTCTCATGAAAAGGTTAGGGAAAGAGATGATCGTGGACGGAGGCCCACCAATTAAAAAGTCGGAGATAAAGTCATGGTTAGGAATTTTGTTCCCGCGGGCAAGTTTGCCACAGATTTCATGTGCCGTGCATCATATTGGACTTCCTGACGCCCGTTACTTTATTAGTGAGCAATCCAGCCACGGAGAGGATCTCTAGAGTTCACATATCTCAGCCGAAACCTGTGTAATGTCATTGTTAACTCAGCCATAAAACTTTAGCAGGAGATTGAAGGTTATATTTTTTTTATTTTTGAGGCATTTTGCGCTATTATTATTTGTAATTATGTATATGGCCTCTATGTACGATCTCCCCTCTGATTTTCCTGCTGTCAACTCCTTCGTGGTCTATACCAAGCCCCCGTCTCCTGCATATTCACACCAGTGGCACTGAAGAACCTTCCACGCCGTCCGCCCCTCCGAATCACCAATAAAGATCGCACTCTCAAGTCTGCAACAACACTTTTCTGTCGCCGAGATCTTACTGTTTCAGTGCCCCCTCAGCTGGCTGCCGCCGTATTTTAACATCTTGTGAGGGAAACCAGGGAGAAGAAAGGGCCCTCTTCGCTCTAGTAAGGCCTCCTTCTGAACGGCGCGCCGGAGTCCATCTCCCGACAAAGGCTGAAGTTCGGTGCCCCTACCGCCAACTCATCTGGGGACTGTATATATTCTTCTAATACGCGGCGTCCATCACCATGACTACCCCTCTCATAGTAGCGGGCGAGGTGATCTGAGGGTTCTTGAGGGGTCCGGGCGACCTCAACTGGACATCGGCTGCGGTGGCAGGACATGCCGTCAAAAATATTCACATGTATTTAAACTTCTATGACTACAAGGACACTCTAAAGCTGAAGTTTAACGAGTTTCTACCTACCAACTTTAAAAGACTTAGAAAATTCTCATCAAAGTGAAATAATATTTTTCAAACTACTTCTGTGTCACCCCTAGGAAGGATATTTGGGGGACGCCTGTACCGGGAGGTACACCCCAACGGCGCGCATTTAAATCTAGCGCCGAAAAACGCCTCTACTGGTTAAATAGTGAAATTAAAACTATACCTACTTAGAACTTTATTCAGAAGATGTCACCGCCAAAATCTGACGTAATTTTGTTATTGTGGAGTTTCCTGAACTGACTGTATTTCTACTTATTTTGTTTGCCATGCATCAGGAAGTTTGGATATTCTTCCACAGGTGTCACTAACAAAAACTATGATCATGCACCCTGGTGCGAAGTCAAAGAACTTTTGATTTAAGGAAGTTTTGTATACATAAGTTTTTTCTAATTGATGTTCATGTATTTCTGGGTTGGCAATATTTCTCTTTCCTTTCCGCCAGTTTTGAATCCAGCCAAACCCTACTCTCTGTAATTAATTTTCTACCAATCACAGTCTTCTTCTTCTTCTTCTTCTTCTTCTTCTTCTTCGATTTTGAGTGTAACGTTTAAACTGTCCAATAAACATGAGAGGGTGTGGCTAGTCTTATCTTCAATGGTCTCGAACTTTCCCTGAGGGTTAAGAAACTAATGATTTGCACGTCTCTTGGCCAATGGATCGTTATCTTACTAAGTGTGTGTATGTCAAAGCAGGAGGCGGGAGGCCTCTTCCATCAGGCAGCAGTTCTTCAGCAAGGCAATAACCACATAACATCTTACTTTCTTGCTAGCTCCGCAGTTTAACCTGAGGGAAAGGTCCAAAATCGTTAACAACGTAACCTTCTTTCTAAAAATGTAACTTTTTGCCGGCTAATGTAATAATTAAATAAAATCTGTAACTGTAAAACGGGGATAGAGAGCGATATACCCTCTCGAGCTCCTCTACACTTAGGTTTGCGGTGCCACGTTTTCGTTTCTCCAATGTATTCAAGTTATTTCCATGCGTGCAACCTCAGTAGTTTGGGAATAGCCCCTGTTTCGTCGGCGAAGCGCCCTATAGGTCTTAAACCTTTTTTGGAGTTCAGCCTTCGACTCCATTTAAATTGTACTCGGGCCGTTTATTTAACCTGCTCTTTTTCACTAAGGCCCTGTAGGTTGGGTACTACATACCGCTGTGTAATAAGATTACTATTTGTAAATTGGGCTTTGTAAGGCCAGAGATTATTAGATTTTCATGCTATGTTGCCTTGAGTAGGCTTGGAAAATTGAGAGCACGTTAGCTCTTTTTCAAGTGTTGTCTGGGAGGCTTGATATCGTGATTTTGGGAGCAAGTGCTCCAGGTATTAGGGGATATTTGGCCTTGAGTAAATTTGTGCTCTTTTGTAAATTTGAGCTAGGAGCTCGAGAATTGTAAAGCGAGGGGCGTGAAGCCCAGGTTTTTTAAAGTCACTAAATTTTGGATTTTCTTGTCTTGTTTAAAATTTATCATTGTACCTGTTGTTTCATTGTTATGAACATTTGTTAAGGCTTAATTTAAGGAAATATAACCTTCAGTTTAAATTTTAAATTCTTTTTTGACATTGTAGTCAGACCCATTCACCCCGGCACCTTCTTTCACCTCTGTGATCCACAAAACCCCGGAACAATTATTATTACAAATTCTTTCCGTAATCCTCTCACAATAACGTCTCAAGTCTTACAATTTTTAGCTTGCTTCCTTCTTAAATGTACCTAGCAGGTCTTTCTCTCGACCTTCACTCTCAATTTTTTACAATAGGATTGTTCATATGAAAGAAAATCCTATTTAAATATTACAATAATAACATTGACACACATTTTAAAATTTCTGTCAAATCGCTGGTCTATAATTTCCTTTTCATCTGTTTTGAAACTATAGGATAGACAAATTAACTCTCTTAATAAATCATGCAAAGTAACACTCTCAATCATTCACTTATATCTTCTTGACGTGTACAATCGATTGTTTTCACCAACGCCTTCTTGATCACTGAACTTGCATCGTTCAAACCATGGCCTCCGCTATATATGCCATTGCTGGACCTGAATATCACATATAAAACTTACTTTATTCACCCACTGACACGTGATCTTTTATTTACTGGTTTGCGCTTATACACTAGATGATGTTTTTCTGGCCTTCTCCTTCCTCCTATTTCCATCAAAATTTCCTATTCAAACGAGCGAGTTATCTCGGCCGACAAACACAGTTGGACGTAGAGTAACTGGACGTAGAACGGCTGAACGTATACTTCCGAACAATTTCCATTGACTTCTTTTTTACCATAACCTTCAATGGCTCTATAACTGATCTAGAGACCATTGGAAGGTTATATTCACCCCTTGCTGGGAATTAAATTTCGAACGAATGCCAGATATTTCTCCTTACATGCACATCGTAATTACAAAGTTTCGTTTTTACTCTAGCACCCAGTCTACGTATTCGACACTAAATTTCCGAGTAACCAACCAGATTGTTACAGCACACTCTGAAACACGTTCTCACATTCTCCTTATGTTTCAGGTACTCTTCTTGATACATGTGACATTCACTGATCCTCATTCCTCCGTGGATGTATATTCACTTGTATCACTATCCCTTGAAATAACATTCACTTCCCTTTCAATGGTGATGGGAATGTAGTACTGCTTTTGACTCGAAGCGATGAATATGGAAAAGTCGGAGTCTAGGCTTTGGATTTTGTAAGCGTTGATATCCAAAGCTTCTATAACTTTAAATGGCCCCATGTAAAGATGAGCGAAGTTCGAGTAGAATTTAGCCGCGGGTTTGATGTTAACCGTTTCTTGACTAATACAAACGCTCCAATTTCTAATGGTTTGCGAAATTTCTTGTGCCTCAACCTTAGTCGTTTTTCCGCCTGTTCTTCCATACGCAACCGAGCTTGTCGCACATTCTCTCCAGCATCGGGCAACTCTTCTGTGACTTATTAATGATGTCGTTCCACGGACGCTTCGGATACTTATTCATATGGACAACACTCGGAATGTTACCTATTGACTCATGCCAGGTATTATTAATGCATTCAGTAATCGTTGGCAAAAATGTGGCCCATGTCCAAAGACGTTCGGAACAGAAAATTCTGCAATACTTTGACAATTCTCGCATGAACCTTTCGGCAGCATTTGATTTCAGGTGACGTTTTGAACTGAATGTGTGTTGAACGTCCATTCTTTTTAATGCCTCTAAGAATTTCGCCGATGTGAATTCAGTTCTGTGATCAGTTAGAATAGAGTTCGGTGTGCCCATCTGAGATATAACACATCTCTCGAGACTTCTGATGATCGCCTTGGAATTCGCCTTTCTGATGGGTTGACAGGGCACGAATTTCGACATAAAATCAAGAACAACCAGGATGAAACGAGTTCCACGTTTACTGACTGGTAACATTCCCTACAAATCTATTGCGAATATGTCACGGGTTTTTTTTGGTATTACAGGGATCGGTTGTTTGTACAAGAGGGTAGAATTTTGTTTTACGCGCTGGCACGTATCACAAGTTTTAATGATCCTCCTTATAGTCTTCCGGAATCCAACCCATGTAAATGTCTCTCCGATGGTCTCAATTAACTTATCTACTCCTCCATGGGCGATCATTCTAAGTATGTACCAGACGAGCTTGCATCTTATCTTAAGCGGAACTACCACCCTTAACATCCTTTTCTCTTTATCCACAAATTTATATAATAGGTTGTCATTACAAACGTAATCAGCCATTGGCACCTACGCTTACTGATTTACATAATTGTTATTGACAGCATTATATTATTGTTTTAAAGGACCGATCGTCAAGCTGCAAGTCTGATAAGCGTTCAAAATCATCAAGACATTCTTCGTCCTCGATTGTTGTTTCTACTATGTTGAATTCTGGTGTGTCCTCCATCGGGTTTCGACTCAGGCTATGTTTGATTTCCCGCTACAAAACTCAATTTGAAGATCAAATTGCTGCCCGTACAGAGCCCACCTTGATACTCTCTCACTTGACAAAGATGACTTTAACACGAATGTTAGAGCTTTATGGTCAGTTCTTATTACTATTGGATATCCATAGAATATTTTTCTCCATTGCCGTAGCGCGAAAACGATTGCTAGCATTTCTAGTTCCGTTGTAGTGTACTTCATTTTGTGAGAACGTAACTTTCGACCTATGAAAGCTAAATAGGTCTTTTCACTCTTTATATTTTCGTCCTCCTGATACAAAGCAGCTCCAACTCCTATTAAATAAGCATCCAACTGTATGAAGAAATTCAGGTTGAAATTTGGATAGCCCAACTTGATATTATTGGCCATCAAACTCGTCGTTTCAATGAAAGCGTTATCGTGACGCTCATTCCAATGCCATCGGTTGTTGGTCTTCAATAGTTTTTGAAAGGCGTAACTCAGGCAATGGTTGGCAAAGAACTGTGTCACTGCCAAAAATTGCCGATTATGCTGTATCCTTCTCGGTTTGGGAAACCCACACATAGCTTGAATTTTGAGGGGATTAGGTGTGATACCGGTTCCATCAATTATGTGCCCAACGAATAGAATTTCTGGCTGGCAGAACTTCGACTGTGATCTATTCTTTTTAAAACCTACTTCATCTACATTAGCCAGTAATTGTTCCAACTTAACCATAAGGTCTTCGAATATCGCAGTTGACATCGTCGACATAAATAGTAACAAATTCTTTAACTTCTGGCCTCAAGTTTTCTACCTAAAGGTCGAATCAACGCTTCCCCTGAATTGCGGATACCAAATGGAAGTTATAAAAATATATGTTTGGTTGCCGAATAAGAAACCACTAAGTAACTTGGATTTGCCTTCCAATATTATATGGTAATATGACGACGGTCTTCAATAGCTTTTGCATAGGCGTAACCCGGGCAATGGTTGGCAAAGAACTGTGTCATTCCCAAAAGTTGCCGAATATGCCTTATCCTTCTCGGTTTCGACTGTATGAAGAACTTCAGGTTGAAATTAGGATAACCCAACTTGATATTACTGGCCATCAAACTTTTCGTTTCAATGAAAGCGTTATAGTGATGTTCAATCGAATGCCATCAGTTGTTGGTTTTCAGTAGTTCTTGCAAAAGCGTAAACCGGGAAAAGGGATCGTAATCAATCTAATCACTTTGAATTTCCTAATAATCTCTTAAATCAGAGGAGCATTATCATATTCCAGTATTACGCTTGAATTTAATTGTCGTGCGTCCAAGCACACACGAATGGACCCATTGCTTTTCCTCACGACTAATAACGGTCTAATATAGGAGGAGTGTGTTTTGAAATGATACTGTTGCCGACCATGCCTTGAATTACCTTTTTATGTTCAGGCATAAACTTACCCGGTATTGGGTACCGTTTGGCCTTAAGCAGTCTTCAGTCCTTTATAACAGTTTATACTCGGAATTCTTTACTGCTTCAGGTTGGGTTTTAAACGCGTTGCCATACTTTGTTTAAAACCATTAAAACCAGATTTAAAACCATTTTCTTTTGTTCAACGTTACCTCCAAATCCTTTGCCAATTGTACCTTCCTGTGAAGCGTCTCCATGATCTCTCTATGCTTTGTATTATCCCTTCTGTCGAAACACTCATGGTCTTTTGAAACTCACTATTTTTTCCTCGACTTTGGCTGTGACACATGATTGTTCCTCATCATTACCTCTGAATCAAATTTCCTCCTTGTTCAACTCAATAATGATGTTATTTTCGCGTATAAAATCCGAACCAATAATCAAATGGTTCTGAATTTTGTCCATAACTATAAATGGATGTTCGATCGTTACTTTTCCGATTTCAACAGGTAAATAAGTCTTTATCTTACACTTGGCGATTCTTTCCGGGATTATTCCTCTAATTTTTATACCTGCAACTGGAATTATGGGAATCTTAGTTCTGTCTTGCAACACTGAGAATAATATTTTGGAGATTATTCTAATACTCGCTCCCGAATCAATGATATGCGAATGCCAAATATCGTCACCGAAACAATAGGAAGTCCCCTTTTAAACTATTCCGTCGGATTGGCGATCTTGTAGCAGTTCCTCTGGTTCGAACTCCCATGAATCAATAGTAGTTATTATCCAATCATGCTGTCTGTAATGTTGTCTCATCCTAACCAATTCATTTTCTCTTGATCCCAAAACGAAGTTTTTTCACCCCGTTCCTTTCTTTATTGCTGTCATCGAATGGTATCACACCAGGAACGGTATCACACCAGGATTAGGCATTTTACTCATGTTATATTTCTTTTGTTGCCGCTGAACTTGCAAGCTTGTCGCACCTACACAATCAGCATTAATATCTTGGTCTTGGATCGCATTCTCCCATTGCATCTTACCCTGTTGCTTCTTCAATTCTTCGATGTATTTCCTTTTCTCTTGATCTATTTCTTCTTCTTGCCTTTCGTTTCGCTGTCTTAGATTATCCTTATATCTGCCTCTTTGGGGTGGCCATCTACTTCTATAATTACTCCATATCGAATTTCCCCTACACAGCGGGTACCTTCTATTTTCACTCCGAGATGGCATCATCTCTGATACTGTTGACCATCCTTAAATGCTCTGTATCTTGCCTGTCTTTCTCCTTGGACATAATGACATTGATTATTATGTCTTCCTACTGACTCAACTGGTGTTGCAATATTCAGAGTCGAATCAGCATGTCTTAATTTTTCGATTACCGGTCTATGATGATGTACTATCATGTTGCCTAAGAATCGGCTCAGCATGCACTGCGGACTGTACTTTCGCCGCTGTTAACAGTCGTTGAATGTCCAGAGTAAATTGTTTTATTATGGCTCTGACCATCTCTAGTTCTGCCGGTGGCGAGAACAATTCATTTAAGCCATGAAACAGCACTGTAAAATAGTCTGAAAAATGACTTGGTCCACCTAATGAGTACTTCTCAGAATACAATTCTAGTCTGATCCCTTGTTGTACTTCAATTCCCCAGACGTTTTCCAAGAATGCTTGCATAAATCCGGTATAGTATCCAAATACATAGCCGAATGCCTTATACCAAACCAACGGCGTTCTATCTAAATGTCGCTCTACAATTTTTTGCTGTCTATCCGGCGATATTTTGGCTTCACAAAAATATTTCTCCATTTCACGTATGAATCCGTTCCCCAGACGTTTTCCAAGAATGCTTGCATAAATCCGGTATACTATTCAAATACATAGCCGAATGCCTTATACCAAACCAACGGCGTGCTATCTAAATGTCGCTCTACAATTTTTAGCTGTCTATCCGGCGATATTTTGGCTTCACAAAAATATTTCACGTATGAATCCGCGGGAAGTCATTCCGAATTATTACCCGTGAAATTCTTTGGCCTACTGTACTGATGACGTTAATTATTTGCGTGCCGTTCCCTACATGGGTAATGCCGCTTTCATTACCATCAATATCGAATAATGGCGCTTCGGATTGACATTCCATTTCCACATTCCTTTCAGTCTCTACTGATGCCACCTACTTCTATTATTAGTCCATATCGAATATCTCCTATACCGCGGATACCTCCTGAGATGGCATCCATCTCTGATACTGTTGACCATCCTTAAATTCTCTGTTTCTTGCCTGTCTTTCTCCTTGCGCATAATGACATTGATTATTATCTCATCATATTTCTCGTGACTCAACTGGTGTCGCAACATTCACAAATTTCTTAGTTGCTTCGTTCTCGATTTTTAAATTCTGCATGTCCTTCTATAGCATGTTTAAATTATCGCTCAGCTTCTTTATCTACTGACACATGAGAGTTTTGTTCTCATCCGACTCTTCAGTCATTAGATTAAATTTACTATTGATCTGTTCTCTTGCCAATGTCATATTCTTGTAAAGAGTCTGGTTAGCATTTCCATCTCTTCCGTTATCTTTTTGAATTTCCCTTACCAACTGGCATTCGATTCCGTTATTTTCCCAAGCCCCATAACTACTTCTTTTCGTTCCTTTATCTCTTGATCAACCTGCGTTTGAAGGTCAATGACATTTAACCTTAATTCGGTCCTTATTCGGTGAATCTCTCTTGAATGTATTTCTTATTGTCGCTGATGGTCATCGTTACTTCTCTTAAATTCTTCATGTCTCCTTGTACTTCAAATATCCTCGATCCTAATGACACTACCTCCTCCTGCATGGCCTTGAAATTTTGCTGAACTACATTGGTAATCTCACGTAAATTTCCCGATATTTCACTCTTAAATCCTTCTTGCATTTCGACTCTGAGCATGTTCTGCGTTTCTAGCAGTCTGTTCTGAATGAGCTCTTGGCTTTCCTGGATTTCACTACTAGTGGATTCTTGTATCTTTTTACGCATTTCTTCATACTCTTTCTTCGAAGTCTCCGGTATTCTTTCTTGAGCTGGACGTATAACGCCTCAGGCGAGTGTTTTGACTAGCTTCGCGAACTTCCCTTGTCGAAGCTTCCTGTACTATTCTCCTTTTGTATCATTTCTTGAGCTTCGTGAATCTCCTTTCTAATATTTTCTTGCATCGCTTGACTCTTTTGTGGTAGCTTGTTATGTCTCCTGAATTTTCGTCATCGTTCCTGCTAACTCATCTAATGACATTTTAACTTGAATTAGTGATGCCATCTTCGTCTTGTCTGTCCACGGATTATATGTAATGACAATAGTTTCTCAATTGGTTACGTAAACTATACATCTGGCAATTCCTCAAATGTCACCCTCGCACAACTACCCTACTACCTCCTCTAAATTTAAATCTAGACTTCAATCGCTTAAATGTTTAGGTCCCTCTAGGCCTGGAATCCATTTTGACATGAATAAATATCGAGATGACAAATATGAGTGAATCAATTTACGGACATTCCAATTTAAACAAGTCATTAATTCTTAACCAACAAAGTTTTAACTATTCGTTTATCCTCCCAATTTCTCATAAAACTGAATTACGCCTTACTGTTTTAAATATTGTCTTCACCTCCAGATTTCGCAATGCCTTCTGACCACCAACTTGGCGGGCTTGATCCTGACTCAGTCCGGTGGTATTTGAAGGAGCTCAAATACGTCAACCTCGTGTCGGAAGATTTACTAGTACGTAAAATAACTGCTGTGGGAATAAATTTCGAGACCTCGGCGCCTGCGTCTCCAAAATACCGTCAAAAGTAGTTAGTGGGACGTGAAGCCAATATTATTATTATTATTATTATTATTATTATTATTATTATTATTATTATTATTATTTCTTTACATCTCAGCCTAGTCCAGTGGTGTTTACCGTTTAGTTTCGCAACGAGCTCCAACCCAGCTTAGTATTAGAGAACGGGCTCTCCCAACGGTGCGAAACGAGGTCCTGTGCGCCGTGAGTCTGTCCGACAAGGATAATGATCCCGAATACGGATCTGTCAACTTAAGCATCAATAACCTCAAAACTTACATAATATTACACGTTTCTCGGAAACTTTCCAACTGCTTATTCTGCCAATATAAATACATACGCCCCACCTCCTGTGTTCGTACACTGTTTCATATGCCAAAACGTTGAAATTTCACATTTCCAAAAATACATAAATATTATTTTTTCAATTTGGGACTCCTAAAAATTGCTTGAAGACACAAAATAAACCAGTGCATATAGTTTTATTCATAGAGAATATACAGTCTCTGAGGAAAATGTATCTCAGTATAGGGAGTACAGAATCCACTTCATTAATTTATTTTAAAATTCCTAGATCAGTACAAAAATGGATCCTGTATTCACAGTCAATAATATTGTACGTTCTGTTGGACTTGAAACACGCCGGCTTCATGGTTTGTAATTGAACACCCCGTATGGGGTAAGAAAATTGCAAAAAGAATGACACACGATGTGGGTCGAGATTACTCTGCACTCTGGATGATTTTTAGTATTTCTTCCAAATCGCTTCAATGAGTCAGCCGAAAGTACTAAATGTGATGAGTTTCAGTTTCAAATAAATTTGAAGAAAGAACCTAAGGAATTCACTAAGAGAAGGATTCTCACTGTCACTGCTTCGTCATTTGATCCGCTGGTTCGTTGGTATGTGCCGTGGCTAAGTACAAAATTATCCTGCAGTCCCTTTGGCAATTGAAAATAGATTGGATCAGCTGAAATTATTGAAATTTGGAATTCTATATAAAGTGAACTCCCCTTGCTTAATGAACTCAGAGTGCAGAGAAATGTAATGTTATTTGCTGAGAATAAGCTTGTTGAAATCCGTCGCTTTTCTGACGCTTCAGAAGCAGCCTATGGTGGTTGTGTTTATGTTAGGATAGTATCTCATAATGATGAGGTATCAGTATCATGTTGACTTCCAAATCCAGAGTCGCTCCATTGAAACAGCAATCTATGCCCGCTTAGATCTTTGTGTGCTCTATTGCTTCCTCGCCTCTGAAATTGCACATTCATTTATCCACATACTGCTGGACTGACAGCACAATAGTTCCATGAAACCCAGCCATTGTTGACAACAGAAATTCAGTCCCCAACTTCGGTCTCAGACAGAAGACATGCACCTACCTGCTGACCACTTGTCTCACCCTCTTGATGTATGGTGGCATGGTCCCTAATTGTCCCCAGTGTATCCTGGTTTTGTTGCGTGCAGAACATTATCTGCTGTGAATGAAGAAACGAAACCCTATTTTTGAGAGTCCTGCTTGTTGAGGTACACCCACACGAGTTAGAGAAATTTTCTTCCTTTCTCAAACTCTAGCGAGTTTATAGCTATGTTCCGAGATTTATTATCAATGCCTGCTCCACTATGGATACCCGTTTCGTTGGCCCACTTACCCCTGAAGAATTGAGGATTAGTGAAATGGAAATAATAAGTCTGACGCAAGCTACTTAATATGAGAAGGAACTTCATGACTTGAGGTCTAATAATGTACTTGCCCCTTCGGGCGCATTAAAAACTTCGAATCCGTTCCTTGATGATTATGGGTTGTTGACAGTCGGTGGTCGACTCATGATTTCTCACTTGGAATACAGTGAAAACATGAACATGAGATGTTATTGCATTCCGGCCCTCAGGCTATAACAGATTCTGATTCCCCGTGGGGAGATAGTGATCCATTCGTGTTACAAGTGCTTCAGAAGCAAACCTCCACTCACCACACACATAATGGGTCAGTGACCCTCGTATAGAGTTAAACCTTTACTTAAGATTGATTATCAAAAACCCGAAGAGTAAAATAAAGGTTTGAAGCCAACATTGTCCCCGTATTTGCCTTCTCACTAAGGCAATACATCTACAACCTGTGAAGAGGCTCAACGACTCAGGATGTCCTCGCTGCATTTTGAAGGTTTACGGCCCGAGGAGGATTTCCAAATCTCATCTTAAGTGACAATGGCACACATTTTTTTGGAGCCAACACTGCGTTATTAAGATTAATTAAGGATAGCTGTACTGAAAAAAAAAGAATATTTATCTAATTTGAATGTGAAATGGAAGTTCTTTGCACCCGCCAGTCCTCATTTCGGTGGGCTTGGGAGGCTCGAACAAAGTCCGCAACATCACTTTTGAAGCGGAGCGTGAGAAGTTATATCTCAAGGCTACTTCACACCCTACGTTAATAATTTGGAACTCCTTTTCTAAATATTTACCTAGTTTCAATTTTACCTCCGTTGTCCAGTCTCATACGCCTTTCTCTCCGCTCTTCCTTGCCCCAACCCATCCCCATGACATGACCTCAACATGTCCTCAGAGCTGATTGCCAAATCAATAACACTCCCTCCATGTCTCAATCAATCAATCAATCAATCAATCAATCAATCAATCAATCAATCAATCAATCAATCAATCAATCAATCAATCAATCAATCAATCAATCAATCAATCAATCAATCAATCAATCAATCAATCAATCAATCAATCAATCAATCAATCAATCAATCAATCAATCAATCAATCAATCAATCAATCAATCAATCAATCAATCAATCAATCAATCAATCAATCAATCAATCAATCACTACTGATCTGCATTTAGGGCAGTCGCCCAGGTAGAAGACTACCTATATGTTATTTCCTAGACTTTAATTAAATGATCGCAAATAAATAGGAAATTTATTGAACATCTCCCTTGGTAAGTTATTCCAATCCCTAACTCCCCTTCCCATAAACGAATATTTGCCCTAAATTGTCCTCTTGAATTACAACTTCATCTTCATATTGTGATATTTCCTACTTTTAAAGACACCATTCAAACTTCTTCGTCCACAGATGACATTCCACGCCATCTCTCCACCGACAGATCGGAACATACCACTTAGTCGAGAAGCTCGGCTCCTCTCTCCCAAGTCTTCCCAGACCAAACTTTGCAAAATTTTTGTAACGCTACTCTTTTGTCGGAAATCACCCAGAACAAATCGAGCTGCTTTTCTTTGCATTTTTTCCAATTCTTGAATCAAGTAATCCTGGTAAAGGTCCCATACACTGGAACCATAATCTAATTGGCGTATTACCAGGGACTTATATGCCCTCTCCTTTACATCCTTACTACAACCCCTAAACACCCTCATAACCATGTGCATAGATCTGTACCCTTTATTAACAATCCCATTTATGTGATTACCCCAATGAAGATCTTTCCTTATATTGAGACCTAGGTACTTACAATGATCCCCAAAGGGAACTTTCACCCCATCGACGCAATAATTAAAACTGGGAGGACTTTTCCTATTTGTGAAACTCACAACCTGACTTTTAACCCCGTTTATCACCATAGCATTGCCTACTGCCAACATCACAACATTATCGAGGTCATGTCGCCATAAGACCTATCTGTGTCGGTGCGACGTAAAGCCCATAGCAAAAAAAAAAAAATCCTGGTCATTTTGCAGTTGCTCAGAATCCTGTAACTTATTAATTACTCTATACACAATAACATCATCTGCAAAAGCCTTAACTCCGATTCCACATCTTTACACATATCATTGATACATATAAGGAAACATAAATATCCAATAATACTGCCTTGAGGAATTCCCCTCTTAATTATTACAGGGACAGATAAAGCTTCGCCTACTCTAATTCTCAGAGTTCTTTTTTCTAGAAGCATAGCCACCAATTCATTCACCCATTTTTCTAGTCCAATTGCACTCATTTTTGCCAGTAGTCGCCCATGATTTACCCTGTCAAATGCCTTAGATGGGTAATCGCGATACAGTCCAATTGACCTCATGAATCCAGGATATCTACTGTTGTTGTTTGAGTCAGCAGTCCATAGACTGGTTTGATGCAGCCCTCCATGCCTCCCTATCCTGTGCTAACCTTTTCATTTCTACGTAACTATTGCATCCTACATCTGCTCTAATCTGCTTGTCATATTCATACCTTGATCTACCCCTACCGTTCATACCACCTACACTTCCTTCAAAAACCAACTGAACAAGTCCTGGGTGTCTTAAGATATGTCCTACCATTCTATCTCTCCTTCTCGTCAAATTTAGCCAAATCGATCTCCTCTCACCAATTCAATTCAGTATATCTTCATTCATGATTCGATCTATCCATCTCACCTTCAGCATTCTTCTGTAACACCACATTTCAAAAGCTTCTATTCTCTTTCTTTCTGAACTAGTTATCGTCCATGTTTCACTTCCATACAATGCCACGCTCCACACGAAAGTCTTCAAAACATCTTTCTAATTCCTATATCAATGTTTGAAGTGAGCAAATTTCTTTTCTTTAGAAAGCTCTTCCTTGCTTGTGCTAGTCTGCTTTTTATGTCCTCCTTACTTGTGCCATCGTTAGTTATTTTACTACCCAAGTAACAATATTCATCTACTTCCTTTAAGACTTAATTTCCTAATCTAATATTTCCTGCATAACCTGCCTTCGTTCGACTGCACTCCATTACTTTTGTTTTGGACTTATTTATTTTTTTCATCTTGTACTCCTTATCTAAGACTTCATCCATACCATTCAGCAACTTCTCGAGATCTTCTGCAGTCTCAGATGAAATAACAATATCATCGGCAAATCTCAAGGTTTTGATTTCCTCTCCTTGGATTGTGATTCATTTTCCAAATTCCTCTTTGATTTTCTTTACTGCCTGTTCTATGTAAACAATGAAAGGAGGGGGGACAAACTGCAACCTTGCCTTACTCCTTTCTGGATTGTTGCTTCCTTTTTAAAGCCCTCAATTCTTATAACTGCAGAATGATTTTTATACAGATTGTAGATAATTCTTCGTTCTCGGAATTTAATCCCAATCACCTTCAGAATGTAAGTAGCTTGGTCCAATGAACATTATCGAATGCCTTTCTAGATCTACGAATGCCATGTAAGTGGGCTTTTCCTTCTTGAATCGATCCTCTAAGATCAGACGTAAAGTTAGGATTGCTTCACGTGTTCCTACATTTCTTCTGAAGCCAAACTGATCTTCTCCCAACTCAGCTTCAACTTGTTTTTCCATTCTTCTGTAAATAATACGTGTTAAAATTTTGCAGGCATGAGATACTAAGCTAATGGTGCGGCAGTTTTCACACCTGTCAGCACCGGCTTTCTTGGGAATAGGTATAACAACATTCTGCCGAAAATCGGATGGGACTTCTCCTGTCTCATACATCTTACACACTAAATGAAATAACCTTGCCATGCTGCTTTCTCCTAAGGCAGTCAGTAATTCAGAGAGAATATCATCAATTCCAGGTGCCTTGTTCTTATTTAAGTCTCTCAGAGCTCCTTCAAACTCTGACCTCAAAATTGGGTCTCCCATTTCATCAGCATCAACAGCCTCTTCTTGTTTTAGAACCAAATTATCTACATCTTTACCTTGATAAAACAGTTGGATAAGTTCTTGCCACCTTTCTGATTTTTCTTCTTTCCCTAGAAGTGGCTTTCCATCTGAGCTCTTAATATTTATACACCTAGATTTCCTTTCTCCAAACGTTTCCTTGATGTTTCTGTATGCAGCATCCACCTTTCCAAGGACCATACAACCTTCGACATCCTTGCACTTCTCCTTCAGCCATTCTTCCTTGGCTACCTTGCACTTTCTATCCACTTTATTCTTCAATCGCCTGTATTTTTTTCTGTCCTCTTCATTTCTCGCATTCTTGTATTTTCGTCGTTCACCAATCAGGTCTAGTATCTCCTGAGTTATCCACTGATTCTTAGTTGATCTTTTCTTCCTTCCTAACATTTCTTCAGCAGCCTACTGACTTCATTTTTCATGACTCTCCACTCTTCCTCTATTGTGTTTCCTTCAGCCTTTTCATTTAGTCCTTGTGCAACATGTTCCTTGAAACAATCCCTCACACTCTTTTCTTTCAACTTGTCTAGATCCCAACTTTTTGCTTTCTTTCCTTTCTTCAATTTCTTCAACTTCAGATGGCATTTCATGACCAACATGTTGTGATCAGAGTCTACGTCTGCTCCTGGGAAGGTTTTGCAGTCCAACACCTGGTTTCTGAATCTCTGCCTAATCATAATGAAGTCAATTTGACACCTTCCAGTGTCTCCAGGTCTCGTCCACATATACAGCCGTCGTTTGTGGTGTTTGAACCAAGTACTGGCAAGGACTAAATTATGATCAGTGCAGAATTCAACTAGCCGACTTCCTCTTTCTTTCTTTTGTCCCAATCCAAATTCTCCTACTGTATTACCTTCTCTTCCTTGGCCTACCACTGCATTCCAGTCTCCCGTTACAATTAGATGCTCGTCACCTTTTACATATTGTATTAAATCTTCTATCTCTTCATATATTCTTTCCATTTCCTAATCATGCGCTGAACTAGTAGGCATATAGACCTGCAAAATTGTGGTGGGCATTGGTTTGGTGTCTACCTTGACGGCAATATTTTTTTCGCTATGCTGGTCGTAGTAGCTTACCCGCTGCCCTATTTTCTTATTCATTATTAAACCAACTCCTGCATTTCCCCTGTTTGATTTCGTGTTGATAATTCGGTAGTCGCCTGACCAAAAATCCTGTTCTTCCTGCCAACGTACTTCACTTATACCAACTACATCTAACTTTAGTCTCTCCGTCTCACTTTTCAGATTCTCTAATCTACCACAACGATTCAAATTTCTAACATTCCACGCTCCGACTCGCAGAATGTCAGTATCCATCTTCCTGATGATTGCCCCCTCTCGTGTAGTCCGCACCCGGAGATCTGAACGGGGGACTACTTTACCTCCAGAATATTTTACCCGGGAGGAAGCCATCATCAGTACATCAGTACATCATGCATGTCCTCGGGAGTTAGTTACGGCTGTAGTTTCCCGTTGTTTTCAGCCGTGTAGCAGTATCAACACAGCTAAGCCATGTTGAGTATTATTACAAGGCAATATCAGTCAATCATCCAGACTGCCGCCCTTGCAACTTCCGAAAGGCTACCACCCCGCTTTCGATGAACCATTCCTTAGTCTGATCGCTGATTATCTTATCAAATAATTCTGAATCCGTGTCAACGCTACACTTTCTAGGTATGTACACTCCAAAGATATCAAGTTGCATATTATCCTTAGAGATGAGCCTTACCCCTAGAATTTCATGTTTCTCAACTTTAACTTTTTCGTTGCTTACAAATTCTTCTGTCACCAGAATGAATACCCCCTCCTACCATTCCTATCCTATCTCTACGATACACACTCCAGTTCTGTGAGATAATTTCTGCATCCATCATATTATTTCTCAGCCATGATTCAACTCCCATTACGATATCTGATATGTATATATCTATTACAATAATTCTAGTCCTTTCTTTACAATACTTGTACAGTTCAGCACTAACATTTTTATGTCATTCCTACTTGACTTCCAGTTCCCTGTTCCCTTATCACCATTTCCTAGCCACCCCGTATCCCTGAATGTACCTCGATATAACCCTTCTAAACAAATTTCCTAACTTACGTGTACCACTGCGGTTTAAGTGAAGGCCACCTGAGCGCAGATCCCTACCTCCTAATCACCCATTAGGATCTAGAATTCTCACTCCCAGTTTCCCCACATACCCCTCCATAGTCTCACTTAAATCCCCAATCACCTTCCAGTCAGTATCCCTCCTACACAGTTTTCCACTGATAACAATCTCCGCTTCATTAAACTTCACCCGTGCTGCATTTACCAGGTCCCACCATCCCCAACTATGTTGGTACTTATACCTGCTTGTCTTACGTTATCAGTACAAACGTGAAACACTACCACCTTCTCTTCTACTTTCCTCAACAACTGCCTTAACCTAATTCCTGGATAACACTCTACCCTGGTACCCATTCCTTCACACACTTTCCCGAAATGTCTAACAATGGAATCCCCCATGACCAGAGCCTCAGAAGTTATTTCCTCCCCCATTTTCTCCCTCCCATGACCCTGTTCCACCTGTCTTTTCCTATCCACTACTCGACATTTTCATTTCCTACCTTTTTCCTTTCTCATACTTTCACACTTCTCAGCAACAGTTCCCTGTTCCTCATCTTCCCTCTGTTGTTCTACCTGCAGCGACTCGTACCGACTTCTTAGAGACACCTGTCCTGAATTCTGGTCCTGAATGGTGCCCTTAGTCTGTAATCTCCTTCCCGTTAAAAGATTAAACGACATGTCTTCAACAATTCTGCCCTTTCCTTCCTATCCTTTTACACCTACTGTATCCCGTGCATTGTTTGAAGGAGGCCTACTTTCTTTCCTGTCCTCTGAGGGAATCCTAATTGTCTTCCTCAAACTCCCCAACTCCTCCCTCATACTCCTCAATGCCTGGCCACACCCACAGTTCCTACACTTGCACTCCTTAGCCATTCTTTACTGAATAATGAAAAGGAAAAATAAAATAACTTATTTTGTGCAAAATAATGAAAGGGAAGTAATTTTGTCTAGGATAGTTCACTCGACAATAAGGCGACCTAGCTTTTGCCGAGCCTAGTTCCAGCAGTTTCTACCCATAACCGATTCTCTCTACATTTTTACTTCGTCTCTCACCCCTCATTACTTCTTTCCCCTTTTTATTATATACTAGACCCGTATTCTTGCATTCCAGTCTCCCAGCAATATCATCCCATCTTCTTCATACTTCTCACGGATCCCACCAATTTCCACTATCAGCTCCTCGAAGAAACTATCATTCGCATATGCCGAGCCTCTACGGTGGTTGTATAAACAATCCAGGCATACTTCTTTTGCCTCTCGACCACCTAATTTAAACCTAATCCAAATCACCTCCTCCATTTCATTTTTTATTACTTCAAACTGCATATTTCTTCCTTTATTAATAATGTTATACCACCTGGATTTCTTCCCCCGTCCCCTGTTTTCTTTCCGTTATATTCCTTGCCCACGATAGATTCCTCCCTACCATGTCTCCACTAATTTTACCACCTTATCACGCCTTCAATATTAACAAAACCTAACATAGTCATTTATTTTCCTCCCACCCTTCTAATTGTTTCCTTCTGTTACATTGGGCGCTTTACTATTTGTTACTTGTATTTAGGCTCTCATATCCTCTCTCCTTATGCCCTTCTCGTCCTGCCCTTTATTTTTCTTATCCCACAAGTCTTGTCCCCTACCCAGTCCTTGCTCCGCTTACGTGGGTCGGCTCCAAATCTCTTCCCTCGCTGTTCTTCTTCGTCCTCTGTCCATTGGACTTCGCTTGTGTCAACCTTCCTCTCACCAGCCGCCTGTTCACCAGCCATACACGTGACCATCTTCTGTTCCCAACTACCAGCTGTTGACCTCTCAGGCCTAGCTGCACATTAATGATCCCTGTATTTGCTTCACTACCCATATCGCGCTTCAACCATACTTCTTCACCTTTTAAGTTTCCTGCGCCCCTTAGCACAATATCCGCCATTAGGGTGCATAATAGATGAATGGGTATTTTGCCTTTCCTTTTCCTTATTCTCTACACATTGTCTATGCCCACCTCACCAAATCCACCACCTTATACACTAGATCTACCTTATTTTCTCTTGCACTCCATTAATACAAATATTCCTTCTTCTTTAACTCCTTCCCTCTTCATCTTTACCAGCTCCCCCTCCAGGTGTTTGATCTTCCTTCTCAGTATTACTATCTCTTCTTTATTGCTCTCCACCTTCACCTTTAGCTCTTTCATCTAATCTTTGATGCACTGCTTTAGACTGCTCCTTTATCAACTTCCTTACTTGCTATGTTTGTCATACCCCCGTTACCACCTCCTTTATTGCCTCAATTTCTTCCCACCCTAGAGCGCCCATAGGGCCTGGATTTATCTCCACACCCCACACCACTACTGCCACACGCAGAGCTGCCAAAATCCCCTGTTTCACATCCTTCATCTTCTTAATCTTTATCTCTTTACTCATCCATCTGCTCTACCTACGCAGCCCTATGTTGTTGCAAGGGGTTCCCCGTTCCTCGGAACTCACTCAGCACATCCGTACTCTGCCTGCTCAATCAAGACTGACCGTAGAAAATTCTATTCTTAATTTTGAAGAACGGAGTACTCTTTTGTATCAAATTGAGCCTGTGTTGAACTCGAGACCTCTCTGTTCAATGACTGACGACCCTAATGATGAATGCTATTTGACACTTAGACATTTTCTAGTAGGGAGACGATTGACCTCTGTCCCCTCTCCCGACATATCCAACAGCGCCCGCTCCTGTCTAACCTGGTGCAACAGTTGTATCGCGTTTTTGGCAGAGGTGGTCAAAGGAATACATGCAATCACTCCAACAAAAACGTAAATTGTCTCCCATAGGAAAATGGACTCCAACTGTAAGGAACTTGGTGTTTCTAAGGGAGGATAACCTTCCTCGTCTTGTTTGGAAGACTGGTAAAATCCAGGAGCTCCATTCTGGTTGTGAAAATATTACTCGTGTGGTCATTGTGAAAGCAAAAACTGGTCTCTTTGGGCATGCTATAGTAAAATTGTGCCCACTAATCAGTACATGCTGCATTATCGTTTTCATTCATTTGTACTGTGATTGTGTGTAAGACCCCTGAAGAGTGTTGAGTTCCCTCAAAGGGGCAGTATGTTGTGGCTACTGTGTTGGCAATCCACCTGCCGCATTTCATTTCATCATTTCACAGTTGGCAACGCGCTACCGCGTCTTTTACCATCGTCGGAGAGAACATGGCGATCGGCAGCAGTGGCCGCATATTGGTGTATATCTAATGTTCAAATGTGTAAATATGTAGTGATTATACATTTATTCATGTGCAAAAAAATATTTTAAATCTCCTTCAGAGTGATGTGTTGTGTCTGCTCATGTAGGGCACTCTGGTCCTCCATATGACCTGTATCAAAATTGTATTTGTGCGCCAATGGAATTGAACTTTGTTTTGTGCCTCCGATATGTTGATTCGTTGGTCACACCACAGGGAATATCCGATCTCCCGTCATCTACGGCCTTTAAGTTCTGCGAAGCCTGAAGTCAATGTGCAGATGAAGTCGGAGTTCTCAAATATCATCAACACATTATCTAAACCCAAACCCAAACAGATCACAAACCTCCGGACAGTAAAGAGCAGTAAGGTCAAGTCCTTTTTGCCGGAAATAATTTTTATAAAATTAAATGAGATTTCTTGCTTAAATGTATTTGTTATGAACCCAACGACACGTTAAAGTAAACAGAATAGTAAGATTTTATTTAACTTTTATAACACTGCCCGTGACATACATGGTAGGCCCTGCACCAATGAAAAGTTTCTACCTAAAATTATAAAGTTATACACTCAAATTTAATTCCTAATATGAAGTAATTAGAGCGTGTGATACGAGACGGAGCACACAATCCGACGTGTCCTTTACAGTTCTCATCTTCCATGATTTGGTCGACCAGGTCGTTTTGGGAACGTTTGGGCTGGCAGTAAGGTAATACTGCGTTTGAACTCTAGCTGGGATACTTAGGATTCAGACTTTTTGTACAGAATACATGGACTGTGGATTGATACATACAAAATCCAAGAAAATATGGCCCACCGCCATTTCATGTCCCTGACGTTTGTTAACATTCTGTCACTTGTCATATTGGCCTAGTAGGAATGGGTAGGGCATACTCGTCTTCTTCAGTTGTCTCGTGGCACGGACGAAATTGGTTGTACACCATGACAGTTACAAGCTAATACTCCACTAACTTTGCTACTTCAGTATACACAGAATCCTCTACACATCTTATCCCTTACATATTTGGGTTACGAGATGAGAGCCCTGGAGTACACGGATTTCTCAAGCTGTCCCCATTCCCCCATAGCCAGGCTGACAGATAAAGCTTTAGATGTAGACGAATTGTCGAAATACAATTTAAAGGACATTTCTCGGAAGTCCACAGGAATTACAGCGATCATATGCAGCAGGATCGCTGCACACGCTTCTACTTGTTTTTTGCTGATAGTATTTTTATGAGGATCTCTTCCTTGGTAAATCTCAAAGTTCACCAACTATCCCTCACCGGTATTTAGACTCCAAATTTGATACCCAATGGGATTGGTTTTCCATTTATAAACTCTTTACACCCGTGTCTAGCATAGCACATTATGATAATCGAGATGTTCTTCTGGCTTGAAGTGAACGAAAGATTGGCTCTTCAACTGATCCATTAGATGTCGCAGTTTCCACACCTTGTCACTTGAACTGAATTGTCACAAATACGGATGAACCGCATGCTGGTGTCAAACCTATACTGTTACACACCACTCCCAACATCCAAGAATTATCTTCTCCAAGAGACAATGAGAATCCCGAGGAAAGTCTTCATTTCATTTTGGGGTCTGAGTTGTTTTTGTGTAAAACGTATTTTGTAGCAATAGGTCAGAAATCTTTGAGAATATAACAGATTATACTCATAAAAACAATAATAATGATATGGTAATAATTGGGGGAGATCTAAATTTGCCTGAAGTTGAATGGAATGGAGCTGCAAGTGAAGCCCATGAACAGAAACTGGCAAATAAGTTAATTTGGGAGGGAGGATTTACACAAGTAGTACAAGAACTGACTCGTCTCAATAACTTACTAGATGTATTCTTGGTTAAACCATGGGAAATTGTTGTTAAAACTGAGGTAATTGAAGGAATAGGAGACCATAAGGCTGTAATAATGGATGTAGGACTCGTACCAAAAAGGCTTCATAAGAGGGTCACACAAGACAAGAAATTGTACAGAAAAACTAAAGTTGATGAATTTGGGACTTACCTTAAATCACAATTCAGTTGTTGGATAAGTGAAGGGAGTAACGTGGATACACTTTGGGCTAAATTTAAAGGAATCATTTGGGAAGGAGAGAAGAGATCTGTACCTGTTAAGAAGGGTAAAATAACCTCAGACCCTGTTTATTATACAAGGGAAATAAGAAAATTAAAAAGAAAATATAGAATAGTAAACAGGAAAATCAAATAGAGTAGGGAGAGCAAAGAAACTAGAAAACAGCTAATGAAGGAACTGAATAGAGTGAAAAAGGAAGCAAAAGAGAATTATATGAATGGCATACTTCAAGAGGATAATGACCACAAAGGGAAATGGAAAAAGCTGTATTCATATATCAGGAATCAAAAAGGAAAAGGAATCCAAATTCCTACAATGGTGGGAGAAGGGGGTGAACACTATTTAACAGATATTGAGAAAGCAAACCTATTTAGTAGGGAATTTAGAGATTCAGTAGATGATTGTCAAGAGTTGAAAACCGAAACAGAAGATAGAGAGGGAGAGAGACAGAGGGAAACAAGAAGCTTCTCATTCACAAATGAAGATATTTTCAGAGAAATCCAACTGCTTCAGCAAGGAAAAGCAGCAGGAAGTGATCAAATTACTGGGGAGGTATTAAAGACAATGAGGTGGTACATAGTGACTTATTTAAAATTTCTCTTTGACTATGTCATAAATAATAGTGTAATACCAAAGGAATGGAAGGTATCTATAATAATACCAGTTTATAAAGGAAAGGGTGATAAAAGGAAACCAGAGAACTACAGACCAATCACCCTGACCAGTATAGTTTGTAAAATACTGGAGAGTTTAATGTCGAAGTACATCAGAGGGATATGTGATGATAAAAATTGGTTCATGAGGAGCCAGTATGGATTTAGAAAGAAATTTTCTTGTGAGGCACAACTGGTGGGATTTCAGAGGACATACCAAATCAACTGGATTCAGGAGGTCAGTTAGACTGCATAGCCATAGATCTTTCCAAAGCCTTTGATAGAGTGGAACATGGAATATTATTAAAGAAATAGGAGGGAATAGGATTGGACGCAAGCGTTACACATTGGATAAAAGCATTTCTAAATTCAAGGGTTCAGAAAGTCAAAGTAGGAAATAATGTATCTCAGGAACAGAAAGTTTGGAAGGGAATTGCACAGGGTAGTATAATCGGTCCGTTACTTTTCTTAATATACGCAAATGATTTAGGGAACAATATAAAATCAAAAATAAGATTGTATGCAGATGACATAATTGTTTATAGGGAAATAAACAACACTGAGGATTGTTCAGAATTACAAAGGGCTTTTATAACATATTTGTACCTGCCAAGAGCAACTATACTCTTTGGTATGTAAATGAACTTATTGATCATTATCTCAAGTTTGTAACCTGATTTTTGGACTTCTAAGTTCTTGTTATTGTTAAAGCTGATGGGCTCATTAATAATCTGTTCTGTTAGCTTGTTTTTCTTTCAGATTCTCTATCTAGCAATTTTAAACTAGGAAAAAAAGGAAGGAAATAGAATTTTCAAATTTATCTTAAAAGTTGCTCCAAATAATTCCTTGTCCACTCATTCTACCCAGGCACTTCATAATCTTCTTGAGCCACAGAAATGCCATATTAGGTGTATTTGTTTCCTTACTATGACCCAATGTACGACCAGTATAATGGATTTCATTTTTTTTAATTACACCCTGTATTTGTTTACACAAACTGTATATTTACATGGCTATTTCATTAACTCTTATTGCTGTGGAAGAAATCCAAAGAAAGGCTGTCCAGAACAATACAAGGAACACAATGTAGTGGTCGCTCCCATCCATGATGTGTTGCTCCCTATCAAGGTCTTCTTATACGGATCATCAGAGTGGCCTCCCCCTTATTTATTCCTCTTGAAAATCCCTTCCATTATGATAATGTGGTCACCAACCTGTGCAAGAACATGTCTTACCCTTTTCCCCTTCTGTAAAATCAGTTTTATCTAATACTAGCTGACTCTGTGGATCAGTGGTAAAGTGTCAGCCTCCAGATCCCAAGATGGCGGGTTCAAACACGGCAGAGCTAGCTGGTTTTTCGAAGGGTGGAACAAAGTCCATTCGATACACCATGTCGTACGACTTCAGCATTCTGGTGACACATTTGGTGTTTGCCTGACAAAATTCATTAAATCTGAGCCATGAGTTTGGGTTTACTCAGTCTGCCATCTAGTAGGCCTAGACTAAAACGGAATGTAGAAATTGATGAACAGTCACCCAGGTGGCAGATTCCCTATCTAGCCTTTTCTTGAATGATTTCAAATAAATTGCAAATTTATTGAACATTTCCCTCTGTAAGTTATTACAGTCTCTAAATCCATTTCCTATAAACGAATATTTGCCACAATCTGTCCCCTTGAATTCCAACTTTATCTTCATACTGTGATCTTTCCTACTTTTGAAGACACCACTCAAACTTATTCATCTAGCTACGTCATTCCACGTCATCTCTCCACTGACAGCTCAGAACATACCACTTAGTAGAGAATCTTGTTTCCTTTCTCTCAAGCCTTCCCAGCCTATACTTTGCAACAATTTTTTTTTGCTACTTGCTTTACGTCGCACCGACACAGATAGGTGTTATGGCGACGATGGGACAGGGAAGGGCTAGGAGTGGGAAGGAAGTGGCCATGGCCTTAATTAATGTACAGCCCCAGCATTTGCCTGGTGTGAAAATGGGAAACCACGGAAAACCATTTTTAGGGCTGCCGACAGTGGGGTTCGAACCTACTATCTCCCCAATACTGGATACTGGCCGCACTTAAGCGACTGCAGCTATCGAGCTCGGTCAACAATTTTCTAACGCTATTCTTTTGTCAGAAATCACCCAGAACAAATCGAGTTACTTTTCAGTGGATTTTTCCAGTTCCCGAATCAAGTAATCCTGATTAGGATCCCACACACTGGAGCTATACTCTAATTCCTTACTTCATTACTGCAACCCCTAAACACCCTCATAACCCTGTGCAGAGTTCTGTACCCTTTACTTACAATCGAATTTATGTGATTACCCCAATTAAGATCTTTCCCTATATTAACACCTAGGTACTTGCAGTGAACCCCATAAGGAGCAGTAATTAAAACCGAGAGAACTTTTCCTATTTGTGAAACACACAACCTGACTTTTAACCCCTTTTATCATTATACCATTACCTACTGTCCATCTCACAATATTATTCAGTTGCTCACTATGTTGTAACTTATATATTGGTCTGTACAGAATAACATCATCTGCAAAAAGCCTTATCCCTGATTCCACTTCTTTACTCATATCATTTATATATATAAGAAAACATAAATGTCCAATGATACTGCCTTTAGGACACCCCTCTTAATTATTGCAGGGTCAGATAAAGCTGTGCCTACTCCAATTGTGTGAGTTCTGTTTTCTAGAAATATAGGCACCAATTCAGTCACTCTTTTGTCTAGTTCATGTCAAATGTCTTAGACAGGTCATTTGACCTCCTGAATCCAAGATATCTGCTATACCTTGCTGGAAATCTATAAGTTGTGCTTCAGTGGAATAACCTTTCCTAAACGCGAACTGCCTTCTATCAAACCAGTTATTAATTTTGCAAACATGTCTAATATAATAAGAAAGAAATCATTCCCAAATCTTACATCCAATGCATGTCAGACTGACTGACCTGTAATTTTCAGCTTTATGTCTATTACCCTTCCCTTTAAACACAGGGGTCACTATAGCAACACTCCATTCATTTACTTTTAACTACAACAAAACAGCTTCCAGATTGCTAATGCAATCTATTAGTTCGGTTTCTCTATAGAGCTCATCTTGTTTCACTGGCAGCACATGCAGAATATTCTCCCCTATAGTTGGTTCCATTACTTTCTGGATCATCTGTCCTTCCCATATTAACTTATTTGCCATTTGTTGATCATGGTTCCTGTCATTGGCGTTTCCTTCCCAATTGACATTGGGTAAATTGAGATAACCTGCTACAATCACATTTCTTTACATATCGTTTCCCACATAGCTGATTATCTTATCAAATAATTCTGAATTGGCATCAGTCTGTATCCCGGCCTGTACACTCCAAAGACAACAAATTTCCAATCTTTAGAGATGAGGCTTACACCTAGAATTTCATGCCTGTCATCTTTTACTTTTTCGTAGCTTACAAATTTGTCTTTCATCTGAAAATATACTCCCCCTCCTACCATTCCTAGCCTATCTCTACGATACACATTCCATTTACGTGAGAAAATTTCTGCATCCATTATATCATTTCTCAGCCATGATTCAACTCCTATTTCAATATCTGGTAAGTATATATCTATTAAATTACTTAATTGTATTCCTTTCTTTACAATACTTCTACAATTAAACATTAACATTTTTATGCCATCCCTACTTGCCTCCCAGATCCGTGTACCCTTGCCACCACCCCCTATACCACATCATTTTCCTGAATGTACCTCCTTATAACCCTTCTAAACAAAATTCCTAACTTATATGTACAACTGCGTTTTATGTGAAGGCCATCTGAGCACAGATCCCTATCTCCTACCCACCCATTAGGATCTAGAAATCTCATTCTCAGTTTCCCACATGCCTACTCTATAGTCTCATTAAAATCGCCAATCACCTTCCAGTCAGTAACCCTCTTACACATTATTCCACCGATAACAATATCCACTTCCTTAAACTCCACCCATGCTGCATTTACCAGATCCCGCACATCCCCAACTATGTTGGTACTTATACCTGCTTGCCTTACGTTGTTGGTACCAACATGAATCACCACTATCTTTCCTTTTCCTCCTCCTTCTACTTTCCTCGCTATCTGCTTTAACCTAATTCCTGGATGTCACTGTACCCTGGTTTCCTTTCCTCCCAACACTTTCCCCACATGTCTAACAATGGAATCCCCCATTTCCAGAGCCTACCCACCTCTTTTGATTCCCTCCTCTCCTGGTCAGCCTTATCTTTCCTCACTGATGCAGAACCTACTTCCCCTTCCCTTTTCTCCCTCCCATGAACATGTTCCACCTGTCTTTTCTTATCCTCTACTCTACATTTCTGCTTCCTACATTTTCCTTTCCTCCTACTGCCATATTTCTCAGCAACAGTTCCCTGTTCCTCATTTTCCCACTGTTGTTCTACCTGCAGTGACTCATACAATTTCTCATGGACACATGTCCGTAATTCTGATTCTGAATTGAGCCCTTTGCCTGCATTTTCATACCCCTTAAAACATTAGACCTCCTTTCTTCTACAATTGCCCCTTTTCCTTCCCGTCCCTCTTTTACACCTACTGTATCCTGTACATTGTTTGAGGGAGGTCTACTTTCCTTCCTGTCCTCTGAGGAAATCCTAATCCTTCATTATCATTTATAACTTCAAACATTTCAGGAACACAGGGCAACTGTTATTGTGCCATGTTTCATTGAATACATTACATCACAAAACTGGAGATAATCAATCTGTATCAGACAAATTGTCATTTTAAATTTTTAGGGATGTGGATGATTACAAGTAGAACTTGTGCTCATGGATTAGGGAAGAATAAAAACTGAACAACTCCATGTCAGTGTCCAATAACTCCCGTGAGACAGAATTGGGTGGCAACCCTCTAAACATCAATAACATTTGGTTAACATCCTTTGACTGAGAAAGTCTTGTGTTTCATGTATTCAAGTAGACATCTTCGTGTAAATCAAATTAATCAAATCAGATCAAAATAACTTACAACTTTGTTATTGTGACCATTCGTGGATGTGGGTGGTTCGAATTGATATGATTTTCATTCGGCGAGTACCGGTCAAATCTCTTGCAGTATCAGCTCAAGCAGAGTAATTTCCACATCCTACCTAACTATGTAAAGGCTCTTAAATTATTATTTTAAAATGAAAGATCGCAATAAAAGTTTGGAAGGATTTCCATTTAATTAGGTAATCATGAAGAAAAATATTATAATAATGATCATCTGATTAGAAAAGATGACATGTAACACACATCTTATCAGTCTTTGTTGGTTCCACAAACACATTAAAAAGAAACATTACCTGACGTTAAATTAAAACTCTTAAATAATTCATCACAATATCTGAAATATTTCCACAACTAATGAAGTTATTAACAGTTCTGAAAATCTGCCAATTGTAAAGTCATTCACTTTGTTCATTTATCTGGGTCAATATTTGCCCATAGTTTGCCTTCTTCCCCAGTTCAATCTGTTTGATCATTTAAATGTCTAGCTATCTAATATACAACTCAAATATCCTGACGGTTAGTCTCCCTAACGTTGCATAAGAAAAATATAATTATCTGTCAATCATCTAAAGACACAAATAAATTCAATAAATGAACAATCATGGTGCAGTCACCGGGAACATTCAGCTTCGCCATGTCTGAAAATTCACAACATCTAACTACTGGCATGTTCAATGAAAAGATAATATCGGAAGGTCTGTACTGCATCTGCTCTCCTCCAGTGTTTCCTGAAAATAATACTACTGCCAAATAACTACAGCAAGCAATTACCTTGAATGCCAACACAATTCATCATGTGATATTAACCTCTTAAAACAACTTATTTTATTGTTTAGATATGTCATTTACAGAAGATCCTAACAACTCATCTAATAATACATCCGTTTTACTTCTATGCTGTGCCGTAAAATCGTATTTTGACGATTTCTACATGCTTAACATTTGATCTCTCCGGGATACCTTTTGAAAATACTAGCATCCTATCATAAATTTAGAGTTCATGCTTAGTCCACAACGACTACTTAGTATGCGCTGTGTCAGTTAATTCAGCTCAGAATGGTCTGGAACTCTGAGAGCTGTCATAAGAGGGCCGTCAGTAGTGAAAATATGCCCTATCTACGCTCCGGACCAATCAGAGTGCAAGAACAAAAGTACATGTCACGTGACTCAGTGGAGGTAAATAAACTTGCATTAATGGTGGGAAAATATGGAGGTCGCTAAGTTGAATTTTACAGGGGTACCAACCTGAACTTTTAGACACTGACATTTTAGAAATTTGAATTCTGATTTTACAAGTCACAAATTTGATATCTAGTCCATATTGAAATATATATCAGTTTAAAATATTACTAAAATTTTATTAGGATCAACCTATTCAATACAATTGAGCTAATAAATTTAGGATTTACATCTTATTATACTATAATTTGATGGGACATGTTTTGCCCGTCGTAAGGGCATCATCAGCCTTTTTACACTCATGCCTAAAAGACAAAAATCAGGATCGTGATTGTTTTGGTCAAAACATAACATTAAGAATGAGTACTACACAATCTGAAAGTTTTATGAGTCTTTAATTGATAATTTACTGTTAAAGCTTGTTTGAAATGTTCACAAAGAAATGAATAATGTTGGTGGAATATTGCACTGGTGATTTAAAATATTTAGTAAAATGGACAGCTTGTACAAATCCACATAATAATAAGAAGGTCTATGGCTAAAATTGAATCTTGAGTTGCAGTATCAATGTACGAGTGAAATTTGGTTAAAAGCAACGAGATTTAAATGTAAAGATAGGTTAAAATGGACCTTCAGGGCTTAATTGAGGTGATACTAAGACTTTCTTATTGGAAACTTATGATATTAAGCTATAGTATGGCACTGAGTAGGCAATGAAGTTGTTGGATCAATTTATCTCGTTGTTTACTAAGTGGGTCCACGGTCTTTATACTTTTATTGAAGAAGTAATAAAAAGTTCACATCGGAAATTTGCCGTGTAGGCCTTTCCTTGCTGGAGTGATTATTTTCTCTTATACTGTTAGTTACATGGGAACATTCTTGCTTCTTGTTGGCTGTAGCTTAAATATAGATTGACTATTGTAGGTGTCGACACCACAGAGACGACCAGTTCACACCACAAAAATAGAGCAATTCTTCACTAAAATGCCTTCATTACTCAATCTATATTTAAGCTACAGCCAACAAAAAGCAAGAATGTTCTTATTTAACTATCAGTATTAGAGAAAATAATCACTCCAGCTATTAAAGGCCTATACGGCAACTTTCAGATGTGAACTTTTACTACTTCTTCAACTAGAGTATGAAGACCAAGGACCCACTTTATAAACAAGGAGATTAATACATCCAAAAAATTCATCGCCTACTCAGCACCATACTATAGTTTAATATCATAAGTTTTCAGTAAGGAAGTTTTGTCATCTTAATTAAGCTATTAAAGGAACATTTTAACTTTTCAAATTTACATTGGGTTGCTTTTAATTGAATTTCACTCATACATTGATACTGCAACTCAAGATTCAACTTTAGCCATCGACCTTCTTATTATTACATGGATATGGACAAGCTGTCCACAAATCACCAGTGCAATGTAACACCAACATTATTCATTCCTTCACAAAAAATTTCAAACAAGCTGTAACTGTAAATTATCAATTAAGGACTCATAACAATTCCACATTGTGTAATACTTTTTTTTTTGCTAGTTGCTTTACGTCGCACCGACTCAGATTGGTCTTATGGCGACGATGGGACAGGGAAGGGCTAGGAAGTGGAAGGAAGCGGCCGTGGCCTTAATTAAGGTACAGCCCCAGCATTTGCCTGGTGTGAAAATGGGAAACCACGGAAAACCATCTTCAGGGCTGCCGACACTGGGGTTCGAACCTACTATCTCCCGAATACTGGATACTGGCCGCACTTAAGCGACTGCAGCTATCGAGCTCGGTTGTGTAATACTTACTCTTAATGTTATATTTAGACCAACGCAATCTGAAGCCCGATTTTTGTCTTTTAGGTATGAATGTAAAAAGGCTGATGATGCCTTTATGATGTGCAAAACATGTCACATCAAATTTTAGTATAATACGATGTAAATCCTAATGTTAGGAACTCAATTTTATTGAATAGGTTGATCCTAATAACATTTTGTAATATTTTAAAATGATTTGAATTCTGATATTTTCAAAAGTAGACATATTCAAATATTGACTTTTGTTTTATGGCATGACGTTCTAGGCAATGACAGAAGATTGAAAAATTTGGGCACTACTGATAAAGCAAAAGCATATTTTATTTAAACGCTGCCAGCCCTGCTAAAAAGAATGTTCAAATGTTTGAAGGGTAAGTTTGAAGATATGAAGATATGAGCAAAAAACCAGAGCGTAGTTGGCAAGATGAGGCCACAAGTGAGCAAGTGAGGCAAAAAAGAGCAAGTGAGGACACAAGTCAGCAGTGGTGAGGACACAACTTAGCAAGTGAGAACACAACTGAGCAAGTGAGAACACAACTGACCAAGTGAAAACACAACTGAGCAATTGAGAACACAACTGACCAAGTGAGGACACAAGAGAGCAAGTGAGGACACAACTGACCAAGTGAGGACACAAGAGAGCAAGTGAGGACACAACTGACCAAGTGAGGACACAAGAGAGCAAGTGAGGACACAACTGACCAAGTGAGGACACAACTGACCAAGTGAGGACACAAGAGAGCAAGTGAGGACACAACTGAGCAAGTGAGAACACAACTGAGCAAGTGAGGACACAAGAGAGCAAGTGAGGACACAACTGACCAAGTGAGGACACAAGAGAGCAAGTGAGGACACAACTGACCAAGTGAGGACACAAGAGAGCAAGTGAGGACACAACTGACCAAGTGAGGACACAAGAGAGCAAGTGAGGACACAACTGAGCAAGTGAGGACACAAGAGAGCAAGTGAGGACACAACTGAGCAAGTGAGGACACAAGAGAGCAAGTGAGGACACAACTGAGCAAGTGAGGACACAAGAGAGCAAGTGAGGACACAACTGACCAAGTGAGGACACAAGAGAGCAAGTGAGGACACAACTGACCAAGTGAGGACACAAGAGAGCAAGTGAGGACACAACTGAGCAAGTGAGGACACAAGAGAGCAAGTGAGGACACAACTGAGCAAGTGAGGACACAACTGACCAAGTGAGGACACAAGAGAGCAAGTGAGGACACAACTGAGCAGGTGAGGACACAACTGAGCAAGTGAGGACACAAGAGAGCAGGTGAGGACACAGCTGAGCAAGTGAGGACACAAGTGAGGAAGTGAGGACACAGCTGAGCAAGTGAGGACACAACTGAGCAAGTGAGGACACAAGTGTGCAAGTAAGGACACAAGTGTGCAAGTGAGGACACAACTGACCAAGTGAGGACACAAGAGAGCAAGTGAGGACACAACTGACCAAGTGAGGACACAAGAGAGCAAGTGAGGACACAACTGAGCAAGTGAGGACACAAGAGAGCAAGTGAGGACACAACTGAGCAAGTGAGGACACAAGAGAGCAAGTGAGGACACAACTGACCAAGTGAGGACACAAGAGAGCAAGTGAGGACACAACTGACCAAGTGAGGACACAAGAGAGCAAGTGAGGACACAACTGAGCAAGTGAGGACACAAGAGAGCAAGTGAGGACACAACTGACCAAGTGAGGACACAAGAGAGCAAGTGAGGACACAACTGAGCAAGTGAGGACACAGCTGAGCAAGTGAGGACACAAGAGAGCAAGTGAGGACACAAGTGAGCAAGTGAGGACACAGCTGAGCAAGTGAGGACACAAGTGAGCAAGTGAGGACACAACTGAGCAAGTGAGGACACAAGAGAGCAAGTGAGGACACAACTGAGCAGGTGAGGACACAACTGAGCAAGTGAGGACACAAGAGAGCAAGTGAGGACACAGCTGAGCAAGTGAGGACACAAGTGAGCAAGTGAGGACACAACTGAGCAAGTGAGGACACAAGTGAGCAAGTGAGGACACAAGAGAGCAAGTGAGGACACAAGTGTGCAAGTGGGGACACAGCTGAGCAAGTGAGGACACAAGTGAGCAAGTGAGAGCACAGCTGAGCAAGTGAGGACACAGCTGAGCAAGTGAGGACACAACTGAGCAAGTGAGGACACAACTGAGCAAGTGAGGACACAGCTGAGCAAGTGAGGACACAACTGAGCAAGTGAGGACACAACTGAGCAAGTGAGGACACAGCTGAGCAAGTGAGGACACAAGTGAGCAAGTAAGGACACAAGTGTGCAAGTGAGGACACAAGAGAGCAAGTGAGAGCACAGCTGAGCAAGTGAGGACACAGCTGAGCAAGTGAGGACACAAGTGAGCAAGTAAGGACACAGCTGAGCAAGTGAGGACACAAGTGAGCAAGTAAGGACACAGCTGAGCAAGTGAGGACACAACTGAGCAAGTGAGGACACAGCTGAGCAAGTGAAGATACACGTGAGCAAGTGAGGACACAACTGAGCAAGTGAGGACACAGCTGAGCAAGTGAGGACACAAGAGAGCAAGTGAGGACACAACTGAGCAAGTGAGGACACAAGAGAGCAAGTGAGGACACAACTGAGCAAGTGAGGACACAACTGAGCAAGTGAGGACACAAGTGAGCAAGTGAGGACACAAGTGAGCAAGTGAGGACACAACTGAGCAAGTGAGGACACAGCTGAGCAAGTGAGGACACAAGAGAGCAAGTGAGGACACAAGAGAGCAAGTGAGGACACAGCTGAGCAAGTGAGGACACAGCTGAGCAAGTGAGGACACAACTGAGCAAGTGAGGACACAAGTGTGCAAGTAAGGACACAAGTGTGCAAGTGAGGACACAAGTGAGGAAGTGAGGACACAGCTGAGCAAGTGAGGACACAACTGAGCAAGTGAGGACACAGCTGAGCAAGTGAGGACACAAGTGAGCAAGTGAGGACACAGCTGAGCAAGTGAGGATACAAGTGAGCAAGTGAGGACACAGCTGAGCAAGTGAGGACACAAGTGAGCAAGTGAGGACACAGCTGAGCAAGTGAGGACACAAGTGAGCAAGTGAGGACACAGCTGAGCAAGTGAGGACACAAGTAAGCAAGTGAGGACACAAGTGAGGAAGTGAGGACACAGCTGAGCAAGTGAGGACACAACTGAGCAAGTGAGGACACAGCTGAGCAAGTGAGGACACAAGTAAGCAAGTGAGGACACAGCTGAGCAAGTGAGGACACAAGTGAGCAAGTGAGGACACAGCTGAGCAAGTGAGGACACAAGTAAGCAAGTGAGGACACAAGTGAGGAAGTGAGGACACAGCTGAGCAAGTGAGGACACAACTGAGCAAGTGAGGACACAGCTGAGCAAGTGAAGATACACGTGAGCAAGTGAGGACACAACTGAGCAAGTGAGGACACAAGTAAGCAAGTGAGGACACAGCTGAGCAAGTGAGGACACAAGTAAGCAAGTGAGGACACAAGTGTGCAAGTAAGGACACAAGTGTGCAAGTGAGGACACAAGTGAGGAAGTGAGGACACAGCTGAGCAAGTGAGGACACAACTGAGCAAGTGAGGACACAGCTGAGCAAGTGAAGATACACGTGAGCAAGTGAGGACACAACTGAGCAAGTGAGGACACAAGTAAGCAAGTGAGGACACAGCTGAGCAAGTGAGGACACAAGTAAGCAAGTGAGGACACAGCTGAGCAAGTGAGGACACAGCTGAGCAAGTGAGGATACAAGTGAGCAAGTGAGGACACAGCTGAGCAAGTGAGGACACAGCTGAGCAAGTGAGGATACAAGTGAGCAAGTGAGGACACAGCTGAGCAAGTGAGGACACAGCTGAGCAAGTGAGGATACAAGTGAGCAAGTGAGGACACAGCTGAGCAAGTGAGGACACAAGTGAGCAAGTGAGGATACAAGTGAGCAAGTGAGGATACAAGTGAGCAAGTGAGGACACAGCTGAGCAAGTGAGGACACAGCTGAGCAAGTGAGGACACAGCTGAGCAAGTGAGGACACAAGTAAGCAAGTGAGGACACAGCTGAGCAAGTGAGGACACAAGTAAGCAAGTGAGGACACAGCTGAGCAAGTGAGGACACAGCTGAGCAAGTGAGGATACAAGTGAGCAAGTGAGGACACAGCTGAGCAAGTGAGGACACAGCTGAGCAAGTGAGGATACAAGTGAGCAAGTGAGGACACAGCTGAGCAAGTGAGGACACAGCTGAGCAAGTGAGGACACAGCTGAGCAAGTGAGGACACAAGTGAACAAGTGAGGACACAGCTGAGCAAGTGAGGACACAGCTGAGCAAGTGAGGATACAAGTGAGCAAGTGAGGACACAGCTGAGCAAGTGAGGACACAAGTGAACAAGTGAGGACACAGCTGAGCAAGTGAGGACACAGCTGAGCAAGTGAGGATACAAGTGAGCAAGTGAGGACACAGCTGAGCAAGTGAGGACACAGCTGAGCAAGTGAGGATACAAGTGAGCAAGTGAGGACACAGCTGAGCAAGTGAGGACACAAGTAAGCAAGTGAGGACACAGCTGAGCAAGTGAGGACACAGCTGAGCAAGTGAGGATACAAGTGAGCAAGTGAGGACACAGCTGAGCAAGTGAGGACACAAGTAAGCAAGTGAGGACACAGCTGAGCAAGTGAGGACACAGCTGAGCAAGTGAGGATACAAGTGAGCAAGTGGGGACACAGCTGAGCAGTGCTTGATTGAGAAATAATTCGTCCCCTGAATTAAAAGTTTCAATACAGAAAATGAAATGTTCCCTTAAGCTTTCCTTCTAACCGACAATGCTCTATAACATCCTTTGGCTATACTAGCTAGTGAATGGAGGGAAAAAAAATCTTATTGCCACCAAATATGACCACAACCTGGCAAAATTTGTATCAAGATGTGTCACAAAGCATGAAGTGGAATTACCGGCAAATGCTTCTCAAAACTCCAGTTGAAGGAGAGGACATTTTCGTGAAAATAAGCTAGCTGTACAATCTTCTGATACTGCAAGAATATTGGAAACATAACTATTTATCTGCCACCCTTGGTGCCATGCAGAAATATCCATTCGTTCACCAAATTGTTCATCTACACCACTCATTTGGTTTCGAAACTCATTACTGGAGTTTGCTTTCGAAAGTGGTCATCTACAAGTTTGTAGCATTTAAAGGTCGATACACGCAATCCACCCTTATCATTATCGGAAGGTATGTATAGAAAATTTCTTTAGATGAGATGCAATTAAATATGTCGAGTTTGTTTTTCCTGATCCAGGACATTCTTTGTATTTTGGCACCTAGGAAGGAAAAAGTCACTCCTGACCCCATGGAATATATGAGCATTCTTGAATATTATGGGCAAAGCAAAGGATGTTGTAATATCAGCTTTAGGAGAGAAAATGGAGCCGTCAGAACTTTCTTTGGCACTTGAAATGTTCAAAACAAATCATGTCCTCATTGGAGGATAACAGGTAACACAGCAAAGAGCATTGCTGACATCAGAGTTCTTTAGGATGTCCACAAAATGAAGGATGCGGCAACTGCTGGAGGGAACAGTGCTAGACAATCAGACAATGACTGATGTTAGTGTTAATTTATGAGTTTTTCAATGGTATTGTGACTGCACTTTAATATTCTTCACAAGGAATTTGTGTCATTTACTACAATGTCAACAAATATGAAGGATGTGCCACGTGTCATAAACGTTCCTTCAGTATGCTGTTTCAACTAACACCTACCTATTTCTCCAGCTCACAGGTACAAGGAATCAAACAACTGGATATTAGGTATCCCTGGAGCAACTCTCTTGTAAATTGGTTAACTCCATGACGATTAGTTTCAAAACTGAGCTACTCAGTTCTATCTGGGTAGCTGAGAACATGTCATCAAACGTCAAGCAATGATGATACCTTTTCAAGAAATCCTGGGATTCAAAGATGCCAACACGTCATAAAGACCTGAGAGACAAGATACAAGATCTCGTGTCAGATTCAGAGGTTGAAAATGTTCTTGAACTGGAATTACACTACGAAGAACAACACACTGCTACCCGCCGACTGACTTGTAGATTATGCAATGCTGGTGCAATATTGCGTCGTCTTATGGGTTTAATTCCTTATGCCAAAAGAAGTTTACTGATTTTTCTAGTTAAGTGAATACAAGAGAAACTTACACAGTTAAGAGAATTTTTTTGTTAAAGGAAGCATTATAAAATACAAGTACCAAACCAAACCAAACCAAACCCCATGGCACTACAGCCCTTGAAGGGCCTTGGCCTACCAAGCGACCGCTGCTCAGCCCAAAGGCCTGCAGATTACGAGGTGTCGCGTGGTCAGCACGACGAATCCTCTCGGCCGTTATTCTTGGCTTTCTAGACCGGGGCCGCTATCTCACCGTCAGATAGCTCCTCAATTCTAATCACGTAGGCTGAGTAGACCTCGAACCAGCCCTCAGGTCCAGGTAAAAATCCCTGTCCTGGCCGGGAATCGAACCCGGGGCCTCCGGGTAAGAGGCAGGCACGCTACCCCTACACCACGGGGCCGGCATAAAATACAAGTACATAAAGTAAAATGCTGTAATCAGTGCTATGATAAAATACTTCCTCTACATTGCAAGAGGAATTACCTCTATCACAGATTCAGTTCAGAGTATCTAAAATTTTGGATTAGTGTTGTGCTTCTCTGTCTCTATTTATCTTCAGTTTCACATATGTTTCATTAATGTTACGAAATAACTGCTTTCTTTCTGTACTAGCAATCCTACAGTTTTCACACTCTGTCACAGTGTCACAAGATGGCAGTAGTGTCCCCTCTCGTAGCTTTGGCTTTTCTACCTCCTCAATTTAAAGTCTGTTAATGATATTTTTTCTTTGAAAAACTCCTGAAACATAATGCATGCCTTCTTACTATGTTATAATAGTCATAATAGATTCAAAATATGTTATGCTGGAGGTTTGTGCAGAATTTATAATAATGTTATCTTTACTAACTTAATAAGTTCGTGACTGTGCCCACTTTATCTTGACTAATTCTGTACCTTTTTACCCTGCTTTAATGGTCGCACTTTGGTTACCGTTTGACTGAACTTTATGCTTTGAAGGTATTGCCATATTATTTCACCATTTGCTTCGGTTTTTGCCTATTTCCGATGTCTCACCATTTATATATATATAGCCAATGGTCGTAGCTGTGTTGAAACACTGGATCCCGTGAGATCTCCGAAGTTAAGCAACATTGGGCATTGTCAAGATTTGGATGGGTTGCCACATGCTGTTGGTGGGGATAAGGGAATGGAGGAGCGCAAAGGAACTGGCCACCCTACCGTATGTAAACTCCGGCTTGGCACATCTCTGCAGAGGTTTGGACCTGCCTTCGGCACCCTTACCTTACTTTACCTTACGATTTTTTTATGTGTGTTCCTAACCTTAATTCCTACCGTATTTATATGTATGACTTCAATGTTGTGGCACGATTCGGTCTATTCAAATTTTGTTCGTCTGACTGATATCTCTGTTTATACATGCCTGGTACTTTGGATCTCTAGTTGGGGATTTCATCGATATCTTATGCTTCGCCCTAAGTCTGCTGTTTTCTTGAAATGTTGTCGTGGTTATCTACATATCCAGTCTGATAATTTGGGCCAATCTACGATATTATTCCAGTATCATTATATTGCGTGACTTTGTCTTTTGGTGCATTTCTACATGGCACTTTGAATCCATTAGATACCCTGTTTTGTATCTTTGTCATGCGCTTGAGTACAATAGATCTATTTTGGTAAACAATGAAAGAGAAAGATTGATTTCACCTTTAGATTTTATTTTACTCTGGATTAATGTTTTATGTTACTGACTCATCTGTACGTCCCATTTATGTCTTGCCATTAACCCTATCCTTTTAGGCTCTTTTGGAGATAGTCATTTTATATTTCTGCATGAATCATTACCTTTTTTCCTTTCATTTTTTTTGTTAGTTGCTTTACGTCGCACCGACACAGATAGGTCTTGCGACGATGGGACAGGGAAGGGCTAGGAGTGGAAAGGAAGCGACCGTGGCCTTAATTAAAGTATAGCCCCAGCATTTGCCTGGTGCGAAAATGGGAAACCACGGAAAACCATTTTCAGGGCTGCCGACAGTGGGGTTCGAACCTACTATCTCCCGAATACTGGATACTGGCCGCACTTAAGCGACTGCAGCTATCGAGCGCGGTCCTTTCATTTGACACCCGTCCACAGGTCTTGCAGTTTAGCCCTATTCTATTCTATTCTCTTCTCTGCCTTAAGTTATTATTGATGAGCCTCTTTTTCTCCAGGGTCTCTACCTTCTCTCTGGTGTGTTTTATATTATTTCTAAATAAGTTATCAAATATCATCTCCGAGGTAAATGAGATGTTACGTTCTCCTGTTGAAATAATGAGTGCGGACCCTCGCCCATCCCTGGTACTGAAGTACGCCTATGGTATTATCTCATGAAGGTCGCTAGGAAGGCAATACATTGACAATGTTCACATGCAATCATTTATGAGTACTCCCCAAAATAATTTATGATCTGTGTTTTTTCTTGTTATCAATTTATTTAACTTTCATTAGAACCTTTGATTTTTAATAAACTTATGTTTAAGTCTTATCTCTTTTTTCTTTTGCTGGTAGTAAGGTTCATTTATTTGGGTTCATATATTACACAGGACAGAAGGAGTCAAACTTCAAACAGTTTCTTGTTTGCTCCAATCGACAATTAATCGGACCTGAATAATTTTCCACCACATTGCCCCTCTGGCACTAGACTATGCCATCTCATAATTTATCACTATGCCTTCATTTGCATTATTCCTCTGTGTTACCTCTGCTGTTTTGCTTTTAGAGTAACGAAAGGGGGGTGTGACAGTTGTTTGGATTACCTTCATTTTTTCAAGTAATAAGATATGCACCGCCATGTACGTTAATAGATGTTTTAGAACACTGGTTCAAATCACTGTTTATGTTTCCTGTTATTGGCATCGCAAAACTTCCTGTATTGATCAGTGAGGCTTTATTTTATTGATTTACTAGGTGATGTACCCGCGCTTCGCTACGGGATTCTCAGAAAGACTGACTTTGAAGTTTTCCTATCTGAAGTCAATATAGGTCATTACAAAAATGTTAGTAGGAATGTAGCGATTAAAAGCAATGTTAATATATAAAATACTCTATCAAATGAAAAACTGCACATTTTCTCACTTTTAACGAACAGTACTACAGTGCCAATCCAACAGTCCAAAGTTCCAGAGCTGGAATGACCAGGCCGCAGACAGCCGTGAATACTTCTCTGCCATTATTCCGTTAAATATTTAAATATGCACACTTCTCATTCCAATCAGTGCCTCAGAGTAGGGATTCAATAGCTCGAATGCTATGATGAACCAGTGTGTTACACACCAACAGTATAGGAAAATTTATGAAACAGAGGAATGGCATGCTAAAGAAGAAACTTACTTAACTCCCCAGCTACTTCCCGCAGACTGTTACTCTCATACGACTGGGCGAGTTGGCCGTGTGGTTAGGGGAGCGCAGCTGTGAGCCTGCATCCGGGAGATAGTCGATTCGAACCCCACTGTCGGCAGCCTTGAAGATGTTTTCTGTGGATTCCCATTTTCACACCAGGCAAATGCTGGGGCTGTACCTTAATTAAGGCCAAGGCCGCTTCCTTCACACTCATAGCCCTTTCCTATCCCATCGTCAACGTAAGACCTAACTGTGTCGGTGCGACGTACGGCAAATTTAAAAAAATACTCGCTACGCAACAGTAATTGTACCTATCAGAGATGAGTGGCAACAGAAGACAAAGCACATCACAACAAACAATGTCAATGTAATGTTATTGTTGATCAATTTTATATGCTTTCTATATTGTAGGCCTTCACATTTAGTTTTCTTTTGACTCTGTGAACTTAGGGCATCTTTTAAAATCATTTATAGTGTAGACTGTAGTTCCTTATTCTCTGACTTTACATAACAATTTTCATTAAATCCTGTCAACCCATTTTCTTGTGATTCGGCGCTGATATGGACTTAGAAACGAAAATACAAATTCATGAATATCTCTGATCATAGCCAATATGGTAACAATGAATAAGACATAAATGGTCAGAAATAAGATACTATATAACTGTAGTTATGTAATATTTATCGATACGACGACTAATAACATACTGTAATTACTTGGGAATTGAATTTTAGGCCTACCCCTAACCTACCATTTCATTCAGCATGAATAAAATTATTTATGGCCTATTTATAGCGACTTATTCTCCGACTTTGCATACCGATTTTCATTAAGATAAGGCCACTAATAACATAAATATTTCAGAATTCCATTGTAAGACTTACCCTAAGCTACCGTTTTTCTCAGAGTGAATACAATTATTTATGGCTTACATTGTAGCGACTTATTCCTCAACTTCGTCTACCAATTTTCGTTAAGATACCCCCATTAATAACAAATATTTGAGAATTAAATTTTAGTCCTTCCCCTAAACTACCATTTCAGTTAGCATGAATAAAATTATTTATAGCCTAGATTGTAGCGACCTATTACCGGACTTTGAATACCAATTTACAATAAATTCTCTTCAGCCGTTTTCTCGTGATGCGTGTACATACATACAGACAGAACATACATACATACATATTATCCGCACACTTTATCTTGGTGCATTTACACGCTAGTGCTGAATCGGTCGACCTCGGCGATCTTCGAGATTCGTATTGGCAACCTTTGAAACACAAACTATGAATCGCTTAAGCATCGTTGTGCGACATCTGGCGTACACTTTACGTACTAGTACTGTTGTAGGGCCGACGACCTTCGATGTTAGGCCCCTTTAAACAACAAGCATCATCAAGCAGTACTGTTGTTGTTTACACAACAAAGCCAAAGTATAGAATTCATGCTAGGAATAAGATTCGCATCGAGAAATGTTTTATAATGTTATATAATGTGTATGTGACATAGTTGTTGGCTTAAGATGATAACGGTTTAGAAATTTCATATCGATCGATCATATTCTCGATTCAATTCAGATTTCATTTTCATTCAGTTGGCAGCACCAGGCAGCACACTCGATACCGGGACAGCTCCCTCCTTACTCCTCACTCCCGTACACAAAGTGTGCGGATAATACATACATACATACATACATACATACATACATACATACATACATACATACAGACAGACAGACAGACAGACAGACAGACAGACAGACAGACAGACAGACAGACAGACAGACAGACAGACATTACGGAAAAGTAAAAAGTGCATTTCCTTGTTACTGTGGGCACGACTGATACAGAAATACCATCCTTTTTAAATTCTGTGCAATGTACAGACAAAACTGTTATTTTAAATATATATATAGGGGCTGCCTGGCCGAGGCGGTAAAGGCGTGCTCGGTTCACCCGGAAGGACGAGGGTTCGAATCCCCGTCAGGAAGTCGTAAAATTTAAGAAACGAGATTTCCACTTTCGGAGGTGCATATGGCCCTGAGGTTCACTCAGCCTACACCAAAAATAAGTACTAGGTTAATTCCTGGGGGCAAAGGCGGCCGGGCGTAGAGCTAACCACTCTACCCCATCACGTGCCGAGGTTAACAATGGTGGAAGACTTTACCATCCATTCCTCCAAGGGCCTTCATGGCCTATACTGAGGTTACTTTATATATATATATATGTGATTAGTGAAGATAGTTTGAAATATTTATATAATTTTCAATATATATATTCAGTTTCAACCTATTCTAAATCCAAACATTTATAATGTTGCTGACAAGTATTATAAATAAACTAACTTTGGAACATATTTCCACAGAGCACTTCAATAAAATTATTTCCGGAAATACATTTAAGCTATTCTTAAGTTAATAAACATTTCACTCAATGTGACCTTGTATTACAGAGATCAAACCATCATCCTGAGCCTAGTAATGTGGAGGCTGCCTGTTCCATTTTACTTTAGGCCTCTGTTGTATATCTACTGCTGAGTAGAACATCAAGTGTTATCCCCCCTATAAAACTCCAACTATCTCAGCCATGCCTGACATCGGTTGCTGACGCTCACTAGTGGGAGCTAGTGAACACATTCCATATTGTGTACGAATAGGGCCACTTACTTGTTTTCTTCTTTGAAACATGGGACCAGTTGAACAACTGTACTTTCTTCTACTTTTATCTCATCCTTAATGTCTGCAGCAAGCTAAAATAAGGAAAGTCATAAGATAAGTGAAAAGGAAACTAAAATAAACAAAATATAAATAACCAAGAAACATATGTTAAAAATTTCATATTTCCACAACAGAAATATCGCTATCTTCCAATGTGTAAAAATATAAGAATGAAGAGGAACAAATAAGTGACAAATCAAATCAAAATATACCGAGATTGGAACAAGAAAAAGAGCACATAATAGGATAATCATAATGATAGGTCTGGACTTGAAGAGAGAGCAATAGAAAAAAGAGGAACTTGAAAGAACAAGGACAAACTCCAAACTTTTCTTTCCGTTCTTCCCTTTTCTTACACTGTCCCGTCATTGTGTTTATGTGTTCTATCTTTATATAAATGACTAGCAGTAAGTGTGGAATTTAATTTCTGACTTACTAAGCTTCTTTGCATGCAATGTCTGTAGTACCTACCATTGGTACGGTATCAAGTAACTACCCCAGTGTAGTGTGCGTTAAAACAAACATAAGTCATTTTCTCCGTAAGAACACCAACCAAGCCTCAATCACAGGACAAAAAGTAAAGCGAACCACGGATTTTCGTATCCTCCTCCCTAAGTCCTCGCCTCTTAACCTATCTGGCTAAGTTTTGAAGCACTCACTACGTTACCTTACTGCCCATTCCACTCAACCCAACACGATAGACCATGCCTAGCTCGGTCGTACAACTGCTATGACTTGATGAAAAATCTTTCTCTTTATTTTCACTAATGTTTACAAATCAAATGAACGCTAACAACTACAGAGACATGTCTATGCAGTGTTGCCAAGCTGTACGGAATATATTTTTCTGGCAAAGGAAGTTATTAACTGCTTTGCCATTTCCTGTTTTTCGTGTATTGTTTAGAGCAACGTACTGCGCACGCCGATGAAGCATCAAAGCAGCGTTTTTTCTTGCACCTTGATTTTAAAATATTTAAATTTAAAACTGAAGAGTTATAGGTTGTAGCGTACCATCACAAATGTTTTAATTGTAAAGCCTGTGGATTGAACTCAATAACGAATTACGGATCAATACTGTTATTATTTCCGTCTACTGCCACTATGATCGCTGCAAACCAATTCCTTCCTGTTCCCTCCATATATCCGTTCAAACAGTTTTATCATGGATGTCCACATATCCAATGAAGTAAAATTCAAGTGAAAACTTTCTTATTTATCTGAGTGAAATTCCTAAATAATCAGCTTGTTGTTCTCTTTTACTGTGTGGCTATCCATCGATTCGAGTAGAATAAGTAATTTTAGTGCTGGACTGAGCAGCTCAGACGGTACAGTGCTGGCCTTCTCAGCCCAACTTGGCAGGTTTGTTTAGTGCCAGACTGACCAGCTCAGACGGTACAGTGCTGGCCTTCTGAGCCTAACTTGGCAGGTTCCCTTAGTGCCAGACTGAGCAGCTCAGATGGTACAGTGCTGGACTTGGCAGGTAATTACACAGATATTTAGGAGTTAAAGTATCATTTCACTCAGTCTGAATACAATTATTTTTAGCCTGGATTGTTTCACAGTCCCACTTGTCTTATCCTTTGAGAGATTTATAAAAATCATCTTCACAATTTTCCTTGTCGATATGGACCAATGACCATACGATTTTTACACCTCAGAACAATCATGACGAATACCATTGCCAGTCAGGCGTTGATATGGACTAAGTAACAGGATTTATTTTATCATAGTCGGTACGGTAAAACTGTATCAGACATAAATGATCGCAAATTGTTTTCTCTACAATATTTGTTAAGTAGTAGAGTACTTTTCAACAGTACCAATACCAATATTTTGCATGTCATTCCCACCCCAGAAAGTCTGTCGTATGCGTACCAAGTCTGCTTGAGAGCTATGCTTGAGCATGCATGCATGCATTCATCCATAATCTTGGTGATATTGGACATTCCGACTGGGGCTGAACTATGACTTAAACAGCATCCACATTGTCACAGCTCCTCTCGGGGACCTTGAAAACTATGGATTCGACATAAATATCTAGGTGTTAGGGGTGTTTTGCCCCCATAGTTGCTTTTCTTTCAGATACTAACTCATATGAGTACCAACTTTGGTTGAGAGCTATGCTGGAACATACATACTTTCCTCCAGAATCTCTATCATTTTGGACCACCACCGTGCCAAAGGGGCTGATCTGGACTTACATTATATCTGGAGTGTGACTATTCATCTCAGCGACACCAGAAACTATGAATTCTAGATTAATATAGGTAGTTTCAATTATTTATATACTTCAACCCGTTTCCGTCCCCTGAGTGTTTTACACAACAGTATATCTTTTCCAGATAGTACCAATTCTGGTTGGCAGCCTTGGCAAATGTACATGCATAACCTTGCTGCTGTAGAATCCTTGAGCTGGCGTGTCCATGGTTACGGCAGTTCATTCCTTTAGCCGATTCCTTTAGCAGGAGTAGTGTGGTACCAATATATTCATAACAAGTGGTTTCAGGGCCTTAAAACTTGGTTCTCATCCCCGCAGGGTTTACTGAGTTTTGTTTTTTCCGTCAAGGGGCTTAAAAGAATCTTGGCCTCGTCCTTGTACGACAGATTCGATATTTCGCCTATATTAGCCTATAGTTTTCAAATCTCCCACCGTCGTCGTCCCCCTCGAATTGTTTTGAAAATAGAATACAGCCCATGTCCCTAAGGGATAATGTATATTTACATTAGAAAATATTATTTAGAACCGGTCCAGCTGTTCCTAAGATTAGCCATTACATACAAAAAGTTTACCCCTTTATATTGTACTGGAAACGGCTGACGTATACGGCAGTGACGGGGACACCTCGGGCTGATCTCGCTCAGCACGCATCACGATCCATCTGTAGAAAGTCTATTTGGAGTCAAGATACAATTATTTTTGCATCGGCAATGTTGAGGCTATAATAGAATCTGCAAACTATCAGATTCTTGATGAAATCTACCACGTACTTTAGGAGTTAAAGAGGAGGATAATATCCATGTTTCGAAATGCTTCATCGGCTATGGGTGTAAAAGAATGGCGATCTAGGCTACAGGGAGACAGTATTACTCCAAACTCTCTGGGATACGGGTGACGGGTGGAGCTCTACAAGTGCGGCAGTCCGAAGCTATGTGCAGCCGGGACTTGGTATTTCGGTGAGAAGACACTGACTCTCTAGTGCTCGGTGCCGGTGGAACATAGTATTTTTCTCAAAGTGCCATAATCAGGAGTTGTGTTTCCTTTACCAACAGTGGCGTTCCAAAGGATCATAGATTTTTTCCAAGTGAACCCTACCCGCGTCCAGGTGAGACACAGTTATCACTCCGGCTAGTCAGATATAGTCTCAGGGTACCCACAAGCAAGAAAAATGTTTAATATTTCTATAAGTCAGGTTTTACGTGAGTTCCAAAAAAGACGCAATGACCTTACGCGATACCATCTGATGCAACATAAGAATAATAATGAAGCCTCCACCTTATCAATACATCTATTTATATACTATGAGTTTACAGTGATCACAGTACCGGTTTCGACCCCTCGAGGGTCATCCTCAGCTGTCATATACAAATATAGCTATTAAAACATCACATAAGAAGGTGTTGTACATACATGAAAATTGACCAATTTGACAGGTCGTTTAAAAAAATTATGTGTTAAAATGGTAAAATGAGTCCTTTCTTCTTCAATTAATAAAAAATTATGTAATGTAAAAGACAAGTCCTTATAATGTTCTTGATTTGATTTGATAAGCGTGAATTGAGATTTGTACTATTGTGTATACGCTAATGTCCTTAAAGTAATCACTATTTTACGTTAAAACTTATAATTAATTGTTAAAAACACTTAGAAATTTTTTACTCTTCTGGTGATTATGTTGCTTATTTCACGATGTCCTTCAGTTGGTAGTATGTGTATCTTGAAGTGATCTGGATACTTTCCATGAAGAAATAGGTCGTCGTTTAATGTTCGGTTCGATGCATTATCTATATGCTGAGTTTATAGTAATGCATATTGTAAGTATAAAAAAATTGTTTAGTTTGCGATGTGCGCCTTAATATGACGTTATATACTATGTCAAGTGTCAAATGGTTTACATTTTTTAATGTCTTAAATGATGGCGTGTGGGCTTCTTTCTGCATGTTGTAGGCTTGTGATATTCTGGGTGTTGACACTATGTACGTTGCACGGCAGCACGTCGAGTTCTCGACATAGATAATAGATAGATAGACATTAGTGCATACACAATAGTACAAATCCCAATTCACGCTTATCAAATCAACAAGAACATTATAAGGACTTGTCTTTTACATTACGTAACTTTTTAATAACTGAAGACGAAAGGACTCATTTTGCCATTTTAACACATAATTTATTTTAAACGACCTGTCAAATTGGTCAATTTTCATGTATGTACAACACCTTCTTATGTGATGTTTTAATAGCTATATTTGTATATGACAGCTGAGGATGACCCTCGAGGGGTCGAAACCAGTACTGTGATCACTGTAACTAATACTATATAAATAGATGTATTGATAAGGTGGAGGCTTCATTATTATTCTTATGTTGTACCTACAATCAGTACGGAAATTAAGCTTATGGATTATGATACCATCCGACCTTACCGCAATATTCGCAAACTCATCTTCGACCATAACGCAACTCACTTAAAAATTACCTTACATACTAAGTCAGTCTACCACAGTCAGTGATCACTCACTGAATTATGAAGAAACATATTTATTAAACTAATGAATTATTGAAAGAAATGAAAATAAATATCTTCATGATCTACACAATTATTGTCTCAAAATAAATATTATTCCGTAGAAATTAAAGTTTAAGTCAGCGCTGGAGTTTTTTTTAAATTATCATGATATTATGAATTCAATATTTCTGAAATGAAGTCAAATCTTCCCCAATTATCCTCGAAAAATTTAGTTAATCATTCATGTGCATTAATGTGACACAATTATATCATCATTAAGAAAAATTCAGGATTCCTCCACATAATTTACACATCTTACAATGTTAAAATCTGAATTTCATCTGATGAAAACACGAAGTCGACTGACGTGCTAAGGTTTTCGACCCTACTGCAATTTAAATTACGGCTCCTAGTCTATCATCTACTCTTATAAAATTCAAATTTAAAATATAAAACAATACTCAACATATAAATAATCTAACTCCCTATTCTACCTGTATAATTCTTAATTCATTGTATCACGGTTCAATATGTGTTCAGCCATTAAACTTATCTCACATATACTATGTGTGCAAGAAATTCAACAAGTATCTGCGATGTGACATCTCGGTATTATGCTTGTACGTCAGCTACATGTATGATCTTGTCTACCTCACATTTTATATTCCCTTAGAATACGACACGAAACAGATATATCTATCTATTAACAGCTGTAATTATAAACAAATCATCTTCAATTCTCAACTATATACACATTTTAACCATCCATGCCTTATTACAAGTTACTCCGGCGGCGTATTCCTTTTCGTCTAACTGCATCAATTCCATTCATATTTAACATCACATACATGTCTCATTAACTATCACGACGCGTAATATTATACTTCAATCAAACTCCATATTATCATTTATAACCTTTCATTAATACACTCTTAACTTCCTCAATATCTATGCTCAACACGTATAACCTTCTTTAAATCATTTGCTTCTATTGAGACAAAGTTTTTCTCCGCGTAAATATTCCTTCTCATTGACCAATTCAATATAAAATACGATGCATATCCTTAAATACCGTATATGCACTTTAACAATATTATTCGACAAGGAATAACTTACAATTTATTAAAATTCGTATCCACCTTATTCAATACCAAAAATGTTGTTAAGATGAAATTACAACATGCATATTTATTTTATCAGGACTAGTTTCGACGCTTTATATTGCGTCATCATCAGCTGATATACACTGGAAACATTGGCAAACATATATAAGTTTATCTACGTCACTTCCAAAAAAGCCATTCGTAGAAGCTAAACAATATCGTTAAAAATTTACTTAGGAGTTTTCATACACCGGTTATTAATCTTTCTAAGACCAATTTGAATGAAAGGGAAATCCAAATTCTTTCTAAAGGCCCAAAGCATAACTGGACAAATTTTAACCTAGCCAAAAAGACCACAAAACTTGTGGTGGAAGCGAAGGTTGCAATTGGTAAACTACCGCAGGAGGTACAGGAAGAGGTTAGAATAGATTTATAAAGAAAGTTGCATAATAGTCTAGCTACTGGTAACAAAAATGACGCCGTTTTCAAGGACACCAATATTGATAAAAAGTGTATAATAGAATTTAAAAGGAAGGTTAAAGATGAGGAGCTCATTATCACAAAAGCAGATAAAGGGAATGTGACAGTTATCATGCATAAAGATGATTATATTTATAAGACTAAACAATTTTTCGAGAATGAAATTTTTTGTTGATCAAGAAAGATCCAACGCAAGCGCTACAACGCCAATTAAAGCAGACATTAAAGAATATATCCTTCCTTTTCACCGAACAGGAGAAACAAAAACTAGTAAATATGAACCCGGGCCTTCCCACAGCAAGAGCACTCCCCAAGATTCACAAGGCTGTTGTTCCCATTCGACCTATTATAAACTATAGACCTAGTCCTCTATATAAATTAGCTAAATTCATTCAGAAGTTCCTTAAAAAGCACTATAAATTTACGGCAAACAAATCCATCAAGAATTCCATAGAACTGGTTAATAAATTAAGCAATTTCAAATTACAAGGGCACCATACCTTACATTCATTTGATGTTGTCAACATGTTTCTGAGTATTAACACTAATAGGTTACTCCCCGTTATTCTTAAGAATCTAAGATCCTACAGTCAGCTAAGTGAACTTGAAATACAAAATTTCATGAAACTGGTCAAGTTACTGGTAAGTATTTTTTTTTGCTAGTTGTTTTACGTCGCACCCATACAGATAGGTCTTATGGCGGCGATGGGACAGGGAAGGGCTAGGACTGGGAAGGAAGCGGCCGTGGCCTTAATTAAGGTACAGCCCCAGCATTTGCCTGGTGTGAAAATGGGAAACCACGGAAAACCATCTTCAGGGCTGCCGACAGTGGGGTTCGAACCTACTCTCTCCCGAATACTGGACACTGGCCGCACTTAAGCGACTGCAGCTATCGAGCTCGGTCTGGTAAGTAATAATTACTTCATCTTTGACAATGTCATTTATAAACAAGATGGTTTGGCAATGGGATCGCCGGCCTCGGGAATCTTGGCAGAAATTTATCTGGATGCTTTGGAAACATACATGATGAAGAATGACAGAGTCTTTGATAATATATTGTTTTGGGCTAGATTTGTAGACGATACATTAGTAATTTTGGACGAAAGTGTTGGAGATGCAAAGGCTACTCTTGATTTACTTAACAATATTGACCCTCAGATTAAGTTCACGTTGGAGTCAGAAAGTAATAAATCAATTAATTTCCTCGACCTAAAAATCAACAGATCGGGTTCTGCTTTTGAGTATAGTATTTTTAGAAAGCCTACACAAACGGCAGTCACTATTAGACAGGACTCGGAACATCCACAGAGTCAAAAAAGATCCACATATAATAGTTTAGTAGAACGGGCCTTTAAGATTCCTATGACAAAAGACAATTTGAAAAAAGAACTCAATATAATATGTTCAATAGCTAAGGCTAATGGTTTTAGTGAAGGCTTCATTGAACGTATTATTAACAAGTTTAAATTCCGATTGCAAACCGCTTTGGTCAAGGACAAACCCAATCATAAGACATTTGCAACTTTTACTTATAACAAAGATATTTATAAGTTTACTAATATTTTCAAAAAACATAACATGGGAATTTCATTTCGCACTGATAATAATAATGCTATAGTATTGCACAATGCAACTTCGGTTAATAGGTCGAACCCGTATACCAAATCGGGAGTATACAGATTTAAATGCAATGACTGTGATAGTACATATCTAGGCCAAACAGGATACAGTTTTAAAATTAGATGCACAGAACACGTCAATGCAATAAAATACAACAGATTTTCAGCAGTAGGCCAGCATGTACATGATCCAAAATATAAATTCACTTCTATAGAACAAGACATTGAAATTTTGAGAGCTTAGGGAAAGGTAATTTGCTGGATGTTACGGAGGGCTGTTATATACATTTAGATCAGTATTTTAATCCAAATTTTAATTTAAATGAAATTTCCGAAAAACCAAATATTCTTTTTGATTTTCTTATCGAGTTTTTTTAAAATAAGCATATACCGGACAATAAGACAGTTTTTTATATTATGCGCAGTAGCTTTACATACTGCCTTCCACGATCACGCCCTCCGGAGCTCCAACAAGTTCCGCCCCTGAGTTGCTCCTCCCTCCTTCCCCTAGTTCCCGTCTTTGACCCAAAACCAACCTTGACACGGGATTGCTAACATAACAAGTTTTACTTAGCTACATGGTGCTTTGCAAGGACAGCGATCTCACGAGGTGAGTCACATGTTATAAGACGCAAGTTTCACACTTTTTCAGTTAAAGTGAAGGTTAATATATTCATATTATTTCAGGTCCGCATTGAACTGAGAATGAAATAATTGGTAACTTCATAAATCACCGGCTTCAGAGACCGCCCCTTTTCACGATTGCCACATTTCAAAATTTTGAAGATTTCATACAATAATTTTAATATGGTTTTAAAAGATTTTGAAGTGTCAAACAGTGCCAATGTCATTTAAGAAGATTGTTTAACCTTATTCTGCGACATTATGTTCACTACCTGGCAATAGACTGAGGACTTTATTGAATGGTTTTAATATGGTTCTACAAAAACATTTTAAAAACACGTCAAAGTGAATGTTTTTCAGAAGAGCGTGATTTTATTATTAGTTTTGTTTAATTTTAATGATTATTTAAACGAAACTGCATCAGATTTTAGCGATCCAAAGTTTATTAATTGCAAGTCTTGGACAATATGGACTCGGAAATAGTATAATTATAATTTGGTTTTTAAATCTTTATCATAGTTTTTATGTGTGTGACGTAGATAAACTTATATATGTTTGCCAATGTTTCCAGTGTATATCAACTGATGATGACGCAATATAAAGCGTCGAAACTAGTCCTGATAAAATAAATATAGATGTTGTAATTTCATCTTAACAACATTTTTGGTATTGAATAAGGTGGATACGAATTTTAATAAATTGTAATCTTGGTTCAATACGGACGAATAATGAAATTTATATACTTTACTAAGGAATAACTTGACTCTAAATATCACTTCTCAACACATGATCCACCTATGACGTAATCTATGACTTGATGGTTTTATGAAACTCATAGATGTTATCCATTTTACACTCCTTTGAAATCAGCTGTTATATTACTTTCCTTCTTAACCGTATTCTCATTTACATCGTTGAATTACTTGTTAATACTTAACCATACTCCACGAGATATCCTTCTAATTCTACACTGACTTAACATATTATTAGTATCTTAAACGGTAGGGGTAGACCAAGGCATGCATATGACAAGCAGATTAGAGCAGATGTAGGATGCAATAGTTACGTAGAAATGAAAAGGTTAGCACAGGATAGGGTGGCATGGAGGGCTGCATCAAACCAGCCTATGGACTGATGACTCAAACAACAACAACAAATATAATGCACTTCACGGTTTCACTTGCACACTTAATTATCTCATGCTCAGGCTATTCTATTCTACTGCATATACCACAAGGAAATACATGAATTAAGAATTATATTACTTGATATAAACACTTAGCTCGTCTTTCGTCATCTCGGGCCTCAGTTGCTCCCCTTCCGCTCGTCACATGGCCATGGTTCGATGTCTGGCTGGATTCCTCATCTTAGGTTGATCTGGCTGGACGACATCCTTCTCTCTTCTCGGATGATATCTCCCTTCAGGTCAGTCCATCTTGATGTTTAGCAGACCATCATCATCATCATGGAGAAAGTGCCGATAAGACCAAATATCTCTGAGAAGTACATATTCATTTTAAACTTTAACTAAAGTAATATTTCTTCTAAGCTATTCTTTTCTCAGTCTTCTTTCGATAAATAATCGCCCAATTCTTTAAGTTCGCGTAAGATATTTGCGCCTCGTCTTGCACAAATCTTCAAAATTTAAATTATTTAATTTCGGAAGTATTATTTCTTCTAGGACTTCTCCCTTAATGCAATAATTCTCTGCTATCGTTCCCTCTTCCTGCAGCTTCCAGTTTCTGTTTTCGTAGTATAACCGATCTTGTACTTCGCGACAATCAGTACACGTATTTGGATGAATCTTCGTATTTCTCTGTGTATCTCCAGCGTATTTTTATACGTTATTTCACCGTCTTGTTCAATATTATAGAAGCTTTCCTCGGTATTTCTACTAGAATCTTGGTAATCTCCTTATTTCCACAGAGCGATATGAGTTCACATCCTATCCTCTCGAGTTGAATTTTTCAAGTGATTTTTTTCAATAATCCCTTCTATTTTTACTTGTTTTAAAACAATCTACCAGACTTTTTTCTGTTCTGCACCGCCTTCGTAATATAGTACTTTCGAGTAAGTCATGGCCTCCTATTGTGTTTAAAGGTTAAGACTCTGTTATGTACTCTTTAACTTGAGTCGTCTCCACCTTCCGTAGGCGCCATTTTGGAACACGTCCAGAAATGCAATGGGCACATTTTATTCCCTGCCACGGATTAAATATATTGCTTGCAATATATTTACTCTTTCAAAACCTGATTGACAAATGTGACCTTGCATTTTCTGCAATCTCTCTGTCTTTCTTTCATTGACTGTTGGATCTTTTTTTCCTGTATGGAATAATATCGATTACTCTTCTACTATGACTGATGTTATTTAGTTTCTCTAAGCATATCTCTGTGCATATCAGCTGGTTTGACATTGGGTATGGTCCGAATGAAATCTGTGATCATTTTCAACTGCGAATTTTGTCAGCATTCTCATTTCTTTCGTAAGTTCAGAGTTCAGTTCAGTTTACGTTCAGCAACTTCCTTCTCTTCCGCTTTTCTATGTTTGTAGTTTTGCAATTCCAGTCTCTCTGCCCCTTCAATATCTCCGTTAGTGTCTTTGTCTCTTATTGCTTCCTCCCAACGGTTTTTATTTTATCTCTCTTCTCGTAATTCTTGGATATAGCGCCGGTTTTCCTCATTACTTCTATAATTATCCTGTCCTCGTCTGTTGTTGAACCGCGTCTTGTTTCTGTAATACTGTTGGTTTCTGTTTCCTCTGAATCGTGGATCGTATATAATAAAATTCTGTCCACATCCACCATCAGAATTTTCACTGCATTGACTACAGCATCTTTTCTGTCCTCTCTCTCTTTGTCTGTTATAGTTTTCTGATCTATTCTCCGATTTATCCTCTCTATGGCTCATTTCCTCGGGAATAATAGCGTTTATTGTCTCCTATTTTCTTGTATTCCGTGCATTCCTATTCATTGGGCATGATGATGTCATATCAATCTGCCTCAACTTTTTCTCCATGCCGACTGCAGTTTCTACATCTAAGGCTGACAATAATCTTTGCACCTCTGGTGGAAATTGCCTCTGGATAGTCTTTATGGCCTCTAACTCGCTTGGTGCTGAGTCTAAGTCTTGAAATCGGTGGAAAAGATAAGAGAAATAATCACTATATCGCGTCTGGCCTGTTGATGAACATTTTCTTGAATATAATTCAATCCTTAACTGTTGTTGTATTTCCGGACTACAAAATTTCTTAAGAAGGCTGCCTTAAATTCCTCGTAGCTGTGGAAACTGTAGTTAAAGGCTTGGAACCTAATATTTGGATTTCCGTCCAGATGCTTCTCTATTACGCGCAGCTTCTTATCTTCTTGTACCCTACTTTCTCGGAAACATTCTTCGATTTCTCCAAGAAATTGTTTGAGCAATATTCTTGGTGTATCATCAAAGTGCTTTGGACGATCGTCATAAGTTTTTATGACATTTATTATCGCTGGACTATTACTATGATTACTTCCGCTTATTAAGTCAACACTCTGCCTATTCGGATCAGCTGTTCCTGATGATGTAGTTTCCCATTCGTTAATTTGGATTTCAATTGCTTTCTGTATTTCGCTACAATTCGAAATAACTGATTTCGTCGTATGATTTTTCCATCTTTATTTCCTGCATTTCCTTCCTAATTTGTCTCAACTCCTCTTATGTTTTCTCCATTTTCTGGTCTGCTTCATTTTTATCGCTTCCCATCTTTTCCTTTAATTCATAAAATTTTTCGGCTACTTCGTCTTTAGCTTGATTAAGTTTTGTTTGTAACGTTTCATGCTTATCATCCATCTTTTCCTTTAATTCATTAATTTTACCGGCTACTTGGCCTGCAACTTGATTGAATCTTTCCTCTAACCCTTGGTGCCTAACACTCAATCCTTCCATGCCACTTGCTAATTCATTAATCTCTTCATCCTTTAGCTTTTTAGTGATTTCTTGACTCTCCGTTACCTTTTCACTTATTTTATTTATTTCCTCCCATTTCTTCTCATTACAGACTTTTAACACTTCCAAATTGTTGGTCAGTTTACTAATTTCTTCATCCATTTGTTTCTGAATCAAACTTTGACTTTCCGTTACTTGCTCTTTTATCTTATCTACTTCTTCGTGCATCTCCTTGTTTTTACTTTCCCTATTCACGGTCATTTCGGCTCGCATACTTTGTACAACGTTCTTAATTCCTGATATTTCTGACCGAATTTTCATGCTTCCTTCGATCATCTCTTTCTGTTTATCCTCTTGTTTCCTAATCATTGCCTCCAACGATTCCTGCTGTTTCTGTTGCCATTCTTCCTGCCTCTTTTCTTGTTCCTTATGGAATTTCTTTAACAATTCTTGTTGGCTTATGTTTAGATCCTTTAAGAACTCTTGTTGTTTTTGTTCTTTTTCTGCCCGTCTTCTATCCTTCTCTTATTTCTCACTTCTTCCTGCTTCTTCTCCTTTTCTTCTCGTTCTTGTTTTTCTCTCTGTTTCTCTTCTTCTCGTTGTTGTTTCACTTTCTTTTTCTCTTCTTGCTGCTTTTTCTCCTCATTCTTTAACCATTCTAATATTTCTTCCTGACTTTCCCCCATTCTCTTCATCTCTTCCTCATTGTTGCTAAACCTCTCATCTATTATCTTAAACTCCTCCTCTTGCTCTTTCTTAGCCTGTGCTCTTTCTTGAGTTGCCATGATTTCGTTTAAATTAGTTATATTCGCTATGATCTCTCTAATTTCCTAACAAATTCTCAAATATATAAAGTCCTCTAGTGTCACACAACATCAACAAAATATATCGAAGATTCTTCAATTTCGTAACCTAATAAATTAATACATTCGGTATTCAAATCTTACACACTAGTTACTCGCTTTCTTTTCAAATAAATTAATGTATGGACCTTCCTGAAGATCGATATCATCCTACCAGCTTAACCATGAGCAACTTCCCAACGAATTCAGATTATCTTTCATTGAGTTCATTTCAGAATAAATTCCCAAAAAGAAATAATTATTCATTATATAGTCTTCATCATTCACGTACACACTAATCATTGATTGTAATATCAAGAATCAATTCAATAACGTTTTAAAAATAAAGAATTAAAATGAAAATATTCTAAACTATTCCGAGAAAAAGAATAAAATATCCTCCTCCTTAAATTATTCTTCAGTTAGCTTTCGAAAAACAATCATTTTAAAATATCATCCATCTTTCTATATTATATTATTAACTATCCAACCAGGCCCAATCTCTTTTCTTCATATAAGGATCTGGCATACTCCCCTCTTCTGGCTCAGATCATGTTGCGAATAAATTTCCGTTGCTCGGAAATCTTTCTCAATATCTCTCTTCATTGATAAGCCTCTCAGTATGGCTACGAAATATATAACCAACTTATTTTCAGTCGTTCTATTCTCTCTTGTCTCTTTTAGTTCTCTTAAAGTCCCGCGATGTCTTTCTCTTCGAGCCTTCTTATTCCCCCTGTGTCTTTCTCTTCTGGCTCACGTTGGAGCGCCAAAATAACTGGTTTTGGCGGCCCTTTACTTTCCTTTCTCCGGTATCTTTCTCTTCAAACACGCCCCACTTTGGGCGACCAAAAATAACTGAACCCTACCCGCGTCCAGGTGAGACACAGTTATCACTCCGGCTGGTCAGATATAGCCTCAGGGTATCCACAAGCAAGAAAAATGTTTATTTTTTTATAAGTCAGGTTTACGTGAGTTCCAAGAAAGACGCGATACCATCCGATCTCACCGCAATATTCGCAAACTCATCTTCGACCATAACGCAACTCACTTAAAAATTACCTTACATACTAAGTCAGTCTACCACAGTAAGTGATCACTCACTGAATTATGAAGAAACATATTTATTAAACTAATGAATTATTGAAAGAAATGAAAATAAATATCTTCATGAACTACACAATTATTGTCTCAAAAATAAATATTATTCCGTAGAAATTAAAGTTTAAGTCAGCGCTGGAGTTTTTTTAAAATTATCATGATATTATGAATTCAATATTTCTGAAATGAAGTCAAATCTTCCCCAATTATCCTCGAAAAATTAAGTTAATCATTCATGTGCATTAATGTGACACAATTATATCACCATTAAGAAAAATTCAGGATTCCTCCACATAATTTACACATCTTACAATGTTAAAATCTGAATTTCATCTGATGAAAACACGAAGTCGACTGACGTGCTAAGGTTTTCGACCCTACTGCCATTTAAATTACGGCTCCTAGTCTATTATCTACTCTTATAAAATTCAAATTTAAAATATAAAACAATACTCAACATATAAATAATCTAACTCCCTATTCTACCTGTATAATTCTTAATTCATTGCATCACGGTTCAATATGTGTTCAGCCATTAAACTTATCTCACATATACTATGTGTGCAAGAAATTCAACAAGTATCTGCGATGTGACATCTCGGTATTATGCTTGTACGTCAGCTACATGTATGATCTTGTCTACCTCACATTTTATATTCCCTTAGAATACGACACGAAACAGATATATCTATCTATTAACAGCTGTAATTATAAACAAATCATCTTCAATTCTCAACTATATACACATTTTAACCATCCATGCCTTATTACAAGTTACTCCGGCGGCGTATTCCTTTTCGTCTAACTGCATCAATTCCATTCATATTTAACATCACATACATGTCTCATTAACTATCACGACGCGTAATATTATACTTAAATCAAACTCCATATTATCATTTATAACCTTTCATTAATACACTCTTAACTTCCTCAATATTTATGTTCAACACGTATAACCTTCTTTAAATTAATTTGCTTCTATTGAGACATAACGTTTTTCTCCGAGTAAATATTCCTTCTCATTGACCAATTCAATATAAAATACGATGCATAACCTTGAATACCGTACATGCACTTTTAACAATATTATTCGACAAGGAATAACTTGAATCTAAATATCACTTCTCAATACGTGATCCACCTATGACGTAATCTATGACTGGATGGCTTTACGAAACTCATAGATGTTATTCATTTTACACTCCTTTGAAATCAGCTGTTATATTACTTTCCTACTTAACCGTATTCTCATTTACATCGTTGAACCACTTGTTAATACTTAACCATACTCCACGAAATATCCTTCTAATTCTACACTGACTTAACATATTATTAGTATCTTAAACGGTAGGGGTAGACCAAGGTGTGCATATGACAAGCAGATTAGAGCAGATGTAGGATGCAAAAGTTACGTAGAAATGAAAAGCTTAGCACAGGATAGGGGGCATGGAGGGCTGCATCAAACCAGCCTATGGACTTTTGACTCAAACAACAACAACAACAAATATAATGCACTTCACGGTTTCACTTGCACACTTAATTATCTCATGCTCAGGCTATTCTATTCTACTGCATATACCACAAGGAAATACATGAATTAAGAATTATATTACTTGATATAAACACTTAGCTCGTCTTTCGTCATCTCGGGCCTCAGTTGCTCCCCTTCCGCTCGTCACATGGCCATGGTTCGATGTCTGGCTGGATTCCTCATCTTAGGTTGATCTGGCTGGACGACATCCTTCTCTCTTCTCGGATGATATCTCCCTTCAGGTCGGTCCATCTTGATGTTTAGCAGACCATCATCATCATCATGGAGAAAGTGCCGATAAGACCAAATATCTCTGAGAAGTACATATTCATTTTAAACTTTAACTAAAGTAATATTTCTTCTAAGCTATTCTTTTCTCAGTCTTCTTTCGATAAATAATCGTCCAATTCTTTAAGTTCGCGTAAGATATTTGCGCCTCGTCTTGCACAAATCTTCAAAATTTAAATTATTTAATTTCGGAAGTATTATTTCTTCTAGGACTTCTCCCTTAATGCAATAATTCTCTGCTATCGTTCCCTCTTCCTGCAGCTTCCAGTTTCTGTTTTCGTAGTATAACCGATCTTGTACTTCGCGACAATCAGTACACGTATTTGGATGAATCTTCGTATTTCTCTGTGTATCTCCAGCGTATTTTTATACGTTATTTCACCGTCTTGTTCAATATTATAGAAGCTTTCCTCGGTATTTCTACTAGAATCTTGGTAATCTCCTTATTTCCACAGAGCGATATGAGTTCACATCCTATCCTCTCGAGTTGAATTTTTCAAGTGATTTTTTTCAATAATCCCTTCTATTTTTACTTGTTTTAAAACAATCTACCAGACTTTTTTCTGTTCTGCACCGCCTTCGTAATATAGTACTTTCGAGTAAGTCATGGCCTCCTATTGTGTTTAAAGGTTAAAACTTTGTTATGTACTCCTTTAGCTTGAGTGGTCTCTACCTTCCGTAGGCGCCATTTTGGAACACGTCCAGAAATGCAATGGGCACACAAGTATTACAATTTATCCAAGTGCTGTAATTTTTTCAAGTGTCATAATGAACAGTTGTTGTCATAACTGATTGTGGGAACATGGAATATTTCCGACTGCCACATTTGAAGTTGTGTTTTTGGAACAAACTGTGGGAACATAGAATATTAATGTCATATTTGAACTTGTGTTTCTTCTCGTGAAGTTCCGAGAGAACATAGAATTTTTCAGTGCCGAATTTAAAGTTAACAGTTTCTAGACAAGTCAGTGACCTAATAGAATATTTCAGGCTGTTGTGCCAATATCAGCGGACTTGCGTCGCGAACTTGACATTGTAAATTTGTACATAATTATCCCAAGAATCAGTTCACCTGACATGCAACGTGTGATCACTTACTCAGTTCAAGTGTTTTCAAGGGTCAATTTCATGAACCTTTGATATGTGTGATTCAACGAGGTGTTTGAGTCAAAAATTCAAGTGTCAATTTAATTATAATTTGACGTATCCCACCTAAAATTAATTAATGCAGTATTTAAAGCAAACATTCAGTGATACAAGTGAGTTGAATACCATACAGAGAAATTGTGTGCTTTTCACGCATCGCCTCTCAGTAATCTCGTGCGAGATCGAACCCCGCAGTGTGTGCACCTAGAAATTCGATAACTGCCAGATCCTCCAGAAATTGTAGAACGTCAAGAAATTTGCAGCAAGAACGGGTGTGGGTCCTGTCCAGACCTAGCTCAGTAATCATCCCGGAGTCCGCAGGTTCCAGCCTGCTACAACGCATCAACTCGACTTGTGTACCAAGCGATATGAATTTGTTTCAAATGAACAATAAAAACAGATTTTCAAAATAATATATATAAATATAAATATATCAATTAAATGAACTAATTCCCCTCTCTGTAACAACTCCACTGCCTACATACTACGCACTAGAAATATTCCATTCTCTTCAAGGTAGTATCTGCTAGTAATCACGAAGCTGTTTTTGTCGTAGTTAAAAATAAATGTGATAGAAAGGAAGGTATTAAAATTAGGACTATTAGGCAGTACCATATGGCTGCTAAAACAGGCATGAGGGAGTGTTTTAAAACTATGATCGCTGGAAAATGGTAAATAAAAATGTAAAGAGACTCTTGTATGGGTTTAAAGCAATTGTTGAGGAATGTGAAAATAGGTTTGTTCCTTTAAAGGTGGTAAGGAATGGTAAAGATCCACTATATTATAACAGAGAAGTAAAGAGACTAAGGAAGGAGGTGCAGGTTAGAACAAAATAGAATTAGAAATGGTTATGGAAGTAAGGAGAAATTGAATGAACTTACCAGGAAATTGAATCTAGCAAAGAAGTCAGCTTTGGATAACACAGCAAGCATAATTGCTGGTCATACAAATTTTTGTGAAAAATGGAAGGGTGTGTACAGGTACTTTAAGGCAGAAACAGGTTCAAAGAAGGACATTCCAGGAATCATTAATGAACAAGGGGAGTGTGTATGCGAGGATCTTGAAAAGGCAGAAGTATTCAGTCAGCAGTATGTAAAGATCGTTGGTTACAAGGATAATGTCCACGTAGGGGAGGTGAGTAATACTAAAGAAGTATTAAAATCTACCTATGATAATAATGAGAACTAGTGTCGAGAAGAACAACTATCAGTCAACCCGAACAAGATAACTCCGGTCCCTTTTACAAAAAGGAGAAAATTAGAGGGAAAGAGATCACTGAAGCTCTCCGGGCAAGATATATAAATGGAATAACAGGCACTGCACGTAGGTTCAGTGTTAGATAAAAATCCAACCTGGAATCCACATATAGAAAGGAACATAACCCGGGCCAAGAACTTGCTGTATGCATGTAAAAGAGCCGTCGGGAAGACATGGGGCCTAAGACCATCAATGGTAATGTGGGTATACACCATGAACATTAGACCGTTGATGGCCTATGCTGCAATCATGTGGTGGAAGAAAGTAAGTCAAGGAAAAGTCAGCAGTAGATTGGATAGCCTACAGAGAATGGCATCACTATGCAATTTCATAAAAGGACAGGCTAGAATGAGTTTGTATAGATTAGCATAATCAGAGTTCTGGAATGCACGAAGACCCAACCTAGGACATTGTAAAATTAACAGAGTAATAACAGAGGAAGTTCTACACATGCCTTCTGATCGTATGATACCAAAGTACAGCTTTGAAATACCGTTTGAGACACAGATAATTTTAAAAAAGGAGACAGGTATATCAACAAATGGAATTCTGCAAAAGAAGATATAGAGTTGTGGACTGATGGCTCAAGGACTGTGGATGGCACAGGAGGAGAAATCAACAGGGGAAGACCTGAGTGATCAATTCAGATGAGCCTTGACAGACACACTACAGTCTTTCAAGCTGATATGATAGCTATCACAACATGTCTTGAAGAAAAGCTGAAAATGAACTTTAGGAATAAGAACATTTTCATTTTTACGGACAGCCAAGCGGCCATTAAGGCACTAGAAGCAGTGCGGATAATATCCAGATGTCTGGTGTTGCCACTCACCTCTCCTGAAGCTCTCAAAGTGGGTACCAGGACATGCAGGTATAGAAGAAAATGAAAAGGTACATAAATTGGCCAGGAAAGGGGCAGGAATACATTTTGTAGGTCCAGAACCTGTATGCAGGATTTCCTATGGATAAGTCCGATACTACATAGGAAAATGGGTAAAAAAGAAACAAATGGAGAACTGGAAAAATACTCCAGGATGCAGGATTGCAAAGGAACCGATAAAAGGACCAAACAAGAAGCATACTAAAGAACTGTTGAAACTCAGCAGAGAAAATATAAGATGGGTAGTAGGACTGTTGACACGACAATGGCATCTGAAAAAAAGGCCTACATTGAATTGGAGTAATAAGAGACAATATATGTAGAAAATGCAATGAAGCTAAGGAATCTGTTGAACACATACTTTTCGAATGTGAGGCGCTGGGTAGAATCAGACTCTCCACTCTAGGACTACCAGGTGAAGAGAGAGAAAAAATCCAAGAAGACCCAATAAGAACAAGCTGCAGCTTTGTGAAGGGAGCAGGTACATCTAGGTGGGAATGAAGAAAAAACATGGCAGCAAAATATCTTAGAGGTCGATGCAAATTAGGAACTTGTATTTAGAGGCCTCATGAAGAAAAGAAGAAGAGGACTTGTATTTACCTTACCAACAATGGGGTTCCAAAGGAACATAGATTTTTTCCAAATGTTAGAATTTCTCAAAGTGTTGTAATTTTCCAAGTGCCATATTGAACTTATTTTGTCATAATATACCGTGGGAACATAGAATATTTCCGTGTGCCACATTTGAACTTGTGTTTTTGGAAACAAACTGTGGGAACATAGAATATTAAAGTCATATTTCAACTTGTGTTTTGGAAACAAACTGTGTCATATTTGAACTTGTGTTTCCTTCTTGTGAAGTTCCAAGAGAACAGAATTTTCAGTGCCGCATTTAAACTTATAGTTTCTACTTCGTAATAATTATTCACAGACAGTGTTAAATTATTCAAATGCAGTTAAATTTATAATTATTTATAGACAGTGTAGAACATTCTTCGAGTGATTCAAAATTGTTTAATTTATAACGTGTTAGAAGATAAATTATAACATTTTATTTCTCTTAGTACCGGTTTCGATGCTGGTGTGCATCATCATCAGCCAAAAATAAGAAAAAATATACAATGACAAGGTTACAAAAAGCAATGCATATAGTATTTTACAAAACTAGCAAGACCTACTTAAAAACAAGATCCGTAAACATTAACTTATGACCTAAACCTAAAAAATAGTACCAAATGTCTTAAAATTTTGAATATACATCACCTTTACAAAAGACCTCTGAATCTAAAAACCATGTGCGAGCAGATTAAATTGAGCCGAGGACAAAAAAACAATGATTCACTATCATAAAAGTCCAAGAGCATATTTTCTTATTTTGTAAGAACATGTGTATAAAAGATTTTCTTGCTGAACATCCACTGAGTATTGGAGTAACAGGTGCAAAAAATAAGAAACCATTTTTCTATTGGTTAAAAATGGCTGTCATTAAAATAACGTAACCAGTCAAAAGACGTAACAACTTCCAGTACTAAAAAAGAACATGAGAGAACTTCAGACAGTGTTTTGCATAATAAAACATAGGTCTTCTATAACTTAAAAAACGTGGCTCGATTCAGTCTGCTAAGTATTAAATAACAAGTTAGTTTTTAAATGAAAAATGGCGGACACCGTGTTTCCAGGTTACTGAACGATGTTCTCGGTTCAAATTGGGACCTGAAGCAAATAAAAAAGAAAGAAAAGAATGTCAAGAAAGGCTTTTTAAAAAGTTCTTGTCGTAAGAAATAACGTGAATAAGAGACTCACCTCTGGCAGCGTATGTTATGTGTGTTTTCAGACGTTAGAGAAGACACCGAGAGCCGCAAGACACCATGACCAATGCACCCGCGCTGGAGGGGAAGGGAGGGGGAAGCAGAACAAGGGAGGTACTGAGAAGGAGTAGGAGGGGCCCAGAGCTAATAGCAATGAAGGAAGGAGGGAAGAGGGTGGGGAATTATGCAGGGCGATGCGGCGAGAGGGCGTGGCGTGAGAACGTTTTCTGTATGCTTTGAAAACTGATTTGCTATTGGAAGCTTTTCTGAGTCTGACAAACGTTGTCAAAAAATCGAACAATACTCTTGGTTTCTCAGAAATATCATTGAGATTCAAACCAGCATTAAGATATTGATCCAGATGAATGAAACAGCTCTCAGTGATGTCAAGCTAAGTAGCTTTATTAAGAATCTGTAAAACTGTGGGATCCTGATCAATGCTAGTAACATTATGTTGAAAATCTTTCATATACTGCCCCACTGCTGAAAACCTATTGTCCTAACGGCATTAACGTGTTCCGCGTATCTGATTTTAAAGTATTGTCCTGATTGTCCAAGATAAGAACTGCTGCAGTCGTGACAGCAAAATCTGTACACTCTAGAACTATGAAAAACATTATTTCTATTTAATGAAGGTGAGTTATGCAGGATGTCAACACTTCTATTATTAGCTCTGTAAGAAATCTTAATGTTAGGTTTTAGAAGATGTTGGTGATGCTGTGTATTTTATTTGTAAAGGTGAAAGTCGAAAAAGTATTAACTGTGGATTTTCTCTCAAAAGTGTGGTAATAGGACGGTACTTAAACTTGTTAATGATTCTCTCAATGAAAGAATTCTTAAAACCATTGAATCTAGCTATCGCCCGAATTAAATTTAATTCTTTATTCAGATTCTTTTTCGACAAAGGAACTCTAAAGGCTCTGTCAACCAGATTATTATAGGTAGCACTTTTATGGGCCTGAGGATGGGAAAAATCATTCCTGACGGTGATAGCAGTTTGAGTAGGCTTTCTATAGATATTATATGAAAAGGAAGAAAGTGATCGAGTAACCGTTAGGTCCAAAAAATTAAAACGATTATTATTGTCAGGTTCTAAGGTAAACTTAATATCCTGATCTAAACTGTTAAGATTGTCAAGAGTAGCTTTTGCATCTGTGGACCGTTCATCAATAATTACGCAAGTATCGTCCACATATCTGGCCCACAAATGAATATTGCTGAAGGTTAAATTTTTGATTATAGCATTATTTTCTAGAAAGTCTAAGTAAATCTCTGCCAAAGTCCCAGAGGCCAGTGAACCCACTGCCAGACCTTCCTGCTTATGAATGGTATTATCAAAAGTAAAGTAATTATTATTAATTAGCAAGTTAAGAAGACTCATAAAATTTAAAACTTCCAGTTTACTTAGTTGACTATTGGTAAGAAGATTCTTCTTGATGACAGGAAGAAGCTCCTTGGTATTTATACTGGGAAACATGTTAACTATATCGAAAGAGTGCATAGTGTGATAAGGACGAAGAACAATAAGTATCCAACTGATTAATTAATTCCGTGGTGTTCTTAATAGAGTTGTTCGAAGAAAATTTGTAATTTTTAGCAAAAAAAGTTTGAATAAACAGTGCTAGCTTGTAAAGAGGACTGGGCCTCGAATGGGAACACCGCCCTTGTGAATCTTGGGAAGTGATCTCACTGTCGGCAAACTCGGGTTCATGGTTATTAACTTTCGTTTTGCTTGTTCCTTAAAAAGGAAGGAAGAATCCTCTAGGATTTGTTTTAACTGTCTTTGAATGGGCTGTGTAGGGTCCTTCTTTATAAGAATCATTATTAAAAAAGGCTTTGGTTTTCTGTATATACTCCGTTTTTTTCCATAAATACGGTAGTATTGCCCTTATCAGCTTTTGTGATAAGCTTATTAGCAGATACCTCCTTCTTGAGGTCCTGAATTTTCTTACTTTAAAAGGATCTGTATTACTATTATTATTAGGGGCTAATGCACATTTATCAGAAAGAAAACTTTTTTCAAGTTGCTTTTCAACATCAAATCTGACTTCCTCTTGGAGGTCATGTGGCATTTTACTAATAGCCATCTCTGAGTCAATGACTAATTTTGTAACTGTATTGGCAGGATTTGGACAAGGCCAGTTGTGCTTAAGGACCTTTAGCGAGAATAGCCCTTTCATCCTCGTCCAAGGTTATGTTGGAGAGGTTGATCAAAGAAGGATGGAACTGAGCCAAAAGATTGTTATCAGGTTCACGATTTCCAGTCTGTTTGACTGAAGAGCCTCCAGAATTAGCTTTGTCTACAAGTACTTCAAGTTTTTTTGTCCAGTGTGGACTGTTTTGTGGCTAGTATATCTGATAACTTAGCAAAAACCTGTTCTTGAAATAAGTTCCATTGGGCTTCCGTAAGTAAAACGGTAGCTCTGAGGTGAGCCTCATATAAACGGTGATTGAGGAAAGATTTATTCCGATACAAAAATTTTAGTTCATTTCTTAACCTAAGTTTGTTAGTCCAAAAGCAAACATTACACCGATGAAAGGGTAAGAAGCTTGGTTTTAATGTATTCCTTAAAAAATTAGGGGTAAGGTGCTTCTTCCTATCATCAAGAAGAATTTTATTGCCAATAGTCAACTAAGTAAACTGGAAGTTTTAAATTTTATGAGTCTTCTTAACTTGCTAATTCATGGTATTGAATAGGTCTCTCTCTTGTTTCCATTCGATTCTTGGTTCAGTACGGAATTAACATGAAGTTTTTAAACTCGAATAATTTATAACGAACATGCCAATACGTCGTGAACTGTAAATATTACGTTCAAAGTTGTGTTCCAATCATAAAAATGATGAAGCTCATCAGTTAGGAACAGCGATAATTCAAGTTAGTGACCTAATAGAATACTTCAGACTGTCATGCCAATATCAGCGGACTTGTCGTGAACTTGACATTGTAAATTTGTACATAATATGCCCATGAATCAATTCACGTGACATGCAACGTATGATCAGTTACTCAGTTCAATTTTTTTTTCAACTGTCAATTTCATGAACCTTTGATATGTGTGATTCAACGAGGTGTTTGAGTCAAAAATTCAAGTGTTAATTTCATTAACATTTGACGTATTCAACTTATAATGAATTAATGCAGTATTCAAATCATAAATTAATTTATTCGACAGTGATACAAGTAAGCTGAATGCCATACGGGTTTCTTGTGTGCTCATCACGCATCGCCTCTCAGTATTCTCGTGCGAGATCGAACCCCGCAACGTGTGCACCTAGAAATTCAAGAACTTCCAGATCCTCCAGAAATTTGAGAAGTTCCAGATCCTCCAGAAATTCGGGAAATTCTAGAACGTCGAGAAGCTCGCATCAAGGACTGGCGAGGGCCCTGTCCAGACCGAGCTCAGTATTCATCCCGGAGTCCGGATGATTGTGCCCTGTACCGATAGTGTGTTATTCTGGTTCGTTTCCGTTAACTAGCTCGCACTACGTGAGTTGAGTGTTTCCCGATGTACTCGTCAGGTGGCAGCTCTCTGCCCCTTGTCAGTGAAGGTCAAGCTTCCTACTGGAAGAATAGCATTTTGCTATTCCTTGCCTGAATTTTGGTGTTTATGACGTGAAATATCAGCACGGATCTAATGCGGAATGGATCAGCCTTTGTAGCGTAACAGAATATTTTTAAATGATTAAAATGAATGCTATGACCCTTTGATTTTTCTAACCATTTGTTTATATATCGCCAGGTGCGTGCACTGCTTGCTTAATATTTGTTTCTCTTGTCTTATATTTTTGTTATGTACTGTTTCCACCGTTGTTTGAATGGGATGGATGTATGTGATGCCTCGAAGACATTATTCCTATTAATGATATGGGCCTGCACCTTTGCTCTTGTTTCTTCTGTCTGTGTTGAATTAACCGTGCAAAATAACTCGCAATCTGTGTCGGAGTCCACGATGGCCGGATCTGTAGGAATCGTGATATACTGGCAACGTATGCATGGTTTATTATATGGCCCGAAGGATATGCTTATTGCCTTGTTCGTGGCCTGTGATGTTTCTGCGCCCGTTATCCCGTGACTCTGGGAGGTCACCATTTTGGCGATATTGCTGCCATGTATATCTTATCGTGTTGGAGTGAAAGGTCGCGCGAATGTTGTGATTGAATGAATGGAGTACAACAGACGTCGAATTTTATTGAATGTTTGCTTTTCATTTCATTCGATCCCTTTGGGATTCGTCTTCTTTTCTCTTTTGAGTCCATACCTCTGTCGGTCATACGTTATCACCTTTTCTTGTATGGTTGACTTTTATTTTGGTCACTATCTGTTGTTTCATTACGACATACCTTGCAAATGCTTTGGTCCTCAGCCCCCTGTTCACCCTATGGGAGCTTAGGTACTTCTTCCCCTTTTTTTTGCTGTGTGGTTTTTCTTGGGGAGTGGATTATTGCCATTCTAATACGTCGAATTCTGTGTAGAAGTGTATTGCGTGGGCGTTTTTAAAATATATGATGCTTACATTCACTTTACAAAGGCGAAAAATGAGATTATCCTCCTATTCAATACATCATATATTCCGTCATTAGACGGAGCAAACAAATTCAAACATGTTTCGGCTCGCTTGAGCCATCTTCAGTGAAAAATTAGGGGGGTTGGAATAATTTACATAATATAAGTTGAAAAAAATGCTAAAAAACATAACGAGGGAGCAAATGAAAAAACAAACAAAAGAAAGCCTAGACAGAAACAAAATTAGCACAAATATACAATATTTACATCAATATGCAGAGCAAAAAATCTTATTGTGACTAAATTCAGTGAAACAGGTGTTAATTTAAAGTAACAATTGAAACTAAAAACTGCGTTAACCTAAGAAACAAGGGAATGAGAAAACAAATGATGCAGATGGAAATGAATAATAGTAGCACATGGTGAGGTTGTGGACCTCATAGTTTACAAATTATTGGTTTAGTAAAAATGAAAAAACAGTTCGAAATTACTGTCAAAATCATCCTAGTAGAAATCCATCACATCAAATTGGTCAGGAGGAGAGCGGGAGCAAACATTTTTGAGAAACCAAGCCTGAATTAACCTGCAGGCGAAAAGCCTGTGACAAGGAAAAAACACCAATGAAATTTAAGGCTTTAGAAATAGCAGCATTCTCAATATCTTCTCAATTTAGCGGTCCCTTTCTTCATTATTGTTTCATAATGTTGGCTGGTGTCTTGCCTTATTATAAAGGGTCGGAAGGGCCGCGATATAAAAATTGAGAAGCTCTGTTAGGTAGAAGACAGATGCATAGTAAACTGTAAGTAATCTAGTGGAAACCGTCAATGAAGTTCTAATCTGTAATGGAAAAAATGAGGTTGACTGAGAAACATGGGCTGATAAGTAAAAAGTGTGGAATGGTTGTGAAAGCTTAAACTTACGGTGTGCAGTAGGTGGTTGTCCTCTCTAGTGGCCTGGCTTTCTCAAAGTAACGGTCTCGTTCGCGTGATCGAGTCTATTGTTGGTTCGGCTGTGTTTGTTAGGATGGAAGGTGCGGAGGGGGAAGGGGAGGTGCAGGGCTGGTTTGAGGAAGGGAGGGGTGATGAGTTGGAGAGATGGAGGTGTTTTTTTTTTTTGCTATTTGCTTTACGTCGCACCGACACAGATAGGTCTTATGGCGACGATCGGATAAGAAAGGCCTAGGAAGTGGAAGGAAACACCCGTGGCATTAATAAAGGTACAGCCCCGGCATTTGCCTGGTGTGAAAATGGGAAACCACGGAAAACCATCTTCAGGGCTGCCGACAGTGGGGCTCGAACTCACTATCTCCCGATTACTGGATACTGGCCGCACTTAAGCGACTGCAGCTATCGAGCTTGGTGGAGGTGGGGTTTGTTTGGCAAATATATGGAATGAATGTTTCAAGTAGAATGTTAGTTTTCTCGCCGACTTCTAAAGCTCGAATGGCTTGGCCTTCTCAATGTGACAGTCTCGTTCGCGTGATCGAGTCTATTGTTGGTTCGGCTGTGTTTGCTAGGATGGAAGGAGCGGAGGGGGAGGGGTGGTGTGAGGAGGGGGGAGTGGTGGTAAGTCGGGGAGATGGAGGTGGGGTTTGTTTGTGTTATGGAAATTGTGACAAATGTATGGAATGAATGTTTCAAGTAGAATGTTCTTTTTCTCGCTGATTTCATTTAAATTGTGAGTGGGGTTCATAAACTGATCTAAATCGATGTGGATGCTCTCGAGAACGTTGAGCAAGGTGCCTTTTTGCTCATAATGCAAGATCTTAAGGTCTTTATCTATTGAAGTGTATTCGTGGCTGGATGCTTTATGATGTTCACTCACAGCTGAAAAACGATTATATTTGAGAGCGTTGCGATGTTCGGCGTATCTTATGACAAAACTGCGGCCTGTTTGACCAATATAGCTGGAATTACAGGATTGGCACTTTAATTTGTAAACTCCAGAGTTCAAATATTTGTTGTTGATGTTGTTATTGTTATTGTTGACAGTGTGTGGATTGAAAATGAGTTTGGAGTTGGTGTGGGAGGTTCTGTAAGCTATTTTGATGTTGTGTTCCTTGAAAATATTAGAAATTTGGTAAATGCTACTATTAGTGAAAGTGAATGTGGAAAATTTTTCTTTAGGAGCGAAATCTTTTACTAGGGTAGTCTTGGGTCTGCTTTTATATCTATTGATGATTCTGCTGATGAAGGTTCTATTGAAACCATTGTGTTCTGCAATATTGTAGATGGTATTAATTTCTTTTTTGTAATTCTTGTGAGATAAAGGGACAGTTGATGCTCTGAGGACTATGCTATTGTAAGCTGCTTTTTTATGTATGTCTGGGTGCACAGAGGTCTGATGGATGGTATTGATGGTGTGGGTGGGTTTCCTGTATATATTGAAGGATAAAGTGTTGTTGCTGTTGCGCATAACGGTTAAGTCCAGGTAATTAAGGGCTTTATTGTTTTCTGACTCTATGGTGAATTTTACATGTGGGTCAATGGAGTTGAGAAATCCAAGTACTGTGTTGCTGTTAGTAACGTGGGAGTCTAAAATAACAAATGTGTCATCTACAAAGCGTGTCCAGTGTTCAATGCCATTGATCTTGCCAATGATGTGAGAATGCTCTAAATGATCAATGTAGATATCTGCAAGGATTCCTGAAGCTGGTGACCCCATGGGAAGAGCTATCTGTTGGTAAATGATATTATTGAAAGTGAAGAAATTGTTGTTCAAAGTAAATTCCAGAATACGAATAAATTCATCTATTTTGCCTATACTTAAATTGCTGAATTTGGAGAGATTGTTCTTGATCAATTGTACGGTGCTGTTAACAGGAACATTAGCATACATGTTAGTAATATCAAAAGAATGGAGAGTGTGGTGTTCAAGAGACACAACATCAAAATAGCTTACAGAACCTCCCACACCAACTCCAAACTCATTTTCATTCCACACACTGTCAACAATAACAATGAAAACATCAACAACAAATATTTGAATTCTGGAGTTTACAAATTAAAGTGCCAATCCTGTAATTCCAGCTACATAGGTCAAACAGGCCGCAATTTTGTCATAAGATACGCCGAACATTGCAACGCTCTCAAATATAATCGTTTTTCAGCTGTGAGTCAACATCATAAAGCATCCAGCCACGAATACACTTCAATAGATAAAGACCTGAAGATCTTGCATTATGAGCAAAAAGGCACCTTACTCAATGTTCTCGAAAGCATATACATCGATTTAGATCAGTTTATGAACCCCACTCGCAATTTAAATTAAGTCAGCAAGAAAAAGAACATTCTACTTGAAACATTCATTCCATACATTTGTCACAATTTCCATAACACAAACAAACCTCACCTCCATCTCCCCGACTTACCACCACTCCCCCCTCCTCACACCAGCCCTGTACCACCCCTTCCCCCTCCGCTCCTTCCATCCTAGCAAACACAGCCGAACCAACAATAGACTCGATCACGCGAACGAGACCGTTACTTTGAGAAGGCCAGGCCATAAGAGAGGACAACCACCTACTGCACACCGTAAGTTTAAGCTTTCTTCACAACCATTCCACACTTTTTACTTATCACCCCATGTTTCTCACACAACCTCATTTTTTTCCATTACAGATCAGAACTTCATTGACGGTTTCCACTAGATTACTTACAGTTTACTATGCATCTGTCTTCTACCTAACACAGCTTCTCAATTTTTATATCGCGGCCCTTCCGACCCTTTATAATAAGGCAAGACACCAGCCAACATTATGAAACAATAATGAAGAAAGGGACTGCTAAATTGAGAAGATATTGAGAATGCTGCTATTTCTAAAGCCTTAAATTTCATTGGTGTTTTTTCCTTGTCACAGGCTTTTCGCCTGCAGGTTATATCAGGCTTGGTTTCTCAAAAATGTTTGCTCCCGCTCTCCTCCTGACCAATTTGATGTGATGGATTTCTACTAGAATGATTTTGACAGTAATTTCGAACTGTTTTTTCATTTTTACTAAACCAATAATTTGTAAACTATGAGGTCCACAACCTCACCATGTGCTACTATTATTCATTTCCATCTGCATCATTTGTTTTCCCATTCCCTTGTTTCTTAGGTTAACGCAGTTTTTATTTTCAATTATTATTTTAAATTAACACCTGTTTCACTGAATTTAGTCGCAATAAGTTTCTTTTGCTCTGCATATTGATGTAAATATTGTATATTTGTGCTAATTTTATTTCCGTCTGGCCTTTCTTTTGTTTGTTTTTTCATTTGCTCTTTCATTATGTTTTTTAGCATTTCTTCAACTTATATTATGTAAATTATTCCAACCCCCCTAATTTTTCACTGAAGATGGCTCAAGCGAGCCGAAACATGTTTGAATTTGTTTGCTCCGTCCAATGACGGAATATATGATGTATTGAATAGGAGGATAATCTCATTTTTCGCCTTTGTAAAGTGAAAACCGTCAATACGGAATGATTCTAATATTTTGTAATGCTTACATTCACTGACCAAATAATAAGTTTCGTGCTATGAATTTGAATAAGAATCTGGTGGGAAGCGTGACCTGTGTGCACCTCCTGGCATAATCAATTACGGAATGTAGTCACCCATTTGCCTTGATTGTCAGCGAAAGTTGTGTCCATTTGAAATTGCACGTATGTATAAAACCTTTATTATTCTTCCCCGACCTGGTTAATTTCATGTTAAACATTTTCCCTTCCTTCTTTTCTTTCCTTGATGTTTGTTTGAATAAATTGTGCATTCGAGTACTTCTCAGCTTTCATTCTCAAGTAGCATCAGTCCTTGGTAGATTTAATGTAAGGGACCGGTCTCCTGTTTCTTGCAGCCTTTCTCATTTGCGCTCCTCGGACTTGAACTGACTTTGTTTACTGCGCCTCTGTCGACTGCATATGTGCGATGTTCGCGTGTGTTTGGGGTGGGGGTTTGGCTCAGGTTCCAGCCAGCTACAACACATCAACTCATCTTGTGTGAAAGGTAGTTTCAAATGAACAACAAAAACAGATTTTTGAAAGAATACAAATTCAATTAACTAATTCCCCTCTCTGTACCAACTCCAATGACCATCCTTAGAAATATTCCATGCTCTTCAAGCCAGTATCTGGTACAATATATTAGTATAGATGTCACATGTCTGCTCCTTTCCATTACCTGCGTTCCCAAAAAGGATTCTGGTTCTCATCCCAATGAAGCTCTCTGCATCCTGCCGTATCCAAGTTCAGTCTTTCGACTGTACTCTGACTCGAAAAGAGTCTGACGACTTGATGAAATTCATAAAATACTCTACTCTAGCTTAACTACCATAAAGTGGCTTACAAATTAAGTTTAGAAAGTAGCACTACATTTCTTGGTGCTTTTTGACGAAGGAGTAGTGACATGAAAATGTTTCAACAGTGGGCTGGGAAGACTTGGGAGTAAGGAGATGAGCAGCTTGACTAACTGGACTGTTCTCAGCTGCCAGTGGAGAGATGGCAATAAGTCTTAGTGAAGGTTTCAAACGTAGGGGAGATAACAATATGAACATAAATTTGGAATTCAAGAGGAAAAGAGGGTAAATGCTTGTTCATAGAGAGAGGAATTTGGGAATTGAATAATTTACCAAGCCAGAGGTTTCATAAATGTCAAACTAGTCTGAAATAATTTAAGAAATGTGAATATGCCTCCTGGGCAACAGCACTGACTGACATCAGAAGAATAGCCTAGACATTTTATACTTCGCATTCAACAAAAAATAACTTGACTTTGTACACAGTGCTTACTTTGATGACGGCTCTTGGATTTACGAAAGAGACATTCCACAGAGAAACTTTAGGTTTCACTTCCTCAGAAGCAAGTCACCACTGTTCTTATAATAGAAAAATGTTTGAGTGCAGTTAACTGCTGTTAAGCATTTCATCAATAGAGCTGCAGTCATCAAATTAAACGTTACTAAGGAAAGTTAAACTCTGTTGTATATTTCACAGCAAAAGGTAATAAAATGCTACTGGCATGTTTAGCAGCTGAAAGAAATCATGGTTCTAAGGTACCTGGGTAAACCTGCAGCTGGTGTTCACAATCTGAAAGTTGGACTAAATTTCTATCACATTCAACTCTATTGAACACAAGTTACATATTATTAACAAGGAATAAAAACACAGAACAACACCTGATTCTACAAAGTCACAATCAAATATTTAGAATATTTTTGTCTATTTCTGCTCAACATTCAAAAACTTGAAATCTGCCACTTATCATGATATTGTACTCTCAATTCTTTACTTCAGCATTTACTGTCTACTGTCACCGTTATGTGTGACATGACCTGTGATCAGTAGAACCTTGAAACTACATTAGCTGTGATTAGTACCAACCTGAGACTAAGTTACCTGAGATTAGTACAACCCGAGACTACGTTACCTGTGATTAGTACAAACCTGAGACTAAGTTACCTGAGATTAGTAAAACCCAAGACTACATTACCGGTGATTAGTACAAACCTGAGACTAAGTTACCTGAGATTAGTACAACCCAAGACTACGTTACCTGTGATTAGTACAACCTTGTGACTACATTACCTGTGTTTAGTAAAACCTGATACTACGTTACCTGTGATTAGTACAAACCTGAGACTAACTTACCTGAGATTAGTACAAACCTGAGACTACATTACCTGTGATTAGTACCAACCTGAGACTACGTTACCTGTGATTAGTACCACCATGAGTCTACGTTACGTGTGATTAGTACCACCATGAGTCAGTTACCTGTGATTAGTTCCACCATGAGTCAGTTACCTGTGATTAGTACCACCATGAGTCTAGGTTACCTGTGATTAGTACAAACCTGAGACTACGTTACCTGTGATTAGTACAAACCTGAGACTACATTACCTGTGTTTAGTAAAACCTGATACTACGTTACATGTGATTAGTACAAACCTGAGACTACATTACCTGTGATTAGTACAAACCTGAGACTACGCTACCTGTGATTAGTACCACCATGAGTCTAGGTTACCTGTGATTAGTACAAACCTGAGACTACGTTACCTTTGATTAGTACAAACCTGAGACTAGGTTACCTGTGATTAGTACAAACCTGAGACTACGTTACCTGTGATTAGTACAAACCTGAGACTACGTTACCTGTGATTAGAAGAACCTTGTGACTACATTACATGTGATTAGTACAAACCTGAGACTACGTTACCTGTGATTAGTACAAACCTGAGACTACGTTACCTGTGATTAGTACCACCATGAGTCAAAGTTCCGTGTGATTTGTACCACCATGAGTCAAAGTTACGTGTGATTTGTACCACCATGAGTCAAAGTTACGTGTGATTAGTACCACCATGTGTCAGTTACCTGTGATTAGTACAAACCTGAGACTACGTTACCTGTGATTAGTACCACCATGAGTCAAAGTTACATGTGATCTGTACCACGATGAGTCAAAGTTACGTGTGATTTGTACCACGATGAGTCAAAGTTACCTGTGATTAGTACAACCATGAGTCAGTTACGTGTGATTAGTACAACCATGAGTCAGTTACGTGTGATTAGTACCACCATGAGTCAAAGTTACCTGTGATCTGTACCACCATGAGTCAAAGTTACCAGTGATTAGTGCCACCATGAGTCAAAGTTACATGTGATCTGTACCACGATGAGTCAAAGTTACCAGTGATTAGTACCACCATGAGTCAAAGTTACGTGTGATTTGTACCACCATGTGTCAGTTACCTGTGATTAGTACAAACCTGAGACTACGTTACCTGTGATTAGTACCACCATGAGTCAAAGTTACATGTGATCTGTACCACGATGAGTCAAAGTTACGTGTGATCTGTACCACGATGAGTCAAACTTACGTGTGATCTGTACCACGATGAGTCAAAGTTACCTGTGATTAGTACAACCATGAGTCAGTTACGTGTGATTAGTACCACCATGAGTCAAAGTTACATGTGATCTGTACCACCATGAGTCAAAGTTCCGTGTGATTTGTACCACCATGAGTCAAAGTTACATGTGATCTGTACCACGATGAGTCAAACTTACGTGTGATCTGTACCACGATGAGTCAAAGTTACCTGTGATTAGTACAACCATGAGTCAAAGTTACCTGTGATTAGTACCACCATGAGTCAAAGTTACCTGTGATTAGTACCACCATGAGTCAGTTACGTGTGATTTGTACCACCATGAGTCAATGTTACGTGTGATTAGTACCACCATGAGTCAGTTACGTGTGATTAGTACCACCATGAGTCAAAGTTCCGTGTGATTTGTACCACCATGAGTCAAAGTTACATGTGATCTGTACCACGATGAGTCAAAGTTACCAGTGATTAGTACCACCATGAGTCAAAGTTACGTGTGATTTGTACCACCATGTGTCAGTTACCTGTGATTAGTACAAACCTGAGACTACGTTACCTGTGATTAGTACCACCATGAGTCAAAGTTACATGTGATCTGTACCACCATGAGTCAAAGTTACGTGTGATCTGTACCACGATGAGTCAAACTTACGTGTGATCTGTACCACGATGAGTCAAAGTTACGTGTGATTAGTACCACCATGAGTCAGTTACGTGTGATTAGTACCACCATGAGTCCGTTACATGTGATTAGTACCACCATGAGTCCGTTACATGTGATTAGTACCACCATGAGTCAAAGTTACATGTGATTAGTACCACCATGAGTCAATGTTACGTGTGATTAGTACCACCATGAGTCAAAGTTACGTGTGATTAGTACCACCATGAGTCAGTTACGTGTGATTAGTACCACCGTGAGTCAGTTACATGTGATTAGTACCACCATGAGTCAATGTTACGTGTGATTAGTACCACCATGAGTCAAAGTTACCTGTGATTAGTACCACCATGAGTCAAAGTTACATGTGATTAGTACCACCATGAGTCAAAGTTACATGTGATTAGTACCACCATGAGTCAGTTACGTGTGATTAGTACCACCATGAGTCAAAGTTCCGTGTGATTAGTACCACCATGAGTCAAAGTTACCTGTGATTAGTACCACCATGAGTCAGTTACGTGTGATTAGTACCACCATGAGTCAAAGTTACATGTGATTAGTACCACCATGAGTCAGTTACATGTGATTAGTATCACCATGAGTCAAAGTTACATGTGATTAGTACCACCATGAGTCAAAGTTACCTGTGATTAGTACCACCATGAGTCAAAGTTACATGTGATTAGTACCACCATGAGTCAGTTACGTGTGATTAGTACCACCATGAGTCAAAGTTACGTGTGATTAGTACCACCATGAGTCAAAGTTACGTGTGATTAGTACCACCATGAGTCAGTTACGTGTGATTAGTACCACCATGAGTCAATGTTACATGTGATTAGTACCACCATGAGTCAATGTTACGTGTGATTAGTACCACCATGAGTCAAAGTTACGTGTGATTAGTACCACCATGAGTCAGTTACGTGTGATTAGTACCACCGTGAGTCAGTTACATGTGATTAGTACCACCATGAGTCAAAGTTACATGTGATTAGTACCACCGTGAGTCAGTTACGTGTGATTAGTACCACCATGTGTCAAAGTTACGTGTGATTAGTACCACCGTGAGTCAGTTACATGTGATTAGTACCACCATGAGTCAGTTATGTGTGATTAGTACCACCATGAGTCAATGTTACGTGTGATTAGTACCACCATGAGTCAAAGTTACATGTGATTAGTACCACCATGAGTCAGTTACATGTGATTAGTACCACCATGAGTCAGTTACATGTGATTAGTACCACCATGAGTCAATGTTACGTGTGATTAGTACCACCGTGAGTCAAAGTTACGTGTGATTAGTACCACCATGAGTCAATGTTACGTGTGATTAGTACCACCATGAGTCAAAGTTACGTGTGATTAGTACCACCATGAGTCAATGTTACGTGTGATTAGTACCACCATGAGTCAATGTTACGTGTGATTAGTACCACCATGAGTCAAAGTTACGTGTGATTAGTACCACCATGAGTCAGTTACGTGTGATTAGTACCACCATGAGTCAATGTTACATGTGATTAGTACCACCATGAGTCAGTTACGTGTGATTAGTACCACCATGAGCCTATGTTACCTGTGACTAGTACCTTTATGAGGGTCCAGTGACCTGACAACGCACACAAACCTCCTGAGATGAAGATGATCGTTGTTAAAGGGGTCCTATCAGCTAATTCATCAGCGCCTAATAATACAAGGTGCAAGCAAATGAAATGATAATTGAAATTAGAATGATGAAAACTGACCATGAATCTAAAACAATCAATTGACGAAGCCTTTCTTCTTAGATGATGCTTGTAAGGTCACCAGCTCCTCATATTACTTGTACTAATCACTTGGAAGGTTGAACCATGGTGTTCTGTATTTAATGATACCAATCACAGGTAACAACAACTCGTGGTTTTCCTCCCATGGTGGTACTAATCACAGGTCATGTAGACCCAGGTATATCACACATGACTGTACCACCCGCAAGCAATGCAGACCCATGGCATTCCCCATATAGTGGCACTAATCACAGGTCATGTAGACCCAGGTATATCACACATGACTGTACCACCCGCAAGCAATGCAGACCCATGGCATTCCCCATATAGTGGCACTAATCACAGCCAATGCCCAATCCCGTGGTGTACCTCACATAGCGGTAGTAATCACAGGTCATGTAGACCCAGGTATATCACACATGACTGTACCACCCGCAAGCAATGCAGACCCATGGCATTCCCCATATAGTGGCACTAATCACAGGTCATGTAGACCCAGGTATATCACACATGACTGTACCACCCGCAAGCAATGCAGACCCATAGCATTCCCCATATAGTGGCACTAATCACAGGTCATATAGACCCAGGTATATCACACATGACTGTACCACCCGCAAGCAATGCAGACCCATGGCATTCCCCATATAGTGGCACTAATCACAGCCAATGCCCAATCCCGTGGTGTACCTCACATAGCGGTAGTAATCACAGGTAACATAGAATCATGGTTTTCCTCCCATGGTGATACTAATCACAGGTCATTCAGACCCATGGTGTTCCTCATATACTGGTGCTACTCATGGGTGAGTCAGACCTATTCTGAATGAACGGGAACCAACAGACTCCAGCTCAGTGCACGGTTTCTCCCCATGCACAGACACTACTCTGTACAGCCCTGCACCAACCCCCGCACCCCCAGCCACAGTGGGATGCACACAATGGTACTAAACACAGGCCATGTGGCCAGACCTATAGTGTTCCTCACATAATGGTACTACTCCTAGGTAACGCAGGCACATGCTGTTCCTCACATGGTGGTACTAATGGTAACATGGACCCATGGTGTTCCTCACATAATGGTACTACTCCTAGGTAATGCAGGCACATGCTGTTCCTCACATGGTGGTACTAATGGTAACATAGACCCATGGTGTTCCTCACATAATGGTACTACTCCTAGGTAACGCAGGCACATGCTGTTCCTCACATGGTGGTACTAATGGTAACAAAGACCCATGGTGTCCCTCACATAATGGTACTACTCCTAGGTAACGCAGGCACATGCTGTTCCTCACATGGTGGTACTAATGGTAACATGGACCCATGGTGTTCCTCACATAATGGTACTACTCCTAGGTAAGGCAGGCACATGCTGTTCCTCACATGGTGGTACTAATGGTAACATGGACCCATGGTGTTCCTCACATAATGGTACTACTCCTAGGTAACGCAGGCACATGCTGTTCCTCACATGGTGGTACTAATGGTAACAAAGACCCATGGTGTCCCTCACATAATGGTACTACTCCTAGGTAACGCAGGCACATGCTGTTCCTCACATGGTGGTACTAATGGTAACATGGACCCATGGTGTTCCTCACATAATGGTACTACTCCTAGGTAACGCAGGCACATGCTGTTCCTCAGATGGTGGTACTAATGGTAACAAAGACCCATGGTGTTCCCCACATAATGGTACTACTCCTAGGTAACGCAGGCACATGCTGTTCCTCACATGGTGGTACTAATGGTAACATGGACCCATGGTGTTCCTCACATAATGGTACTACTCCTAGGTAACGCAGGCACATGCTGTTCCTCACATGGTGGTACTAATGGTAACATAGACCCATGGTGTTCCTCACATAATGGTACTACTCCTAGGTAACGCAGGCACATGCTGTTCCTCACATGGTGGTACTAATGGTAACATAGACCCATGGTGTTCCTCACATAATGGTACTACTCCTAGGTAACGCAGGCACATGCTGTTCCTCACATGGTGGTACTAATGGTAACAAAGACCCATGGTGTTCCTCACATAATGGTACTACTCCTAGGTAACGCAGGCACATGCTGTTCCTCACATGGTGGTACTAATGGTAACATAGACCCATGGTGTTCCTCACATAATGGTACTACTCCTAGGTAACGCAGGCACATGCTGTTCCTCACATGGTGGTACTAATGGTAACATAGACCCATGGTGTTCCCCACATAATGGTACTACTCCTAGGTAACGCAGGCACATGCTGTTCCTCACATGGTGGTACTAATGGTAACAAAGACCCATGGTGTTCCTCACATAATGGTACTACTCCTAGGTAACGCAGGCACATGCTGTTCCTCACATGGTGGTACTAATGGTAACATAGACCCATGGTGTTCCTCACATAATGGTACTACTCCTAGGTAATGCAGGCACATGCTGTTCCGCACATGGTGGTACTAATGGTAACAAAGACCCATGGTGTTCCTCACATAATGGTACTACTCCTAGGTAACGCAGGCACATGCTGTTCCTCACATGGTGGTACTAATGGTAACATAGACCCATGGTGTTCCTCACATAATGGTACTACTCCTAGGTAACGCAGGCACATGCTGTTCCTCACATGGTGGTACTAATGGTAACATAGACCCATGGTGTTCCTCACATAATGGTACTACTCCTAGGTAACGCAGGCACATGCTGTTCCTTACATGGTGGTACTAATGGTAACAAAGACCCATGGTGCTCCTCACATAATGGTACTACTCCTAGGTAACGCAGGCACATGCTGTTCCTCACATGGTGGTACTAATGGTAACATAGACCCATGGTGTTCCTCACATAATGGTACTACTCCTAGGTAACGCAGGCACATGCTGTTCCTCACATGGTGGTACTAATGGTAACAAAGACCCATGGTGTTCCTCACATAATGGTACTACTCCTAGGTAATGCAGGCACATGCTGTTCCTCACATGGTGGTACTAATGGTAACATAGACCCATGGTGTTCCCCACATAATGGTACTACTCCTAGGTAATGCAGGCACATGCTGTTCCTCACATGGTGGTACTAATGGTAACATAGACCCATGGTGTTCCTCACATAATGGTACTACTCCTAGGTAACGCAGGCACATGCTGTTCCTCACATGGTGGTACTAACAGGAACAAAGACCCATGGTGTTCCCCACATAATGGTACTACTCCTAGGTAACGCAGGCACATGCTGTTCTTCACATGGTGGTACTAATGGTAACAAAGACCCATGGTGTTCCTCACATAATGGTACTACTCCTAGGTAACGCAGGCACATGCTGTTCCTCACATGGTGGTACTAATGGTAACATAGACCCATGGTGTTCCTCACATAATGGTACTACTCCTAGGTAACGCAGGCACATGCTGTTCCTCACATGGTGGTACTAATGGTAACAAAGACCCATAGTGTTCCTCACATAATGGTACTACTCCTAGGTAACGCAGGCACATGCTGTTCCTCACATGGTGGTACTAATGGTAACATAGACCCATGGTGTTCCTCACATAATGGTACTACTCCTAGGTAACGCAGGCACATGCTGTTCCTCACATGGTGGTACTAATGGTAACAAAGACCCATGGTGTTCCCCACATAATGGTACTACTCCTAGGTAACACAGGCACATGCTGTTCCTCGCATGGTGGTACTAATGGTAACAAAGACCCATGGTGTTCCTCACATAATGGTACTACTCCTAGGTAACGCAGGCACATGCTGTTCCTCACATGGTGGTACTAATGGTAACAAAGACCCATGGTGTCCCTGACATAATGGTACTACTCCTAGGTAACGCAGGCACATGCTGTTCCTCACATGGTGGTACTAATGGTAACAAAGACCCATGGTGTCCCTCACATAATGGTACTACTCCTAGGTAACGCAGGCACATGCTGTTCCTCACATGGTGGTACTAATGGTAACATAGACCCATGGTGTTCCTCACATAATGGTACTACTCCTAGGTAACGCAGGCACATGCTGTTCCTCACATGGTGGTACTAATGGTAACATAGACCCATGGTGTTCCTCACATAATGGTACTACTCCTAGGTAACGCAGGCACATGCTGTTCCTCACATGGTGGTATTAATGGTAACATGGACCCATGGTGTTCCTCACATAATGGTACTACTCCTAGGTAACGCAGGCACATGCTGTTCCTTACATGGTGGTACTAATGGTAACAAAGACTCATAGTGTTCCCAACATAATGGTACTACTCCTAGGTAACGCAGGCACATGCTGTTCCTCACATGGTGGTACTAATGGTAACAAAGACCCATGGTGTTCCTCACGTAATGGTATTAATTACAAGTAGTCTCAAATTCTTAATTTCAGCACCCCTTGGCTGACACTATTAGGCACCCCCTACGACAGGCAGAGGATACCATGGGTAAATTTCTTGTCATTATAAGTGATAAATATCATGTTTTTATATTGATTAGGTGGAAAAATTAATAAATTAACTTATTGTTATTATAAAATCAAAATTCTTGTCTGCAATCCCACCCACAGGCGGACAAATCTCCTAATATATCCCTAGTAGCTACAATAAGCAAGGATCTGAGAGTACATACCAGAAATACTTCAAGAAAATATAAAAAACATACAGAAAAACTACAAATTATTATTTTTCCAAGGATGTTGAAACTGTGTATTTTATTGGAGAAAGGCTTTGAAATGTGTTCAGCAGTTTTCTGACAATTCTTGCTATTATGCAACAAGTTATCAGTTTGATAAATTAACTGAAATGTGTTTACCTGCGATGGTCCTGGCTCTGTCAACTCTGGCTTGATTTCTTCTTTTAAACGTGCCCTTGATGACTCAGGTTCAAAATGTTCCTGTAGGAAAGTAAATATATTAGACAAACACTTCAGACTCACCGGGTGCTCTACTTTAAAAAGGAGTGTGTTCAATCTCGACACCATGGCTCGAGAAAGATCTCTTGCACAGACAAATTATTGCCCTTACTCTATGAGCAACCATCATTACATAATAACAATAGATATTATAGGCCTTCCTCTATCAGCAGCCATCAATACACAATAACAAGAGATATTCTAGGCCTCCCTCTATCAGCTACCATCATTACACAATAACAAGAGATATTCTAGGCCTCCCTCTATCAGCTACCATCATTACACAATAACAGGAGATATTCTAGGCCTCCCTCTATGAGGAACAATGATTACATAATAAGAAGTCCGTCCGTCCGTCCGTCCGTCCGTCCGTCCGTCCGTCCGTCCGTCCGTCCATCCATCCATCCATCCATCAATACAGATCTGCATTTAGGGCAGTTGCCCAGGTGGCATATTCCCTATCTGTTGTTTTCCTAACATTTTCTTAAATGATTTCAAAGAAATTGGAAATCTTTTGAACATCTCCCTTGATAAGTTATTCCATTCTCTAACCCCCTCAGCTATAAATGAATATTTGCCCCAATTTGTCCTCTTGAATTCCAGCTTTATCTTCATATTGTGATCTTTCCCACTTTCAAAAACGCCACACAAACTTATTTGTCTACTAAAGTCATTCCACGCCACCTCTCCGCTGACAGCTCGGAACATACCAATTATTTTACAAGTAACTATTCTCATTTTGGTTCTGTATTGCAGATGAGGTATATCACGAATATTATTATAATATTTATACATCCACCTGTTCAATACAATACAATACAATCCACTATTTCATGCAGTTAAAATTTATACATAGTACATAAAAGTCATGTTTCACCCTTTTTTACGGGTATAATCAGCCTATATCAATGTTAAAAATTAATGGATTTGCGATGGCCTAGGGAGCGGTGATAAGGGAACAGGGAACTGGAAAACAAGTAGGGATGACATAAAATTGTTAGTGTTGAACTGTAGAAGTATTGTAAAGAAAGGAACAGAATTAAGTAATTTAATAGATATATATTTACCAGATATTGTAATAGGAGTTGAATCATGGCTGAGAAATGATATAATGGATGCAGAAATTTTCTCACGGCACTGGAGTGTGATGAAAATCATTTTTCGTCCGTATTGAAAGTTTCATAAACTGTATATAGGATAATATCTTTTTGTTTATCTTTTTGTTTATCCTATATACAGTTTACTGGAGTGTGTATCGTAGAGATAGGATAGGAATGGTGGGAGGGGTAGTGTTTATTTTGGTGAAAGAAGAATTTGTAAGCTACGAAAAAGTTAAAGATGAGAAGCATGAAATTCTAGGTGTAAGGCTCATTTCTAAAGATAATAGGCAACTTGATGTCTTTGGTGTGTACAGACCTGCAAAGGGTAGCACTATCATGGATTCAGAATTCTTTGATAAGATAAACAGTTATGTGGGATGCGACGCAGAAAGGAATGTGATTTCAGAAGGGAATCTGAATTTACCAAAAGATAATTGGGAAGAAAATGTGAATGACAGGCAGTATGACCAATAAATGGCAAATAACCTAATACGGGAAGGACAGCTGATTCAGAAAGTGATGGAACCAACCAGAGGGAAAAATATCCTGGATGTCGTGCTGATAAAACCAGATGAGCTCTATAAGGAAACTGAAGTAATAGATGGTATTAGTGATCATGAAGCTGTTTTTGTGGTAGTTAAAAATAAATGTGATAGAAAGGAAGGTCTTAAAAGTAGGACTATTAGGCAGTACCATATGGCTGATAAAGCAGGCATGAGGCAGTTTCTAAAAAGTAACTATGATCGGTGGAAAACGGTAAATAAAAATGTAAACCGACTCTGGGATGGGTTTAAAGAAATTGTTGAGGAATGCGAAAACAGGTTTGTACCTTTAAGGGTGGTAAGGAATGGTAAAGACCAATCCTATTATAATAAAGAAATAAAGAGACTAAGAAGGAGGTGCAGACTGGAAAGAAATAGAGTTAGAAATGGCTGTGGAAGTAAGGAGAAATTGAAGGAACTTACTAGAAAACTGAATCTAGCAAAGAAGGCAGCTAAGGATAACATGATGGCAAGCATAATTGGCAGTCATACAAATTTTAGTGAAAAATGGAAAGGTATGTATAGGTATTTTAAGGCAGAAACAGGTTCCCAGAAGGACATTCCAGGAATAATTAATGAACAAGGGGAGTGTGTATGTGAAGATCTTCAAAAGGCAGAAGTATTCAGTCAGCAGTATGTAAAGATTGTTGGTTTCAAGGATAATGTCGAGATAGAGGAGGAGACTAAGGCCAAAGAAGAAATGAAATTTACATATGATAACAATGACATTTACAATAAGATACAAAAGTTGAAAACTAGAAAAGCGGCTGGAATTGATCAGATTTCTGGGGATATACTAAAGACAATGGGTTGGGATATAGTACCATATCTGAAGTACTTATTTGATTATTGTTTGGTCAGAGGAGCTATACCAGATGAATGGAGAGTTGCTATAGTAGCCCCTGTGTATAAAGGAAAGGGTGATAGACATAAAGCTGAAAATTACAGGCCAGTAAGTTTGACATGCATTGTACGTAGGCTTTGGGAAGGCATTCTTTCTGATTATATTAGACATGTTTGTGAAATTAATAACTGGTTCGATAGAAGGCAATTCGGTTTTAGGAAAGATTATTCCACTGAAGCTCAACTTGTAGGATTCCAGCAAGATATAGTAGATACCTTGGATTCTGGAGGTCGAATGGACTGTATCTCAATTGACCTGTCTAAAGCATTTGATAGGGTGGATCATGGGAGACCACTGGCAAAATGAGTGCAATTGGACTAGACAAAAGGGTGACTGAATGGGTTGCTATATTTCTAGAAAATAGATCTCAGAGAGTTAGAGTAGGTGAAGTTTTATCTGACCCTGTAATAGTTGAGAGGGGAGTTCCTCAGGGCAGTGTTATTGGACCTTTATGTTTTCTTATATATATAAATGATATGAGTAAAGGAGTGGAATCGCCGGTAAGGCTTTTTGCGGATGATGTTATTCTCTATAGAGTGATAAATTACAAGATTGTGAGCAGCTGCAACGTATTCTCGAAAATGTTGTGAGATGGACAGCAGGCAATGGTATGTTGATAAACGGGGTTAAAGGTCAGGTTGTGAGTTTCACAAATAGGAAAAGTCCTCTCTGTTTTTAATTACTGCTTTGATGGGGTGAAGGTTCCTTTTGGGGATCATTGTAAGTATCTAGGTGTTAATATAAGGAAAGATCTTCATTGGGGTAATCACATAAATGGGATTGTAAATAAAGGCTACAGATCTCTGCACATGGTTATGAGGGTGTTTAGGGGTTGTAGTAAGGATGTAAAGGAGAGGGCATATAAGTCTCTGGTAAGACCCCAACTAGAGTATGGTTCCAGTGTATGGGACCCTCCCCAGGATTACCTGATTCAAGAACTGGAAAAAATCCAAAGAAAAGCAGCTCGATTTGTTCTGAGTGATTTCCGACAAAAGAGTAGCGTTACAAAAATGTTGCAATGTTTGGGTTGGGAAGAATTGAGAGAAAGAAGAAGAGCTGCTCGACTAAGTGGTATGTAATACCAATTTAAATGGTCCGTTATTGGACATTATAAATTTTCCAGCTAGCTCATTCTTGGTTGCCAGCGTTTCACCCTCGTGTGCTAGGGTGGGCTCATCAGTTGGTACCTAGCACACCTACCAATACGCTGGCTAGTGCATACCGTGGAGGCCACTGCGTAGGCTAACTGGAGCCACCGGCAGTGCCAATGCACTAAGAGACTTTGTCTCATCACTAAAAATTGATGCCTGCTTGGCCATCAGATGATATAGATGTTGATTCCCACAGGGAATCTGAAATATTTGTCCTGAATGAGCAAATTTATAATACCAATTTAACCTTTACCACTCGTCTGTCGGGTGAGGCCCGACATTAAGATATTCCCGTTCCGGTCGCATGTCAGGTGAGACCCGACATAACATTTTATCGCCCACCGCTCTTCTGCCGTTTCTTAGCCGACAAAATAAACGATGCTATACTGTACTGCCATCATTTGGTTCAGCGTGGAACTTTGAAATATCCAGACATTATTTGACAGTCAGTCAATAATCCATTATTTAGAGGGCAGTGTAGCCGTCAGCTGTCAACTCACGCACACGAAAGTTCGAGCGATGGTAAACAAAACATGGTCGCCATGTGCTCTTCTAGTCGTGTATATAGTTTACTGTTATATGTTGTATATGTCGGGTAACACACAAAACCACAGTATTTTCGCACCTCTTCACCTTCCTTATACCCTAAAAGTGAACTGGCGATGTTCGGCTTGTGTACCATAACCCAACATGTGCCTGATGCTGACGGCTGGCACAATTATAAATCAACTGATCCCGATTTCAAGAAATTGCCGTTTAGCCTACAAACTACCGTGAGGTATGAAACCAGAGACTGAATAGAGTTTTTCAATTGCTTTTTACCAATAATTTGTTCAGTGAAATTATTAACGAAACCAATCGGTATGCGATAACGATAGTAATAACAATAATAATAATAATGCAAAATAATTTGTCTTAAATTGCACATATTGCTGTTATTTGCTCCAGTATAGCTTGCTTAAAACGTGTATAGCCTAAATACATCATTTAAAAGCAAATGCTATCTCCAAAATCGTGAAAGATGAATACAGGACATATATGATAAAAATTCATATTTAAATACGAGTAGTAGAGACTGCACAGAGAACTTTAATTCGAGGGGTAAGGGTTAAATGGTCCGTTATTGGACATTATAAATTTTCCAGCTAGCTCATTCTTGGTTGCCAGCGTTTCGCCCTCGTGTGCTAGGGTGCGCTCATCAGTTGGTACCTAGCACACCTACCAATACGCTGGCTAGTGCATACCGTGGAGGCCACTGCGTAGGCTAACTGGAGCCACCGGCAGTGCCAATGCACTAAGAGACTATGTCTCATCACTAAAAATTGATGCCTGCTTGGCCATCAGATGATATAGATGTTGATTCCCATAGGGAATCTGAAATATTTGTCCTGAATGAGCAAATTTATAATACCAATTTAAATGGTCAGTTATTGGACATTATACATTTTCCAGCTAGCTCATTCTTGGTTGCCAGCGTTTCACCCTCGTGTGCTAGGGTGGGCTCATCAGTTGGTACCTAGCACACCTACCAATACGCTGGCTAGTGCATACCCTGGAGGCCACTGCGTAGGCTAACTGGAGCCACCGGCAGTGCCAATGCACTAAGAGACTTTGTCTCATCACTAAAAATTGATGCCTGCTTGGCCATCAGATGATATAGATGTTGATTCCCATAGGGAATCTGAAATATTTGTCCTGAATGAGCAAATTTATAATACCAATTTAAATGGTCCGTTATTGGACATTATAAATTTTCCAGCTAGCTCATTCTTGGCTGCCAGCGTTTCGCCCTCGTGTGCTAGGGTGGGCTCATCAGTTGGTACCTAGCACACCTACCAATACGCTGGCTAGTGATGAGACAAAGAGGACTTTTCCTATTTGTGAAACTCACAACCTGACGTTCAACCCCGTTTATCAACATATCTTTCCCTGCTGTCCATCTCACAACCTAATCGAGGCCACGTTAAGTTTGCTCACACCCTTGTAATTTATTTACTACTCTATACAGAATAACATCATCTGCAAAAAGGCCTTACCTCTGATTCCACTTGTTTACTCATATCATTTATATATGTAAGAAAATATGAAGGTCCAATAACACTGCCTTAATTATTACAGGGTCACATAAAACTTCAACTACTGTGATTCTCAGAGATCTATTTTCTAGAAATAGAGCAACCCATTTGGTCACTCTTTTGACTAGTCCAATTGCACTTATTTTTGCCACTAGCCTCCCATGATCCACCCTATCAAATGCTTTAGACAGGTCAATCGTGATACAGTCCATTTGACCTCCTGAATCCAGGATATCTGCATTATCTTGCTGGAATCCTACAAGTTGAGCTTCAATGGAATAACCTTTCCTAAAACTGAACTGCCTTCTATCGAACCAGTTATTAATTTTGCAAACATGTCTAAAATAATCAGAAAGAATGCCTTTCCAAAGCTTACATAAACGCATGTCAAACTTACTGGCCTGTAATTTTCAGCCTTATGTCTAACACCCATTCCTTTATACACAAGCACTACTATAGCAACTCTCTATTCACTTGGTATAGCTCCCTCAACCAAACAATAATCAAATAAGTACTTCAGATGTGGTACTATAGCCTAACCCATTGTCTTTAGTATATCTCCAGAAATCTGATCAATTCCAGCCGCTTCTCTGGTTTTCAACTTTTGTATCTTATAGTAAATGTAATTATTATCATATGTAAATTGTAATACTTCTTTGGCATTAGTCTCCTCCTCTATCTAGACATTGTCCTTGTAACCAACAATCTTTACATACTGTTGACTGAGTACTTGTGCCTTTTGAAGATCATCACATACACACTCCCCTTGTTCATTAATTATTCCTGGAATGTTCTTCTTGGAAGTTGTTTCTGCCTTAAAATACCCATACATACCCTTCCATTTTTCACTAAAATTTGTATGACTGCCAATTATGCTTGCCATCATGTTATCCTTAGCTGACTTCTTTGCTATATTCCATTTTCTAGTAAATTCCTTCAATTTCTCCTTACTTCCACAGCCGATTCTAACTCTATTTCTTTACAATCTGCACCTACTTCTTAGTCTCTTTATTTCACTATTATAATAAGGTGGGTCTTTACCAATCCTTACCACACTTAAAGGTACAAACCTGTTTTCGCATTCCTCAACAATTGCTTTAAACCCATTCCAGACTCTGTTTACATTTTTATTTACCGTTTTCCACCGACCACAGTTAATTTTTAGAAACCAACTCACGCCTGCTTTATCAGCCATATGGTACTGCCTAATAGTCCTACTTTTAAGACCTTCCTTTCTATCACATTTATTTTTAACTATGACAAAAACAGCTTCATGATCACTAATGCCATCTATTACTTCGGTTTCTCTATAGAGTTCATCTGGTTTTACCAGCACCACATCCCGGATATTTTTCCCTATAGTTGGTTCCATCACTTTCTGAATCAGCTGTCCTTCCCGTATTAGGTTATTTGCCATTTGTTGGTCATGCTTCCTGTCATTCACATTTTCTTCCCAATTATCTTTTGGTAAATTCAGATTCCCTTCTAAAATCACATTCCTTTCTGCGTTGCATCCCACGTAACTGATTATGTTATCAAAGAATTCTGAATCCATGACAGCGCTACCCTTTACACGTCTGTACACACCAAAGACATCAAGTTGCCTATTATCTTTAGAAATGAGCCTTACACCTAGAATTTCATGTTTCTCATCTTTACCTTTTTTGTAGCTTACAAATCTTTCTTTCACCAGTATCCATACTCCCCGCCATACCATTCCTATCCTATCTCTACGATACACTCTCCAGTGTTGTGAGAAAATTTCTTCATCCATTATATCATTTCTCAGCCATGATTCAACTTCTATTACAATATCTGGTAAATATATATCTATTAAATTACTTTAATTCTATTCCTTTCTTTACAATACTTCTACAGTTCAACACTAACATTTTTATGTCATCCCTACTTGACTTCCAGATCTCTGCAAAATTATAACCACTCCCTAGGCCACTCTGTTTCCCTGAATGTACCTCCCTATTACCCTTCCAAGCAAATTTCCTAACTTATACGTACCACTGCGGTTTATGTGAAGGCCATACGAGCGCAGATCTGTTTCTCCTACCCACCCATTAAGATCTAGAAATTTCACTCCTAGTTTCCCACATACCCACTCCATAGTCTCATTTAAATCCCCAATCACCCTCCAGCCAGTATCCCTCCTACACAGTATTCCACTGATAACAATCTCTGCTTTCTTAAACTTCACCGTGCTGCATTTACCAGATCCCACACATCTCCAACTATGTTGGTACTTATATCAGCTTGCCTTACGTTGTTGGTACCAACGTGAAACACTACCACCTTCTCCTTCTCCTCCTCCCTCTCTTCTACTTTCCTCAACATCTGCCTCAACCTAATTCCTGGATAACACTCTAACCTGATTCCCTTTCCTTCATATATTCTCCACGTGTCTAACGATGGTATTCCCCATGACCAGAGCCTCAACCCTACCCACCTCATTTGAAACCCTCCCCTCCAGGTCAGCCCTATCTTTCCTGATAGATGCAGAAGCTACTTCCTCCTCTCTTTTCTCCTTCCCATGACCCTGTTCCACCTGTCTTTCCCTATCCTCTACTCAACATTTCTCTTTCCTACATTTTCCCTTCCTCCTACTTGCACACATCTCAGCAACAGTTCCCTGTCCGTCATCTTCCCTCTGTTGTTCTACCTGGAGTGATTCGTACTGATTTTGCACAGACACATGTCCTGAATTCTGATCCTGAATGGAGCCCCTAGCCTGCAATCTCCTTCCCCTTAGGATATTAGACCACATATCTTCTACAACTCCCCCCTTTACTTCCCCCCCCCCCTGCCACTTGTACACCTACTGTAACCTGTACATTGTTTGAAGGAGACCTATCTTTCTTCTTGTCTTCTGTGAGAATCCTAATTATCTCCCTCAAACTCTCCAACTCCTCCCTCACACCCCTCAATGCCTCGCCACACCCACAGTTCCTACACTTGAACTCCTTAGTCATTCTTTACGGAAAAAGATGAAAAGAAAAGGAGAAATAATATAACTTATGTGCAAAAAATGAATGGAGAAATATATTGTTTGGGATAGTACTTAAAGATCACACAACAATAAGGTAATTTATATATGACTACACTACAATACTACTTAGTCGAACACTATTTTTATTCTACGACACCCTAACAGGATAACAACTGCAACTAATTACTGAATACCGAAAGGAATACACAAGAATTACACAATTCTAGACTGCAATAAGCCTATCCTAATTACAACAACAGAATTTTAGTAAGAGACTTCTATGGATACATTTAATATTTACAAGTAACAACTCTCATTATCATTCCGTATTGAAGATGATGTTAGGCTTAGAATTTCAAGGATAATTTAATAAACACCACCTATTCAGTACTTACATATTCAATACTTGTATTCTTATGTGGTTTTTATGAAATTATGCATCTACTATACAAATATTTTACAATAATAAAATAAAAATATCAAAATCCAATAAGGTATTACTCGTATACTACTGTACAATACACTACAATAATTTTAACATACATTCAGATGTGTATTAATTAAAATACCTGTACCATATTGTGCCCTACTGGACTCTAAAGTTCCGGCCAGGCGAAAGCCGGTCTCGAACCCAGAGTACAGTAGTGAAAGAACTCTCACAGACGTGAGCTGAACACATATCTCTCTTCACTCAGCAGGATAAGAGCGCTCTTCTCAGGGATAACATGGGGATAAATGGGCAACATAAAGATAAAACACTAGGATATGTGACTACTCAGGTAAGAATTCGCTAAATTAAAATAAAATAAAATATCTAACAGAAAACATCGCTGCATTCAAAGTTTAACAAATAGGGATTTATTACATAAAATTGAATTATATACAAATATAAGAGCTTTCAGAATGCATGGGTCAAGATAATGTTGAGCCGATGAGAACCAGTTCACTGCCTTCACGGAAACAGCTGTGCTGTAACAAGCATGTTACAATAGTGTAAGTAACGAACTCTAGAAAAACGGATATCTGCTGAAATACACATCAAACAGTGATTCCCATAAAATTTACTATGCCTCGTACCGTCGAACCCCGGTGCTAACAAATATCAACACAGAATGTACAGTGTCCTGACTCGGTCACGAACCCTAGTCCCATAAAGAGTAAGGCGTATAATATTCATATGCAAACAATATAAAAAGAACATAACCAACATATCCACGGGTGTCAATATCAAACGGGCCAGTGTTAAAAATTAACGTGGAACAAATAGAACATAAAAAAGATCTCTTCCTGCTTTCAAAACATCAAGGTCGCCTCTTCCCCTTCGCACACTTGACAAGCTGCAGACGGCAATATCACCAATTTTCAAGACTGTGACGTCAGGCTCAACGACCCTCACCCTCCAACCACTTCACCAGCGACAGTCCACATAATTTACGAGCTCATCTGGACTGCATGCTAAGAAATCTCGCCTTACAAAAAAAACACCTCACGTAATCTGCTGCTAAAAGCCCTCTTTTAAATACACCTGGGCTATCTGCCCCCGTCTCAATATCACCAGCAGTATCGCAAATCTTACTTCCGCCTCTCATGGGCTCAACCTTGGTGCTACAAAAAAACTAATCACTAAGCGATAGTCACATGGCCATACTAGGCATCTCCAATACATCCAATATACTCTCAACTGTGCTGGGCTCTCTCATATCAATCACAAATCTTACTTCTGCCTCTCATGGGCTCATATCTCTCAAATATTCGGACTCGCTCGCTCTGTCAGTGAAGCTATGTGAATTACGGGTTACATCCTGGTCACAACTATACACATCTACGTCTGCAGAGACAAATGCCTAAATGCGATACAATAAAAAGTGCCTGTCTGTTAGACTAACCTACTATGACCAAAGGAGAACGACCTGACCCATGAAAATAACACGTACGTTAAAATAATATTATCAAAGGAAATATAAACACACCAACAAGGAATCTACAAACAATCATCTACCCTAATGTACGGGGTTCGAGCTTGAGGCCTAGCTCTTCATTACCAAGAAAATTCCGACCATAACTAATCTGTTGACTGACGGCCCCCATATTCCTATCTAAATTTAAATGACATGCTTGAAACAGAATTGGAAAGCTCTGACCTTATGTTATTGATGACATGACGGAGCGGCCCTCCCTGTGGGCCACTGAATATACCACATCATGACAGACTGCGGCGCTTGCATCAGATACTGTTGACCACTTGGAGACATTCTTTCTTGTGTGGCTCCTTCGTACAGCTCCCTAGGTGGTTGGAAGATGTCCCCTTCGACGTCGCGCTGATCAGGTGCTCCCAACGTTCCTGGATCGATGCCCGTTGTCGTGTTGGCTTCAGCTCCGGTTGTGGCTCCCTCGCAATGATGATGTCAAAAACTCGTTCTGACTTGATGCTGGGGTAACTGGAAACAAATTCATTCATTACAGACTGTTCAAACTCGATGCCTGTTTCCACTACTATCGTGTCTCACACGTCACATTGACCAAGTCATGTTCAGATTTTTAAACCTGGTACACCATAGTTTCTTCACTATTCTTAGTCTCTGTTATTTCATCCCTTCACTCGGACAACATGTCGTTCTGAATTACTACCCTGAGCCAATATTAATTCTAGCATTTCATCAGTAAAACCTTGACCTCACAGAAATATGAAGCTACTAGTTCATCAGTCTCTTACAGGCAGTACCTCATCTCCCCATAGCATATCCTCACAGGTAAAATCTTAAATTCAGCTGAATATTCAAGTTGATTACTTACTTCCACGCAGAGACAGTAGTACTAGTAGTATGTGCAGCTCGAAGACAAAGCGTTGTTCTCAGTACCAACACGCAGTATGACGACTCGTTCAAGCAGCCTTCTGGTCAAAGAATGAGACTGATATGCCAGGCGGCCTTGTATTTATAATCCAGTTTAGCGTAACCACGCCGTTTGATCGCGTGCAGGATACGCGCGCGCGCGACTCTAAGTTTTCTTGCATAAAGTACATCATGTGCTCTATTTAACGAATACATTTATGAATGCAGCCCTAATGCATATCAAAATTAAGCAGAAATTATGCAGGTTGCAATTCTTGTCTCAAATCCAATGCAACTCTTCCGTAACCAAAGATATTAATTTAATTCTCTCTTCCCTCCTAATATAAGTTTTGCCGGGATCCAGGGAGCGTCCCCAATCTTCATCAAGAGGCTTGGTTTGGGACATAACTCCCTTTAATGAGGTTCTGGAGATTTCTCATAATGACGCTCCAGCTCACTTCACACAAGAACGCTTCTTCTGGACTCCTTTATGAAATATACTGTAAGACAATGGCTTCGTGGGTGGCCTTGTGTAATCCCAATATCCAATACTAAAATCAATACAATTGACCCATGAACAGTATGGTTCAATATGTCACTACTAAGCACAAACAGAAATGAAAGTTGCAAGTTTAAAATTAGCAAGAACTACTGTACTCAAAGATTACCAACTAAGCTAAATACTTAGACAGGTTATTATTAGTACTATGCTCTAATTGATACACACGAAAGATACAGACAAACATAGCAGGTAAGATACGGTACTATCTAAATATACTGTATCTATACTACAATTCTCAGCTGATATATGGTTATATGAATTTTTACCGCTGGTGGATTACTATGATTTTCCTTACTACGCGGGATGGAGAATAAAAGTGTTCTTAAATGCTGAAAAATAAGAGCAGGCATCGTTACACAATAACAATAGATATTCTAGGCCTCCCTCTATCAGCAACCATCAATACACTATAACAATAGATACTTTAGCCCCCCCCCCTGTATGAGCAAACATCAATAAACAATGTTGTTGTTTGGGTGTTTAGACTGGTTTAATGCAGCTCTGCATGCCATCCTACCCTTGCTAACCTTTTCAATTCTACATAACTACCACATCCAACTTCTACTCTAACCTGCTTGCCACATTCGTACCTTGGTCCACCCGTGCAGTTCTTATTGTGTGAACTTCCACAAGAGACCAACTGAACAAGTCTTATCATTCTGCCTCATTCTGGTCAAATTTAACCAAATCTATCTCCTTTCACCAATCTGATTCAGTATCTCATATTTCATAACACTAGCCTGCAAAAAACGTTTTTGTGCTGTAAGAACGAAAATAGGTGGGTTTTATGAATTTCTTAACGCAGAATTAGAGAAAAAATTAGTTTTGGTGTATCATTTCTGGTTTAGTAGCAATTTTACAAAATGTAATTTTGTTCTTACGTAAAATAGCTGATACTTAGTATTGATTAAATTTGATATATTAATGTAAATTTCAGCTTGCAAAATGTAATCATATTTTGCATGCATTAAATACAGATAAATGCTGCTTTGTAAGCAAATAGATGGTTTGTATTATATTTTTAATATATACTGAAATTCGTGAAACTGAAGCATAAAGCGCCAATTTGGTTTCGGCTGTACAGTTGCTTTTAAATTAATATAACCGCACCTTGAATATTTTACATGGTTAATTTTTTTTTTGCTAGGGGCTTTACGTCGCACCGGCACAGATAGGTCTTATGGCGACGATGGGATAGGAAAGGCTTAGGAGTTGGAAGGAAGCGGCCGTGGCCTTAATTAAGGTACAGCCCCAGCATTTGCCTGGTGTGAAAATGGGAAACCACGGAAAACCATTTTCAGGGCTGCCGATAGTGGGATTCGAACCTACTATCTTCCGGATGCAAGCTCACAGCCGCGCGCCTCTACGAGCACGGCCAACTCGCCCGGTTTACATGGTTAAACATATGTCACTTACATTATGTGCAGGTTAGATTCACACCTCTGTCTTTTCCGTTTTCCGTGGAATTTCCGGGTGTTTGAAGTACTTGAATGATCTCTAGAAGGGTAGTCTCGTGCAATCGACCAACAGTAATTGACCATCATATTCACATCCCAATGTCCCTGATAGCATCGTTCTGCATCTTTGAGATCCTGGTGAAACCTTTCACGTTGTTCTTCACTGACGGCTCCTAAATTTGGAGGAAAATAATCTAGATGTGAAGCTTAAGGTTCATATTACAACCGAGTTCCTTATATTTCACCAACATTTTCCTTACAATTTCTTTGTGTTGAGGGTCCTTAATGTTGCCAAGGAATTTAGTCGCTACATCTTTGAATGCGTTCCATGCCTCTTCCTCAATTTTGGTCATCGTGTCTGTGAAATTTTTATCCTTCATCAGTTTACAAATCTGTGGTCCATCAAATACGCCTTCTTTGATTCTTACATCTGATAATGAGGGGAAGTTAGTGGATAAATATTGGAACATAGGCTACTTTTATCTAATGCCTTGACATACTGTTTCATCAATTCTATTTTGATGTGCAAGGGTGGAAGTAGAATTTTTTCATGGTCAATAAGACTTACATTCAAGACATTTTTGGATCCTGTTTGTAGTTGTTTCCTTTCTGCCCAATTCATTGTATCCCAATGTTTATCCCATGCCCTGCTATCCCATTCGTATAGGAAACAGGGAAATTTTGTATAGCCTTTTTGTTGCCCCAGCAACAATCCAATGATCTTCAAATCACTGCAAAGTTGCCACCCATGCTCGTGATATTTAATTTTTTCAAGCACAAACTTTAAGGTCTCGTAAGTCTCAGACATTTTTGTGGAGTGTGCAAGTGATATGGATGCCAGAGTATTATGAAGCAAAACAGCCTTTAAACTTATTTTGGAAAAGTCAATAAAACACGCCAGTTACTAGGGTCATACTCTTTCTGTACCAATTGACGTAGAAGATATGAAACATCCGTACAAAATACAAGTTCATCTTCTTGGGTATAATACTTTCGGAATTCTTTGTCACGATTTCGGTACCACAAAAATGTAACACCGTGTGCCAACATATTCTTTTTGTGCAATCTTGAACCAAGTAATTCACTTTTTCCTTTGGTTAGCTCTAAGTCCTTTATCAGATCATTCAATTCGGATTGCGTGAATTTGTCTGAAGGTGGGTCGTATTGATGTGGCTCGAAATCTATTTCTTCATCGTCAGATTGCAATGAACTGCTAATTTCCTCACTCAAGTGAGTAGGTGGAGTGGGTACAGGTAAGTCAGGTCCATGATGAACTGGTCGAAGAGCTGACTTGAGATTCGGATATTTAATTTTGATTTTACTTTTCTCACTGTAACCGACATGGGTCGTACAAAAATACCAGTTGTGATGATGGTTCTTCTGCTCTCGCCATTGCATGGGTATAGCAAACGGCATTGAGTTTCGTTTGCCCTCATACCAGTAACATAGTCCCTCGACACAGGTATTGCAAGCAATATGAAGTGCGAAAGATTTGTCTCTATCCCCAACATTCAATTTGAAGTAAGGGAAATAAAGTTCCTTTACAAACGAGTCTATTTGACGCACCTTACAATCAAACACATTAACTCCACAAATGAAACAAAACTTTTGAGGACTTTGTTTACACTGACTTCTGTGCACCCCTGAAACACTAGCCACGATGGTGTTAGACTTCACTTATTAGTGATCAATTTGAAATTACATTACATTAAATCTCGCGCACATGATAGGCCTACAATTAAATGAGTGTGAACTTTAAAAGACGCACTGAACACGTACCGGAACTTCTTGGAGACCGTCTCAAGCAACACTGTTATGTTTGAAAAGAAACTGCATCATTTGTCCATCATAAACATTGCATAAGGGCTGGGGCTTTTAACACGTCTGTTTATTAAAGTTGTCTAAGATGAAAGACAACGCTCAACTGTCTTGTCTTCAACCCTACATACCTGGCGGTCTGCGGGAGTTTGTTATGAATTTAACAGGAAAGCTCCAACTACAAAATGGACATTTATACAGCAATAAACCTATAATAAATTGCAAACAATAACAAATCACATAATTGTATTGTAAAAAAAGTCGCGCGAGAACATCTCTCGACATTACATCTTACGAATTCATGCAGATATTAAAACACTGAATTGCGTCAAAACCAGATGTGACAGGAAAAATATAGCACCATGTTTGGAATCAGGGCAGCGAATTCCATAAGAATTCCATATTTTCTATTTTACCGCAAAATCATGTTGGCTAGTGTAAACTGATCCATCCTTCTTTTCTAATATCACATTTCCAAAGCTTACTTTTTCTTGGAGCTAGTTAACATCCACGTTCTACTTCCATACAATGAAACACTCTGATTCCTGTATTAATGTTTGAAGTGAGCCTACCTCGCTTGTGCTACTTCCTGACTGCACTCCGTTACGTTTGCTATGCACATTCTTTTATCTTGTAATACTTCTGTTTTCACACCATTCACAAATTTCTCCAGATGTTCTGCAGACTCAGACTTGCAGGCTGGAGATACTAAAGTAAATGTGAGGTAGTTTTCACACTTGTCAGCACCTGCTTTCTTGGGACTATGTACACATTTTGTCCAAAATTGGATGGCAATTCTCCTGTATCATACATCAATGCACACTAAATGGAAAAACCACACCATGAAGGTTTTTCCTAAGGCAGGCAGTAATTCTAAGGGTACATCATCACTACCAGGACCCGTATTTATTCTTATTTAGGTCTCTAAAAGCGGTTCCTACGACCATACAGCCATCAACATTCTTGCGCTTCTCCTTCAGCCATTCTTTCTTAGCTGCCCTCCAGTTTATATCGCCTTGCTCCTATGTTCGGATACCAACCACTGTCTTTGAATATCCCTAAGTCATATAATGATTAGTTTACTCATCCATACCTCCAATCTCTCGAGGTCCTTCTCCCAATAATTTCCAAATACCAAGCTGTCTGGCATATTTTAAACTTTAGTTTGCCAAAACTGTCTCTCAATATTTTCTCTCAGATGTTGACATGCAATCTGCAGAAGCTCACCATACTCTCTTCTTTTCAATCTTAACAAATATTTCAAAATTCCCTCAAGAATATATACTTGAATACTTACTTCACAATTTGATAATCCCATTATAACTTTACCTGGTTTAGCATCTCACTCTCTTTCCGTCCACCCCATAGTTCAGCTCCACATAACACTCGACTTTTCAATACAGCTTGCAGAACACTTTTCTAAATCTTATAATCCATATTTGGGAATTTATTTTCAAGAATTCGAATTACTGATAATGATGCAGTTTGCTTGTTTTATCTGGTGGAGCCATTTCCCGTTATTTGCTATATATATTCCCAAGTACTCTAATCTATTCGTGACCTCCACTTGACATACATGTATGGTCCAATGTACATTCTTCGCTCAATTACAGCCCTTTTTACAAATCAGAACTTTCGTCTTGGAGATGTTGATTTCACTTACATCTGTTATTATTTTGCTTTCTTTTCACGCGAGCTATAAACTTAAAGGGTCTCTATACTCAATAACGCTACCTCTATTCCACTCTTAATTATCTGAAAATCTTCTCTTAAATATGCCTCTATTCTTTCTCGCACCACTTACATTTGTTAACTATTCTATTATCCTCCTTTTTTCTTACAATATTACGATCCTCCTGCTCCTTGCCATACACCCCTAAGGTAACAGATACTGGGGAATTATGTGATTCGGCCCATTTTTAATCTCCATTTTCTTTACAATTTCTGAAATATCTCCTGTACACGCATTTGCCTGGTGTGAAAATGGGAAACAACGGAAAACCATCTTCAGGGCTGTCGACAGTGGGGCTCGAATCCACTATCTCCCGATTTCTGGATACTGGCCGAACTTAAGCGACTGCATCTATCGAGTTCTGTACGTTCTTTATCGTGACTCTTTCTGCTACCTCTCATTGGCACCATTCCTTCTTTGCTATATCCGGGAATTGACTCCCCAATTCGTGCATTACAATCTCCCAATATAATAATTCCTGCTTCTTCAAAGTTGCCTCTCATTAAGTTCATCTCTTCTGTTAAATCATCAAAAACATTCATATTTGTATATGGTGAGCCTGCAGGATGGTTACATAGAAAGCCTATGCATACATCTCTCTGTTTACTACCTTCCAGTTTGACCTTTGTCCAAACTGCATCTTCCATATTGTTCTAGTAACTGACATGCTCTTATTCAACGCGTGCAATCGAGTATGAGAAATACGCAAGGCGTGTGCGGTCTTAGATCGGGAGAGTGTACAGAGAGGGAATTACAGTTGAATAAATATTGCATAGTAGGCCACACAAACTTTTATTATTATTATTGGCAAATGTAAATAAATTCACTGTGACGTCATTGAATCCTTGTCAAATTGAACTAGCATACCATCAAAATTTGACACTTGAAAGCAAATAAAGTTTATTGTTGACATTTCAATTTTGCTAGTGATAGACCCATAATTATAGTAAAAATGGTCACAGTTCATTCTTGAAGCTTCAAACAAACGCTCATTTTAAAAGAAATAAATTAAATTTCTTTTTGGAACAATTATTCAGTTTACTTATTAAATAAAGGTCACTCTTGAAGATCTTAATTGAATGCCTAATTCAAAAAGTTCATTTTTGGAGCTCAATTCAAAACCAAGTGAAAGTTACTTGGAAAACTTGAAAGTGACTTGTGGACTTGAAAGTTAAATTAGAAGTCAAGTTCGAAATGACTGTTCTTTAAACAACTCAGGTGCATATCATCTTTTAGGAGTTCAGGACCTTGAAGTTGCTGGCTCCGTCTGCCTGCATCCTTACAGGCCCGTAGTACCGTGTATCCACCGGTGACCAGGAACACCATTACCATATGTCCCCTGATGATCCGGAACACTATCAACACGTATCCCCCGAATCTACTACGTCGCCATCAGCGGGCGTTCACACGATGATAAGGGTGGTTAAGTCTATGCATGCGGCGTCAATTTGCACACGCCACATGGAGTACCGTCTGTTCATAATTAGCAAGTGCAACGTTCGTATTGTCCCCGTTTCTACCATCAAGGTAACTTGCCCCAGACTAGTCAGCTGATCCCAGGCGTGCTCAGTCCGAAATATGATAAAATAATGCCCTAAAAATACATACACCCTGGAACTTGATGGGGAACATATAACTAAATACGGACACGGTGAGGTCAATTAAAACTACAAATAAAACAAGGAGAAGCATGACGTCAGTTTTGGAGGAAAATTTGTTTATTAAAATAAACAAGATAAATATTTTAAAAAATAGCAAAGTATCAAATAATCAGATTTACATGACTCAGATTTTTTTCAGCTGGATAAAGTCCATCTTGAGAATCAGAATATACAACAAATTTGCAGTGTATGCCGACACACGGGCTTGTGTGCGCGCACCACGCTCCTGAACACTTAACTGCAGATGAGTACGTTCCCCATTTCTGCACACTTGACATTGCAGTGGGGTCCCTAACCTTAAGAAAAGACGTGATCTAATGCGCAAAAGGGCTGGGGGAACCTACCTAACTGTACAATATATAACACGCTGAGTGGTAAAACATCCTACGCATAAAATATACATCTTGCGTCATGATCAATCTCATGAGCACAGCAAACAATATGGATTGGAACCACAAGGCAATATATACATTCAAAGAAACAAAATCATGATGTCACATATTCCAGGGCTCACCACGGAAAGCATGCGGCATTCACGCAACTCGCATCCACTCAAATCCTCAACGAAAATAAAAGGAAAAATATTTCACTTTAAGCAACACTTCCTATTCAACGCAGGTTCCTGAAAAAAATGATACATGGCACAAAATCAATAAACAGGTGGACTTTACAGTATCACGCACACAAGCAACGCGGATACCTGAAATGAAATTACATGACAGAAATTCATAAAGGAATGACAGAGTAGGCTTTACCTTTCAACACCTATGTCAACGTTGTAACCCGGAAGAAATGACATGACACAAAATATTCCTCAGCGCGGTTATATCATAAAAGAAAATCCGGAACAAACGTCGCGATATAAAACTTTCGTCAACTACAACAACCGTAAAGACATGGATACAAACAATAAAATCACCGCTCAAATAAAACTCTCCTCGGTAGACAAACATATCACCCTCGCCAACACACGGCGGAATGACTCAAAGTGGAGATCCACGTCTCCCAAAATAAAGCAGCAATACGAAAACCACAGGGTTCAACCCTTTACACCCGCTGCTCAACAGTCTACTTGAGGCGCAAGTCACAATCAAGAAAATGCAGACCTTTCAGATGAGGAACGCGTCCTCTTAACCAAAATCACACAAGTAATATATCCTGTCCTAAAGTTACGTAAAGCTGAAGAAATATGAAGGACGTCGTCTAACATTCGCTCGCATGAAAAGAAACAAGACCGCGCTGGTCACAAAGCACTCGCGCACGAAGTAAACAAGAACAATAAAGTGGCCAACTCTGTAATAATTATGATGAACTGAAACTAAGAAATTGCCACATTGACAATCGATCATGTCTGAACATCGGAAAGTTACTGAAATATCTCAATCCAACATCGCGCGAAACTCGTATTGATAATAATAATAATAATAATAAATATTAAACAGATATTAACAATAATACATCTTACAGAAATGTTATTCTAATATTCGGAACTCGAAATACGAAACTGCGTTCGTGGAACACGTGAACCAATTACTAATTTACCACCTAGATATATAAAATAGTCGTGAAGATGACGCTAACAACTTCGTTGATCCACACTCCACCATCTTACACACTCTCATTCACCCATCATGCAATAAATCCCAGAAAACGTGACGCCATGTTTCCTTACACTTTGAGCTCCCCTTAATAATACTTTAATCTAGTCCTTCCTGACTTTAATTTGAATCCTTATTTACATTTACAATTAAGCCCCGAGACGTACACTGCGTCTCAAACATCAAAGCAAACAAATCAAAATATTATATCAGGCTGAAATAAGAAACTGACTCGTGAAGAAATGACGCTAACCACTCAGCTAAATAAATCAGAATAAAATGTAAGACAGCAGGCAGCGACCTCATGCAAACGGTCCACGTTTATGTTACAATTTATATTTACATCAAGAAGCTTCCTATCATTTACTTTAAATGGGACGTAGTTCTAACAAACAAAGCTACATCTACAGAAATTAAATACCGAACTAACCCATCCCCTTTTGCAACATTAAACATGTTCACACTCACATAATCACATTGAAACACTGTACTCATCTGCAATGTTGACTAATGCCCGCTCGTCCTCAGGAGACAGCCGACCCATCTTGCTTTTAGCCCGCCATATCGATGATAATGCTGCCTTCAGAAAAGACTTGGATCAGTCCTTTTGTCTCCATCGTGGGGTAGAAAGGTGATGCCGTATTTTCCGTTGCTGCTTCTCCTTCAGGATGTCGTCTAAAACATCCCCTCGTTCACGATGTAAAAATTAGGTCAAGATCAACCGGCCGGTTACGAGAATACTACAGCCGGGGTATATTCCACCGACCGTGAAACCAGTTCCTATTCAGTCGCGGAACCGCTTCTCTTATCTACTCCCGTAACTAGGTCAAATATTTCCCATTTTATAAACGGCTGGACTGAAAATTGTAAAGTTTATGCCCTCGGAAAACGAATCACACAGGCAGGCTACTATGCACTTTGAAATGATTAAATCGAACAGTTCTCTCCCTTCGGTAATCGCAAGTTAAATACCATCCTCCCAATATTAGGAAACTTGAGTAGACTGAGCGTCTTCCAACAAAATCTTACGAGTCCCCACACGATCACTCGCGTAAATAACAACTTCTTCTTACGATGTTACCAGCACAAAATTTCGCCGAATAATAAGGTAACTGACGCCGTTATCGCTTTTATTACCTCATCCTCGAAGACGCCGTCGTATCCTCGATTGGGTCATCTTTTCCCTAGACCAATGCCTAGTCATATCGACGGTGGCTCTATTGTTTCATTGGCTCGACACATCGCGTACCTGACGCTTACTTCAAACATTTCTTATAAGCGACCTTAGCCTCTTGCCCGGGCATCCGAAATGTTGTCCGTTGGAATTCGATTGTTCCCTTGTTCGGCTTTGTGTTCGTAATGTCGAAATTCCACCTTCCAAACTTGCTGGTGAGCAAACAAATCCGAGCTCCAAGCTCCCTGCAGAAATTGAGACATGTGCTGCTGAATGTAGATGTTTCCGGCCAGTTACTAGCACTTAATAAAAATGGAATATTCTGTGTACACTCGAATAAATGACTGATTAATTAAATGAGCACTTCAATAAGGGCTCAGTACGGAAATTTCGCTTAAGATATTTTGAATCACGGTTCCACTTAATAATGCAATCGAACCATCACTGTCCAACCACACAAGTTCGATACGCCGAATGCAATGTGTTCCCGACTGTAAGTTTGGATATAGTTCGTGAAGTCTGAGCAGAGTCAGTACATTCATTCTCACACACAATGTCGTAATATGCAATTACACAGTCTATATTCCTTTACGTGAAATCTTAAGTAGTAAATAGCTAGTCACGGACTCACTGTTCTGTAGCACACGGCACAAAGTATGACACTAGTGTTTTCAAGCAAGCAACATAAAATGTTAAAGTGTTTGAATGCTTTTTAATAAGTTATTTAAAAGTGGACGAAGCATTTTAGAGTATAAAGTCATACGGCTGTCACAGTCAAAGTTCTCACCTAGGCCATGCCTTGCTGATATTGAGTTCGAAGTTGTAGACATTCGGAACTTGATACTCCACGTACTGAGTTAAATCACACTCGCCGGTACAACATCATGCAGCAGATCTTCACCGGTCACAGGCGTAGGTCGCTGTGTGTTGTGCAGTTTCCAGGCTCGCCTTTTATACAAAAGCTTGACCCTGGACCTAAATGTCATGAATATCACCCAATAATTTATATGTTAATTACTCCTCAAATAATGCAGCTATCGGCTTGAAATTTGAGTACGAGCTAATTATTATTGCCAGCTACACAATCCCATTGTCCATTTGTTGTTATCTCATCAGGAAGGAGAGAAAGGAAAAAGCTTCTAGATCATTCCTTTGCATCACAGACTACAACGCGCACAATTTAAACTTATCAAACAGGCTCAGCAGTCTCCAGTTCGATCACGGGCAATTGCATGCATAACCGAATGTTTCCTGTTTCAATACCGTTAGGTAATTATCCTATCTGATTAATTAACTCCCCCTCTATAAGAAGTGTTATCCCCCAGGAGTTCTCCCTTGTGCCCTTCTCTTTCTCTTCATTACACTTCTCGTAACATCCCTTCCACGATAAAATCTTCACTTCGTGCATCCATGTTTCTAAGGAGGAAAATATGTCAAAATTTCCCACAAGCGCAAACACTCTATCATTCCCCAATTTCTTTAATAAGCCTTCTATATTAACAAAGCCAATTCTCAATACTAGTCAATTCACTTTCCTGTTATCAGAAACACTTCCAGTTTTGCTTTGTCAGTTGTTAAGCATTTACTCACAGGTCGCCCTCATTCTCAGTAGGGGTCTGCAAGCTCGCCGGCACATGCTCTGCTCCATGATTCCTTATTTTGTGTTGTGCTGGTACTGCACTTCCAGCTGAGATGACGATTTCTCCAACCATCGCCTACGATGAAGAGGCTCTTGTCCCTTATGAACGCTCTTCTTGCTCTGCCCGGGTGAAGCCGAAGAACTCTTCTTTCTTCAACAACCAGGTTTCTCAGGATCCAAATTTCCGTCCCTTTTAACTTCTTAACATTCCGCTGGACTTGATTGGCTTTTATGCCACATACCGACTGTACTTTAATCGGCCTATTCCCTTGGGTCCTTCCTATTCTTTGCACGTCATTCACATCGGATTCCGTGCAATTTACTTTCACTCCTGCCGCGAGCACTTCCAACACAGAAGATAGTAATGCCAGTTTATCCTCGCTTCTATTCTCTTTAATCCCATATATGAACAGGCATCTGCTACGTTGGGCAAACAATGACCTCCGGACCTGCATATCCAGCTCCCGTGTGCGTTGCTCCTCTCCCTCCTCAGGGATTCTTTCATATCTGCCATGTCACCGCTTAAGCTATCTTTCATATCCCGAATGTCTTTATTCTGCGCCATGATGAGCTCCCTCGCTGTGTCTGTTTGGCTGACCTCTTTTATCTTTTCAGTATCCTCCCAATTTACTAGCCCAGGATTGGTTTCGACTCCTCCAATTACTAATAGCACCACAATTACTATCGCTGCCAACACCATTTCAAAGTACTTCATATCACATTTTAGACCACATACCTGATACTTTATGCGGTTGTTCCATCGGCCGATGACCACTCGGTAAAGTTCTAAGCCTGTTCCCATTTCGCTTACGCGACAAACACTCCAATTGACTCCTATAAAAGAATATTTGAACCAATTTGTCTTCTTGAATTCCAACTTTACCTTCATTAACTCTACTCCATCACTCCACTGACAGCTTGGAACATACCACTCAGTCTCCCCACTCTCATCCCAAAGTTTGCACCATCGTTGTAACACTACTCTTTTGTCGGATATCGCGCAGAACAAATACAGCAGCTTTTCTCGGGATCTTCGGCATTTCTCACATCATGTAGTTCTGGTGTCGTCCCACACTCCGAGTACGACCTTACACCCTCTCCTTTGCATCCTAAGTACCTTCATAGCCTTGTTAACGTGATCATTCCCTATATCAACACCCAAGTACTATGAGTACTATGAGCACTCCTTCAACACAGTAACTTCTCTTCCTACAATCTGACTTCTCGTCTGCTGTCATTCTCTAGTCGCTCACAAACCCGTAACTTACTTACTATTCATCTGCGAATAGATTCCATCACATAAAGGTTCCACAATACTACCCTGTGGTACCTCCTTCTTATTCATTACAGGATAACACTTCAGCCACTCTAACTCTCTGAGTTCTAATTTCTAAACACCCACTACTTGCCTACTAGGTGCTGCGCTATCCCCTGAATCTCTGTGCTAGTTACTGCCTGAGAAGACGTTGAAACTGGATTTGTTTATTTCATGCTTTTCTATGGTTTTGGCTCATTCAGCTCACTCCCTGTTCCATTTTTCATCACAAGGCTGGTGTACTTCCTGCATTTTTTTCCATCTCAGCGTGACACCCCACTATTAAAAATGTGTGATTCTCTTTTCAAAGCTCGCATTGAAACTATCCTCAATTGCTCCCTGAGTGATGACACATGGTTGCAGATCCCTCTTCCCATTGATTCTGATGTCTGAGCTTTTGTAGTGCTGTGAATTTTGCTACAGTTCTTATCTTTTTGTCGAGACTTTCCTTCCGCAGTAGAAGGGAGCACATCTCGGTGGTCAAGCACAGTCAGGGTAGCTCCACTGATATTGGCAGAAGAAGTATTCAGACTGCTTGGGTTGCTCCTCTTGTCAGTCATATTCAATCTCTTATGCAGCCCAGGTCCTTGCTAATTCCTCTCTGGAATCTGGTGCATGATCCCTCCTCTTCTAGTTGCTTTACGGCGCACCTACACAGATAGGTCTTATGGCGACGATGGGACGGGGAAGGGCTATGAGTGGGAAGGAAGCGGCCGTGGCCTTAATTAAGGTACAGCCCAGCATTTGCCTGGTGTGAAAATGGGAAACCACGGAAAACCATTTTCAAGGCTGCCGACAGTGGGGTTCGGACCTACTATCTCCCGAATACTGGATACTGGCCGCACTTAAGCGACTGCAGCTATCGAGCTCGGTGATCCCTCCTCTTCGTCTCAACCTCTCCAGTGAGGCTTGATGTTTGGGAACAGCCCCTGCGAGCCCCACAGATAATTTACATGGATTGGCATGGCTTCCTGTATAAGAGCTAAAGGCACTCTGTACCCCTGGCAAAAATTTCACCTGGCCCAATCATCCCCTTTCATCAACTAGTGTGCACGTGTCGAAACACAGAGAAAAAATACAATGAATTGCTCAACAAATTCTTCTTTGTAGCAGAGACAACTTAATCCTGTGTAACATGGTGTAATGACGACCCTATATTTATCAAAGTGGTTGACCGATGGTTTGTATTGCATGTTCTTTATTCAGTGCATCAGTGCCACATTCAAGCATGGGAATGTAACAATACTCTTGCGGCACTGCCACTGAAAAGAAGCTGGACAATGTCTTCCTTCTCTAAGTTGTTATTGCAGAGAGTTTTAACTCAGAGACCAGCATACAAAATAAAAACTACTACAATACAATGGCATGGCTCACAACAAGAATCGTGCAGCATAAAATGGTTCGGTTAACGGCTCATGAGTTCGATCTGGAAGCACAGATCAGAAACCTGGATTGCCAAAAGAGGGGTATGGTACACCCAGTCCAAACACATAACACAAACAATATACTCGCTGCATAAAACGTATTCATATCATGCAAAAACATTAACATGAATCACACAGTACCGATGACAAAACACAATGTAGAGCATGAACTCGAGCCAAGAGGAAAAGGTCTCCAAACACAGGAAGCAAACTCACCTCGGGCCGATGCCACCTTTCGCTCTTAGCCGAAAGGAGCACACATAAGCAGGCACGTAAAGGAAGGGAGGTGACGGAAAATAAGTCTGCAATAAGGTATAAAGGAAATAACACACAAAACAAGATACCTCCTTATAAACAGGCGAATACAACTATGGCAAACCGAGAATGATAGCTGCAAACATTACCTCGAGAAGAAGTAGTCCTAGTTCCGACTCCAAACTCTGAAGAGTAGTACAAGATAACATTTTAAAATGTTTATAATACTTTCTGTGAAGGACAAACGCCACACCGTTTCCATCTTTTTTCTCTCACCGCCCGACTGTCAAAGATCACACAACATGATAGAAAGAAATGCTTTGGCTATCTTCATAGCATGATGTGCTATCTGTCTAAATAAGGATAAATTACACATTGGACACGGTATACATGATGCCAAGCAGCCATGACAGTCCGACATCGCATGAAATGCGGTATCTGAAGAATATGAAAACAAGACGAGTAGGTCACGAGGTGTGGCTCGACATTCCCACCACCTCTCCTGAATGAGTCTCCCTTGTTGGTCAAGCAAGGGGGACTCATACAAGGGCTAGGACTTGCAGCTAAATGCGTGCGAGTGACTACAGCTAAACTTATACTAAAGGAGAATCTAAACATTTTACAAACACACATGTTTACACAAATATAAACTAATGTTGAAGGAATATGTTGGAATAAGCATTCATTCACTAAGGCCAACTCAACACCTCAACACCTTCAGACAATTATACAGCTGCAGTCCATCAAAATCATGAAGACTTGAATATGGCGAGTAAGATCTTACTCCGTTTCTCCTATCACTTTTTCTTGTTATATTATCAATTTGGTGCTAAATCCAGTTTTATCCCCTCCTGTCGAACTGATTCTTAGAAGGAAAGGGAAATGATTTCCATACTTGAAACAGAAAACATGACAGCGTACGGTTCTAATGGTAATAGGAAGAACAGAAAATACTACATTAGGAAAGAAATAAAATCAAACATCACGGGCTCCTCGGATAGTATTTTAACAGCGAAACCTGAGCCTTGGATGAAACCTGGTTAGAGACGTCTTCCAATCTGATAGTTTTTTGAGACAGTTTTCACTGACGTGGTCAACAGCAGAACTGACGGGGAATATTTTAACCAAAACAAGGTCTCCAACTCGAAAAGGAACAGACTTCCTGCCCTTGTTGTATCTCTGAGCCACCTTGTTTCTTGCCTTGATTAGATGTTCAGAAGCAATTTTCCATTTATCCCGGACAGTGATGTGGCGAGAAGGAGCAGACAGATATTCTATACTGTATTCCACTGCAACATAAAGGGATCATTAAGAATTCTGCCCAAAAATAGTTTGGCAGGAGTAAAATGGCAGGATTCATGGGCGGCGGTGTTAAAACCTAAGCTAAAAAAGATAAGCAGGGATTCCAACAAGTTTGGTTGTGTTGAAAGGCAGACAGACATGTCTTAAGGTTACGGTGGGATCTCTCGATATGAGATGGCTGAGGATGATGCAGACTAAGATGAATGTGTCTTATACCCCATGAGGAGCACAAGTTTTGGAAGTGGGTACAGGTGAAAACAGAGGAGTTGTCCGACACCAAAGTCTTGGGAGAGCCGAAAATAGCAAAGATATGATTTGAAATTCCCCTAAATTGGAAAAACTCAAAGGATATTTCTGAAGAACGTTGACGGGAAAATTACACCCCAGGATTGAATTCAGAACTATGGTCGGATTTCCCCATACCCTCAAACATGCATGACAGACAGTCAGCCACAACATTTTCTTTGCCCTCACATGCACGACGGTAAATTTATAAGAAGACAGACCAGCCACTCCCCCTAACAGGCACACAATCTCTCAATTCAATGCAATAAGATAACTCTCTAGCGCTGACAGACTGTTCAGTACCAGAGCCTGACTTTCAGAGATGTCATATTCATTGACAAGGGGACTGCAGTTTGATAGTGCGCATACGGGTTTGTTTCCGGAAGAATTTTCTAAAGGGAAATTTTCACAGGATTTATAATGGAAAACAACGGATTGACTAATGAAATTAATAGCCAACCCAGTGGCTAGCACGAAATCAGAGCCTAAGATGAGTGGAAAGCACAAACCTGGGATGACACCCCTTCAGTCCCGGTGTACAGTATACTGTACATTAAATTGATTAGCCTATAGCACCAGGAAATATTGATGAATAGAAGAGTTCTCTATCTTGCTAGAGACTTCTATGCTTTATCTTTGTTTCTCAATTAGTGGAAGTGATATCTACCAACACATTAGTGAATTATGAAGATAAACAACAAACATGGCAGACAAGCATGCTGTTGGTGGAGGTAAGTGGAAAAATTTGATTCTTTATTTTTAACATTTTGTTCTGTTTAGGGTAAATTTCTGTTTGGGGGTTAAAGAGAAAGGTTTGAATAGAATATGCATACTAATTATAGTTAGTCTTTCACATCCCTTGACTCATAACAACCATGTATATTAGCATGTACAGTATACTGTACATGGGGTCTCAAGCGTTGCAAATAGTGTGACTGAGTTCATTGTCTTTCACAAAGTTTTGTTTATATACCTGATAGTTTCTAGTAATATAGAAGAAGATTAAGTGTTGTATACTCTAGATTTTCTTTTAGAAATGTAAAAAGAAACTTTGTTTTTGTTCTCTGAGTTCCCTAAAATACATTTTTGTTGAAATTCAGGCACATCAAGGGTGAAAATTAACCCAAGCGACGCTGATACGATTTTGAAGTTGTTGGAGAATGGAGATGAGTCTGATGTGGAGGAACTAGCCAGTGATGATGAGGATGAACGACAAACTCTACATCAGCCACAAATACAGCGCACTGGTACATTATCACATTCAATATTATTACACATTATGAAACTCCAGTACTCTTATGGCAAACTGAGTTGCCCAAATTTTTAGCTAATAATTATTAAAATATAGCTTTATTTTAAGATATATTTCAGGAGCTGATGTTGAGATGATATCTGTAAGCAGCCCAACCGAGGGAAATGGCAAAGGATATACTATTGGTGCTTCTGGAGAAGATGAACTTTCTGTTGAAGATATTTTCCTGACACAGAGGCCTGATATTCTGCTCCCATAACAATGTGCACACCAAACAACACTCTCATTAATTTCCTCAGGTGTGGTTGGCTTGAATGTCACGCCTTTCTGAAGTGCATAAATATTTGTTTCCTCTGAGTGCTGGAGTACAGACAAGATGCTAGAAATGCTGGGTTGGCACAGAAGGATATAATGGATTTGTTATATTTCAGGCTTAGGGTAGCTGAAGCTTTTGTGAAGGTTGGTAACCTATTCAAGGGTATCAAAGGAGTAAGGCCATCTACAAGCCCTGTAACATCACCTTCAACTAATAAAAAACAAACAACTGAGAGGAGACCATTGAGGGAAGTGCAGATGGATAGTGTTGATCCCTTACCAGAACATGATGGCAATAAAGAACCAACTTGATGCAAGAAAATGAATTGCACCCGCAATCACATATTATCTGCAGAAAATGTGGAGTATATCTTTGTATAAATAGGAACAGGAACTGCTTTTAAGCCTTTCATAAGCAATGAAATGAATGTGAATTGTTATGAAGCATTTCCTTGTCAGTAACATGTGAACAAAATATGAATATTTGTAAGTAATTATCTGTAAACAATGAAAATATCTCAAAAATAGATAATTTCAGTTCAATAGGAATGTATGGCTTACTATTTAGTACAGTAGAAACATTGTATACCTCCAAATCCTGTCCTACAAAGGTTACCATCCCAAGGTAAAAGTTTAGGATTCAGCAACACTTGAGACCAAATGCACAGTATACTGTACATGATATATTTTTGTAACGGGAGGTCTCTCATCCACCAAATTTTGTAAGTACATCCCCAGTATGACCTAAAATCAAAATTCAGTCAGAAATAACTTTTCTTTCTAATCAGAAAAATTCGGGACTGAAGGGGAAGTTCCAATCCCAGAGAAATTGTGAATCTTCAAATGAGCTCTGACACGTATTACCGGAAGTACACAATGACCATCGGCGGACACAAAAGCTTCAGGACAAATGTAATTCCAGAGGTCTTTGAACACCATCCCCTCGACAAAAGACTGACCGACAAAGGAACTACAGGACCCACATGATGTGGGAACCACAAGAAACCTTGGCCCAAGGTGAACACGAAAAGAGTCCACAAAATTTGCGATTTAAGTTACAACCTGGCACCAAGGACGGGCAATCACGTTGGTGCGAAACGGATTTCCCTGATTACCGTTGCACCTCGGGTAGATGTTACAGTACACACATATCAGACCACACTGACAACACTTTACAGTTTCTAGAAATGTGTCCCTCTTTTCCGCAATTCCAACACAACGGAATTCACCACCTTACGACGAGACACTGAGAAGGGCACCGGCTATGCGATCAGAGGAACTGGGCGATTCTAAACAGCCAACAGATCTTCTAGGATACAGGTCAGAGGTGGGCGATTTTGTGAAAGAGACAGCCTTACGAGAAACGCGGCAAGTATCGGCAAAGGAACAATCACTACGAGGAGGTGGAGGCTGGTACAAATAGTTTAACTGCAATGTAGACTCAAATTCACAGCCGAAACTGATAATGCCATCGACAAAGTTCACTTCAGACCTTCATACAAATAATTTGTACTGAGGAGCTAGATTCCAGTAGAATGTGTCAAAAATTTCGGACTCATGTGCACTGATATCGAGGCGATTGAACAAGGTAAATATATCTATGAATTTCATTGAGTTCCGTATTGAAGTGGGATTACAGTAAATTAAATACTTTCAAGGTCTACCTATTCAATACAATGACATTTTATTGTGATTGAATCACATGACAAATGGTACTAGTTTCGGCATCTATGTGCCATCATCAGCCTTAAGTACAAATTAAACAATTATATACATATGTCTAGAACATCTAAAACACATTTTAACACATTATAAAATACATTACTGTAATGATACATGAGGTAAGTTATAACTAGCCAACATACCCGTGCTTCGCTACGGGATTCTTAAAAAGACTGTCTTTGTGGTTTTCCTAACTGAAGTCAACTTAGGCTGTTACAAGCACATCAATAGGAATGTAGAGATTAAAAGCAATGTTATCATATAAAATACAAGATCAAATGGAAAAAACACAGGGCGAGTTGGCCGTGCGGTTAGGTGCACGCAGCTCTGAGCTTGCATCCAGGAGATAGTGAAGATGGTTTTCTGTGGTTTCACATTTTCATACCAGGCAAATGCTGGGGCTGTACCTTAATTAAGGCCATGGGCGCTTCCTTCCCATTCCTAGGCCTTTCCTATCCCATCGTCGCCATAAGACCTATCTGTGTCGATGCGACGTAAATCAAATAGCAAAAAAATGAAAAACTCCACATTTTCTCACTTCTAACGAACAGTACTATGGTGCCGATCTAACAGCCCAAAGTTCTAGTGCTGGAATGACTAGGCCGCAGAAAGCCGTGAACACTCCTGTGCCATTATTCCGTTAAATATGCACACTGCTCATTCCAATCAGTGCCTCAGACTAGGGATTGAATAGTTCGCATGCTATGATGAACCAGTTAATTACGTACCAGTAGTATCAGAAAATTTCGAACCAAGGAATGGCATGCTAGTGGCAAATTATCTCTGTAGGTCGACGCCGCGAACAAATAGCATTAAAAAAACTCCCCAACTACTTCCCGCCAATATTCAAACAGGCTGTTATACTCGGTCGACTGGTCGCGTTGGCCGTACAGCTGTGAGCTGCATCCGGGAGGTAGTGGGTTCGAACCCCACTGTCAACAGCCCTGAAGATGGTTTTCCATGGTCCCCAATTTCTACAGCAGGCAAATGCTGGGCACATACCGTAATTAAGGCCAGGGCCCACTTCCTTCCCACTCCTAGCCCTTTCCTATCCCATCGTCACCATAAGGTCTATCTGTGTCGGTGTGACAAAGCAAATTAAGAAAAATACTCTGTGTACAGCAGTAATTGTATCTATCAGAGACACAAAGCACATCACAACAAACAATGAGCTGTACGCCTTTCCACTCTGTGATATCAGGACATCTTACTGTAGTTCCTTATTCCTTACCGAGCTCGATAGCTGCAGTCGCTTAATTGCGGCCAGTATCCAGTATTCGGAAGATAGTAGGTTCGAATTCCACTGTCGGCAGCCCTGAAAATGGTTTTCCATGGTTTCCCATTTTCACACCAGGCAAATGCTGGGGCTGTACCTTAATTAAGGCCACAGCCACTTCCTTTCCACTCCTAGCCCTTTCCTGTCCCATCTCTCACAACGTAAGTAAAGGTCAAGAGTGTTAGCACGACCAGGGATAAAAAAAATAAATTAAAGGAAATACTTACAATTATCCCAACAAGGCCGTCGCTGATTGAGGAAGCACTGGACACAAGAGGCCTAGCGAATCAACTAAAAATTAGCTTAAATAATTGACTGAAATAATAATTCCTTGATTCATTTAAGAAAACTTTAATAATACCAAAACATTTATAATTTACCGACCTCAAAATTAATTTTTTTAACTGTTTTAAAGATACGATAAATACTGAATTCTATTTAGATCAATTAAAAGAATAACGTAGTAGAAGGTAAAATCCTTATATCAATAATTCCTGAATGAAAACAGAAGACCTCTTTAGAATAATAAATGAACGAGGTTCAATTGAAAATTAAATAATTAAATCCACCATTATAGAATGGATAATGAAAACCTATCTAATAGACTATCTCGGTTTTCGGAGGTTGCGTGAAAACAGTAAGGATCAACCAAACACACTATATCACCAAACGAAGAAATAATTCAGGAACATGCAAAAAATCACAGAAGTATGATAAAATAATTCAATATTCCCCAGAGACGATAACAAAAATCGAAGGAGTAAGTCAAATACAGCAGAAAAGATCCAATGCACGCAACTATTTCCAATACAGATGAACGTCAATACTACAATAATCCGCAGATTCTCAAATGTCAGTTTCAACACAGCAACGCCCCCCATTGCGTTTGCATTCTATTACACAGGACAACCGCCATGATTAAAATGAGAACACGATGTACCGAGTAAGTCAATAGATCAGCTTTCATTTAAAGCACAAGTTTACTTTTAACAGCCCGAAATGGTTTGAAAAATATTTTAAATAATAAATATTTAATTATGTTTGAAAACAGGAAGGAAATTAAACCAGGCTTTTAAGGTTATACAATAAATTCGTACATCATCTTGTCGGAGCTCCTTGAACATAATCATTCCTTTCGTGCACGAAAGCTAATATAACTGAATGCTGAAGCCCAAAAATTAACATATAATTATCTTCTTAAATTAAATTGAAACCTCAAATATTTTCACATTACAAGTTAACGACAATGACCTGTTTTCGACTCTAAATTATTTTTTTTTACCCACAAATAATCCGAACATCACCTTTAGAAATTCTCACATATCGTAGACTTAAGTGCTCAGCATCTTAGCACTATAAAATAACAGGATTAGTTCCTCAGTTAAAACAGTCATAACATCCAATGAAGCTACTTACGAGGTCGGTGTTTTCAAAAATTAAATCGTTTCAAAAAAAACAAACCACATCTTTGGCACTTATGCCAGATGGAGAATCCATCAACCGGGATCAAATATCCGCACCATCTTCCCTTCTTGTAAGATAATTTGTATCTTTAAGACACAACCAGCAGAAATTAGCTCAACGTGTCTTCCAGTTTAAAGGGCAAGAAGTAGAACAACTGCACACGCTGATTGTTAGAGCACGGTTCATGGCCAAGCAAGCTTATCTTCTTGGCGCCCAGATAGCAGCACAACTACTCACTTCGAATGGTAAGTACTAAATCCACCACTAGATGGCTCACCATCAGCAATTTAATGAAAAGCCCATACAGTTACGATATTCAACACTCGGAGATGCAAACAAATGATGTGAAGGCATGAATGTAATAGAGACAACATAGTACCATGACGAGTAGTTATTCAACTCCATTACACCATCATCGCCGTAAGACCTATCTGTGTCGGTACAACGTAAAACAACTAGCAAAAAAAAAGTTCCTTATTCCCCGACTGTACACACCAATTTTCTTCTCTGTTCGATTTTGGCCATGAAAGGACCACGGGAAGTAACCCTGTGCATTTATCTTAATCCTTCTTTCCTTGACTTCCAACACTTGTTCATCCTTTCACTTTGCTGTTCCTCCTCTCTAATGTCCAGATGTTATTATTACCTTGTCTCTTTTCCTTCTCCTGGAAACCATTGAAATTATGTATCAATCTTCTAAAAGTTGTTCTATCTTGTATTATTTACCAATTTTCATTAAATTCTCTTCAGCCGTTTTCTTGCGATTGCGTGTACATACATACAAACAGACAGAAATTATGGAAAATAAAAAAGTGCATTTCCTTGTTACTATGGACAGGACCGATATAGAAATACCATCCATTTTTATTTATGAGCAATGTATAGACAAAACTCTTATATACATAGATTGATTGCTGTAGTATAAAATTCTGTCAATTCGTTATATAGTAGAGTCTGTGTACATCCGGTATAAGTGAATTTGCGCTGTTTTTCGGTGACTACAGTATATGGGTGGCAATTATTCACTTGAAATTAGGTGGTTCCAAGGAAGTTTAATTTGATCATGTAATATTGTGATATAAATAGAGATGAATTCCCACTTCAATTTATACCTGAAGAAGAAATTAGCCAAGTTAGGCGTTGGAAGCAATGTATGGAAGTCACTAGAATCAACAAATATAGGTACAGGCTTAAAACCAAACTCACAAAAGAAAAAAGAAAAAGCTCCTATTTCAAACACTTTCACTTACAATAACGACATCCATTAAATCACTAATATTTTCTGGAAACATAATGTAAGAATTTTATTCAAAACTAGCAATAGAACCTCCAAAAATTTTACACAACTCTGCATTAATCAATACCCCCAATATTTACTCCAAATCAGGAATATATATACTAAAATATAATGAATGCAGCAGCTCTTACACAGGTCAAACAGGATGTAACTTTATGATTAGATATTCAGAACACGTCAAGGCGATGAGACACAATAAGTAACTAATCTCATATCCATTCTGTATTGAAGATAACAATAAGTAAAATTCTCTCAAGAATAAATTTACTGTGCCCACCAATTCAGTACAATTATAACAATTTACTGTGTCCACCTATTCAATACAATTATAACAATTTACTGTGTCCACCTATTCAATACAATTAGAATAAATTTACTGTGTCCACCCATTCAATACAATTAGAATAAATTTAGTGTGTCCACCTATTCAATACAATTATAACAATTTACTGTGTCCACCTATTCAATACAATTATAACAATTTACTGTGTCCACCTATTCAATACAATTATAACAATTTACTGTGTCCACCTATTCAATACAATTAGAATAAATTCACTGTGTCCAAATATTCAATACAATTATAACAATTTACTGTGTCCAACTATTCAATACAATTAGAATAAATTTACTGTGTCCACCTATTCAATACAATTATAACAATTTACTGTGTCCACCTATTCAATACAATTATAACAATTTACTGTGTCCACCTATTCAATACAATTAGAATAAATATACTGTGTCCACCTATTCAATACAATTATAACAATTTACTGCGGCCACCTATTCAATACAATTAGAATAAATTTACTGTGTCCACCTATTCAATACAATTAGAATAAATTTACTGTGTCCACCTATTCAATACAATCAGAAAAAATTTACTGTGTCCACCTATTCAATACAATTAGAATAAATTTACTGTGTCCACCTATTCAATACAATTATAACAATTTGCTGTGTCCACCTATTCAATACAATTATAACAATTTACTGTGTCCACCTATTCAATTCAATTATAACAATTTACTGTGTCCACCTATTCAATACAATTATAACAATTTACTGTGTCCACCTATTCAATACAATTAGAATAAATTTGCTGTGTCCAACTATTCAATACAATTAGAATAAATTTACTGTGTCCACCTATTCAATACAATTATAACAATTTACTGTGTCCACCTATTCAATACAATTAAAATAAATTTGCTGTGTCCACCTATTCAATACAATTAGAAAAAATTTACTGTGTCAACCTATTCAATACAATTATAACAATTTACTGTGTCCATCAATTCAATACACAGTAAATTTACTCTTCAAAGAATTTTACTTATTGAGGTACAATAACTTATACACCATGAGTCAACTTATGCATGACACTAATCACAAATTTACCGACATCGGACAAGAAATGGAAGTTCCCCAAACTGCAAATAAGGGACCCTACATGAATATTATTGAAAGTTGTTACATTAACTGTGATCAATACTTCAACCCCACTATAATGTAAACAAAATTTACGAGAAACCCAATATTCTTTTCCATCTTTTACTCAATTGGCTTAAAATTACCAAACTATTGAAGAACAGTTTGATTTTCCAAGTAATCCATAATACACACTCCTGTCAATTAATCCCCACTACCCCATCCTTCCACCACATCTTAGTTTCATTCCCCCGCAGGTGCCCTACCTCCTTCCTTCCCCTCCCCTCCTTTAGCGCTGCCTATCTTAGCTATCACACACACATCGTCCGGCTCCGTCTGTGTTATAAACATGTCCAATATGCTGTTCAAGGTGAGTCAATCATCATTTAATGATTCTAGTAACTTCCATACATTGCTTCCAACATCTAACTTGGCTAATTTCTTCTTCAGGTATAAAATGAAGTGGGAATTCATTTCTATTTATATCACAACCTTACGTGATCAAATTAAACTTCCCTGGAACCACCTAATTTCAAGTGAATAATTGCCACCCATATACTGTAGTCACCGAAAAACAGCGCAAATTCACTTATACCGGATGTACACAGACTCTACTATATAACGAATTGACAGAATTTTATACTACAGCAATCAATCTATGTATATAAGAGTTTTGTCTATACATTGCTCATAAATAAAAATGGATGGTATTTCTATATTGGTCCTGTCCATAGTAACAAGGAAATGCACTTTTTTATTTTCCATAATTTCTGTCTGTTTGTATGTATAATGTATGTATGTACATAGGTACATAGGTGGACACAGTAAATTTATTCTAACTGTATTGAATAGGTGGACACAGTAAATTTATTCTAATTGCATTGGATAGGTGGACAGAGTAAATTGTTATAATTGTACTGAATAGGTGGACACAGTAAATTGTTATAATTGTATTGAATAGGTGGACACAGCAAATTTATTCTCATTGTATTGAATAGGTGGACACAGTAAATTTATTCTAATTGTATTGAATAGGTGGACACAGTAAATTTTTTGTAATTGTACTGAATAGGTGGACACAGTAAATTTATTCTAATTGTATCGAATAGGTGGACACAGTAAATTTTTGTAATTGTATTGAATAGGTGGACGCAGTGAATTGTTATAATTGTATTGAATAGGTGGACACAGCAAATTTATTCTAATTGTATTGAATAGTTGGACACAGCAAATTTGTTCTAATTGTATTGAATAGGTGGACACAGTAAATTTATTCTAATTGTATTGAAAAGGTGGACACAGTAAATTTATTTTAATTGTATTGAATAGGTGGACACAATAAATTTATTCCAATTGTATTGAATAGGTGGACACAGTAAATTTATTCTAATTGTATTTAATAGGTGGAGACAGCAAGTTGTTATAATTGTATTGAATAGGTGGACACAGCAAAAATATTCTAATTGTATTTAATAGGTGGACACAGTAAATTTATTCTAATTGTATTGAATAGGTGGACACAGTAAATTTATTCTAATTGTATTGCATAGGTGGACACAGTAAATTGTTATAATTGTATTGAATAGGTGGACACAGTAAATTGTTATAATTGTATTGAATAGGTGGACACAGTAAATTGTTATAATTGTATTGAATAGGTGGACACAGCAAATTTATTCTAATTGTATTGAATAGTTGTGCACAGCAAATTTATTCTAATTGTATTGAATAGGTGGACACAGTAAATTTATTCTAATTGTATTGAATAGGTGGACACAGTAAATTTATTCTAATTGTATTGAATAGGTGGACACAGTAAATTGTTGTAATTGTATTGAATAGGTGGACACAGTAAATTTATTCTAATTGTATTGAATAGGTGGACACAGTAAGTTGTTATAATTGTATTGAATAGGTGGACACAGCAAAAATATTCTAATTGTGTTGAATAGGTGGATACAGTAAATTTATTCTAATTGTATTGAATAGGTGGACACAGTAAATTGTTATAATTGTATTGAATAGGTGGACACAGTAAATTGTTATAACTGTATTGAATAGGTGGACACAGCAAATTTATTCTAATTGTATTGAATAGTGGGACACAGTAAATTGTTATAATTGTATTGAATAGGTGGACACAGCAAATTTAAATTATAGTGGGGTTGAAGTATTGATCACAGTTAATGTAACAACATTCAATAATATTCATGTAGGGTCCCTTATTTGCAGTTTGGGGAACTTCCATTTCTTGTCCGATGTCGGTAAATTTGTGATTAGTGTCATGCATAAGTTGACTCATGGTGTAAAAGTTATTGTACCTCAATAAGTAAAATTCTTTGAAGAGTAAATTTACTGTGTATTGAATTGATGGACACAGTAAATTGTTATAATTGTATTGAATAGGTTGACACAGTATATTTATTCTAATTGTATTGAATAGGTGGACACAGCAAATTTATTTTAATTGTATTGAATAGGTGGACACAGTAAATTGTTATAATTGTATTGAATAGGTGGACACAGTAAATTTATTCTAATTGTATTGAATAGTTGGACACAGCAAATTTATTCTAATTGTATTGAATAGGTGGACACAGTAAATTGTTATAATTGTATTGAATAGGTGGACACAGTAAATTGTTATAATTGAATTGAATAGGTGGACACAGTAAATTGTTATAATTGTATTGAATAGGTGGACACAGCAAATTGTTATAATTGTATTGAATAGGTGGAAACAGTAAATTTATTCTAATTGTATTGAGTAGTTGGGCACAGCAAATTTATTCTAATTGTATTGAATAGGTGGACACAGTAAATTTATTCTAATTGTATTGAATAGGTGGACACAGTAAATTTATTCTAATTGTATTGAATAGGTGGACACAGTAAATTGTTGTAATTGTATTGAATAGGTAGACACAGTAAATTTATTCTAATTGTATTGAATAGGTGGACACAGTAAGTTGTTATAATTGTATTGAATTGGTGGACACAGCAAAAATATTCTAATTGTATTGAATAGGTGGACACAGTAAATTTATTCTATTTGTATTGAATAGGTGGACACAGTAAATCTATTCTAATTGTATTGAATAGGTGGACACAGTAAATTGTTATAATTGTATTGAATAGGTGGACACAGTAAATTGTTATAATTGTATTAAATAGGTGGACACAGTAAATTGTTATAATTGTATTGAATAGGTGGACAGCAAATTTATTCTAATTGTATTGAATAGGTGGACACAGTAAATTGTTATAATTGTATTGAATAGGTGGACACAGCAAATTTAAATTATAGTGGGGTTGAAGTATTGATCACAGTTAATGTAACAACTTTCAATAATATTCATGATGGGACCCTTATTTGCAGTTTGGGGAACTTCCATATCTTGTCCGATGTCGGTAAATTTGTGATTAGTGTCAGGCATATGTTGACTCATGGTGGAAAACTTATTGTACCTCAATAAGTAAAATTCTTTGAAGAGTAAATTTTATTGTGTATTGAATTGATGGACACAGTAAATTGTTATAATGGTATTGAATAGGTGGAAACAGTAAATTTATTCTAATTGTATAAGTAGGTGGACACTGTAAATTTATTCAAATTGTATTGAATAGTTGGACACCTCAAATTTATTCTAATTGTATTGAATAGGTGGACAAAGTAAATTTATTCTTATTGTATTGAATAGGTGGACACAGTAAATAGTTATAATTGTATTGAATAGTTGGACACAGTAAATTTATTCTAATTGTATTGAATAGGTGGACACAGTAAATTGTTATAATTGTATTGAATAGGTGGACACAGTAAATTTATTCTAACTGTATTGAATAGGTGGACACAGTAAATTTATTCTAATTGCATTGAATAGGTGGACACAGTAAATTGTTATAATTGTACTGAATAGGTGGACACAGTAAATTGTTATAATTGTATTGAATAGGTGGACACAGCAAATTTTTTCTCATTGTATTGAATAGGTGGACACAGTAAATTTATTCTAATTGTATTGAATAGGTGGACACAGTAAATTTTTTGTAATTGTACTGAATAGGTGGACACAGTAAATTTATTCTAATTGTATCGAATAGGTGGACACAGTAAATTTTTGTAATTGTATTGAATAGGTGGACGCAGTGAATTGTTATAATTGTATTGAATAGGTGGACACAGCAAATTTATTCTAATTGTATTGAATAGTTGGACACAGCAAATTTGTTCTAATTGTATTGAATAGGTGGACACAGTAAATTTATTCTAATTGTATTGAATAGGTGGACACAGTAAATTTATTTTAATTGTATTGAATAGGTGGACACAATAAATTTATTCTAATTGTATTGAATAGGTGGACACAGTAAATTTATTCTAATTGTATTTAATAGGTGGAGACAGCAAGTTGTAATAATTGTATTGAATAGGTGGACACAGCAAAAATATTCTAATTGTATTTAATAGGTGGACACAGTAAATTTATTCTAATTGTATTGAATAGGTGGACACAGTAAATTTATTCTCATTGTATTGAATAGGTGGACACAGTAAATTGTTATAATTGTATTGAATAGGTGGACACAGTAAATTGTTATAATTGTATTGAATAGGTGGACACAGCAAATTTATTCTAATTGTATTGAATAGTTGTGCACAGCAAATTTATTCTAATTGTATTGAATAGGTGGACACAGTAAATTTATTCTAATTGTATTGAATAGGTGGACACAGTAAATTTATTCTAATTGTATTGAATAGGTGGACACAGTAAATTGTTGTAATTGTATTAATAGGTGGACAAAGTAAATTTATTCTAATTGTATTGAATAGGTGGACACAGTAAGTTGTTATAATTGTATTGAATAGGTGGACACAGCAAAAATATTCTAATTGTATTGAATAGGTGGATACAGTAAATTTATTCTAATTGTATTGAATAGGTGGACACAGTAAATTGTTATTATTGTATTGAATAGGTGGACACAGTAAATTGTTATAATTGTATTGAATAGGTGGACACAGCAAATTTATTCTAATTGTATTGAATAGGGGGACACAGTAAATTGTTATAATTGTATTGAATAGGTGGACACAGCAAATTTAAATTATACATACACCTATTCAATACAATTAGAATATTTTTGCTGTGTCCACCTATTCAATACAGTTATAACAACTTACTGTGTCCACCTATTCAATACAATTAGAATAAATTTTCTGTGTCCACCTATTCAATACAATTAGAATAAATTTACTGTGTCCACCTATTCAATACAATTAGCATAAATTTACTGTGTCAACCTATTCAATACAATTATAACAATTTACTGTGTCCATCAATTCAATGCACAGTAAATTTACTCTTCAAAGAATTTTACTTATTGAGATACAATAACTTTTCCACCATGAGTCAACATATGCGTGACACTAATCACAAATTTACCGACATCGGATAAGATATGGAAGTTCCTCAAACTGCAAATAAGGGACCCATCATGAATATTATTGAAAGTTGTTACATTAACTGTGATCAATACTTCAACCCCACTATAATGTAAACAAAATTTACGAGAAACCCAATATTCTTTTCCATCTTTTACTCAATTGGCTTAAAATTACCAAACTATTGAAGAACAGTTTGATTTTCCAAGTAATCCATAATACACACTCCTGTCAATTAATCCCCACTACCCCATCCTTCCACCACATCTTAGTTTCATTCCCCCGCAGGTGCCCTACCTCCTTCCTTCCCCTCCCCTCCTTTAGCGCTGCCTATCTTAGCTATCACACACACATCGTCCGGCTCCGTCTGTGTTATAAACATGTCCAATATGCTGTTCAAGGTGAGTCAATCATCATTTAATGATTCTAGTAACTTCCATACATTGCTTCCAACATCTAACTTGGCTAATTTCTTCTTCAGGTATAAAATGAAGTGGGAATTCATTTCTATTTATATCACAACCTTACGTGATCAAATTAAACTTCCCTGGAACCACCTAATATCAAGTGAATAAGTGCCACCCATATAGACAGCATAAAACAGCACAAATTCACTTATCCTGGATGTACACAGACTGGACTACGTAACGAATTGCCGTAATTTTAACTTATCTCATGTTACATTACAGTAAGGCATATGTAAGGCACATCGATGCTGAAACTAGTACCATTTGACATGCAATTGAATCACAATAAGATGTCATTGTATTGAATAGGTGGACCTTGAAAGAATTTGAATTTACTGTAAGGTTAACATACCCATGGCATATTCATCAATGGACTCTTCCTGACCTTGAGTCCTATTAGGTATTTCTTGTTTGAGAATGAAATCCATGTCGGATAAACTGAATCTTACTTTCAGTTCCTTGGCAAAATCAGAGCGACACCTAATCTTATATTTACTTAACTGAAACCACTTGCTGGCACAACCTTCTAACATTACAGTAAATTAAGGTTTTCAAATGTCTACCTATTAAACACAATAACATTTTATTGTGGGTCAATCATGTGTTATAAGGGTACTAGTTTCGGCACCTGTAATATGCCATCATCAGCTCTAGATGCAAATTCAACAATTCCATATACGTACCTAAAGCAACCTAAAACACATTTTAAAACATGTTATAAAACACATTACTAGCAACTACAATCATGCATGAAATGAGTTAAAATTAGGGTACAATTACAATGCTGCGGTATAAAACTCATAAAAAATTTGACAATTTCATTGTAAAATTATTATGTAATGTCCAGCCTGTGTATGTCCAGGTTAAGTGAGATCTATATTACTTTTATGTTGTCTATATGAGTTGTTCACTTGAATTAGGTAGTTCCAAAGAAGTTTAATTGGTCATATGAGGATCATAGCATGACTTCAGATTGAGATTCCCACTTCAATTTGTAACTTGAAGAAGAAAATAGAAAGCTAAATTAGGCAGGGAAGATAGTGGAAGCAATGTATGGAAATGGCTAGAACCATTAAATGTTAACGATGCGCCGTTCCCACGTCCAAGCCGAGTCGCTAAGAAATCCTAACTAGCTCATTTCAAGGTAAAATACCAACTTCGTATGTTCTTGAAGTCGTACGTCCCGAGAGTAAAAGATGTTGGGTGTGCTCGACGGCTACACTCGCTAAAATTAGTCTGACAGATGCCTCTATCTCACAAATCAATCCTTCCACATCATAAAATTCCATAACACTTAACCTATGGTTGTCTACAACTATTAATCTACCCTAAAATATCATAAACAAGTTGGTAAATTTGTCTATAATCATTTATTAAATTAAAAGAATTTTGAAATAAAATAAAATTGAAAACATTTGTGGAAATAAGTCTATCTCTTCTCCTAAGGCTAGTTAATTAATGAAGGAAATGTTCAAAGAGCTTTGACTCAAACTAAACATTAACTATTTACATTATTTCTGTTTGAAATTAAAAAATAATCTTGAGATGCTTCGTAACATTATGTCATATTAAATTTAAATCACGCTCCAGTTCATTATTATTTTTTATTTATTTAATTAATTATTAGATGCAGCATATGGAGGGCCATTTTACACTAATAGTAATAATAAGTTTAAATACGTATAAAAGATAACAAAGGTATAAACAACAATATTAAGTAACAACAATAAATTAACAATTTTAACAGTAACAATGTAACAACAATGACAACGGTAACTGGCAAGTGTCTGTTACTGAAATTAGTAAGAAGAAAGGTCGAGGGTTGGAGGGACGGAAGAAAGTGAAAACCTGGGGAGGACTTAGAGGAATCTTCTAATTTTTTGTTTGAAGGATGTAAAAGGTGTGAATATGTCAATATCGGGTAGTGAGTTACCAAGAGTAGGGAGACGGTGGAAGATAGAGCGTTGTTGTAAAGTTAGGCGTGGATGGGACACATGATGAGTGCGCCAGTTGCGTGTTGGGCGGGGAGGAACGTGTATAGGGAAGTAAGCTGGAAGAGTATTACATTTGGTGTAGCCATTGATTATTTTGTGAAGGTAACATAGATCAGAGAACTGTGAACGGCTTCTCAGGACAAGTATACCCAGATAGTTCATAATGTCAGATTTAGTTTTGTTCTTAAAAACAGGATTGCGAGTCTTAACAATGAAAGTAAAAAAGTTAAAAATACTATTTAGTTGAGATATGTTTGTGATAGCAGATGAGGACCAAATAGGGGAACAAAAGTCAATAAAGGGGAGAACATACGAGACAAAGTATAATTTTAAGGCGTTAATATCATTAATTTCAGTAAACCTTGTAAAGAATGCTCTGCTTGAATAAACATAGTTCGCTAAACACTTTTTTTTTTTAAATCACAACACTTTGCAGATCCATCTGGAAATTATCAGGCATTCCTATTTGCCTACATTTAAATATTAACATTTTATATTCATGCTTTTATATCATCATTGCTAATCTCTATATATAAAAGAACATGACCTGACTGACTGATTCATCATCGCCGAGCCAACACGACTGGACATAATGAAATGAAATTTTGAGGATACATTTATAGTACAATGTAGGTGCTTGCTAAGGAAGGATTTTTAGATATTCCATCTTTACAGATGTAAAATTGATATTTAGAATATCCTTTAAAAATAAACACGTATTGTTTGTTTTTGTTTTCTGAACATCCCAGTAGCAGGGGTGAAAAAGCGTGAATAATGGGTTGAATGCCTTTAATTAGGATACTTACATCTCAGAAACTGAAGATAGTACAGACCTAAAAATTGGTATATGGAATCTCCTTTAAAAACAAAGAAAGCAGTTTTTTTTCTTCGAAAAATCCAATTAATTCGGGTTAAACAAGAGTGACAAATTGGGGTTAATTTTTAGAAAGACTATATCTACAGTATATCTCAGAAACGTAAAATGTTACAGACGTAAAAATTGGTATTTGGAATCTCCTGTAAAAGTAAAGAAACATAGGTCATTTGTTTTTGGAAACTGCACTTAAGGGGAACAAAAAGAGGGTGAAATTTTAAAATGAGAAATTCTACAGCAGGCCTATATGTCAAAAACTGAACGTGTTACAGAAGTGAGAAATGGTATTTTTTAAATCTATTAAAATACAGAAATGTGCATTTTTAGTTTTCGGAAAAGCCACTTGGGTGGGGGAGGAGGTAAAAGTCACTGAAAATTGGGTTGAATTCTTTTAATTAGGATACTGTTATCTTAAAACAGAATATGTTACAGATGTGAAATTTGGTATTTGGAATCTGCTTTAAAAGTAAAGAAACACGTATACTCAGAAAATACAATGAAGTGGGGAGGTGAAATAATTGAAAAAATAATTTAATTAATTGTATGAGGGTACTTACATCTAACAAAAACTAATTTTGTTACAGACGTGAAAATTGGTATTTGGATCTCCTTTAAAAAAAGAAAAACACGTCTTGGGGGGGGGGGGGAGGAGAAATCATCTTCGGGCGGGAGTGAAAAGGAGTTGAATTCTTTTCATTAGGACACATATCTCAAAAACTGAAGATGTTGGAGTCATGATATTTGGTATTTAGAAGATCCTTTACTATTAAAGAAAAAAGTATTTTTTGCCAGAAAAATCAATTAAGGGGGGGGGGAGTGTTAAAGGAAGCAAAAAAATGTGAATAATGTTTATGGGGATACTTATATCTCAAAACTGAAGGTAACAGGCATGAAAATTGGTATTTTGAATCTCCTTTAAACATAAAGGAACACACGTTCTTTTTTTGGGGGGAGGGGGAATTAAGGGCGGTGGGGTGGTGAAACAGGACTTGAGACCAATTGATTTTACTTTTCATAATGTACTTATCAGGAGTTTAGGTGGCAGTGCGCTGGGCTCTCACCGCTGGGTTCCGTGGTTCAAATCCCACTGATTCCATGTGAGATATGTGCTGAACAAAGTGGAGGCAGGACAGGTTTTTTTCCGGGTACTCCGATTTTTGCCTATCATCATTCACTCCACCAACACTCTCCAATATCCTTTCATGTCATTTGTCATTCATTAATCATTGCCCCAGAGGAGTGCGACAGGCTTCGGCAGCCGGCATAATTCCTATCCTCGCCGCTAGATGGGAGCTTTATTCATTCCATTCCTGAACCGGTCGAATGACTGGAAACAGGCTGTGGATTTTCAGTGTACTTATTCTGATCATAAACCGCTCATTTTTAATCTTTCCTGGGTTCGTTTTCCTTTTGAGAACGTTCTTAGATTACATATAAGTTATATAAAAATTTGAACACATTTGAAATAAGCGATAGGAATGAGATTGAACGTGCAATTGTTCACCTCTGTAGTAAGGTCAATAATGCACGGAAGTATGTCATTCGTATCACCAGAAATCCCGTGCACTTGCCTACGCGCGACAATGGTGCTGGTCACATTATAAGCAATGATAATGGCAGCAGATGTTATTTACCACCAAGTACCGGTCTTCCATCTTGCTGTGGGGTCCAGAACAACAACAACAACAACAACAACAACAACAATAATAATAATAATAATAATAATAATAATGTCCTGGCCCTGTAATGACTATGAATGCAGTCCGGCCACGGGTTCAGTACCGCCAAGGCACCCAAGACGACACCACGCCGGATCTCCTCAAGGATTTGATCCATATTCAAATGCCTAAAGAAAAGATGGCAAAGATTTAGGGACCCAACTGACCGGATGGAATACCTGGACCTAGCCTGGGAACTACAAAATCGACTGCCGGAAAGAAAGAAAGATTGGGAGGAACTATGACGCAATCCCTCAGAAAACGAGTCAGATCGCGAATTTTGATGGATTCTCTCAGAAAACAAATCAGTTCGCAAATTTTGGCGGATTATATATAAAACGTTATGCATTCAATTATAAATTTTAGTATAATACCGTAACGAAGCACGGGTATCTTGCTAGTCATTGATATAAAAAACACTAAACTTCTTATTTACATAGAGGATTTCAGTTTCAGTGGCTCTCATATTTGGAAGTATCAGGAAGAAAAGATAAATGATAAGTCATTCAACATCATTGCAGTCCGACCCGTGGATGAATGGTCAGCCTACTGGCCTTTGATTCAGAGGGCCCCGGGTTCGATTCCCGGCCGGGTCGGGGATTTTAACCTTCATTGGTTAATTCCAGTGGCCTGGGTGTTTGTACTGTCTCCAACATGCCTGCAACTCACACACCACACATAACACTATCCTCCACGACAATAACGTGCAGTTACCCATAACTGGCAGATGCTGCCCCCTCATCGGAGGTTCTGCCTTACAAGGGCTGCACTCGGCTAGAAAGAGCCACACAAAATAATAATAATAATAATAATAATAATAATAATAATAATAATAATAATAATATCATTGCACTCTAAAATGATTAAAAATTACCATTAGTAATAACTCACATGGATATTGTTTCTCTTAAAAAATTTAAATTCCCAAAAATTAAGTGCCAATTATTTATATCACGTACAATATATTAACGTGTAATCAGTGACTTAAAACACCTTACTCATCATTATCTCTGAAAGATATGTGGTCTGTCGTCTTAGAAGACTTTTACAACCAGTATCTTCATCATCTAGTTATGGGTAACCTCTTCAATAACTTTACTGAGATGAATAAGTAAGCATTGTACCTCCATTTATTTCAAGAAAAATGACTGTGGTCATGAATTCAGGTCAATGTTGGCTAATTCAGCTCAATATTCCATATATAGATTCATTTCAATGATCTACCAATGCCTATCTGACATATGTAAGCTGTATGGATCATATTTAACATTAGATGTGGAATACTGATGGATTAACATATGTCATAGAATTAAATAAATGCATTCTTAATCTTTAAATTACATCAGCTAACTCAATATCACCATCAAAATAAATCTATTTCTTCTCTCTCGACAAAATAATAAGCATCACCTTCATTACTCTTCTTATTATACAACTATTCTTCATATATATATCACCTGTTTCATATCTTCACATCATATCTCTTCCTTCATTTCAATAACTCACATATATACCGTAACTCGATGCTGATGTATCCGTAATTATCATCTATTCACTTAAATATTTCCTTTTGTTCTCAATTCTCCTTGCATTCACTCCATATTACTCTTCATATAATCCAAGTACACTGCACTGTATCACCTTCATTTCGTAACATAACACCCCAACTTTACATCAACTACTCACAATACAAGTAAATTAACCTCTTATTTATGATAGATAACATTATGAATGCATAATTAGCTTACCACTGTTCTAATACAACCTAGCCAAATTCAGTCAGATGATTACCTCTTATCCTCCTATGTTGTCATGTCTATGCGATTTCACATATAAATCCACTCTTCTTGAGCTAAAATCAACGTTTCCACTGCACAATTATTTGTTTATCACAATCAGAAATGCCACTTTTCAAAACAAAATATCTCTAGTTAGGTATGGCTGCTACATTCTGCCAATCTCTGGGAAACTATGGGCAGGTCATCCATCATCTCCCTCATCTCCACCGGACAGTCAGCTTTGGTCTTCTTAGTGCATGTTGCTGGACATATGTTGCGCAGATAGGACAAAAATATAAACCGACGGGGTCAGTTTCGTCATCTTAGTATATTCAAAGCCTTCTAACATTCATATGTGTGTTGAAAAGATTGCTTCTCTAATTTTAATTCAATTAATATCTTCCAGATTACGAATATGTCTACCAAACTTCAATTGAATAATTTAATTTATATTTTGATTTACATATCACTTTTAATTCCCATGGCTTTTTATACTTCTTGCCAGCGATCTTAAAGAATATCCGCTGCTCTTTTTCAGTGTTTCACGACATAGTCCATTACGTAATGTGTCTCAATAAGCTACCTCAATTTCTTAGTTTTTATTATGCGATTCTATGCAGTACTTATATAGCCTTCCGCTCTTTTATTTCAATATTACTCCAATTTCCTTTCAATTCAGACTTGCTGCTCGCAATAACCTGGTTATAACATCACTCCGTGTAGCTTGAATTGATTTTTCTTGTGCAATTTTGTAACAATAACCTCATAACAATCCTATGTCCTCCTTTAATTTTCACCGCCATCCTGATACTAATTCTAGGCTTATTCCTGAAATAAATACAATCTTCTCGACATTGGTGATTGAATTTGCGTGCCGTGTTTATTCTTCTCGCAAAACAACATCCATTTTTGTTCCAAACTGTTCATTCATGACAGTGAAATGGCACAACGATTAACTCACCTTGAGCAGCATGATGAACATATGTGCTGGACTGACGGAATGAGCCAGACAATGTGTGTAGTGGATGAGGTAGGTAGTGGGAAGAGGCAAGGAAACAAGGGGAAGGAAGGAGGCGGAACACCTGCGTGGGAATAGAACTATGGCAGAGAGGATGGGTGGGGTAGAGAGGGTAATTGATGGGAATATTTATTATGGATGATTTGGAAGATCAAGTTGTTTTTTGATAGTTTGATGTTTTTAAGCCAGCTGATTAAAAGATCAAAAAGAATATTGGATTTCTCATAGATTTCATTTAAGTTGTAATTGGGGTTGAAATACCGATCACAATTAATGTAACAACTTTCGATAATATTCATGATGGGTCCCTTATTTGATGTTTGAAGAATTTCCATGTCTTGATCGATGTTGGAGAATTTATGATTACTGTCATGCATATGTTGACCTATGGCAGAGAATTTGTTGTAGCTCATTGCGCTGACGTGATCTGAATATCTAATTGTAAAGCTACGTCCTGTTAGACCCACTTATGAGTTGCTGCATTCATTACATTTGAGTCTGTATATTCCAGATTTGGAGTAAATGCTGGGGATATTAACTGATGCAGAGTTGTGCAAAATTTCAGAGGTTCTGTTGTTAGTTCTGAATAAAATTCTTACATTGTGTTTCCAGAAAAGGCAGATGATTTTATGAATGTCGTTATTATAAGTAGATGAAATAAGAGCTTTTGATTTTTCTTTTGCCTTTGGTTGTGGCACCATACACAACCATTAACTCGGCTCAAGGGAGATAGGGTCACCTTCCCTATTCCTCCACTCGAGTAATTCCTGTCTGGCGCGTCCACGTCACGGGAGTGGGCACCCTACACTTCAGTAGGCTGGAGTGATAGGATGGCTGAGTTCAGTCCTGTGGGGTATAACACAGAACCCATGCCCAGGGATATGGATAAAGACTTCAACGGCAGTGAAAATCACTGGTACGGCGGATCTGGCAGAAGAGGCAATATCTGATCCCTGAGATCTGACTCGGCCTGCTGCCTTGCAGGTTGATAGGGGACTATTAACGGCTAAGGGAGACAACCCTGACAGAAAAATCTTCGGAAGTGATAGGCCCAGCAAGTCAGCTTCTGAATAATTTGGAATTGCTTTCACAACTGAACGAGGTGTCGGATGGAAATATTGTAATCACCAGAATAATGACTCTAGTTCCCTCATTGGTAATGATATTAATGACAGTTCAATACCCGATGCTCCATCACAACAAAGGAGGAGAACTCACAAAACTAGATATGAGACTGTAATCAAAATTGCCATGCTAAACATTCTGACAATGGCTGGCAACATAGCGGAATGTGTAGACTTAATGAAAACAAGGAACGTAAACATACTGCGTCTTAGTGAAACCAAGTGGAAGGGAAAAGGATCAAAGGAACTCAGAGAGGGATATCATCTATTTTGGTCATGTGGAGATCAAGCAAAAAATGGAGTTGATGTTGTTATTTTTCAAATGAAAGATCATGTAGTAGAAGTAAAATATGTTTCTGATCGGATTCTTCACATAATGCTGAAATTGGATTCTACCCAGAACATCAACATCATTCAGTGCTATGCACCACAGACTGGTTGTGAAGATGAAGAAAAAGAACATTTTGAAGAAGACATAGAGGAGAGAATAAGTGGAGATGGAATGATTATCATAGGGGATATGAATGCTCAAGTAGGAACTGTGAGAGATGGATATGAAAGTATTCTAGGAGCACATGGATGGGGTCCACGAAACCCAGAAGGAACTAGACTACTTGATCTCTGCCTGAGGAACAACCTCATAATAGGGAACCCATGGTATCAAAAGCAAAGAAGCCATAAGGTCACAAGATATGGATGGGATGGAAAAAGTGAATCTCTTATAGATTACTTTTTGATCGAGAAACAACTACAAAATAGACTGTTAGACATAAAAGTGATTCCTAGTGTCTCCCTGGAAAGTAATTATAGACTCCTCATTGGATACTTCAAGTTTAAGAAGTTAAAAGAAGAAAGAACCACACAGGTAAAGAAACTCAAGACTTGGAAGCTGAAGGACAATGATAGAATAATAGAGTTCCAAGAAAACATCAAAACAGTAATACCAATGACAGATGAAACAACAGGTGAGGAGGAATGGAAGGATCTGAAAGAAAATCTAGTAATTATAACTCAGGTTTGTGGATGAACCAGTGGCACAAAAAGATGGAAGGAAACTCCATGTTGGAATGACAGAACAAGAACTGCTGTCCGGAACAAGAACAACATGTTCAGAAAAAATTTCAAGGACCGGACTGATCATAAGGAACTATACAGGGTTGTTAAAAAACAAGTTGTTACAGAACAACGAACAAGTGGAGTGATGAATTGAAAGAGGATGTTAATGGTAATATGAAAATGTTATATGGGATGATGAAAAATGGAAAAAGAGATAAAGAACACTCCAAATACCTAAGAGATGATAATGAAAATCTGATCACTGAAGATGAGAAGATCAAAGAGACTTAGAGGACTTACTTTGATGAATTGCTAAATGTGAATTGCATGCAGCCTACACAAAAAGACAGTACCGGTACTACCTCCTGCAGGTCTGCCTCTGACAAAGGGTTAGACTTAACATGGAGTGATGTAGAATATGCCTGGAAATTCATCAAAACTGGAAAATCAGCTGGTGCTGATGAAATTAATGGAGAAATGATCAATGCTATAGGCATTTCTGGAAAACATTGGATCGACAGACTCTTTCGTAAGATCTGGAAAGAAGGGGACATACCAGTCGATTTGAAAACAGGCATCATAATTCCAATCTTCAAGAAAGGAGATAGAAAGAAATGTTCCAACTATAGAGGCATCACTTTTACATCTCAAGTTGGTAAACTTTATGAAAGAATTATAGAGCGTAAAATCAGACCCCTTATTGAAGAGAACCTCTTCGAAGAACAGTATGGATTCAGGAAGGGGAGATCAACAACTGATTTAATCTTTACAGTCCGTCAGTTAATGGAAAAATACTACGAACATAACCAAGATTTGTGGTTAGCTTTTCTGGATATCAAGAAAGCATTTGATGCAGTGAATGGAGAGAAGGTGTGGGAAACACTGAAGAAAATTGGAATACAGGATGACATGACACACCGGATCAAGAATTTGTATGAAGATACCTGAAGTAAAGTCAAAACACCTGTAGGAACGACTGAAACCTTTGATATAAAATCTGGGTTAAGACAGGGTGGTGTTCTGTCTCCTCTTCTTTTCATCACTGTGATGAACGAGATTCAGAGAAAAGTTCACCAAACCACTGGAGGTAAGAAAATGAATGTTATCTTGTTCGCGGACAATATATGCTTGTGGGGAGACTCTAAAGAAGACCTTCAAGAAGCTGCTAAAGAATATGGACTCATCTTCAGCCAAGAGATAAGTGAGGTTATGATCATGATCATGAAGAGATATGGACAACCAATGGGACACATTGAAATGAAGGGGAAACAGCTACAGATGAACCATCAATTCAAATATCTTGGAAGTGTTATCTCTGATATGGGTTCTATAGACAAGGAAATTTCCCACAGAATTCAGGCAGGTAGCGACTTTTACAAAATAGTTAAAGACATAATATGGAACAAGAAAATACCAACAAAATGTAACAGTCATATATGAAACCTATTATATACCAATCCTGACATATGGTTGCAAAACATGGACCATGAGAAATAAAGATGTTAGTAGAATCCAGGCAGCAGAAATGAAATTTGTCCGTAGCATGATCGGTAAAACACGGAGGGACAGAGTCCGTAATGAGGAAATCCGCAAGCAGGCTCAAGTTGTAAGACTGCAGGACAAAATAACAGTGCAGCGGCTGAGATGGTATGGACGTATGCGACGCATGGGTGATAACAGACTACCAAAAAAAAGTACAATCTAAAACTTGAAGACATAAGACCAAGAGGGCGACCAAGACTCAGGTACAAGGACATAGTGAAGATTGACATTCAACAGAGAGGATATACTTTGGAAAGCATCGAAGAAGGAGAGAAGTTCAGAGACCACAACTCTTGGAGAAGCCTCGTTCGCCGATCCATCGCTTAAGAAGGAACGATGTGGGATATGTATGTATGTATGTATGTATGTATGTATGTATGTATGTATGTATGTATGATTTTTCTTTTATGAGAGTGGTCTTGGACTGGTGCCTGCATTTGTTGATTATTTGTTCTATGAATGGTATGTTGTACCCATGAACTTGGCAATTGCCCTTATGGAATTAAGTTCAGTATTAAAGTCTTTCTTTGTCATGGGTATCAGGAAAGCCCGATAGGCCATACTATTATATGCTGCACGTTTATGCATTTAAGGATGTATGGAATTTTTGTGGATAGTATCAGCAGTTTGTGTAGGTTTTCAATAAATTTTATAACTTTTTTTTTTTTTTTGCCAGTTGCTTTATGTCGCACCGACACAGATAGGTCTTATGGCGACAATGGGACAGGAAAGGGCTAGGAGTGGGAAGGAAGCGGCCGTGGCCTTAATTAAGGTACAGCCCCCAGCATTTGCCTGGTGCGAAAATAGGAAACCACGGAAAAACTTTTTCAGGGCTGCCAACAGTGGGGTTCGAACCTACTATCTCCCAAATACTGGATACTGGCTGCACTTAAGTGACTGCAGCTATTGTGCTCGGCAAATTTTATAAGATAGGTTAGGAAGATTTCTGATAAAGGTTAGATCAAAAAGTTGATGGTTCTATTAATTTCTGGCTCAAGTGTAAATTTGATGTAGGGGTCAATGCTAATTCAGGTCCTGGAGAGTGGAGCCTGCATTCTTGATTAATTCATTCATAATGACAAATGTGTCGTCAGAGTATCTGGCCCATACGAGAATATAAGGAAAATTGTTGTTGTTAATTTTTGAATATTCCAAGTCATCTAAATAGACATTAGCTAAAATTTCTGAAGGAGGTGATCACATCACCAGTCCATTCTGTTGGTAGATAACTTTGTCAAAAATAAAGAAGTTGTTATTAATGACCAGTTTTAGAAGATGAATGAAATCTTGTATTTCTAGTTTACTGAGAGAACTGTATTTATTTCAATTGTTTTCAATGATGGTGTGATGGTGGAAAGTTTAGAAGTTGGCATGCTCGGTTAAATGTTTACTATGTCAAAAGAATTAAGGGAGTGGCTACGTTGTAGGTTAAATGATTTTAATTTCTCAATTAGTTTGGTAGTGCTTTTAATACATTTGTTGGAGAGAAAATGATAATTTTTAGTTAGGAAAGTTTGGATAAATTGGGATGATTTGTAGAGTGGGCTGGGTCTATAGTTGATGGGCATGTTAGGTTTATGGATTTTTGGAAGGGTTTTAACTGTAGGAGACCTGGGTTCATGGTTAATAATCTAGATTTTTCTTGATCTGTAAAAAGAAATGATAAGTTCTTCAAGGTTTGTTTTAATTGTCTCTGAATTTTTTGAGTAGGGTCTTTCTTGATTTTTTTAAATGTGTTGTTATTAAAAAATTCTTTAGTTTTACATATGTTTGTCCATTATAACAGTAGCAATACCTTTATCCGCTTTTGTGATTATTAAGTCATTCCTTTTTATTTCCTTTTTAATTGCTATGATTTGTTCGTGTTCGGAAATGAAAATGTCGCCATTGGAATTAATGGAGGTGGTTTTTCTGCTTACGTTGTTAGCTATGTCCATCCTGACTAGTTTTCTTTTTGTTTCAAACCTAATTTCATAGTGTTTTTCTAAAGGCATTTTATAAATTGTAGCTTCCGATTCTTTAACCCCTATGCACCCGTAAGCGGACTGGTACGCGCTCGAGCACCTGGGCCAGGACTCCACTAGCAGACTGGTACGCCGGGATGCCAGGTCGCATATTGGAGACATTTGTGACATCTTTTGGCATTTTCTGGAAACATTTCTAATTGAAATCTGTTCTTGGTGTCTCAAAGTGTCACCAGAGTGCTCTGGTATGCAACTTTGGTAAAGAGAATTGATTAAAATAACGATCGAGAAATCTGTATTCTGTTGTTGACAAGATGGCTGACTGAGAAGGAAGTTGCTTGCTCGTGCGAAATGCTCAGTAGTAGCGAAATTCAAAGCATATTTGATGTTTTACACTCTGATTTCAGCAGTATTAGTGAGGAAGAAGTCATTAGTGATCCTGTGCATGAATGAAAACCAAATATATCACCAGAGATCTTTCGCGTAGTAATATCGTACGACATGGAATGCCGAATGAACTTTCTCCCGCCCCTCATGATCCGATTGCGACTGCCGGATTTGAGCCTACGATCTTGGTACCTAGATGTGAACACTTTACCACTAATCCTCAGACTGAATCTTAATAATAATAATAATAATAATAATAATAATAATAATAATAATAATAATAATAATAATAATGATAATACACCGAGAGAGACATACGGCTGTAAGTTTGTATTTGGGATATAGGTTCGAATCTCTTCATTCACTTACTTGTGATTTGTTTCCCATTAATTCTTTATTTCCAAATCAGGAAAATGTTAGGCTCATGTCGTATTGGTTTCCTCTTATTTCCTTATTTCAAATCAGGCAAATGATAGGCTCGTGCTGTATAATTAAGGCCATAACATACACTAAAGAACTTCCGAGGTGAGATAAGGTAATGAAAAATTTAAGGTTTCAAAGGGATTTTTTATGTGTTATATTTTTGTAAAGTTCTGTTTTTGGTGTCATGAGCAATAGTGTGGAATTTCTCAATAATATACAATAGGTCCCGTGTGATAATACGCGCAGTCGATCACCCGCTATACTGTTTTAACCGAAAGCTTGCAACACCCAGGTTGCATACTAAAAAGTTGGCGGATTCCTAGCAATGTCAGAGCAAAGGGCGGATGGATGCATATGGGATAAACATGTTAGTGATTATGTTTATTTTATTCATGTTGGGCCGGTTTTGATTCGGGCCTTTAGATAGGATGTCAGTTTCTTTATTATTAAAGTTTACATTGGAAAGGTTAACCAGGGAGTGATGAAATTTCTTGATGAAGTTTTTTGTCAAATTGATTTCTTTGGATTGGTTTTTTAATGGAAACTTATTCTTTTTCAATGTGTTTAGTTTTCTCTCCAAGGTAAGCTGTTTTTGTGAAAGAATATCAAAACATTTCTTGTTAATGTGGTTTTGGAATATGTTCCATTGTGCACTAGGAAGCGGATGAGCCGCTTCGAGGTGAGTCTCGTAAAGTTTATTATTTAAGAAGGATTCTTTCTTATGTAAAAACAGATTTCATTTTTCAGCCAAATTTTGTTTGCTTTTGTTGAGTTTTTGTCAAATGTGGTGCATGTTTTTTGATTCTTCCTTTCAAAAAGTTAGGTGTTAAATCATGCATGATACATTGCTTGAGGAAGGGCCAGATATGTTGAGGACGTTGATATCTTTGCCCAATTTGGCGACTTTAATTTTTAAGCCCATATATTGATAGGCTTTTCTCTTTGCCTGGTAGGCTGTTCCACTAATAGTTATAAATTTCATTGTGGTCCGTATTGAAGTGGGATTACAGTAAATTAAGGTTTTCAAATGTCAACCTATTCAATACAATAATATTTTATTGTGAGTCAATCACGTGTCATTAGTGTACTAGTTTTGGCATCTGTAATATGTCATCAACAGCCCTAGATGTAAACTGAACAATCCATATATGAACCTAAAGCTACCAGAACACATTTTAGAAACAACATACAAAACACATTACTAGCAACTACAATGATGCATGAAATGAATTAAAATTATGGTACAATTGAAATGCTGCTGTATAAAATTCATAAAATTGTAGTTGCTAGTAATGTGCTTTATAACGGGTTTTTAAAATTTGTTTTAGGTAGCTTGTATTGAATTGTATTGAATAGGTTGACAATTGAAAACCTTAATTTACTGTTATCCCACTTCAATACAAAAACAATGAAATTTATAACTATAAGTGGAACAGCCTACCAGGCAAAGAGAAAAACCTATCAATATATGGGCTTAAAAATTAAAGTCACCAAATTGGGCAAAGATATCAACGTCCTCAACATATCTGGCCCTTCCTCAAGCAATGTATCATGAATGATTTAACACCTAACTTTTTGAAAGGAAGAATCAAAAAACATGCACCACATTTGACAAAAACTCAACAAAAGCAAACAAAATTTGGCTGAAAAACGAAATCTGTTTTTACATAAGAAAAAATTCTTCTTAAATAATAAACTTTACGAGACTCACCTCGAAGCAGCTCATCCGCTTCCTAGTGCACGATGGAACATATTCCAAAACCACATTAACAAGAAATGTTTTGATATTCTTTCACAAAAACAGCTTACTTTGGAGAGAAAACTAAACACATTGAAAAAGAATAAGTTTCCACTAACAAACAATCCAAAGAAATCAATTTGACAAAAAATTTAATCGAGAATTTTCATCACCCTCTGGTTAACCTTTCCAATGTAAACTTTAATAATGAAGAAACTGACATCCTATCTAAAGGCCCGAATCAAAACCGGCCCAACATGAATAAAATAAACATATCAAAACATAATCACTAACATGTTTATAGAATCAGAAGCTACAATTTATAAAATGCCTTTAGAAAAACACGATGAAATTAGGTTTGAAACAAAAAGAAAACTAGACAGGATGGACATAGCTAACAACGTAAGCAGAAAAACCACCTCCATTAATTCCAATGGCGACAATTTCATTTCCGAACACAAACAAATCATGGCACTTAAAAAGGAAATAAAAAAATAATGACTTAATAATCACAAACGTGGATAAAGGTAATTCTCATTAATTGAGAAATTAAAATAATTTAACTACAACCTAACCACTCCCTTCATTCTTTTGACATAGTAAACATTTATCCGAGCATGCCAACTTCTAAACTTTCCACCATCATTGTTATAATGGACAAAACCAATTACATATCTAAAACCCTAACCACTCCCTTCATTCTTTTGACATAGTAAACATTTATCCGAGCATGCCAACTTCTAAACTTTCCACCATCATTGTTATAATGGACAAAACCAATTACATATCTAAAACTAAAGAATTCTTTAATAACAACACATTTTAAAAAATCAAAAAAGACCCTACTCAAAAAATTCAGAGACAATTAAAACAAACCTTAAAGAACTTATCATTTCTTTTTACAGATCAAGAAAAATCTAGATTATTAACCATGAACCCAGGTCTCCTACAGTTAAAACCCTTCCAAAAATCCATAAACCTAACATGCCCATCAACTATAGACCCAGCCCACTCTACAAATCATCCCAATTTATCCAAACTTTCCTAACTAAAAATTATCATTTTCTCTCCAACAAATGTATTAAAAACACTACCAAACTAATTGAGAAATTAAAATCATTTAACCTACAACGTAACCACTCCCTTAATTCTTTTGACATAGTAAACATTTAACCGAGCATGCCAACTTCTAAACTTTCCACCATCACACCATCATTGAAAACAATTGAGATAAATACAGTTCTCTCAGTAAACTAGAAATACAAGATTTCATTCATCTTCTGAAACTGGTCATTAATAACAACTTCTTTATTTTTGATAAAATTATTTACCAACAGAATGGACTGGTGATGTGATCACCTCCTTCAGGAATTTTAGCTAATGTCTATTTAGATGACTTGGAATATTCAAAAATTAACAACAACAATTTCCCTTATATTCTCATATGGGCCAGATACTCTGACAGCACATTTATCATTATGAATGATTTAATTAAGAATGCGGGCTCCACTCTTTCCCACGACTTCTTTTTAGATACGACTATTTGTTTCATTCTGCTTCTTTCATCGACATAAAATACCATGATGTAGATGTTGATTCCCATAGGGAACCTAGAATATTTGTCCTGAATGAGTAAATTTATAATACCAATATAATGGTCCATTATTGGACATTGTTTTAGGAAACCTAATGAGAGGAAATATCCAAATTACTGTCAGTTGTACTTTGTAAAATATTTATGTGTATGGTAGATTTGACAAAATGAAAGTGGCTGAGGTATGAGTGATGCTAGTAATGCCATTCCTTCTGCAGCCAGTCCCTGCTATGAATGGTGTGAAAATATTGCTCATAGGGTCAGTTGGTGCATGCATTTCAGTGGGCTTGGCAGACTGATATGTAATAGCAATTTCTGGCTCGGTGAGGAAAGCAACGGGAAACTACCTCACTCCTCATTTCCCTAGTACGCCTCTTCAGTGATGCCTAGGCCATCTATGACAGCTGATGGCGGAACTGTTGAGGATCCAACCAGCCTTCGGACTGAGGACTAAACATACACATGGTAGATCATAAAACAGGTGCATTTCCACTTTGCACCAGTGGCATGCAATTGAAGATTCCTTCCTCAGACCCCATGTCACACAGACTTTGCATCTCCATGATGGGATAACCTTCTTCGTTATTGGGGTATTTTGGTTGGAAAGTGTCCCCAGTGCCTTCCCTGAAGTCTCAGTGGTGTATCCCAATGACTTGGGCATCCTCGTTCTGCATAGTCAGGCAAGGTCACACTTATTACAAGATATCAGAATTAGGAGGATACACTCAAATTTTTACCTTTGTAAAGTGAAGGTCACACCCGCCAACAGCTGTTCGGCCAAACTGATCCGAAAGCTGGTATAGTCTACTTGCTTCTTGTCAGGGTTGAGGAGGCGATGAATGATGTTGAAATTCACAAGTGTCATGTCTAGTATGTAGAAGTATATATTTTTTTTTGCATCATTTTACATACTTCCTCATCAAGGGGAATGATGCGAGTCTATGGTCACCACCCTTTCCACTGTTTTAGTCAACAACAAGACTGGGTCTGAATTAATTCTTGCTATCATACTTCACCACTTCTGGCCTGCTGTGTTGTGTAGAGAGCATGTACACCACCTTCTTGTCCACCCATTTCACAGCCAAAACCTCATTACTGGAAACGAAGGCGAGTTCCCCCTTTATCAAGTTTGTGCTGAAGATTTCCTTGGACATTAACTCCCTATTTGGTCTCACTGTACCAACAGCATAAGTCTTATTATCCAGTTGATTCCTGAATAATGTTGGTGAACTGTATAGCGTTCTCCAGCAACCCAAAAGCTCTCCACACATTTCCATAACTACTTTTTCACTTGAAAGTAATCCCACACTAAGTACTTCACTGCCTTTCTCCTTCCCAGTATAAATTCTGAAGTTCCAACAGTACCCATTATCATATGCACACACCTTGTACATTTTGATGTCAAACCTGGCTCTCTTTGATGGGTTATATTCTACGTATGAAAGCCAACCCTTGAACTTCATCAGACTTTCATCTATAGACACTTTCTCTCCAAGCACATAGACCTTTCGGAATCCATCTAGAAGTAATCAAGCACAGGCCATACTTTCCTAAGTTTAATGTAACAAAGCCTTTTCAGTCTGTCAAACACACAGCAAATACAACGTAAATTAAAACACTGTAAACATATCTGTAAAACACACACTAACATACAAAGAATGACATGTTTCGTTCTAAAAGAACATCCTCAGATTCTATCAAATCACTTAAAAACCAAGCTTATATATGTACAGTATTGTTTACGTAGCATAAACTTGTCAATGATAGAGAGATTAGTGATAACATGAAACAGTAATGACAAAAAATAAAATATATACAATTATTAATATAATGAAAAACTTACGTATTTATGTAGACTGCCGATGTTAAGTCCGTTGTCACCAAACACTATTTCAGGACTGTGGTCATGGAAAGTTTGTGGTGAGCCATGCTGCGCGTAAATCTTTGAATATAAAAGAAGCAATAGAAATTTACTTCGCAAAAAATGCTAATGCCAATAACCTGAATGAGCATACACATTTAAATAATTCCTCCCTATTCGCTCTACTCACATAATATCTGACAACACCTACTCATTAAATTGCTTCTATCGTAATAATAATAATAACAATAATAATAATAATAATAATAATAATAATAATAACGTTCCTTACTTTATTCACCTAAAATTATTAATTTGCATTCATCCATATTACACAAAGGTACATTTAACATGGAAAAGGTCAATAACATCTCTCCCCTCTCCAATGTCGATGGAAGGTAAATTGCTTTTTTCATAATAATAATAATAATAATAATAATAATAATAATAATAATAATAATAATAATAATAATACCGTTCCTTACTTTATTCACCTATATATAAAAAAATATTAATTTGCATTCATCCATATTACATAAAGGTACAATTAACATGAAACAGGTCAATAACATCTTTCCCCTTTTCAATGTTGATGGAAAGTTCCACAGCGCTCCAGCCGCTACGCCCTACACCTCCCTCCCCTCTTCACTCTATAGTCTACTCGATTTAATCATCCAATAGGAGAGATCCACATCACTCTACAAGGCCCCTCCCTTTCTTGCCCTCCTCTCTCCACGCGCAGCGTGGCTCACCACAAACTTTCCATGACCACAGTCCTGAAATAGTGTTTGGTGACAATGGACTTAACATCGGCAGTCTAGATAAATACGTAAGTTTTTCATTATATTAATAATTATATATATTTTATTTTTTGTCATTACTGTTTCATGTTATCACTAATCTCTCTATCACTGACAAGTTTACGCTACGTAAAGAATACTGTACATATATAAGCTTGTTTTTAAGTGATTTGATAGAATCTGAGGATGTTCTTTTAGAATGAAACATGTCATTCTTTGTATGTTAGTGTGTGTTTTACAGATATGTTTAGAGTGTTTTAATTTACATTGTATTTGCTGTGTGTTTGACAGACTGAAAAGCCTTTGTAACATTTAACTAAGTCAACACTGGTAAACATGGCTTCATTTTTAACAAATTTCCTAAGTTTATCACCAACAGTTTCAGGGACATCACTAGATAAGTGGAGAAATTTATTTATAGATCTGAACCTCTTGAAAGGCATAGTTTCTCCAAAAATTGGAGTCTCAATAAACCTGCACTTAACCAAATGTCTTGGAGTGAGGGCTTCTTATTTTATGATGTTAGGATACACAGAGCAAAATGGCCATTCAGTTCATTCAAATATACAAGAAACCAGTGTCATTACCCTATTTATATCCTTGGCAGCTATATATACTTGCATAAGCATTTGTCTCTTTGGATAGATGTTCCCAAAAGTCTGCTGTTAGAAATTCGTTCACAACTTGCAATTCATCAGTGCATTGTCCTAGGCGCCTCTGAGAAACGCTATTTATTTCACCAGCTAAAATGATACTCTGGAGAATTACTTACATGCTCCCAATTCCATTCCGTATCGTGTAAAAGATGATTAAAAGCTGTTGGTGTGGCATCAGATGTAGGCCTAAAATTCAGGGACACATTTGACGGCTAAACAACACTTTGGAAAACTCTAAATTCCCATGGAGGGAGTTTTCCATTCGGAATTGCTAGGCAGGCAATAATTCCATTGTGGAGATTTATCTCCCGTATGCAGTTATCAGACTGTGCCTCTTATGTAGGCTTCTGATAGGTTCACCTGCATACACCCCAGAGTCAGTTGGGTAGGGTCTGACACATCCTACTCTGATGAGTCTAGTGTCAGACCTAAGACAAAACGCTGGTTAATAGAGCAAACGCCTGAAAAGCCTTACATCTGATATGTTTTTGACATTTTGACATGCTCCATTGGTGAAAAATATCTAATTCCCTCCATGGGGATTTAGAGTTTTCCATTCGGAATTGCTAGGCAGGCAATAATTCCATTGTGGACATTTATCTCCCTATGCAGTTATCAGACTGTGCCTCTTATGTAGGCTTCTGATAGGTTCACCTGCATACACCCCAGCGTCAGTGGGTAGTGTCTGACACATTCCACTCTGATGAGTCTAGTGTCAGACCTAAGACGAAACGCTGGTTAATAGAGCAAATGCCTGAAAAGCCTTACATCTGATATGTTTTTGACAAACAGCACTACCAGCGCTCACGTCCACAGTCACACAAACTACTTTTCCTTCCGCTAAATTCTTTGTCAGATATTTCTATATCAATTTCACTCTCTTCTAAAGACTCCCTTATAATCCCTTCGTCACTCAATTTAGAGACGGCCATGATTTTGCTTATGATGAAGTTGCTAAGATACAGGTTATTCTTTCCATGGAATAACTGCGCAGAAGTGTTTATCGAATGCATCAATGGAATTAAACAGTGCTTCCATCTGTCAAGAGGTCACTTTACTAATATCAAATCCTTTCACAAAGGAAATGGGCTTGCAGCGGGTCAGGAAATAAACACTACATGCGGACGGAGAGATCCGCGTTTGTACCAGAGTGGGGCCGAGAGCCAGGACGGAGGATCCATCAAAGTACGTCAAGTGGTCAACAGTATTTACTAATCAGCATCAGGCTTTACTTAGCACTAAATCACAGCCCACACTGTGCACACACTATAACAGTGTAGATCACTGTTAAAACTTGTCAGTATTTTCCTTTGATAAAGCTGGGAAACAGAAAGCGAATAACAAAACATGGCTATAAGGGAACTGGAATTGAAAAACTAGGAGCCCATCAATATCTTATAAGTAGAATGTAGTAAAATAAAACTCACCATACCCTCAAATCATTAGAGGGATATATTTTATGACAATTAACTTACAAAGTTAGGGGGTTTTTCTTCTGTATCCAGAGGCCATGCAGGCTCACTTTTGACAAACATAGATTTCTCCATTCCTTTCAAAAACCTGCAAAATACAAGCAACAGAGCTCTTACAACAAGTCCAGTACCGGTACACAAATAAAGAATTACGACTACTGTTTCAAATATTGGTCATTCATATAATATCCTATAGAAATGTTCAATCACATCACTGGTAGTGATTATTGATTTAAAGAACAGTAAACCTCAACAACCTTCTCCTATTAATTGTGGTCAGGAAAGAAATGGAATGTGTTCCTAACCTTCCTATCTTCGAAAAAAAAAAAAAAGAATATGGTAGACAAAAGGGGGCCTATATATTGTAATAATTTTGCAGGTCAAGCCCCCGGAGTAGTTTTGACAAAAAATTACTGAAGACAACCTCTTATTTTTCGGCATTTAAGGACACTTATATTCTCCGTTTCGCATAGTAGGAAAAATAATAGTAATCCACCATCGGTATAAATCATATAACCACATTTCAGTTTAGAATTGTAGTGCAGATATTTATTTATTTATTTATTTATTTATTGTCTTGTTTTATATGGCGGGACTCAGGCTATGAAGCCTGCTATTCTGTCCGACCATACATACACCTACATGAAGAGTTAAATATACACTAAATTATCTACAGTTTAATATCTTAAGGTAGCAATTAAATGTTTTAATTAATCTAAAACTTAACTATGATCTAATCCTACTATGTTATAAGAAATCATTATTATTTATTAACCAGGTTTGACAGAGTTTCTTAAAGCGGAGGTGGTTTGACACGCTCCTAATTTCAGCAGGTAGGGAATTCCAAATTCGGCTGGCGGCGACTATAAATGATCTACTGTAGCCAGTTGAGCGGTGAATGGGAATGCTTAGTACTGCGGTGGATGATGATCTGGTAGGAATACTAGAAGGTGATGCTAGGTAATGGAATTGTGTGGCAAGGTATTCAGGTGTGTTAAGGTTCAGTATACGATGTAACAGGGAAAGAGTGTGTAAATTTCGTCGCTCTCTTAAGCGTAGCCATGAAAGCCTAGCAAATGCGGGAGAAATATGGCTAAACCTTGGTATATCTGAAATAAATCGAACGCATGCGTTATGTGCCTTTTGGAGCTTGATGGAAAGTGAGGCATTCAGGTTACTGTATACTACGTCACAGTAGTCGAATATTGGCATTACCATACTTTGGATAAGCAGTTTTCTTACATTTTGGGGGAGTAAATCTCTGAGTTTTTTAAGGGAATGTAAGGAATAAAACACTCGCTGACATATACCTGTTACATGATCGTTCCAACTAAGGTTTTTATCCATTATCATCCCTAAGTTTTTAACTGTGTCTTTGAATTGTAACTGAGTGCCTCTTAATGTTACTGAGTGGGTATGGATGTCTGTAAGTCGTGCGTGGGTTTTTTGGGTAGCTAAAAGAATACACTGTGATTTTTGGGCATTGATCTTTAGTGCATGGTCATCGGTCCACCTACATATTCTTCCTAGGTCGTCGTTCATATTATTTATTGCAGTCGGTAAGTCACGAGGGTGTGCATGTGTATATATCTGTATGTCGTCTGCGTACACATGATATTGACAATGTTTAATTACTTGTGTTAGTCCTGAAATGAAGATCGAAAATAGGAGTGGTGCTAGCACTGACCCCTGTTGTATTCCAGTCTCTACAGATTGCCATGAAGAGAAATTTTCACCTGTAGATACACACTGCCGGCGATCAGAGAGATAGGAATACATCCAGGATAGTGTGCTTTGTGAGAAATTAAGAGCACGTAATTTTGCTATTAGTATGTCCGTGTCAATGCAGTCAAAGGCCTTACTAAGGTCTAGAAGAGTTAAAACAGTAATTTCTCCCTTATCCATAGCTACTCCTATGTCATTTGTAACTTTAAGCAGTGCAGTAGTTGTGCTATGATTGCTTCTAAAACCAGACTGGTATTTGTCAAGAAGCATATTGTTATTTAAATATGCGGTTATTTGTCTGTGAACTATTTTCTCCAAAATTTTGGACAGAAATGGTAAAATGCAAATGGATCGATAGTCTTTGGGTTCCACGGGATTGTTGGTCTTGGGGAGGGGGCGAACAATTGCATATTTCCAAAGGGAAGGGAATATGCCGGTTATCAGTGAGGTATTTATGATGTGGGTTAGAGTTGGTAGGATTACATCTAGAGTTTTTAACAGTAACTGTGGAACAATCTCGTCACATCCTGTCGCAGTTGTCTTTATTGATCGTGCAATTTGTCTTACTTCTGCAGGAGTTACGAGGGAAAAATATAACTGTTCTCCTCCATTGTTAGTATTGCCATTGTATAGAATTTTGTTAATCGCCTGTTCTTTTGTTGTCTCGTCAATGTTAACGGGTCTTGTAGTAAAGTATTGGTTTAAATCATCCAGTGATATTTTAACGTCAGCAGTATGTATTTTATTTCCGCCTATGCCCATTTTTTTAACGGTTTTCCAGATTGTTGTCGTGTTTCGGGTTAGCAAAATGTTCTGTGAGTGTCTTATTTTAGCATTCCTTACGGCCTGTGTGGTTCTGTTACGAAGGGTCTTGTACAGGTCAAAATCGTTTGGTATTTGGCTAGTTTTAAATTTTCTGAAAGCTTTGTCTCTCTCTGTCATTAAGTCTCGTATTTCCTGCGTCATCCATGGAGCCGCAGGGCGTGTTACACGAGCAGTGCGTTTTGGCGCGTGTTTATTAAGGAGAGCTAGCAGTTGTGTGTTTAAGAACTCCACTTTATCATCTATATTGTCTAAAATATGGACATTATGCCAAGGTATGTTTGCAGCATCTTCTAATAGGGCTTCGTTATTTATACGTTTTAGATCTCTGAATGTAATTAATTTAGGTCTGTACTTGGGGCATTTAAGTGAATAAGCTAAATAAATTAAGTCGTGATTGGATAGTCCGCAAGCAGACATTTGCCCGTGGGTCAGTACTCTGTCAGGGTTATTCGTCACAATTAAGTCCAGTAATGTATGTGACGTGGCTGTGTGATGTGTTGGTTTAAGTGGCAAAATCGTCATGTTACAAGATTTAAATATGTTGATTAGTTGTTTAGTCTCAGTCATTTTGTCGTTAAGGATGTCAGTATTGAGGTCTCCTAGTAATAAAACATGCTCATACCTGGGTAGGATGTCAAGTAAGATGTCTTCAAGGTCGGTGATGTATCCAATCTTTGGTGGGCGATACACAACACTCAGTAAGCACTTTACACCTAAAGCCTCAATTTCAATGAACATGAACTCGGGCCTTGCGCAGTATTCACTAGTTGTTTTGTAAATTATTTTATATTTTAAGTCGTTCCTAATATACATAGCTACTCCGCCGCCGGCTTTACCTGTGCGATCATTTCGGATCAAGGTATAATTTTCGATGTGGACAAGAGAATCTGACAACCACGGTTTCATCCAGGTTTCTCCGTTCATGACGATGTGAGGGTTGACATTAGCAATAATGTTACGGAGTTCGTGGAAGTGAGGAATTAGACTTTGAACGTTAGCATGTACTACCTGTAAGGAATTTGGAAAGTTGTTAAAAGCATTTGTAAGCGGATTAGTACTAGGGGGCTGTGTAGGTATGGGAGCGGAGATTCCGCTCAGCTGACCACCAGTGACCTTGCCGAAAATAGAAGCATGTTCAGCACTCTCGCTTTGAGTTGCCAACCTGTACGCTATCTTGCCTAGTTATTATATGTAAATCTAATGAAGATATAATCTAAAAGTAATAGTTTGAATAGTAATTATAGTCTAGTAATTAAAAGTCTAGTGTCTAAGTTAGTTAAAACTGTAAAATGTGTAGTGTCATGTTAGTTTCAGTCTGTCGGTTTATTTGATCCTGTCCAGTTCCGCTCGGCTCGACACACGATATTTCACACCATTGTGTTTCACAATAATCGTACCGTCTATTGTCCAACAATTGGACACAGAAAATCTAGTGATCGCTTCTTGCAACAGTTTCATCCTGATTGACGTGAGGTCTTCTCTAATTGTTTTGCCCGTTCCTTTCAGTTTCTTTTTAGATTTGAATAGTTCGTTCCGTTTGCGGTACGACACGAACTTCACTATTATCGGACGCGGCTTATCTGTACTCATCTTGCCTACCCTGTGAGTTCTGTCTATGTCCTCGTGCGTTAAATGTACGCCAATACTGTCAGCTAGCTCAATGACAATTTTGTCCGTGTCCTCACCACTCGATTCCCGCACCCCGAACACACGCAGTGATTGCCGCCGTTGATATTGTTCGAGAGCATCGGTTTTAGTTTCGAGCTGCTCCCTGAGGTCTGATATTGTCTTGTCTCTGGCTTCGAGCGCTTCCCTCATCTCCTCGATTACTTTCGTATTAAAATCTATCGTAGCTTTAAGTTGGTCTATAACGGCCCTGGCTACCTGGTCTTGTATGATGTTTGCTAGCGTGGCGAGTGTTTCCTTGTCTCTCAGAGCTTCCTGTAGGGCGCGCTTCACTGGGCTGTCCGTTGTTACTACCTTTCCTTTCCCTGGCATGACTGTTTACAAGAAGGATTATGTTCTTAATTACTTGTGATACACTTTGAACTGGCTGTTCGTAGCACGGTAGTTTTACTTATCACTTAGTTGAAAGTTCCACACGTAAATGCCGATCTTACACCTTCAAATCACTGATAAACCTGGAGACTGAAACACACGCTACTAAGCACTGGTCGCCATACATACTGGTATATTTAGATGGTAGAGTATGTTACCTGCTACATTCATGTGTATCTATTAGAGCATAGTACTAATTATAATATGTCTAGTATTTAGCTTTGTTGGTAATCTTTGAGTACAGTAGTTTGTGCAAATTTCAAACTTGCATTTCAATTTCTGTTTGTGCTTAGTAGTGACATACGGTACTGGTATTGTGATTAGGATATGTCTGAACATAGTTTAAAATTATTGTAGTGTACTGTACAGTAGTATACAATTAATATCTTATTAGAAATTAGCATGCTTATTTTATTATAGTAACGTACACTGACTGACAGAGCAAATGCAACACCAAGAAGGAGTGGTCAGAACTTTATGCCAATTGCAGAATAGACTGACGTCACTGAGGTATGGTCATGATGTGAAATGCGCCGCTGTGCTGCGCACGTAGCGAACGATAAATGGGACACGGCGTTGGCGAATGGCCCACTTCGTACCGTGATTTCTCAGCCGACAGTCATTGTAGAACGTGTTGTCGTGTGCCACAGGACACGTGTATAGCTAAGAATGCCAGGCCGCCGTCAACGAAGGCATTTCCAGCAGACAGACGACTTTACGAGGGGTATGGTGATCGGGCTGAGAAGGGCAGGTTGGTCGCTTCGTCAAATCGCAGCCGATACCCATAGGGATGTGTCCACGGTGCAGCGCCTGTGGCGAAGATGGTTGGCGCAGGGACATGTGGCACGTGCGAGGGGTCCAGGCGCAGCCCGAGTGACGTCAGCACGCGAGGATCGGCGCATCCGCCGCCAAGCGGTGGCAGCCCCGCACGCCACGTCAACCGCCATTCTTCAGCATGTGCAAGACACCCTGGCTGTTCCAATATCGACCAGAACAATTTCCCGTCGATTGGCTGAAGGAGGCCTGCACTCCCGGCGTCCGCTCAGAAGACTACCATTGACTCCACAGCATAGACGTGCACGCCTGGCAATGTGCCGGGCTAGAGCGACTTGGATGAGGGAATGGCGGAACGTCGTGTTCTCCGATGAGTCACGCTTCTGTTCTGTCAGTGATAGTCACCGCAGACGAGTGTGGCGTCGGCGTGGAGAAAGGTAAAATCCGGCAGTAACTGTGGAGCACCCTACCGCTAGACAACGCGGCATCATGGTTTGGGGTGCTATTGCGTATGATTCCACGTCACCTCTAGTGCGTATTCAAGGCACGTTAAATGCCCACCGCTACGTGCAGCATGTGCTGCGGCCGGTGGCACTCCCGTACCTTCAGGGGCTGCCCAATGCTCTGTTTCAGCAGGATAATGCCCGCCCACACACTGCTTGCATCTCCCAACAGGCTCTACGAGGTGTACAGATGCTTCCGTGGCCAGCGTACTCTCCGGATCTCTCACCAATCGAACACGTGTGGGATCTCATTGGACGCCGTTTGTAAACTCTGCCCCAGCCTCGTACGGACGACCAACTGTGGCAAATGGTTGACAGAGAATGGAGAACCTTCCCTCAGGACACCATCCGCACTCTTATTGACTCTGTACCTCGACGTGTTTCTGCGTGCATCGCCGCTCGCGGTGGTCCTACATCCTACTGAGTCGATGCCGTGCGCATTGTGTAACCTGCATATCGGTTTGAAATAAACATCAATTATTCATCCGTGCCATCTCTGTTTTTTCCCCAACTTTCATCCCTTTCGAACCACTCCTCCTTGGTGTTGCATTGTCACTGTCAGTCAGTGTATTTTCGTAGTACTGGTGTAGTAGTGGTATCCGTAGAAATTCTTACTAAAATTCTGTTGTTGTAATTCTTGTGTATTCCTTCCAGTATTCAGTAATTAACAGCAGTTTTATCTGTTAGGGCATAGGTAGTACCTTATTGTCGCGAGATCTATCCTAGACAATACTCCTTTCCATTCTTTTTTTTTTTTTTTTTTTTGCACAAAACAAGTTATTTCATTTTTCCTTTTCTTTTCATTTTTTCCATAAGGAATGGCTAAAGAGTGCAAATATAAGAACTGTGGGTGTGGCGAGGCATTGAGGGGGTATGAGGGAGGAGTTGGAGACCTTGAGGGAGATAATTAGGGTTCTCACAGAAGACAGGAAGAAATGGTAGGCCTCTCTCAAACAATGTACAGGTTACAGCAGCTGTAAAAAAGGGACGGGAAGGAAAGGGGAGAGCTGTAGAAAACAGGTGGTCTAGTGTTCTAAGGAGAAGGAGATTGCAGGCTAAGGGCTCTATTCAGGATCAGAATTCAGGACAGGTGCCTGTGAAAAATAGGTACGAGCCACTCTAGGTAAAGCAATGGAGGGAAGATGAGGAACAGGTAATTGTTGCTGAGATGTGTGGAAGTAGGAGAAAGGGAAATGTAAAGTAGAGGATATGAAATATAGGTGGAGCACGGTCATCGCAGGGAGAAAAGGGGGGAGGAAGTAGCTTCTACAGCTATCAGAAAAGATAGAGCCGACCAGGAGGGGAGGGGATCAAAGGAGGTGGGTAGGGTTGAGGCTCTGGTCATGGGGGATTCCATTGTTAGACCCATGGGGAACGTGTGTGGAGGAAAGGGAACCAGGGTAGAGTGTTATCCAGGAATTAGGTTGAGGCAGATGCTGAGAAAACTAGAAGAGATGGAGGAGGGGAAGGAAAAAGTGGTAGTGTTTCATGTTGGTACCAAAAACGTAAGGCAAGCTGGTATAAGTACCAACATAGTTGGGGATGTGTGATATCTGGTAAATGCAGCACAGGTGAGTTTAAGAAAGTGGAGATTGTTATCAGTGGAATACTGTGTAGGAGGGATACTGGCTGGAGGGTGATTGGGGATTTAAATGAGACAATGGAGTGGGCATGTGGGAAAATGGGAGTGAAATTTCTAGATCCTAACGGGTGGGTAGGAGATAGGGATCTGCGCTCAGATGGCCTTCACTTAAACTGCAGTGGTATGCATAAGTTAGGAAATTTGTTTGGAAGGGTAATAGGGAGGTACATTCAGGGAAATGGGGTTGTCTAGGGAGCGATGATAAGGGTACAGAGATCTGGAAGTCAAGTAAGGATGACATAAAAATGTTAGTGTTGAACTGTAGAAGTACTGTAAAGATAGAAGTACTGTAAAGATAGGAATAGAATTAAGTAATTTAATAGATATATATTTACCAGAAATTGTAATAGGAGTTGAACCATGACTCAGAAATGATATAATGGTTGCAGAAATTTTCTCACGGAACTGGAATGTGTATCGTAGAGAGAGGATAGGAATGGAGGGAGGGGGAGTATTTATTCTGGTGAAAGAAGAATTTGTAAGCTACGAAAAAGTTAAAGATGAGAAATATGAAATTCTAGGTGTAAGGCTCATTTCTAAAGATAATAGGCAACATGATGTCTTTGGAGTGTACACACTGGCAAAGGGTAGTGCTGACATGGATTCAGAATTATTTGATAAGATAAATAGCTATGTGGGAAGTGACATGGAAAATGGAAGGAATGTGATTGTAGCGGGAGATCTGAATTTAAGAAATGTCAATTGGGAAGGTAATGCGAACAACAGGAAGCATGACCAACAAATGGCAAATAAGCTAATATGGGAAGGACAGCTGATTCAGAAAGTGGTGAAACCAACTAGAGGGAAAAATATCCTGGACGTGGTGCTGATAAAACCAGATGAACTCTACAGAGAAACTGAAGTAACAGATGGTATAAGTGATCACGAAGCAGTTTTCGTCATAGTTAAAAATAAATGTGACAGAAAGAAAGGTTTTAAAAGTAGGACTATTAGGCAGTACCATAAAGCAGGCATGAGGAAGTTTCTTTACGAGTTGCTTTACGTCACACTGACACAGATGGGAGAGGAGTGACCGTGGCCTTAATTAAGGTACAGCCCCAGCATTTGCCTAGTGTGAAAATGGGAAACCACAGAAAACCATCTTCAGGACTGCCGACAGTGGGGTTCAAACCCACTATCTCCCGAATACTGGCCGCACTTAAGCGACTGCAGCTATCTAGCTTGGTGAGGCAGATTTTAAAAAAAGTAATTATGATTGGTGGAAAACGGTGAATAAAAATGTAAGCAGACTCTGGGATGGGTTTAAAGACATTGTTGAGGAATGTGAAAACAGGTTTGTACCTTTAAGGGTGGTAAGGAATGGTAAAGATTCACATAATTATAACAGAGAAATAAAGAGACTAGGAAGGAGGTGCAGAGTGGAAAGAAAGAGTTAGAAATGGCTGTGGAAGTAAGGAGAAATCGAAGGAACTTATTAGGAAAATGAATCTAGCAAAGAAGGCAGCTAAGGATAACATGATGGCAAGCATAATTGGCAGTTATACAAATTTTAGTGATAATGGAAGGGTATATATAGGTATTTCAAGACAGAAACAGGTTCCAGGAAGGACATTCCAGGAATAATTAATGAACAAGGAGAGTGTAAATGTGAGAATCTTCAAAAGGCAGATGTATTCAGTCAGCAGTATGTAAAGATTGTTGGTTACAAGGATAATGTCCAGACAGAGGAGGTGACTAGTGCTAAAGAAGTATTAAAATGTACATATGATAACAATGATATTTACAATAAGATATAAAAGTTGAAAACTAGAAAAGCAGCTGGAATTGATAAGATTTCTTGGGATATACTAAATACAATGGGTTGCGATATAGTACCATATCTGAAGTACTTACTTGATAATTTTTTTGGTTGAAGGAGCTATACTAAATGAATGAAGAGTTGCTATAGTAGCCCCTGTGTATAAAGGAAAGGGTGATAGACATAAAGCTGAAATTTACAAGTCAGTAAGTTTGACATGCATTGCATGTAAGCTTTGGGAAGGCATTCTTTCTGATTATATCAGACATGTTTGCAAAATTAATAACTGGTTCGATAGAAGGCAGTTCGGTTTTAGGAAAGGTTATTCCACTGAAGCTCAACTTGTAAGATTCCAGCAAGATATAGCAGATATTTTGGATTCAGGAGGTCAGATGGACTGCATCGCGAATGATCTGTCTAAAGCATTTGATAGGATGGATCATGGGAGACTACTGACAAAAATAAGTGCAAGTGGACTAGACAAAATAGTGACTGAATGGGTTGCCATATTTCTAGAAAATAGATCTCAGAGAATTAGAGTAGGCAAAGTTTTATCTGACGCTATAATAGTTAAGAGGGAAATTCCTCAAGGAAGTATTATTCGACCTTTCTGTTTTCTTATATATATATATATAAATGATATGAGTAAAGGAGTGGAATCAGATGTAAGGATTTGTTGTTGATGTTATTCTGTATAGAGTAATTTATAAGTCACAAGTTAGTGAGCAACTGAAACATGACCTCGATAATGTTGTGATATGGATAGTAGGAAATGGTATGTTGATAAACGGGGTTAAAAGTCAGGTTGTGAGTTTCACAAATAGGAAAAGTCCTCTCAGTTTTAATTACTGCATTGATGGGGTGAGAGTTCCTTTTGGGGATCATTTTAAGTATCTGGGTGTTATTATAAGGCTTCATTGGGGTAATCACATAAATGGGATTGTAAATAAAGGATACAGATCTCCGCACAAGGTTATTTTGGTGTTTAGGGGTTGTAGTAAGGATGTAAAGGAGAGGGCATATAACCCTCAACTGGTGACGTGGTGTCTGACAGACTCCTTGTAGGAGATACATGTACACCCCTAAGCACACAATCGGAAGTGAGACTTTTGGTTTGCAGTACCTTTTTATCTCTCTGTCAACAAACGTTTCATCATTAGAGATTCGCCCTCAGTATTATCGTTCTCTCCTCAGAGTGTAGACAATTTTCCAAGTGGCTTCGTAGACACCACGTCACCAGTTGTGTAACATTTTAATGTGTGGATTCTTAGGTTGTACGAAGTGAACTCATAGCTTTTTAATTTTTGTTCGTAATTCAACAATGGCAGATCGTGCTGGTCCATCTCGACCCATAAGGCCTGAAGGTCCTGGGTTCGAAGATCAGGTAGTACAGTGGATAGATACAGAATTTAGTGATGTTGAAAATGGTGTGGACAGTGACTTTGCTATTGAAAGTGATCATTGTACTGACTCGGAAGAAGAAGGCGCAGTTAGTGAAGGTGAAGATCAAGAATGCACAGAATAGCATTATTACTATGGTAAAAAAAACGTTATAAATGGTCCGCTAAAGAACCTACTAGAAATGTACGCATCCCAAGTCAAAACATAATTCGGTTACCTGCGTTACGTCCTCAGGCAAGAATTGGCAATCAAATAGAACCTAAAACTGCCTAGAATTTTATATTTTCCAGGGAGATGGTGCAACTTATAGATCAATAGACTAATGTCAAAATGCGTAATATGTGACAGAAATACAAACGCATGGATCATTCCGAAATTGACGACACTGATGACATGGAATTTGAAGCTCTTTTAGTATTACTTTTCTACACTGCTTCTTTCAAATCAAACAATGAGGATATTTCTGCAATGTAAACCAGTTATCAAAAGTAATATTTCTGTTCGTTTACGAAGTTTCACAAGATATGTATGGCATGTATATCGATCACTTCTTAATTTGAACACTTAGGCCACTTTTGCTCCAAAGGGTTTAGAAAAAGATAGACCCTGTATGTATTTTCTTGAGATTAGTGAAAACATGCAAACAAGTATAATATGTGATTCGGGTGTGTATTGGATGAAAAAGAAATCAAATAAGACAAATTACAAATATTTGTAATATTTTTGAATATTTTGAAAGTGCAAAAATTAGTGCATTGCAGGTTTTTGTAGTTTCATTGAATGTGTGACAAACGTAAGTTTTCTGAAAAGATTATGTTTCAGTCTGTGTAGGAAAGTAGTTTTTGAGCCATTCGGATGCATATGAGGGACGATGATGCAATCTAAGTTGAAACCTAGATTTCTTCTTCATAAAGTGACATACACTTGGATTCAGAATTTTTTAAAATTTTTGGTGCAATGGAGTTGGTAATAAAATGTGTTAAAACATTCGTCAAGATATGCCTTTTCAATATAAAATGAATAAACCTCGCCTTAATGAAATGTGATTCCATTAAAAATGTTCAAATTATAGACGTCTCTCAGACACCATGTCACCAGTTATGTTCCTTCTGGAATACGTCACCAGTTGAGGGATAAGTGTCTGGTAAGATCCCAAGTAGAGTATGGTTCCAGTGTATGGGACCCTCACCAGGATTACTTGATTAAAGAACTGGAAAAAATCCAAAGAAGAGCAGCTCGATTTGTTCTGAGTGATTTCTGAAAAAAAGAGTAGCGTTACAAAAATGTTGCAAAGTTTGGGCTGGAAAGAACTGGGAGAAAGAACGAGCCGCTCGACTACGTCGTTATATGATATAGATGTTGATTCCCATACGGAATCACAAATATTTGTTCTGAATGAGTAATTTTATAATATACATATAAATTGTCCATTATAGGACATTATATATTTTCCAGCTAACTCATTCCTGGTAGCCAGCGTTTCGCCCCTGTGTGTTAGGCTGGACTCATCAGTTGGTACCTAGCACCCGTACCAAGATGCATGGGTAGTGCATACCGTGGAGGCCACTGCGTAGGCTAATTGTAGTCACCGGCAGTGCCAATGCACTGTGAGAGACTTTGTCATTATACCAAAAATTGATAACAACTGATGAGCCCAGGCTAGCACACGGGGCCAAAACGCTGGCAACTAGGAATGATTTAACTGGAAAATTTATAATGTCCAATAATGGACCATTTATATTGGTATTATAAATTTACTCATTTGGAACAAATATTTCTGATTCCCTATGCGAATCAACACCTATATCATCTGATGACCAAGCAGGCATCAATTTTTGGTAGAGTGACAAAGTCTCTCACAGTGCATTGGCACTGTTGGTGGCTACAATTAGCCTACGCAGTGGCCTCCACGGTATGCACTAGCCATGCACCTTGGTAGATGTGCTAGGTACCAACTGATGAGCCCAGCCTAGCACACGGGGCCAAAACGCTGGTAACCAGGAATGAGTTAGCTGGAAAATTTACAATGTCCAATAACGGATCATTTATATTGGTACTATAAGTCATATGTTCCGAGCTGTCAGCGGAGAGATGGCGTGGTATGACATTTGTAGACGAGTAAGTTTGAGTAGCGCCCTCAAAAGTAGGAAAGCACAATATGAAGGTAAAATTGGAATTCAAGAGGACAAATTGGGGGAAATATTCATTTATAGGAAGGGGAGTTAGGGATTGGAATAACTTATCAAGGGAGACGTTCAATAAATATCCAATGTCATTAAAATCATTTAAGAAAAGGCTAGGAAAACAACAGACAGGGAATCTGCCACCTGGACGACTGCCCTAAATGCAGATCAGTATTAAGTAATAGATTGATTGATTGATTGATATCTTTCTCTGTGAAGTACACCCACCTACTCCAAACTATAAGAGTTTATGATAATTGGCCCCTATCATTTCAAGATGTAGCAATGTTGGCAGCAATTTTCTAACAGCTGAGCATGGTTAGGAATGAGAAAATCATGCAAAAATTATGTGAAGTGATACATAAAGTAACAGACAGGCGATGCCCTCCCTTGCAAAGGATCAACCAACCTGCCCCTAAAATTATTGTTATGGTTTGTGGTGTGGTTTACTGTAGTTACGTCCTAGTTCATAAACCATGGGCAATGGCTGAGTGGCCTAGTAACTGGTCTTAAGGGTCAGATTACCAGTTACTATGGAAAGGCAGTGGACATATTCTGAGCCAAACCATCATTGAGCGAAGGCGGCTAGGGCTGTGCTTTCTACCAGTGGTCCCCAAGAAGTTAGAGGAGGGATTCTTGCTGGGACTATGTGTAATCTATCTACAAGAAAGGAAACAGGAAGGAGTCCAAAAACTGTTGAGGTACTTCATTGATCAGTATACCAGGAGAGGTGTTCACTGGCATTTTGGAATAGAGGGTATGAACAATGGTTGAGAGTATGATGGATCAAAAGCACTGAGGTTTCAAGACCACAGAGGGGCTGTCATTATCAGATTTTCAATATGTCTCAGACAACACTGGCCTGCGAACATTTTCCAGCGAAAGTAATTGCATGCGATGTACGTTACATTTAGGGTCTTTATGTAAAAAATAATACGAGTTGTTTCATATCACATACAGATTTGTCACAAGTCTGTCTCATGTTTATGCTAATGGAGTTTCGTTGTTGTAAATGAGGTTTGGATTGGTTGCATGGAATGCAGAGAAAATATTGTATGTGCTCTGTTTTAGAGGGGTGTAGATAATCACACAGGAACACCGGAAGAACAATTACAACAGCTGCAGTTCGCTCATACGCAATGTCAGACAAGGTCAAAATGCCAAGATCGCGTTTCTACTTAGTCTGAGGGGAGAATCTGAGAATGTGAGTCACACCTTTGCCTACAAGTTACAACTTGCACCTGAAGTCGATTGAGTGAATCAGTGATTAGTTTGTGTTAAAATGGCAAGTGGCAGTGATGTTTGAGGGCGAAAATGTGTGAACAATTCCAACTCTTTCTGTTATATATGTGGCCAGTATACAATTAAGGGCCGGAAGCAAAATATTATGCCGTTGATAAGAAGCCTGTGCTTGGCATATTTTAGCAGTTAGTTAGGTGATCAGAACAAGAATTTTGCAACCCATATTGTGTGTAAAACATGCACAGAGAACCTACGGCAATAGTACAATGGGTTTTTGCCATCAATGCCATTTGGAATACCAATGGCTTGGCAGGGAAAAAGAAATCATTTCAACTAATGTTATTTCTGTGTATGTAAAGAGACCGGGTTCAATAAAAAAAAAAAAAAAAAGCACATCGTGTTTCTCTGCCTTCCATCTGCCATAAACCCCGTACCGCATGTGGACCCGATATTCCTGTCCCAAAACCACCAATACAGTTACCAGAGAGTGTGTCTTTGTCATCTTCAAGTGTGGATGTTGAGGATAAAACTCCACGTCTTTATAATCAGTGCAACTTAAATGATTTGGTGCATGACTTAGGCATCACTAAAGAAAAGAGTGAACTTTTACGATCAAGATTACAAGAGAGAAATTATTTTACTTCCTAGTGCAAAGTCATATTGTTACAGAAATTGGGAGGGAGAATTCCGGTAGTTTTTTGTTCACGAAGATGAACTTGTGTTTTGCTGTGATATCCCTGGCTTGATTCGTAGTCTTGGAATTATTTACCAAGCAAAGGACTGGCATCCATTTATTGATACCAGTAAAAGAAGTCTAAAAGGTGTTCTTCTGCAGAATGGAAATAAACCTGTTTCAGTGCCAGGCACCCATTCAACATCTCTTCATGAAAACTATCACAATTTATCTATGGTGTTGCAGAAACTGAACTACAATGAACACAGATGGTTACTGTGCTGTGATTTAAAAGTGTGCAGTATGATATTACAGCAGCAAGCAGGACATACAAAGTTCCCCTGTTTTCTGTGTGAGTGGGACTCTCGGGACAGGGATCGTCACTGGATAGTGTGAGTGGCACAGCAGGAAACAGTTCGTGCCTGGAGAAAAAACATTGTAAATAGTCCATTAACTGATCCTCAAAGTGTGTTATTGTCCCCTTTACATATTAAATCAGAAAATATGAAGCAGCATATGAAGTGTCTGGATAGTGGCAGTCCCTGCTTTTGGTACCTGTCTGATGCCAAAATTAAGGAAGGTGTTTTTAAAGGCCCTCAAATTCGGAAGCTTATGAAGGATCAGACATTCAGTACGACGATGAACAAAACACAGCTTCAGGCTTGAGAATCATTAAAGGATGTGTGTAACAAATTCCTGGGAACTACCAATAGATTGTGGAAATCATGCTGCCTATCTTCCAGAAATTGGATTGCCGCATGAGCTTCAAATTACATTTCCTGCACAATCATCTGAATAATTTTCCTGCAAATTTAGGAGCATTCAGCAAGGAACATTGCGAGTGGTTTCATCAGGATCGAAGAGAAATGGAACAAAGGTCTGAGGGGCGTTGGGACGTCTCCATGGTGTCAGATTACTGTTGGTGTCTAGCGTGAGATAACACTACTGAGGAACACAAATGCAAATCAAGTGCAGCAAACAATAGTGTTCTTCATACATTCTAGCAATGAACATGTTATCTTTTGTATATTCATTGCAATTTGATCATGTCTCATTAAAATTATATATATTCTCTATCATGATGTTTCCTATCAAAATTACAACAACAAATTTAGATTCAAGTGTGTGATAGGCAAAAACAGTTTACCCACATTGTGGTAAATCACTCATTCAACCTTTTACCGAAGAGAATTTTTTTTTTTCTCAGGCCGGTGTAATTAGCAAGGACTATGAGAGGAATAGAGAATGGTTGTGACAGAGTGCCAAGGGAAAAATGTTCGCCAAACTGGGGACTATGATATTATGCACAGATTATTAAAAGCGTTGACAATTGGCTACAGTGTGAACTAATGGTAGAATGAGTTATTGGTTCGAGGTACTTATAGGGGTTCGACAAAGCTGATATCTTGGCACCTTTCTGGTTCGTAGTTTACGTGGAACATCTACTGAAAGGCATAAAGTGGAAGGGAGGATTCAGTAAGGCGAAAATGCAATAAGCAGTTTGGTCCTATGCTAATGACTTGGTCATCATGATAAATAAATAAATAAATAAATAACATACATACATACATTATCATTATAGACTGTTATGCCTTTCAGTGTTCAGTCTGCAAGCGGTAAAGCTTTACTTCTCACAGCCCAGCGTTTATAACATTATAAGGGAGTTAAAATAATGCAAATCTTACTTGTAATTCCTTTTAGAGGAGCGATGTGTTCATTGCGGTATCTATAAACCCACCATCCCGCCCCAAGAAGCACATTTACTTTTATAACCTAATGAAGAGCAGCACCCGCCATCGGCCATGTCTAAAGTAGCTACTCGCATTCTTATTGGTCAACGTGAACAGAATGTGACGTCATTGCCATCAATGCTGATAAATACATTGCGTTACCAACCCCGGCTGAATTAAAGCACAAACACTATGTAAAGGAAACTATGTTCCACACGAAACTAGATGCCTAAGGCCACTTCGCGGCTTCTAACCGTCTTATCCTAACCGTCCCCACGGCAATAACAAGTCCAGACCAATCGTGTAAGAATAATCACCACCACCAGGTATCGAAACTAGATGCCTAAGGCCACTTCGCGGCTTCTAACCGTCCAGGCCAATGGTCTTGTCCAGATCCTATCGTAGCCGTCCGCACGGCAGGAATCTTGCCCAGATCCTATTGTAACCGCCCAGATCGTATCCTAACCATCCGCACGGCAAGAACAAGTCCAGACCAATCGTGTAAGAATAATCACCACCACCAGGTATCGAAAGTAGATGCCTAAGGCCACTTCGCGGCTTCTAACCGTCCAGGCCAATGGTCTTGTACCTGGATGTAACAATAGACCAATCGTGTAACAATAATCATCAACACGTTCTCGTTCCTAAGTACAGACGTTGGCAGAACTGACCACCAGTTTTGTGGTTGTGTAAAGAAACGACAAACAAACGAGAGTCGCTCCGCGTGCGGCTAAATGTAGCGAGCGCTGGGCTGCGAGAAATAAAGCATTAATCTGCAAGCCTCTGAAAATTTACTAAACGTCGCCACAATCCTCGATTTGCAACTAGTGTTGTGGCCTCATTTAGTTCTATACCTCTTATCTTTAAATCGTTAGAAACTGAGTCTAACCATCGTCATCTTGGTCTCCCTTTACTTCTCTTACCCTCCATAACAGAGTCCATTATTCTCCTAGGTAACCTATCCTCCTCCATTCGCCTCACATGACCCCACCACCGAAGCCGGTTTACGCGTACAGCTTCATCCATCGATTTCATTCCTAAATTAGCCTTTATCTCCTCATTCCGAGTTCCCTCCTGCAATTGTTCCCACCTGTTTGTACCAGCAATCATTCTTGCTACTTTCATGTCTGTTACTTCTAACTTATGAATAAGATATCCTGAGTCCACCCAGCTTTCGCTCCTGTAAAGCAAAGTTGGTATGAAAACAGACCGATGTAAAGATAGTTTCGTCTGGGAGCTGACTTCCTTCTTACAGAATACTGCTGATCGCAACTGCGAGCTCACTGCATTAGCTTTACTACACCTTGATTCAACCTCTCTTACTATATTACCATCCTGGGAGAACACACAACCTAAATACTTGAAATTATCGACCTGTTCTAGCTTTGTATCACCAATCTGACATTCAATTCTGTTGAATTTCTTACCTACTGACATCAATTTAGTCTTCGAGAGGCTAATTTTCATACCATACTCATTGCACCTATTTTCAAGTTCCAAGATGTTAGACTGCAGGCATTCAGCACAGTCTGCCATTAAGACCAAGTCGTCAGCATAGGCCTAACTGCTTACTACATTTCCATCTAACTGAATCCCTCCCTGCCATTTTATACCTTTCAGCATATGATCCATGTAAACTACAAACAACAAAGGTGAAAGATTACAGCCTTGTCTAACTCCTGTAAGTACCCTGAACCAAGAACTCATTCTACCATCAATTCTTACTGAAGCCCAATTGTCAACATAAATGCCTTTGATTGATTTTAATAATCTACCTTTAATTCCATAGTCCCCCAGTATAGCGAACATCTTTTCCCTCGGTACCCTGTCATATGCTTTCTCTAGATCTACGAAACATAAACACAACTGCCTATTCCTCTCGTAGCATTTTTCAATTACCTGGCGCATACTGAAAATCTGATCCTGACAGCCTCTCTGTGGTCTGAAACCACACTGGTTTTCATCCAACTTCCTCTCAACGACTGATCGCACCCTACCTTCCAAGATGCCAGTGAATACTTTGCCTGGTATACTAATAAATGAGATACCTCGATAGTTATTGCAATCCTTCCTGTTCCCTTGCTTATAGATAGGTGCAATTACTGCTTTTGTCTAATCTGAAGGTACCTTACCAACACTCCACGCTAAATTTACTACTCTATGAAGCCATTTCATCCCAGCCTTTCCACTATACTTCACAATTTCAGGTCGAATTTCATCTATTCCTGCTGCCTTATGACAATGGAGTTTATTTACTATCCTTTCCACTTCCTCAAGCATGATTTCAACAACATAATCTTCCTCCTCCCCATGAGTTTGGCTGTTCGCAACACCACCATGATGATTTCCTTTTACATTGAGAAGATGTTCAAAATATTCCCTCCACCTCTCCAATGATTCCCTGGGATCTATTATGAGTTCACCTGAATTACTCAAAACACTGTTCATTTCCTTTTTCCCTCCCTTCCTAAGATTCTTTATTACTGTCCAGAAAGGTTTCCCTGCTGCTTGACCTAGCCTTTCCAGGTTATTACCAAAATGTTCCCATGACTTCTTTTTGGATTCAACAACTATTTCTTTTGCTCTGTTTCTTTCATCTACGTACCAATCCCTGTCTGCCTTGGCCCTTGCTTGGAGCCATTTCTGATAAGCCTTCTTTTTACGTTTACAGGCTGCTCTCACTTCATCATTCCACCAAGATGTTCGCCTTTTCCCATCTTTACACACAGTTGTTCCTAGGCATTCCCTTGCTGTTTCTACTACAGCATCCCTGTATGCCACCCATTCACTTTCTATATCCTGAACCTGCGTACTGTCTACTCTTCGAAACTTCTCACTAATCATATCCATGTACTTCTGTCTAATTTCCTCGTCCTGGAGATTTTCTACCCTTATTTGTTTGCAGACAGATTTCACTTTCTCTACCCTAGGCCTAGAGATACTTAGTTCACTACAGATCAGATAGTGGTCTGTATCATCGAAAAATCCCCGGAAAACTCGTACATTCCTAAAAGATTTCCTGAATTCAAAGTCTGTTAAGATATAGTCTGTTATGGATCTGGTACCCCTAGCCTCCCATGTGTAGCGCTGAATAGCCTTATGCTTGAAGAATGTATTCGTAACTGCTAAACCCATACTAGCACAGAAGTCCAGCAAATGCTCTCCATTCCTATTAGCTTCCATACATTCACCACATTTACCAATCACCCTTTCATAACTTTCAGTTCTATTTCCAACTCTCGCATTGAAATCGCCCATTAGCAGTATCCTATCCTTGTTGTTGACTCTGACCACGATGTCACTCAATGCTTCATAAAACTTGTCAACTTCATCCTCATCTGCACCCTCACATGGTGAATACACTGAGACAATTTTCGTCCTAATTCCTCCAACTGCCAAATCTACCCACATCATTCACTCATTTAACAGAAATTATGTTGCGTGCAATGGTATTCCTGATAAACAGCCCTACTCCGTACTCTGCCCTTCCCTTTCTAACAGGCATCAAGTACAATTTATTATCTCCTATCTCTTCCTCGGTATCTCCCCTTACCCGAATATCACTTACTCCTAGCATATCCAGATGCATCTTCTTTGCTGACTCAGCCAGCTCTAATTTCTTTCTTCCATAAGCCCCATTAATATTGATAGCTCCCCATCGAATTCCATTTCGTTCGCCAAGTTGTTTCCAAGGAGTCCCTCGCCTGTCAAATGGGAGTGGGACTCCGTTACTCCCATAGGTCTGAGGCTTGCTTAAAATGTTGAAGGTATAATAAAATGTAACAAGATAACCAAAAGTAATCACTTTGTTGCATTTACATTTTAAACCATCTTAAGACAGTTTTCTCCAGTTATATTGTTTCATCATGATACCTCGCTCCCTTGTCACAAAAACATACATGCTAGGTATAGTGATATCGACAATACAGTGTTTTACACCAACAGTTTGGGCTCGGATAATACGGCATCAGAGTTTATATACTCAGGTTTTAGCTGTATTACAGGCCAATGATACTGGCATCGCAATGAATACCTACAACCTGTTTTTCAGTCAATGATCGGGTCAGGGATGGAATGAATGAAGCCCCTATCTTGCAGCAAGGATAAGAATTGTGCCAGCTGCCAAAGCTTGTCGCATTCCTCTGGGGCAATGATTAATGACTGACAGATGAAATAAAAGGATAATGGAGTGTTTCTAGAATGAAAGATGACAGGGAAAATCGGAGTACCCAGACAAAAAGTGTCCCTCCTCTGCTTTGTCCAGCACAAATCTCTCATGGAGTGACCAGTATTTGTACCACGGAACCCAGCGGTGAGAGGCCGATGTGCTGATGTCTTAGCCATGAGGAGCCACACAATGTGGAGGAAAATTTTCAATTAGATTCACAGACAGAAAGAACTGATTTCTCTCAACCTGTGATCCTGCCACCCAAGTCCTGATTTGAAAACTATGAGGACTTATTAAACATTAATCTTTAAACTGAAGTAATGAGGCACCTAAGCTACCTCTGTTACAAACTTCAAACTAAAAGCAAAATGTGCTGAGCACACCCCTCGAGCTCAAGTGAACCATGAAGTACTGACATATTTTGGAAACATGGAATGTTTGTTCCCTTTATTTATTTTCTAGCAGCACTGGTCACTGGGAATTGTTGAAACAACTCATCCCATTATCTCTGCAAAGCCTTTCTGAAAGGCTATGAGCCGTGCGCCTGATAACAAAGCACTGTCCTTTGATTCTCTGCTCCCAGAAGACGCTTACTACATCGACTCCCTTAGCACAAAACACCGTTTTGGGACCAACAGGATCTTTCAGTGTCATTATTTTTGGCAGGACGTTCTGCCTGCTACTCACCAGAAGAATGTCATCACTCAGAGCAAAGCAATTTCCTCCAATGTCAAGACCTAATTCATTGATGAGATGCAGAACATATGCGATTCATACAAAATCATTTTGCAGGAATCAAAGCAGTTGCCAAATAAGTTGGTATCACCTCTACTTTATTACTAGGATGTGACATAGTAGACTACCAAACACACTTGAAGACAAACTTACACTACAATTAACAAATTAATTCAAGGATTCTGTAATTCTTCCTGTTGTGGATTTTATCATGACAGATTTTAAGACTGTATTAGCCGTTTATGAATTGATACATGATTTTATAAAACAATTTTGAATTCCATGGACATGGATAGTGATCAAGTCGAATATCAATTATCATGTTTCCAAGCTATTATCATTCACTAGTACACTAGAATCAAGCTTGTTCCACAAACCCAGTAATTGTATCTCCTGCTGGGAGGTCCATTAGCAGATTGGCCAACTCTCTCTAAACATGCAGGGAAGCACAACTGACGAGAATCCTCTTAAACATTTGGCAATTTCACCCATAGAAAATAATTTTTCTTAGTTGTCTTTTCTGATGTTGTTGACCATTACTGCCAGAAAAAAGGCAGAAAGGTGTAAAATTCAGTTTAGTGTGTTATTTAAAACATGTCACTAAGTTTAGTTCAATTGTTTCCACATATATATATATCATTTCTTAGCCCTCAGCAAGTATTACTTCTAATTACATTTTTACATTACTAGCGCTTTATTTTAAACCAGGCTAATATAACAAACAAAGGCCTAAGCTTTATTTATTTCTATTGTACACTTCTTACATGTGTAAAATATTCCTAATACAGGTACACTTATGTTAAATAGTCCATACAAACTGATTAATGAAAAAAATGTCAGATCCAATTAAATCAGTCTCTACTGATCTGCATTTAATGCAGTCAACCAGGTAGCAGATTCCCTATCTGTTGATTCCCTAGTTTTTTTTGTTTTTTTTAATGACTGCAAAAGAAATTGGAAATTTATTGAACATTTCCCGTGATAAATTATACTAATCCCTAACTCCCCTTCCTACAAATGAATATTTGCCCCAGTTTGTCTTCTTGATTTCCACCTTTATCTCCATATCGTAATCTTTTCTACTTTAAAAAATACCACTCAAATTTATTCACCTACTAAAATAATTTCACGCCATCTCTCCACCGAGAGCTCAAAACATATTGCGTAGTCGAGCAGCTGGTCTCCTTTTTCCCAGTCTTCTCATCCAAAACTTTGCAATATTTTTGCAATGCTACTCTTTTGACAGAAATCTCCCAGAAGGAATCAAACTGCTTTTCTCTGGATTTTTTTCCAGTTCTTCCATAAGTAATCCTAGTAAAGACCACATACACTAGAACCACACTCTAGCTGGGGTCTTACCAGAGGCTTAAATGCCTTCTTTACATTCTTACTACAACCTCTAGATACCCTCTTAACCATTTATTTACAACCCAATTTTTGTAAATACCCCAATGAAGATCTTTCCTTATAAAAACACCTAGGTACTTACAATGATTCCCATCATAAACTTTCACCCCATCAATGCAGTAATTAAAATTGAGAGGACTTTTCCTGTTAGTGAAACTCACAACCTGACTTTTAACCCTGTTTATCATCATATCATCTCACAACATTATCAAGGTCATTTTGCAGTTGTTCACAATCACGGAACTTATTTATTACCCTATAAAGAATATCATAATCTGCAAAAATCCTTATCTCTGATTCCAGTCCTCTACTCATATCACTTATATATAAGAAAACATACAGGTCCAATAATGCTGTCTTGAGGAATTCCCTTCTTAATTACTACAGGGTCAGATAAAGCTTCGCCTACTCTAATTCCTTGAGATCTATTTCCTAGAAATATAGCCACCCATATTGTCACTCTTTTGTCTATCCAACTGCACCCACTTATGCCAAAACTCTACAATGATCTATCCTATCAAATGCCTTAACACGTTGACTGCCAGGATACATAACGAGAAATGTCCCGGTGGCCAAAACATTTTTTCTTCTACGCATGTAGTAAATAAGTAGTAAGGCAAAATTCGTAGTGATATTTCACAAGTATTCATATTAGATACGGAATACAATAAAAATTCCTAGCACCCCGAGGTACCACCGTCGCCCCACAGAAAAGTTCACTGCATGGTTTTGCCTAGACGGCCAGAGCAGTACAGTCTAGCAGTACTAAAAACTTGCATTGCTTGATATTACATATTGTAGATAACAGAGCGTGAAGCGATTTGTTTACTAGCGCTTAGCATTGCAATCGCAAGGCACTCATTCTTTTACGGTAGGGTGTGTGTGAACTACTTGCGAGATATTTCTATGTTATTTTACCAATGAACGGAGATGTTAGTTATAAGAATGAAACTATTTTCTTCTCAAACTCGGAAGATAATGACGCTAACCTCCAGTATGAGAATTCTCATAAGTAGTGTTCATGTCAAACTGATCTATTTTGCAAGACAAAGAACTCTTCAAAAAATTAAATTTGAAATATATTTACTAACCACAAACTGTATACGTATATTTCAGATTCAGAAGAATCGGTAGATGACGAGCTACAGGCTATGCATGACCTCTCAGACGATCCAGACTACTGTACTGAGAGTTCAAGTGACAGCGTAGCTGAAGAACCTCCATGAAGGAAGTCCAGAGAAAGCTCAAGAGAGACCTCAAGTAAAAATAACAATCTACATAATACAGCGGACAAGAATTATACGACACATCTGGAAAATTGCATTCATGAGGAAGACCCGGCATCAGTTGAAAATGATGTGCAACCAGAACCATCTAATGAAAAATGCGAGAGCACAGAGGGGGAAAATGAGGTGCAGGAAGATGAAGAAGGGGAGGAAATATTTGTTATGTGGCATAATCCTCAGGGAAGACATCAGAATTTTGCTTCCAATGTTGAGACTCAAGGTAAAGTTGAAATGAATGATGAATCTGTCAGCGCTTCTCCATATGACTTCTCCTGTAAATTCTTTATCAGTGAGCTTATCACCCTTATGGTGAACACAAACTCGCTGTGGAAGGACATTCTCCGCTCATGGACTCCTACGAAAATTATATGAGGAATTTCCTAGGTATTATAGGCTACATGGGTCTAGTGCATATCCCACACATTGCAGATTACTGGAGTACACTGTCTCTATATAGGAACGAAATATGTTCACCAACAGTGAGCCGAAACAGATTCCAATTGTTATTAGCAATGTGGCACTTCTTTAACAATGAAGAATGTCCCCCTGGAGACAGGCTATTCAAATTATATGCTCTTATCACTATGCAAGTTGCAATGTACAAGGAGCCAGACAGTCTGCATCGATGATTCTCTGATACCCTTCCGTGGAGGACTGATAATGAAACAGTTCATCCCAAACAAAGCACACAAGTACAGGGTCAAAACTTTCAAATTTTGCTGCGCAAAAGGTTACACCTGGAATATAATAATAACAGCAGAAACGGAAAGAGATGGAGGAAGATATCTATCCCAACAAATGTAGTTATGAAACTTGCCCAAGATTTGCTTGGAGATGGAAGAACCATGTGTTTTAGTGTTTGAGTCATCAGTCCATAGACTGGTTTGATGCAGCCCTCCATGCCACCCTATCCTGTGCTAACCTTTTCATTTCTACGTAACTATTGCACCCTACATCTGCTCTAATCTGTTTGTCATATTCTACCCCTACCGTTCTTACCACCTACACTTCCCTCAAAAACCAACTGAACAAGTCCTGGGTGTCTTAAGATGTGTCCTATCATTCTACCTCTTCTTCTCGTCAAATTTAGCCAAATCGATCTCCTCTCACCAATTCGATTCAGTATCTCTTCATTCGTGATTCGATCTATCCATCTCACCTTCAGCATTCTTCTGTAACACCACATTTCAAAAGCTTCTATTCTCTTTCTTTCTGAGCTAGCTATCGTCCATGTTTCACTTCCATACAATGCCACGCTCCACACAAAAGTCTTCAAAAACATCTTTCTAATTCCGATATCAATGTTTGAAGTGAGCAAATTTCTTTTCTTAAGAAAGCTCTTCCTTGCTTGTGCTAGTCTGCATTTTATGTCCTCCTTACTTCTGCCATCGTTAGTTACTTTACTACCCAAGTAACAATATTCATCTACTTCCTTTAAGACTTCGTTTCCCAATCTAATATTTCCTACATCACCTGCCTTCGTTCGACTGCACTCCATTACTTTTGTTTTGGACTTATTTATTTTCATCTTGTACTCCTTACCCAAGACTTCATCCATACCATTCAGCAACTTCTCGAGATCTTCTGCAGTCTCAGATAAAATAACAATATCATCAGCAAATCTCAAGGTTTTGATTTCCTCTCCTTGGACTGTGATTCCCTTTCCAAATTTCTCTTTGATTTCCTTTACTGCCTGTTCTATGTAAACATTGAAAAGGAGAGGGGACAAACTGCAGCCTTGCCTCACTCCTTTCTGGATTGCTGCTTCTTTTTCAAAGCCCTCGATTCTTATCACTGCAGACTGATTTTTATACAGGTTGTAGATAATTTTTCGTTCTCGGTATCTGATCCCTATCATCCTCAGAATCATAAATAGCTTGTTCCAATCAACATTATCGAATGCCTTTTCTAGATCTACGAATGCCATGTACGTGGGCTTGTCCTTCTTGATTCGATCCTCTAAGATCAGACGTAAAGTCAGGATTGCTTCACGTGTTCCTACATTTCTCCTGAAGCCAAACTGATCTCCTCCCAACTCAGCTTCAACTTGTTTTTCCATTCTTCTGTAAATAATACGTGTTAAAATTTTGCAGGCATGAGATACTAAACTAATGGTGCGGTAGTTTTCACACCTGTCAGCACCGGCTTTCTTGGGAATAGGTATTACAACATTCTGCCGAAAATCGGATGGGACTTCTCCTGTCTAATACATCCTGCACACTAAATGAAATAACCTTACCATGCTGGTTTCTCCTAAGGCAGTCAGTAGTTTGGAGGGAATATCATCAATTCCAGGTGCCTTGTTCCTATTTAGGTCACTCACAGCTCTGTCAAACTCTGACCTCAAAATTGGGTCTCCCATTTCATCAGCATCAACAGCCTCTTCATGTTCCAGAACCAAATTATCTACTTCTTTACCTTGATACAACTGTTGGATATGCTCCTGTCATCTTTCTGCTTTGTCTTCTTTCCCTAGAAGTGGCTTTCCACCTGAGCTCTTAATATTCATGCACCTAGATTTCCTTTCTCCAAAGGTTTCCTTGATTTTCCTGTATGCAGCATCTACCTTTCCCAAGACCATACAGCCTTCGACATCCTTGCACTTCTCCTTCAGCCATTCTTCCTTAGCTACCTTGCACTTTCTATCCACTTCATTCTTTAATCGCCTGTATTCTTTTCTGCCCTCTTCATTTCTAGCATTCTTGTATTTTCGTCGTTCATCAATCAGGTCTAGTATCTCCTGAGTTATCCACTGATTCTTAGTTGATCTTTTCTTCCTTCCTAACATTTCTTCAGCTGCCCTACTGACTTCATTTTTCATGACTATCCACTCTTCCTCTATTGTGTTTCCTTCAGCCTTTTCATTTAGTCCTTGTGCAACATGTTCCTTGAAACAATCTCTCACACCCTTTTCTTTCAACTTGTCTAGATCCCATCTTTTTGCATTCTTTCCTTTCTTCAATTTCTTCAACTTCAGATGGCATTTCATGACCAACAAGTTGTGGTCAGAGTCCACGTCTGCTCCTGGGAAAGTTTTGCAATCCAACACGTGGTTTCTGAATCTCTGCCTAATCATAATGAAGTCTATTTGATACCTTCCAGTGTCTCCAGGTCTCGTCCACGTATACAGCCGTCGTTTCCGGTGTTTGAACCAAGTATTGGCAAGGATTAAATTATGATCAGTGCAGAATTCAACCAGCCAACTTCCTCTTTCGTTCCTTTGTCCCAATCCAAATTCTCCTACTGTACTACCTTCTCTTCCTTGGCCTACCACTGCAATCCAGTCTCCCATCACAATTAGATTCTTGTCACCTTTTACATATTGTATTAAATCTTTTACCTTCTCGTATATTCTTTCGATTTCTTCATCATCTGCTGAACTAGTAGGCATATAGACCTGCACAATTGTGGTGGGCCTTGGTTTGGTGTCTATCTTGACGACAATAATTCTTTCACTATGCTGGTCATAGTAGCTTACCCGCTGCCCTATTTTCTTATTCATTATTAAACCAACTCCTGCATTTCCCCTGTTTGATTTTGTGTTGATAATTCGGTAGTCGCCTGACCAAAAATCCTGTTCTTCCTGCCAATGTACTTCACTTATACCAACTACATCTAACTTTAGCCTATCCATCTCCCTTTTCAGATTCTCTAACCTACCACAACGATTTCCTGATGATCGCCACCTCTCGTGTAGTCCCCACCCGGAGATCCGAATGGGGGGACTAGTTTACCTCTGTAATATTTTACCCGGCAGGAAGCCGTCATCAGTACATCATTCATACAGAGAGAGCTGCATGTCCTCGGGAGGTAGTTACGGCTGTAGTTTCCCGTTGCTTTCAGCCGTGTAGCAGTATCAACACAGCTAAGCCATGTTGAGTATTATTACAAGGCCGTATCAGTCAATCATCTAGACTGCTGCCCTTGCAACTACTGAAAGGCTGCTGTCCCCCTTTCGATGAACCATTCGTTAGTCTGGTCTCTCAACAGATACCCATCCGATATGGTTGCACCTGCGGCTCGGCTATCTGCATCATTGGGACACGCAAGCCTCCCCACCGCGGCAAGGTCACATGGTTCGCAGAGGATAGGAAAGGTATACCAAGAAAAGTTGTTGAGAAGAAACTGAAGAAAGATGAAGTGATTGCGAAGGAGAATGAAAAAGGCATAACTGTCCTCAAATGGAATGATAAAAGGAACATGCCTATGTTGTCGACAAAACACGGTGATGAAACTGTAGAAGTAGAAAGAAGTCGTGGTAACATCCGGAAACCAACAATGATTCTTAATTACAATGAAGGGAAAGGTCGTTCAGACTTATCCAATCAGATGAGCAGTTACGTTTCGTCTCTGAGAAAATCTCTAAGATGGTACAGAAAGATAGCGATTGAGCTACATTTTGGTACAACATTGGTCAACGCACATATCCAGTACAAAAAAAGTAACTGGAAAACCCGTATCCATAACAAATTTCAAAGAAAGTGTTGTTATGGAACTTTTGAAAAAAAAAAAAAAAAAAGGAAGAACCTTAATCCAATCGCATCATTTGATGACCCTAGCTCGTCATAGTTATTCGTGGCATATGAATCAAATGACGAGCTCTGCTCGCGGTGATGCACAGCTGTACATCAATCCATGTAGTTCAGTCACTAACCCACAGACGCCACTTGTATGCATTCTGAGCTGAAGTTTACACATGAGGCTTCGGTTTTTTCCCTTTCACCATGTTCTCACACACTTCCAGAACAAGAGATAAGAGAATCTTTTTTCATATAATTTTGGTCTTGTCAGTTGCCATCATGGCGTCAAGCAGATGTGCTGGTGTTGATGAAGAATGAATACAGAAGCTAATAAATAGTGTTTTACAGAGTGATACCCCTGAAGGCAGTGATGTTTGTGACTACGAAATAGACCCTGAAGTCCTTAGTTGGAGTACTAGCGATGCGTATAATAGTTCTGATGACAAGGAAAGTGATGCAAATAATGACAGTGTGTCGAGTCTTTCAAAACGAGCTCGTACCTCGGCACAGACTAACTTGACTGACTGGAACTGGACGAAAATGACTATAAACCTGTTATACATAAGTTTAGTGAATACAGTGGGGTTAGTGAAAACTTATTGAAAAAGTCTGATATGCACCCACTATCTGAACTCTCAGTTTTTTGTGAATACATGAACCTTTTGTTTGACAAAATATCTGTCGAGACAAATTCATATGCAGCAAAACAGTTGAGCAATCCTGACAGTAAAAAGTTGAAATACAATGACAAATCATTTGAGACTACACTCGATGAAATTAGGGCATATTTTGTGTTAGTTATACTAATGTCACAAGTGCGAAAGTCAAGAATACAGTTATACTGGAGTAAAAACAGATGTATAAACACTCCTACTTTTTGTGAAACCATGAGCAGGGTAAGATTTATTATAATTTCACGATTTTTACATTTTGTTGACGATGAACAAGTCGATAGTAGTGACAAACTAAGAAAGATTAGGCCCATAATACAACATTTCTGCTCCAAATTTTCAGAATTATATTTACCTTCACAAGACATTGCTCTAGATGAAAGTCTAATGAAATTCAGAGGCTGCCTTTCATATGTCCAGTGTAATAGGTCTAAACGTTCTAGGTTTGGAATAAAAAATACAAAATTTGTGAATCAAGTTCTGCTACTGTTTGTCTTTCAAAATTTATGTAGGTGATGATGTAACGGATCCAAGTCTGCCAGCAAGTCAAACGTTGTTCTCAACATGTGTGAACCCCTGTTAGGCCGAGGACATACATTATTTTTAGATAACTGGTATTCTTCCCCAGATTTATTCAAAAGGCTACATGACAAGCAGATGAATGTAATTGGAAGTGTTAGACAGAACCGAAAAGACATGCCTCGCGATATCAGTAGGACGTGGAGAGTATGAGACGTGGTTTATGTTGTGTGTGAAGTGGAGAGATAACAAGGATGTTTGCTTTCTCACCACTAAACACAGGAACAGGCAAACTCAGGCGAAAGAGAGGACAAACCCTGAGGGAAGAAGTGATAAAGCCCAAGTGTGGCCTTGAATACCAGAAGGGGATGGGTGGTGTTGACCTTCAGGATCAGGTTACAGCTCTGTTCCCCGTCATGCGACGCACAGTGAAAGGATATAGGAAAATATTCTTTTACCTCCTAGATATGTGTATTTTCAATTCCTTCACTGTGTATCACAAGATCGCTGCTAACAGAAAGACGAGCTACACGGACTTCCAAACTAGCATTGCACAGCAGCTACTAGAGAGAGTTCAGTTGCCGGAGTACTCGGTTCGAGGTCGACCCTCAGCGAGCACTACCCCAACCAGATTACAAGCTAAATCAAGGGCCCACTTTCCCATGCGTATTCCCCCTACAGAGAAGAAATCAAAAGTCACAAGAAGGTGTGTTGTGTGCTACAGCCGAGGTAAAAGAAGCGAAAGTTGCTGGCAGTGCAAAAAATGTGGCGTAGCTCTTCATTTAGAAGAATGTTTTGAGGTGTACCACACCCACCAGATGTACTAAAATAGCAGCATTGGTAAGTTTATTATTTCGTTATCATGCATGCAAATTTTCAGAAAGGAATATTTACTGGTTGGTTTTGTATGATTTTCTAAATAATAGTGTGATGATGACGGCCTTAGAGCGGTATTTAAATGTGATTTCTTAGTGAACTCCTATGGTATTTAAATGTGAGGCGAATCGGTTTAAGAGAGGAGGAACAACGCCCACCCAGGCCAAAAAGATCTGCAGGGCATATGTTACAATGAAAGGAAGGGGACAACAGGAAGGTGACAACAGGAAGGTATGAAGATACTGCAAAGGTTGTTAGCAGAAAGAAATGGACTCATCCCAAAGAATGTTGTGAAGAAAGTGGTTACATACTGTCTAGTATGTGTCCAGCAGCCTCATTATTGTCTGCCATGATTTAGCGAGGCACACAAGTAGTGCTGTAAACTGTTCTGGGTTGTGACGTGATGGCGGCATTTTTCATCTACCCTAGAGCAAACATTCATGAAAGCCTACATCAACTCAAATATTGTACAAAGTGCATTTATTATTGTCTACTGTATGCACAAGTGTTTTTTTGTGAACATACATTTCTATAAATTACTTCATATTTACTCCTTGCCAAATGCCTAATGGTAATGTAAAATGTTACTAAGTTGTCAATTTAGAAAATGCAAAGACACTCATGCTTACGCTATATTTATTGAGATAAGCATAGAAATCAGCGCAGGTAGGGGTGCAACAATTTGGAAGGAATCAGTGTGTCCTATTGATTAGGTAAGCATAAGCTTAGGGTGAAAATGGGAAATAACAGAAAACCATAACCACGTTTCCCGACAGTAGGATTCAAACCCACAATCTAACCCGGCTAACACAGCACACCTAAGCACATGGCTAAGCTGGTTGGACAAATACTCACATCTAGCCAATAAAAGGAGATTGGATTAATAACAAATGAACTTTATATTTTGGAAACAAGCACGCCAGGATTTGATACGAGGTCATAGCGGTATGCTAACATCGGGAATTCAACAGCTCAGCGGTCCGTCGGCCCGGCAGGGAAAGTCGTATAGCAACACATGTCAGCGGTACTTTGTAATGTGGCCTTATGAGAAACTCACTCAGCAGTACACTGTACCGCTCTGGTAGCCGACGTGTTAAATAGGTCACAGTACACAAGCCGACCACTGCCAGTTCACTTGAAAGCGCCGTCAAATGCTATTAGATGTATTTGCCGTTGATTTTTGTATCAAAATATGTACTGGACAGTAAAGCTTACCTGATTTCGTATATCAGGCAGTGTACGATGTTATGTTCTTTGTCGAGATCTAGAAGACGGGCAACAGTAGACTCAAACTTTATCAGCAGTATGTTAAAGTCTGTGGAAACAGTGTCAAATGAAAGGTATCACAGTTACTTGAAGAAAATCTTAGAGATATAGCTCAATCTACGATATAAAACTCCGTAAGTTGTCCTACAAACACCATACAAATAAGAATATAACATTAAATTACAAGCCAACCACTTCGAACGTAAACCTGAAATAGTAAACAGCTTCACTCTCATGTTTTAAGCAGGGCGGTGTTCCTCGTCTGTACAAATATACACCCGGTACAATTTATTTACCTCCAAGTAACTTGTATACTTCAGATAGACGTCCAAAATAGTCATCTAAGACAAGTGTGGTCGGGTCAACTACATTTTACTACCCAACTGAATGTATAACAGAAAACAAATAATTCAGTTGTTGTTGCTATTATTATTGATGAACGATTAAATCTAAATTGGATCTCAAATTTCAACCCAGCGTATATGTTCAAATGTACAATATCCTTATAGTTTCTTCGCGTGTACCGTACAACCGAGTACCGTACTGAACATACGTAAACCACCTGGGTGAAAGTCTAATAGGGCTTATGGTTCCAGGTAGTTTCAGTCTCTTATTTTAGATGGCGCTGCAGGTCATACATAACGTGTAGAGAGTTATATACAGGCTCTGTAGATGTCACGCAAGTAAGCATGAAATGAACGATGTTAATAATTAAAGGCAGTTTGTCTGGAAGTGAAGGATTTCAAGTCTAACCTCAATCAGTAAGCCCTTCTAACAAATTAAATAGTCATATAACGTCAAGCATTGTGGAGATCAACGACATTAAAAATATAGACTGCTAATTTGATGGCCATCTTTGAATCCACTTGAACCACTGGCAGCCATGACACTTGAAGGCAAAACATATGCATATTTCCTCTGAATCTGCCATAGAAAGGATCTGGAGAATTTGTTGTGTGATAAATAAATAAATAAATAAATAAATAAATAAATAAATAAATAAATGAATGAATTCAGTAGAATGAAGTCAGGCGAGGCTTGACCAAGACAGGTCCGGTAGAAATATTAAAGTGGTAAAGCTGGTAGGATACCTTTTATGGAAGGAATGCTACACTCAACCAGGGGTCCGGTGGTCTCAACTTTAGAATCTGGGGTTACTCCATTTAGTGGCCCTTACGACAGGCAGAGGATGCCGTAGAAATATTGTACACCGCAACCAACGGACGTATGTGCTGCATGTTGTACAGCAGTTCTTAGAAAGTAGCCATAAGTAGCAAAAAGCATAAAACATAACAAACCATACCAAGAAGCAAAATTTAAAAAAATATATACCAGAATGACACTGAACGTACCGTATGTCATGAAAAGGCAGTGGTGTCTTTCTCTACGCGTGTGAATTCCTCAATGAACTGCTGTACGTATAACATGTCTTTCTATAATGAATGACTTTATTGTTAGTGCATGAAGCCGAATTATCCATCCTTCTATATACGTAATTCTTGTTTTAACCAAGCAAATGCTCACCATATTCACTGCGCTTATTTCATTATAATATCAATGCAACATTAAGCATGTTTGAAAATGTCGTGTTCATTTTTAAATAAATCTTTAATTTTCAATAACGTATAATCTCATCAATTCATTGAAATGATAAGGGCTAATTGTCAAGGCCAAGAAGTGGCAGCCGCAATGCCAGTTACAGGCAAAAGTTAGTTCGCTGTGCTTCAAACAGGGGCGCTGTGACCAGTATATTTAGGCGTTGCCTACGAGATACACAAGGGCGGGAAATACAGCACACTAGACTCGTCCTCGAGATACTTTCGACAAGCGCCGCTAGAGTTCTCTTTACTGTTCTGTCTCGCCCGCTCATTGCAACACGTTCGAATATGAAAAACTATAAAGAAATCGTTAAAACTAGTAATTTCAGAAGGCAGCAAACAGATATGAGATCAAATATAGACCAAGAGCAATTGTTTGACTTATTTTCTACAACGTATTTCTTACAATATGCTTAAACGAAATAAGTAATTCACGAAAGAAGCAAAGAAATCTGATAGCGAGTTTGTCACTTCTTACCGATTCCTTTAATTATGTCTCAGAGTATCCGATAAGCGGATCGAGATTGTGGTCATAAATAACTTTGGGTTTAATCGCCCTTTCACCAATTATCAGCGATCCAAATTTCCTCCGCACATCTGATGTTTTGACATTCGTATTGAAGTCGCTGTTTGGTGAGCGATGTTATGCCCGTTTCGCCATTAGAAAATCCTATGCAATTTTTAGCGTCTTCTGATACGGTAGAGTTAGGCAGTGCAAGGGTCACAGAAATCTGTAACTGGTAAGTGCTTTCCTACGCCAGAGGACGCAAATATTTAGTGTCGTTTTGCCGTATTTATCTTTTTTTCTTCCAGTAAAATTAAATTTGTGTTCGCCTCTGTGGTGTAGTGGTTAGTGTGATTAGCTGTCACCCCGGAGGTCCGGGTTCGATTCCCGGCCCTGTCACGAAATTTGAAAAGTGGTACGAGGGCTGGAACGGGGTCCACTCAGCCTCGGGAGGTCACCTGAGTAGAGATAGGTTCGATTCCCACCTCAGCCTACCTCGAAGTGCTTTTCGGTGGTTTCCCATTTCTCCAGGCAAATGCCGGGATAGTACCTAACTAATGGCCACGGCCGCTTCCTTCCCTCTTCCCTGCTTTCCTTTCCAATCTTCCCATCCCTCCAGCATAGCAGGTGAGGCTACCTGGGCGAGGTAGTGGTCATCCTCCCCAGCTGTATCCCCGACCCAAAGTCTGGTGCTCCAGGACACTACCCTTGAGGCGGTAGAGGTGGGAACCCTCGCTGCGTCCGAGGGAAAACTTATCCTGGAAGGTAAACGGATGAAGAAAGAAGAAGAAAATTAAATTCGTTCTAACAGGAATAAAGCTCCTAAATGACCAATTTTAGCTTGCTTTTCAATTTGGTTTGTTTTTTGGTCAAGTTCAGATACCGTTAAACTTTTGTTCTGATTTCATTTCCCGTATCCTACTTCTCAATTTACAGATTGTTTTCTGTAATCTGGCATTTAATTTTATCATCCGTATATTTTTTTAGATTTAACAGAGATACTCGTAGACTTACCTTGATATAGAAACGAGACTTGTACTCCTTTTTCGTTTGTGGCTGACGTATAAAGATATGGTATGTTCATCGTTATCTGAATCGGAACTTTTACTAAATGTTGATGGTAATACATCATTCTTGGGAGCTGGACACTCCCTGCGTTTGACATTTTCCTATTTGTGAACAGGATATACAATGAAAACAGAAGGAAGTTTGATTGATGTGCTTACACTGAAATCTGTTTTATGAGAAGAACTGCTAGGTACCTAAAGAGATCATATTATATCACCTTGCCTAGGAATAGTTTGCTTCCATTTCTTCCTTAAACCACACTCGGAAGGGAAACTATGGAACGTCAATTTTCATGCTTTTTTAGTGTCATCCGAAATACAGAGGGGTACATAACAGAGCACCTTCTTCTCAACCTCACAGACACTCACCGACAGAAACAATATTTACAATAAATTGCACATAATCAACACAGCATCACAATTACTACGCATATCATAATGTTAAAGTCCGCCAAGAACAGAACGGAAACCCGACATGTAGCGGCCAAACCGTGAACACGGTCGGGCTGCTTTTTGAGCGACAAATTAGTAGCTATGTCCCGGCCTTGTATATCTCGTAGGCAACGGTTTAGCAGACTATATTTTTCATGTCGTTGGTGGAGATAATATTGCTGGATTGCATCGAATTCGACTTTACCCAATCGATTAACCTTCTTCAAACTCGTATCGATTTTAAGCGATAGTTCCCATGCTGCCATTGCTTCGATTGTGTTGTTATTTGGCGTTCTATTCTATCCATGTGCTTGCGTTGTTAGAAATAGAAATCCAGCAAACAAAACGAGGAGAACAACTTCCTGTGGATAGAAAGAAAAACTGTTTAGTTTCCGGGTGTGGGAATACCTCACGGAATTCTGACGTGAGGTTTCATAGCCTCCCAAAATCAGTCTTACGTAGACAGTCAGCAGGTGTAGACGTGCTGAGTCGGCTGTGCCGGTAAAGCGGGAGTGGAGTGCGAGCGGTGCGTGGAAGAAGGAAGACGGGAGTGAAGAGGAGGATGATTGGTATAGGTCAATATCGGGCAGTTATCGGATGTTGGCAGGGGCGAGTGAAGAAGGAAACAGCCAGGAGTGAAGGAGGTGAAGTGGAATCAAGATTGAATGGTGAAATGATAATGATGGCAACGGTGATTATGCTATTGCTAGTCATAGGGGGTGTGGAAGTAAACCCCGGACCGACTCCGGGTGGTTAGGGAGGTGGTGGAAGAAGTATGCCCATTTGAACAAATTAAAAATATGATGAAGGAACAATTGAATGAATTTGAGAATACGAGGCGATGGATATAGGGAAAACTGATGAAACAAGGACCAAGGTAGGAATCAACGAGAGAGAAATTGCGTCACTTAAGGAGAAAACAAGGGATATGGAGGAAGAGGTGGTGAAGCTGAAGGCTGAAATAGAAGGCAGCTGCCAAGAACGAAGGAAGAAATGCTTATTTATATATGGAGTGCCAGACGAAGGAGAGGACAAAGTGTTGACGATCTACAAGGTTGTGGAACTCATCCAAAAAAGGATGAAAATCAACTTCAGTGAAGTCGATATGGACGATGTAGAAAGGATAGGCAAAGCGAGGGGCAACAGGCCGATAAGAGTGAAGTTGTTTTCCACCCTGATGGCGGAAATAGTGATAAGAGGCGCGGATAAACTACGGAGCACGAAAATCTGGATCAAAAGAGACATGGGAAGAGAAGGGATGAGGAATATAAATACCCTAATAAAACATTTAGTCCGGGCCACACTTCAAGGGCTAAGAGCTTATATTAAGGGGCAACATCTAGTGGTATCCAATGGCCAGTGGACTAGGTTTTGGCCAGTGATGAAACTATGGGATTTAGAAGAGAATATCAAGAAAGAAGAAGAAACGGGGAAGAGAGTGGAAGAAAGGCAAGTTTTGGTCAGCAGCCTTGGAGAAGATGGACACGGTGATAAGGAAACAACCAAGGGGAGTAGGAAGTTAAGCGAGGTAAGGCAGGGAGATGTGCATGGTGAAAGTGTGATCGTACATAGTGAAAAGGGAAGTGCAGTAGATAACGGGATGAAAATAGGAAGGCTTAGGATTACCGGTACGGACATAGACAGTGAAGAAGAAAGTCAGAGAGGCGAATGCAGTGAAGGAATGGATGTGCAGAGTGAAGAGGTAAGAGCAGCGGAAAGCAGGTAGAGCATAGAGCTCTTTTTGAGCCACGGGAGAAGCAGGAGTTTACGGGACATGTGGAGGATGAAGAGAAATGAAGAGGATAGAGTCACAAGAAGTGAAAACCCTAAGAAGTTAGTAAGTAAGTAAGTAAGTAAGTAAGTAAGTAAGGGAATAGTGGTTGAAATCATGGTGGTATTATAAGCAACATTACACATAAATGTGTTATTGAATCATCATTTAAGATTGACTTCAAATCACAACCTGATTCGATTGGACCACTGCTTGGATTTTCATCGAGGGAGCTCCTACCGAACGTACGTTACGAGTCTGATCAACCTATAAAAATCTTCGATGATTATAATGTGAACATTACTTGTAATATTATTACAGACTAGAATAGTAATCTACAACCTTCGCACGTCCTGCACGACTTTATTGTTACAGAGGAACGTGGATATACTATTTGTGAGAAACCAGCATTAGTTCTTTATCATCCTGTGTCTGTAAAACACATTAGCAACATTACTCTTAGACTTGTAAATAAACATAATCAGCTTATTCATTTAGATCAGCACGCGTACGTAGCTTACAAACTACATCTTAAACCAGTATGAAAACCATCTATAAAATACGGTGTACATTCCGAAGACATACTACATGTGTGCAGAGACTCATCGAGTTAACAGATACCCATAAGCAGATACTCCAAGATTTAGGATATACACTACTACAACAGAATGGAAGAAATGCTAGACATTACGAATACAGTAGAAAGTCGTGAAGGTGTAGTACGAAGTGAGCTTCATTCCTATCAACCTTTTACGTTTGGATTAAATAACAATGATGAAATTCATTTTATTGTTAATCAGCAAGATGTATACACCTTACCAAACGAAAGCTACCTCTATATTGAAGGACGACTAGAAAAGTCTGATGGAAGTGGACCAAGCACTTCACAACTAAACAACCATGTTCTAGCTTTTCTCTTTTCTGAAGCGCGATATGAAGTAAATAATGTTGAAATAGATCGAACAAAGAATGTTCGTATTACAAGTGCAATGAAACTCTACCTTATTTCTGTGATGAAGAAAGTAATCTTTTGCGGATGGCTGGATGGTGTCCAAAAGCTACTAACAACTGGATGATTAATGAGGATGGAACTTTTACGGGTATGTTATCACTGAAACATATTTTTGGATTCGCAGAAGACTTTACACGTATTATAATCAACGCAAAACAAGAGCTTATTCTAATCCGTGATCGAAGTGATTACAATTCTCTTAAAGCAGTAGAAACACCAGTAGAATCGAAAATAACACTGCATCGTATACTGTGGCGGATTCCACATGTAACCTTATCTGATCGTGAAAAACTTCGATTGCTCAAGATTGTAGAAAATGATACACCATTACCTATACGTTTTAGAAGTTGGGAGCTGCATGAATATCCTGTGTTACCACCTACAAACAAGCATAGCTGGGCTGTTAAAACATCACGTTTTACTGAGAAGCCCTTGTACATTATTTTTGGATTTCAAACTAATCGTAAATTCAATCACGAAAAAGATAGCTCACTGTTTGATCACTGTAAATTAAGACACGTTAGACTATATCTCAACGGAATTACGTATCCCTACGAAAACATAGACATTAACTTTGAGAAAAATAAGTTTGGGATGCTCTATGACATGTTTTGTAAATTTCAATCATCGTATTATCAGAAAGAAGATCGTCCGCTATTTACACCTCAAGAATTTAAAAATAAAGCACCGATTATAGTTATAGACTGCTCTTATCATGAAGAATCTATAAAATAATCTCCAGTTGATATTCGTTTAGAATTTGAAACATCTGAAAACATTCCTGCTAACACAGCAGCCTATTGTCTTATTATTCATATGAGTGATGTTACTTACCATCCGCTAACGAATATTGTTACGAGACTATAAATAAGAATAGATCTTTATCATTTTCATTAGTGTGTGCTTCGACATCGGACGCTATGGAACAAAACTGCAAATGTGCATGCTGTTTGCATGCTCATACGCTACATCTTATTTATCTTACACGAGTGAGTGAGGCTATTAAGATGTTCTATAAACATAGATCGTCGATGCCGAAACGTCTTATTCAATACTTACCACCAGGATTTTTATATACGTACGCTGCCTCTTACGTACATAATTTTTGGGACATCCTTCCTCTACACAGTAAGATGTCGATCGAAGTAGCTTTATGCAGAACTTGTCAACGACATTACAAGCATCGAGGAGAAAATGGTGATGATGATTGGGATGGACCAAATTCGAGGATTGAACACTGTACACAGTGTATGAATGAACTTTCTCTGGTACCTCATGATGATGATGATGATAACGAAAAGAAATAGCAACAAGGTAAGAAGTATATGATCTTCTTTGTAATGCATAACATACTTAGTATAATATATTTCTAAATGTTTTGTTTAATTTGAATGTTGTAGGAGGCATTTCAGAAGCATACGTTGTTAAGAAGCACACCAACCTTGTCAGCAGCAAAAACGAACACTGTTGTAGTACATTTGTAAATAAATAGTTGATCGCATTCAAAAATGTACTTATTGCATTGCTTTACACCGTCTTACACTTAAGGAAACGATCAGATCTAAACATGCACAATCACGTCATCACTGTAGCAAGTGCTTACTCTAGCTTTCCCGACGCATGTTTAAACTTGTACGAATTTACCGCCACCACATTCCTTTACACCGACTTACTCTTAAGAAAACGGACAAGTCTAAACATGCATGATGACGTCATCACTGCAGCACGTGCTTACTCTAGCTCCCCCGATGTATGATTAAATTTGTTCGAATTTACCGCCACCACATTTCAACTAAAGAGTGCAGCACCGAGGTAAGCGATGTAAGATGGCGGTAACTGTGTTGAATAAAGATGGCTGTGTGTTAAAAATAATTTTTTAAAAATTATCCGCTACTACATAGAGTGCGGCACTGCGCTCTCTTGATTAAAGATGGCGGATGACAAAAAGCACGTGGGTTTGTAAAGCACGTGAAATTTACCACCACCACAAAGAGGGCAGCACGGTGCTCTCTAGATTAAAGATGGCGGATGACAACAGTTTAAAAAAAGCATCTAGATTTTAAATTGCTCGCTACTACGATAAAGATAGCAGCATGTTGCTCATAGATGGCTGCTTGTCAAAAATAAAGAATTTTTTCAAATTATCCGCTACCACATTTCAACTAAAGAGTGCAGCACTGAGGTTTGCGATGCAAGATGGCGGGTGACAGCTTGTCAAATTGATTTTTTCAAATAGTCCGCCTCAAAAGTAAGTAGCTAAAGAGGGCAGCACTAAGGTTAGCAATGCAAAATGGTGGATGACAGCTGTGGCGTCAAAATTACCCGCACGATAGCAGCACGATGCTCTTTTCATTAAAGATGACAGCTTGTCAAATATAACTTTTCAAATTAACCGCCTCAAAGGTAAGTAGCTAAATAGGGTAGCACTGTTCTCTCTGGATTAAAGATGGCTGCTTGTCAAAAAGAATTTTTCAAATTATCCGCCACCACAAAGAGGGCAGCACGGTGCTCTCTTGATTAAAGATGGTGGATGACAGCTGAAGAGCACGTAGAATTTGTTTCCAAATAAGAGTACGTGGAATTTGCCGCCACCACATTTCAACTAAAGAGTGCAGCACGGTGCTCTGTTGATTAAAGATGGCGGATGACAGCTGTCAAAAAAGCACGTTGATTTGTTTCCAAACAAGAGCACGTGGAATTTGCTGCCACCACATTTCAACTAAAGAGTGCAGCACTGTTCTATCTGGATTAAAGATGGCGGTTGACAGCTGTCAGAAAAACACATGGGTTTGTTTCCAAACAAGAGCGCGTAGAATTTACCGCCACCACATTTCAAAGGTAAGTAGCTGAAGAGGGCAGCACGGTGCCCTCTAGATTAAAGATGGCGGATGAAAGCTGTCAAAAAAGAGCATAAGTTTGTTTCCAAACAAGAGAATGTAGAATTCTTCAAATTGCCGCCAACACATTTCAAAGGTATATAGCTAAAGAGCGCAGCACTGAGGTTTGTGATGCAAGATGGCGGATGATAGCTGTCAGAATAAAGCACGTGAGTTTGTTTCCAAACAAGAGCACGTGGAATTTACCGCCACCACAAAGAGGGCAGCACTGTGCTCAAAGATGGCTGCTGTCACGTGGAATTGTCTGCCACCACATTTCAAAGGTATCTAGCTAAAGACGGCAGCACGGTGCTCAAGATGGCTGCTGTCAAAAAGCATTTTTCAAATTATCCGCCACCACAGTTCAAAGGTAAGTAGCTAAAGAGGGCAGCACTGTGCTCTATAGATTGAAGATGGCTGATAACAGCTGTCAAAAAAGCACGTGGATTTGTTTACCGATTCAAATGTCGCGCTAGTGAGGTTAAGTTGGTAGCACTAAGGTTTAGGCCCGCCAAGATGGCAGCACTGCGGATGACAGCTGACGAATTTACAGCTACTGCGATAAAGAGGGCAGCACGGTGCTCTGTAATTTAAAGATGGTGGATGACGGCTGTCAAAAAGCACGTGGATTTCTTTACAAATTGAAATCTCGCGCTAGTGAGGTTAAGTTGGTACCACTAAGGTTTAGGTCCGTCAAGATTGCTGCACTGAGGTTTGCGATACGTTGTTGTCTGTCAAAAAGCACATGGCTGTCAAAAAGCACGTGGATTTGTTTACCTATTCAAATCTCGCGCTAGTTAGGTTAAGTTGGTACCACTGAGGTTTAGGCCCGTCAGGATGGCAGTACTGAGGTTGGCGATGCGCTGTTGTCTGTCAAAAAGCACGTGGCTGCCAAAAAACGCGTGGCTTTGTTTACCAATTCAAATCTCGCGCTAATTAGTTTAAGTTGGTACCACTGAGGTTTAGACCCGTCAAGATGGCAGCAGTGAGGTTAGCGATGCGTTGTTGTCTGTCAAAAAGCACGTGGCTGTCAAAAAACACGTGGCTTTGTTTACCTCGCGCTAGTTATGTTAAGTTGGTACCACTGAGGTTTAGGCCCGTCAAGATGGCAGCAGTGAGGTTAGCGATGCGTTGTTGTCGATGACAGCTGTCTAAAAACACGTGGCTTTGTTTACAAATTCAAATCTCGCGCCAAAATTCAAATTTCCCGCCAAAATTCAAATTTCCCTTGGGAGAACGAACTGTCCAATTATACTACTGACGGATAGAGTCATCAGGTTTGGTGCGCACATTGACACAATTGGTGGCCATATGTGGACATAATTTCATGACCCTGGCGTATACACATGTATGCAAAAATAATTTAAAGCGCTAAAAAATGTACTCAAATTTCACCCTATTCGAAGATTCGAACTCAATAACCGGTAAATATGGGTAATATGAGAAAAAGCTTTAGAACCGAACATGTAGAAGAATAAATAGGGCGACTAAGAGCGCAAGCCTTTTGATAATATGATCTACCGTTTAGGAGGAGTGAAACTCGAACTAGAGGTCTGCACTAATAAACGTGTTTTTGCTTCTATATAAACAAAATCGTAACGATCGCGTGTCTTTACATTGATTATTTTGGCGATATTTTCGTACAGTTACGCTTTTCAGGTGTAATAATGACCATGTGCATGTTCTTTAACTTTGGTTTCTATTTGTCTATTTGTCTGTTTGTCTGTCTATGTATAACTTGAAATCTACCAAATATATTTCCGCCAAACTTTTTAGTTAGAATCCACTTGTCCTCGGGTAGGTTTTAGGGCAAATATTGTTTCTAAATCCCTGAACAGACTGGGGGTTTATGCGAAACCGATACTGTGATTTTGCACTCCCACAAATTATACACAATCAAACTTACCTTTAAGTTACCTGCCTTAATGGAAATCACCTTCTAAACCATTTTCCTCATATGCATCATTTCTATACGAGGATTAAAAACTGAGATAACGGTAGAAGTCCCAAGAGCTGGTGCGTGTAACTTGAAAACTACTGGAGATATGTCAACCAAACTTGATATTTAACAGAGAATTGTCCAAAGGTACTTTGTGAGGTCCGTACCATTTCAAATTCCTGGAATTGACTGGGGGGTTTATTGGGCACCGAAATAGTGCTCTTCCTCTCCCACAATACACACAAGACTAACCTGACTGGAAATCGACCAACATTGATGGATATTAATTTCGGAAACTTTTTTCTCGTGTGCATTTTTCTATAGGATGACTAATAATTGAGATATCATGAACGGTTTGTTTTCCAGTCTATGTACAGCGGACATAGCCCAAAAGATGTTACACATAGAGCAGATTTTTATGTCTATAAATAAAATCTTAAGAGCCGTGTGCCTGTACATTGACCTTCTTCGAATTTGTTAGCTTTATTCTCCTGAAAAACCTCATTTTTACCCCTGCCTAAAAGCAAGATTGAGGCACAGTCTGCCAGACGAGCTAGAAAATAACAATTTAGAAAAATTGTACGTCTTATCCTGTTATGGAAGGAGTAGTATAAGTGGACAGTTCAGCGGCCTTTGCCACCGCAGGCCCCTCTGCAGAGGCGCCCGACGCCGCCACGGCCGCAGGCCCCTCACCGGCAGCCTCCGCCGCATTGACCCCTGGCAAGGTCATGTTTGTAAACAAAGCCACGTGATTTTGACAGCCACGTGCTTTTTTGACAACTGTCATCCGCCATCTTTAAACAACAACGCATCACTAACCTCAGTGCCGTTATCTTGACGGGGCTAAACCTCATGGTTGCCAAATTAGGCACGCCGTAGAGGGCAATTTGCTAAATTCGACATGCTCTTGTTTGTAAACAAAGCCACGGGATTTTTTGACAGCTACGTGCTTTTTTGACAGCTGTCATCTGCCATCTTGCATAGCTTTCCTCAGTGGTGCTATCTTTACGACACTAACCTCATCCTGGTAGCCGGCAATTTGAAATTCTACGTGCTTTGTTGTCAGCTGTCATCCGCCATCTTGCATTGCAATCATTTTATTGCTGCTCTCTTTACGGCACTAAAACTTACGAGCGGGCAATTTGAAAAATTCCACGTGCTTTTTTGATAGCAGCTATCTTTAATCAACAAAGCACCGTGCTGCTATATTTATGGCTACTACCTTAAGCACGTACTGGGCAATTTGAAAAATTCACGTGCTTTTTTGACAGCTGTCATCCACCATCCTTAACAGAGCAAACAAAGCCACGTGGTTTTCTGACAGCTGTCATCCGCCATCTTGTGTCGCAAACCTTAGTGCTGCCACGTTTTGCTCCTACCTTTCAAATGTGGCGGCGGGCAATTTGAAACATTCCACTTGCTATTGTTTGGAAACAAACCCACGTGCTTTTTGACAGCTGACAAGCTGACAGCGGCCATCTTTAATCAATAGAGCACCGTGCTGCCATCTTTATGGCACTAAACCTCATCCTTTGACATGTGGTAGCGGGCAATTAAAAAAATTCCACGTGCTCTTGCTTGCAAACAAACCCATGTGCTTTTTGACAGCTTACAAGCCGACAGCGGTCATCTTTAAACAACAATGAACCATGCTGCTATCTTTACGCCTGCTGCCCTAAGCGCGTAGTGGCGGGCAGGTTCTAAAAAATCTGTTAGCTATCATCATTAAACAGTAAAACTTCAGTGCACTTGCGAACCTAACCTCTCATCTACAATCTTGAAGGGGACAATCCTTAGTTTACTACAAGATGCTCTTCCCGACGCTAATTACACAAGATAGCAGTTAGAGGCTACTACACAAGATGGTGGCGGCTGTTAGGGTATCCTCTTCTTCTACCACCTCGTCTGTCGAACACGCATCGCGAAGCAAGTGTGTGCACGTGTTGCAGCGATAGCATCATTATGCTTGTTTAGACTTGCAGATCACAAGAGAAGGGATTGAAATATAACAAGACAAGAATAAAACACTGTACTCGATGTCCTTAACTTCAACATGCGTTCAGAACATTGCTTGATGTGTTCAGATCACTAAATAAGTGACTAGAACATAACAAGACTAGAATCGAACACTGCACTCGATACAACATGTGTTTAGAACATGTCAGGGTATACCATAGTTCTATGAAGATCAGATCACAAAAGAAGTGATTGAAACAAAACAAGACTAGAATCGAACACTGTACTCGATGTCGTAAACTTCAACATGTGATCAGAGCATCGATTGATGTGTTCAGAATACTAAATAACTAATTAAAACATAAGACCAGAATAGAACACGATACACGACAAGTAGTAGTATTGGACATTTCGGCGGCCGCCTCCGCCTCCGGGCTCCCAGGGGCCCCTCCGCCTCCGCCGCACGGAAGGCCCTCCCAGGGGCCTCCTCCGCCACAGCCGCACGGGTGGCCTTCCCGGGGGCCTCCTCCGCCGCAGAATTTTGGCGCGAGATTTGAAATTGCAAACAAAGCCACGTGGTTTTTGACAGCTGTCATCGACAACAACGCATCACTAACCCCACTGCTACCATCTTGACGGGCCTAAACCTCAGTGGTACCAACTTAACCTAACTAGCACGAGATTTGAATCGGTAAACAAATCCACGTGCTTTTGGAGAGCCACGTGCTTTTTGACAGACAACAACGCATCGCTAACCTCAGTACTGCTACCTTAACGGGCCTAAACCTCAGTGGTACCAAGTTAACCTAACTAGCGCGAGATTTGAATCGGTAAACAAATCCACGTGCTTTTTGACAGCCACGTGCTTTGTTGACAGACAACAACGTATCGCAAACCTCAGTACTAATATCTTGACGGGTCTAAACCTTAGTGGTACTAACTTAACTTTACTAGCGCGAGATTTGAATCGGTAAACAAATCCACGTTGTTTTTTGACAGCTGACATCCGCCCTCTTTAATCAACAGAGCACAGTGCTGCCCTCTTTAGACATATCTTTGAAATCCGCCATCTTTAATCAAGAGAGCACCGTGCTGCACTCTATCTAGTGGCGGCGAATTCCACATGCTTTACAAAGCCACGTGCTTTTTTGACAGCTGTCATCCGCCAACTTTAATTAAGAGAGCGCCGTGCTGCACTCTATGTGGTGGCGGCAAATTCGAAGTGCTTTACAAACTCACGTGTTTTTGTCATCCGCCATCTTTAATCAAGAGAGGACCGTGCTGCCCTCTTTGTGGTGGCAGAAAATTCGAAGTGCTTTACAAACTCACGTGCATTCTTGACAGCAGTCATTTTTAATCAACAGAGTACCGTGCTGCTATCATGGTGGCAATTTCGTTAGCTGTCGTGCGCCATCTTTAAACTAGATAACACAGTGCTGCCCTCATGCGGGCAATTTCGTCGGCTGTCATCCGCCATCTTTAATCAACAGAGCACCGTGCTGCTATCATGTGGGCAATTTCGTTAGCTGTCATCCGCCATCTTTAAACTAGAGAACACCGTGCTGCCCTCATGCGGGCAATTTCGTCAGCTGTCATCCACTATCTTTAATCAACAGAGCACCGTGCTGCAATCATGCGGGCAATTTCCTTAGCTGTCATCCGCCATCTTTAAACTAGAGAACACCGTGCTGCCCTCATGCGGGCAATTTCGTCAGCTGTCATCCGCCATCTTTAATCAACAGAGCACCGTGCTGCTATCATGCGGGTAATTTCGTTAGCTGTCATCCGCCATCTTTAATCTACAGAGCACCGTGCCGCACTCTTGCGACCGCCATCTTTAATCTAGAGAACGCGGCGCTGCACTCTGTAGTGGCGGACAATTTAAAAAGCTGCCAATAAAACATCGTGTTAGCATCTTTATACATTGACATGTGGTGGCGGCGGCAAATTGCACATCCGCCATCTTTAATCAAGAGAGCACCGAATTGCGCTCTTGATCGTAGTATTGGACAATTTAAAAGAAGCGATTAAGTATATAATCGAACAAAGTACTCAATACAACATATGATCAGAACATCAATTGGGGTATTCTTTTGTTCTAAGAGAAAAGAAGACTACAGTTTTGAATAGCTTGTGTAAGAGAGCTATTGTTTGCTTAGCATAACTTGCACCTAACATGCTTGTTGTTACATCAGGAAAGGTATTTGGCTAAATCCTGGTCTTTCAGCGCTAGGAAGGGCATCTAGCCGTAAAACAATAGTTCAAGAAACTGTGATTTAAAATCCAGCTGTAAAACACAGATTCTTGTGTCAGGAAGGGCATCCGGCCGTAAAATATTTTCTTTCAACTTAAAATCTCAGGACTAGGAGTAGAAGAGCGGCAGCTAGCTGCTTCCTGGTGCATTACAGGTGTGATGCCTTACGAGTAGCTATGTACTAGCACCGGGTTTCGAATAAGCAGACTCTAGAACGAGAAAAAATATCTGGGATGTGTTTTTGAAGCATGCCTACACACACGCGCGCGCAAGCTGCATCCGGCTAGCGAGCTCCTACCTGGAATGTGTTTGCCTCAGCGGAGTACGAAGTCCACTGCACGCGTACAGTTCGCATTAAAATTATTAGGAGCTTGTAGAGCTGAGCTCAAACCTTCTTCTTTAATCGTAGTACAAATACGTGTGCTTGTAGAACTTGCATATTTCGTTACCTCAGCGTTTCGTGTTGTTGCTAACAGGTAGGGAATATTGTGGATGTAGGCTTAGCTTAGTAAAACTCACGACAATGTCTGACCTCTATAGGTTGAAACTTGGTTTCTTCCGAACATTGCAACTTTAGTCTATTGATAAATAGTTGTTCTCTTCAATCCTCATGCTGTAGAAGAGGTTAATCTTATAATTTCAAACTTACAACCATATCCGACTTCTACAGGTTGAAACTGGGTTTCTTCCGAACATCTAATATTTAGCTCATTTCTATAGATAAACAGTTGTTCTCTTCAATCCGCATGCTAGAGAAGAGGTTAACCTTATAATTTCCAACTCACAACAATGTCTGACCTCTATAAGTTGAAACTGGGTTTCTTCCGAACATAGCAACTTTAAGCTAATCTCTATTGATAAATAGTTGTTCTCTTCAATCCTCATGCTATAGAAGAGATTAATCTTATAATTTCAAATTCACAACCATGTCTGACCTCTATAGGTTGAAACTTGGTTTCTTCCGAACATTACAAATTTAGGCTATTGATAAATAGTTGTTCTCTTCAATTCTTCTGCTATAGAAGAGGTTAATCTGATAATTTGAAACTCACAACTATGTCTGGCCTCTATAGGTTGAAACTGGGTTTCTTCCGAACATAGCAACTCTAGTCTAGCTGACTTGTCCTTTCGCACCGTATTATTACATCTGCTTTTACGCTAGGTAATAAAGGTCTTTAATTTAAAAAGAGCTAGGTTAGCTGTTAACGAACCAAGTAACTTTTACAACCTTCATTGTATTTAGCATTTTACGATAGGAGAATTAGAAGGTGTAGACAAGGAAGAGGATAATCTCATGATTTCAAACTCAAAACCATGTCCGACCTTTATAGGTGAAAGCCTGGTTTCTTCCGAACATCGCAACACTAGGCTAGCTGACTCGCGCTTTTGTTTTTAGCATTCTAGGGTTAGAAAGTGTAGATATGGTAGAGGTTAATCTTGTAACTTCAATCTTACAACCATGTCTGACCTCTATAAGTTGAAACTTGGATTTTTTCCCAAACATTGCAATCGCGCGCGCTGACCTTCCCAGGTTCGATCTGCTGCAGAACTCCTCGGCATTAACAGTAGGTTCGATCCTGGCTTAGTGCTTACATACGTCAGCCTGCAGAACTCAGCGTAAGGCACTCAGGAGAGCTCTTGTTGCATAAACATTTAGTTCCAACTGTACTGCAGATGTCAGCGACTCTGATATCTGCTTGGTAACAAGCAGCATATTTACTCGCTGCAGTCTGCGTGAAGCGCTCACAGTTCTTTGTGTGTGTTTATTACGTGCACATCCCTGTCTAAGTACTGTCTGCTGTGAATATTATTCTTCAGCCTTCAACTTAAGGTAAGCCTGACCTGTTAGTTACTGTTTGCAAAGCAACTTCTACGCTAGGTAATAAACATCTACGTTAATATATTTTTGTTCTTTTTAGGTACAACTGGAATATTATCATTCGAGTTACAGGCATGAAAGTACGCATTTTATTCATCCGAGTAACAGTCTGTAGCGCGAACATTTTAAGGTATGTTTCGAACTTTGAGTTGTAAAGATAGCCAGGCTAGCTGACGTACCCTTTTATATATATTCCTACACTACATTCATATATGTTTGTTCTTTTTAGGTACGACCAGAATATTATCATTCGAGTTTCAGGCTTGAAGGCACGCATTTTATTCATCCGAGTAACAGTCTGCAGCACGTGCATTTTAAGGTATGTTTCGAACATTTAGTTGTACCTTTGTAAAGATAGCTACGCTAGCTGACGTACCCTACACTACATTCATATATGTTTGTTCTTTTTAGGTACGACTAGAATATTATCGCTCGAGTTACAGGCTTGAACGCACGCATTTTATTCATCTGAGTAACAGTTTGCACTGCGTATATTTTAAGGTATGTTTCGAACTTTTTCTATCGCAACTTTAGTCTATTGATAAATAGTTGTTTTCTTCAGTCGTTATGCTATAGAAGAGGTTAATCCTATAATTTCAAACTCACAGCAATGTCTGACCTCTATAGGTTGAAACTGGGTTTCTTCCGAACATCGTAACTTTAGTCTATTGATAAATAAATTGCTCTTTAATCCGCATGGTATAGAAGAGGTTAATCTTATAATTTCAAACTCACAGCAATGTCTAACCTCTATAGGTTGAAACTTGGTTTCTTCCGAACATCGTAACTTTAGTCTATTGATAAATAGTTGTTCTCTTTAATCCTCATGCTATAGAAGAGGTTAATCTTATAATTTCAAACTCACAGCGATGTCTGACGTCTATAGGTTGAAACGTGGTTTCTTCCGTGCATTGCAACTTTAGTCTATTGATAAATAGTTGTTCTCTTCAATCCTCATGCTATAGAGGAGGTTAATCTTATTATTTCAAACTTACAGCAATGTCTCATCTCTATAGGTTGAAACGTGGTTTCTTCTGAACATCGTAACTTCAGTCTAATGATAAATAGTTGCGCTCTTTAATCCGCATGCTATAAAAGAGGTTAATCTTATAATTTTAAACTCGCAGCAATGTCTGACCTCTATAGGTTGAAACTTGGTTTCTTCCGAACATCGTAACTTTTGTTTATTCATTAATAGTTATTCTCTTCAATCCTCATGCTATAGAAGCGGTTAATCTTATAATTTCAAACTCACAGCAATGTCTGACCTCTATAGGTTGAAACTTGGGTTCTTCCGAGCATTGCAACTTTAGTCTATTGATAAATAGTTGTTCTCTTCTATCCTCATGCTATAGAAGAGGTTAATCTTATAATTTCAAACTCACAGCAATGTCCGACCTGTATAGGTTGAAACGTGATTTCTTCTGAACATAGTAACTTTTAGCTAATCTCCATTGATAAATAGTTATTCTCTTCTATCCGCATGCTATAAAAGAGGTTAATCTTACAATTTCAAACTTACAGCAATGTCCGACCTCTATAGGTTGAAACTTGGTTTCTTCCGTACATCGTAACTTTAAGCTAATGTCTATTGATAAATAGTTGTTCTCTTCAATCCTTCATGCTAGTAAATCGTTAGTAATTAAAATTTTCGTTTTGTTCTTTGCGACTCGAGGGAAGGATATTGAGTTACTATAGTTTTAACAAGAGTGCTTCTACTTTGTTAGGTATAGAACATTCATCTCTCTCTGTTTGCTTTTGAAAAACTAACGACAATGTCTGACCTCTATAGGTTGAACATCGCAACTTTAGGCTAATCTCTATTGGTTGTTCTCTTTTCAGATGTTTCCCTGATCGCATTGTAACGAAATGTTCAGAAGACGTGACATCCTCACTCGTCATGTAAAATCGAAACATCGTGAGGCGTCTGACACATTTTCCTGCGGGCAGTGCAACGTTACGTTCGCAAGGCGAGATAACTTTATGCGCCATGTAAAATCAAAACACCCTAGCATAACATCTGCTTTATGTGAAGTTTGTGGTGTGTATTTCGCTAATGTAGATCGATACGAGGCTCACTTAGTAGAAGCACATCAGGTATCTACTTGCCCTCAGGTAATACGAGAAAAGCGTAAAATACGGATGTAGCTGTAGAAAGTACTAGTAGTAAAAAACATAGAAAAATCATGAACTTAAAACTATTCACTGCGAGCACTGTAACACTGATGTACCATCTTTACATTTTCAGGGTCACTTACGGAGTAATGCACATAAAAATAATGCCTGTAGAAGTGGTAGTAATACAAACATCGAGGAAATTAATACTGCATTTAAAAGTAGGATTTCTAGTTACAGAATTCGTGCTAGTCAGAAGTTTCAGAGTACTGAACACTTTTTAAATTGCGTTCAACTGGATGTACAACAACTTGTTGCTAAAACTTTGTCCAATCATAATTTATTTAAAGTTATTTTCGAACTTTTTGCGTTGTATATTAAGAGCATAGATGAATCCGAAATAGCGAACATTAAATCATTTAATACGAAGAATTTTGTAGTAAGTTAGTCGACTATAACGTGATGTACTTAGGGGTGTCTCGAACATTATTTCAACTAAGAGCGAGAAATTTCAGGAAAAGGAATCAGGGTGGGCTTTAGTTGAAATTTTGTATCTAGAAGTTAACATCAATAAGAACAATCCTTTGCGAGGTTCATCGTACATCGTGCTGCCGAAATGGATTCAGCGAAAAGAAGCTGTTGTAAACATCCCAAACAATGACGAAGCATGTTTTGCATGGGCGGTGGTGTCGGCTTTAAATCCTGCGAAATCAGACGTAGCTAAGAGAACATCATCTTATCCACACTATTCAACGCAACTAAAATTTAGTTAGCATAGAATTTCCTGTGCAGATAAAGGATATTAAGCGCTTTGAAGAACTAAATAACATGAGCATTAATGTGTATGGTATAGAAAAAAGTCTGTAGTAGGTCCTCTGTATTATACATGTAATAAGAAGAGTACTCATGTTAACTTACTCTATATCGAAAACAGTGAGAATAGCCACTTTTGCTGGATTAAAAATCTGAGTAGACTTGTTGGTAGTCAGTTGTCAAGAAATGATGGTAAAAAGTGGCTATGTGACGGATGCTTGCAGTATTTTAGAACTGAAGGTCAGTTAACGAAGCATTCCAAGAATGACTGCAATCATGTACGTACAGAGATACCTACTACAGGCAATAATGTTTTAAAATTTACAAATTATGACAAGCAGATGTGGGTACCTTTCGTGATTTACGCAGACTTCGAAGCCATCCTCAAGCCATGCAGCACATGCTCGTCTAATCCCGACAACTCTTTCACTAATACTACGCACATTCATGTCCCGTATAGCTTCGCGTATTACATCAAGTGTAGTTATGATAGTACGCTTAACAAGTTAGAGCTGTATCGAGGAGCAGATGCTGCTAAATTATTTTTAGAAAAACTTGAAAGTGATGCAGTACGTCTTGGTCGTATTCTAAATAGTAAAATTCCTATGAAACCGCTCACCGAAATTCAGTTAAATGATCATGAACGTGCTATAAAATGTGGCATTTGTGATGGGGAATTTTCCGAAAATGACCATAAAGTTTTTGACCATGATCATTTAACTGGTTTCTACAGATGCGCCGCTCATAATAGCTGTAATCTTAAGTACAGAGTTCCAAAATTTATCCCTGTAATTTTTCATAACTTATCTGGTTACGACTCACATTTCATCATTTCACAATTTGGGGCTTCAGATGAAAATGTAGATATAATCATTCAGAATAAATAGCGGTACATTGCATTTGCAAAGTCTGTAAAAGTAGATGAGGAGCATTCTATAAAACTGAGATTCCTTGACTCGTTTCGCTTTATGGCGATTAGCCTCGATAAACTTTCTAGTAATTTACAGCCAGAACAATTTACGGAAACTCGACGCGTTTTTCCTGAAGAAGCGCAGTTTAATTTATTTCGGCGTAAGGGTGTTTTTGTTACGAATATCTTGACTGCTTAGAACGCCTCGAAGAACGTGCTTTACCATCGAAACAACCATTTTACAGCTCGCTAAATTCATGGGATATTAGTGATGATGACTATTTACATGCACAACATATCTGAGAGCAGTTCTACACTCAAACGTTAGGTAAATACTCCGACTTATGCTTAAAGACGGATGTACTTTTGTTAGCTGATGTTTTCGAAACTTTTCGCTGTGTTTGCAAGAAAACCTACAGCCTTGACCCATGTCAGTATTTTACAGCGCCTGGGTTAAGTTGGGATGCCATGTTAAAATACACGCAGGTGAATTTTTGAACTGCTAAACGATATTGATATGGTGCACTTTATAAAATCGTCTATTCGAGGCGGTCTAGGTCAGTGCAGTGGGCGGTATTCTAAGGCAAATAATAAGTACATGCCGAGTTTCGATTCTAGTCAGGAATCTCAGTATATTGTTTATCTCGATGCTAATAATCAGTATGGGTGGGCGATGAGTCAGCATCTACCGGTGAGTGGTTTCCGCTGGCTAACGCAGTGCGAAATTGATGCTTTACAGCTACACGCCCTAGGCGATGAAGCTGATAAAGGCTATTTCCTCGAAGTTGACTTACAGTATCTTAAAGAGTTACACACTTCTCATAATGACTTACCGTTCTGCCCTGAAAATATGAAGTCCCCGTACATTGCATCAACGACGAAAATGCTAATTGCTAATTTGTGTGATAAATCTAAGTATATCATTCATTACCGAAATTTAAAACAGTGTTTGCAGCATGGTTTGAAGTTATCCAAAATTCATCGCGTACTAGAATTTAATCAGTCAGCGTGGCTAAAGCCATATATCGACCTGAACAATAATTTAAGAACAAATGCAGTTAACGAGTTTGAGAAAGATTTCTACAAGCTCATGAATAACAGTGTGTTTGGTAAGACAATGGAAAATGTTGACAAACGCGTTAATGTAAAATTGATTACAAACTGGGAAAATATTAAGAAAAGGTATGGTGCTAACTATTTAATAAGTAAACCAAATTTCCACAGCTGTACTATCATACATGAAAATTTAGTTATTATACAGATGAATCGAGTTAAGGATAATTATGACAAACCTACCTACGTCGGCTTTGCAGTACTTGAATTGGCTAAAACACTCATGTATGAGTTCCATTACGATTATATGATGAAGAAGAACGCGCATAATGCCCAATTGCTCTACACAGATACCGATTCGTCTATTTATCAAATCAAAACTGATGTCTATTACAATTATATAAAGCCAGACTTGGGTAGGTTTGATACAAGTAACTATCCTGCAAATAATCAATACCATCTACCGCTAGTGAACAAAAAGGTTCTAGGTAAAATGAAAGATGAATGTGCTGGAAATATTATCGATTCATTTGTAGGTACTAAACTCAAGTCATATTGCATAAAACTCTTAAATGAACTACAAATAAAGAGTGTGTTAAGAAGAATGTAGTTCAGAATCAGCTAAGTTTTGAAAACTATAACAATTGTATTAAAAGTAATCCACCTATTTTACATAAGCAAATGTCTGTCATTAGAAGCAAGAAGCACCAGTTGTACACTCATTTAATTAGTAAGGTAGCCCTTAATAATGATGATTGCAAACGGTCTGTCATTCCAAACTCTACCAACACTCTAGCCTGGGGGCATAGTAGTATTGATAGGTACTACTTTACATAAAGCAGGTGTGTGTAAAAAAACATTATGCTGGAGGTGTGTACTTTGTAATATATACGTTAAGCTGTCTTACATCACAATTCACTGTACATATTGAATAAAGATAGAGACAGATACGCTGAGAGCGTAGTAGGACAAGTTTAAACTTGTACATACAAGAATTGCGTCGAGGATAGGAGAAGTACGCAAACATCACTACGGTAAAATGATTCGAGATAAAACTTGTACATACAAGATGTAAATAAATAATTTAGAAATGGCATATTCTTTTATTTTAGATTAGGTACTACCTTCCTCCCGCTCCTTATTAGCAAGATAGAGTTTTGTTCAGTACTATATCACTCAAGGAAGGAGAGTAAGTATGTCAAGAAAGAAGGTGTTGAGCAGATTCGAAAGTATGTTATCGTCTAGCTCATGATGAGGAGAGAATTTTTTTCTGAACAGCGTTTGATTCTAGTCTTGCAATGCAGGGTTCAACAACATCGAACTCTAGTATGTATATATGTTTTTTGAACGGTAGTATGTGTTCAAGTCTAAACTTGCACACTCTTGCTTTTGCAGTGCATGTTCGATAGATATGAACCTTGGCAGAGGAAGAAGAGCGGCTTAGTGAGTATGTTGAGAAGAGAATTTTTTCATTCTGAACAGTGTTTGATTCCAGTCATGCAATGCAGTGTTCAAAAACATCGAACTATAGCTTTTCTAACAGCAGTATGTGTGTTCAAGTCTAAACATGCAGTTACGCGATACGTGCGCTGTCTTATGCATAAGATCGCGTTGTATGTTCGATAAAGCTATGCCTTGACAGAGCAGGACGGTGCTCTGTAGATTAAAGATGACGGATGTGGAATTGTCCGCCACCACAAAGAGTGCGTCACGATGCTCTGTAGATTAAAGATAGCGGTCGCAAGAGTGCGGCACAGTGCTCTGTAGATTAAACATGGCGGATGACAGCTAACGTAATTGCCCGCATGATAGCAGGACGGTGCTTTGTTCATTAAAGATGGCGGATGACAGCTGATGAAATTGCCCGCATGAGGGCGGCACGGTGTTCTCTAGTTTAAAGATGGCGGATGACAGCTAACGAAATTGCCCGCATGATAGCAGGACGGTGCTCTGTTTATTAAAGATGGCGGATGACAGCTGATGAAATTGCCCGCATGAGGGCAGCACGGTGTTCTCTAGTTTAAAGATGGCGGATGACAGCTAACGAAATTGCCCGCATGATAGCAGCACGGTGGTCTCTAGTTTAAAGATGGTGCATGACACTAACGAAATTGACCGCATGATAGCAGCACGGTGCTCTCTAATTTAAAGATGGTGCATGACACTAACGAAATTGCCCGCATGATAGCAGCACGGTACTCTGTTGATTAAAGATTACTGCAGTCAAAAAAGCACGTGAGTTTGTAAAGCAATTCGATTTTGCTGCCACCACAAAGAGGGCAGCACGGTCCTCTCTTGATTAAAGATGGCGGATGACAAAAGCACATGAGTTTGTAAAGCACTTCGAATTTGCCGCCACCACATAGAATGCAACACGGTGCTCTCTTGATTAAAGATGGCGGTTTTCAAAGATATGTAGCTAAAGAGGACAGCACTGTGCCCTGTTGATTAAAGAGGGCGGATGTCAGCTGTCAAAAAAGCACGTGGATTTGTTTACCGATTCAAATCTCGCGCTAGTTAGGTTAAGTTGGTACCACTGAGGTTTAAGCCCGTTAAGATAGCAGTACTGAGGTTAGCGATGCGTTGTTGTCTGTCAAAAAGCACGTGGATTTGTTTACCGATTCAAATCTCGCGCTAGTAAGGTTAAGTTAGTACCACTAAGGTTTAGGCCCGTCAAGATAGAAGTACTGAGGTTTGCGATACGTTGTTGTCTGTCAACAAAGCACGTGGCTGTCAAAAAGCACGTGGATTTGTTTACCGATTCAAATCTCGCGCTAGTTAGGTTAAGTTGGTACCACTGATGTTTAAGCCCGTTAAGATAGCAGTACTGAGGTTAGCGATGCGTTGTTGTCTGTCAAAAAGCACGTGGCTCTCAAAAAGCACGTGGTTTTGTTTACCGATTCAAATCTCGAGCTAGTTAGGTTAAGTTGGTACCACTGAGGTTTAGGCCCGTCAAGATGGCAGCAGTGAGGTTAGCGATGCGTTGTTGTCGATGACAGCTGTCAAAAAGCACGTGGCTTTGTTTACAAATTCAAATCTCGCGCCAAATTTCTGCGGCCTAGGAGGCCCCAGGGAAGGCCACCCGTGCGGCGGTGGTGGAGGAGGCCCCCGGGAGGGCCTCTTGTGCGGCGGAGGCGGAGGGGCCCCTGAGAGCCCGGAGGCGGAGGCGGCCGCCGAACTGTCCAATTATACTACTACGATACAACATGTGTTCAGAACATGTCAGGGGATACCTTTGTTCTAAGAAGATCAGATCACAATAGAAGTGATTGAAACATAACAAGACTAGAATCGAACACTGTACTCGATGTCAAACTTCAACATGTGATCAGAGCATCGATTGGTGTGTTCAGAACACTAAATAAGTGATTAAAACATAGCAAGACTAGAATAGAACACGATACACGATACAACATGTGTTCAGGACATGTCAGCGGATACCTTTGTTCTAAGAAGGTCAGATCACATAAGAAGTGACTGAAACATAACAAGACCAGAATCGAACACTGTATTCGATGTCGTTAACTTCAACATGTGATCAGAACATTGACTGATGTGTTCAGAACACTAAATAAGTGATTAAAACATAACAAGACTAGAATAGAACACGGCGCACGATACAACATGTGTTCAGAACATGTCAGGAGATACATTTGTTCTAAGAAAAAAGTAATAAGACTAGAATCATGAACAGCTTGCGCAAGATAGTGAATGTTATAACCTCCTTCTCCTCTTCCTGCTCTGTCAAATCATAGCTTTATGTCTCCATCGAACATACAACGCGATCTTATGCATGAGGCAGTGCACATATCGCGTAGCTAACTCGCTCAGTAAACAATAATATGAATATAGCTAAAATACAACTTCAATGATTTGCCTAGTGTGAAAATCAAAAACTACGGAAACACAATGAGCACATATCGCGTAGCTAACTGGCTTAGTAAACGATAATATGTATACAGCAAAAGTACAACTTCAATGATTTGCCTAGTGCGAAAATCAAAACTACTGAAACACACTGAGCACATATCGCATAGCCAACTCGCTCAGTAAACGATAATATGTATATAGCAAAAGTACAACTTCAAAAATTTGCCTAGTGTGAAAATAAAAACTACGGAAACTCACTGTGCACATATCGCGTAGCTAAATCGCTCAGTAGACGATAATATGTATATAGCAAAAGTACAACTTCAATGATTTGCCTAGGGCGAAAATAAAAACCTGGTAAAACCATACTGCGTAGCCAACTCGCTCGGTCACACGTACCGCACAGCTAACACGCTCAGTGATTGCAAATACATCACAACACGGATTATAGACCAGAACACGGATATACGCATACACGTCACTCTTCCTCTCAATAAACGGAACACACGGACAAGAATGTTACGAGATACTACACCTAACATACTTACATGTAAAAAAAGGGAGGAGGAAAAAGAATAAATCATACATTTTTTTGTATGCATGTTGTCTTCCAAGAGTAATTCCCTTATTGATGACATGATGTCCGTGGAGGAGAACTGGGATTGAATAATAAAAGTAATTGCGAGTTGACATACTGTATGTTGTTGCAGTTTGAATCTTGTAAATCACTTCTGTGAAATCCTAAAGTCTATTTAAACTGAAATAGATCGAATATGATTTCAAAATACACACTTGCTTCAGGAAATCCTAAAGTCTTATTCAATTAACTTGTTGTCATAAATAGACCTGCAGTTCCTTTAGTCCATCTAGGTTGTAGAATTGAAATTCACATGATCCAAAAATGTATGAATTAGGCACTTGCACTTGACTAACGTAGCACTGAAGAATTGTGGTTGATAAAATGCCTTTGTAAAGAGTCAGTTATTAAGCCAGTCCCTGTTAAGAATGGTGTGAAAATATCGCTCATAGGTTCAGTTGGTGCATGCATTTCAGTGGGTTTGGCAGACTGATATGTAATAGCAACGCCTTGCTCGGTTATGAAAGCAACGGGAAACTACCTCACTCCTCATTTCCTTAGTACGCCTCTTAAGTGACGCCTAGGCTACTTATGACAGCAGTTGGCGGAGCGGCAGAAGATCAAACTAGCCTTCGGGCTGAATACCAAACATAACAACATACATTGTCTAGTGCGATATGTTGAGATCATTCACCAGAGAAAAATTGTAAAGTGCACTCATATCACCTGAGTTCAGCAAACAGGAACAGATGAAATACGGCTCCGCAGATCGGCGACTGGAACTCCTACGATGATGAGCATGAGGTCGAACTCACCACCACGTTCCAAATCCCTCGATGTACTACTCATCGCCTCCAACGATGTAGGCTGCCCCACGTTCAATTTGATATTTGAATAAATATGAGGTTTCAACACTTTGTCAATATTTACGGTATTGTCAGAAATAATGGACAAATGGGAAAGTTCAACTGACACGGTAATACGAAACGTAACACTGTCTGTTAAGAGTGACTAGTATTGCACTTTGAAATTATATGAGTTTGAAATCACAGTACATACTTGCACTTCGCAGTGAAGTAGTTAACGTAACACTCAAAATAACACAGTCTATTAGCACAGTCTGCAACACAGGTGCCTGTTAAAATATTTACAGTAAAAAGTTTCCAGTTCTTAAATCGCTGGAGTTTTAAATGTACAGTTTCTAAATGCACAGTTCGTGTAGCGTGAGATTTTAGCACTGGGCACAGTTCATGATATTCAAAACACGTAATTAGTTCAGAATGAATATTAATTCCACAGTTAATGGAAAATCACGCGTAAATTCAGTTCATACACGTCGTATTCAACAGCCACTAAAATTCCAGAACACACTTCTTAAGTAGATTTTCAGTGTAAGTTAGCCTTAGTAGAGTCCACAGTCACTATAACCGACATAAAATGTCCTTAAAGTTCAGTCCCTTTTCTAATAAAACTGTTCAAACATTCATTAAATACGTGAAAAATTGTCCACATTCGACCTTACTAATCATTGAGTGTTTGAGTATCGTAACACATTGACCAGTTCAAAGTCATATTCAAAGAGGCAACACAAGTCGAAACGTCCCCAAATGCATAAATGCGTCAACAAACATCAGTTTAAATTATCACACACAGTCCTTTCAGTGTCCATAACGCTGTACCTGATAGTGACAGAGGTCGAATACACATTGAAAATAGTCAAGTTCACAACAGGACAGAAATTGACAAGTCTAGTACCTGTATTAAATTCAACCTGATTGCACCTTCAAGTTCACAAGTCCACAACTCGGTAGGAAATTCCTGAGTTTAATAACACGGAGTGCAAATTAGAGGTACTTTGAAATATTTCATAAGTCCACGACGCGAATGAAATTTCTAAGTATCGCGATCTCGTACGGCGAACGTTTAAGTTTTTAACACGGTTTTCACATCGACTTCGCGTAGCGCGATCCGACAGCATTATGGCCTTCCATGGTTGAATTGTAGATTTCAACTGAGTGTACACGGCGAGTCGTTGACATTATATACCCGTTTCGGGCTGGCTCACTGCTTCAAGCGATGGAAAAATAGCCTCGTACGGCAAAGTTTCTACATTAATATCTTCTAAGTTACAGAATGGATTGACTTCAAAATTCGGCTATTACCTTTCAAAAATGCGGGCTTTACGCTGGTGTAGCTCATATTTCTGTAACATGAGCCATTTAAATATTATGAAAATATATCCAGACTATTCCATAGGTGAGGGTCGAGAACGTCACTCAGCCTGTTCCACGCTCACTCCTACATCAAGCAGCGGAGTCGAGAACTTTCGTCTGTACGGCTGTTTCAGATGCTAAGTCTGAGCAGTTCTTTAATAAATAAAGAATTGTAAAAATGATATGCCAGGCTATAGGAATTCCTGGTACAATATAAATAAAATCGTAACGACCGCGTGTCTTTACACTGATTACTTTGGCGATATTTTCGTACAGTTTTCCGTTTTAGGTGTAATAATGACCATATGCATATTTTCTAGCTTTGGTGTCTTTTTGTATTGTCTTTCTATAAATTGAAAAGTACTGGATATATTTCCACCAAACCTCATATTTAGAATCCAACTGTCCTTGGGTAGGTTTTAAGGCAAATACTGTTTCTAAATACCTGAACACAATGGGGGTTTATACGAAAGAGTACCCGTCATTTTGCACTCCCACAAAATATACACAACCAGAGTTATGTGATATCCACCTGCCTTAATGGAAGTCAATTTCTAAACATTTTTTTCACATATGCATCATTTCGATAGCAGGATTAATAACGGAGCTTTGTGATTACACTCTCCCACAAGACTCACCTTAACCAACATTGATGGATATTAATTTCGAAACTTCTTTCTCATGTGACTTTTTGCTATCAGAGCATTAATAATGGATATATTATGAATGGCTTGTTTTGCTGGCTATTTACAGTGGACATAGCACAAAAGTTGTTGTACATAGAGCAGACTTTTTATGCATTTAAATAAAAACGTAACGACCGTGTGTCTGTACAGTACATTGACTATTTTGGCGAAAGTTTCGTACAGTTACCCGTTTCAAGTGTAATAACGACCTTCTGCGTATTTGTTAGCTTTCGTTTCCTGAAAGTCTGTATTTTTACCCCTCCCTCAAAGCAGGATTGAGGCACAGTCTGCCAGATGAGTTAGAAAATTGAAATTTGGCAAAATTATATGTTTTAGCATGTAGTCGACGAAAATCTCCCAAAATCTTTAACATCTCATTTTACCCCCTAAAAATGTCGGCATTTTTAGGCTATTTTAATGTCCGTGCACGCATTTGTTCCGAGGTATTTCGTGGCTAAACTGTAAGTCGTATCACAAAACAGATGGCACAATCTCGTTTCAATTTGGAGTGATTTACAGCTTTGATCATATGACTTTTTCGTATCTCTCTCCCTTATACGTTAGATTTGCCTGTATTTATGGATTGTTCGTAAACTTGGTGACTTTTATACTATATTTTATTCCTTGTAGCACTTATTGGAAAGATAAGGTCATCAGGTTTGGTGCGCACATTGACATTATTGGAGGACATATGTGGACAGTACATTGACTATTTTGGCGAAAGTTTCGTACAGTTACCCGCATCAAGTGAAATAACGACCTTCTGCGTATTTGTTAGGTTTCGTTTCCTGAAAGTCTGCATTTTTTACCCCTCCCTCAAAGCAAGATTGAGGTACAGTCTGCCAGACGTGCTAGAAAATTGAATTTGTGCAGGATTATTTGTCTTAGCCCGTAATCGGCGGAAAGCTTCCAAGATCTTAAAATATTTCATTTATACAGCCGAAAAATTTCGGAATATTGAGGCAAATTTAGTGTCCGCGTAGACCTTTCTTTCGAGGTGTTCCTTCGATAAACTGCACGTCGTATCACAAAACAGATGGCACAATCTGTTCTATTTGGATTGATCTACAACTTTTGTCCTATGACATTTTACGTATCTCTCTCCCTTATACTTAAGATTTGGCTGATTGTTTGTGATTTTAACACGTATATTTCATTGTTTGACACACTTATAGCAAAGATGGAGCTATCAATGGTATGCGAATGGTAGTAGGCAACTCTATCAGACGCGCCCGGTTTTCTTCTAGATGTTTGATTTTAATACATTTTCTCATATCTCCCATATTTATGGTTAAATTTGAGTTCGAAAATTTGAATAAGAATTTGGGTACATTTTTAAAGCTTTTTTTAATTTTTGTGTGCCTACGTATAAGCTAGGGCCATGAAAGTTTGTCCACATATGGCCTACGATTGTGTCTATGTGCGCACTTAAATTGCAAATAGTGGGCAAGTGAGCTTGCCGTTATCAGCACAACTCCGCAACTTGCACTTAACCTTTGAGTCATCTATTTTCAAATCCGGCATTCTCCAAATGGTAACATTTTTCAGGAGGACGAAAAAAACGTATAAAATCTAATAAAGAGATTTAGAATTGTTTGTATTTGCTATATCACTTATAAATATCATTGTAATGAATGTTACAGAATACCAATGTTATATTCATATAATTATTTGAAATATTTAAGGTTCAAATTCAGAGATGGCCGGGTTTGCATCAAACTAAAGAAACTGAAGGATTGAAAATGTACAGAAAATGCTTTATTTAAATGTTAACTTAAAAAAATCAATGCAGTAAAAGAAGGCCAACGTATTTACACAAAATGAATCAGAATTAAATTTTCAAAAATTTAACATTAAAATCATTAAACATCAATGCCATTGTCTACACTGTGCTCACATGCATCTCCCTCATCTTCTGGCTTGTTTTGTGGAAGGTTATTGTTATCAATGAGTTCTTTGTAAAACTTAAGCACTTCAACATTTCTCCACTGAGTCCCAAAACGTTTAGTCAATAGAGATTCAACATCTTTTGCTTTTAAATTATTTACTATTTGACCAGCATCTATAACTTCTGGATTCATCATCAAAACATTTTTGTCTGTCTTACAAATGCCTAATTTTGTTCCAACGTCTATTTTGTAGTTGGGTTCACCTTGATTTAACAATGAATTGCCTCCTTTCCTTTGGTCAAAATAACCCTTTTTGCAGCAGAAAATTTGAAGTGCCATTTCCCTGTAGGCCTGAAAATAGAAGTATATTCTGTTTTAAAGTCAATGTAGGGAACATTGTCATCTTTACCTAGATGAAATAATTTGCAATACTGAGAAAGAACATTATGAAATTCCTCAGGTTGTATTAAAGTTTCTAGTTTAGGTGCCTTTGTGACAAACCAAAAGGAGAGCATTGATATCATAACAGAATTTTTGTTCTTCCCCCACATCCATCAGCAAAACACCTTACAAAATGAAACATTGGACATATCAGTAGTATTTAGCTTACTATAAAGCGCTGATGCTAATTCATTGCCTTTTTTGGACCCTTTCAGGTGCCACTTCATTAACTTTAGTGTCCATTTTTCCCAATATAATTATAATAGCTGCACAGTTCTATGATAAAAACCACAACTTTCCTTACAACAGAACTATAACACCTACAATAGTCACCATGAATAAGATGTTCTTTCCCACACAATTGCTGCGATTCCTCTGCCCTCTAGTGGCCGGTATTGCAACTCACAACCATACGCGGACAGCTGTGTTTGCAACTACCTCCAATTTTTGATGAAGTAAATAAGCTGGTTGGAGGCCGAGCTTGCAGCTAATAGTTTACTACTTTGTGTAAAAGTGGACAGAGAACACATTCAGCAAAGAAAGTGGATTTCAGTTTTTTTTGGGAGATGGCCGGTTTTGCAAATAGATGACTCAAGTCCAGCAAGGAACAACGTACATCAAGTTAAATTACCTACTGTGAGACTTCATCATATGCATGCAGAATAGAAAAGAATTAAGTAGGACCTACTTGTAGTTATACTATTGTACTTATGTGCACTTGAATAGGCCCACAGATGACTTTGAAGGTTTTCCATATGGTGCAGCACCCAAATTGTTTGTGGTAACACATGCATTGGCCAAACAGATATTGTTCTATCTTGAGCATATACCAAATAAGATATTTGCAAATCTTTCTGTAACATCCAGGTCAATAAATCAATTAATTAATCATCACAGATTTTCATTTAGGGCCTTCACCCAAGTGGAAGGTATCTCTAATCTACCAAGTATTTTCTTATATGATTTCAAGGCACCTGGAAATTATTTTTTACACTTCCTGTGCTAAACTATACCAATCTCTAATTACTTTCTTTATAAATGAATATTTGAACCAATTTGTCCTCCTGAAGTCCAACTTTAGCTTCATATTATTGTGTTTCCTACCTTCAAAAGTTTAATTCAAGTTCATCAGTCTACAAATGGCATTCCACTGAGCAAGCACGGTAAACTTCTAGTGTGCAGTCAGCTAGAAAATTTCATTAACGGATTTAATACGTCACTGGTAGGAGAAAAAACGTTACTTCGGCCCACCTTGCTAGATAAATTGGTGGTAAGATACAAAGACAATTTTTGCAAAAAATGTTTAGCGAAAATTTAAGTAGCCATTGTTACAATATTAACTTTAATAATAATATAAATGTAAGTAATGCAGTCAGGTGCTTCAAACAGCAATTCAGACATTAATCATTGATAACATGATTTTAGATATAATAATAATAATTATCAAACTATATACTTCAGCACAAATGTTAAATAGTACATTAAGAATACTTCGTCAAAATGTGCAATATCTCAGCAATAAAACATAAGTTTTAGAGGAGTTCCTACTAATAACAGTGATGATATATTCACTGTAACAGAACATGGCCTTATGACAGATGAACTTATATTTTACAGTTTTCAAAATTATAGGCCATTTCATAATTACTGTAAAGAAACACACAAGAGTGGAGGTGGTGCTATATATGACAGGTCATTTGCTTGTAAGAAGGGAACCACTATAAAAGAGGCTACTATAGAAATGAAGATAAATCTGTTGCTATAAATGTAGAAATCAGAACTGAAAAATTTACTGCCATTTGTATGTACAGATGTCTAGAGGATAATGTAATCAATTTCGTGGAAAATTTGTATGAGTTAATGGGCAACATAGTGAACAGAGGTAAGAAACTTGTTCTGCTAGGAGATCTAAATATAGACTGACACTGTGTGATATACTCAGCATAGTGCAGGGTCCAACAAGAATTACACAAACTTCAAAACCAGGAATTGGTCACATTATCACAAATACAGATTCTAAATCTTAACATGCTAAAGTCATAGACTGTATATTTCTGATATCAGTGGCCAGTCAATAGATATATCATATAAAATGTCATTCAGGCATAAGAACATACATAAACACACATATCCACATATAAGCCTACTCAACATAAATTACTTAAAAGAAAGTCTTCAGACAGAAGAGTGGAATCCAATTGTTACAGCCTATAATTTTCATAATATATGGCGTGCACTTCACGAGGTTTTCTGAATCAACTATAACTGTAACAAAGCCTGCAATGTGGAAAAGAATGTTGAGGAATATAGAATACTGGTAGGAGTACCTTCAAGGGAAGATGAATGCAGCATACAAGACAGTACCATTACAATGAGTACGGAGACTATAAGGCTCAAAATGTTACAAAAAGCTAATAAAATCTGGTAACTACATGATTAATCACAGCAGTGTAGAGAAAACATAAAAGGGGGATGAACTTTGCAACAACATTCCTAAAACTATATATTTAAAAATGTATACTCTATAATTAGACACCCACGACATGTGTGTACTATTTTCAATAAATTCTTTGGTAATGTCATTAATGGAAATAATACAGGAAAACGTCCTTATTAGATTAACATCCTACCTAGATTAGGTAAATCAGTTTACTTATTCCCTGTGATGAACCTAAAGTTAGAATCAGCTATCAACAGTCTAGGAAATTCTTCTTCAACTGGGAGGGACATAATCTTTTTAGATTTATTGAAACAGTTCAAGAATGAGCTCATTATGCCATTATTGACCCTTGTAAAGCAGGCACTAATGAATGGAATCTTCCCAGAATGTCCGAAAACTAGAATCATTGAACCTGTTCGTAAGAAAGGAGCGCCAGGCTGAGTGGTTCAGACAGTCGAGGGCCTGGCCTTCTGAGTCCAACTTGACAGGTTCGATCCTGGCTCATTCCGGTGATATTTGAAAGTGCCAAAATACATCAGGCTTGTGTCAGTAGATTTACTGGCTCGAAAAAGATCTCTGTTGAGACTAAACTTCGGAACCTCAGCGTCTCCGAAAACCGTAAAGATAGTTAATGCGTCGTTATTATTAATAACAGAGCAGACGATGATATAAACAACTACAGGCCAATAAATATAAATTCTGATTTAAGAGAAACTCCATGAGAAAATGTTTTAAATTGCCTTTGAGCATTTTTGGGAAGCATTCTATTTACAGAGCAAAATGTGATATATCATCCTAACCAATACATAATGCTAAATGGAACGAATGGAGTGTTGCTATATTAGCCCCCCCCCCACTTCAGTGTACGAAGGAAAGGATGATAAGCATAAAGTTGAAGAATATGAGTTATTTACATAACACGAATGTCAAGTGCTCATTAATGTGTAGTTATAATAGTTCTTTTAATGCTGTAAGCCATTTTATGTAGCATTTTATGTTTAGCCTAGTGTCTAATTTACCAATTTAATTTTAATATTAAAATATTGGAGACAGCTATATTGGACTATGCTACTCTCCAGAAATCGCAGGTTTTTAATGGTATACGAAATTTCTTCAATGATAAGATAACCCATGATTATAACAACTTTAGGAATATTTAGAAAGATCACACGGTCTTCTCACCAAGAGTTTTAATTATCATAATAGTGCGGCAATTTTTAAATACAAAGGTATGAAGATAATAATTTTTACAAACGAAACAATCTGATGCAGGTATGGATGCCAGTTTGGTTAATATTCCGAAAACTGTCTAATATTGTGGGCACATTTACAGAAACACACTAATGCAGATTCTAACCTAATTGGTCACCTGGCACCGTTATCCTTGTTTACAACAAGTAATTTGCTTTCCCACTGTTCGTTGTTTGACGACGAGGTTGCATCGAGTTGTCATCTGTACATGGGAAACACTTAATTCTTAGGAAGTGGTATAAAACAGTGTAAGAGAACCCACTTCAGAAAGCGGCATAAAACTCTGTTGCATTTCACATCAATTAGGAATGAGCTCATTATCTACATTTACTTGCCTGAAACACCAGAATCATCATGTTTACTTAGTGTGCAATTGTTATTCTCATCCTCATTTTCAGAACTCATGTCTTCCATAAGAACATTCATTATGGATTCGTTGTCGGAATTTTCTACACTTGAATTAGACATACTAAATATTCACAAGAATTACACCGACAAGCCTTTCTCTCGAACAAACACTCTTCCTGTCCGCATGTACCGTACATAAATTTCCGCCCATTTCATACCTGAGTCAATGATGAAGCAGCCCAAGGTTATGCACGAACGTAGCTGTGTTATCAATGCCTTGAAAGGAGAGATGCCGATTTTACTTCATAACTAGTACATGTTATGGTTATAGAACTGTATGATATTAAAGGCAAAACGTCCTCTTATTTTAATGTTACATCTGTTTTGATTCTTAATAAATCACAAAGTGTATTGAAAACGTGGACTTCTATGAGATAATTATTTCATGAGCTTAAAAAAGTAAACAGTATTATTAAATGCACAAAGCTCATGTCAATAAATGGGGATCATGATACATTTTATGATAAAATTGCAGAAACACTCCGATGACATTTAACACGTTGTCAGTAGATCAATTTTAGTGAATATATTTCAAATTCAACACATATGACTGAGAATCAAAGACAACAACTGTATTATTAATGGTAATAATCCTTAGCAAGCATTCTCCTTAATGTCCAATTTGCAATTTGCAAGTGGAATAAACAAGTGGAAGCTCATTCATGACCAATCTCTGCATTAGAGTTAAGATGAATATTGTCGATGAGCATGTTCATAAAGACTAACTAATATGTGAAAGCAATTAGTTGAAAAGGAGTGCAAATTAACACCATTTTATATTCACACTGAACAGGCCTCCAATATTAAATTTCTTGAAAATTAAAAAAGATGCGTGCAGTTTCTCAGAGTTAAGTGAGTTACCGTGTCTACTGGGAGACCATAGGGAGTTCAAGAACATACCTCGCATTCCAGGCTAATGCGCTGTGAAAACAGCGGTCTAATTGCAGACGACGTCAGAAATATTTCTGCAAGTGTACAAGAAAAATATACTTGTTTCGTATGAACGAATACTTGTGATTGAAAATTACTGCATGCTTCAGTGTGAAAGTCTTTCCACACACTGCACTTTAACAACTCTTCTTGGCATAATGTGTTAAGGAATCCTTCTGAAGGTTTTTTAAGTGTAAAGTTAACTCATGGGTTTCAAGAAGAGCTGGTTGGGCAAAACTATTCTACGGTAAAATGGTGCAATCTTCTCCTAGAATTAGCTGAAAGTTGCTTTTGAAATTAAAATTATCTAGCAAGCATTCAGTAGTTCTCTCTACAATTTTACATTCCTACTGAAACGACACTTAACTTGTGTCTTCTGAGAGCACACTTTTGAGAAAACTTGGGTTAATATGTAGAATGAGTGAATTACGCGGGCAACATGGTATCCAATGTATCGCAGTGATGCGGCTTTACTCCAGAGTTAAAAAATATGTGGTTCGAAGATATGTTCTTCAAGGGAACGTGTTATTGGATATCCTTCAACGGAGCAGCATTGGAGATGGAGTTAACATCTGGCACTTAAATTCACGTTGCAAAGGAAACGTACTATTCACAGTAAGGTAAAGTAAGTCTTTTGATGGCAACCTTGCAAGAAAACATCCTTTTCCATTGATTACTGTTGTACGAAATCACTAAAGAGTGTACTCTCATGTGAGATAGCATGTGATCTCGCCGAGAGAACATTTTATGGCATATATCACAACGGAATGGTCTGACTCCAGAGTGTACAATCATGTGACCTGCTAAGTATTCTCGTTTCGCAAACGTCATATTGCATGTATTACATTGATAAGGCCGTTCTCCACTATGAACGACAACATGACTACTAAGACCAGAGCTCTTCGCAAAAGAACTTTTGCATATCTTACAGGAGTACGGCTTTTCCTTTAAGTGAGTTGCTACAATATGCTTTTTTAGATCACCTTTGGCGGCAGATTTTCTACCACAGTGAGCACAGGAATATTTCATTTCTTTAGTATGAGTCAGCTTATGTCTCTCAAGCGCACTCTTTTGCGTGAAGGTAGCATTGCATAAGGTACACGAGTGTGGTTTTAATCCAGAGTGAATTAACATGTGGACCTCAAGGCCAAGCTTTGTGCTGAACTTTATACCGCAGATTGAGCAGAGGAATGGTCTTACACCAGAGTGAAGAAACATATGCCTTTTTAGAGTTACTCTGTAAGAGAACACCTTACCGCATAGGGTACAACAATTTGAACTTTCTCTAGAGTGAGCTAGCATATGGTTCCTAAAGTTATTACTACGATCGAATGTCCGACTGCAAACTTCACACCAATACAACTGACCCTTGGCGACTCTCGCAACATTCTCCGTCCTGAAACATACAGATAACCATTCACAATTTATGAGAAAGAAAACAAAAACAAATATACCAAAATCACAGATTTCTTTTATTATACTACATTTTAGGACCAAGGCGACTTCATTGCCCAGGGGGAAAACACTACAATCAGTCACCCGAGTATTGGCAAGAAGATATTCCTCATTGGGCTAGGAGCAAATGCCAACACAGAACTGTAAACATACGCGCTTGTCCCTGTGGGGTTAACAACTGTAGTTGTAAATCAGAGCTTGCTCCACCCAAGGTTAAGTACCTACGAAAGCCAATCATAGAAAGACCTTTTAGGAAAAATTGCACCATCCTGTCCAAGAAAGCAGGAGAAGGGTATATCGTATTTGGTGGGTAGACACCAAGAAACCGTCAATGAGTTGGAGGGTTGGCAATCAGCCATTCTTATACCAACACTTAAGAACATGATCAAAGAAGATCAGATCAACTACACTGAATTCATAATCTTATTTCTCTACATGAAGCAGGAAAACTAAAGAACTTGACAGACGAATCAGATAAACAGTAAATTTCAGTAGCAGGACTCCAGGAGATGAGCAAAACAAAAAAGAACCGTTCGAATCTCAGTGCTACAGAATTTACAATGGAAAACCTGGACTGAGTTATGAAACAATGTCCCCAATTTTGAACTCAGCTTATAGTCAATTTAAATAATAATAATAATAATACATTCGATAATCAATTTTCCAGCCATCTCACCTAGAATTGTAAATTTGAGGTTTTAAAAGCATCCAACAAAGTTTACAAAATCATAAACGCCCATGCAACTAATGAAAATAATTTTGTAACAAAAATTAGGAAAGAAGTGAAAAGTTTTTGATCTCCTTGACGAAACAGTAAACCAAGGAAATATTAATAATGTTAAGATCCTGTTAGGGGAGTTCAAGGCCCAACACAGAAGAGAAAAGAAATACCGAGATATCATTGGGAAACACGCTCCACAACTCTCCAGAAGACAAACACTGATCTCGAAGTCCACATACTACAAAAGGAGGCCAAACACACTTGGAGATATCCTGCTGCTAGATCATGTATTTATGGACAAATCCTTCCATAGAGAAATCAACAATATTAAGGTATTAAGAGGATCAGATACAGGTTCAGATCATTACATAGTCAAAATCAAAATTAAGTTCACACCACTAAAAAGTAAACCAAAATGCAATAAATGAAACAGGAAATTTGATCCACACTATTCAATTAGACATTATAAATATAGAGAAGTCAGACAAAACGTAAAACAGATAACTTAGAACTGGTTCTGATTATCAGATAAGGTCAAAATTTAGCACTATGGAGCCCACATAAAATAAATGCCTGGTGGATCAGAATGTGACAAAATTAATGAAGAAACACATCAGGCATGGTTAAAGTTTCAGACACAGAAAACAGATGAAAGTGCAACCACCCTCAAGAAACCAGGAAAAGTTCATACAAATTATCAGGCAAACTAAGAGACATTATCAGAATCATCTAATCTTTCTTTTTGCTATTTGCTTCACGTCGCACCGACACAGATATGTCTTATGGCGACGATGGGATAGGAAAGGCCTAGGAATTCGAAGGAAGCGCCTTGGAAGCGGCCGTGGTATTATTAAGGTACAGCCCCGGCATTTGCCAAGTGTAAAAATGGGAAACAACGGAAAACCATCTTCAGGGCTGCCGACAGTGGGGCTCGAACCCACTATCCCGATTACTGGATACTGCCGCACTTAAGCGACTACAGCTATCGAGCTCGGTAATCATCTAATCGACTCAACAGAAGAATATTCCAGAGACTAACACAACTCTCTTAATGCTGTTTCCACTCAGAAGAGAAGTAGTGTTCTAGCACACCAGAAACAAACACTCACCATCTACAAAGGGCACTAGGAAATTTTTGCAATGTGAGTGAACGCTTCAGACTTTTTCAAAATAACTTCCAACACACTCAATTCACTTCTCCATACGTCGAAACCAGTCATTGAACCAACTCTGCCACTTTCCTTCGGTTACATTTTCACACTCTTGAACCCATGCTGCCAGAAGCTCCTCGTCGGATGCAAAACGCCGACCCTTCAGCTTCATATTCACTTCTGGGAAGAGTGCGAAGTCACATGGTGCAAGATCAGGACTGTATGGAGGGTGATCAAGCACCGTCAACCCTGATCTGGCAAGAAAATCCATTGTTAGATTAGCATGATGTGCTGGAGCATTGCCATGATGCAAGAGCCAAGTGTTGAGCCGTGACCTTGGACGGAGCTCCTTGAGAGCCTGGATAACCTGAGGCAGACAAGTCTCACTGTACCACTTCACAGCAATTGTCCTTTGTGTTTTAGCACAACCCGAGCCACGATGCCCCGTTTACTGAAGAATACTGCAATCAAACTTTTCTTCACTGACCATGACTTTCGCACAGTCACAAGAGTACCCTCATCTTCAAACAGCCACATCTTGTACGGGATTTTGTTGGGACATCGTAATAATAAAGCCAAGTTTCGTCACCTGTAACGATGCTATTGACGTTACGCGAAAGTCTCATTTTCGAACTGTTTTAGCATTTTCTGGCACCATTTCACTCGATGTGCCCTTTGTTCCTCTGAAAGTGAATGGGGCACCTAAAGGGAACAAACCTTCCTAACATGGAGATGGTCTGTGTAGAATTGAATGAATAGCTGGTGCATGGATGTGGAGGGTCTCTTCTACCTGGCGCCATGTCAACCGCCTCTCTTGCTGCAACATTTTCCTCACAGCTTGAATGTTTTGCCCAGTCACTGATTCAGACGGTCACCCAGAACGAGGAACGTCTTCAACCCCTAAATTTCCCCTCTGAAACTCTTTATGTCAGCGGAAAATTGTTGTCCGGTGCGGACAGTCTTTCCCCATACAGGAGTTACTTCCTCCAGGCACTGGTCAACAGTTAATCCACGAGCAAAATTGTAGCGGATAATTGCGCGATATTCACCTTTAGACCTCATTGACATCTTAACTTGCTTTCAATCCCACTGCTTGGTAACAACTGGTGTGAGGGTCGCGCTGTGCTGTCTTCTAGACCGGTTTTCACCCCTCTTTTCATCCCTCACAATAACAGGGGTGTCCAGCTAACAGTTTATGCGTATAGCAAAATTTCCTAGTGCCCCTTGTAGAAGCCTATCGATACATTAGTGAACAAAGGATTGACCTTTCTACATATACACAAACCTTAACATCCAATGAAATACCTCTGACAACACTTTCTCCAAACTCTTCTATCCAAAGTCACTTCCTACATACACACAAACAATACCATCCAATGAAATACCTCTGACAACACTTTCTCCGAACTCTTCTATCCAAAGTCAGGAGAGTGAAGGTTTTGGAAGAATATGGCCACTGAATTCGTAGTTGTAACATTAAGAAAATGTGTAATCATATTCACCATGTAATATATCACTCATTATTTATCATGAATATTTCGTTTCAATTCCCCATTAATAGCTTGGCTAAATGCTCTGACAATGAATCCCAATCTTTGTCTAGGTACTTTAATAAAATACTATAAATTGGTCAGTGGTAACTGCCAAGCTTCCTGTCACAGATTTTGCTCTTTCTAATATACAGTCTACTTTAGCAACTTTTGGCCAAATTACACTAAATAGATACCAAAACTCTCTAGAGAAACCTTCTAATAAAACATGTGTACTGATGGCCAACATGCTGATTTTTTAAAATATTTGGTAAATTCTAAGCACAATTTATGGCTTTGCTGACGGGACCTAGTGTTCTCTGGTATAAGCTAGAGCAGTTTCATTGACCTGCCCTAGTCTTATGAGCGATGTTAGTAATGCCATTCCTTATGCAGCCAGTCCCTGCTATGAATGGTGTGAAAATGTTGCTCATGGGATCGGTTGATGCATGCATTTTAGTGTGCTTGGCAGACTGATATGTAACAGGAACTTCTGGCTCGGTGAGGAAAGAAACGGAAAACTACCTCACTCCACAATTCCCTAGTACGCCTCATCAGTGATGCCTAGGCAATATATTACAGCTGATGGATGAGCTGTTGAGGATCCAACCAGCCATAGGGCTGACGACTGAACATACATACATACATACATGCATACATACATACATATATACATACACACTGTACCAGAAAAGGCATTTGTCCTGGCATATGTAAATTAAAAACTTTATTTCCAGCATACAATTCCATTTCAATACGAGAACAGCTGCATGAAAGAATGTTCTAGTACCTACCACACTTCACGTGCAAGTCAGGCAAGGTCAAGTGACGTCACCGCCACTTGCAGCTTACTTCCGCTACAGACGTTTCTAGACGATTTCATGAACTTTTTAACGCCTGGACCGATTAAAATGAGACTAACGCTAAATTGTGGCTGACATTATAGGAGTAAAACCCTGCAAATTTCAAGTCAATCCGTCCAGTAGTTTTTAAATATAACAATTTAAAGTTTGGGAAGAATGAGCACTCTTCGTCACCTGATTCATAGCGCCGCCCACCTGGCGGGGATATATAGGCCACTGGGCCAAGGCCAGGAGAGAGAACAGTCTAACCCGCGTGGCGAGTACACTCTGTCAGTGCAGTCTCGTCAGTGAAGAAAGTATGCTCCGTCGCGTTTCGCGAGGACGTAGTTATGGCCATGATCGAACGCCGTTGAACTTGTAAGGAAAGTCGTACCGTACTTGAAGTTCTAATGCGCAGCGACGACGGTAAATTTCTAGACGTTTCCGGAATATAACATCTGTGAAATTGTTAACTGAATAAAACTATAATTGGAGAAAGAATTCAAGTATCTGATATTTACGGACTAGTACACGCCATTATGGACTTTATTGATTTCGTGTAATCGTGAACTATGACGTTATCTTAAATTATCGTGTGTGGCAAACAGAAACCATAATTTACAACTTTAATCATTCTAGGACACATTTCTTTTAAGACAGTAGATCATTGAAGTGTGCGTAACATTATTTTCTCAGTATTCGTCCCATAACAGGACAAGACTTTACTATTTTTCCTAGTAATAAACTCAGTGAACATTAAGAAATTTTTATAGTAATATTAAATAATTCATGCTAGTGTAATATAAAAAAGACCATAAAATCGTCTTAATCTGCCGGAAACAATTGTTCAGAGACTGTGATAAAGACTATTTGGAATTACATTTTCAAGTGTTTGAACTGTGCTCACTACTTCACAATCATATTTCCAGACGTTATCAGTGACGATTATAAACTGTGTTTTATGCAGCAAGGACTGTAAATATTAATTTAACGTCGTAAAATTAGAGTATGAACTGAACTGTGTTTTACAACAGTGAGTGATAATAATATCCGTGATCACTAAATTTAATAGTGCCAATTGAACTTTCCGTGTGGTAATATCACCTCCAAGAGCAGCGGAAATCTTGGTGAAATACTACAAGATCCTGCAACACCAAACATCATTTCTTCATCTATGGTACCCATCGAGGGACGTCGACGTGGTCTTTAAGTGGAACATCGCCGAGTTCTATTCTCCGTCCGCACTCCGCGGAATGTTCCAGACACCAAGTCTCCACTTCAATATTCGAAAGCAGATATTTCTTTTCTGAGTGATTAATCACTAACTGACTGACCTTTTGCAAAACTATTAATCCAGAACAGTGATATCATCAGTGCTTCGTGTGAATAGTATTCCATAATTTTCTCATCATTTCTAAGAAGTTCACATTTTGTGATAAATTTATTTTCAAATTCAATAATTAATTCAAATTCACGTTACCTAGACGAACTTTACGGTTTTCAAGTGTTTTATTATCCTTACTTTCAATTCGAACAAACAGAGAGACACTCAACAAGAATTTAAATATTTTATTCATCTTTTCCATAATAAGCGTGTGTGTTCATTTTTGTGATTTGAGACTTAGAAATACTCTAGGTGCAAAATTGATATTTTGTGTTTTAATGAGATTTAGAAAGACTGTAGGATATTGATGTCCCAAGAAAGGAGTGATATTCGTTTTTGACATTTTTTTGAACTGAATTCAAGAAGCTCACAATCTTTGATTTTGACAAATATTGATGATAGATTTGAGTCGTACATTAATTTTGATTTTGACAAATATTGATGATAGATTTGAGTCGTACATTAAGATTGAAGGGTGATATATCTTTGAATACTATTAATAAATTTTATAGAAAATAGTATAACCATCTATTATTCGCCCTGAGATTCTATCCTTCTCTGTATCGGCTCCAAAAACACCGTACACTACCTGAGATCCTTCTCATGCCCAAAACCCACAATCATTTCCTGGTACAATACATACATACATACATACATACATACATACATACATACATACATACATACATACATACATACATACATACATACATAACATACATACATAACATACATACATACATACATACATACATACATACATACATACATACACACAAGCACAATTAACACTTCTGTCTTCAGAGATCAGCTTGCTACCACTGTTCCCAATACCTTTTCGCCTTCTGAAAATAACATGAACCCATAAGAATTGAAGCAGTATCCGCCAGCTGCTTGTCTAACATTTCACACAAAATTCAATATGAAGCAATTCTACATCGATCATTCACCATCTCGACATCAATTTGTAATGCAACATTCGTTCACTGTGGACTCTACTACATTCAAGGGTCTTTCCCTTCTCTTATCCTTGACATGCTTGGCACATTGGGTAGCAGAGCATATCAACAGAATTTCCAAAATGGAATAAACCTGTCACTGGCATGAAGGAAGTGTTCATGACAGCACAAACAAAATTTTAGAACATTCATTTTCCTCCAAAACCTGCCCTCACTCATTGGTAAATATGGCTAAGTGTGGATGATTATGACAATCAATATTTTGATTAAATGAGACAAATTTTTGGAATCTTAGAGGATGATTATGTATCGAAAACCAAGAAAACTATAAAAGATAGAACAGAATGGCTTTGTGTACATCAAATCCCACCTTACAGTCACAGAAAACATCATAACTGGACTTGAAAGTAAGGATCGCCACTCTAACAACAACTTGAGGTGCTGAATCTAGCAAATTACAAGCTTTCTGGAACACTTAGAACTGCTAGAGGAAGGAATTGGACAGACGGCATTATTCACTGCTTTAATGAGAGATGACATAAAAGATGAAACGGAGTTAACAGTTCGTCTCTCAAATAGAGTACTGTCCCATTCCATCAGTCGATGCTATCATTGTTTTTGGCTTACAAATTAATTTTCAGTGATAGATGCTATGAGTTCTCCATGGAAGGGCTAAGAAAATTCTTTGACATCTACTGTGACAAAATATGGGATGGTTGTGAAAGAAAAGTGCAAAGGAAAGAAAGTATTTATGTGGTGAGTTAAAAGTGCAAAATATTTGTTGTTTAATTATTAGGAGTTCCATGAAATCTGTTCATGTAATGCAGGCCATCTCGAATAAACTATCCGTTATAAAGGAGAACAGCATGTCGCATTAAGTATCAAACAACCTGGAAGAAGATAAGGGAAGCTGCACCACATCTGACTGAGTTGCAGCTGTGTTAAGAAGCCGAGAAGTGCCAGCCAGAAGTGGTGGGGAGAGCCCGAATGGATTTGTGGTGTGTATAAAGGTACAGGTACGAGGACCTAATTTTTTTAAAAGGGCATCTTAAAACTGTCAAACTGCTGTATTCATCTAATAAAATTCACAGAAAAATAACACATCCCATATATTTGAAGATAATACATTTTGATGAATGGTGTACAGGCTAAAAAGATGATGTACTCTGGTTTAGTCTACAACTCCCCATTTAACACAAGAGAGTTTTTATGCATCCTTTGCTGTTATTTTTTCAGGATATTAAAAAACATATGAATTTTGTTATACACAGTACACTACTTCATGCATATTTACTTATCAAATACCCAACACGGAGTATCATAATAAGTTATGTAAATATGGAAGAAGTAACATACTTTTCTTGTGTTTTCATATGACGTAAATGCAAATACTGTAGATACATACATACATAATAATTACAGGTCATTATGCCTTTAAGCGTTCAGTCTGTAAGCCTCTGTGAATTTACTAAACGTCACCATAATTTTCAATTTGAAACCAGTGCTGTGGCCTCATTTAGCTCTATACCTCTTATCTTTAAGGGGGGGACCTACACCTGTAAGGATAAAAATTTGTCAATTTTCATTTTATTTTTCTACATTTATTGATCCTTCCTCTTCAAATCACTACAACAATTTCTTTGATATGTATCATACTTTTGAGGTTATGACTGTCACACACATTGGTAACTTTGTTGCTCGGTCCCCGAAACTTCGGGTTTTCAAAACCGTTTCCTTAGTAACTGCCAGAGTTTTCAAGATAATCAAGTATACATGTGTATCATACAGGAAAGAACTGTTGCTGTACATATCATAGTTCCGGTTTTTAAAAATTATTCTTTGAAAACTTGCAAAAAGGTTACAAAATAATATAAGCTTTAAAATATTTTTTCTTTATAGATTCCAATTATCCTAGGTTATTCTCTAGCTACTGCATTAGTACATAAAAAGAAAAAAGGATTTTTGAAAAACAATAATATTTGTGTAAAGTATTAGGGAAACGGTGGAACAGTGCACAATATGCAGCGGTCATTCGCCACATGACTTGTAAATACACGAACATACTAGCAAAGCATAGTGTGATTGGCAGACCAAATTACAATTCTTTAGTACTTTCTGTTGCTGAGGAATAAAAAAGTGAAACAAACACTTTTTTGGTTGTTACAGGTGTAGGTCCTCCTTTAAATCATTAGAAACTGAGTCTAACGATCATCGTCTTGGTCTCCCTATACTCGTCTTACCCTTTATGACAGCGTCCATTATTCTCCTGGGTAACCTATCCTCTAAAATTCGTATACATGACCCCACCACCGAAGCCCGTTTACGCATACAGCTACATCCATTGAGTTCATTACCAATTTAGCCTTTATCTCCTTGTTCCGAGTACTCTCCTGCCATTGTTCCCACTTGTTTGTATCAGCAATCATTCTCGCTAATTTCGCATCTGTTACTTCTAAATTTTGAATAAGATATCCTGAGTCCACTCAGCTTTCACTCCCATAAAGCAAAAGTCTTTCCAAGACTCCTTTTTGCATTCAAAAACTATTTGTTTTGCTTAGTTCCTTTCATCTATGTACAGATAGTTTCGTTCGGGGGCTGACTTCCTCCTTAACACGTTGATCCAATCTCACCTGGGAGAACACATAACCTATACACTGAACCCAAATGGTCCATATCATTGTCTTAAAATATGGTAAATTATATGAAAGTACAGTCACATTGGAGGTCGGATATAAGGTGCAACTTCGCTTGCCCAAGGTCCACGTGTCAGGGTCATTTGATGACGTATGGAATATTCTACGCCATCATGAGAGAAGTGTGTACTCAGATCATAAGTTGGCAACATTTCTGAGTAACGAATAGGAGCACAGCAAGTTCCACGTGATGGGGGAAAATTAAAGATGGACGCCCGTATGAATGACCTCCAAAATTAACTAAATCTACTGAGGGACAGTGTGGAATAAAATTTAAGTTATCCCGTGGACGAGAATTAAAGAAGACATATTCCTAATGATCTATCGTAACCAATAAATGCAGTCATACATGACCACTAATGATGGGGTTCCCCGAACTCCGTACCCGGAAGCTACTATACAGGGAGAAGCCGCGTGCCGCTTAGAAGAGCTCACTCTGCGATGTGGTTTTGAATGGACCGGATGAAAGGCGCACGATGTCCGATGCGGACTAACGATTTTGAGCATTTCTCAGCCTGATAACTATAACTGTCGAGAGGATACAACGGGATCCGATAGATTTCATTTTAACTAGATAATGGTGAAAACCTTGTAGAAATTGTGAAGATAATATTGTAATATTAATTTTGATAAATCAGGGAAGACCGTAACGATATCGATATACAGACGATTTGCAGTGCCACGTGATGAGAATCGTAAAATAGCAGAGACAAAGTCTATATTATTGGTGTAAATAAGTGTTTAATATGTTATTATAAGTTGTTTATATATGTGTTTGTGCATTTTAGTGTGAAATATGTGAAGCCGTGTGAAACATTAAAATCTGCAAGAATGAAGAACGTAGGTATCGAGAAGGGCATTGGTTCGCATGCTAAGGCCGCCAATATGATGGCCTAATTCTCATCATGGGGCCGACCTGAAACCATGAGGTCGTGGAGCTGGGTATGGAACGCCGCCGAATTTGATAAGTACCCCTGATATACTATATCTGGCTTGTGCATGGTTAGCTGTTAACATATAATTAATTTCATGCATGATGTTCATTTTATATTCTTTTCTTTCTTTCACTGTAGCAAGGATAGAGTTATAGGGCGTAATTTTCATACTGATGCCTGGGGAGTGAATAATTAAGTAATATGCGTGTGTTGAATATGATCTTCTGAAATAATGATATAACAAGTGTATTAATATGATTTTCTATAGTGATAAATACGTGTGTGAAATATGAGTTTTCTTTGGTGCGCGATCCTCTAATAAAGATATCAGCGTGTGTGTGAATATTTGAAGTGATATAGGAGGCATTCAGTAAATGTTGTAGTCATGGAAATTAAATAGCTTAGTATAGCATGTTGCATGATATCAAGATCATCGAGTAAGTTTCATTGACCGAGAAGATACGAACCTTGGCTATCCAGGCACATTACAGTACATTGGAATTTTAGGGTCCATTTCCTCAGTACGTAACCTGTGTTTTAACTTGTAGACGAAATGTGATGTAGGGAATAGATATTCTTCGTATAGATTTTATCCGAGATGTAGTGAGTCTAGTTTCGAAGTAGAACCTTTAAGACACAAATGCCAGTAGCAGGAGTCGAACCAATGAGGTGCAGTAATATGGGAATCAATACCGGCCAATTGATATATGTGTATCTTAATATACTGAAAGTTGCGAGGAATGTGAAATTAAACACGTGATAAATGGAGCAAATAATGTGTATTGAGAGTGTTGAATGCTCATAAATGGTGGTTATTGTTAACTCAGAGAAGCAGTAATACGAAAGTTGATTTGAGGAAATATATGAGTTCATTAAAGTGGAGAGAGAGATATATTAATTTGGTGCTAATGAGAATGAATGGCCGTGATAGTGAAATAAACAGATGAGAGGCGCGAGATAAGATAGTCGCCCGTGCCGAATGGATATGTGTATTAGAGGAGTTCAAACAGCGTTGTTAGGGTCTTAAAGTAAAGAATAAGTGTCATTCATAATATAATTCGACTTGAGGAATTTAGGACAGCACATTGAGATTAAAATGATAGATATACTTCGAGACAGTTCATTGTGATGTACAGAATAATAGGTCACTGAAGGTCAGAGTTCGATATCCAGCCAGGTCAATGATCATGATTTTCCCTGTGATTATTTATTTGACTGATGTTGTATTTGCTTCATTGTATTATATGTTTACTATGTTTGGGCAATGCAAATTCTGGTTTGCAGTTGCATAATTTCTTGTCGATGTGTGAATTCATTTCAATTATGGTTGATTTATTGCGACAATGTGGTTCTGTCCCATTGTCACAGAATCAGTGTAGACTAAGTTTGTGGTTTATGATATTAGTATAGGCTCTTTGTTACAGAGTTGGAGTATATTTTACGTATTATGGAAACAGCTGATTATGTATGTGCGAGATATTTTTGTTTGATAGTGAATCAGAATAGTAAGTTAATTTATTCGTGTCAGGGGTTACTATCGATTCGGTCACGTTCCGTATTGTTTGCAAATATACGAGTGGAGGATGTTATAATGAGTCAGATAGATTTCGGACTTAAATAATATTAGGAATGATTTCATAAAGTATTGAATAAATAATTATATGATTTTAACAAATCTGTGGATTCAGTAACTCTTTGATTTCACAAATATAATTGAATAATTTTGACGATTCCAGATGTAATAACTTTAATAATGTGATAATCTCAATTAATCAACAGAGCATCGTGCTGTCATCTTCACAGCACTAAAGCTCTTCCTTTGACATGTGGTAGCGGGCAATTAGAATCATTCCACGTGCTCATCAAAGCCACGTACTTTTTAACAGCAGCCATCTTTAATCAACAGAGCATCGTGCTGTCATCTTTATAGCACTAAAGCTCTTCCTTTGACATGTGGTAGCGGGCAATTTGAATCATTCCACGTGCTCATCAAAGCCACGTGCTTTTTAACAGCGGCCATCTTTAATCAACAGAGCATCGGGCTGTCATCTTTATAGCACTAAAGCTCTTCCTTTGACATGTGGTAGCGGGCAATTTGAATCATTCCACGTGCTCATCAAAGCCACGTGCTTTTAACAGCGGCCATCTTTAATCAACAGAGCATCGTGCTGTCATCTTTATAGCACTAAAGCTCTTCCTTTGACATGTGGTAGCGGGCAATTTGAATCATTCCACGTGCTCATCAAAGCCACGTGCTTTTTAACAGCGGCCATCTTTAATCAACAGAGCATCGTGCTGTCATCTTTATAGCACTGAAGCTCTTCCTTTGACATGTGGTAGCGGGCAATTTGAATCATTCCACGTGCTCATCAAAGCCACGTGCTTTCTAACAGCGGCCATCTTTAATTAACAGAGCATCGTGCTGTCATCTTTACAGCACTAAAGCTCTTCCTTTGACATGTGGTAGCGGGCAATTTGAATCATTCCACGTGCTCATCAAAGCCACGTGCTTTTTAACAGCGGCCATCTTTAATCAACAGAGCATCGTGCTGTCATCTTTATAGCACTAAAGCTCTTCCTTTGACATGTGGTAGCGGGCAATTTGAATCATTCCACGTGCTCATCAAAGCCACGTGCTTTTTAACAGCTGCCATCTTTAATCAACAGAGCATCGTGCTGCCCTCTTCCCTACGAACTCAGAGTCAAAGCAAGCAGCTTCTCTGCTACGAACGGAAGTGACTTAGGAAAAACGTACATTACTTTAAAATCCCGGTCCTGTTACGACAGGAAGGGCATCCGGACGCAAAACAGATTCTTGCGATTTAAAATCCCGGTCCTTAGACTTTTCGCGTCAGGAAGGGCATCCGGTCGTAAAACAACAACATGCTTTAACTGTCTGCTCTGCTTGTAAAAAATGCACATGACGTTGTTCGTGAAGTAAGAGACTGGATACTGCGATTTAAAATTCCCAGTCCTAGCGTCAAAAACGGCATCCAGCTGTAAAACAGATTCTTGCGTTGTCGTCAACAAAGCTATCTTTGATTCTTGCAAAATCCCAGTCCTTATATCTTTGGCGTGAGGAAGGGACACCCGGCCGTAAAACAGATTCTTGCGATTTAAATCCCCGATCCTTGCATTAACAAGGGCATCCGGATGTAAAACAGATTCTTGAGATTGAAAACCCCGGTCGTTAGACTTTTAGCGTCAAGAAGGGCTAGGAGCGGTCGAGCGGCCAACCGCCTCCTAGCATGTACAGTGTAGTTCGAACCCCGCTATTTAGGCGTTACGCCTTGGGGGTAGGCTATGTGCTAGCACCGGACTGTAGTAAGCTAAATGTTGAGAAGCTGTAAGGGCATATCTGTTGAATGTACCAAGTCTGAGATGAGTAAGTACTCGGGGTAAGAAAAATATCGTGGGTGTGTGTTTTACAGATATGTTGTATGAATATTTATTAGTGAGCTTCAAGCTGCTGCAGGAGTAAGCCATCGCGAGCGCACAGTCCCAGGAATGTATTGCATCAGCATGTTTCGTCTGGTACGAAGTCTGCTCCTCGCTTACAAACTGTACCGTAAGTAGCAGTAGTAGTAGCAGCAGCAGCAGCAGAGAACCCTAGAAAGACTTCAGGCCCGAAAGTGTTTCTTGACAGGCCGGGCTGAGCAGCTCAGACAGTTAAGGCGCTAGCCTTCTAACATAGCAGGTTCGTTCCTGGCTCAGTCTGATGGTGCAGGAAAATTTACAAAGGTACTTCTGAGGGGTAAAATTCCGGCACCTCAGCGTCTTGTGTTCTTAACATAGCAGATTATATCCTGGCTCAGTTCGGTAGTATTTGAAGGTGCACAGCCCCATGTCGGTAGATTTCAAAAGAACTCCTGAGGGACAGGCAGGGGATACCATAGATGCTGGCTCAGCTCAGTGCCCGAGGATCGCAAAACTCAGCTCAGCGCCCCGCCTATGTTACCTAAGTACAGGCAGGGGATACCGTACATGCTGGATCTCTCTCATTTTGCTCAGCTCAGCGCCCCGCCTACGCACCCTAAGTACAGAGCTCGAGGATCGTGCGCTGGCCTTCTGACCCCTACATAGCAGGTTCGATCCTGTCTCTGTCCGGTGGTTCAGCCTTATGTCGGTAGCTTTACTGGAAGAACTCCTAAGAGCTAAATTCCGGTAACTCGGGGTCTCGTGTTGTCAACATAGCAGGTTCGATCCTAGCTCAGCCCGGTAGTGCTCAAATACGTTAGCTTCGTGTCGGTAGAACTCTTCAGGGACTAAATTCCGGCACCTCGGCGTCCACAAAAACAGCAGGATCGATCCTGGCTCAGCCTGGTAGTGCTCAAATACGTTGGCTTCGTGTCGGTAGAGCTCTTGTGGGACTAAATTCCGGCACCTCGGTGTCCTCAGAAACAGCAAGTTCTATCCTAGCTCAGCCTAGTAGTGATTAAATACGTTAGCTTCGTGTGCGTAGAACTATTGAGGGACTAAATTCCGACACCTCGGCGTCTTGTGTTGTTAACATAGCAGGTTCGATCCGGTAGGGGATACCGTAGATAATACCCCCATTTTACAGCCCGTTGTTAACTTAGAGTCGCTCCTTGTTAACAACTCTTTTTGGGGATACGAACAGGGGAAGGAAGAAGGGCTTTAGTGTACTGCGTACTTTGAGGGCGTGTGTATTTCCCCGACCGCTTAGAGAGTCAGTGCATGAACTTTTGTTACAACAATACTGCAGACGTATGCACTTTGCTTCGCTGCCTACTGTGACGTGAAAATGGCAACTAACATTTATCTGGCATAATGGAATTATAACATGAAAACATCTACGAGTATTTATATATTTATTTATTTGGCATGTCTACTTGTGGATCGAGACGTTATCTAACATTATCGCTCATCCTTTGGAACTATCGTTTAGTTGTGGAATTTTCCATGCACATTTAATTCAAAACTATATCTCCTATTGTTACGTATTTGCTGGATTAATTTGATTCGCTCGATTATCGTTCGATTGCCGCGGCCTTGCGCAGTGCGGCTGGGAGCGGCTGACTTCCGCATGCTCGGTGTGAGAGAGAGCAGTCTGTCTATTGTGTTAGAGCATTCAACATGGCTGGTTTTAGCCCCGCTCGTAAAAATACATCTTGGTGCAATCGGAGAGTGCTAGAAATAGCGAATTACTCGCCAGGATAAGTGTGAAGATGTCAGGGCTTGGCCCTTGATCTTTCGAATATTTACCAGTGTGCGCCAACCCATATTTATTGTACTAGTGTGAGAAGAAAACCTTGCGTGTGTTAACCGTTACCGACATGGGATGTTCTAAATGTGTTGTAAGTCTTAGTATTGGATAACTCTACTCAAGTAAGTACTGGAAAGCCTATATTATCCAAGTGATCTCCTACAGCCAAGGAGCACATCCTTCGAAACTTTCGTTCGTTAGTTAAAAATTGTAAACGTCTGGAAGCAAAATTCATTGTTTCGGTTATGGACTAAATTCGTGAATGTATAAACTAAATTATGTGGGAATTTGGAACCGCTATTTTTGCGTCTATGATGTTGTATTTTGTGCGAGTTGTTTAATCTTACTGTGTTGTGGTTCGTACCTTGTTCGCCTACCCATTCTTGGTGATGTTTTTATTATTATCATCGTCGTGACCATTATTATTATTATTATTATTATTATTATTATTATTATTATTATTATTATTATTATTATTATTATTATTCTGTTATTTTATTTTGGTGTTGATTTTCCTCCCTAATGTTTCTTCGTCGTTTGTATTTATCTTCTAACTGTTGTTATTGCCTTGGCCGGCTAATTATTTGGACGTGATCGTTATTTGCATTGTTCGGTCTTTAATTAAAGACACCTCATGTACGTGTCCTAGTGTAATCCAAAGCTCCCTTCATTCTAAATTATCCAAGGTGTAGGCGAACTGCTTAACAAAAGAAAATGTAATTTCTATCACCTCTTGCATAAATAATAATAATAATAATAATAATAATAATAATAATAATTTTAATAACGTCATGTTTGTAAAAAATTGAAATTTGCTGTCGATATTTAAATTTATGCCATTCTCTTTTCGTTTTCTTGTCACATTCTACTCATTGTTTGGGTTCCTTGCCCTTGTTATTATTACGTAATGGTCATCCCTTTCTTATCTTGTCTGATGGACACGTTATTAATTATGGAGCTTTGATGATTATTATGGGATGATGGCTTGGCGTTGGTAAATGATCGTTCCCATGGTGTGCTTCCGTGTTCTGTTATTATGTGGGAAAGTTTGTAGTATTTTTCCCTTGATATTTTTTATTGAGTTGGGATAGTTTTCCACCTGTGTTTTATTATAATTTAATCTGCTTTGATTTATTTGTTTAAATTTTATTCGCGGTTGGAGCTCCTATTTCTTCTACGTGTGTTCTTGTGTGAGCCTTTGCGTGTGACTTATTATTCGTTGGTAATGTAGCAAATGTAGCATACTGATTATCCTTTGACTATTTTATATTTTTTAATGCATTTCCATGTAATAATTACCTAGTGTTTATCGTTCCAAAATTTCTGGTTGCAACCAATTTAAAAAATTAACCTTTCTGTATATGAAGGTAACGTAATTGACAATTTTATTTAATGATATCAGTTATGAGTTTTCCAACTTTGATTTTTTGAGGAAGTCTATGTTAATATCAGCTTCCTTTCATCTTAATTTAAATTTCATTATAAAATACTGTTTCTCCCTTTTGTTTTAATTACGTTTTGGTTTTTAATATATATATTTAAGTGTTCTTATACTATTTTAAATTTTCATATTTAATTTATTAAGTTAATATTCCTTACTTTAAATTTAATCTTGTCTCTTATTTAGTAGCTAGTAATATTGACCTGGCAACCTGTCAACGTTAATGTAAGACCCTGGCCTTTCTCCTTCATGTTTTTGCCCTCCACGCTTCGTATTTTGTGCTACTGCCCTTACGGTAAGTATTGCGTTTTATTTTCATTTTGTTTGTGCATTTGCGTTGTTTTGTGTACATTCTGATGAGGTTGCAGTAGTGTTTGGTAGCATTCGAGGTGGTTTCTACATTGTTGTTGTTGTTCTTGTTCTAACAACTTGATAAGTTGCCCAGGTCAACGTTGCTGGCTGCCAAAAGAGACCAACCTTTTAAAATTTAAAATTGTAAAACTGAAATGGATCCAAGCAATTGTCCTTAATACTTCTTTCATATGTGATGGAGACTTCCTCGTTTCTGCCCTCTTGGCCTTGAAGTATGGCGTGGCTCTGTATCTGTGCATTTGCAGCTTGTTTTATTTACCATATTCCGTCGTCATGGAATCCTGTTGAGTTTTGGGGTCTGCTGTCATGTATGGGTAAGTTGAAGATCATTATGTCATTCCTACTTATGTTTATTATCTATTATTTACTACGTCTATTTTCAAATTTAAATAATTGAAAATTTCGTCCACATTTTACCTTAATGAATTGAAGTTCTTTGATCTTGTTATCTGCACCCTCTTGGTATACTATAGGTTTTGCTGGAATTGCAGTGCCTGTCCTTGGAGGGATTAACTTGTCTTGGTTTTTGGAACTGCTGTTGTAACCATGATTTAATCTCTAAGTGATGTTTTTATTCTAGCTTAATTCGTGGTCCGGATTGAGTGATATGAAATTGTATTGTGATTACATTTTTTCTTCCAGTGACTGTGTACCCACTTCGTTGTTTGACCTGAACATGTGAAACATTTAAAATCTTGACCCATGGTGACTTCTTCCACTTTTATTTTTACTGTCCCACCTTGTTCAGGTTGCTGTATGTCTTGTGTTATTATTGCGAGTTTTATTTTATGTGGCGAGTTCTCATGTTATTGATAATTTTTCCTTGTGTATATTGGTTCATATTTGCGGCATGTGCTGTGGGAGTTTCTTCCTATTTTGCCTTACGTGGTTTGGTGCATGTTCGCGTTCTTGATATGGTATTGTTATGGGTCTGTATTGAACTCGTGAATGAGTATGTCATGTGATTGCGCTGTATTGATGAGAATCTCACTTGGATCTGTTGTGTTTAATGCTATTAGTGTAACCTTGTGCAGTGTTCTTGTTATCATCTAATCTGAAATGCGTTTCCTCATTGAACGGTGATAGGCTATGTCTGTATGGTTCATCTAAGATTGTATTATCTTTTTAATTTGATGTGCCCATGTCAGGTAGTTCTGTCAGTTCTGCTGTGGAGTGATTAATTTCTGTAGCTCATGTGATTCATGTCTTAATTCTCTTGGTACTACTCATCCCCCATTTATTCATCTTTTCCTGCTGTGTGCATGTACTTCACTCATTTGGTCTTGTTGTAATGAGGTGTGTTCTTCATTTCTTTGTGAATCTGTGATTTCCTTGACCTGGTTAATTGTGGTCATTGTGTATTAGCTTCTTCCCCTTGCATATTTTCTGGCAGGTGTCTGTGTACTAAATTCTTGCTCTGGGTTTCATTCTCTGCTGCTTATGATGTGTGACTAGTGTCACGCATGTGTGTGGTCTTATGGTGCTGGTTAATGATGTCAGTTTTGGCCATGTGCTTGAGTGAATTTTCATTCTTCCTGATTTTTCATTGCTAGTCCTGGTTGGTTGTTGCATGTGTTGTCCTTGTCTCTTGTTCCTATGCCTACGTGTTCTTACTGGTGCTTCATGGTTGTTGTGTGGGTTCAGAGTACAGCTGGCTTATTGCTGAAACGACCCTTCGTTTTTACTGTCTTCATGTTGGGATTTTGGTTATGGGTCTCGCAACTGACGGTGGTTGTCGGTACTGCTTGTTACCTAATAACTGTGGAATCTGTTCTGAAATCAACCTTCTGCATTAAATCTTCCTTCCTGTTCATTTTCTATGGGGTATGGGAGTGTATTTTGTAAATGTTGTCATTTCGTTAATGTACACTCACCTGATCATGTCTTCATTTGATGTCTAGTGGTATGAGAGCTTATGTCTCTTTTGATTTGTATCCGTGGATCAGATGTTGTATGTGATCTGGTATTATTATGAAAAATTTGTGTACGAGAAGTTTTCCTTGAACCTGGTGGTTGTCTCTGTGTAACTTCTTCCGATTTTGCTTATTTACATAAGGAATTCCTTTCTTCGTGCCTTCCGTAGTTCATCATCTGGTTTAGTAACATAACACCTTGTAATTCTGTTGCTTCTGGCTCTACCCTGCATGTTTTTGCAATTCTATATTGTTGCCTGGTTGTCATCTGACTGTTCTGGGTTCTATTCCTATGAGTATGGGATCAGGTGGAATAGTTCCTGGACGATTGCTAAAATTCCTTGTTCATTTCTCCATCGTTTATGTTTTATTATATCCCGTGTATTCCGACTGGCTGGTAGGGTGTCTGTGGTGATTGGCATAATCACACAGGGTGGACTGTTGTGTTGCAACCATATTATTAGTCCTGGGTTATCCAGAGGTTCTTTTGAACACTTGATGGTTGTGATAATACAGCTGTGCTCTGTATATTCAAAGATTATTTATATGGAGATGTAATTTTCCCTGAATTTTGGCTCTTATTATGCTGCGTAGAGCTGGTTCTGGTTGATGTAATATCATATTCATGTTTTGTCGGTTGTTCCCTATCGTCCTGACTGTAATTGTTGGCTATCATGTGGTTGTTGGCCACGGTAAGGGTTGCATGGTAATCTCTTGCGGACACACTTTGAGATCTCCCCACCATCTATTATTATGCATGTGAAGTCTCCAGTTATTGCCATTGCCTTCGTTATTCTGGGTCGATTTTCCATGTGATCTCCGCGTTATGGTAACGGACGGTTGTATTTACTGTAATATTTTCTGTCTCTTGCTACCTGTTTTCCTAGTCTTCATGTTCTAGGCTACCTGATTTCTGTAGATGGTTTGTCAGTATGTGTACTGCTGGGTCCATCGAGCAATTTGCTTTTTCATTGTTACCTCCCTGTATCCCCTGGTCATTTATCTTTCCTGTTCTTTGTCTTGGCATCCTTCTGGTATCTGTACTGCCCTGTGGAATTATGTAATGTGTGGAAGAAAGCTTGTATTTCATGTAAATGAATGTGTAAACTATAATGGACTTCGACCTATTAATTTGTTGAGTCTATTGAATTTTACTTAACTTGCTGGGACTAAAACTACTGTAACTTGCCACTGGATTCCATGAGCCATCTTAAATATTCAAAATTATTTCTTTGGTTCCTCGTGTTTAGTCTCGATACCAGTATGCTGAAGTCTTGGGATATTTCAGTTATTTTCCCTTTTCTTAATGTGTAAATTTTATTCAAGGGTTGGACGATTAATACTATAATACATAAATTGGTAATTCAAAGAAATTGGTGTATGTTTGCTTAATAGCCAACAAAAGAATGTAAAATAACTTCATTTTTGGGCGATTCTTCTAATGCCGATACAAATACATATAATTATACGTTAACGATGTTACTTATATGTTTAACTTGGGTGCAACATTGGAGCTGTTATCTCTGGTAAATTTGGACACGTGGAACTTGCGTAATTCGTCAGAACATACCGAAACAATACAAAAGTGTCTGGGAAGCCTAGTGGGAAAAGTTTGTGGTCCCCAACATGTGTGGTTGAATCATTTCCGTTTATTGTGGTCTGTTATGTACACTTGGAACCTCTCTTTCTGCTCGTGTGTGTGGTGTTCCAATTTTTTTGCGCGCCGTGAACCCATGCATCTGCTGATCGGAGATCTAATGTAATACGTGTGGTTGCCTACTGCACTCTGTACTGGTGTGATCAATGTGCAGTATCATATAATGGCAACTTGTGTGGTGCGCGATGAGACGCTGGCCACGTTGCATCCCATTCTCTTCACACTCAACATGTTTGTCTTCTGGTATTGTGTGATGGTCAACATTCCTGCAACCAAGTAAGACCATTTCTTGTTATTTGGACTTGAAAAATTTGGTGTGTCTCTTCCTGTATCCAACGTATGAAAATTTGGATTGGACATTGCAATTATACCATATGGCATGGACTGGTACCACCCCTGTGTTCTGGCTTAGGGAGAGGAGGAACTGTGACGTGAAAATGGCAACTAATGATTATCTGGCATAATGGAATTATAACATGAAAACATCTATGAGTATTCATTTATTTGGCATGTCTACTTTGAGGCGTTATTACGCAAAAGAAACATAAATTATGTAATATAATTTGGACTATCAACTGTCTACGCGACACTTGTTAAATTGTGTGCTCTATGCGCACAAGTAACATTTTGTGAATTAGGCATTTTTCTGTTAGACTCTGCTTTATTGACAATGTGATGAGCGGTAATAATGCCATTATCTATTTTGCAACCTTATCAAGAAGAGCACAAAACATCAAAATGAAAACAAACACAATACTTACCGTAAGGGCAGTGGCACAAAAATGAAGCGTGGAGGGCAAAAGCATGAATGAAAAAGCCAGGATCTTATCATTAACGGATGACAGGTCAATATTACTAACTGCCAAATAATACACGAAATAAAAATGTAAATAAGATGTTTACTTACAGAGAGAAGAAAAAATTCATTGCATTTATACCTCTTTTAAATTATAAAGGGTAAATAACTGTATTTCAAAATAGATAACAACTAAATAAATGAATTAAATTTATAATAAACAGTTCCTACTTTCAAAAATTAAATAAATTAAAGAAGCAATAAGGTAAATAAATTAATATTAGAGCACTAAATTGTACTAAGCCAGACCAGTAGCTAAATTATAGTACAGAAAAGGTTTACAAGCTTCCATAAACTTATTATGAACGAATCCCCTTTAAAAATATTCATTTTAAATTTTAGGCTTTAAACTTTAAGGTATACCTTTGTAAATTAATTACTGGCCATTAATAATGAACTTGTTGCAACAAGGTTTCAATCATCCTTTTTGTCAATCACTAGACAATACACACAATACACACGAACCCGAAATATGTGGCAATCAGTACCAATATTACCAAATAAATTAATAAAACGAACCAAATGTTAATAACTAGTAAGCAGAAAAATATTCCCCAAATTCATACAATATTACAAGGGGAGGAAAAAAATTATGTTCCACAATGTAAACAGAACAACAACATACGCTAAAGGTCAACTAGCAACTCACGACCCAAGCTATTAAATTATATTAATAATAGCCAAAGCCTGCCCCAAAAATGTTGCGTTCGCCAGATAATAAATATTTAGGCTAGTGACGTAACAAAGCAAGAAGAAAACAAAACTTCGTAAGGATAAGGTATGTGAGCGTTAAGTACATGAACCGAGCGAACTGAGGAGTTATAAAATTATAATTACATGTATCATACGATTTAAATTCTTAGGATGTGGCATTTCATATAAGGAATAATTTTACAAAAGACCAATGTGGTTGTTATTAAGTTAACTACGACGTGGCCTTGGAACCACGACAATGAGCACATGAGATAAGACAAAACGCGGAAGATAACGGCAAGAAAATTATACATGCACCAAGACACTAAATTGGAAAATCACACGAAATCGGACACAAATCGGAACACGCATTTCAAAATCAGGGAAAACAGGCAGTGAGAGAAACACACCCCGATAATAAAATAATAATAATAATACGAACCAAAACAATGCGCACCCCGAATATGGAGCAGAAAACAAGAAACGTACAACAATCCCAATAACAGCAAGGTTAGAAGGACATAATTGCACATATGCTAACACCGCAAGTTTCCAATTCACATCGTAATTAAATTTACATATCACTTACATGAGCAAATCGTTTTACAATAGTGATTTTATTTTTCAGTCGGCTTCTAAATTTCCAAATACCGGGTATAGAGTCCAGATTTAATTCCCACAACATTGGCGATAACTCGAGGTAGGCCTAAAATTAAATAACGGTGACAACGTTGGTTCGTAAACAGACAAGTTAATATTTTTGAGAATTCCAAGACGATGGTTGTAAATAATGTCTCCTCCAAGTAATCCACTGAAGTTGGCGTTGCTCCAAAATAATTTTTGAATAAATATAATTTACATGCCGGTGGTTTTGTATCCAAATTAGTGCAATCCTTTATCACAAAGTTACACCAGAATCACGGTTTCAGAGGTAATCTGCCTGCTTGGTACGCAGGCCACTGTCAACACTCACATAGTAGAAATAAAAGAGTCACCAAATTACTATCACTAGAGGAACATAATAAGACAGAAAACGTATTTAGGCATATTGCCTACTCTATCTCCCGCCTAACCGGGAGTATCCAAATCCATTTCCCCAGTCTTCAAAGTCTTTTAAGGAACAAGGCTAATGGCGTCCATCACACAGCTCGGTAAGAACTAGACTACTTGCTCGCTAGCTGCCGAGACAGAAAAACAACTGCAGAGCGCTCCGCTCAAGAGAGACCGAGCATGCTCAAGTCAAGGATTTGCTTACTGAGCCAATGAGGAAAATCGAGGTTATTGACGTAAAAATGGCAAAATATGCATTTTAAATAGGCATAGTCCAGGCACATAAATTAACGGCAATGCAAACAATGGCCTTTTAATGTAGATAACGTCTCGATACACAAGCAGACATGCCAGATAAATAATTAAATACTCTTAGATGCTTTCAAGTTGTAATTCGATTATGCCAAATAAATATTAGTTCCCATTTTCCCGTCACATATTTGAAACTGGAATTCAACACTATGTGACTAAGTGGATGATAATACTACTCATTGTATGTATGGCTATTGGGACATGACAGCGCGTAACGTTCCTGCAAGTTATATCTAGTGTGTTTGATCGTACTGTTTTGGCGGTCTCCGCCAGAGCGTGTAGCGGTGTTAGACTGTGTCGCGCCAAGTGTACATCGGCAGTTGGAAATGCTTGGGCCTGGACGCTGATGGCCATGTTCAACGGCTGCGCTGCTACTAAAATAATTATGAATGAATCAGTTGGTATACCTCGCCAAGCGAGGAGGACAAACATGTGTTGTACAGTGTCTTAAGTACAATAGTGTTTATTATGTAACGTTTTTTAATTCTTACTTGTGAGTGCCGTAGTAATTAGGTAAAACACGAATAGATTACCTGGGCATAATTGGTCACCATGAGTGTAAGCCTTTAGGTTTTATTACTGTGTATATAACTTACTTGGTGTGTGTTACTGTATTCAACGAGTGTATTTATTATAGTTGAAATTTTCTCACTGTTTGGTGATGGCGTTCATACTTGAAGTGTGTGCGGTGTATAACGGCGAAGTGCATTGTTTGCTCTAGGTAACCGTCAAAATTATTTCTTGCTTTTTCTAAATTTTGTATTTCCCTTCGTTTATTCTTATTTCTGGTGTATCCACGTGTGTTTTCCCCGAGTTTATGATACGCATGCTGTTTCTATTTGTAAATTTCATATTCATTGCTGTTATTGCTGTGTTTTATGTGGTGCACATTATAGTTTTTCTTTGATGTTGTGATTCTCATATTGTTTTTGTGCATCGTTTCGTGTGTTTCAGCCACCTGTTCCAACATAAGTACTACGTTTGCACTAAACACCACCCTTTATTGAAAAATATTATTATTATTAGTATTATATTTCGTAGAATTTATTATTTGCTTGATACGTATAGTAAGGTATTTGGGATTGCATATTTCTGCATTACTGCGGGTGGTTTTATTTCATTATTGCTTTATGAGATGGGGATATTCACATGAATTTCAAAGATGTAATTCCTTAATAATGTAAAATTTGGGGTTCTAATTGAGGGTTTGGACACCCCTAGTGTGGGGCGATCGTGGCTTTGGCCTTATCTACTCTACTGATTGCTATTTGCTTATCTTATCGTATGGAAGTTACGCAACTGAAATTGGGCATTCTTGTATCGTCCGGATTTGCGTCCGCTGGTATGTGCCGCTGTGAATATAATTATCGATTGTTGGTGGTTCGTGTCGTTACGTGTCCTGCCTCATTATATTATTTATTGCGGGTCGTGTTTGTTAACTTACATGCCTACTATGTTGGGTGATTTAATTCATAATTTGTGTTGATATTGTTTTAACTTCCTTGCGGTATGGTGTTTGACATATTGACCTGTTGTTGTGTGGAGTTTCTATTTTTTGTGATGAGTAGTTGATCTACGTTATGCGGGTTCCCCTAGGGTGTGACGGAAGCCCTCTATTAAGTAATTTGTTGTTATTCTTATTAAAATTTTAATTTTGTTTAAGGATATTTACCAGTAACTTGCTAGATTTTAAGCAACCCGGTGCACCAGGATTTTCTTTTAAAAAGAAATGATTTTATGTTTTAAGTATATGAACTTTATTTATATCTAAGTTATGTATTTTACAAACTCTTATGTATGTCATTTAGATTTTCATTCCTTCAGGTTCATTTTGTTTATGTGTTTGAGTCATCAGTCCATACACTGGTTTGATGCAGCTCTCCTTGCCACCCTATCCTGTGCTAACATTTTCATTTCTACGTAACTATTGCTTCCTACAACTGCTCTAATCTGCTTGTCATATTCATACCTTGGTCTACCCCTACCGTTCTTACCACCTACACTTCCTTCAAAAACTAACTGAACAAGTCCTGGGTGTCTTAAGATGTGTCCTATCATTCCATCTCTTCTTCTTGTCAAATTTAGCCAAATCGATCTCCTCACACCAATTCGATTCAGTACCTCTTCATTCGTGATTCGATCTATCCATCTCACCTTCAGCATTCTTCAGAAACACCACATTTCAAAAGCTTCTATTCTCTTTCTTTCTGAACTAGTTATCGTCCATGTTTCACTTCCATACAATGCCACGCTCCACACGAAAGTCTTCAAAATCATCTTTCTAATTCCGATATCAATGTTTGAAGTGAGCAAATTTCTTTTCTTAAGAAAGCTCTTCCTTGCTTGTGCTAGTCTGCATTTTATGTCCTCCTTACTTCTGCCATCGTTAATTATTTTACTACCCAAGTAACAATATTCATCTACTTCCTTTAAGACTTAATTTCCTAATCTAATATTTTCTACATCACCTGCCTTCGTTCGACTGCACTCCATTACTTTTGTTTTGGACTTATTTATTTTCATCTTGTACTCCTTACCCAAGACTTCATCCATACCATTCAGCAACTTCTCTAGAACTTCTGCAGTCTCAGATAAAATAACAATATCATCGCAAAATCTCAAGATTTTGATTTCTCTCCTTGCACTGTGATTCCCATTCCAAATTTCTCTTTGATTTCCTTTACTGCCTGTTCTATGTAAACACTGAAAAGGAGAGGGGACAAACTGCAGCCTTGCCTCACTCCTTTCTGGATTGCTGCTTCTTTTTCAAAGCCCTCGATTCTTATCAGTGCAGACTGATTTTTATACAGATTGTAGATAATTCTTCGTTCTCGGTATCTGATCCCTATCATCTTCAGAATCATAAATAGCTTGGTCCAATCAACATTATCGAATGCCTTTTCTAGATCTACGAATGCCATGTACGTGGGCTTGTCCTTCTTGACTCGATCCTATAAGATCAAACGTAAAGTCAGGATTGCTTCGCGTGCTCCTACATTTTTTCTGAAGCCAAATTGATCTTCTCCCAACTCAGCTTCAACTTGTTTTTCCATTCTTCTGTAAATAATACGTGTTAAAATTTTGCAGGCATGAGATACTAAACTAATGTGCGGTAGTTTTCACACCTGTCAGCACCGGCTTTCTTGGGAATAGGTATAACAACATTCTACCGGAAATCGGATGGGACTTCTCCTGTCTCATGCATCTTGCACACTAAATGAAATAACCTTGCCATGCTGGTTTCTCCTAAGGCAGTCAGTAATTCAGAGGGAATATCATCAATTCCAGGTGCCTTGTTCCTATTTAGGCTCACAGCTCTGTCAAACTCTGACATCAAAATTAGGTCTCCTATTTCATCAGCATCAACAGCCTCTTCATGTTCCAGAACCAAATTATCTACATCTTTACCTTTATACAACTGTTGGATATGCTCCTGCCATCTTTCTGCTTTGTCTTCTTTCCCTAGAAGTAGCTTTCCATCTGAGCTCTTAATTTTCATACACCTAGATTTCCTTTCTGCAAAGGTTTCCTTGATTTTCCTGTATGCAGCATCTACCTTTCCCAGGACCATACAGCCTTCGACATCCTTGCACTTCTCCTTCAGCCATTCTTCGTTAGCTACCTTGCACTTTCTATCCACTTGATTCTTTAATCGCCTGTATTCTTTTCTGCCCTCTTCATATCTAGCATTTTTATATTTTCGTCGTTCATCAATCAGGTCTAGTATCTCCTGTGTTATCCACTGATTCTTAGTTGATCTTTTCTTCCTTCCTAACATTTCTTCAGCAGCCTACTGACTTCATTTTTCATGACTCTCCACTCTTCCTCTATTGTGTTTCCTTCAGCCTTTTCATTTAGTCCTTGTGCAACATGTTCCTTGAAACAATCCCTCACACTCTTTTCTTCCAACTTGTCTAGATCCCATCTTTTTGCCTTCTTTCCTTTCTTCAATTTCTTCAACTTCAGATGGCATTTCATAACAAACAAGTTGTGGTCCGAGTCCACGTCTGCTCCTGGGAAAGTTTTGCAATCCAACACCTGGTTTCTGAATCTCTGCCTAATCATAATGAAGTCTATTTGATACTTTCCAGTGTCTCCAGGTCTCGTCCACGTATACAGCCGTCGTTTCCGGTGTTTGAACCAAGTATTGGCAAGGATTAAATTATGATCAGTGCAGAATTCAACCAGCCGACTTCCTCTTTCGTTCCTTTGTCCCAATCCAAATTCTCCTACTGTACTACCTTCTCTTCCTTGGCCTACCACTGCAATCCAGTCTCCCATCACAATTAGATTCTTGTCACCTTTTACATATTGTATTAAATCTTTTACCTCCTCGTATATTCTTTCGATTTCTTCATCATCTGCTGAACTAGTAGGCATATAGACCTGCACTATTGCGGTGGGCCTTGGTTTGGTGTCTATCTTGACGACAATAATTCTTTCACTATGCTGGTCGTAGTAGCTTACCCGCTGCCCTATTTTCATATTCATTATTAAACCAACTCTTGCATTTCCCCTGTTTGATTTTGTGTCGATAATTCCGTAGTCGCCTGACCAAAAATCTTGTTCTTCCTGCCAACGTACTTCACTTATACCAACTACATCTAACTTTAGCATATCCATCTCCCTTTTCAGATTCTCTAACCTACCACAACGATTCAAATTTCTAACATTCCACGCTCCGACTCGCAGAACGTCAGTATCCATCTTCCTGATGATCGCCCCCTCTCGTGTAGTCCCCACCCGGAGATCCGAATGGGGGACTAGTTTACCACCGGAATGTTTTATCCGGGAGGAAGCCATCATCAGTACATCATTCATTCAGAGAGAGCTGCATGTCCTCGGGAGTTAGTTACGGCTGTAGTTCCCCGTTGCTTTCAGCCGTGTAGCAGTATCAACACAGCTAAGCCATGTTGATTATTACAAGACCGTATCAGTCAATCATCTAGACTGCCGCCCTTGCAACTACCGAAAATCTGCTACCTCCCTTTCGATGAACCATTCGTTAGTCTGGTCTCTCAACAGATGCCCAACCGATATGGTTGCTCCTGCGGCTCGGCTATCTGCTTCATTGGGACACGCAAGCCTCCCCACCACGGCAAGGTCACATGGTTCGCAGAGGAGGTATTCGTAGGTAGTGTAGCAAATTTCAATTTTAAACAGTATTAATAGTCGCGGGCCCGCATACTGATTATCCTTTGACTATTTTATATTTTTAAATGAATTTCCATGTAATAATTACATACTGTTTATCGTTCCAAAATTTCTGGTTGCAACCAATTGAGAAAAATTAATCTTTCAGTACACAAAAGTAACATAATTGACAATTTTATTTAATGGTATCAGTTATGAGTTTTCCAACGTTGATTTTTTGAGGAAGTCTATGTTAATGTCAGCTTCATTTCATCTTAATTTAAATTTCATTATAAAATACTGTTTCTCCCTTTTGTTTTAATTACGTTTTGATTTTTTAAATATATATCTATAAATATATTTTTTCTTATATTATATTAAGTTTTCATATTTAATTTATTAAGTAAATATTCCTTATTTTAAATTTAATCTTGTCTCTTATTTAGTAGCTAGTAATATTGACCTGGCAACCTGTCAACGTTAATGTAAGACCCTGGCCTTTTTCCTCCACGCTTCGTATTTTGTGCCACTGCCCTTGCGGTAAGTATTGTGTACATCTTGATGAGGTTGCACTAGTAACTAGTCGCAGTCTACCGGACGCAGTTCCCCGTGTGTGCACGTAAGGAATTTACTGTATTCCTTTACTTTGATTCAAGCTCATCATCGTCCGCCGTCTAGTAGTAAAACAGAAGGTAAGATTAATTCTTTGAATATTATTATTATTAGTATTATTATTATTATTACGATTTCTTTTTTGTTTTAGAAAATTACCGTCTGCTGCTAACATTATTCCAGTGAACATTCTTCAGTCTGCACTCGTCAACTTATAGTAAGCCTAAATTGTTGGTTAGTGCTAGACAGTTCTGTTAATATTCTAACTAACATTCATGCTGTTTTTTCATTTCCTTTCACCACTATGTTCTGTCCGACTCCATGGCTAAATGGTTAGCGTGCTGGCCTTTGGTTACAGGGGTCCCGGGTTCGATTCCGGGCAGCGTCGGAATTTTAACCACCATTGGTTAATTTCGCTTGCACGGGGGCTGGGATTATGTTTCGTCTTCATCATCATTTCATCCTCATCACGACGCGTAGGTCACCTGCGGGTGTCAAATCAAAAGATCTGCACCTGGCGAGCTGAACCTGTCCTCGGACGCTCCCGGCACTAAAAGCCATACGCCATTTCATTTCATCACTATGTGCTACTCTTAGGCAGTAATATCTCTATAAATAATTAGTTGTTCTCTTCAAACCTCATGTTGGTTATTGTCTATAACCGTTATTAATTCAATTTTCGTTTTTTCTAGTCCTAACCTTGCGGCTCGAAAGGACATTAAGTTACCAACAACGGCAGTAACACATCGTTATCTGCTTCTACGTTGTTAGGTCTCTCTGTTTGCTTCTTCTAATAATAACCAAACTCTATGGGTTAAGACTTGCTTTCTTCCGGACTTTTACAACTATGTATGTTTCCGTTACTTTTACATTTAGTCTTGTAACTTCAAACTCGCGACAATGTCTGGCCTCTATAGGTTGAAAGTTGGTTTCCTACGAACATCACAACTATACGTAACCCTTTACTCCTTTATCTAATCTCTGTTGATAAATCGTTGGTCTCTTTTCAGAATTTGTTGCATACGCTGTTCACCTAAAAACTTTATTCTGCTATTAGCAGGGAGTGAGGACACTATGTGAGGCATTGCAAGTCATATTAAAATAAAACATCTGCTTTAAGTGAAGTTTGTGGGGAAAATTTGCTAATGTATAACAATACCAGGCTCGCTTAGTAGAACTACATCAGGTATCTACTTGCGACTGTAACCCTCAGGCTACGCAAAGAAAGCGTATAAATACTGATGTAGATGTAGAAAGCTGTACTAACAAAAAAACCAAGGAAAAATGAAGTTACTGAAGAACTTCAAACTATACACTGCGAACACTGTAACACTAATGTACCATCTTTACGTTTTCAGGGTCACTTAAGAAGTAATGCACATAAAACAATGCTTGTAGAAGTGCTAATAATACAAACATCAATGAAATTAATACTGCACTTAAAAGTAGGATATTTAGTTGCAGAATTCGTACTAGTCAGAAGTTTCGAAGCACCGGAAAGTTTTTAAATTGCGTTAAACCGGATGTGCAACAGCTTCTTAACAAAACTTTGTCTGATTATAATTTATTTAAAGTTAATTTTGAACTTTTTGCGTTGTATATTAAGAGCACAGATGAAAGTGAAATAACTGAAATTAAATCATTTAATACCAAGAATTTTGTAGTGAGTGAGTCGACTAATTTCAGTGATGTATTTAGGGATATCTCGAATATTATTTCAACGAAGAGCGAGGAATTTCAGGATTAAGAATCACGTTGGGCTTTAGTTGAAATTTTGTATCTAGAAGTTAACATCAATAAGTACAATCCTTTGCGAGGATATTCGTACATCGAACTGCCGACATGGATTCAGCGAAAAGAAGCTGTTATAAACATCCAAAACAATGATGAGGCGTGTCTTGCATGGGCTGTTGTGTCGGCTTTAAATCCTGGGAAATCGAATGTAGCGAATAGAACATCATCCTATCCTAACTATTCAACACAACTTAATTTACATGGTATAGAATTTCCTATGCAGTTAAAGGACATTAAGCGCTTTGAACAACTAAATAATATTAGCATTAATCTGTATGGCGTAGACAAAAAGTCTGTAGTAGATCCTCTGTATTATACATCTAATAGGAAGTGTACTCATGTTAACTTACTCTATATAGAAAACAGTGAGAATAGTCACTTTTGTTGGATTAAAAATTTGAGCAGACTTGTTGGTAGTCAGTTGTCCAAAGAAAAATGTAAAAGGTGGTTATGCGACGGATGCTTGCAGTATTTTAGAACTGAAGATCAGTTAACAAACTATTCTAAAATTACTGTGTTGGTATCCCACTATCGGCAGCCCTGAAGATAGTTTTCCGTGGTTTCCCATTTTCACACCAACAAAATGCTGGGGCTGTACCTTAATTAAGGCCACGGCTTCTTCCTTCCAACTCCTAGGCCATTCCTATCCCATCGTCGCCATAAGACCCATATGTGTCGGTGCAACATAAAGCCGTTAGCAAAAAAATGACTGCAATCATGTATTTACAGAGATACCTACTACAGACAATAATGTTTTAAAATTTACGAATTATAAAAAGCAGCTGTGGGTGCCTTTCGTTATTTACGCAGACTTAGGAGCCATCCTCAAACCATTTAGCACATGCGCACCTAATCCAGACAACTCTTTTACTAATACTACACACATGCATGTCCCGTATAGCTTCGCGTATTATATCAAGTGTAGTTGTGATAGTACGCCTGATGCTGCTAAAGTATTTTTAGAAAGACTTGCGTGACACAGGTGTAGAATACATTGAAATGGAAAGTGTTTATAGAAGGTTTTATTTGTAAACCTTGTTAAGTAGTACTTACTGTATGATCTGAAGTGTGGTGATAGAGTGTTTTATTTGTATTCCATGTAACTACCTAACATGTACAGTGTAAATATTTTGGTAACATATGGTACTTGTAACTAGTAGATTTCATTTATATATTTACTGGAACTGTCCAGAAATTTGTGACTTGAATTTTTGAACAGGCTGTGTTGGCATTTGAGAGTTATGTATTCTAGAAAGTATGTTCTGGCTATTCTGGAAATGGAAGATTCGCGATCGTATGTATTCGAGAAAGTATTTAAACATCGCGACTGAAGTGTTGTGATTGGTCAATCCCGGCAAGCTCCTGTGTTCTGATTGGCTACTCCAAGACCAGGGTTCTCTTCAAAACGAGCTAGGCAGCATTTCGTGGGAGGTTTGAGGTCTCGCCCTACCGAGCCGACGTCGTGAACGTCTCCTCGGTACCAGCGTGGCCTGCCTTGGGGTAAGCGCTGTCTCTGTCCGGTTTTAAGTTCTATCTAGTTTTCGTTGGTTATCACCACTCGGTTGACCTGATATGAGAAGCAAGTTTTGATTTCACTCTAAAATGTAATAGTATTGTGAGCTTCCTCTTATTGTATTCGTGGAATTTGATTTGTACTGAGATGTGCTTGCTTAACTCTTGGAACTTAAGAACATGCACTTCATGTGTATCTACAGCTGAATTTGTTTCGCAAGTTTATTTGTACTGCCCATTTTCTAAATAATATTTTCGAAAACCAGAGATCACTGTTGGCTCTCGCACCTCCATGGCCCTGGGGAAGGGTTCCCAGTTCCCTTTTCCACGTTCCTGATTTATTATCATCAAGTTGCCCCTACTGATTTTTACCAGTGTTGTTATCGGCGGAGTTCCGCGTAGTTCATCAGATGTTTTATTGTGTGTGTGGTGTCTTAGGTACCGTGTAATTGCACTTACTTTCCTCCCTTTACTGTGTTTGGTGTAGCCGCTGTAGTGTCGGGCACATTGTGCCTTAACAGAGGAGAAGGCCATAACAGCCTATGTATAGCCGCCATCTTGTGCAGTAACCTCTAAGCTCTATAAGAGCCGCAATCGCTCAAGTCACAGAGAGGCTGCTTGCTTTGACTCTCGGTTGTTCGTGCTGAGGAGCATTCGCCTGAGGCTGCACTCAACAGGCATGTGGATTTAGCCAGCACTTTGTTGATGGTCGCTACTACGAGTGCTCTGTTCATTAAAGATGGCAGCTTGTCAAAAAAGCAAATGGAATTTTTCAAATTGCCGCCATCACATGACAAAAGTATGTAGATTTGTGCCATAAAGATAGCAAAAGAACACACAGAATTTCAATTTGCCGCCATTACATGTCAAAGGTATGTAGCTAAAGATAGCAGCACGATGCTTTGTTGATTAAAGATGGTCGCAGCTGCAAGTGGACTTTTTTAAATTACCCGCTACTACGATAAAGATAGCAGCACGGTGCTCTGTTGATAAAAGATGGCAGCTTGTCAAAAAAAAGCATGTAGAAATTGCCGCCACCACATTTTAAAGGTAGTAGCTAAATATGGCAGCACGATGCTTTGTTGATTAAAGATGGTCGCAGCTGCAAGTGGACTTTTTTAAATTACCCGCTACTGCGATAAAGATAGCAGCACGGTGCTCTGTTGATAAAAGATGGCAGATTGTCAAAAAAAGCATGTAGAAATTGCCGCCACCACATTTTAAAGGTAGTAGCTAAATATGGCAGCACGATGCTTTGTTGATTAAAGATGGTCGCAGCTGCAAGTGGACATTTTTAAATTGCCCGCTACTACGATAAAGATAGCAGCACGGTGCTCTGTTGATAAAAGAAGGCAGCTTGTCAAAAAAAAGCACGTAGAAATTGCCGCCATCACATTTCAAAGATAGTACCGTAAAGAGGGCAGCACTAAGGTTAGCGATGCAAGATGGCGGATGACAGCTGTCAAAAAGCACGTGAATTTTAAATTGCCCGCTACCACGATGAGGTTTAGTGTCGTAAAGATAGCAGCACTGAGGTAAGCGATGCAAGATGGCGGATGACAGCTGTCAAAAAAGCACGTAGCCTTGTAAAGCATGCGGAATTTTTCAATTTGCCCGCCACCACGTGCTTAAGTTGGTAACTATAAGGTTTATCCTCGTCAAGATGGCAGCACTGAGGTTAGCGAAGCAAGATGGCGGATGAAAGCTGTTAAAAAAGCACGTGGCTTTTATGAGGTTTAACCCCGTCAAGATAGCGGTACTGAGGTTAGCGATGCGTTGTTGTTTGAAGATGATGAGAGCTGTCAAAGAAGCAGGTGGCAGTCAAAAAAGCACGTGGCTTTTACGAGGTTTAGCCCCATCAATATAGCGACACTAAAGTTAGCGATGCGTTGTTGTTTAAGGATTGCGAATGACAGCTGTCAAAAATGCACGTGGCTATCAAAAAAGCACGTGGCTTTGTTTACAAACAAGAGCACGTGGTTTGCGGCGGAGGCCTCTGTGGAGGGACCTGTGGTGGCGGAGGCGGACCAGGCCTCTCCCGAGAGCGTGTGGAGGTGGAGGCGGAAGAGGGCTCTCCCGAGAGCCTATGGAGGAGGCCTCTGCGGAGGGCCGGTGGAGGTGGAGGCGGCCGAACCCGTAACTTATACTACACAAAATTAACATTATCTGTCTCAGAGTTCCATGATGAGTTGTAACGGAACATTCAAAATTGCACTCTCTCACTTTCTGCACTGATGCACACATTATGGTCGTTTCCATGACCAAATTTTATCATTTGTATGTACACGGTAGTCAGAAGACACATATATTGGACAGTTGTATGACAGAATCATATAAACATGTTGCTGGAAATAATTGCGATGGGCTTTGTACAATTAGGCATACAAAGTGCAAGACAAATCTTCTCTTAGGGCTGCTTGTTCCATTTTGCCAAGCAGTGTGGAGACGAATACCGGCTCTTTGACTACAGAGACAGTACAAAACAAATGGAACCAAGCCAGAGTGTTCTTTGATTTGTCCTTGATTGTTCTTATGGACTTTGCGACAGAAAGATGCAATGAGCTTGTGGAATATACCAGGTGGCTCACGGACGCCGTACTTTCTACTTATAAATGTCCCGCATGCATAAGTGATGTGTGGAGTGTCTACCAACTGACTTTAACAGGGGAACTCCTGCCAGCGGGCAGGTTACGTCAGAATATGAAGAGATAAGAGACCGAGTAACACTCGCAGCATGTTACTCAGCGCTGCCGGTAGAATGCACCCCTTGAATTCGTAAACATCGTTTTCGACCCCATAGTTCTAGCCTGGTGTATGCTACAGCCGCATTATATTTGCTGTCTGCATATCGGCAGTAGCTAATGTGATCAGCAGCGGTGAATACATAGACATTATTTTAATATGGACAATCTGGTCGGAATGCAACAGAAGCTCCATACAGACGTATACCTTCTACATACGTACTTCACCGAACAGTATTAGCGGCGATTAGGGGGTGCGGCGAGGAGGGACAGTCCCTCCCTCCTCCACTTTGCGGAGTACACATTACATTTTCATTCCACTTTAGCCAGCTGGAACTAGGAATTATTTTAAAAAGCTGTTTGTACAAACCTTGTTATCTTATCTGCTAATTCCTTCGTTTATTGTCTTTAATTATTAACATAATTATTGACGGAAATACGCACAAAAGTCTGTTCGTCGGCGCTAACCAATTTGTATAGCACTACGGCAAGTAATGGAGACTTCGCCTGTGCTGTGAGGAAGGGTAGTAGGGGTATATATTTTTGCCGAGGTCGTGACCACTGAGTTATAATTCACCCACTTGTCGCGCGCATTCATCATTCTGGCAGTCTCTTTAGTGTCTGTTAGTTTCTTAGTGAGTATTCAAATACTAAATTATTTTTAATTGCATAATCATGCCGTACTTCTATGTAATTATACCGGGCGAGGTGGTGGTGCGGTTACGGGCGTGGAGCTCTGAGTTTGCACTTGGGAGATAGTAGTTTCGAATCCCACCGTCAGCAGCCCTGAAGATGGTTGTCCGTGGTTTCCCATTTTAACACCAGGCAAGTGCTGGGGCTGTACCTTATTTAAGGCCACGGTCGCTTCCTTTCCACGCGTAGCCCTTTTCTGTCTCATCATCCTCGTCGCCATAAATCCTATCTATGTCGGTGCGACGTAAAGCCAATTGTAAAAAAAGTATTCAATTGTAATCGTATTTCAACAGGAGCTAATACCAACGTTCCTAAGTTATTTCCTTGTGTTATGCTATTTATTAAGTAAATATCCCGTAGTATACTTGTGAGACCTGGTGAAAATGTTATTATACAACATTGAATCAAAATCTAAAAAAAACTATTATTACGAATAGGCCCAATCCACGGGGCTGATTAATTACATTTACTTATAAAATAACATAATACAAACGAAATAATTTAGTCCCGTGAATGTAAGGTTGGTTTTCTCTCGCGTTGAAATTACAATTACAATTGAATACAACTGTTTTTACAATTGACGTTATGTCGCACCGACACAGATAGAACTTATGGGAAGGAAGCAACCGTGGCCTTAATTAAGGTACAGCCCCAGCGTTTGCCTGGTATGAAAATGGGATACCACGGACAACCGTCTTCAGTGGTGTCGAGAATGGAATTCGAAACCACTATCTCCCGAGTATAAACTCACAACTGTGCGCCTGTAACCCCACGGCCGGATCGCCCTGTACAATTACATAGATGTACGGCATGATAATGCAGTTAATAATCATTTAGTATTTGAATACACACTAAGAAAATAACAGACAATAAAGAGACTGCCAGACTGACGAATGCGCGCGGTAAGCGGGTGAGTTATAACACCGTGGCCACGACCTCGGCAAAAATTTGTACCCCTACTGCCCTTCCTCACAGCACATGCTACGTCTCCACTACCTGCCGTAGCGCTACACAATAAAGGAAAGATTTAGCATATAAGACAAGGCTCGTACAAATAGCTTTATTAAAATAATTCCTAGTTCCAGATGGCTAGAATGGAATAAATGTCATATTTACTCTACAAAGTGCGGGTGGGAGCGACTGTCCCTCCTCATCCCACCCCCTAACTGCCGCTACTGTTTGTAGACACGCCAAAGACGCAGTAAATGAAATCTAATAACTTATTAATTTACATCGTGTAGACATTCAACTCGATAAAAGAGATGATTGCATGGAACAAAAACGAATACTGTTCGGCGAAATATGTGTGTAGAAGGCGTACGTCTGTTTGGAGCTTCTGTTGCGCTTCGAATAGGTTGTCCAGCTTAAAATAATGTCTGTGTATTCACCCCTGCTGATCACACTAGCCACTGCCGATATGCAGACAGCAAATATAGTGCGGCTGTACCATACATCAGCCTAGAAGTATGCGGTCGAAAACGATGTTTATGAATGCAAGGGATGCATTCGACCGGCAGCACTGAGTAACATGCTGCGAGTGTGACTCTGTTTCTTATCTCTTCATATTCTGACGTAACCTGCCCGCTGGGAGGAATTCCCCTCTTAAAATCAGTTGGTAGACACCCCACACATTACTTATGCATGCGGGACATTTATAAGTAGAAAGTACGGCGTCCGTGAGCCACCTGGTATAAGCAGACCTTGCAAGCACGCCAGCTAGAAACAGACCTTGACCAACCATATTTTCCCAGGAAATGTGGATTGCTTAAAATGCCCCTGTCACTGGTAAGCAGATGACAAATATGCAGATGAAGGTTGGTACAAGATGTTTCAGAAAGCAGTTTTTGGAAACTGTTAGATGAGCTCAAAGCAGAACAAGGGAACGATGGACTATAAGTCTCCTTGAAGAAAATAATGTAAGATCAGAGCAGTACAAGAATTATGTTAATTACCTGGAGTGACTACCAGCTGTAGTCCAAAGACATGGAGAGTATAATGATGGCAGATAAGTTCATACTTATCTGAGAATTTTAGTATCATACACATTGAAAAATGAGGACTGTGAAGACAATCAACAATATCAATGCTTAAGGCATAAATGTGCTATGTACTCATATAACAAAAATGAAAAAAGGCGTAAAACATTCCTTTCTGAATTCTGACAGAAGAAAGGATGACTCAAAAATAGTTACCAATATCAGTGACCCAAATGACGGACTTATACCAAGCGATCCAAAACAGTCTCATTGAAGAAGTGTGACTGAGCTGTCCGAGACCAATGTATCTATTACCCATATATGCATTGACCAAAAAACAGTAATCAAAGTTACTGTGAATCAACCTGGTTATGAATGGCCTCACCTTCCAAACACAAGAGGATTGGTTGGGTGCTAGTTTTACAGGGATGTGGGAACACAGCATTCATTCATGCAGTACTGCCTACTACTGAGAGTGAAACAAATACAGGGAGTTGATGCTCAGTCTGAACAATATTTACTCCAGGTGAGAACGTTTGCTTCAGAGAGTGATTTTAAGCAATAGGAACAGACTGCAGGAGATGACTGATCCCTGTGATTGTAAGGAACAGAAATGGTCATATCGACAAGTTGGAATGCACGGGTTCTATTTTAGAGACCATTTACAGTACATTCTTTGTTCATCATTCCTGTACCGTACAACTGAGTACACCACATGCTTTCAGTTACGTGAGGTGTTGCCTAAAAGCATCTGCATATACTCAGCACCAGAGACAGCTGCAAATGTTCAAATTCGAGAGGCTGCGCTTCACAGGCAGGATGAATGCATTGCAGCTTTATCTTCACTTTCGGCATTGGCTCTCCACACCGCAGGGTTGAGGTCCCTGGGCCACGGAAGATGACTAAACACCCGCTACAATGTGACCACGGAATGGTTATCCCGCTGCGAGACAAGATGATCACTCCCACACCGCACACGCTCTTGCATTTCCTCATCCCACTGAAAGCAACATCGACAACTGTCTTTCTTCAGTACACGTAAAAAAAGAAGTACTACAGTTCCACCTTTTCGGTACAACATATAATCAGTGAAAGATCACACGATAAAAATTACTAGAACATGTTTCGTCCAAGCATAGGACATCTTCAGCCATTAGTTATGCGGGGACTTAAACATAGTTCAGTTAAAACTTATGAGTATAAAAGAGGGAAATCATGTGTTCCCTGTTGGAAATCACTCCTGTACATCATTACACATTGCTGGGGATATATATTTTTTCTAGGTTTTCATTTGAAACAATTTGTTGAACTTTAGGAATTGTAAACTTTGTAACCTCATGGATCATGTGCTTGGTCATCATCACCTTACCGGAAAGTGTGAACAGCTTTGGATTTCTCTGGTGGGGGAGAATTGCAATGTTTGCATTGTTGTTGTTGGCTTTGTCATTTGTTTTGGGCCAAAACTGTGGCACCACATTTTGTCCCCTGTGAAGCTACCTCTTCCATGAGGTACCACTGCACATGTCTCAGGCACGACACCATCCCAAGGTAACTAGACTCCATTGGCTGGAGCGCTTTGACGTCACGCGGTATGAACGATAGCGAGTAATGTACACAGTCGCAGTACTCGTGCCTGTGAAACATCTTCTCAATCTTTCATCAAATAATAGTCTGGTTTAGTTCGATTCGATAAGTAACGGCACTTCCAATATATTTAAAAACGTGAAAATGCGTTAAATTTCGTCACATGCTGAGTAGAACATCAACTATCAAATACATGACATATACCGTTAAATGAAATGGCGTATGGCTTTTAGTGCTGGGAGTGTCCGGGAACATGTTCGGCTCGCCAGGTGCAGGTCTTTCGAAGTGACTCCCAACATATACCGGTAATACGATAAGAAATAAAATATTGCCATGCAACTCAAAATAATTAATTTATTTCATGATGAAGTAAATATTTGGATCAAATAGCATAGGAAAATATTCATCATATCGACATCTTTATGGAATTATATTAAATTATTAAAACGTACGTGTCAGGAGACTTAATTACTTGATGAACCAGCCCAAAGGTTAGCCTTCTTATTGGCATATTTTCTCAGTGCTAGTTCCTTACTCTTCGCATTAAAATGCCATATCCTAATAAATGTCCTGGTCCTTACGTAGAGACAAATTATTTTGTCGTGGAAAACTGGAAATTTTGACTTAATAATAGAAATAAGAGTTTTCGCGTTTTTGCATCTGGATACAGTCTTACCGTGAAACACACCAAATGAAATTTCGAACTGGGCTCTATTTTTTAACCACTCATGACTGGGATGTGTGAGGCCCCCTTTTGAAATAACCGAGATCCAGTAACAGGTCTCTTCTCGCACGACATTTTTGTCTCTTCGCATTTACTGTACATCGGATCACGGATACTGTATTATTTCACGAGCTTCGAAATATATTCAGAAATATAAGTTATTAGCACATAATAATGTTAATGTTATTGGATTTTACGTCCCACTAACTATGTTTTTGAGCACCTTCACCACCGGACTGAGACAGGATCGAACCTGCCAAGTTGGGCTAAGAAGACCAGCGATCTACCATTTGAGTTGCTACTCAGCCCGGCTATTAGCACATAACAATAATTATAGAAAATATTATTTTCATTCAGTCATTTATATCTGACACCTTTCTACCGTACGACCTGTAATAATGGAGATATTCAAGAGTTTATTACAAAGTGTTTCAATAACCAAGCATTGCTGACGAGGAAGTATCGTTAGTAGCAAACTAACTGGCTATGATGGTTGTTGTCGTTATTGTCTTTATAATATGCGAAATAATAATAATAATAATAATAATAATAATAATAATAATAATAATAATAATAATAATAATAATGATAATACTATTTGTGTTACGTCCCACTAACATTTACGGTTTTCTGAGACTCGAGGTGCCGTAATTTTGTCCCACGGGAGTTCTTTTACGTGCCGACAATTTATAGCGCCACACACGTTTCCATAATATGTTGCTCACAGTCTGAATGAAACCAAGGACAAGTTGTTGGGTTATATGAAATTCCCTGTATTTCCGATAACATGCCGGTCCATTGGTACTCGTATCAAAGAACATGAACGTAATCGGCCGCAGCTGAGCACGGTCTATGTCATGTTCCAAGATGCTTGACCTCTTACCCACACCAGATACTACAGGTCCAGGATTATGACGGAAGCTGTGGAAACACGTAGAAATCCTAACAATTTCAACAGGGACACCGGCTATCAATTAAGTAATACCTGGTTGCCAGCCATTAAGAATTTTCGTAGGTAGTTCCCTTCCCTGTCCTTTCACTATTGTTATTTCGTCTCGATGTTTTCCAAATTCCTACGTTCCTCGGCGCCAGATGTTTCATCCAGGCTTGTGTCTATATCATACACCTGTCAAGTTCATGTTACGTACACATGTTATGTGAACCGCTTAGTCTGATGGTTCGGTCAGCTTCCACTTGGAACGCTAGTGTTGTGCCACGTCCTGGGAGCCATCTGGCGGCGAATGAACGTACCATTTCCACATCTATTATAATGTCTAAATTTTAAAGAGTCATTGTTTACGAAGCTTTTCCTTGGACAGTCGAGATTTCTTCTGAGGACGCATGACACCGTTCCCTGCGAAGCGTAAAGAATTTCACCTTATTTTCTTGACGCGGCATAAGTCCAAAAGCCTACACAGCATCATGTCTGTATTGTAATGTATTTATAGACATTGCAATTATTGTACAGTATTGAGTAGGTGGAATAAACTTTGTAAAGTATACGTAATCTTAATTCAATACAGAACCAATAATGAAATTTATAACCTTGAAATATGGGCTAAGTTCACACTAATTCCCCTATGTGGATTCGTTTTTGATGATCTACAGGTATTTAACCAACATATGCACATTATATGGATAGTAGTTTTTGTTATATATGGAATACTGAAAGTTTAATATCCGTTATGGAATCAAATATATATATTCTCAACCTTAACACCGTCAACTAACTTAACATCGTCAGTAAAATATCCTTTTCTTCAATCTCGACGAAAAAGAATCGTCGCCATCATTATTCTTCTTATTACTCGACCATTCTTCAGATATATACCATCCGCTTCACATTTCTCACATCATATTTCACTCTTCATTACATTAACCTCAAAAATCTCTTTTAATTTGACGCATGTGACTTCATTATTATTATTAATCCACCTGTATACTCCATTTTGTTCTCAATTTTCTTCAGAGTCCTCTCATTTTCTTCATATGTCTTCCTTTGACCTTGATATAACCTGTATATGGCATTGCATTAACTCCATTTTGTAGTATAATATCCTAATATTATACCACAATGTCATATCATATCAACAGCTGAAGTAAGTTAATCTCTTTACTCAATGCTGATAGCATTACAAACGCATGATTTGTTTATCACTGGTTAAATATGTCCTAACTCAGAGAACTTGTCATTTTGGTCAGATGACTACCTAATAACCTCCTATGGTATTAACATGTTTGCTTTTCCGCATGTAACATCACTTTCCTTTGAATATAAATTCACGACAGCGCTGCACATATATATTTCATACAAACATAAAATGGCACTTCTTAAAAACATATTATTTAATTTACTTACGGTATCAATATTTTAATAAACTTAACTTTCCTTCCTGTTTCCCTTATTGCTGTGTGTGTGTCCAAATGCTTAGAGCACGCCGTCAATACGATAGTGACATCGTAATAGCCTCCGGGAAACACTTGGGTAGGTCTCTCCTTCTTCTCCGTCATCAGGGAATAGGTTTGTCGGCTTGAAGTCCCCATCTCCAGATAGCCTTGCTTTGGTGTTCTTAGCACATGACGTTGGCCATTTCTTGCGTAGTTAGAACAGAAATGTAGATTAAGATGGTCAGTTTCGTGGTCTTGGTGTACAATGCCTTCTATTATTTAGAAGGTATATTGATACTAATGGTTCCTTTAATCGAATCGTACGAAAGTCTTGCAGATTACTAATACGGCGGTAAAGATTCCAATTGGTCTGTGATTTAATTTCCTATAGCTTGTTTCAAATCGCTGTTGCATTTCTTATTTTCTTGAGAGCATGTGATGATGCTGGGTCTTTCTTTCACTTGGTGTCTTGTGATGTAACTGATTACGGAACGATTCTGTCCAGCTGTTCTGTTTAAATTTATTAATTTGCAGCTATGCGGTATTCTCGTTGTCTCGCACGATTTCCCTGCTGTATATTTCAATTTTCTCTTCAATTAAAAACTTCGTTTATGAATACAGTCTTCTTTCTGTGTTAGTCTACCGACGCGATCTCCTTGCGTTGGTTCCTTCTCGAATGATTTTTTAATAATAAATTTTAACAATATTCCGTCTTTCATTCTTTTCCCCTGCCTTCTATATGTTATTTCTCGGCTTGTACCTGGTAACAGTATGATCTTCTCGGCATTCACCGTTATATTAGCGTGTTATTTGTAATGTTCTCGCGGCCTGGCGTCCATTCTTGTTCCAGAATATTCACTGCTAACAGTGAAATGGCACAGTATATGAGTGAGGACTGGATGTAGAAGTAAGGCTTTTTGGGGATAATGTTGTACCGAATATAGTAATAAATAGTTGCAGAATTGCGAGGTATTGCGAGTATTGTGACGTGGACAGCCGACAATGATATGATGGTAAATGTTGTGAAAAGTCAGATTAAGAGTTTCACCACGGAGACATTGCTATGTTCACCTCTCATGGGCATCACTCTAAGTACATAGGTGTTAATGAATGGAAAGATCTTCTCATATGGAAATAGCATTGTAAGTAAAGGTTACAAATCTCTTCCTATGGGTTTGTCGTAAAAATATAAAGGGGAGTGCGTCTCTGACTCTGATAAAGCCATAATGAGAGGACGGGTTCAGTGTGTTTTACTCTCCCCAGGATTTCCGGATTCAAAAACGGTAAGAATTCCAGTGAATAACAGCACTATTTGTTCAGGGTGAATATCTTGGTAGTCAGGATATGTTCTGAGCTGTCATTGGAGAGATGGTGTTGACTCAGTTAATGTATCTTCAAAGCCTTCAATCTGTCATAAGCACTGACTGGTAGCTGTGAGCTTGCATTCAGCGCATTTTTGTACAAGGCAGTTTCGGGGATTGTGCCGTAATAAACACCCAGTCCTAGTCCTTCCCATACTTGCACCACCAAAAGCACCCAGTGTGCTCGTGTTATGTTAAACCGAAACTCCTCCCTCTTATTCGTCGGTGAGGCGAGTGGCGGTATCAAGGCTCACCTGTGAATTTTGCAGAATCGCCAAGTATGGTGGTTCCATACAATCAGCTTGACTTCAGCCCTACTGTATGGGCGGGGATTATTGGCCACTGCCTCATAGGAGATATTATAAATGAAATTCAGAATCTGTGGTCTATAACGCTTGTCGAGCAAGGCATATTTGAACTTCCTGTTGGTGAACCTTCCTTACCTGCTGGAAGAGGTGCATTTCGAGGTATGAAAGGTTATGTGGCCGCTACAAGATGCTGCTCCAGCCCGCTCTGTCATTACTGTGATGAACCATTTCATTTATGAGTGGCAGTCAAATGAAAACTGGACAAGGTGGCAACACTGCTGTTACATATCGATACTGCCATCACTGTGGTAGGTGAACTGCAGAGTGAAAACTCTCATATGCACCCACTTGTTGGTGCGCGGACTGGTCTAGTGTGTTCGTCAATCAGTAGAAAGAAGAGCAGAGGAATATGGTTCGTTTTGTGGTGGATGAGCGAGTTGCTTCTGTATGACGAATACTGCATGTCCATGATGAGTGCGCATGAATGGCATAGGAGATTCTGAAAAGGGCCCACATCACTGCGCACCCAGGTCAGGCCCATCGAGGCATTACTACTGATGTCATTGGCCTTACTGGGAAACTAACAAATCACGGAGGAACCCACGGCTCCATGACATCAACTGACGGAGGGAAAAGAGGTTGTCAGGATGGTGTCAGAGGGGTCTCTTCCCACATCGCGCTCACTTGTTTCTCTCCTGGCCGCCTTCTGCGTGACGTCATGTGATATGATACAGCGCTGGCCCGTCCTGCTGACACGTATTACCGCTACAGTCTAAAATGGTTATAACTTCTGAACCATTTACGCAAATAATATCCTGACAAGGTTATTGTAATCCTTATAAAATACTGACATGTCCCTCGTTGAATACCTGTTCCCTGAGGACATTTCTAGGCTATTGTACCACTGAATAACTTCCTGCTATTCTTGTGGGGTGGGAACCTTTACGACCAGACGGACGCAGTGGCTATGCGTCCACTTTCGCCCGTAGTGGCTAACTTCTTCATGGAGCATTTTGACGAGGAGGCTATTGCTTCGGCGCTAGTCAAACATATGATATGGTGCAGGTATATTGATGATGCATTTGTGGTCTGGACAGAAGGTCCTGAGAAACTTCACCTATTTCTAAACCACCTAAATCAGCAACATCCTTCAATAAAATTCACTATGGAGATAGAGTCGGAGGGATGCCTTCCTTTCTTGGATGTTCTAATAAGAAAGAAACTGGGCGGCTCCTTAGGACATATCGTCTATCGTAAGCCTCCCCACATAAATCGCTATCTTCATGCACATTCTCACCAGCATCCAGCACAAAACAAGGCATTCTCACGACACTCGCCAAGAGGGCGAGACGAATTTGTGAGCCATCACATATCCAGGTGGAGATGGACACGCTCAAAGTCGCGTTCAAGGGCAATGGTTACAGCGATTTGCAGATTCACAGAGGCCTGCATCCCAGAGAAACGACCAAGCAAAGCTCACAGAAGGAAGAAGTGAAGGGAACTGCCTACTTGCATTACATTCACAACACAACAGATCGAATTGCCAAGGTCCTCCGCGAACACAATACAAAAACCGTGTTTGGCACCGCCACTAAAATTGCTCACAGTCTGAATAAAACCAAGGACGAATTGTCGTCACTTTTACATCCTGGGGAATACGAAATTCCCTGTACATGCAGTATGGTATACATCGGCCAAACATGCCGGTCTATTGGTACCGGCACCAAAGAACACGAACGTAATATTCATCTCAACCAGCCAGACAAATCGGCAATAGCTGAGCACGCTCTATCATTGGATCATAATGTCATGTTCCAAGATGCTCGAGCACTTACCCACACTAGACACTACAGTCCAGGATTATACGGGAAGCTGTGGAAATACGTAGAAATCCTAACGATTTCAACAGGGACACCGGCTATCAATTAAGTAATACCTGGTTGCCAGCCATTAAGAATTTGCGTAGGTAGTTCCCTTCGTTGTCCTTTCACTATTGTTATTTCGTCTCGATGTTTTCCAAATTCATACGTTCCTTGGCGCCAGATGTTTCATCCAGGCTTGTGTCTATATCACACACCTGTCAAGTTCATGTTACGTACACATGTTATGTGAACCGCTTAGTCTGATGGTTCGGTCAGCTTCAGCTTGGAATGTTAGCGTTGTGCCACGTTCTGGGAGCCATCTGGCGGCGAATGAACGTACCATTTTCACATCTATTATAATGTCTACATTTTAAAGAGTCATTGTTTAGGAAGCCCTTCTCGTGGACAGTCGAGATTTCTTCTGAGGACGCAGGGAACAGGTCCCTGCGAAACGTAAAGAATTTCACCTCGTGATAAGCCCAAAAGCCTACACAGCATCATGTCTATAAGTCCGAGCCGCGAAAGCATCAATGGCAACATTACAATATGTTATCTAGTTTCGATCCTATGCGGGTCATCTTCAGCCTAACTAAGATACACTTGTGGATTTTCCGAATTCCCAAGAAAACATTGCATTGTGAAAATAAAATTGTAAAAGAATGAACTGTGTTGTACTGATCAATGATAGATGTATTGCAATTATTGTACAGTATTGCGTAGGTGGAATAAACTTTGTAAATTATATGTGATCCAATACGGAACCAATAATGAAATTTATAACCTTGAATGATGACGCTAACCATGCAAAACAACACCTAGGCATAAAGCTAAAATAGCCAAGATATGCAAAGATGTCGATTTCCTTAAGCAGTACATTTTATCTGATTTAACTCCAAACTTTCTAAGAAACAACTAAATGAAAAGCCGGATAACGTCACAAATTACCAAAACTCAAAATAAGACTAATAAAATTTGGTTGTAGGACAAAATCAGATTCGTACACAGGAAAGATCATTCCTAAATCACAAATTATACGAGACTCACCGTGCAGCAACAAAATTACTTTCCAACGCGCACTGGACACATTTCTATCAACAGTCAAATGAGGAACATTAGACGATTGCAAGCAGTTCAATCCAAGACACCCCTAAGTGAAAATGAACAAGTAATTTTAGCCAAAGGACCGAAGCATAACTGGGCCAATTCGTATACAATTAGTTCAACTGTCACAATGATTACAGAATCAGAGCTAGCTATCTCAAAAATGCCTTTAGATACACAAGATGAATTAAGGTAAGGTAAGGGTTGTTCTGCCCGAAGGCAGGTCCGAACCTCCGCAGAGGTGTTCCTGAGTCGGAGTTTACGTGCCGTAGGGTGGCCAGTTCCTTTCCGCTCCTCCATTCCCTTACCCCCCACCAACAGCGCGTGGCAACCCATCCAACTCCTGACCACGCCCAATGTTGCTTAACTTCGGAGATATCACGGGATCCGGTGTTTCAACACGGCTACGGCCGTTGGCAGATGAATTAAGAATTGAGGTTAAAACCTCAACAACATCCTTTCTCATAATAACTCATCCAACCTTTCTGACAACGTTAATAACAGGAAAATAATAGCCGAGCAAAAACTTCTAGATGCCCTAAACATAAAATAAAAGACAACGATCTAATTGTGACTAAAGCCCACAATGGCATCACAAGAGTAATTATCGATAAAAATGAATACATCACTAAAACATCCGATTTCTTCACAGATAGTTCTTTTTCCGTAGTTAAGAAAGATCTTACGCAAAAAGTCCAAAGCCTCCTCAAACAAGCTTTAAAAACACCTCCTTTCTGCTTACTGAACAAGAGAAAAGTCAACTTATAAGTATGAACCCGGGTCTTCCTACTGCCAGAGCTCTCCGGAAGGTACATAAGGCCGGTGTTCCCATTCGACCAATCATTAATTAGAGACCGACTCCATTGTACAAAACAACGCAATTTATCCAAAGGTTCTTAAGGAATAACTACCGATTCTCATCTAAGAAGTCCATTAAAAACACATGTGAACTAATAGATAAACTAAATAAGTTCAACATGAAACCCGCCTTTTCTCTCCACTCTCTCTCTCCATTATAAACATGTACCCCAGCACCCAAATTTCCAAGTTAATTCCCATCATTGAAAATAACCTGAACAAAAACATCATTTGAGTAAATTAGAGATTCAAGACTTTATTACGTTACTTAAATTGGTCGTAAACAACAACTTTTTTACGTTCAGTGGCATCATCTACCAACAGAACGGTCTGGCAATGGGTTCACCGGCCTCAAGTATTCTTAGGAAAATTTACCTTGATTTCCTTGAGCACACTAAAACAACAAATTCGATAATATCCTATTCTGGGTCAGGTATGTTGATGATGTTCTAGCAATTGGGAACATGCATCATTTTCAAAAATATTTTTTTTGAAAAGTACACCAATGAAATAGTACGTAAACGAATTACATTCTGGTATGTTGCCTTGTTTTCTACCATTAAAAAAATATTTAATAGTGCCTTTCCGCAAGGCGAGTGAAACGGCCTCTGACGTAAGCGGCGCGCTGTGACGTCACGATCCAGTACCGCATGGAGCTCTACCAGCCGTTGTGCATCAGCCGTTGCTAAAAGCCGATTGTTTATTATTCATGATCGCGAATAACTTCAAAATGGCAGAAGAAAGGTTCAAAACAGCACAATCAGACAATCATGTGTAGATGTCATCATTCTTGAAAAATAGTGACTTTTGTGGCCGCAGAATTTCGCGGATAAAAAACAAGTTTGTAAGTGGCATCTTTTATATACGTGCAATGTACTGTAACCCATAGTATTAGGATAACAACGAACCTGGATAGATATCACATCACTTTCAACATTTCCTTCTAGACTGATTCCCCTATTAAAGAATAACATTACATTTTCGGGCTTTCAGCATTAGTAAAGTAAGAAATTGGATTTCAGCACTAACATAAACATATAGGTAGCATTATAGTACTAGTCCGCTTCTGTGGTGTAGTGGTTAATGTGTGCCACTCCCGGAGGCCCGGTTTCGATTCCCGGCTCTGCCATGAAAGTTGAAAACAAATAGTACGAGGGCTGGAACGGGGTCTACTCAGCCTCGGGAGGTCAACTGAGTAGAAGGGTTTCGAATCCCACCTCAGCCATCCTCGAAGTGGTTTTTCGTATTTTCCTACTTCTCCTCCAGGCACCTAAGGCCACGGCCGTTTCCTTCCCTCTTCCTTGTCTATCCCTTCCGATCCTCCCATCCTCCAAAGGCCCCTGTTGAGCATAACAGGTGAGGCCTCCTGGGAGAGGTAATGGCCCTCCTCACAAGTTGCATCACCATACTCAAAGTCTCACGTTCCAGGACACTGCCCTGGAAGTGGTAGAGGTGAAATCCCTCGCTGAGTCCGAGAGAAAACCAACCCTGAAGGATAAACTGATTAAGAAAGAAAGAAAGAAGGAAAGAAAGAAAGATCATAGTACTATAGGGCTATAATCTATCATTCCCAAAAAAATATATATTTATGGTTGGGACAACTGGCCTACCCACTTCCGGGGCCCATGAAAGAGAATTAAATATCTTTGTGGAGGGAAAAAGTTAAACATGATAAAGGTAAATATGACTTCATCTAGTTTTCACAAGTCGGGCTGAGTGGTTCAGACTGTTGAGGTGCTGGCCTTCTGACCCCAACTTCGCAGGTTCGATCCTGGTTCAGTCCGGTGGTAGTTGAAGGTGCTCAAATACGTCAGCCTCGTGTCGGTAGATTTACTGGCACGTAAAATAACTCCTGCAGGACTAAATTCCTGCACATCGGCGTCTCCGAAAATCGTAGAAGTAGTTAGCGGGGCGTGAAGCCAGTAACATTAATTACATTTGGCTTTTAACAAGCTGAGCATATCAGGAAAGAAAAGTGTCCTGGTGACATTTTAGTCGCTCAATACAGGAATGTCTTTGGGTGCTGCGACTTTATTTTTTTTGTTTGCTTTACGTCACACCGTCACATATAGGTCTTATGGCGACGATGGGACAGGAAAGGCCTAGGAATGGGAACAAAGCGGCCGTGGCCTTAGGTACAGCCTCAGCATTTGCCTGGTGTGAAAATGGGAAACCACGGAAAACCATCTTCAGGGCTGCCGGCAGTGGGGTTCAAAACCCACTATCTCCCGGATGCGAGCTCACAGCTGCGCGCTCCTAACCGCACGGCCAACTCGCGCGGTATTTTTACCCTTCGGTTTATTGACTTGGCTTGTATAACCTAAAACTTAGGCTAAGTTGGATTATATTTTAAACACCTACATCACTATTTTCACCTGTATGCAATTATGTTATTTATTTCATTAATATTATGATAATTATTATAATTGAGCATTGTTAACTTATAAGACTCCAACAGACAAGCATTAGTTTTGTGTAGAGTTATACATTTGTTAAATTCACGTCGTTTCCTTTCATGATGTACACGCCTATTCTTTGTTACATTATAGGGTATTTAGATATAGCCTTAAATTTCTTTACCAATTAAGCTCTTCAATAAAGACATACATAACTGTCCCATGCCAAGATATATTGGTAGAATTAGAGCTGTCAAAATGGTTCATAACCCCTTTGATTTATTATCTTGACATGGATCACCCAAAACATAGGTTAGGTTTGGAGAATACTTTAATAATCAGCATTATTTAATGCACCGTTTATTACTTTCATATTCCAAGATGTAATTGAAGCATTTAAATAAAGCATCATACATTAAAATTTAAAGTTTTACCACTAGAACAGCTGACATGGAAAAGTGATTTGAAAATTCAAACAAATTCATCTTACGTTAAAATCTTCAAAAAAATAAACTGTAGACTTTTCCGATATATCACCAGCATTTCTCCAGCTCGCCAAAATCCATTTCTCCCTAGTTTTAGCGTCTTTGGAACGTTTATAAACAATTTGTTTGGGATGGTATGCGATGTGCTATTGCACATCGGAACTCTACACCATTTATAAGTTTTCTGCCTCACTGTCTGCGCAGGATTCATTTTAAGTCTAAAATATACCACTCAGATTATTATCCAATGTATAGACCTCGAATTTAACCATACTAGACACTAACGTAAAGTAGAAATACGCGAAGTGTATCCTGCTTCTCACAGCACACTACGTGTTATTTCGTCTGCTAATTCAGTCAACCTGTACGATGACGTCAGGCCAATGAGATCGCGTACTTGCGTGACGTGACATTTTCGTAGATTTTTATCATGTTTGTAGTTATTATTTGTACATTCTGATCACATTTTTGAATTCTGCATGCAATTTTGTATCAGATTATCATATTTTTAATTAAAACCCCGGATCATGCATGTTCCCTATTATAAATGAAAAATCAACAGACGCTCCTACCACCCTTCAAGGGCTAAATAGTATCGACTCCCATATCAAAATTACCCTGGAATCAGAAACAGATCAAAAGATAAACTTTCCACTCCTTACCATCATAAGACATCCAGATTCTTTAACCTATCAAATTTACAGAAAACCCACCCAATCCACAGATACTATTCGCCAAATTTCAACTCACCCCCAACCTCACAAAAGAGCGACGTATAATAGCCTAGTTCACCGAGCATTCAACATACCGATGGCCAAGAAAGATCTTTCATTGAATTGAATACTATTCGCGGTATAGCAAAATTCTACGGCTTCGGTAGCCACTTTATAGAAAGTATTATCAATAAACATAAATTTCGTCCCAAAACAACACTTAAGAAGGAACTACCTAAATAGGAATTCTTTTCCACTTTCACTTTTAATAAAGAAATTCATAAGATCACTAATATTTTCAAAAAAAAAAGGCAAAAAAAATAGCATTCAAAACCAATAATAACAGTACACACATCTTACATAACACGTCACACATCAACAAGGTCAACAGGCACGCAAAATCAGGTGTTTACAGCCTCAAATGTAACTCCTGCACTAATATTTCTTGTGCATGGCAAACTGGAAGAAGTTCTAATATAAGATATTAGGAACACATCTACGCAGTCAAATACGTATCGGTCAACGTATGGACGATTACAATCATAAATTCACGAATACTGAACTAGACATGGACATTCTTGAAATAGCTAACAAGGGCCCTCAGCTTAATATACCGGGCGAGTTGGCCATGCGCGTAGAGGCGCGCGGCTGTGAGCTTGCATCCGGGAGATAGTAGGTTCGAATCCCACTATCGGCAGCCCTGAAGATGGTTTTCCGTGGTTTCCCATTTTCACACCAGGCAAATGCTGGGGCTGTACCTTAATTAAGGCCACGGCCGCTTCCTTCCAACTCCTAGGCCTTTCCTATCCCATCGTCGCCATAAGACCTGTCTGTGTCGGTGCGACGTAAAGCCCCTAGCAAAAAAAAAGCTTAATATAACTGAGAATTTTTATATACATCTGGACCAGTACCTTAACGAAATGACGGAAAAGTCTAATATTTTATTTGATTTTTTCATTACCTATTTCAGAAAAAACAATTTAGTGGATCAAAATTCTTTCTTTAAGTTAATTAAAGGTCCTCCGCCGATACAATCACCATCATTCCTCCATCCATCGGCCCCGCCTTAAGCCACTTCCCATTTCTCCGCCCCTTCCTTCGCACGCCACCCGCTCCTGTGGATTACTCCTCTCTTCACCAACTTTCTTCTCCTCCTATTCCATGCCATTCTTATTCCTCCAGTTGCACTCTACTGGTCAGGTCGTTCACATTGCGCGCAAGGTTAATACTCATTGTTTTCTTCGCTTTATCCCTTTACAATATCTCACATTAATTCTAACTTTCATCATCGGGTTCTATTGGTTCCAATTTGGATTGGGAATTTTCCTCACACCACAGCAAGATTCCGTTATATCACAAGAAAGTCGTATGGTTTTTATCTACATTTAATTTCTTTATCTGAAGTATTGGACCTCAAGCAAGACAGACACCCTCTGCGCCATTCTCTACCTGAAGATGCACTTGAAATTTTGAACTCAATAGAAGTATCTGGACTTTGTATTCAACCGGCATTTTACATTTTTAAAGTGCAATTTTAGAGTATTCACTAACAAGGGCACATTTTAATCATCATTTTATAAATAGCATGATATTATTCTTAGAGTATAATTGTAATTGATGTAAAACCTGAAAATTTTATTTGTCATTGATCAGTACAACATTATTTTACCATTCCTACACCATTTAGTATGTACAATATCGTATCTCATACACAGTTCATTCTTTTAAATTTTTATTTCCACAATGTAATTTTGTCTTAGGATTTCGGAAAATCCATAAGTGTATCTTAGTTAGGTTGATGATGACCCGCATAGGATCGAAACTAGATAACATATTGTAATGTATTTATAGATATTGCAATTATTGTACAGTATTGAGTACGTGGAATAAACTTTGTAAATTATATGTTAGCCCATATTATCATTAATTTCCAACCTCAAATATCTTTATTGAAATAAATAGTTAGGAGCCTTGTTTGATCTCTGTAACTGTAGGGTGTAGATGTCAGACTACAGAATGACAGGTCACATATGGTAAACAGACTGGCACTTAAATTAATTTTCGAAATTTATATTTCATTTTTGGCGAATGACTTCAATAATGATCAGTAAGAGAGCAACATGTCTTATCCTAAAGCGTACGCATACTTTGAAATACTCGATATACACGAACATATGAAGGTCAGCGAGCGTGATGATTGTGAGCACGCAAAGCTAACTGAAATCCTGGGAATTGATTTGCAATGTCTTGTATATATAAATTAAGTGGAAAATTTAAGAAATTAGGTTGCGTAAAGGCAAAACGAATATAAAACGCGATTTTATATTTTATGATTACCAGGGAGACCTTCTTAATAGAGGATCTGAGATGCGAGCTCATACTTCAAGCTAGTACCAGCTTCAAACAGCTTATAAAAGTTCTGCATGAGAAGAAAAACAACATACCGGAGGACTTCTATGCAACATCTGCTATGCAATACAGGACCTGGATGGAAGCTAATCATGATATGCGACACGTGACGACGAGATTGGCGATACATGGTTTCCACCACAAGGTGTGCTGCAACAAATTATTTCACGAACCAAATGACGAATGTGTGTGTGAGTTGTGCTTGGAACTCTGTGATAGATACCATATTGTAAAATGCAGGAATAGACAGAAATCCATCGTAGCTTATAGCAAAGAAAAGTAATGTGTATGTAATGTAAATGTAATGTAATGGTATTCTGCACGGCATGCGCGCATTTTTCAATAATAATAATATTTTATGATTATTTGTAACGAGAAATGAGCATCTAAGTCATTTTCTATATTCCACAGAAAGCATGTATGTAACAAGAATTGATCTTCTTCACTTAAGATTAAAGACCGTTACATGTTCCATAAATAATAAGTAGGTTCGTTAGATGATGAAATAATTAGATTCTTTTCAAGATATTGAGTTTTCAAAACATTTTCAAGACATTTCAATTTAATAAAAACATATTGGATAAATTTATTTATTCTTTCAATGGCTACTTAGGTTAGGTATGTACAGTTGAACCTGACTTATACGTATATCAAACGGAAGAGAAAAAACTACTTGTAACTCAGAATTACTTAGAAATCAGACTAACACATATTTACTGAAAAACCAATTGAATAGACCTACATGTGTAAATCCTTGCAAACAATGAACACATTAAGACAGAAAATATTATTTTGAACTTGGTCCAGCCTTAAAGAAATCAGATAGTTGGCTTGTTTCACTTCTCTTGAATTAAGAGTATAAACATCCATTTGCAAACTTAGTCATGAATTCAAAACATTTTCACTACAAATTTCGCACTGATGTAATGCCTGCACACATCGATTGCATTTAACACTTAACTCAGTTGAGGTGTTTCAAGATTCAAGTCGTTATCTCCATCTCCATCACTGTCACTATCGCTTGTAGCTGGTCAATCACCACCGCGTTGTTGACATACGTCAGCAATAATCTCTTCATCCGGTTGTTGTCCACATACAGCCAGATTCTCATCGAAATGCACAAACGTATCGAATTCTACACCCTCCGGTAGCGTTAGCTCATTGCCAGACAAAACTTCGTCCCCATAATCATCATTAGAGGCAGCCTCTTCTAGTAAGACACCAGCTTTGCGGAAACAGTTGTCGATTGTGGAGGATGACACCTGCTTCCAGGCAGCCGAAATAAGGTCCATTGCTTGTAGCAAATTAATGGAGAGAGGCTCATTTCCTGCATCACTCAGTTTTATTAAATGTTGAACCAGAATTTTTCTATAATGCACTTTGAAATTTGCAATGATGCCCAAATCAAGTGGTTGTAGAATACTGGAGGGGAAAATTCCACTCGGACATTCTCCTGAACGATTTGAGGTGGATGTGCTGCACATCGATCCATAAGAAGAAGGATCTTCTTCTGTTTCTTTTTCATTTTAATGTCCAGTTTTTTCTACCACTGTTCCATTAGAAGCATAGTCATCCAAGAATTTCGGTTGGTTTCATATTCCGTAGGTTTTGTTTTCGCACCCTTAAAACACCTCGGATTCGTCGATTTTCCTATCACAAGTGGAGGAAGTTTACAACTACGCAAAACTCAGTTATATTTCAATGAACTTAATTCGTATAACAGCGAATTACGTATAAACGTATAAATAAGGTTTAATTAACACGCCTTTAAATTACATTTTGCCGGGACCTAAAGGAAATTACGTACAAGTACGAATTACGCAGAATAGAGTTACGTATAAAGCAGGTTCAACTGTACTTATGAGTAATCATAGGCTAAGAATCGTGGGAATTTATGATGAAATGAATCGAATCGCAAGATGGAGATGTCCAACGCATAGATGTAATGCAAGTTCATTGTTTATTTCATTCGGCGACTCCCTATCAGAACTCAAGCTGCCAAATCGACATTGAATTGAACACTGACGATAATTTTGAGCTAGTCTGGATCTTTTTGCGACCCGACCTGGACTCGGGAACGGCGCAATATCCACCAATACTGGATCGAGGAAATTCCTGATTACTTGATGTTTCACCTACTCTAATTCTGTGAGTATTAGGAATATAGCTCAAAATTCAGCCATCATTTTGACAAGTCAAACTGCCCCTACTTTTGTCAGTAGTCACCCATGATCAACCCAATCAAAAGTCAATAGTGATACGTTCCACTGAAACGGAAATATCATACAGGTAAGGCATTTATTTTCAGATGCATGTCTGAAGGTTATGGGCATCAGTGAGTCTAAGTACATGTCGATAATTATCAACTTGATGATTATTTCTTTAATTCTGCAAGAGTCAAATCCAAACAATAATAATAATAATAATAACAATAATAATAATAACAACAAGTGGATGGACCTCTGCCATATTTCATCCACTAAATAAGAAAGGGGAGATAACAGATGTGAACAACTACCCTGGCATCTTTCTTCTGTCAATAACCTACACAATCCTCTCTAAAGCTCTACAGAATAGGGTGGAACAACAAACTGATCCACAACTGGGGGAATACCAAGGAGGTTTCAGAAAGGGACGATCATGCGCTGAGTCCTTCAAGAAACATTGCCACAACACCAGGCTGAAAGTTAATTCACGGAACAATCTTTTGAGAAAGCTCACAGCCACCACCTGGGGAGCAAGCCCTCACGTCCTGAGAACCTCTGCTCTTGCTTTGTGTGTGTCCGCTGCAGAGTACGCTTCACCTGTGTGGAGTGCATCCACTCACACCAAGGAGGTTGACATTGCAATCAACGAGACCGTACGTACCTTGCCGGGATGTCTGAAGCCAACCCCAGTTGACAAACTCTACCCGATTGTTAGAATAGCTCCCCCCGCTATCAGAAGGGCTGTTGCTGCTGATGCAGAGAGGACAAAGCAGACTAATGATTCTCGCCACCCACTGCATGATCACCAGGCTGTAGTCTGTCGACTGAAGTCGAGAAAGAGCTTCATCACCAGGACTCAACCACTGGTAGGAACACCTGAGTCTAACCGCATCACCAGGTGGAAGAGCGTGCTGCCGCCTGATACTCCTGCAATGACCTGCCCTACCCTATTTGGAGATCACTTAATCGTCTTAGGGTGGGCGTACCTCTTTGCAAGACCAACATGCAAAAATGGGCCATACTTCCAGCTGATGGAGACGCATCCTGCGAGTGTGATGTAACACAAGATCCGAACCACCTGCTCATCTGTCCCCTACTAGAACATCCCTGCACTACACAGGACCTGATCGAGGTGAACAACAAGGCCATCGGAGTCGCTACATTTTGGAAATGCTGACCGGACACGGAATGATGATGATGATGATGCGCTGAGTAAATTATGAACTGAAGTCCATTCTTTCATATCTCAAACTCAGTTACAGGGAATTCATGGTGACCTTTGTGGATTTTAGGAAAGCATACGACTCAATTGATCGAACCACCCTATTCCAAATCCTTGAAGTGTTTGGCTTAGATAACAAGATAAAAGCAATTATCCAGCAAACCCTGACTAACACCACCTCCAAAGTGAAGTTCAGAGGAGAGATGTCTGATGCCTTTGAAATTGAGACAGGAGTGAGGCAAGGAGATGGGCTATCACCTCTTCTCTTCAACTGTGTTTTAGAAAATATCATCAGAAGATGGCAGAACAAAAAATGGAAAGTCCAGGGGGAGAAAGTGGGGTAAGGCTAGGCTACAATTATATGAATCTTACAATCGAATATATAGCCTTTGGGCTTCAAAACTCCTTTGAGAAGACGCACTTCACGACAAAAATAAAAGCAGTGCCAAGGGAACTGGAGGTTGGACTAGGAAAAATTAAGCAGGTGGAAAAGTTTAAATACCTCGGGGAATGGATAAGCCTAACCTATCAGAGAAAGAAGCCTTCGTATCATGCATTAACAAAATGGAAATGGCCTACCAACTAACTAAAGACATCTACAATAAGAGATCGATGTCCTTAAATGCCATAATTAGACATTATTGCACTATTATTCAACCAGAGGATCTGTATGCGGCAGAAACTCTTACAATGAATAGGAAAGTTCTACTGGAAAACCCAGAGGCTAAAGAAAGGAAGATTTTGAGAAAATTTCTGGGTCCCATCAAAGAAAACAGCGAGTACAGAAGGCATCACAACCACGAATTATACAAGAAAGTCTAGAAGGTAAATGACATGATTTGAAAATGGATTGCCTTTTATAGCCACCTAACACAAATGAGCCCAGGCAGGATATCTAAATGAACATTAACGTACTTTCAAGACAAGAAAACCAAAGACGTACGGTTCACATAAGTTGAGAAAGATCTATGAGAAATGAAATTTTCTCCTAAAGGAATCCAGTACTGTGTTACGCTTAAGGAAATCGTACGTACGTGCAATGGTTTCTAGGAAAAGCCGAAGCTGAAGACAGGGAAGGTGTGGACCCAAGAGAGCAAAAATATGCATTGTGTTTCCTCAAGATGGAGTTGGTTACATTTAGCAAATATTTTCGCAATTATTTTTGATAAAAATATGGCAGGATATCATATGAAAATATGCATTACGGAAGTTAGCTTAACAGAAGTGTAACCCTGACAACTGTGCACGCTGTGATGTAAATTATGGATGGATGGCTGGACAATGTTACCTAGCAACCATATAGGCTGTGATGTAAGGTGTGGATGGATGGCTGGACAATGTTACCTAGCAACCATATAGGCTGTGATGTAAGGTGTGGATGGATGGCTGGACAATGTTACCTAGCAACCATATGGGCTGTGATGTAAGGTGTGGATGGATGGCTGGACAATGTTACCTAGCAACCATATGGGCTGTGATGTAAGGTGTGGATGGATGGCTGGACAATGTTACCTAGCAACCATATAGGCTGTGATGTAAGGTGTGGATGGATGGCTGGACAATGTTATCTAGCAACCATATAGGCTGTGATGTAAGGTGTGGATGGATGGCTGGACAATGTTACCTAGCAACCATATAGGCTGTGATGTAAGGTGTGGATGGATGGCTGGACAATGTTACCTAGCAACCATATAGACTGTGATGTAAGGTGTGGATGGATGGCCAGACAATGTTACCTAGCAACCATATAGGCTGTGATGTAAGGTGTGGATGGATGGCCAGACAATGTTACCTAGCAACCATATAGGCTGTGATGTACGGTGTGGATGGATGGCCAGACAATGTTACCTAGCAACCATATAGGCTGTGATGGGAAATATGGAAGGAATGCCAGACAATGTTACCTAGCAACCATGCGGGCTGTGATGTGAAGTATGGATGGATGGCTGGACAATGTTACTAGTAACCATGAAGGCTGTAATGTAAGGTGTGAATGGATGGCCAGACAATGTTACCTAGCAACCATATGGGCTGTGATGTAAGGTGTGGATGGATGGCCAGACAATGTTACCTAGCAACCATATAGGCTGTGATGTAAGGTGTGGATGGATGGCCAGACAATGTTACCTAGCAACCATATAGGCTGTGATGTACGGTGTGGATGGATGGCCAGACAATGTTACCTAGCAACCATATGGGCTGTGATGGGAAATATGGAAGGAATGCCAGACAATGTTACCTAGCAACCATGCGGGCTGTGATGTGAAGTATGGATGGATGGCTGGACAATGTTACTAGTAACCATGAAGGCTGTAATGTAAGGTGTGGATGGATGGCCAGACAATGTTACCTAGCAACCATATGGGCTGTGATGTGAAGTATGGATGGATGGCCAGACAATGTTACCTAGCAACCGTGCAATATTTATGTCTTACGGCTGGAGTTTCTGGTATTAGCAGCCATTGATGGATGAGTATGACCAAGCAGCACTGTGTTTGAAAGAGAATGCCGATTATTTCAAAGGCTATCACATCAGTTGGACTGTGGACATTACCTCTCCATTTGAGCATGTTATTATTTTCCAATTCCTCAGTGAAATTAATCACTTTGAATTGTTTAAAAATCTTTTTATTTGATTTTCTATGTTCTTACAAGTAATAAACAACATACTGGGTAACATTTGTAGCCTTCAATGCATGAAGTAGTGTTCTTGCACGGCAAACACATGACAAATCTCTTTCAATATGTAGTTACACATCTAATCACCCCGGTCACGTCAAAGTTGTGGGTAGGATTAAGTTACCTGTTATCTTCATGTTTAAAAGCCTTCACTATTTTGTATTTTACAAATTGTTCCTTCATCAGGTTGAATGCTCCCTACTGTAGCATTTTCAGTGAAATATGGTCCAGGTCCACAGGAAAATGTTAGCACCCATATCACTTCTCAGTCACAATTGCACTCATGTTTCAATTTCTGGTAAATATTTTTCTATTAAATTTGGTAATTACATTTCTTTCTTTACAATACTTCTACAGGTAAACTAACAACTAAACATCATTACTACAATTCCAGTTCCACACACTTTTATCACCGCTCCTATGTCAAGCGAAAGCCCCCCCCCCCACCAATTACAGTAGGATCTACCAATCTCACTTCCTGTTTCCCACTCGGTAGTCTCATGTTAATCCCTCCTACACCGAAACCCACTCCCTTAAACCTCTATTGTGCTGCCACATCCCCAACAACACGCGCTAGCCTTTCCATCCCACTACATTGCAGCAATTTGCATTTATACAAAGCTATTTCTACTGAAACGTTTAGTCTAAAACCTACCTGGCATTAGACTTGATGCTCAAAATGTTGTCCTTCAGCCTCACACCCCGTAAACAGGTTTGCAAACACACCTGAGATTATTGAAATAACTTATGCAATGTTCTCTTGTAGTTTTCTCCTGTGTAAGGGATGCCCACATAGACTTCTCCTTTCAGCATCTTCCACAGGTAATAATGACTGGGATTTAAATTGGGAGATCTAATGGGATTCTTAACCACAAGACCTTCAAGAACTTCCCATATTATCTCCATAACCTGAACAGCAGTGTGTGCCGATGCATTATTTTACTCTTGAATGAATGGCCAAAGAATTTGGTCTATATTTTGGTAAGCGTTTATTGTTTCATAGAAAAACATAGGCCCAATAATTCTGTGCACCACACTCTTGTCTTTACACTGTGAACTGGACAGGTGAGGATTTTCTGCACCCCAGTAGTAACTTATGTAGCCACTTCAGTGGAGCCGTACTTCTTAAAAAAAAAGTGTCTGGCTCAACATACCCATCGTGAAAAGTATAAGCCACCAATTAAAGTACAGAACTGTAGAGAAACTCTCAGGTCCTCTTAAATGTTGGGCAGCAGTGGATTTCTACAGTTTAGCTTTAACAGTTTTATTGCTTGTGGGCAGAAGATAATGACACATTAGCTTGCACGACAAGATGCAACAGGGATTTTGCTGTAGATCTTTCCAAGAGAGCACCCATGTTATCAAACTTATCCTCTGTTAAAACAGTTCATCTCCTGCATGTTTTCTTGTTAACAATGACCCAGTGGTGCAAAATTCTCCACTAAATAATGTAAAATATTTCCATGGGGAGGGAGGATGCCACGAGATTTGCGAACAAAGCCAAAGCAGCACTCTCTAATAGAAGAATGCTTTGCATAGCACATGATGAATAATCACTGGTCTACTCTATTCAGCACTCATTAAACAATAACACTTTTATTTGTAGAGAAACTAAGGTATTTCAAGGCTAATACAATGAACACACTATCAATTAATATTGAAAACTTCATCCTTTGTCCACATTGAAATGAGATTAACCTACAATAAAGGAGAGTACAATTGATCCACCTTATATTAATACAAAATGTGTTGCTAATACAAAATTACAACATTTTTATCAGGTACCAGTTTCGATGTCTTTGCACACCATCATCAGACACAATGGGTCAAATGAACAATAATATATATATACCTCCAAAATGTAGGCCATTAATAATAAAATGACACTAATTGGATGAAATATACTATGTGATGGTGCTTAAAAGTTGCAAGTTCGGGACTTGAAGGTTGAATAATAAAATAGAAGTGAAAAATATTAACAAATGGTTTTAAAAGTCTGTCACTGTGTAATGCCTAAAAGTCCTTAGCGTGGCGTGAGTAAACACTGGATGAATGTTGAATGTTAACATCTAAAAGCTGACGTAAAACACTGTTCCTCTGTTGATAACATGTAACTTAGTAGTGGCCTGTAGCATCAGTTTTCATAAGGTAAACAATAAATTATGAAGTACTTAAGCAAGTGGACCATGTTAACGGCATTGACAGAAGTATCCCTGTGAAACCAGAAAGTTCTCGATCCAATTCGGGACCTGAAGTGTGAGAAAGAAAAATTTTGAAGTAGGTTGATGGAGAAGGGGGCATTAAATTAAAAATTTAAACCAAAGGACTCACCTTGATCGGCCTGTTTGTATGGAGAACAGAGAGCAACTAAGGCCACAGCTTACTGAGAGCATAGCACAGTGTTAAGGGAGGGAGAGGGGTGGATCTGAAGGGAGGGTAAGAGGGGCAATGTAAGGGACAGAGTCAGGCGGGCGTGGTAGGGAAGGATAGTGTGATAATGTGTTATGTAAAATCTGAAAGAACAAACTGTTTTGGGAAGTTTAATACTATTAAAGACCGAAACGACGAAATCAAATAAGATTCTGGGCTTTTCGGAAATGTCATTCAGGTTCAGATTCGGGTTGAAATATTGATCCAAATGTATATCACAGGCCTCCGTGGTATCTACCAAGGGGCCTTTGCTCAACGTATCCAATATTGTTAAGTTGTTAAATTTGTGTTTATAATCATGAATGTGCTGACCTACTCCAGAAAACCAGTTAAGATGTTCTGCATATATAAAGTTCCAGTTAGCCCGATATATGAGCTGCTCCATTCGTTAAACCTTAACCTGTAAACACCTGACTTCGTGAAAGGGTTCGATTTGTTTAATAGTGTCAAAATTCCAAATGAGTTTATTCTTTCCGATTTTACATAACACGTTATTGCGCTATCCTTCCCTACTGTAAAGGGTGGTACACCCCTACGCCGCAATTTTAAATCTTGCACCAATAAATCCTCCTCTACTAGAGAAAATCTGAACCTTAAAAACTGAACCAATTTATAAGTTTCTCAGAAGATGTCACTACAGTAAAATTTTGTGACTACCAAGTTGTCAATACTGTGTGGATTTCAACGTGTTTTGTTTTCTATTGATCAAGAAGTGTGGACTTTCTCTTATAGATGTCTCTACTAAAAAACTATGATCATGCACCCTGGTGCGAAGTGAAGGAACTTTATTTGAAGAAATTTTTTTTCATAAGTTTTTCTCTTTACTAAATTTCGTTCTTTCATTTGTGGGTTAGCAGTATTAATCTTTTCTTTCCGCCGGTTTTGATTTTAACCAATCAAGAATTTCTGTAATTAATTTCCTAAAAATCGTGTGTTTCTTCTCCGATTTTGTATGTAACTTTTGATGTTAACCAATAAAAGACGGTGGGTGTGTCTTAATTATTCATGAAAGGTCTCGAAATTTCCCCGAGGGTTTAAAAACTGATGATTTTCACGGATCTTCGCCACTTCTTCTACATCTAGCTTTGTGTATGGACGTGTAGCAGGGGCCGGGTAGCGCCTCTTCCTTCGGGCAGCAGCTCTTCAACAAGGTAATGGCCGGTTAACATCTTTATTTCTTGCTAGCTCAGCAGTTCAACCCGCGGGACAGGTCCGAAACCTTTAATATGTAACCTATCTCTTGAAATATGTAAAATTCTTCCGTCTTTGTAAAACTTCCAATATCTTTAACTGTAATTCGGGGATAGAGAGTGCTTTACCCTCTCGAGCTCCCCTCCATTTTGATTTGAGGTGAATACGTTTTTGTAACAGATTTTCTACTCTTCCTTAATGTGTTAAAAGTTTTCTTATACGAGTCACCTCCCTAGTTTGGGAATAGCTCCTGTGTCATCGGCCTAGTGCCTCGTAGGTTTTAAAATGTATATTCAGGAGTGCTAATTCACGCCTCCATTCCTCCTTTTAAATTAACCTATTATTTTTCTATTAAGGCCCAGTGGGCTGGGTACAAGATACCCCTGTTTTCTTGTAAGTTGTGCCTTGAGGGCAATTTTTGGTAAACTTTGTTATGGCCTTTAGTAGGCTCAGAAAAATTGAGAGTGGGTCAGCTCTTTTTGAGGTGGTAAAGTGCCTCTAGGCGGTCTGATATGTTTTTGGAGCTAATGCTCCTTGTATAAAGGGGTTTCCTGCCCTTTGAACAAATGTGTGTCTTGGTAAAGTTGGGCTTGTAGCTCAAGGATTGTGGAATTGGGGCTCGAAGTCCAGAACTTGTTAAGACCCCGAAACTTGTACTTTCGTACGTAAAATGATACCTTGTACCTGATTATTGGATAGCTGTTGACTTGTTGTACTTGTTAAGTTTTCAAATTCTATGTAAAAAATTTTAAACCTTACTATGTCCGAAAATATAACCTTTATTGAAATTTTAATTCATCGTTCGGCCTTGTAAGTAGACCCATTCCAGCCCGCACCTTCTTTCACCTCTGCCTTCCACGGGTAACTCTGTAACAAGTGGTAGCAGAGCGTGGTTGAATGGGTCTCATTTTAGCCCCTTTTGACGGCTAAACATTGCTTTTGTTTTGAACTCTAAACTATTTTCTCAGTCGCTGGAATTTTTCCGATTTTCTACATTTACAAAGTTACTGTCATCATGTCCGGCTCTCGCGAAGTCCTCCATCCCGGCTATTTGCGCAAGGAGGAATTAATTTATTAATTAACCATTAGAAATGTTGAATCTGGAGGCACGATTGCGGTAGACACAAACAACCTTAAGGATTCCCTTGATTTGCCGATTACCATCCCAACGTTGGGAGAGAAAGAGATTGACGACGCTCTCTCCACGATCACTGACAATACTACTGAGCTAGCATCTGTAGTTAGTTTCTTTGAAGTAAGTGATCCATCTCGTGATCAACTCAAAAGAGTGCAGGCTAGATTGTACCATTTTTATAATAGGGTGTGTGATCTATTGTCTCTTAAGTTAAACGACATTCAGGGTAAAGTGGCTAGTGCTCTTGCCGAATACCTTTCTAGAATGTCTAGTAAGGTTAGTCAATTGTTATCTGGATCTGGTACTCCCAAAATCGACCAGCCCACGGTCGTAAATATCATAAATGAGGAGGATTCTTCCAAGGGGGAACAAAGTAGAAAATCCGAAGGAGTCCAACAAACATCTGCCCAATTAGAAACCGAGTCAGGTCGTCGTTGATTCACCCCTCCCTTTGTTTTGAATAATGTGAAAGAGCTTCACCACCTCCGGGTTCAGTAGTTCGCCTCATCCTCTACCAATGTTGCTCAGGGGTAACTCTAACTCCACCAGTGATGTTATTGCATTCTTCAGGTTTCAGGATCATGCTCCTCTTTTTCCGTGTCAAATCCTTCAGATTATTTACACTTATTCCATTGCCGTCCTCTCAGACAAAATAGTTAGGGCAATAGATGATCAATCCTCTATAGAAGACTTCCACGCCCACCTGTTAGCTAATTTCATTCCGGCTAGGGCAAGGTCCTCTCTAATACAGAAGTACTATTATACAGAGTACAGCGACTTGATGAAAACTTGGCCGACTTCATCCAAAATATTAAGTTTTACACGAGGGTATTTGCTCTTCATTTCCCTGAAGATCAAATTGTACAGGCAATTGTGGAAGGCATTTCACCACCATACAGGTCATATTTGTGTTTTGCGTCGCGTCCTCAAACGTTTGCTGAATTAGAGGCTATGGCTGTATCTGCCGAAGAAGTTAGATATGCGGACACATTACGTGTCGCGAAGGAGCCTCCTCCATCTTCAAATAATTTTCGGCTTCCATCCCGCCGAACTCTCACAACCCGCAAATGTTATGCTTGTGGGTCGGCAGATCATCTCCGGAACAAGTGTCCTTTACTTAAATCTAGCGGGAGAAAGAATGGAGCAGGGCCATCCCAAGGCTGTTTTAAATGCGGCACCTTTTCCCATATTGCCAAGAATTGCCCGAATTCTAATACCACTCCCACCTACTCAATTTCTGGTGCACCTTCCAACAACGCAAATAATCCCAAGTGACCAGTGTCATCGGCTGAGTCGGCGTGCCCACATTCTTCAGGCTCAGCCCCGGTTAAATCCGACCAAATCTCAGGGAAAAGGCAGTCTTCTAATTTATCATTTGAAGGCCCCAAAGAATGTTTTAGGGTTGCGGCGGATACCCCCGCACCTGTACCATTTCTCAAAATTGAGTTGAATAATGAACCCGTTACCCCTCTATTAGATTCTGGGAGTGTGTGTTCCATTATTTCGGCTGAATGGTACTCTAAATTAAAGTCTGCCTGTAAATTTTCCGACTGTTGTTCGTCTTCGGTACAATGCATTTCGGCCAATCTTTCTCCATTAGAAATTTTAGGCTTCCTATATGCCAAACTTCGCATTTTGAAATTCACTTGGAAAATTAAACTGTTTGTGGCTAAGCATTTGTCTTGCCCTATTATATTGGGAGCGGATTTCATGTCTCACACCGGTCTAGTGCTAGACATTCAGAGCAAGTCGTGCACTTTCAAATTTGCTAGTAATTTCAAAATCCCCTTACTTAAGTGTAGTTCTGTGTCATGTTCATCGGTTTCGCCTACGCAGGATGAGATGTTGCTAGACCTTAGACATCTACCTGAGGAGCAGGCTGAGAGTATTCGTAAGTTGTGTCAGTTATTTCCAGATGTTTTTTCCGATACTCTTGACGTTACTGACCTTATCGAATACAAGATCGAGGTTGCGGATTCGATTCCAGTCCGAATTCCACCTTATAGGCTATCTCCACCCAAAATGAAGGCTCTGAAGGAGATCATAGATCAGATGCAGAAGGACGGTATAATTCGACCCTCTAAGTCGGAATATTCATCGCCTATTTTCTTAGTCCCGAAACCCCAAGGTGGCTTCAGGCCTGTGATTGACTATTGGGCTTTAAATCGAAAGGTGGTGTTACAATCTGTGCCCCTTCCCGACCTTCACTCTTGTTTTTCATGGTTTCGAAAAGCTAAGTTCTTCACCATCTTAGACCTCAATCAGGCGTATAACCAGATCCCTCTGGCTGAAGAATCTAAACATCTTACAGCTTTTGCCACTAATTGGAACTTGTATGAGTACAACCGCGTACCTTTCGGGCTCCCCACGGGAGCAGCTGTCCTTACGCGATTGCTAGATAGGGTCTTCTCCGACATCAAATTTGAGTACTTATACAATTATCTTGATGATGACGTCGTATTTTCTGAGACCTCTGAAGAACATCTTGATCATCTGAAAGAGGTCCATAATCGCCTTCGTAAGGCAGGGTTAACCGTGAAGTTATCCAAGGTTGCTTTCGCTAAGCCGTCTATGTCATTTCTAGGGCATATTGTGTCTCCCGATGGTGTCGCAGTGGATCATTCTAGAACACAGGCTGTCCGTGATTTTAAACCTCCCAAGGATATCAAAGGTATTGCCAGATTCATTGGCATGGTGAATTTCTCCAGGAAATGTATTCCTAACTTCGCTAATAGAGCGGCGCCCTTGAACTTACTTCGTAGGAAAGGCGTCAAATTTGAGTGAAGGCCTTCTCAACAAGCCGCTTTCCAAGACCTCAAACTTGCTCTTTGTAATGCCCCTGTTCTTGCCATGCCTGATTTCTCGAAGAAATTCATCGTCCAAACCGACGCGTCGTCGTCGGCGATGGCTGCAGTCCTTCTTCAAGAGACTGAACTTGGGAAGCGACCCGTCGCCTATGCATCTAGGACTTTATCGGCTCAAGAATTCAAGTATTCCATCTATGAACTTGAAGGGTTGGCAGTCTTATTTGCGCTAGAAAAGTTCCGCCTCTATCTGGAACATGTCATGTTCGACTTGAAGACAGATAACCAAGCATTAAGCTGGGTCTTAGCTAGGCCGCGTCGTACTGGTCGTATAGCCCGCTGGGCCATCAGAATCTCTGCCTTCTACTTTGATGTTAGGCATATAAGAGGGTCTAAAAATGTAATGGCGGACGGACTAAGCCGTATGTTTTCCAATGATGTAGAGCTCTTTGAACTGGAAGACAGTTCTTCACTTCCCGAGTCCATATCTCCTGGTGTAAATGCCATCCTAACGGATGCTCCCATGTTGTTTAATGATCTTGAAAAGATATCAACGTGAAGATTCAGTGCTGGCTTCTATTATGGAAACCCTTTCTTCTGGGGAACATGTCGTCCCTTATGTGTTGAGGAATGGGTTTTATGTTGCCCGTCGAGGCATGATCAGAAGATGAAAGTGGTGGTTCCAGCTGTTCTTGTACCCATGATCTTCCCATGAGACCCCATTAGGGGGGCTTTTAGGCATCTTCAAAACTCGAGAAAAGATCAGAGAAGTGTTCATTTGGAATGGTATGGACGGTGAAATTCGTGAATTGGTAAAAGCCTGTAAATCTTGTTGGCTTAGTAAACCTACCATGTCAACTAAGCAAGGGCTATTGTCTCCTCATCAACGTCGCGCCGCATGGAACGCCTCTATATCGACTACGTAGGACCCTTCCCCCAATCAAAGGGGAATGCCAACAAATTCATCCTTGTGTGTGTAGATGGTTTCACAAGATTTTCCTGGCTATTTCCGACTAAGCTGGCTACCGCGCAGTCCACCATTTCTTGTTTAAATTCCATCTTCGCTTCTTTTGGTCCGTGTAAATATATTGTTTCTGACAATGCTAAAGCCTTTACCTCAATCTCTTCCGTAAATTCTGTTTTGATCTATCCATCTCACATGTAACAACATCAGTGTACTATCCTCAACCATTTCTGGCTGAACGGGTCAATCGTAATCTGAGGTCGGCTCTAATTGCCTATCATCATGATGATCACTCCAGGTGGGACACATCCCTGCATTGGTTAGCCTTCGCTTTGAATTCGGCGGTTCATTAATCTCATTTATTCACTCCAGCTTCATTGATGTTTAAGTTTGTACCCAACACGCCGCTCTCTAACCTTTGGTCTCTTAGTGATATTCTACCTGAGACAATAGATCCTGATAATATTAGAGATCTATGGAGGAAGGCTAAGGCCAATCTTAAAATTTCTCATGAGAAGGTTAGGGAAAGATATGATCGTAGACGGAGACCCAGCAATCTAAAAGTAGGAGACCAAGTAATGATCAAAAACTTTGTTCCCGCGGGCAAGCTTGCCCCCATATTTCATGGGCCGTGTACGGTTTTGGATTTCCTAACTCCAGTAACATTATTAGTGAGCAATCCAGCCACCGAGAGAATCTTTAGGGTACGTATATCACAGATTAAACCTGTTTAATATCCTGGTTAACTCAGCCACTAAACCTTGCTGGAACTCTGAACGTTATATTTTCTATTAATCTTAGGCCTTCTGCCCCTTGTTTTCTCATCTGCCTTGTATAAGTATGTAAACCCTTCCCCTATGGTTACTCTGCTGTCCTTTCCTTGCGGCCATTACCAAGCTCCCGTCTCCTGCTAAACCATACCAGTGGCTTTGAAAATTTTCACTCCGCTGGCCCCTCAGCCTCACCAACAAGATCGTACCCTAAAACACAAGTTACCAACAACAATCTTCTGTCGCCAAGATTTTACTGTATCAGTCCCCGCAGCCGTTCGTCGCCTTACCGCCACCGAGGTGGGGTAAGGGCCCACTCCACTCCCGTGATGTACGGCGCGCCGGAGTCTATCTCCCGGCACCACCCGCCAGCTTATCCGGGGACTGTAAATACACTTCGCAACTGCGGCGTCCTTCACCACGACTACCCCTCTCATAGTAGCGGGAGCATATCTCAGGGTGCTTGAGGGGTCCGGGCGACCTCGACTGGATACCGGCAGCGGCGGCAGGACTTGCCGTCAAAGTTAGCAGCATGTAGTTGGCATTATACAACAACAAAGACACTCTCAAGCCGGAGTTCTACTAACTCCTCCCTACACACTTCAAACAAATTTTTTGGTAATTTTCTTCAAAATTTCTGTGCAAGACTTTGAAAATTCGTCGTCTCATTCATACTCTCCCACACACCTATTTACAAAGAACCAGACATTTTTGTTAAGTCATGATTTATTTTGGTTAAACAAAAACTTGGAATTTTGCTATGGAAAATAATTTTCATCAACTTTCTTTCTGTGTCACCCCTTGGAAAGACATTTGGGGGGGAGGTCTGTACCGGGCGGTACACCCCTACGCCGCAATTTTAAATCTTGCGCCAATAAATCCTCCTCTACTGGAGAAAATCTGAACCTTAAAAACTGAACCAATTTATAAGTTTCTCAGAAGATGTTACTACAGTAAAATTTTGTGATTACCAAGTTGTCAGTACTGTGTGGATTTCAACGTGTTTTGTTTTCTATTGATCAAGAAGTGTGGACTTTCTCTTATAGATGTCTCTACTAAAAAACTATGATCATGCACCCTGGTGCGAAGTGAAGGAACTTTATTTGAAGAAATTTTGTATACATAAGTTTTTCTCTTTACTAAATTTCGTTCTTTCATTTGTGGGTTGGCAGTATTAATCTTCTCTTTCCGCCGGTTTTGACTTTAACCAATCAAGAATTTCTGTAATGAATTTCCTACCAATCATGTGTTTCTTCTCCGATTTAGTGTGTAACTTTTGATGTTAGCCAATAAAAGGCGGTGGGTGTGTCTTAATTATTCATGAAAGGTCTCGAAACTTCCCCGAGGGTTTAAAAACTGATGATTTTCACGGCTCTTCGCCACTTCTTCTACATCTAGCTTTGTGTATGGACGTGTAGCAGGGGCCGGGTAGTGCCTCTTCCTTCGGGCAGCAGCTCTTCAACAAGGTAATGGCCGGTTAACATCTCTATTTCTTGCTAGCTCAGCAGTTTAACCCGCGGGACAGGTCCGAAACCTTTAATATGTAACCTATCTCTTGAAATATGTAAAATTCTTTCGTCTTTGTAAAACTTCAAATATCTTCAACTTTAATACAGGGATAGAGAGTGCTTTACCCTCTCGAGCTCCCCTCCATTTTGATTTGAGGTGAATACGTTTTTGTAACAGATTTTCTACTCTTCCTTAATGTGTTAAAAGTTTTCTTATACGAGTCACCTCCCTAGTTTGGGAATAGCCCCTGTGTCATCGGCCTAGTGCCTCGTAGGTTTTAAAATGTATATTTAGAAGTGCTAATTCACGCCTCCATCCCTCCATTTAAATTAACCTATTATTTTTCTATTAAGGCCCAGTAGGCTGGGTACAAGATACCCCTGTTTTCTTGTAAGTTGTGCCTTGAGGACAATTTTTGGTAAACTCTGTTATGGCCTTTAGTAGACTCAGAAAAACTGAGAGTGGGTCAGCTCTTTTCAAGGTGGTAAAGTGCTTCTAGGAGGTCTGATACGTTTTTGGAGCTAATGCTCCTTGTATAAAGGGGTTTTCTGCCCTTTGAACAAATGTGTGTTTTGGTAAAGTTGGGCTAGTAGCTCAAGGATTGTGGAATTGGGGCTCGAAGCCAGAACTTGTTAAGACCCCGAAACTTGTACTTTCGTTCGTAAAATGATACCTTGTACCTGATTATTGGATAGCTGTTGACTTGTTGTAGTTGTTAAGTTTTCAAATTCTACGTAAAATTTGTTAAACCTTGCTATGTCCAAAAATATAACCTTTATTGAAATTTGTATTCATCTTTCGGCCTTGTAAGTAGACCCATTCCAGCCTGCACCTTCTTTCACCTCTGCCTTCCAAGGGTAACTTCGTAACACCTACCACGCCCGCCTGACTCTGTCCCTTCCATCACCCCTCTTCCCCTCCCTCCTAATCCACCCCACTCCTTCCCTTAACACTCTGCTATGCTCCCAGTAAGCTCTGGCCTTAGTTGCTTTCCGTTCTCCATACAAACAGGCCGATCAAGGTGAGTCCCTTACTTTAAATTTTTAATTTAATGCCACCTTCTCCATCAACTTATTTCAATTCAAAATTTTTCTATCTCACACTTCAGCTCCCGCATTGGATCGAGAACTTTCTGGTTTTACAACAATACTTCTGTCAGTGCAATTAACACGATCCACTTGCTTAAGTACTTCATCATTTATTGTTTACGTTATGAAAACTGATGCTACAGGCCACTACTAAGTTACATTGACAATGGAAGTAATGGAAGTGCAAGCAAAAGGCGCTCTATAAAAACTAAGAAATATAGATGAAACGGGAGGATATATGAAGAAGGACACGAAAGACAACATTCTGAACGCAGTGAGTACTATAACAGAATATATAAAAGCAATAGAGGAAAAAGTGAAGCCAGGAAATAGTGTGGACATTTTCGAAGGGAACACAATAGTAGAGCTTAGAAAACATCGCATTGACTTGGAAGAAGAAGAAGGGGACGAAAGCTGCAGCGCGAGACAGGTGGCGCCATCTATAGATGCAACAACAGAAACACGAGGGGAAGACAACCAGGCAAAGGCGCCAACTACCGGAGAGAGCAGCAATCCGGATGGTATAGATATAGAGGGTATAGATCGTTCCCAGAAAACATTCGGGGAAACAAATAACATGAGGACATCTCTCGGCCGCATAAATGAAAGTGCAACTGAGAATCAAAATAGCACACCATCTGCCGATGACGAGGAAAACCACCAAGGAAGAATACCACACGCAGCAAATCCTACATTCCCAATAACACAAGGCAAGAAACGTAATAACGCTATAGTCGAGCAGACGACAATAAATGTCGAGACAGTAAATGAGAAATTAGAAAACATAATGGAATTCCTGGAAAACAAGCTAGAAAAATAATTGAGCAAGATATTAACCAAAGACTAAAAAGCAAAACTACAACAGAAATAAACCACACGGTCAGGACAGCGCAAAAAGCATTCGACGAAACAAGCACCAGTACATGCGAAGAAAAGAATCAAAATCGCCAGAGAGACACAATAAGAGAAACGAGAAACGAATGGAATAACATATCGCCCATAACCAACCAAAGACTAAAGGATGACGGTGAACTAGAAGCAGCAGAAAAAATGGCATGGCTGTATGTAGGACGGCTTAAACAGAGTACCACTGCAACAAATATAAGAACATTCTTGGAAAGGAATGGCATTATAGGACACATAGAATGTGAAGAACTTCATACACTGGGAGACAGAATAGCTTTTAAGGTCGGTTTCCCATACATCTATCTGAAAGATGCACAGAGCGCGGATTTCTGGCCACAGGGAATAAAAGTCAGAAGATTTCGCTTTCAGAGATATGACAGGAGACCGGAGGAAGAACGAGGGGTGGAACTTCAGTAAACATCTCACCCAATTGCCAAAGAAGAAGGAACCTCGGTCAAGCACGGAAATAAGTGTATTATTATGGAATATAGAGGGAATAAGAAATGTAATACCCCACATATCACAGAAGACAATAGACGACACAGATGTTATGATACTGACAGAGACATTCCTCACGGAACCTATGGACTTGCAAGGCTACTATGGTATACACACGCTAGCTACCCCGACGGAAGGAAGACCAGCAGGGCGAGTCACAATCTTCGTAAAAGGGAAACTGGGAGATATCAAGCGAATCATCAATGAGGAAAACATGGTCACAATAATCACATCAGAAATTACGATAATAGGAATTTACATTCAGCCAAATACACCTATAGAAAATATAATGGATAAAATATCTATAGCCATAGAACAAACGAAAGCAGAAAGGAACATAATACTTGCCGGTGATTTTAACTGCAGGATAGACAAAGAAAATACCAAACCTTGCATCCTTCTTGAGACACTGGAAGAAGAAGGCTTCAGAATAGCGAACAAAAAAGAAACACCAACCTACTTTACACAGAACAGGCATAGCGCCATCGACCTACTATTTTTTAGAGGAGTACAACTACAATTGTGTAAACAAGAAGGCCTATGGAACTCATCGGCAGCACCAATAAGGAAACACATACCTATAATGACACGCCTACGTATGGAAATCCAACAAAAGAGGAAGGAAGCAAAAACGCCAAGTATATACACCAGAAAAATCCAGCGGGAAACAATAGAAGAAAGCAATGAAAACATCTGGAAAGCAAGAAACCTACTAGAAGAAGAAAGACTAGAAAAAGACCTAGAAACAGCCACCGAAGTAATAACGAAAGCTATAACAGTAAAGGAAAGAAGACATGCACAAGCTTGGTTTGACCAAGAGTGTTACAAGGAAAGAAAAGCAACTCTAAAGGCCCTGAATGCAGCAAAATTATACAGATGCCCAGACGACCTAACAGCATATGCAGAGAAAAGGAAAAAATATAAAGAACTAATAAAAAAGAAAAAGAAGAATATGCAGAGAAACAAGGAAGGAAACAAGCCTAGGAAGCAAAATCAGATCCATACACAGCGCTGAAAGAGAAGACGTCAATTGCAACAGGAGAAATTCATATGGAGGAGTGGGAACTTAATTTCTCAAATACTGAATAAGGAAGGGCTGGAGCAAGCATATGACATAGAAACAGCAGAACCCACACATGCTCTGGAGCCAATAACAACGTATGAAATTAGGAAAGGAATACAAGGAGGGAGAAACAAGAAATCCGCAGGACCAGACAAAATTTACATGGAACACTTAAAAGACTCACTTAACTAGATGGAAGAACTGTGGAAAGACCTAATGAACAAATGTATACAGACTGGGAAAATACCAGAAGGATGGAACACAGCGACTCTAAAGATACTGTTCAAAGGAAAAGGGAGCAGAACATCACTAGACTCATTCAGAGGAGTAGCACTAGAAAATGGATCCTTTAAAGTTTTCACGAAGATACTAATTGAAAGATTACTAGAAGTCTTCAGTGGGTACATTCCAGAAAATCAATTCGGTTTTATGAAAGGCAGGAGCACGGCCCAGGCAGTGAAATACCTAATTAATCAGGTAGAAGAAGCCTTAAGACACAAAGGAGGGAAATATCACGCAATATTTGTTGATTCCAAGAAGGCATTCGACTCAATCGACAGGCGAAAGTTATAAATGCTTACAATATAGTGATTATTTTAACCCGCCTATTCAATACAAATTGGTTTTGTGTTGCTAGTTTATAATACTACAACACGAATTTACAGGGACATGTTTCGCTTTATTTACAAGCATCTTCAGCCTACATAATTGTCTCAAAGTTAAGACCTGTCATATTTGGGTTGTTTTTACAAATTTTTGCTTGAGTATAAATCCATGTTTAGTAATAATTTGTAAAAAACATAGGAATTATGTACACATTAAAAGTATGATAATATGAATTACAATGTTGAATTGAAGTAACCCTTAATTCTAAAATATATTGACGTCCAAAACATAGCAACTACAATTTAAAAATTTGGTTAAAATTGTTTTCACAATTACAATGTTGAATTGGAGTAACCCTTAATTCTAAAATACATTGACGTCCAAAACATAGTAACTAAAATTTGAAAATTGGCTAAAATTGTTTTCACAATGCTGTGGTTCATTGAATCAACTGTAATATGGCTTTAAATTTGAGTCATAAATATAAACTGAAGGTTAAAATATAGGAGCCATTTTTTCTAAAAATCCATTGATTTCTGGAACAGAGTAACTTCCGATATTGAGAATTTGGTTAATAATTGTGATCTCCAATACAATTATTTATAAACAACTATGATTTGACTCCATTTGTAATTTGAGTCGAAATGATTTTCTAAAAATTAAAATCTTGCAACCGTTGGAGACCAGCTTCTAGAATTTTCGAGGCTTGCTGCAGTTTGGTGATTTGATCAGTGAAAGTATTAGAATAATTTGTTCTTGTTTATTGCGACTTGAATATCCATTGGTGGCAGTTTGTATTAATGTAGTTGTAGTTAAAAGGGGGGGGGGGGCTTCTATCCAAATCTTGAATAGCTGTTTATGTTTCTTTCGAGGTAATAGAATGAGTGAAGCATTGGAACAAATGGAAATTAACTTGAATACTGTTACGTGTTGCTGTGCTTGTAATGTGAGTTTGATGTTGTTTTTTCACTTACCCCTTTGACTTGTTGTCTTTCTTACGTTACTGTGACTAATGTCTGTTGTGGTTCTACTGCTTGTGTTGTACGTGTGGAGGGGCTGTTGTGAGGGGCAAGTAGGGGTTGAAGGGGATAGATGTTACGCGGGGCGTTTGCTATTGGCGTACCATGTGGCAGGGAGTTCTTATCAGTTGTCGAGGTGGGGGTAAGGGACGATCCTGCGGGTGGGACGTTAAGCTTTGGTGTGTTATGTAGAGGGGGATTCGTTGTCGAAATGGTTTCTGTTGTGAGAGTTTTTAGATTAAATATCCTAAAGAATTTGCTTTTATCTGATTAGAAAGTTTGTAACAATGTTGGCAACTGTTCTATTAACGGGCTTTTATTTCGGCCGCGTCGGTCATTTTTTTTCTTTATTAAAATATTGATCCAAATAAATATATATGTTTTCAAACTCTGTCATTAGCTTCCCCTTTTCGATCCTCTAAGGTCTTTGTCTCTTGCGGTATAATGGTGGCCGGTTTCTATCATATGATTACTCATTACGGAGTATTTATTAAGCTTTAAGGCCTTAAAGTACAGGTACAGGTATATGGAACACTTTACGGCCTTAAAGCTTAATAAATACTCCACAATGAATAATCATGTGATAGAAACCGGCCACCATTATACCGCAATAGACAAAGACCTTAGAGGATCGAAAAGAGGAAGCTAATGACAGAGTTTGAAAACATATATATTTATTTGGATCAATATTTTAATAAAGAAAAAAAATGACCGACGCGGCCGAAATAAAAGCCCGTTAATAGAACAGTTGCCAACATTGTTACAAACTTTCTAATCAGATAAAAGCAAATTCTTTAGGATATTTAATCTAAAAACTCTCACAACAGAAACCATTTCGACAACGAATCCCCCTCTACATAACACACCAAAGCTTAACGTCCCACCCGCAGGATCGTCCCTTACCCCCACCTCGACAACAGATAAGAACTCCCCACCACATGGTACGCCAATAGCAAACGCCCCGCGTAACATCTATCCCCTTCAACCCCTACTTGCCCCTCACAACAGCCCCTCCACACGTACAACACAAGCAGTAGAACCACAACAGACATTAGTCACAGTAACGTAAGAAAGACAACAAGTCAAAGGGGTAAGTGAAAAAACAACATCAAACTCACATTACAAGCACAGCAACACGTAACAGTATTCAAGTTAATTTCCATTTGTTCCAGATGCTTCACTCATTCTATTACCTCGAAAGAAACATAAACAGCTATTCAAGATTTGGATAGAAGCCCCCCCTCCCTTTTAACTACAACTACATTAATACAATCTGCCACCAATGGATATTCAAGTCGCAATAAACAAGAACAAATTATTCTAATACTTTCACTGATCAAATCACCAAACTGCAGCAAGCCTCGAAAATTCTAGAAGCTGGTCTCCAACGGTTGCAAGATTTTAATTTTTAGAAAATCATTTCGACTCAAATTACAAATGGAGTCAAATCATAGTTGTTTTTAAATAATTGCATTGGAGATCACAATTATTAACCAAATTCTCAATATCGGAAGTTACTCTGTTCCAGAAATCAATGGATTTTAGAAAAAAATGGCTCCTATATTTTAACCTTCAGTTTATATTTATGACTCAAATTTAAAGCCATATTACAGTTGATTCAATCAACCACAGCATTGTGAAAACAATTTTAGCCAAATTTTCAAATTGTAGTTATTATGTTTTGGACGTCAATGTATTTTAGAATTAAGGGTTACTCCAATTCAACATTGTAATTGTGAAAACAATTTTAACCAAATTTTTAAATTGTAGTTGCTATGTTTTGGACGTCAATGTATTTTAGAATTAAGGGTTACTTCAATTCAACATTGTAATTCATATTGTCATACTTTTAATGTGTACATAATTCCTACGTTTTTTACATATTATTACTAAACATGGATTTATACTCAAGCAAAAATTTGTAGAAACAACCCAAATATGACAGGTCTTAACCTTGAGACAATTATGTAGGTTGAAGATGCTTGTAAATAAAGAGAAACATGTCCTTTTAAATTCGTGTTGTAGTATTATAAATTAGCAACACAAAACCAATTTGTATTGAATAGGCGGATTAAAATAATCACTATATTGTAAGCATTTATAGCAAATTTCAATACGGGTCTAATCATGAGATTAGTTACATGTAGTAAAAGGCGAAAGCTAATCGAGAAAATGAAACTGTCAATCGGCGAGAGAGACCCACTAGTGAGAAGAGTTGAAGCATGTCTACAGAGGAACATAATCCGAATAAACAACAACGTAGACATTTCTGAATGCATAATACAGATGGAGTTATGCAAGGGGATCCCATGAGTCCACACTTTTCAACATTTATACAGCAGATGTGAACCGCATAGTAGAGCTGATCTTATACGCAGATGACATGCTGATCGGAGCGAAAGAAAAGGAGGAGGTGCAAAGGGCAGTCCGCAGACTAGAGACCTGGGCGGAGGAAAACAGCCTACAAATAAATGAAGAAAAGACAGTACAAAAGACCTTCAGAAAAGGTGGGAAATCAACGCCCAAAGACAACATAACATTACACCAAAAGCCACTACAAAAGTTACGAAATTACAAATATTTGGGAATAACACTACAGACAACGACGGCGTCCTTTGGTATAAATATTCAAGAAAGAACGGCAGCAGCAATCAGGGCCTCATACAGCATCCAAAACATATCAAACCGTACAATCAGCACGGCGATGAGACTTTTCAAGACGACAGTAGCGCCAGTGATAACATATGGAATTGAGATCGTGTGGGAAAAGCTGAAGATCGGAGACCTGATGAGAATAGAAAGAATAAAAGCAATGTTCATGAAGAGGATTACCAGAGTCGGAAAGACAGCGCCATCCCGGATGGTATATGAAATGATGCGGGAGACGTATTTCATAGAAGACATACGATCACAGTTCTACCTACAATCAACGGAAGCAAGCAGGGCACTAGTAAACATCAGGGAAAGGAAGAAATGTGAAATTGACCTAGACTTCTACACCTCACCAGCGATGACGGAAGATAGATGGACTAGAGAGTGCAACACACAACGCCACGTGATAACACGACTCTCCGTACATGGGTTTCACCACAAGATATGCGTAAACCAGAAGTTCCATGAGCCAGACGAAGATTGTAAGTGCATTTTGTGTGGACAGAAGTGTAGTAGATATCACATCATAACATGCACGAAAAGAACCAGGACAATTACAGACTATAGCAAAGACTGAAATGTGAAATTTATTTAATACTCAAACTTGAGTGTACATTTCTCTATTAAATTAATATTATCAACAGAGGAACAACGTTTTACGTCATCTTTTAGATGTCAACATTCAACATTCATCCAGTGTTTATTCACACCACGCACAAGACTTTTAGGCATTACACTGTGTGAAAGACCATTTGTTAATATTTTTCACTTCAATTTTAGTATTCAACCTTCAAGTCCCTAACTTTCAACTTTTAAGCACCATCACATTGTATATTTCATCCAATTAGTATCATTTAATTATTAATGGTCTACATTACATATATATATATATATATCTTTGTTCATTTGACGTATTGGCTGATGATGGTGCCCAAAGACATCGAAACCGCTACCTAATAAAAATATGTGATTTTGTATTAGCAACACATTTTGTATTAATATAAGGTGGATCAACTGTACTCTGCTTTATTGTAAACTATACATAACACAGGACATAAATTAAACTATTACGGTGAAGAAAGCAACTTATCGCTTAATGCTACTGCATTAAATTACATCAGCCAGCGATGAAGCAATATAATATAAAGAAAGTATAATTAATTTTACACACCTAATTGTAATGTGTAGCCACACAATAAATAATCTTTCTCACTACTGTTGCCTTTTTACATTAAAGGTAATAAAAAATAATTTGCTGTAACAATATTCCACGTCATCAAGCACTTAATATCGATAATGTCAACATACAGAATACTCCTTATTATATAACTGAACTGATCTGATGCTGCCCAAAATATGTTTTCATCACCAGATTTACTTAAATTTTATGGAATACACCAGACATTAATGTTACTCATCCACAGAACAAATACAAAATATGTAACACGATATATTTAACATGCAGTCATCATACAACATTAAATACAGACGATGTATATTTTCCACCCTCCAAAACTCTGACTGCATCTGTTTGGTTTGAAACCAGGAGCAAACAGTCTGAGGATGGTTAATGTACCACTGGTCCTGAGAGGGAGCCAGTGTACTTACCTGTTTTCCTCTTTGCAGCATGGGACCAGTTCATTAGTTATATGGTCATTTAGGATCACTTCATCCTTAATGTCTGCAGCAGGCTAAAGTAAGAAATAAGGAAATTTATTTAATAGAGCAAAGTTGTAACAAGAATAAAATATATAAAAAACAAGAAATGGCTGATAAGGTAAATGTCATGTTTGTATAAAAAAAATATAGTTCATTTAAATTGATCCTGCAAAAATCAAACAGAAAACAAACTAAAAATGGCAAAGTAAAAAAGATAACACTTACTACAAATGAGAAAATAATATCTGTACATAAGCCAAAATAATCTTATGACATACTTAAAGACCCTTCATCCTATTTGTTACATAAGCCAAGGGAACTCTGAAGCTATTTCCACACTTGCCTGTACTGTGCCTATCGACCAAGCACTTTCACGTAAAGAGGTGTCGCAGGGGCTAAAAGAAGGAAATTTAAAAAGAAACATTTAAAAAGATGATCATACACAATAGGACGAGCAGATGTCTCGAAAATGGATAAACATGTTGCTATGCACAAAGAAAAGTTATGTTGGTTGAAAAAGACTACACATTGCATGCACTGAACAGTATGCCATAGAGCCTCTGTGACTCAGGTGACAGGGTGCTGGGTTCCACAGTTCAACTCCCAGTCAATCCATGTGAGGTTTGTGCTGGACAAAGCAAAGGTGGGACAGGTTTTCCCTGGGTTCTCTGGTTTCCCTCGCCATCTTTCATTCCAACAACATTTTCCATTATCATTTCATCATCAGTCATAAATCATTGCCCAAACAGGCTTTGGCTGCCAGATGGGAGCTTCAATCATTCCATTCCATGACTGGAAACAGGCTGTGGATATTTATTTTCAGATTGTACTCAAGACAAACAAACAAGTGACTGCTACTACACTGTGCTTGTAGAATCCCAAGCACCATTCATGGCCGAAGGCACACAATGCATCCGCTCTCTGTTGCAATGAAAAACCATTCATTTACATACGATAACTTCAATCACCTTTCATTGGGTCAAAGGCCGAACAACACTTTAAGGGAATAAAAGCCCAGACAATGTAGCCAAAACTGCGGTCAGTTATCTAGGTACTACCCATCATATCTTAGAAATGAAGCTTCCACGGTGTGAAGAATTATTTAATTTAATTTCCGGGTTGAACCGTGTTGTACTTGTACGCACATCACGTACAGTTTGCCGACATTTCGAATTGTCCAGTATCTTGCCGATCCTGTCTGTAGTGTTTTTAATGTATGGACAAATACAACATAAAAACTATCTATAAACCTCACCGTAAGCTAGCCCGCGTTATCTACCACCACTAAAAGACACAATAGAATTACAGGCCCCTGGAGTGTATCACATTGAATGTAGCTGCGGAGCTTGTTATGTAGGTGAAACAAAACGTCTGATCTCCACTCGCCTAAAAGAACATATCCCAAGCATTGCTACGAAACTAGGCACGGAATATCATTTGACAAGACCAAGATCCTAGCAGCTATCCCTTGGAATGTGTAAAGGAAAATCCGCGAGGCTATCGAAATCAAGAAACATCCGAACAACATAAATTTAGAAGAAGGATATAAAATCAGTAATTCTTGAATGCCTATCATTCATAGTTTAAGACATACAGACCACAACATAAACACACGAGCCGCAACCCCATTACATAAGAGCGCGGGCAAGTCCCCACTACCTGGCTGTGAGGCATACTTTCCAGAAGCCTCGCGAGACAGCCAGGGCTTACGTCAGCCAGAAAGGCTAGGTTATAAAAGGCCAAGATCAAGGCCACTCTAGTAGTGTAATTTCTGCCTGGGAGACTGTTTACCTCGGATCGAGTAGGGGTTTTTCAGTCGCCTTGACAAAGAATACTGCAATGTATTCGAAACGTCGGCAAACTGTACGTGATGTGCAGACAAGTACAACACGGTTCAACCCGGAAATTAAATTAACTAATACTACCCATCATACTTCACCTCCACTGACAAAATGCAGGAAGTTACTGGACAATATTACACCAAAATCTACAATGAGCATACAATACAGCAACTCATAGAATGCTTCTCACACTGGACTATTAGTTCCCAGTATCACCAAGAATAAGATGATGGTTCAGAAATGCACAAACTCTGGTATACCAAAATGTGGTGCACTTTTTTAACAAAGGATGCAAGAGAAGTTCTCCTTCTTGTGACATGTTAATAGTAGTACAACGTTCAGGTTTTACTAGCTCAAGGGCGATATCATCTACAAAGTAACAGGTCATATATTTTGGAATACATTTTTCATTAAATTGTATTTATTATTGGCTTTACATCCCACCAACTAGTTTTGAGGCATTTCCAAAGATGAAGTTGCCAGAATTTTGTACCACAAGAGGTCTTTTACTTGCCAGTAAATGTACTGATATGAACCTGGTTTATTTCAGCACATTTCTTCAGACTGATTGGTGAATGAATGTGCAATCTGAAATAAGAAGCTAGCCATCCAATGCCTTTGCTACTCAGAGCAGAACTTTTACTTTCAAGACGAGCAGCCACTGAACTGATAGCTACAACTCAAAAGACTACACACGACTGTGGAGAACAAAGTGCCAGAGCAACGGTGAAAATGAGAAACCCACTTCTTCTCCAAAACCCAGTCAGTGAATTCAGCTTTCAAACATGCGATGAAGACTATCATATGTATTAATAACAAAATTTCCATTCCTACCACTTATGTAATCATAGACATACCTAAGAATAGTTGATGTATAGCAATATATTCATACATACATTTACAAATATAGTCAAATTTTGTCCACTGTTAAGCATTATATTCTAATCAATTATCAATCAATCAATAGGTGATCTGTATTTAGGACTGTTACCTAGGTGGCAGATTCCCTATCTGTTGTTTTCCTAGCACTTTCTTGAATGATTGCAAAGAAATTGGGAATTTATTGAACATCTCCCTCGGTAATTTATTCCAATCTCTAACTCCCCTTCCTATAAACGAATATTTGCCCCAATTTGTCCTCTTGAATTCCAACTTTTTCTTCATATTGTGATCTTTCCTACTTTCAAAGACACCACTCGAACTTATTCGACTATTGATGTCATTCCATGCCATCTCTGCACTGACAGCTCGGAACATACCTCTTACCAATATAAATGGTCCGTTATTGGACATTATAAATTTTCCAGCTAACTCGTTCCTGGTTGCCAGCGTTTTGCCCCAACGTGCTAATTTGGGCTCATCAGTTGGTAAATAGCACACCCACCAAGACACATGGTTAGTGCATACCATGGAGACCACTGCATAGGCTACTTGGAGCCACCAGCACAGCCAATACACTATGGGAGACTTTGTTTCATTACCAAAAATTGATGCCATGTTAGCTGGAAAATTTATAATGTACAATAATGGATCATTTATATTGGTATTGTAAATTTACTCATTTGAGACAAATATTTCCGGTTCCCTATGAGAATCAACATACCACCTAGTTGAGTACCTCGTCTTCTTTCTCCCAACTCTTCCAGGCCCAAACTTTTCAAAAAATGTTAATGCTACTCTTTTGTCGGAAATCAACCAAAACAAATCAAGCTGTTTTCTTTGGATTTTTTCCAGTTATTGAATCAAATAATCGTGGTGAGGGCTCCATACACTGGAACCATACTCTAGTTGGGGACAAATCAGAGACTTATATGCCCTCTCCTTGTTACGGCCTCTCTACTACATCAATCTGCCATCCATCGCATTCTACTGCTGCCATATTCTCTCCATCTGCTTGCTCACCCAGCTGTTCACAAACTGGCCTGTTCCATTCCACTGCTGCTGCTGCTCCGCTGTGACGTCATGCTATCTATTTTTCTTCGAGTAATTTCTGGACTCACTTCACCACCTATATAAGCGTGCTATTACCTTGTTTCTCCGGTCAGACATCGAGTGAAAACATCCCTGAGTGGAGAGAGCGGAATATTTCGCAGGCGGCTGGCCCGTTGCGATGTTTTACATTTTTATTCTGTGTAAAGCTGCTATGAAAATCTTCAGACTGGGTGAGCAAATGTTATAACTTTTTCATCTTTCGTGTTTTCCATCAAGACTTGAACACTGAGCGATTGATTATTCTGGCTTACATTCTAAGAGAGTCCTTCAGACTGATATCTTAATCAATCTTCTACTTTACATCTGGACAAATGTTAGAAATGTTGCCGCCGCTCGCTCACACTGCCAACTTATAGGGTTTAAGCAGCCTGGAAAAATTCCCCTCCCTTTCGATCCTTTCTCAGTCTGTCTCCTTTTTTCCTTTCCTCTTTTCACGGTATTAAGTCGTATATTTCTGTCTTGTAACGTGCTCTAACTCTCTTGATATTTGACTGTAAAGTGTGGCTGTTGTCAAATTGTATTAATGCCCCCCGTTCTTTCTTAATCTGTGTCGTTTCAAGAATAATAAAAACTATACTGATTGTGGTTCTCTGACGATTACGGGTCTTGAGTTCTTGCAGAAATTTCTTGGTGTTGTTTGGAAGAATTTTTTACCAAGATGTGTCTCGATCGCATTCTATTGTAAAAAGGGCCAAGCCCTTACTAAAATCTGTGTGATTCCTAATCTTGGTTTGTTGCACTCTGCCTGTTCTAGACATTTACGGTTGAAATATAACTTACTCAAATTGATTCCCTTTTCTTTAATTCTTGTTTGTTGTGTGCTCCCTCCCCTTTGTTCTCTATTTATTTTTTTTTGACTCTGCACTTACCACGGACGGCCCTCTTGGTCAGCCCGCCGAAGCTCCACTGACTCTGCTGATTGATAAATGTCATGTCTTTTTTTTTGCTAGTTGTTTTACGTCGCACCGACACAGATAGGTTTTACGGCGACGATCGGACAGGAAAGGGCTAGGAGTAGGAAGGAAGCGGCCGTGGCCTTAATTAAGGTACAGCCCCAGCATTTGCCTGTTGTGAAAATGGGAGACCACGGAAAACCATTTTCAGGGCTGCCGACAGTGGTGTTCGAACCAACTATCTCCCGCATACTGGATACTGGCAGCTATCGAGCTCGGTAATGTCATGTCTAACACATTAGTGTTTGTGTTGCCGTAACCTAACAAGATTTATGGTTTTGGGTATCTGATATATGCCCTTCCGTATCTGACAAGTTCCCACCAGTGAAATGATACCTACCTGTCTTAGATGCTGAGTAACTCGAAATGTATACTGTTTGATGATCCTTTATGCCATGGGTCGATCACTTTTCATTACCTGTGCTGTGATTTACATCGTTTTTGTCATTCCTATAAATATATTATTTATTGATACCACATACTACTTCTTTTCGCCACATCCTTTACATCCTTACTACAACCCTTACCACATTGGGTGCCACGTGCCGCCATATGGCGTCACGGTGGTCTTCAAATTTGAGATGGCGGTACAGTAGAGTTTTAAGGCGATGCGCCGTAGATAATTAGCTGTGACATCTATGCGCGTAAAATTGGTACTACGTGAAAAGCAAACTTCAGGGTCTATTCCAGGTATGTATTTTTCTTGTGTACCACCATGTGGCGCCACAGTATTCTCCCGAAGTCACTGACTGGCCAGTGCTCATTGTCACAGGTGAAAGCGCGCCAGGCATTGTTTATTCCTCGTTTTCGTACGTATTATCACTCAGTTTGTATAGTTGTGCAAAAATATAAAAAAAATGGAAGATATTGGTAATAATCTTAGTACAAATAGTAAGCGACTTGCAAAGAAGAGAATTAGTGAAGTGGATATTTGTGAATTACTGATGGATTCTGATGGAGAGGAAGATGTAAGTGTTGATGGCAGTGAATATAACGCTAGTGAAGATGAGTGCAGTGACAACATGACGGATGTATGGAGTGATGCGGAAGAGGATGGCGATACTGATAGTGATATAGGTGGGGACGGTGCCTGTGCAAATGGTGCAGACAATCATCTGAACAATGATGCCTCAGGTCCTTGCGTAGGGGCACAGAAAGATATTCCGTTTACAAGCCAGGAGCATCTAAATCTTCAAATTGATACTTCTACAGCCACACCATATGAGTTTTACAGACTGTTCCTAACAGACGAAGTTCTTGATATGATGGTACTACAAACTAATATCAATGCAAATCAAACACTAGCGTGTATGCATATTAACCAGTCTAGTCATTTGAAGGAGTGGGTAGATACTACAAAGGAGGAAATGAAAGTTTTTATAGGTTTGAGATTGTGGATGGGTCTTGTAAGAATGCCTTCATTATCAAATTACTGGAGCCAGTTTTCTGTATATGGAGATAGTGTAGCTGGTAAGGCAATGCCAAGTCAGTTACTACTTCAATTCTGGCACTTTAGTCCCAACGATACTTCAGCTGGAAAGTTGCACAAGATTCAGCCACTATTAGATATAATGCATATGAACTTCAAGAGTGTCAAAACTCCAGGTGAAAACCTCATAGTTGATGAATCAATGATTCCGTGGAGGGGTCGTTTATCACTCCGGCAATTTATGCCCGGTAAGGCACACAGGTACGGTGTTAAACAATTTTAGCTGTGCGACGACACGGGCTACACCTACAAAACTAAAGTGTACGCTGGTAAAGGTACCTTGAATGCTCAGAATACACTGAGCATGGCTACTCAAGTTGTAATGCAACTTATGGACCCGCATCTGGACAGTGGTCGCTTCCTCTGCACCGACAATTATTACTCATCAATTGAGTTAGCTGAGGTGCTACTGGATCGTAAGACACATTTTATTGGCACACTTAGGAAAAATCGAAAAGGTTTACCAAAGGATGTTGTAAATGCAAAGCTTAAAAAGGGAGAACTCATTGCAATGGAGAATGGAAATGGATTGACAGTGATGAAGTGGAGAGATCAGAGGGACGTGCTGATTATGTCAATCAAATGTTCTAATGATGTAATTGCTACGGGCAAAAATAACAGGGAACCCGAAGATGTGGTTAAACCAAAAATGGTAATAACGTAAGATAAAATGAAAGGAGGAATAGATATTGCAGACACACTTTCTTCGTATCACACTGCAATGAGGAAAACCATCCGATGGTCAGAGAAAGTTGCAGATGACATTCCTTTTGGTACTGCCGTTGTAAATTCACTGCTTCTGTACAATAAGACGCGGGTTACTGGACATCGGAAAATGTCTACGTGGTGAGCACTCTACTAACGACCCTGTTAGAGAGAGAACCACTGCCTTGGGGAAGCCAACAAGACGGAAGTGTACCACATAAGTGTTATCAAGTTCACTTCTGCAGGATGTCAATACTAATTATAAAATTATTTTTTATTTCTTCCTTTCAATATTGCAGGAAAGCTCGAGGTCTGTGTCGAAGCTGCTATCAGCAACTATGCAAGGTCATGGATAGAAAGGCTGCTGCTTCTGCCGCAAAAAGGGTATCAACTGTCTGCACAACCTGTCCTGACACACCTTTCCTTTGTCTGAAGTGCTTTGAATCATTTTACAACAAAGAGTGACTGAAGGTTAATTGTTGTTTAAAGTCTAATCCTTATGTTGCGATGCGAGTGTCACTGCCTGCCAATCGTGCCGAGACTCATATTTTCATTGTTTCGAGTCATCAGAAAACTGTTCACAACAATATGTAATGTAATATAAGTAGTTGTTTTGCATTTTACTAGGTTTTCAAAAATACAGCATTAATTTGAATTAGCAAATAAATCTCCCATATTTGAAATTCGTCACGTCCTAGTCCGTGAACCATCGGCAACAACTGAGTGGCCTAGTAAGTGGTCCTCAGAGTCGGGATACCAGTTGCTATGGAATGGGAGTGGGCATCTCGGACATATTCTGAGTCATGGCCCTCCTTGTGCTCAGGCGGCTAGGACTACACAATTCACCGGTGGTCCATAACCCGTTAGAGGAGAGATCCTCACTTGGACTATGTGCAAGTAGGGTAGCATACTGCTTCATGAATTTACCGAGCTCAGAACACTTTAAGCAAGCCTCGGACCTATGGGAGTAATGGAGTCCCACTCCCATTTGACAGGCGAGGGACTCCTTGGAAACAACTTGGCGAACGAAATGGAATTCGATGGGGAGCTATCAATATTAATGGGGCTTATGGAAGAAAGAAGGTAGAACTGGCTGAGTCAGCAAAGAGGATGCATCTGGATGTGCTAGGAGTAAGTGATATTCGGGTAAGGGGAGATAAGGAGGAAGAGACAAGAGATTATAAAGTGTACTTGACGGGTGTTAGAAAGGGAAGGGCAAAGTCTGGGGTAGGGCTCTTTATCAGGAATACCATTGCACGCAACATAGTTTTTGTTAGGCATGTAAATGAGCGAATGATGTGGGTACATTTGTCAGTGGGGGAATTAGGACAAGAATTGTGTCCGTGTATTCACCACGTAAGGGTGCAGAAGAGGACGAAGTTGACAAGTTTTATGAAGCATTGAGTGACATCGTGGTCAGGGTCAACAGCAAGGATAGAATAGTGCTAATGGGCGATTTCAATGCGAGAGTTGGGAATAGAACTGAAGGATACGAAAGGGTGATTGGTAAATGTGGGGAAGATATGGAACCTAATGGGAATGGGAAGCGTTTGCTGGACATCTGTGCTAGTATGGGTTTATCTGTTACAAATACATTCTTCAAGCATAAGGCTATTCACCGCTACACATGGGAGGCTAGGGGTACCAGATCCATAATAGACTATATCTTAACAGACTTTGAATTCAGGAAATCTGTTAGGAATGTTCGTGTTTTTCGCGGATTTTTCGATGATACAGACCACTGTCTGATCTGTAGTGAACTAGGTATCTCTAGGCCTAGGGTAGAGAAAGTGAAATCTGTCTGCAAACGAATAAGGGTAGAAAATCTCCAGGACGAGGAAATTAGATAGAAGTGCATGGATATGATTAGTGAGAAGTTTCAAACAGTAGACAGTAAGAAGGTTCAGGATATAGAAAGTGAATGGGTGGCATACAGGGATGCTGTAGTGGAAACAGCAAGGGAATTCCTAGGAACAACTGTGTGTAAATATGGGAAAAGGCGAACATCTTGGTGGAATGATGAAGTGAGAGCAGCTTGTAAACGTAAAAAGAAGGCTTATCAGAAATGGCTCCAAACAAGGGCCGAGGCAGACAGGGATTTGTACGTAGATGAAAGAAACAGTGCGAAACAAATAGTTGTTGAATCCAAAAAGAAGTCATGGGAAGATTTTGGTAATAACCTGGAAAGGCTAGGTCAAGCAGCAGGGAAACCTTTCTGGACAGTAATAAAGAATCTCAGGAAGGCAGGGAAAAGGGAAATGAACAGTGTTTTGAGTAATTCAGGTGAACTCATAATAGATCCCAGGGAATCACTGGAGAGGTGGAGGGAATATTTTGAACATCTTCTCAATGTAAAAGGAAATCGTCATGGTGGTGTGGCGAACAGCCAAGCTCATGGGGAGGAGGAAAAGGATGTTGGTGAAATTATGCTTGAGGAAGTGGAAAGGATAGTAAATAAACTCCATTGTCATAAGGCAGCAGGAATAGATGAAATTAGACCTGAAATGGTGAAGTATAGTGGGAAGGCAGGGATGAAATGGCTTCATAGAGTAGTAAAATTAGCGTGGAGTGTTGGTAAGGTACCTTCAGATTGGACAAAAGCAGTAATTGCACCTATCTATAAGCAAGGGAACAGGAAGGATTGCAACAACTATCGAGATATCTCAATGATTAGTATACCGGGCAAAGTATTCACTGGCATCCTGGAAGGGAGGGTGCGATCAGTCGTTGAGAGAAAGTTGGATGAAAACCAGTGTGGTTTCAGACCACAGAGAGGCTGTCAGGATCAGATTTTCAGTATGTGCCAGGTAACTGAAAAATGCTACGAGAAGAATAGGCAGTTGTGTTTATGTTTCGTAGATCTAGAGAAAGCATATGACAGGGTCCCGAGGGAAAAGATGTTCGCCATACTGGGGGACTATGGAATTAAAGGTAGATTATTAGAATCAATCAAAGGCATTTATGTTGACAATTGGGCTTCAGTGAGAATTGATGGTAGAATGAGTTCTTGGTTCAGGGTACTTACAGGAGTTAGACAAGGTTGTAATCTTTCACTTTTGCTGTTCGTAGTTTACATGGATCACCTGCTGAAAGGTATAAAATGGCAGGGAGGGATTCAGTTAGGTGGAAATGTAGTAAGCAGTTTGGCCTATGCTGACGACTTGCTCTTAATGGCAGACTGTGCCGAAAATCTGCAGTCTAATATCTTGGAACTTGAAAATAGGTGCAATGAGTATGGTATGAAAATTAGCCTCTCGAAGACTAAATTGATGTCAGTAGGTAAGAAATTCAGCAGAAGTGAATGTCAGATTGGTGATACAAAGCTAGAACAGGTCGATAATTTCAAGTATTTAGGTTGTGTGTTCTCCCAGGATGGTAATATAGTAAGTGAGATTGAATCAAGGTGTTGTAAAGCTAATGCAGTGAGCTCGCAGTTGCGATCAGCAGTATTCTGTATGAAAGTGTGCTCCCAGACGAAACTATCTTTACATCGGTCTGTTTTCGGACCAAATTTGCTTTACGGGAGCGAAAGCTGGGTGGACTCAGGATATCTTATTCATAAGTTAGAAGTAACAGACATGAAAGTAGCGAGAATGATTGCTGGTACAAACAGGTGGGAACATTGGCAGGAGGGTACTCGGAATGAGGAGATAAAGGCTAATTCAGGAATGAACTCGATGGATGAAGCTGTACGCATAATCCGGCTTCGGTGGTGGGGTCATGTGAGGCGAATGGAGGAGGATAGGTTACCTAGGAGAATAATGGACTCTGTTATGGAGGGTAAGAGAAGTAGAGGGAGACCAAGACGACGATGGTTAGACTCGGTTTCTAACGATTTAAAGATAAGAGGTATAGAACTAAACGAGGCCACAAGACTAGTTGCAAATCGAGGATTGTGGCGACGTTTAGTAAATTCTCAGAGTCTTGCAGACTGAACGCCGAAAGGCATAACAGTCTATAACGATAATGTATGTATGTATGCATGTTGAAATTCGTATTGCACATTCCATGTCAAAAAAAATTCTGTGACACCATATGGCATCACGCTATATTTTATGTTTCGTAAAAATTGATGTGACACCATATGGCGTCACACATGACCTTGGTATGGTGAGATAAAATTTACGTAGTACATCATATAAATACATCCCAATATTATATAAACAGCCTACAATGCGTACAATTGCTTTGGCACCAGCGGAATACTATTCAAAAACACGCCTGGCACCAGTGGAATAGTGTGCTACAATCGGCTCGGCACTCAACGTGTTCGACTTGTTGGCTGAATGGTCAGCGTCCTGGCCTTCGGTTCAGAGGGCCCCGGGTTCGATTCCCAGCCGGGTCGGGGATTTGAACATTAATTAGTTAATTCCAACGGCTCGAGGGCTGGGTATGTGTGGCGTATTCTACATTAGAAATCATCCTAGGTAGGGCCCTCATCTTCACAGACATGCAGGTCGCCTAATAGGCCGTCTACTAGAAAAAGACCTGCACCAGGCCTCTCCGGAGGCCATACATCATTATTATTACCCTTATACCCGTATAACCAAGTGCAGAGATCAGTACCCTTTACTTACAATCATAATTATGTGATTACCCCAATGAAGATCTTTGTTTATATTAAGACCTAGGTACTGTACCATTTCATTGCCCTGATTATGTTGAAACGAGGTGTTAAAATCGTCATTTTTGGCATGAATAGCGATAAAGTGACAGAAATTATGCAGTAGATTAATACGAATTTTAAAGTACAGACGTATGGAATGAAATAGGCCGTGAATATCTTGTGAGAAAGTACAGACGTATGGAATTAAATAGGCCGTGAATATCTTGTGAGAAAGTACAGACATGTGGAATCAAATAGGCCATGAACGAGAAGTAGAATGTACAGACCACCGGAATCTAAATGGCCGTGATTTAGATAAATGCAGCACTTTTAAATTGTTAAATCCAGCAAGGTGAACAATCGAGCATTGCATTGAGTAACAAGACGAAGTTGTACGAGAGAAATATACACAAGGAAAATTAGCTAGTTTGGAAGGAATATTTCTAAGATTATTGAGGAGGGAAGTTGAGATACAAAAAACATTTCGCTATAATCTTCGTATACAAAACAAGATTCCTAAGCGCAATATCCGATAGGACAAAGAAAAGAATAGCTGACTGTAGAATAGGATTGAATTGAAGATTACTAAGGATTAAGTAGAGCAGACATTGAAAATCGTTAATTTGAAGTATTTACTCATAAAATAAGGAGACATTTAAAACACCTTTTATATAGTTCAATCTGAAAATATTGACATTTGTGGTATCACAATCTACCTTGTCCAGCATAAATACAAATCAAGAAAATTCTACAGATAACGAAATTATGAAATTAAGATATTTTAAATGTGTTTCTGTGTTCGAGAACATCATAATGGCCAACTAATCTGAGGATGGGATTGGCATCTGGCGGAAACCACCTGGCTATTCCTGCGAACCCGAGACTTCAGGCAACAACCCGGGGAAGTAACAACCGACCCAGTCCAGAAACGCAGGCAGAATAAGCTAAGGTCCATTATCTTTGTTATAAATTTTTTCATGTCTACTCTAATTTGTAGTTAGTTAATGTCTGTGTTATTGTAAAAAGGTCGATATATATATCTTCGAAAGACAATTCTAATGTGCAGTTTTATCGCGAGTGAACTCATAGTACTGATTTTAATGATGGATTTACGTAGTCCTCCATAACATGTAATAACACTCATATATAGGGAAGATAGTGTTCGCCAACAAAGAGCTTTGATAACAATTTTTCGATTATTTCCAAAGAGTCTGTCACAAGTGAACTATGTAGTGCAAGTGGAAAGTGTTTTCTTTAAGACTTTATTTGTGATGTACAATATGATGTTTTATTTATTATGACCTAACCTGTACTGTGTAAGATTGGTGACTTGTGCATTTGTAAATAGTAGAATTCTGTTCTATATTTACTGGAAGGATCCTGAAAGTTACATGAATGATGGAACAGGGTGTGTTGTTTTGTGGGTAATGTATTCTAGAAAATATTTCTGACTGTTCTGGAAATACGACATTCGCGATCAGGCGTATTCTAGAATGTTAGTCAAAGTTCGCGATCGAAAGTAAGGTTGTGATTGGTGACTCTAGGTGGCGATACGGAACTCGTGCACGCTGATTGGCTGCCTCCAAGGCCGGAGTTTCCTATATATAGTGAGTGAGGCAGTGTTCGAATTAATTCTGTATCCTGAATTCTGTCGGTCTTGGTCTATCTGTCTGCGAGCAGCCTATCTGGTTGACGTCCCCCGGTTTCCGGGATGGCACTCTCCTCGGGTAAGCACTCTTGAATTCCGTTCCTGCTAAAATTTCCGTAATGTTCCGATTTGCTTTTCATACAGGAGTCTGCCCTAACCTCGCCTGGATTCACCAAATTAGTTACTTATGACGCCTTAGTTTTTCAGCTTGCCTTACCTGTTCGTTTCCGAGGCATTCCCATTTCTTGTTTCACTAAAATATGTAGATTGTAGTTCATATTATTTCCCTTGGGGTTTGCGTCCGGTAGTTCTGTATCACCTTAGGTACGCTAGATTTTAGATAACCTGTTTCACATCACTGTAAATTGCATTGTACAACTGCATTGGTAACCAGATGTATAGTTGATTTGAAACTTGAATTTACACTGCTACGGAATAAGCTATGTATATCACTGAACTTATAGCTCGTAACTTGGAATTGTATTTCGAATGTATTTGTAAAATCATTTTGTAAATAATATTTTTTCAAATCTACGGATCACGGGGATTAATTTTGGAATCCGCTATCTAAGCCATGTCCATGCCTTTGGTAGGTTCCCAGTCCTTTTCGTCTTCCCGGTTTGTTGTTCACTAGTTGGCCCTACTGATATTTACGTACATGTTTCGTTGGAGATCCGCGTAACGCCAGCTAATGTTTTCCGAGTGTGTAGTGTTTTCTTACATTATGTATTGTGCTCTTACCTTCCCCTTTTAACTGTGTTTGTGCCTTGTTTGGTGTTACCACTGTAGTAAAGGTAACAGAATCATAACATGCATAAAGTGATATGATATAGTTGAAACGTGAACTGGAAACAGATGGAATTGTAAGTTGTTGAGATCGTTTTCGTCACCAACTTATTACCAGATGTAAGTAAATATAGACTTGATATGTTCATTCTTTGATAAGAGAAGTGCATCATTTATGTGAATGGTAATTAGTCAACCCATAAAGCGTTATTTTTGTTAAGATACGAAGTTTTAGAAATTGTGCGTTGCTTAGAAAGGATAAACTGATATTTTTATTTATGGAGTAATCGATCACGACGGAAGTAAGAGATGTGAATATGCACTTTTGTTGGTGTATTTGCGGTGGAATTATGGTAAATACGACGTGATATGAGGAAAGGTTTTTTACTTGAGGTTGATTGATGTTAATTTATGCGACGCAATTCTAAGTCAAGGTTATATTTGCCATGATAGTGATGTGTTATATGGGTTGACCTGTAATATGGGTTAAAGTAATAGCCTATATATATGTTGATGGTGTGTAATGAACGAATTTACAGGGTAATAACTGTGTACGATCATCAAAAGAATATTCCCAAATAACCTATATTATAGTATAATGATGGTATTTTCAAGGAAAATTTCGCATGTTGCTTAGTATTTTAACTGATATGAGTCAAAACAACAGAATATTGGCGATAATGTCTTCATAGCCTTATATGACTGCCATTAACGAGTTAAGAAATGTCATCTACGGTATTCCTTGAATTTTCGCGACCATATGATAGAATTTTAGAAATGATATGGCTTTGATATTTAGCCTATTGACAAAAGTAATGTGGCTCGGTTAGAGAATTCTTACATATTTCCCAGATAATATTTAAATATATCCAATTACGATTAATATATATTATCTTTATTTATTTATATATTGTCATGTGGAGCCACTGCAAGCTACGGGTATGGAACATTACTTATTCTGCGTACGTTACTGATGAAGCTAGAAGTGAATAGCGCAAGAAAGGAAAAATGATCTGATGTTAAATAGAAAAGAAGCATTTTTGACATTCATTACTTCTGATACTCATCATTATGTCTTCATTTTTTTAACATATTCAATATTTACCTTTTTAACATGTTAATAATTAAACTTTAAGGCAAACAGAATAATTTCTTCTTATCTTTATGAATGAGATTCCAATGTGTACAAGAAATAATTCGGATTATTATTATCTTATCCCAAGAAAATAGATGATTATGAATAAAGTTAGTAGTTAGGTATTTAACTTATTATTATTGTTATTTATAGAATAGAAGATTAATTTTAAGTTGATTACTTGGGGGATGATGAATGACTGAACTGGAAAGTTGTTTATAATTTGATTTAATGATCCGATGGACATGCATGCATACGGTACTAGAGAATATGAGGCGCGGTTCTCACTCGAATTCACGTTATATAAATAGATATATTTTTTGGTATAATTTTTATCCCTGAGTTGTACAGTGCAGCTTTCTTGAACGCCGGCGTGTAGCTAATATAGAGGAAAGAATAGATGCCCATTCGCCAGAAATGAATTATTTGCTCACCCGATAACTAGACCGGTGCAAGAAGAATTGTCGCTCATACATTAGGCTAGATTGATGAGAAAGACACCCCAATCAAGAACACGTCGGCTCATTAAAAATTGGCTCCCAGCAGTGGGGCAATGAGAGAGAAAGATGCAGCAGGGTTAGGCAAATGGTTCATTAAAAATTGGTCGCCCAACGTGCCGCACTTAAAAGTGATGGCTCAGTACTTATAATACTCCCCAAAAGGAACTTTCACCCCATCAACGCAGTAAAAAAAACTGAGGGGACTTTTCCTATTTGTGAAACACACAACCTGACTTTTAACCCAATTTATCATCATACCATTGCCTACTGTCCATCTTGCAACATTATCGAGTTCATTTTGCAGTAGCTCACAATCTTTTAACTTATTTATTACCCTGTACAGAATAACATCATCCGAAAAACAGTTATCTCCGATTCCAATTATTTACGTATATCATAGATATATATTAGAAAATATAAAGGTCCAATAATACTGCCCTGAGGAATAATTACAGGGCAGATAAAGCTTTGCCTACTCTGATTCTCTGGGTTCTATTTTCTCGAAAGCTAGCTACCCATTCAGTCACTCATTTGCCAAGTCTAATTGCACTCATCTTTGCCAGTACTCTCCCATGATCTACCATATCAAATGCCTTAGACGGGCCAATCGCAATACAGTCCATTTGATCTCCTGAATCCAGGATATCTGCCATATATTTCTGGAATCCTACAAGTTCAACTTCAGTGGAATAACCTTTTCTAAACCCAAACTGCCTTCTATCAAACTAGTTACTAATTTTGCAAACATGTCTAATATAATGAGAAAGAAAGCTTTACTGAAGCACACATGCAATTCATGTCAAACTGACTGGCCTGTAATTTTCAGCTTTATGTCTATCACCCTTTCCTTTATACACAGGGGTACTATAGCAACTCTCCATTACTTTTTCGTAGCTTACAAATTCTTCTTTCGGCAGTATGAATACTCCCCCTCCTACCATTCCTATCCTATCTTTATGATATACCCTCCAGTTGCGTGAGAAAATTTCTGCATTTATTACATCATTTCTCAGCTTTAATTCAACTCCTATATGTATATATCTATTACATTACTTAATTCTATTTCATTCTTTACAATACTTCTACAGTTTAGCAGTAACATTTTTATGTCATCCCTTCTTGACTTTCAGTTCCCTGTTCCCTTATCATTGCTCCCTAGGCCACTCTGTTATTCTGAGAGTACCTCCCTATAACACTTCTAAACAACCTTCCTAACTTATATGTAGCATTGTGGTTTAAGTGAAGGCCATCTGATTGCAGATCCCTATCTCCTACCACTCATTAGGATCTAGAAATCTCACTCCCCGTTTCCCATATACCCACTCCATAATCTCATTTAAATCCCCAATCACCCTCCAGTCAGTATCCCTCTTACAGAGTATTCCACTGATAACAATCTCTGCTTCCTTCAACTTCACCCGTGCTGCATGTACCAGGTCCCACACATCCACAACTATGTTGGCACTTATACCTGCCTGTCTTACGTTGTTAGTACCAATGTGAAACACCACCACCTTCTCCTTTCTCTCCTCCTTCTCTTCTACTTTCCTCAACATCTGCCTTAACCTCTTTTCTGGATATAACTCTATCCAGGTTCCCTTTCTTCCACAGTCTTTCCCCACATGTCTGACAATGAAATGCCCCAACACCAGAGCCTGCAACCCTACTCACTTCATTTGATCCCCTCCCCTCCTGGTCAGCCCCATCTTTCCTGACAGCTGCAAAAGCTAATTCCCCCTCCCTTTTCTCCATCCAATGACGCTGTTCCACCTGTCTTTTCCTACCCACTACTCCACATTACCCTTTCCTACCTTTTCCACTCCTCTTACTTCCAAACTTATCAGCAACAGTTCCCTGTTCCTCATCTTCCCTTGTTTGTTCTAACTGCATTGACTCGTACCGATTTCTCACAGACACCTGTCCTGAATTCTGATCCTGAATGGAGTCCTTAGCCTGCAATCTCCTGCCCCTTAGAAGATTAAACCACCTGTTTTCTACAATGCCCCCTTTCCTTCCCATCCCTCTTTTACACCTACTGTATCCTGTACATTGTTCGAGGGAGGCCTACTTTCCTTCCAGTCCTCTGAGAGAATACTAATTATCTCCCTCATACTTCTTAATGCCTGGGTACTTCCACAGTCCTACACTTGCACTCCTTAACCATTTTTTACGGAATAATGAAAAGAAAAGGAAAAATAAGATAACTTATTCTATGCATAATAAAAATGAAAGGAAAGAAATATTGTCTATGATAGTTCACAAAGATCACACAACAATAAGATAATTAATATAGGCTAATACTGCATTAAAATACTACTCAGTTGTACATTTTGTTTCCTACAACACCCTAACAGGATGAAATTTGCTGTTAATTACTGAAAAGAGAACGTAATACACAAGAATTACACATTTCTAAACTGCAAGTAAGTCTACCCTAATTACTACAACATAATTCTAGTAAAATAGTTATTACAGAAACTACTGATACTATACAACACAAATATTTCAGAGTAATAGAATAAACAGACTAATTTCTAATAAGATACTATAACAGACTTTAATCATTTCAAACTACTTCCAGGCTACGATACCACATTACACTACAATAATTTTACACTATGTTTAGACACTACAGTACACTACAATAATGTTAAACTATGTTCAGACGTCTCCTAATTGCAACAGGTTATTACTAAGCACAAACAGAAATGGAAATTACAGTTAAGGTTAGAAATTCACAAGACTATTTAAAATAATAGAGTGAGCAGTCATAACTTACTACAATACACTACAGTAATTTTTAAACAACGTTGAGATGTGTCTTAATTGCAATAGGTTATTATGAAGCACAAATAGAAATAAAAATTCCAATTAGGCCTAAAGTTAAACATTTGCAAGAACTACTCAAAGATTACAACAAAATTAAATGTGTAGACAGATTAAGATTAGTAGGTATTACTTTATACTACTAAGCTGTAACAGAAAAGAAACCTGCCATTTGGTTAAATACTAAAGTATCGAAATTGTTACCGTACACAAATGCAACAGGCAAGATACTATCTAATACACCGTTCCTACACAAGAATTCTCAACTGAAATGTGGTTATGTGATTATTACAGATGGTGGATTACTATTATTTTCCCTACTCTACAGGACCGCGATTAAAAGTCTCCTTCAATGATGAAAAATATGTACTTTACAATCATTTCTCAAAAATACTTCTGTAAAACTACGCCGGGGACTTGAATTGCAATTATTGGGATATAGGATCTTGAATATTATTATCAAAATGCTCATAAATACGGAAAGATTGTGGGTATGAAATACGGATATTTTAACTGCCTACTCAGAGTACAAATGATCAGAATACTAGTATCAGCTGATTTCTATTTATATTTTCTTAATAGACTACATCCTTTGGTCAGGCCTCTAGCCAACAATGCAATATTTTAATTCGAAGAGCAACAATAATCAATAGCAATACAACAACAGTTAACTATTCCGCCAGTGAAATGATGTATATTCTGTGGAAATCCTTCACTGAAACAATATGTACAACAGTATCACGTTATTTAAAGATATTATTACATTCGTAACAGTTAAACTGCAATTTGAAATACCAAGTCAATTGCCTGCACTGCCAAAAGTTACGACTGTTTTTAATATCCCGTCTTTGCAAGTATTTTATCAACAAACCAACTGATATTTTAATAATAATATTAAAAATAAAGAGATATTTCTTCTTTCTCGCAGTCCTAAATTACAGCATGTAATCTAATGAACACCTGCAGAACTACTCAGAGTGAAAATTGTAAATAAATACGAGAAATTACAGTTACTACAAACAAATGCTTAACACCAATATTTGTGGAAATAATGTATTACACACACACACACACACACACACACACACACACACTCTTTGGTAAAGGTCTAAAACTATTAACTACATTATCACTAAGATAATAGGGAGCTCTTCGAACAGCCAAGCACTCGCTAGTGCATCCAACAATGGATTAGTCTATCACTATAAAGTTATCTTGAATGATACTTACAAGTGAAGTATTAGCTGTTTTCTCAACAGAGACTGGCTCTTCTTTGATCTCTACTCTCATGTTCATGGTGTAGGGGATGTCAAGTATTTCCACTGAAACATGAGCCAGACACTGTGGTTAGCAGGGTAGAAAATGTGATGGTAAACAATTTCTAATTACTGGATTGCTTGCCAAAAGCCTGGATTCAATTCTAAATCTCTCTACATTGTTCATATGTGATGCCGTCAATGGTGATTTGTCTGCAGGATGGAGACATTAAGCCTTCATACAATCATCAGGAGCAGGACCGGGTTTCACCATCTTCCTTCCTCATATCACATATGTCATCTCATTAACTCCTCTGAGGATGGCATCCAGTCATAATCATATATTATCAGGTTTCAGCTCACTTCATACCTGACCTTGTAGAGAAACAGGACAAGCAACCAAGCCAGTAGTCTTGTGTGACTACAAATTATGCTCAAAGCCCTAGGGTGGAGAACCAGCAGCTATGCCACTTACTTATTGCTCACTACATCTGGTCTAAAGACTGGACTCATGGAGCTCCACCGTGAAGAACCAACAGATATACCTCTTACTTATCGCCCACTACACCTCGTCTAAAGACTGGACTGACAGAGCTCCACAGCGAAGAACAGGCAGCTATGCCACTACTAACTGCCCACTACACCTGGTCTAAAGACTGGACTCATGGAGCTCCACCGTGAAGAACCAACAGATATACCTCTTACTTATCGCCCACTACACCTCGTCTAAAGACTGGACTGACAGAGCTCCACAGCGAAGAACAGGCAGCTATGCCACTACTAACTGCCCACTACACCTGGTCTAAAGACTGGACTGACGGAACTCCATAGAGAAGAACCAGCAGCTATGCACTTACTTACTGCCCACTACACCTGGTCTAAACACCGGACAGACTGAGCTCCACAGTGAAGAACCAGCAGCTATGCTACTAACTAACTAACTAACTGCCCAATACACCTGGTCTAAAGACCGGACTAATGGATCTCCACAGTGAAGAACCAGAAGCTATGCACTTACTTACTGCCTGCTACACTTGGTCTAAACACCGGAAAGATGGAGCTCCATAGTGGAGAACCAGCAGCTATGCCACTTACTTACTGCCTCCTACACCTATCAATCACTATCAATCACTAGCAATCACTACTGATCTGCATTTAGGGCAGTCACCCAGGTGGCAGATTCCCTACTGTTCTTTTCCTAGCCTTTTCTTAAATGATTGCAAAGAAATTGGAAATGTATTTAACATCTCCCTTAGTAAGTTATTATAATCCCTAACTCCCTCTCCTATAAACGAATATTAGCCCCAAGTTGTCCTCATGAATTCCAACTTTATCTTCATATTGTGATCCTTCCTACTTTTAAAGACACCATCCAAACTTATTCGTCTACTGATGTCCTCCCATGCCATTTCTCCACTGACAGCTCGGAACATACCACTTATGATATGCTAACAATTTGTTGGGTGTTTTGATCCACCTTTTAGATACAAATTAGTTTGTGTTGCTAGGTCGTAATGTTACAACACTAATTTACCGGGACATGTTTTGCTTTATTCACAAGCATCATCAGCCTATACAATTGTCTCAAGGTTTGTCATATTTGGATTGTTGTTACAAATTTCATTACATTGAATGTAAATCTAATTTCAGTGATAACAATATTTAAAACATAGGAATAATATACACATTAAAAATTATGACAATATGATTTGCAATGTTAAAATGGAGTAACTCTTAATTCTAAAACACATTGACGTCCAAAACACAGTTTTTACTATTTTAAAATTTGGCTAAAAATTGTTTGCAATGTTAAAATAAAATTGATTCAACTATAATTTGGCATTAAAATTTGAGTCATAAATACAAATATTGGATGTTAATAAATAGGAGCCATAGTTTCTGAAATGCGTTGGTTTCTAGAATACAGTAACATTTCAGTATTGAGAATTTTAATTAAGAATTGTGCTCTCTAATTAATGTTATTTAAAAAGACTGTAATTTTCAATCATGCGTGATTAGAGTCATGATGATAATCTAGAATTGAAGTCTTGGGTTCGTTGGAGAATGTCTTCTAGATTTGATGAGGCTTGCTGCTGCAGTTTGGCAGTTTGATCAGAGGAAGTATTGACATATTTAATTCTTCTTTGTAGCGACCAGACTCTCCGTTGGAAGTTGAATGTTTTCATGTAAGTTATGGTTACAAGGGGCTTCAATCCCAATTTTGAGTATCTGAATTTGTTTCACTCGAGATACAGAATGGAAGAAGCATCTGGAACAAATGGAAATGAACTTAAGTAATATTGTGTGTGTGTGTTTTGTGCTTACAATGTGAGTGTTGATGTTGCTTTATCACTTACCCCTTTGTCTGCTGCTACAGAATCTTGTGGACCTTATTGCGTTACTGTGACTATTGTCTGTTGTGGTTGTACTCCTTGTGTTGTACGTATGAAAGAGCTGTTGTGAAGGGCGGGTAGGGGGTTGAGGGGAAGAGATGTTGGGCGGGGCGTTTGCTATTGACGTGCTACGTGGTAGGGAATTCTTATCTGTTGTCGAAGTGGGGGTAGAGGACGATCTTGCAGACGGGGCGTTAAGCTTTGGCATGTTATGTGGAGGGGGATTTATTTGCGTTGCCGAAATGGTTCCAGTTGTGAGTGTATTTAGATTGAATATTTTAAAGAATTCGCTTTTATCTGATTTGAGATTTCGTAATAATGTTGCCAACTGCTCTATTAACGGACTTTTTATTTCGACCGCGTCATTCAAGTTTTTCCCTTTATTAAAGTATTGATCCAAATAAATATATATGTTTTCAAACTCTGTCATTAGCTTCCCCTTTTCGATTCTTTTGATTATTGTAAGGTCTTTGTCTATTGAGATGTAATGATGGTCGGTTTCTTTTATATGATTACTCATTGCGGAGTATTTATTGTGTTTTAAGGCGTTAGTGTTCCATGTATCTGGTTAGGAAACTGCGTCCAGTTTGGCCAACATATGAAGACTTACACTGTGCGCATGTTAGTCTGTATATTCCGGAGCCTTGAAATTTGTTATTATAGGCATTTACTGTGTTATTGTTAAAAATAAGTTTTTGCTAGTGTTATGTTTTAAAGGCTATTTGCATATCCCGTTTTTTGAGTGGGTTTGCTATTTGGTGAATCTTTGAACTGGTGTAAGTGAAGGTTGAGTATTTTGATTTTTTAGTCTTTTCCGGTGCGAGGTTTGTGGCTATTTTGAGCTTTACTTTGTTGATGATTCGATTTACTGTGTCTGCTTTATATCCATTGGCTAGTACTAGTTCTTTCATAAGATTTATTTCTTTTGTCAAATTCGAGGGTGATAAGGGTATTTTGTAGGCTCTGTAGACCATACTGAAAAAGATTGCTTGTTTGTAGGATTTGGGGTGGAATGAGTCATTTCTTATTGTTATTGGCGTGTGTGTTGGTTTTCTGTATATCTGATGATCAAATTTGGATTTTAAGCGTGTTACAGTAACATCTAGATAATTCAATGAGTTGTTTTTCACGTCTCCTTTGGTCAATATTGCGTATCTATCGATGTTGTTTAAAAATTCAAGGATTTTTTCGCTGTTATTTTTTCGGTTGTCTGTTATTACAAATGTATCGTCAACAAATCTCAACCAAAGACAGATTCCTTCTATGTTTGGTTTAATTATGCTATGTTCTATGTTATCCATATAAATATCTGCTAATATTCTTGAGCTGGGGTCACCCATAGCTAAACTTAATTGGTGGTAAATTTTATTGTTAAAGGTGAAATAGTTGTTATTTAGTACGAATTTAAGTAGTGTAATAAATTCATCTACTTCTAGCTTACTTAGGTTATTATATTTGGAAAGGTTTGAGTTAATGATTTCGATCGTTTCTTTAATGGGGATATTTGAGTACATGTTGGAAATGTCAAACGAGCTCATTCTATGGTGGGGTCGTAAGTTGAAGTTTTTTAATCATTCGCAAAATTCAATTGAGTTTCTTACTGAGGTGTTACTCTGGAACTTATAATGGTTTTTGAGGAACTGATGTATAAATTTTGATATTTCATATGTTGGGCTATTTCTGCTGTTTATAATTGGTCGAATGGGTGTATTGTTTTTGTGTACCTTAGGTAGTGCCTTTGCCTTGGGTAATGTTGGGTTCATGTTGATCATTGTTTGTTGTTCTTGCTCATTATATATACAAATTGAATTTTTAAGGACTGTTTTTAGATTGCTTTGAATTCTAGAGACCGGGTCTTTATTTACTATAGTGTAAGATTCATTAGAAAATAATTCTTCGGTTTTATGATGTAGTCACTTTTATTTACTAGGACTATTGTTTCGCCTTTGTCTGTCTTAGTCACGATAATGTCGTTATCTTTTATTTTGTCTTAAAATCTTTTATTTGTTTTAGGAGGGTCTGGTCGGAATTAGTTTTCATTTCTTTTATTAAACTTGGGAGTTTCTTTTTTACTTCATATTTAATGCCATTTTGTATTTCTGCCGGCAGTTTCCCTATATTTGCTTCGGATTCCGCTATTGTGATAGTTAATTCTTCTATTTTGTACGGGTTAGGCCAATTGAACTTAGTTCCTTTGTTGAGTATGTTCATTTCATTTTCAGAAAAATTGGTGTCTGATAAATTAATTGTCGCGGGGTTGTATATCTTTAAAGGAATTGGATCTTTTTTTTCCATTAACGGTTAACTTGTTTTGATCTTCTTTTTTTTTTTGCTTTCTGTCTAAGATGTTGGAGAGTTTTCCAATAGTATGTCGTTGAATGGAGCTCCAGTCTAAAGGCGATGTAAAATGGGATATACTTAAGTGTGCTTTGTAGAGCTGTAAGTTTAGTAGCGATTTTTTTCTGTACAGTAACTTTAATTCGTTTTTTAGTCATATTTTGTTTACTCTGTTTTGGGTGTCAAGAGATTTTAAACTTGATATGTTCTTTCTTTGGGTAGACCTTAAGAATTTCGGTATTACACCGCACCTTAAATATTCCTTCAAAAACCAGATATCTTTAGCAATCTTACTGACTTTAACCTTGAGGTTAATATACCTGTTTGTCTTAGTTTTTGCCTGGTTGGCTATCACATTACATGTAACTAATCTCATGATTAGACCCGTATTGAACTATGCTATGATATACTAACAATTTGTTGGTTGTTTTGATCCACCTTTTCAATACAAATTAGTTTGTGTTGCTAGGTCGTAATGTTACAACACTAATTTACCGGGACATGTTTCGCTTTATTCACAAGCATCATCAGCCTATACAATTGTCTCAAGGTTTGTCATATTTGGATTGTTGTTACAAATTTTAATGCCAAATTATAGTTGAATGAATTTTATTTTAACATTGCAAACAATTTGAACCAAATTTTCAAATTGTAAAAACTGTGTTTTGGACGTCAATGTGTTTTAGAATAGTTACTCCATTTTAAGATTGCAAATCATATTGTCATAATTTTTAATGTGTATATTATTCCTATGTTTTAAATATTGTTATCACTGAAATTAGATTTACATTCAATGTAATGAAATTTGTAACAACAATCCAAATATGACAATCCTTGAGACAATTGTATAGGCTGATGATGCTTGTGAATAAAGCAAAACATGTCCCGGTAAATTAGTGTTGTAACATTACGACCTAGCAACACACACTAATTTGTATTGAAAAGGTGGATCAAAACAACCAACAAATTGTTAGTATATCATAGCATAGTTCAATACGGGTCTAATAATGAGATTAGTTACATGTAACATACCACTTAGTCGAGCAGCTCGCCTCCTTTCTCCCAAATCTTCCCAGCCCAAACTTTGCAACATTTTTGTAACGCTACTCTTTTGTCGGAAATCGCCCAGAACAAACCAAGCTGCTTTTCTTTGGATTTTTTCCAGTTCCTGAATCAAGCAATCCTGGTAAGGGTCCCATACACTGAAACCATACTCTAATTGGAGTCTCATCAGAGACAAATAAGCTCTCTCCTTAACATCCTTACTACAACCCCTATATACAGAGTGGCCCACTTAAACCTTTCACCGCAGATATATCCGGAACAAGAAGATATATTGAAAAATGACTTTCACAGGCATGAAGACAGGGAAGGGGCTAATTAAGGTAAATACTATGAGCCAATCAAAAACGTAGGAAAATAGTATTTTCAACTTCAACTTACGTTTCTTAAATGGGCACCCTGTATTATTTCGTGCGCAATCGTTAACATGAAAAATCACATGAGTAATGGCGTTTGTTTCATCGCAAGAGGTCAATTACATCCCGAGATATTGGGAACGTGAAGTTGACGCTTGAGATAAACGAAACGCGCAGCAGTTGCATAACCCGAGAGTCAAGTGAGAAACTCACGGTCCTCTTACTCGCGATATGATTGCCGTACTACGATGCGACAGGCACTGTACTTAATGCTATTTGCACTGCTCTCAAGAGGGATGAAAATAAGAGAAGGGTTTCCTGCCACAGCAAAAGGATAGATAAATAACGGTTTCTCTCTTGAGTGTTTTATTTACCTACACAGTACATTGCAGTACTCTGTACTGTACTACTTCAGAATGTACGTAATTCGTACAGCAAAGTTACTGAAACGAAATTCTCTTATTTTCATCCCTCTTGAGAGCAGTGCAAATAGCATTAAGTATAGCGCCTGTCGCATTGTAGTACGGCAATCATATCACGAGTAAGAGGACCGTGAGATTCGTGCTGGAATCTCGGGTTGTGCAACTGCTGCGCGTTTCGTTTATCTCAAGCGTCAAATTCACGTTGCAATATCTTGGGATGTAATTGACCTATTGCGATGAAACAAACGCCATTACTCATGTGATTTTTCATGTTAACGATTGCACACGAAATAATACAGGGTGCCCATTTAAAAACGTAAGTTGATGTTGAAAATACTATTTTCCTACGTTTTAGACTGCCTCATAGTATTTACCTTAATTAGCCCCTTCCCTGTCTTCATGCCTGTGACAGTCATTCTTCAATATCTCTTCTTGTTCCAGATACATCTGCGGTGAAAGGTTTAAGTGGGCCACCCTGTACTCTCATAACAATGTGCAGAGATCTGTACCCTTTATTTACAATCATATTTATGTGATTACCGCAATGAAGATCTTTCCTTATATTAATACGGAGGTATTTACAATGATCCCCAAAGGGAACTTTCACCCCATCAACGCAGTAATTAAAACTAAGAGCACTTTTCCTATTTGTGAAACTCACAACCTAACATTTATCCTCGTTTATCATCATACCATTGCCCACCGTCCATCTCACAACATTATCGAGGTCATTTTGCAGTTGCTCACAATCTTGTAAATTATTTATTACTCTGTACAGAATAACATCATATGCGAAAATCCTTATCTCTCATTCCACTTCTTTACACATATCATTGATATATATAAGAAAACATAAAGGTCCAATAATACTGCCTTGAGGAATTATCCTCTTAATTTTTACAGGGACAGATAAAACTTCACCTACTCTAATTCTCTGAGTTCTGTTTTCTAGAAGCAGAGCCACACATTCAGTCACTCATCAAGTCCTGTCGAGATATTTGTAGATGTTAAAGTAGGCAATGTTTGTTCCTTTACTCTTCGGGTTTTGTGTATTCTGTGGTCGGGTGTTAACATGTTTTGATTGTAAATAAAAGTTGTTTATGAATGTTGAAAACTGAATTAGTTGATACAAAAATAATGTGTATTTACGACATAAATCTAGATATGGCGACCGTGACAGGACATAACGTAGACTTCGTTGAGTTATAATTTGATAGCGAGTATACCTGTATCTGTATATCCAGTATACCGTATCCTGTTGTTTACATTCGTACCGGTACATCGTAATCATGACGTCTACACAAGTAACTAAGAAAAGAGCTGTTATCCGCACATTTTTCACGAAAACTTGCAATGCTATAGACGAACTAGTGACGCAGAGGGATGCAGATTTACAATTAATAAGCGCGCGTTTACTAGTGCTCGAAGAGAGAAGAAACGAGTTATCGGAACTGGACAGTCAGATTTGTGAAAACATCTGTGCTGAAACAAAGGAAGAGGAGATTGAAGAAGTGTTGATGGCGGAAATGGAGAAAGCAGAGGAGTATACCTTACGTTACCACAACATTAAAGGTAAGGCCTCTGATTTTATCACAATGAATAGTGCTGCCCATACTTCATCTAGTTGTGTTGGTGATCGTTCGGAAAACGAAATATCTCTTCGTCTACCGAAATTGGAATTAAATAAGTACGACGGGGAAATAGCCGGTTGGATATCATTCTGGTCACAGTTCTCACAAATTGACGAGAGTCAGTCGTTAAGTAGAGAGGAAAAGTTTCAGTATTTGATTCAAGCTACGAAAGAAAATTCATGAGCACGCGTGGTTGTTATGAGTTTTCCTCCCTCAGGTGAAAATTACGGAAGGGCTATTCAAGCACTTAAAGACAGATTTGGGCGTAATGACCTCCTTATCGCGTATTATGTTCGGGAGCTACTAAGTTTGGTTTTGGAAAAGAAGACAGTCAAGATCAGTATTTTGTATGACAAACTAGAAACTCAGTTACGGGCACTGGAGGCATTAAATGTCTTCTCGGATAATTATGCCGCATTATTGTTTCCGCTAATAGAATCGTGTCTGCCCACAGACATATTGAAGGTGTGGCAACGTTCCAATGAACCCAATAGGACACTGCAGGAGCAAATGGATAACTTAATGTTGTTTTTGGAAAGAGAAGTAGAAGGGGAGGAGAAAGTCGAAATGGCTAATAATCAGTCCCTTTCCTATAGCCAGGCTAAGAATCCGGGGAAATCACATGATAAGGACAAGGTTAATTTTGCCTCTGCAATCGATCTTGCTACTCTCGGAATTGAATCTGACTCTCAGAAGTGTGTATTTTGTAAAGGAGTGAATCATTATTCAACAGAATGCCTCCATGCACAAAAAATGTCACTTGAAGATAGGAAAGGGGTTCTGTTTAAAGTTAAGCGCTGTTTTTCTTGTACCAAAGCAGGCCATTCTGCGCAGCAATGTCGAGCACGGTGTGTTGTTTGTCGTGGGCGGCATGTGCCATTATTATGCCCCTCTGTTGAGAAGTACCAAGTGGAAGAGAAAGAATGTATTGAGGGTAGGCAATCCGAGAGCAAACGAGAAGAGGTTTCCTTGTACAATACTTCATCTGTTGATAACAATTTGACAGTTGGCTCCCAAACGGAGGTCTATCTACAGACTCTGCTAGTTTATGTAAAGAATTGTGACAAAGTCAAGAAGGCCAGGGTACTGATAGACAGTGGATCCCAACGTTCGTACATTTCTAGTAGTTTGGCCGAAGAAATGAACTACTTTCCAATTGGGGAAGAAAACATTATACACTCTCTTTTTGGTGGTAAGCCAACAGGGGTAGTCAAGCACAGATGCTATAAAGTGCACTTACTCAGCTTATGTAATGACTTTGCATGCAACTTCATGGCGCTAGACCAGAGAACAATTACAGCTGCGGTTCCATCAGTAGATGTCAGGGAGAAAGTGTGGGAAGAGTTGCTGAGAGAACACATTCCAATGTACAGAGATCTAGCTCAGCATGCAAGTATTGCTAATACAGTCACTGCACTCAGTATTACTCAACTACCTGTATCTGATCTATGGAAAATGGAGACCGATGGGTTCACCGATCCAGTAGAGAATGCAACAAAGGAGGAGAAGAGGATGTCAGCACTCAGATATTTCAAAAATACGGTTAATTTTGTAGATGGCAGGTATGAGGTACGTCTCCCATGGAGGAGAGATGCTCCAGACCTTCCAACCAATAGAGAGATTGCAGAAGGCAGATTAGTTCAAATGACCCAAAAATTAAAGGCAAAGCGTGGACTTTACGAAGAATATGATACCATCTTACAAGACTGGGTGAAAGAAGGTATTGTCGAAGGTGCAATGGATCTATCTAGAGGACACTACCTTCCTCACCGCCCGGTATTGAAGGAAACTAGTGCAACTACGAAAGTGCGTCCCGTATTCGATGCGTCGGCGAAATATCCCATCACTGAACGACTGCCTTGAAGAAGGACCGAACCTCGTTGAAATCATACCAGAATTGCTCTTGAGGTTTCGACAACGGAGGATAGGTATCACAGCTGATATAAAAAAGGCATTTTTGCAGATAAGAATACATCCAGAAGAGAGAGTCTACTTGAAGTTCTTGTGGTATGATGATAATGAGAAAGACCTACGAGTCCTTCGTCATGCCAGAGTGGTATTCGGTGTTACCAGTAGTCCGTTTCTTCTCGGAGCAGTTATTGGGTACCACCTAGAAAAATGTCTGGAATCAACTGATCCAAAGGAGGCAAAAATCGCGGCATCGTTGAAGAATAATTTTTATGTTGATAATCTAGTGACAAGCTTCGACCGAACAGAAGTAGAGGAATTCGTTTACCTTTCGAAGACCATTATGGCGAGGGCCGGGTTCGACCTTCGAGGGTGGGAGTGGTCCGGAGACAACTCTCCACAGGAGTCTACACTGCTTGGCGTTAGGTGGAATCATCGAGATGACAATTTAAAGATCAATCTGGATTGGTGGGGGAAATCGTGGGAAATGGAAAATTTGACAAAAAGGACTGTACTTTCAATAGTTCACCGCATTTTTGATCCGATTGGACTAATAGTTCTGTAACGATAATGTTGAAAATGTTAATTCAAGAGTTATGGACCAGAAAGTTAGGATGGGACGACCAAAGATACTCGACGACAAGAGAGGTGGTTGAAGGACTTGCCTCACCTAAGAGAAATCGGGATGATGCGCCACCTCGGCAGCGAGGAGGATATAGCACTGCATGTATTCTGTGATGGAAGTCAGAATGCATATGCAGCTGTTGTCTTTTTCAGGAGCGGTTACCAGGGAGAGGTAAAAATTCGGTTAGCGATAGCCAAAGCAAGAGTAACACCGCTTAAGCGCCTGACCATTCCTCAAGTGGAATTATTAGGGACTTTTATTGGAGCTCGTCTACTGAAAGCAGTACGAGAAAGTCGAAATTGGAGAGAAGTCCCTGTTCATTGTTGGACCGATTTAAGCACTGTGCTAGCCTAGATTCTTGGCAATGAAGACAAGACTGTGTTTGTTAGAAATCGAGTGAAGGAGATAAGGGAACTCACTGATGTACGAAGCTGGAGACACATACCAGGTGAGTTGAACCCCGCAGATCTGCCCTTAAGAGGATGTACTGTCGAGCAACTGCTCGAATCCGAATGGTGGAAAGGGCCTAAGTGGCTTGCTGAAGGAGAAGAAACCTGGCCTGAATCTCACATAAGCTATGGAGTGGCAAACGAATATAATCTTATTGCAGTCACTCACAATACTCCGTGGCTGTATCACCGGTTCAGCAAATATGAAAATATTGTGTGGATGGTGGGAAGGATCTTCAGATTTCTCAACAACTGTCGACGCACTGAAATTAAAAGAAGAGTTTCGTTATCGATAAGTGAGGTAGCTGCAGCTGAAGATAAACTTGTTCTGCTCATTCAGGCAGAGTCCTTCGAATTCCCAGACGATCAGAGACTTAAGAATTTCCAAGTATTCCAAGATCAAAAAGGCATAATCAGACTCCAGACACGGGTAGCCGAACGTGTGGACAAGGGCCCCTTCAGACTACCAGCCTTGCTGCCTCCCGAACATCCGGTGGTCAAAAGGTACGCGGTCAAAAGGTACTCTCCTAGGTTTGTTACGCGAGAGATTCTGGATGATTAAAGGACGCCAGTTTGCGAGAGGAATCGTCAACAAATGTGTTATTTGCCGGCGTTTTAAAGGAAAAAACTTTGACACTCAGTCCCCGCCTTTGCCTGATCTTCGAGTTAAGGATGCAGCCGTATTCGAAGTCATCGGGTTAGATTTTGCAGGACCTTTGCATCTTCGTGATTCGTCAAAGACATGGATTGCCCTATTCACGTGTGCTTGCTACCGGGCTGTCCATCTGGAACTAGTTCCGTCTCTGTCAACCGAGACATCCATTGTTCAGTTACCCTCAATGTTTTGATAATTTCCAATTTTGAGAAAATTGTAAATTAGGTGGGAGTATGTCGAGATATTTGTAGATGTTAAAGTTGGCAATGTTTGTTCCTTTACTCTTTGGGTTTTGTGTATTCTGTGGTCGGGTGTTAACATGTTTTGATTGTAAATAAAAGATGTTTATGAATGATGAAAACTGAATTAGTTGATACAAAAATAATGTGTTACGACATAATTCTAGAAGTCCAATTGCACTAATTTTTACCAGTACTCTCCGATGATCCACCCTATCAAATGCCTTAGACAGATCAATCGCGATACAGGATATCTGCTATACCTTGCTGGAATCTTACAAATTGGGCTTCAGTGGAATAACATTTCCTAAACCCAAACTGCCTTCTATCAAACCAGTTATTAATTTTGCAAACGTGACTTATATAATCAGAAAGAATGCCTTCCCAAAGCTTACATACAATGCATGTCAAACTGACTTGCAATCAATCAATCAATCAATCAATCAATCAATCAATCAATCAATCAATCAATCAATCAATCAATCAATCAATCAATCAATCAATCAATCAATCAATCAATCAATCAATCAATCAAATAATCAATCAATCAATCAATCAATCAATCAATCAATCAATCAATCAATCAATCAATCAAAGGACTGGACTGACTGAGCTCCACAGTGAAGAACCAGTATGCCACTTATTTACTGCCCACTACACCTGGTCTAAACACCAGGCAGATGGAGCTCCACAGTGAAGAACCAGCAGCTATTCCACTTAGTTACTGCCCACTACACCAGGTCTAAAGACTGGACTGATGGTGACTCTATGGTGAAGAACCATCAGCTATGCCACTTAATTATTGCCCACTACATCTGGTCTAAATACTGGACTGACTGAGCTTCATAGTCAAGAAACACCAGCTATGCCACTTACATACTGCCCAATACACCTCGTCAAAATCCTGGACTGTTGGTGCTCCACAGTGAAGAAGCAGCAGCTCTGACACTTACTTACTGCCTGCTACACCTGGTCTAAAGACATGAATGATGGAGCTCCACAGTGAAGAACCAGCAGCTATGCCAATTACTTACTCCCTGCTATGCGTTGTCTAAAGAACGGACAGATGGAGCTCCACAGTGAAGAAACAGCAGCTATGCCAATTACTTACTCCCTGCTATGCGTTGTCTAAAGAACGGACAGATGGAGCTCCACAGTGAAGAAACAGCAGCTATGCCAATTACTTACTCCCTGCTATGCGTTGTCTAAAGAACAGACAGATGGAGCTCCATAGTGAAGAACCAGCAGCTATGCCAATTACTTACTCCCTGCTATGCGTTGTCTAAAGAACAGACAGATGGAGCTCCACAGTGAAGAAACAGCAGCTATGCCAATTACTTACTCCCTGCTATGCGTTGTCTAAAGAACAGACAGATGGAGCTCCATAGTGAAGAAACAGCAGCTATGCCAATTACTTATTGCCCACTACACCTGAACTAAAGACTGGACTGATGGACCTCTATGGTGAAGAACAAGCAGCTATGCCACTTTCCTACTACCTGCTTCACCTGGTCCAAACACTGGACTCATGAAGCTCCACAGTGAAGAACCAGCAGTTATGCCCCTTACATAGTGTCCACTTTACCTGGTCTAAGGATGGACTGACTGAGCTCCACAGCAAAGAACAAGTAGCTATGCCAATTACTTATTGCCCACTACACCTTGTCTTAAGGATGGACTGAAGGAGTTCAATGGTGAAGAACCAGCAGCTATGCCACTTAATTATTGTCCACTGCACCTGGTCTAAATACTGGACTGATGGAGCTTCATAGTGAAGAACCAGCAACTATGCAGCCTACAGCCCACTACTCCTGGTCTAAAGACTGGGCTGATGAAGCTCTAAGGTGAAGAACCAGCAGCTATGCCACTTCACTATTGCCCACTACTCCTGGTCTAAATACTGGACTGATGGAGCTCCATAGTGAAGAACCAGCAGCTATGCCACTTACTTACTGCCTGTTGCACATGGTCTAAAGACTTGACTGATGGAGCTCCATAGTGAAGAACCAGCAGCTATGCCACTTACTTACTGCCTGCTACACCTGGTCTAAAGACTTGACTGATGGAGCTCCATAGTGAAGAACCAGCAGCTATGCAACTTACTTACTGACTGCCATGCCAGGTCTGAAGACTTGACTGATGGAACTCCATAGTGAAGAACCAGCAGCTATGCAACTTACTTACTGACTGCCATGCCTGGTCTGAAGACTTGACTGATGGAACTCCATAGTGAAGAACCAGCAGCTATGCAACTTACTCACTGACTGCCATGCCTGGTCTGAAGACTTGACTGATGGAACTCCATAGTGAAGAACCAGCAGCTATGCAACTTACTCACTGACTGCCATCTCTGGTCTGAAGACTTGACTGATGGAACTCCATAGTGAAGAACCAGCAGCTATGCAACTTACTTACTGACTGCCATGTCTGGTCTGAAGACTTGACTGATGGAACTCCATAGTGAAGAACCAGCAGCTATGCCACTTACTTACTGCCTGTTACACATGGTCTAAAGACTTGACTGATGGAGCTCCATAGTGAAGAACCAGCAGCTATGCAACTTACTTACTGACTGCCGTGCCTGGTCTGAAGACTTGACTGATGGAACTCCATAGTGAAGAACCAGCAGCTATGCCACTTACTTACTGCCTGTTACACATGGTCTAAAGACTTGACTGATGGAGCTCCATAGTGAAGAACCAGCAGCTATGCAACTTACTCACTGACTGCCATGTCTGGTCTGAAGACTTGACTGATGGAACTCCATAGTGAAGAACCAGCAGCTATGCAATTTACTCACTGACTGCCATGTCTGGTCTGAAGACTTGACTGATGGAACTCCATAGTGAAGAACCAGCAGCTATGCCACTTACTTACTGCCTGTTACACATGGTCTAAAGACTTGACTGATGGAACTCCATAGTGAAGAACCAGCAGCTATGCAACTTACTCACTGACTGCCATGTCTGGTCTGAAGACTTGACTGACTGAGCTCCATAGTGAAGAACCAGCAGCTATGCAACTTACTTACTGACTGCCATGCCTGGTCTGAAGACTTGACTGACTGAGCTCCATAGTGAAGAACCAGCAGGTATGCAACTTACTCACTGACTGCCATGTCTGGTCTGAAGACTTGACTGATGGAACTCCATAGTGAAGAACCAGCAGCTATGCAACTTACTCACTGACTGCCATGTCTGGTCTGAAGACTTGACTGATGGAACTCCATAGTGAAGAACCAGCAGCTATGCCACTTACTCACTGACTGCCATGCCTGGTCTGAAGACTTGACTGATGGAACTCCATAGTGAAGAACCAGCAGCTATGCAACTTACTCACTGACTGCCATGTCTGGTCTGAAGACTTGACTGATGGAACTCCATAGTGAAGAACCAGCAGCTATGCAACTTACTCACTGACTGCCGTGCCTGGTCTGAAGACTTGACTGATGGAACTCCATAGTGAAGAACCAGCAGCTATGCAACTTACTTACTGCCTGTTACACATGGTCTGAAGACTTGACTGACTGAGCTCCATAGTGAAGAACCAGCAGCTATGCAACTTACTCACTGACTGCCGTGCCTGGTCTGAAGACTTGACTGATGGAACTCCATAGTGAAGAACCAGCAGCTATGCAACTTACTTACTACCTGTTACACATGGTCTGAAGACTTGACTGATGGAGCTCCATAGTGAAGAACCAGCAGCTATGCAACTTACTCACTGACTGCCATGTCTGGTCTGAAGACTTGACTGATGGAACTCCATAGTGAAGAACCAGCAGCTATGCAACTTACTTACTACCTGTTACACATGGTCTGAAGACTTGACTGATGGAGCTCCATAGTGAAGAACCAGCAGCTATGCAACTTACTCAATGACTGCCATGTCTGGTCTGAAGACTTGACTGATGGAACTCCATAGTGAAGAACCAGCAGCTATGCAACTTACTCACTGACTGCCGTGCCTGGTCTGAAGACTTGACTGATGGAACTCCATAGTGAAGAACCAGCAGCTATGCAACTTACTTACTGCCTGTTACACATGGTCTGAAGACTTGACTGACTGAGCTCCATAGTGAAGAACCAGCAGCTATGCAACTTACTCACTGACTGCCGTGCCTGGTCTGAAGACTTGACTGATGGAACTCCATAGTGAAGAACCAGCAGCTATGCAACTTACTCAATGACTGCCATGTCTGGTCTGAAGACTTGACTGATGGAACTCCATAGTGAAGAACCAGCAGCTATGCAACTTACTCACTGACTGCCGTGCCTGGTCTGAAGACTTGACTGATGGAACTCCATAGTGAAGAACCAGCAGCTATGCCACTTACTTACTGCCTGTTACACATGGTCTGAAGACTTGACTGACTGAGCTCCATAGTGAAGAACCAGCAGCTATGCAACTTACTCACTGACTGCCGTGCCTGGTCTGAAGACTTGACTGATGGAACTCCATAGTGAAGAACCAGCAGCTATGCAACTTACTTACTGCCTGTTACACATGGTCTGAAGACTTGACTGACTGAGCTCCATAGTGAAGAACCAGCAGCTATGCAACTTACTCACTGACTGCCGTGCCTGGTCTGAAGACTTGACTGATGGAACTCCATAGTGAAGAACCAGCAGCTATGCAACTTACTTACTGCCTGTTACACATGGTCTGAAGACTTGACTGACTGAGCTCCATAGTGAAGAACCAGCAGCTATGCAACTTACTTACTGACTGCCATGTCTGGTCTGAAGACTTGACTGACTGAGCTCCATAGTGAAGAACCAGCAGCTATGCCACTACTAACTGCCTGTTACACATGGTCTAAAGACTTGACTGATGGAGCTCCATAGTGAGGAACCAAGAGATATGGCAATTACCTATTTACCCACACTGGTTCTAAAGACTGGACTGATGGAGCTCTATGGTGAAGAACCAGGAGCTATGACACTTACTTATTGCCCGCTACACCTGGTCTAAACACATTACTGATGAAGCTCCCTACTGAAGAACCAGCAGCTATGCCACTTACTTATTGCCCGCTACACCTGGTCTAAACACATTACTGATGAAGCTCCCTACTGAAGAACCAGCAGCTATGCCACTTACGTCACCTGTTCTAAATACCAGAATGATGGAGTTCCTTAGTGAAGAACCAGCAGGTATTCCATTTACTTATTGTTCAACAGACCTGGTCTAAAGACTGGACTGATGGACCTTCACAGTGAAGAACCCGCAGCTATGCCACTTACTTATAGCCCACTACACCTCGTCAAAAAACTGGACTGAATGAGCTCTATGGTGAAGAAACAGCAGCTATGCCAGTTACTTATTGCCCACTACAACTGGTCTAAACACTGGACCGAGGGAGCTCTCATTATCAATCTATTCTGTACTGCAATGTATTTGTACTCTAATCTGTTTATTAAATTTTCCTCTTTACCTCAACCAGTCTTACCTCCCTGTAGTTTACTTCAATATCAGGAAAAAACATAATGTTTTTTTTTTTTTTTAAGAATAAAACTTTACCAAATCATTCTCCACCCCTCTACAATATTCCTTATCATGTTAATTGTGACCTGGACAATCCAAATAACATTCAACATCTTTAGACAACACTACAAAGGTCCAATTGTACCTTTTTTTATTCTGCACGATTTTTAATCTTGTTTCACCTCCATGCAGTGCCACATTTCAATTTAATGTTGAAATAACAGATATTTTTCAGTCTGTTAAACACAGGACACAAATTTACTAAACACTAGAACATACCAGGAAGGATATTTAAGTCAACATTAAAAATCAAGATTTCCACCTAAGCAAACCTTCTTTTATGTCTTAAAAACATTCTGGTAAGGATACCTATACATCAAGTAAAGAAATTATTTTGTAAGAAAGGTATCACAGGTTATTGTACCGACCTTCTGAAGGAATGAGTCAGCAGAATACTGGCTGATAATTCAGTCCTGAGTTTTTCATTTGCCTGTAAAGAAGGAGAAGATAAAATGTTTAACTTAACAGGGCTTGACAGACTTCAAATATCAATAAATATTGTGTCTTTATTAATCTAACTGTCAAATGAATAAAATTGCATGGTTTTGAACATTTTCCTGATATTTTTGAGTCCTAGCCTACATTACTTTTATACAAGCTTGTAAAGGACCAAAAGCTGGCGTTATTTTACTAAACTACACATTGCATCAATTAAAACCGTAAAAAAATGCATAGAGGAAACTGTTTTTTTACTATGGTTATACATTAGTACACTCTGTGAGTGCTGGGAATAAATACTAATCCCTACAACACTTGCCCACTTTAACATTTATAAACCAACATGCTACATAATCAGAAAGAAGTCTCTGAATGTCGAACAAGAAGCGTGTCTGGAGCCACAGTATCTACACACACAGGCGCATCCTGATAGGAATCGCCTCTATCTTTGGTTGTTTTTTTTGGTTGTCTGAAGACAATATTTGATTTTTCTCATTATTGTCATAAGCTAATAGATGAGTCACATGTCGACTGAGATCAGCTATAAGGGTATGCACCTTTTGCTGGAGACAAGCAACCATTGTCTCCTTGCCACTAGGAAGATGAACAAGTGAATAGTAAGGACTTACTTTAATGAACTGAACATCGTGAACTAATTGAAAGGCCACTTCATAACATTGGGTCTGCAGTGTGTTCGCCTGTCACGCGGCAGCCCCAGGGTCAGGTGTATATCCCTGGCCTGAGGACTGGGTGTTTGTTAATGTTCCCTTCTCACACACAACACACAGGTTCATACAATAAGGTCCTAGTAGGGGCAAAGGAACACATGGGTTGATGCCCCGAACAATTATAACATTGTTTGATAAATATTAATATTGGGTCTGGTGTTGTAAGCAATGTTGGTAGGGAATGTCCATATAGGATCTCCGCTGATGTTGGAACATTTGTCTAAGAAGCATGGTTTTTGTAGCAGTGCAAAGTAAGAATTGAATGAATATCAATAAATCAATACTGATCTGCATTTAGGGCAGTCGCCCAGGTGGCAGATTCCCTATCTGTTGTTTTCCTAGCCTTTTCTTAAATGTTTTCTAAGAAATTGGAAATTTATTGAACATCTCCCTTGGTAAGTAATTCCAATCCCTAACTCCCCTTCCTATAAATGAATATTTGCCCCAATTTGTCATCTTGAATTCCAACTTTATCTATATATTGGGATCTTTCCTACTTTTAAAGACGCCACTCAAACTTATTCGTCTACTAATGTCATTCCACGCCATCTCTCTGCTGACAGCTCAGAACATACCACTTATAATACCAATATAAATGGTCCGTTATTGGACATTATAAATTTTCCAGCTAACTCATTCTTGGTTGCCTTCATTCTGCCCTAGTGTACTAAGTTGGGCTCATCAGCTGGTACGTAGCACACCTACTCAAGTTCTTCTAGCTTTTAAGAAAAAGCAGTCTACCATTTGTATTCAGACATGCAAGAGTTATTAATGCAATTTTTATGACATGTACTTTGCCCATTTTTGATTTTTGTAGCTTATGATGACGCAATGAGCGTCGAAACCGGTTCTAACTATTTAATAAATATTATGCTGTGAACATCTTATGCAACACGTTTTGTATTGAAAAGGTTGAACCTTCCTTGATATTTTAATTGTGAATCTCAGTTCAATACGGGAAAATGAAGTTTTTAACTTATAACACCTACCAAGACGCAAGGCTAGTGCATACCGCGGAGGCCACTGCATAGGCTACTTGAAGCCACCAGCAGTGCCAATGCACTATGAGAGACTATGTCTCACTTCCAAAAATTGATGCCTGCCTGGCCATCAGATGATATAGATGTTGATTCCCATAGGGAACATGAAATATTTGTCCTGAATGAGTAAATGTATAATACCAATATAATAGTTTGTTATTGGACATTATAAATTTTCCAGCTAACTCAGTCCTGGTTGCCTGCGTTTTGCCCTTGTGTGCTATGTTGGGCTCATCAGTTGGTACCTAGCACACCTACCAAGACGCAAGGCTAGTGCATACCGCGGAGGCCACTGCATAGGCTACTTGAAGCCACCAGCCGTGCCAATGCTCTATGAGAGACTTTGTCTCACTTCCAGAAATTGATGCCTGTTTGGCCATCAGATGATATAGATGTTGATTCCCATAGGGAACATGAAATATTTGTGCTGAATGAGTAAATTTATAATACCAATATAATGGTCCAGTATTGGACATTATAAATTTTGGAAAAGAAGAGAATGACTGACATACAGACGAAAAGTATCGAGTATTTTCCACGGGGACACTGGCTTCTCTCAAACATAGAATAGCATTTCTTAGTTGAAGATTCTGTGGTACTCTGTATGCACTTAAGAATGATGCTGTGCCGTTTCAAGAGCTTACTCAGCAGAACTCTTTACTGAGAATACTGAATTATCAAAAAGCCACTGTCTGATGTATGAATTTGACACATCCCCAGTAATATATTCATCACAATTTTTTCTGCAGTCACAGTTTTGAAATTACAATTTTTACTACACAGTTCGCGAGTGTCTATGTACTGAGCAACACACTCACCAAATTGCTGTTCCCTGGTTAACAAGATATACTACACAAAGACTTCATGTTTTGCTTATATGAGGATCTTGAAGAAGAGCAAGAGCTTCAGTATGGGCCAATGACCTTGATGTTAAGCCCTTTTGAACAACAACCAAGAATAGGATGAAGGTTCAGCAATTTGTTCATAAACAGAAGATGAAATGTAATTAATTAGAAGATCAAGCTTGTCTCATTCATTTGTTTCTGCAGATGTTATGAAGTTCATAAAAGTTTCGTATCAATAAAGCCAGTCTGAAGAGATGGAACTTTCATTTTCTTCAGTGATCAGATTCAATGCTCTGATAATCTCTCCTTCATATACTGTGTTTATAAGTTTAATGTAATAAATTGTAATGGACCACAAGCTGGCTTTGTTTTATTAAACTGTACATACTATAGCATGCGAACCTTTTCTTGAGCCCTAAGCTCCATAGGGCTGAATGGGAACTAGGGCTCAAGAAGAGGTTCGCATGCTATATACAGTACACAATGTCAAGATTAGCTATTTAATATCCATAGAAGAACCAAAGGGTTTTGCTACTATAATTACATATTTAGATATTAAAAAACACTGTGCGTGCCAGGAATAAATACTAATCCCTATAACAAAGCTGAAGGTCCAAATTAATATTATTTTCCAAATCTTCAAACTAAAAACAAATTGCTCCTCATGAGCAGACAAATATACATTTTAACAAATTTGATGTAGGACCTTTTTGAGCAGAAGTCACAAGGTAGGAAGAAGAACTCATGGTGGTTGTGGTTGGTCCTGTAAATGACAGAGGAGTACTATAACCTCTATGATCTACTTTCACAAGTAGTAAAATATGATTCTCCAGATATGGCAGAACATGCCAGAGGTCAACTTGGCCCTCAAAAACAACAAGAGAAATAAATGAAAAGTTCTCATAAATCCTCTAGAGATGAGTGTAGTACAGGTAGAATAGCTTAGTCAGTCCATGTATAGACGGCCGTAGCACTAGGCTTGTTCATATCGTACTACTTTTACATCCCTATAACTAATTTCTATCATTTCATGAGGCAGGATGTTGCCCTTTGGCATTTTATTTATGTACTGATAAATCCCATGAAATACCTCAGCACAAAGGCAAACAACTTTCATGTCACACATTTTAAAACAGTCAACACATTATTAACAGGACAAAGCAGTTGTCCAGTTTAGTTAGTTTATTGCTGCCACCATCAAGAACAGGAAATGTACACTAGGTATTGTCAGTATTAATAAAAATAATCTATGGACAATATGTCAGCCATAATGCCAGAGTCATTAGAAAAATTATTTTAGGTTCCTATATTAGGTCTGTTTTTGAAATACCACATTCTAGATACTCTTCTACTACATAAAATGCCTTTTTCCTTTAAAAAAATGTTAAATGCACTTTTGTCTAATATTTGAGTTGGTAGTGGAAGCTTATTACACATCTTGAGCTGTTGATAACAGTGGCTGTTTGTGATTTTACAAAGCCTGCAGTAAGGAGAATCATTCTTGTATCTTGTGTTGTGCACGTGAATTGTAGATCTTTCTTTAAATTTGGAAAGATTCTCTTTCACATGCATAATATTTGTAAGAATATATAAACAGGGAGGACTGTCAAAATTTTTAGGCTCACAAAGGAAGTTTTACTGGAGTCTCTAAATTTTAATCCATTAATTAGATGGACTGCCTTTTTCTGCCAAATAAATACATTACATGATGTAGGACGATTGCCCCATAACCTGATCGCATACGGTATATGAGGATGAAAGACAGCATGATGGGATGCAAGCAGCATATCCCAACTGATGCAGGTTTTCAGTTTCCGCAACTGGTACCACACCCTCTTGAGTTCTGGCCCAGGTAAGTCTTGATAATAGTGGCAGTCATTATTTACAGTGTAATTAGGATACTTTCTGTCTTAGTGATGTTAATAGTTTATTGTGATGAAACCAGTTTTCAGAAATTTTAACACATGTGTTGACATGGTTTGGTAGTGTTGTGATAACAACATTAATATTTAAGAAAGTTGTATCATCACCATACAGAAGTGATGTGCAGGGAATGGTACATGCTAGGTCATTGATATAGACCAAAAACAGGAGAGGTCCCAAACAGACCTTTGTGGGACTCGTGCTTTAATAAATTCCATGTCAGATTTTTATCACTTATTACCACCATCTGTTTCCACTGATGAAGATACGATGCCATTAGTTCATGGCCCCTTACTCCATAATAACTGAGCTTATTGATTAAGATTTCATGCAAGACACAATCAAAGGCTTTTGTCTTGTCAATTAATGTAGTATCAATGACTGTTTTATTCTCAAAATTATTTAATATGTATTTGATGACACATTCAACTGCTTTTATTGTTGAATGATCCTTTCTAAATCCAAACTGACTGTTGTACAGCAAATTATTTTTGAAAAGTACCCATCGAGTTCTACATATATACAGCATTCAATAATTCTCCTCAGAATGGGTACTATTGTTACAGGGCAGCAATTTGATTGACACATTCTATCCCCGATTTTACAGATAGGTATCACTTTAGACATCCTTAAACACTCAGGAAAATCACCTGGTCTAAGAAATCCATCCGTCCGTCCGTCCGTCCTTCCTTCCTTCCTTCCTTCCTTCCTTCCTTCCTTCCTTCCTGATCTGCAGTGGCAAACTCCCTATTTGTTGCTCTCCCTAGAATTTTCTTAAATGATCGCGAGAAATTGGAAATTAATTGAACTTCTCCCTTGGTAAGTTATACCAATCCCTAACTCCCCTACCTATAAACTAATATTTGCCCAGATTTTTCTTCTTGAATTCCAGCCTTATCTTCATATTGTGACCTTTCCTACATTTAAAGACATCACTCAAACATATTTGTCTACTGATGTCATTCCACGCCATTTCTCCAGTGACAGCTCAGAAAATAACCACTTAGTTGACCAGCTAATGTCCTTTCTCCTAAGTCTTCCCAGCCAAATTTTGTAACATTTTTGCAATGCTACTCTTTTTTCCGAAATCACCCATAACAAATCAAGCTGCTTTTCTTTGAATTATTTCCAGTTCTTGGATCAAGTAATCCTGGTGATGGTCCCATACACTGGAACCATACAATAGTTGAGGTCTTAACAGAGACTTATATGCCCTCTCCTTTATATTTTTACTATAACCCCTAAATACCCTCATAATCAGTGCAGAGATCTGTACTCTGTATTTACAATCATATTTATGTGATCACCCCAATGAAGATCTTTACTTATAATAACACCTAGGTACTTACAATGATCCCCAAAAGGAACTTTCACCCCATCAACGCAGTAACTACAACTGAGGGGACTTTTCCTAATCGTGAAACTCACAACCTGACTTTTAACCCCGTTTATCATCACACCATTGCCGACTGTCCACCTCACAACTTGGTTCACGATATTGTAAATTATTTAATATAAGAAACCATAAAGGTCCAATTATACTGCCTTGAAGATTTCTCCTCTTAATTATTGCAGGGTCAGATAAAGCTTCACCTACTCTATCTGAGTTCCATTTTCTAGAAATATAGCCACCCAAACAGTCACTCTTTTTCCAATCCAATTACACTCATTTCTGCCAGTAGTCTCCCATGATCTACCCTATCAAATGCCTTAGATAGGCCAATCGCAATACAGTCTATTTGACCTACTGAATCCAAGGTATCTGTTATATCTCGCTGGAATCCTACAAGTTGAGCTTCAGTGGAAAAACCTTTTCTAAACACAAACTACCTTCTGTCAAACCAGTTATTAATTTCGCAAACACGTCTAATATAATCAGAAAGAATGCTTTCCCAAAACTTACATGCAATGCATCTCAAACTGAGTGGCCTGTAATTTTCATCGTCATGTCTATCACCCTTTCCTTTGTACACAACGGCTACTATAGCAGCTCTCCATTCATTTGGTATAGCTCCTTCATGCAAACAATAATCAAATAAGTACTTCAGATATGGTACTATATCCTGTGCCATTTCGCTGTTAGCAGTGAATAGTGTGGAACAAAAATGGACGCTATGCCGCGGGAACATTGAAAATAAGATGCTAATATAACCGTAAATGTCGAGAAGATCATGTCTTTATCAGGTACAAACCGAAAAATAACATCTAGAAAGCGGTGAAAAAATGAAAGATAGAATATTGTTACAAAATTAATTGTTAAAATAAATTCATTCAAGAAAAAACCAACGCAAGCAGATCTCTACGACAGATTAATACGGAAAGGGGACAATATTCATAGAAGAAGATTGTAATTGAAAAGTAAATAGAAATAACATTAAGGAAATTGTGCGAGACAAACGAAAATTACGCATACATGCAAGTTAATAAATTGAAATAGAACAACTGATCAGAATCGTTACATACGTCACGAAATACCAAGTGAAAGAAATACGCAGTATCATACCTTGCTACAGCGATTAGAAACAAATTAAAGGAGATTTTAATTGAAACTTTTATACCCGTATTAGCACGATTTAATTGAAAGAAGCATTAGTATAAATATGTTTCTCAATCATAGAAGGCTTTGTACACCGAGATGACGAAACTGACCGTCTTAATCTATATTTCTGTTCTAACTGCGCAAGAATTGACCAGCATCATGTGGTAAGAAGACCGAGGAGATAGGGACTTGAAGAGGACAAACCTATTACCAGACGACATAGGAGGAGGAGGAGAGACCTACCCAGATGTTTCTCGAAGACTAGTACGAAGTTACAGTCATACTGACGACATGTCCTAAGCATCTGGGCACACAGCAGCGAGGGAAAACAGGAAGAAAAGATAAGTTTATTAAAATATCATTACCGTAATAATTTAAATAACATGTTTATGAGAAGTGCCATTTTCTGTTTGTATGAAATATGTATGTGTAGTGCTGTCGTGAATTTATATTCGAAAGAAGTGACGTTTCATGTGGAAAGGCAATCGATTTAACAACATAGGAGGTTTTTAGGTAGTCATCTGAGCAGAATGACAAGTTCTTTGAGTTAGGATTTATTTAACCAGCGATAACTAAGTCATGCGTTCGTAATGCTAACAATATTGAGTAAAGAGGTTAACTTACTTCAGCTGTTGATATGATATGACATTGTGGTTGGGTTTTAGGATATTATACTACGAAATGGAGATGATGTAATGCCATGTATAGGTTATATTATGTTCATAGGAAGACATATGAAGAATATGAGAGGAATCTGAAGAAAATTGAGAAGAAAATGGAGTATATAAATGGATGAATAATAATTAAGAGGTCATATGCGTCAAGTTAATATATATATATATATTATTGCGGTTATTGTAATGAAGGGTGAGATATGATACGAGAAATGTGAAGCAGATAATATATATATCGTACCCGTAAAAGTGTGTTCATATCTTTAAGGCGCTTGATATTAAGTTAACGAGCATGATTCTTAACCTAGGGAGTGGCTTTATGATTGGAGCTGGTACAGAGAGAGGTACAGTTATCAATTTGAGAGATTCTTTTGATAAATAGAGTTTATTGATCATCAAAAGCAAGTTCATATCACCTTCGTACAGCAGCGTGGAAGTGTCGTGGCTGGTTGGTACCTCCAAGTCCTGGGATGGTGCTGGACATCGACTGGGCAGGGACCACACCTGCTCGGATGAGGAGTTCTGGAATGTCTGGGGGTTCTGGAAATGTCTCGACGTTCTGGAATGTCCCGACGTTCTGGAATGTCTCGAAGATTGGCACACGTTCCTGGGTTCGATTCGAGACGTAATTCACGCTTGAATTTCCTGCACAGCACTCCACACATTCAGGGCACTGTCTGAACAGATATGACCTTTTAATTATGGTTACTGCACTCTAGATATTAAATCAAAACGTTCTGGAATAATCACTCGAAGAACAAGTACTGGTAGAAATGCAAGTTCATAATGCAAGCTCACTGTAAGTCAGAATGTTCTAGAGGATTACTGTCACTGCAGTCCTAAATGCATAGTTCTGAAGATTTAAAACATGTTGGCAATGAACTGAATATGTAGCACTAGGAAACTGTCCTGTTCCGTCAATAGGCGAAGTGAATAGCCATTAAAGAAAAATAATATTTGAAAGAAAAAGTCCAACTTCATAAATTATGGATCACTCAAAATACTGGAAAGTTCTAGGCTTTCTGGGAACGCGATATGCGTATTCTGAATTGTCACAGTCTTAAAGAATCAAAACATAAGTCCCTGTGCAGCACTTGGAAAGTATTGCATATTTCACAATTAAACGTAATGTTGAATGTCCCCTAAGTTTCATAGTCTTTACAAAGCGCAAATTCAATGAGGCACTTGAGATAACAAGTCACATCGTTCACACGAAGGTTTATGTTGGTAGGGCACAAGTTCAGCCTACACGCTCGGAAAGTTTCAATGTTCCAGAAATTGATTCAAAAATACAAGTTCGAATAAGTTCGAAACGTAAGTTCAATGCGGTATACAACACTCGTGAAAATTCAAAGTCCTTTCAATCGTCGTCGAATAAGTAAGTCCCTATGTGGCACTTCCAAAAAAACAAAGTCCCAATGTGTAGAAATAACAAAGTTCCAATGTGTCAAAATATTAAAGTCCCAACACGACACTCGAAGAAAATAAAGTTCCGATGACAAAGTTCCAGTATGTCACCTTAAGAAAATAATAAAGTCTTGTCGCAACACTTGGCGAAAATAACTAAGTTCCAATGAGACGCTTCAGAAAAATAACAGAGTTCTTATATGGCACTTTAAGAAAATATCAAAGTCTAATCACGACACACGAAAAAAACAAAGTTCCAATGTGTCAATATGACAAAGTTCCAATACGATGCTCGCAGAAAACAAAGTCCCATTCAGGCACTTCAAGAATATGATAAAGTCCCGATACAACACTTAGAGGAAATACCGAAATACTTGTATTTCGCAGACTGTCAACTAGAAGTTCGACACACACAATACTTCTCTTGTCATCCGTGTCACAGAGACGGCGGAGTGACAGACACTGAATTCGTAGGTCCTTTTATACACGTTCGCATGGAAGTGTCTAGAACTCGGGTACTATCTACCCTTATAACTTCTATAATACTCGGTGGATTTTCTTGAAATCTTGAAAGATGATGTCCATTGTAAAGGCTTTTAAGATGGCAGTGTCAAAATAGCGATAAAGTAGCTCAAAATGTACTTTTGAGGGTGAGCTGGAACATTACCATATATGGTAGCGGATAGCTGGCTTACGGCAGCCACGTCACTCGCTGGGTACGTCACTGCGTTCGGCGGGCTGCCTAACTTCCACCTCGCGCGAAGTTCAACAAACATACTTTGGACTTCTCTCGTAGCGGCGTTCCCGGTATACATGTCCCCCCCTCTTAGGGCAAAGAAAATTCGACAAGGATTTTCTTTAGGCTTCTCTCTCGAAGTATGTTTTAAGCGAAGCATTATATATGCGTTCGGTGGTTCCATGATGTGTGTTCTGGCTTATGCTCTGCATCTCCATACTATGGTATAGGGACGTCTTTTATAAGTGGAAGTATCTTTGACATCCAAATGATATTTAAAATCTCGGATCTCTCCGGGTTTATCATTGAACACGTCTGGATAAGTCTCGGAGATTTCCTTGACTGAGTCCGCAACGTCTTTGTTGGCCACTGGGTCTTCAATCACACTGATTACGGAGCTGACATAGTCTGGACCGTCGTCGTACATCTCATCTATCAGGGGTACATCTTCCTCGGGATCACCCTCTTCATCTTCGACTGGTGCAGCATCGCTATTTCCACCATCGAATTCTTCTTGCGGGATATCTACCCCTTGTATCCGACCGTCGTCTCCTTCGATCAGCTGTAATTCTACAGGGTCAACATTATAAAATGTAATGACATTTGCTGTGTAATCGATCACTCCTCCATATTTGATGAGAAAATCCGATCCAAGGATAACATTGAACTTCATCTGAGAGATTACTAGAAAAACATGCTCAAATTGAACATGTCCCACGACGAATTCCATAAACGTCTGTAGTTTACATTTAATGCACTTATCTGGAACAATCCCTTTGATCCTAAGTTGGGAAACAGGCATCACAAGTACATCACGTCTCTCCTTTATGGCTTCTAACAGTCTGGCTGAAATAAGTGAGGCTTGAGCTCCTGAATCTACCAATGACATAACTTTAATATTGCCAACCCTAATGGTGATTACTGGCAGGCTACGTTGGATTCTTGGCCTAGACGGTGTCATGTTTGCATGGAGTAGTTCCGAGTCCTCTACGTGCCAATAATGTACCTGAGTTACGCAGAGCGGCTCTTCCCTCCTTCCATTTTCAGGCAATCTTCTTAAGAAAACATTGGAGTTTTTTTTTTTGCACCCGTTGTGTTAGGGTTCGGGGCAGGCGTTTCGTTTTTCTTACCAGCGGCTTACTGATACTCTAGCGAGGCGGCTCCTTCTTGATCCTCACTTTTCCGCTGTTCTTTCAAGTACTCTTTGAGTATCTCGCCATCGTCTATTCAATTCATCTTGATAAGAAACCCTATCCTCTACTTGTTGGGCCTCTGTTGGCTTTTTCCATGTTAATCTATTTTGGTACGGCACTTTCCCTCGGTCCGGCCGTCCTTTATACCCTCGATATCGGGTAGGTGTGTTTCGTGGTGTAGGCCGTTCCTCTGGTACTTCCGGATCTGGACGTCGTTGTGTCACAATGGCGACAGGACTGGTAGTCATTTCTTTAGTCTTACTCCCTTTCGGTAAAGATTGAGCGTGGGCTGTGTCTAATCTACGAAGTATCCCATCCATTTGTTCTAAAGATTGTATGTTAGCAGCTACCAAAATCTCCTGAACTTGGACTGGGAATTGCAACGTGATCGCCTGGATCAGCTCTTGTTCAGGCAATGGTGGATCCAAAAATTGCATCTTCTTAAGTTGCCCGATGAAATAATCTGAGTAACGGGATGTGTTTATAGAAGTATTATACTTCTTAGCATACAAATGCAACTTAATTAAATGTTGCATCTCTGAATTCCAAAAACGCTTCAATAGAGCTTCCTTGAACTCAGAATAAGTGTTAAAGCAAGATTTAAAAGCGGAATACCATGATAGAGCGCGTCCCTCTAGTAACTTGGAAACGACACGAAGCTGTCGATCAGGACTGATTTTATTTTCTTAAAAATATTCTTCAGTGTTGAGTAAAAATTCCCTAGCGGTGTATTCCTCCTTCCCAGAGAATTTAGCAGGTTTTTCATCGGCCATTCGGATGATAGTGGTAATGTTTGCGTTTTCATTAGTTTTTAATAGACTAGACGAATATAAGGGAGTATCCTTCAGTTCTAAATTAGAGACTTCACTACCAAGGGTTTCTATCTGTCCCTGTAGTTCTGTTTTAACACCCTTCACCTGTTGTTTAATAGTATCTTCTACTACCTTAACTTCATCTTGGAGGTCCTTTTTTAATTCGGATACGTCTCGACATATACGCGTAACCTGAGTGTGTGTAGTATCTAATTGAGATGTAAATTTTTTATCAAACTCTCCCTGTTTACTCTTTATAAGACTGACTTCATTGTTTACTCTTTGAATGTCATTTTTAAGCGTATCTCTAAGGTTCTCCTGAATGGAGGCTATTTTAACCTGGGCTAAAGATAATTGTGAATGTGATTCCTGTAACTGAGTTTTTAAGCCTTCCATCTCTTTAGCAATTGCCTGAGAAGTGGGGAGAATGGCTTTGAAGTCATCTTTAAGAAGAGCTACAACTTGGGTTTTAATTCCTTCTTTCATGACCTCCATGTTACTTTTCAATTGGTCATTGATTTCGGAAAATTTTTCATCTACCCTAGCGTTGGACTCTTTAAATTTTTGTTCAATGCGAGCTCCAGCCTGAGTAAGCCTTTGTTCTACGGTGGCATTCGCTTCTACAAACTTCTTATCTACTTCAGCATAAATTTGAACTACGGATTCCCTCAGTTGACGTTCAAGGTTTGAGCTGGATTCATTAAGTTGACGTTCAAGATTAGAACTAGACTCATTTAATTGTTCTCTCTGTTCTCTCAAAAACTGTTCAAGGTTAGAACTAGATTCATTTAGTTGTTCTTTGGTCTCAACAATCCTACTTTCTAAGTTTTCATTTGCTACTTTCATACTGAGCCTAAGGGCTTCAATCGCTGCCATAATCTCCTCCATTTTATTAAAATATATAACGCTAGTACCAAGTACAGAAATAATGATTGACACACTTCAAATTTTTTTTTAAGATTTCCAAAACTTGCATTCAGTCAAAAGTTCAAAGTCTTAATTCCTAGTGCCAATGTTTCAACACAAATTAATTAAACCAAGTCTTTGCTAATCACCTCTACCAAATCGCTTAAATTATGCACTTATATTTCAGTTAAGTTAGTGTCCACTGAAATTTGCAAACACTCCTATTCTGATTGAATTTAGTCACCATAGTTTGAGCTGTATGTAAGTCATTCATGTTAAGCTCCAATGAAATCTGGCCCCTAAAGGTGGGCGCCACGTATACTACCTCCTCTCTGTACCCATAAAAATGTGCTCATATCTTTCAGGCGCTTGATATTAAGTTAACGAGCATGATTCTTAACCTAGGGAGTGGCTTTATCATTGGAGCTGGTACAGAGAGAGGTACAGTTATCAATTTGAGAGATTCTTTTGATAAATAGAGTTTATTGATCACCATAAGCAAGTTCATATCTCCTTCATACAGCAGCGTGGAAGTGTCGTGGCTGGTTGGTACCTCCAAGTCCTGGGATGGTGCTGGACATCGACTGGGCAGGGACCACACCTGCTCGGATGAGGAGTTCTGGAATGTCTGGAGGTTCTGGAAATGTCTCGACGTTCTGGAATGTCCCGACGTTCTGGAATGTCTCGAAGATTGGCACACGTTCCTGGGTTCGATTCGAGACGTAATTCACGCTTGAATTTCCTGCACAGCACTCCACACATTCAGGGCACTGTCTGAACAGATATGACCTTTTAATTATGGTTACTGCACTCTAGATATTAAATCAAAACGTTCTGGAATAATCACTCGAAGAACAAGTACTGGTAGAAATGCAAGTTCATAATGCAAGCTCACTGTAAGTCAGAATGTTCTAGAGGATTACTGTCACTGCAGTCCTAAATGCATAGTTCTGAAGATTTAAAACATATTGGCAATAAACTGAATAAGTAGCACTCGGAAACTGTCCTGTTCAGTCAATAGGCGAAGTGAATAGCCATTAAAGAAAAATAATATTTGAAAGAAAAAGTCCAACTTCATAAATTATGGATCACTCAAAATACTCGAAAGTTCTAGGCTTTCTGGGAACGCGATATGCGTATTCTGAATTGTCACAGTCTTGAAGAATCAAAACATAAGTCCCTGTGCAGCACTTGGAAAGTATTGCACATTTCACAATTAAACGTAATGTTGAATGTCCCCTAAGTTTCATAGTCTTTACAAAGCGCAAATTCAATGAGGCACTTGAGAAAACAAGTCACATCGTTCACACGAAGGTTTATGTTGGTAGGGCACAAGTTCACCCTACACACTCGGAAAGTTTCAATGTTCCAGAAATTGATTCAAAAATACAAGTTCGAATAAGTTCGAAACGTAAGTTCAATGCGGTACACAACAGTCGTGAAAATTCAAAGTCCTTTCAATCGTCGTCGAATAAGTAAGTCCCTATGTGGCACTTCAAAAAAAAATAAAGTCCCAATGTGTAGAAATAACGAAGTTCCAATGTGTCAAAATATTAAAGTCCCAACACGACACTCGAAGAAAATAAAGTTCCGATGACAATGTTCCAGTATGTCACCTTAAGAAAATAATAAAGTCTTGTCGCGACACTTGGCGAAAATAACTAAGTTCCAATGAGACGCTTCAGAAAAATAACAGAGTTCTTATATGGCACTTTAAGAAAATATCAAAGTCTAATCACGACACACGAAAAAAACAAAGTTCCAATGTGTCAAAATGACAAAGTTCCAATACGATGCTCGCAGAAAACAAAGTCCCATTCAGGCACTTCAAGAATATAATAAAGTCCCGATACAACACTTAGAGAAAATACCGAAATACTTGTATTTCGCAGACTATCAACTAGAAGTTCGACACACACAATACTTCTCTTGTCACCCGTGTCACAGAGACGGCGGAGTGACAGACACTGAATTCGTAGGTCGGGTGGTCCTCCTTTTATACACGTTCGCATGGAAGTGTCTAGAACTCGGGTACTATCTACCCTTATAACTTCTATAATACTCGGTGGATTTTCTTGAAATCTTGACAGATGATGTCCATTGTAAAGGCTTTTAAGATGGCAGTGTCAAAATAGCGATAAAGTAGCTCAAAATGTTCTTTTGAGGGTGAGCTGGAACATTACCATATATGGTAGCGGATAGCTGGCTTACGGCGGCCACGTCACTCGCTGGGTACGTCACTGCGTTCGGCGGACTGCCTACCTTCCATCTCGCGCGAAGTTCAACAAACATACTTCGGACTTCTCTCGTAGCGGCGTTCCCGGTACAATATATATCTTATATGAAGAATGGTCGAATATTAAGAAGAATAAGGATGGTGATGAGTTTTTTCATCGAGATTGAAGAGATTGATATATTTTATTGATGATATTAAGTTCGTTGACGCAATTTTAGGTTGAGAGTAGATATATTCGATTCCATAACGCATATTAATCCTTCAGTATTCCATATATAACACTAAATACGATCCATGTAACGTGCTTATGCCCGTTAAATACCTGTAGATCATCAAAAATGAATCCACATAGGGAAGTTAAAGTGAACGTAGTCCATATAATCCTGAATTTTTAACCACAAAAGTGTTTATTCAAATAAATAGAGTTAGGAGGCTTGTTTGCTCATATTAAATGGTATCACTGAAGAGATTCTCTGTAATTAAATGATATTGACATTTATTTATAGTCTTCTTAGACGTCAGAATACAGAATTTCCAGAGATAACATTAAATAAGATGTCAGGTGTAACTGGTGACATAATGACAGATCACGTATGGTAAATATTTTGGCACTAAAATTAATTTTGGAAATGTATATTTTATTTTTGATGAATGACTTAAATAATAATCAGTAATGGTAACTTTGATTATTTTAGAGCAAATGACTTGCCTTATATTTTACTCCTGAACTGTTAGGTACGTACATTTTGAAATTCTCGACTGCTTTCCTGGTATGAAGGTTAACAAGCGTGACAGATAGATGCAGCCCAAACAAACTTAAAACTTGTGAATACATTTGCAATGTATTATATATAAAGAAGAGAATTTAAGATTAGGTTGAGTAAAAGCAAAGAAAGAATATAAAACGTGACTTTTATTTGATAATTTATAACAAGTAATGAGCATCTGAATCATTTTCCATATCCCACAGAAATCATGTATATAGAGAGAATTTATATTTTTAATTTGAGAATAAATGCGTCTATGTGTTCATTAAATATTAATTAGATTAATTAGATGATGAGATAACTAGATTTTCTTCAAGATATTCAGTTTTCAAATCATTTTCAAGATCTTTCAATTAAAGACATGTTACATTTCTTCTTTCAATGTCTACTCATATACGTAACACAGGCTAAGGATCATAGCAATTTATGATGATATGATATGAATCACGCGATGGAGACGTCCCACGCGTTCATATAATACAAATCCATCCGTTTGTCTCGTTGGGCGACATTTCTATCAGAACTTACGACCCCCACTGAATTGAACATTAATAGTCTGGATCTTTTTGCGACTCGACCTGGACGCGGGAACGGCGCAATCCCAATACATTGTCTTTAGTATATCCCAGAAATGTTACCAATTTCACCCGCTTTTCTTATTTTCAACCTTTGTATCTGACTGTAAATGCCATTGTTATCATTGGTAAATTTTAAAACATTTTTAGTATTAGTCACCTCCTCTATATGAACATTTTCCTTGTAACCAACAATCTTCACATACTGTTGACTGAATACTTCTGCCTTTTGAAGATCCGTGCATACACACTCCCCTTGTTCATTAATGATTTATGAATGTCCTCCTTGGAACCCATTTCTGCCTTAAGGTATCTATATATCCTCCCATTTTTCACTAAAATTTGTACGACCACCAATCATGTTATCCTTAGCTGACTCCTTTGCTAGATTCAGTTTCGTAGTAAGTTCCTTCAATTTCTCCTTACCTCCGCAGCAATTTCTAACTCAATTCCTTTCCAACATGTACCTCCTCCTTAGTCTCTTTATTTCTCTGTTGTAATATAGTGGACCATTACCATCTCTTACCACCTTTAAAGGTGCAAACCTATTTAGACATTTTTCAACAATTGCTTTAAACCCATCCCAGAGTCTGTTTACATTATTATTTACCGTTTTTCCACCGATCATAGTTACTTTTTAAAAACTCCCTCATGCCTGTTTTAGCAGCCATTTGGTACTGCCTAATAGTCCTAATTTTAATACCTCCCTGTCTTTCACATTTATTTTTAACTAAGAAAAAAGCTTCGTGATCACTAATACCACTATTACTTCGGTTCCTCTATACAGCTCATCCGGTTTTACCAGCACCACATCCAGAATATTCTTCCCTCTAGATGGTTTCATCACTTCCTGAATCATCTTCCCTTCCCATATTAACTTATTTGCGATTTGTTGGTCATGTTTCCTGTTGTTCGTATTACGTTCCCAGTTGACGTTTGGCAAATTGAGATCACCTGTTAGTATCACATTCCTTTCCATGTCGTCCCCACATAGCTGATTATCTTGTCAAATAATTCTCAATCCGTGTCCGCGCTACCCTTTCCAGGCCTCTACACTCCAAAGAAACTAAGTTGCCTATTATCTTTAACATTTCGTAGCTTACAAATTCTTCTTTCACCAGAATGAATACTCCCCCTCCTGCCATTCCTACCCTATCTCTACGATACACACTCCAGTTCCGTGAGAATATTTCTGCATTCATTATATCATTTCTCAGCCATGATTCAACTCCTATTACAATATCTGGTAAATTAATTAAATTCCTTTCTTTTCTTTTCTTTCTACAGTTGAGCACTAACATTTTATGTCCCCCCTACTTGACTTCCATTTCCCTGTGCCCTTATTACCGCTACCTAGGCCACCCAATTTCCCTGAATGTGCCTGTCTATAACCCTTCTAAAAACAAATTTCCTGACTTATATGAACCACTGCGATCTAAGTGAAGGCAATCTGAGCGCAGATCCTTGTTTCCTACTCACCTATTAGGATCTAGAAATCTCACTCACAGTTTCCCACATACCCAGCCCATAGCCTCATTTAAATCCCCATTCACATTTCGGTCAGTATCCCTCCTTAACAGTATTCTACCGATAAATATCTCTGCTTCCTTAAACATCAGCCGTGCTGCATTTACCAAATCCCACACATCCCTAAATATGTTGGTACTTATACCTTTGGTCTTATGTTGTAAGTATCAACGTGAAACACTTACCTCCTTTTCCTTTCCCTCTTCCTTCTCTTCTACTTTCCTCAACATCTGCCTTAACCTAATTCCTGGATAACACTCTACCCTGGTTCCCTTTCCTTCACATACTTTCCACACATGTCTAACCTTGAAATCCCCTATGAACAAAGCCTCTCCCTACCCACCTCATTTGAACCCCTCCCCTCCCGGTCAGCCCTATCTTCTCTCACTGCTGCAGAAGCAACTTCCTCCTCCCTTTTCTCCCTCCCATGTGCCTGTTCCACCTGCCTTTTTATATTCACTACTCTACATTTCCCTTACCTACCTTTTCCATTCCTCCTACTTCCATACATCTCAGCAAGAGTTCCCTGTTCCTCATCTTCCCTCAATTGTTCTACCTGCAGTTACTCATACCGATTTCTCACAGACACCTGTTCTGAATTCTGATCCTGAATAGAGCCCTTAGCCTGCAATCACCTTCCACTTATAACATTAGACCAGCTGTCTTCTATAATTCCCCCCTTTCCTTCCCATCCCTCTTTTACACCTACCGTATCCTGCACATTTTTTGAGAGAGGCCTACTTTCCTTCTTGTCCTCTGAGAGAGTCCTAATTATCTCCCTCAAACTCTCCAACTTCTCCCTCATATTCCTTAATGCCTGGCCACACCCATAGTTCCTACACTCCTGCACGCATTAGCCATTCTTTATGGAATAATGAGAAGGAAAGGAAAATAAAAAACTTATTCTGTGCAAAATAAGACTGAAAGGAAAGTAAAGTCTATAAAAATTAATTTGTGTTGGAATTCATTAACCCCTTTAATTGATATGACATATCTGATTCATTTTAATTCTTTTAAGGACTCAAAAACCCTTCTCTTACAGTTAACTTTAAATTCAACCCAAATACCACCATGGTCTGACAATATGTCTTGTCCTAGAAATGAACATTTGAAAAATGATTTGTATACATTCGTAACAACATTATCTAGGCATGCATTATTTCTTGTGGGTTCACCATGTGTACAATGTAAGTCATGCGATCTTAATATATTAAGGAAGTTTTGAGTATTTTGCTGTACCTCTAGGATATTTATACTGAAATCACCAGCTATAGCAATATTTTGATCATATTTACAAGTTAAATAAGAAATCAACTTCTCTAATTGTGATATAAATAATTTTACTTTGGTGTTAAAGGCACGGTACACAGATACTACAACAAAATAATATTCACACTATCTCATAGCTACTGATTCACATAGGTTATTAATTATTTCAAATTTAAGTGATTTCTTAACATATATTACAGCTCCACCATGAGCTAGTGGGAAGTCGCTAGTAAAAATACTTCCTAATTCAAAAACATGAGATTTATATAGATTGGTCTCATCTCTAGTCAGCCGGTGCTCATTTACACACAAAATAACAGTAGGCCTTTTATTGAGTATTACACCTAATTTCTCCAGTTTATTTCTAATTGACTGTAAGTTAATGTGAAAAATAACGATGTTGATCATGATTGTTTCTAGTTTTGTTTCTACAGGTTCACTGATTTTAGTGAATTGATGAGAACCTAACCTAGTCTGTCTATCTTACACATTAGCCTAACCTGTCTAGACTACCATAAGCATTAATATCGTTCCTTGACTCTAACACAACAAACCGACCTACACTGGTCGCTTTCTCTAGCTTTTTAGAGGAATGGGAGAAGTTTTACTTTCTACATCTTGAATTGCATTAACAAACTCTATTATACTATTTTCAACATACCTCTTTCCCAACCTCTTTAGGTACAGACCATGCCAGGTATGAAATCTTCTTCCTAAATTATTTATGTCCACATATTTTACATTCTTAAAGTGCATACATATTTGCAAAGGTTCTCCATTAACCTTGTTTACCTCCTTGTTAACACAAGACCATGCCGGAAGATCGTGTCTATGAGGAACCAAAATACCACATCATAGGTGTGGTGCAACACCTGTAGTCTTGATCTGATCACTCCATTATTTCTTCCCACACCGTTAGTTCCTGCCAGATGAACAGCAACCCCCGTAGCTAATAAATATTCACAGTGTTTTTCACTTTCCGAGGTTATGTCATTAAAATTTGCACCAGGCTTAATCACAGCAGAAACATCATGCATACTGTTTCTAATTAGTTCTGTAGCAATATTACTCCCCTGACTATCGGCAAAAAGTCTGACCTTCACAGATTTCCATGAGATTTTGCAACTTTGTTTTACAAGATTCTTGTTACTTTCACTTCGAACTTCCAACAAACTTACTTCAGATCTGTTATCTACAAATTCATGAGTACCACTTGCAAAGGGTTCAAACCTGTTCTTTATCCTTTATCCGCTTTCTGAAGCCACGTGTTTTACCGGCCCCAAAACCCATCGTCTACAATTTTTAAGCTTAACTGTTCCAGTTCGCTCTGACAATCGTCCTTTACCCGCTTTCTGAAGCCACGTATTTTACCGGCACCGATTCCCAGCGTCTACAGTTTTTAGGCCTAATTGTTTCAGTTCGCACAGGTTCACAATTCGAATCCAACTCGAGCTCTAATCCATAGTTCAAATACTTACTCTCCATCACATTAATCTTATTCTTAAGCGCGTCATCTTCAGCTTTGAGATCCTCAATGTCATTTCGCAAAATATATATAATGTCCAACGCATTTTTTTACTCTCTATCCTTAGATTCCGAGCCGCCATCAGCGATAACGACATTCGCAACGCACTGATCACGAAACAAATCTTCAGTTGCATTCATTTTTTTTCCTCCCTGAGCCACTTCCCGCATTTAAAATGCCACCACAATCGCACAATTCAAACAGGATGCCGTTTTTATTTTTTACGGCATGTACCGCACATATCATCAGGGTTTACACTTACTTTGTCGGGATTAGAGATAACCGTGTTCACATTACCGAACGCCATAGTAAGTCTCGTAATAATATAATACAGGTAACTCTCGAAATTAACAGTAATACGCAAGGAAATTCTACTGAAATACTGACAATAAGAACAACACTGAAGATTTTTAAATCTGTTACTTTAAGTGTTGAAGTAGGAAAAAGGTTGGAAAGGGAAATTTACAATAGTGGATAGGAAAAGACAGACGGAACAGGGTCATGGGAGGGAGAAAAGGGAGAAGGAAGTAGCTTCTGCAGCTGTCAGAAAAGATACGACTGACCAGGAGGGGAGGCGATCAAATGAGGCGGGTAGGGTTGAGGCTCTGATCATGGGGGTTTCCATCATTAGACATGTCGGGAAAGTGGGCGGAGTAAAGGAAACCAGGGTAGAGTGTTATCCAGGAATTCGGTTAAATCAGATCAGATGTTAAGGAAAGTAGAACAGAAGGAGGTAGTGTTTCACGTTGGTACTAAAAACGTAAGACAATCAGGTATAAGTACCAACATAGTTGGGGATGTGTGGGACCTGGTTAATGCAGCATGGGTGAAGTTTAATGAAGCAGATATGGCTGTCAGGGAATACTATGTGGGAGTTATATTGACTGGAGGGTGATTGGGGATTTAAATGAAACTATGGAGTGGGTATGTGGGAAACTGGGAATGAGATTTCTAGATCCTAATGGGTGAGTAGGAGATAGGGATCTTCGCTCAGATGGCCTTCACTTAAACAGCTCTGGCACGTATAAGTTAGGAAATTTGTTTAGAAGGGAAATGGGGTGGCCTAGTGAGCAGTGATAAGGGAACAGGGAACTGGAAATGAAGTGGGGATGACATAAAAATATTAGTGCTCAATGGTAGAAGTACTGAAAAGAAAGGAATAAAATTAAGTAATCTCATAGATATATACTTACCAGACATTGTAATTGGAGTTGAATCATGGCAGGGAAATGATGTAATGGATGAAGAAAATTTCTCAAGGAACTGGAGGGTGTATCGTAGAGATAGGATAGGAATGGTAGGAGGGGGAGTATTAATTCTGATGAAAGAAGAATTTGTAAACTACGAAAAAGTTAAAGTTGACAAATATGAAATTCTAGGTGTTAGGCCCATCTCTAAAGATAATAGGCAACTTAAATGTCTTTGGAGTGTACAGACCGGGAAAGGGTAGCACAGACGCTGTTTCAGAATTATTTGATACGTTAATTAGTTATGTGGGAAACGACAAGGGAAGGAACGTGATTGTAGCGGGTGATGTCAATTGGGAAGTTAATGCAAACGACAGGTATGGCAGGAAGCATGGCCAACAAATGGAAAATAAGTTAATATGGGAAGGGCATCTGATTCAGAAAGTGATGGAACCAACTAACAGGCATAATATTCTGGATGTGGTGCTGGTAAAACCAGATGAGCTCTATAGAGAAACCGAAGAAATAGGTTGTATTAGTCATCACGAAGCTGTATATGTGGTAGTTAAAAATAATGTGAAAGAAGGGAAGATATTAAAATTAGGACTATTAGGCAGTACCACATGGCTGATAAAACAGGCATGAGGGAGTTTTTAAAAAAGTAACTATGATTGCTGGAGAACAGTAAACAAAAATTTAAACAGATTATGGGATGGGTTTAAAGCAATTGTTGGGAAATGTGAAAATAGGTTTGCTCGTTTAAAAGTGGCAGGGAATGGTAAAGACTTAGTATATTATAATAGAGAAGTAGAGAGACTAAGAAGGAGGTGTAGGTTGGAAATAAATAGAGTTAGAAATGGCTGGGGATGTGAGGAGAAATTGAAGGAACTTGCTAAGAAATTGAATCTAGCAAAGAAGTCAGGCTGAGGATAACATGATGGCAAGCACAATTTTATTGAAAAATGGAAGAGTATGTATAGGTACTTTAAGGCAGAAACAGGTTCCGAGAACGATATTCCAGGAATAATTAATGAACAAGAGGAGTGTGTATGCGAGGATCTTCAAATTGCAGAAGAATTCAGTCAGCAGTATGTAAAGATTGTTGGTTACAAGGATAATGTCCAGATAGAGGACGAGACTAATACTAAAGAAGTATTAACATTTACCTATGAAAACAATGACATTTACAGTACACTACAAAGGTTGAAAACTAGAAAAGCAGCTGGAATTGATAATGTTTCGGGGGATATACTAAAGACAATGGGTTGGGATATAGTACCATATCTGAAGTACTTATTTCATGGTTGTTTGCATGAAGGAGCTATACCAAATGAATGGAGAGTTGCTGTAGTAGCCCCTGTGTATAAAGAAAATGGTGATAGACATAAAGCAGAAAAATACAGGCCAGGTAGTTTGACATGCATTGCATGTAAGCTTTGGGAAAGCATTCTTTCTTATTATATTAGACATGTTTGCTAATTTAATAACTGGTTTGATAGAAGGCAGTTTGGGTTTAGGAAAGGTTATTCCACTGCAGCTCAACTTGTAGGATTCCAGCAAGGTATAGCAGATATCCTGGATTCAGGAGGTCAAATGGACTGTATCGCAATTGGCCTATCTATGGCATTTGACAGGGTAGATCATTGCAGACTACTGGCAAAAATGAGTGCAAATGGACTTGACAAAAGAGTGACTGAATGGGAGGTCATGTTTCTAGAAAATAGAACCCAGAGAATTAGAATAGGCGAAGCTTTATCTGTCCCTGTAATAATTCTGAGGGGAATTCCTCAAGGCAGTATTACTGGACCTTTACCTTCTGTTCTATATATCAATGATATGTGTAAAGAAGTGGAATCAGAGGTAAGGCTTTTTGCAGATGATGTTATTCTGTACAGAGTAATAAATAAGTTACAAGATTGTAAGCAACTACAAAATGACCTCGATAATGTTGTGAGATGGACAGTGGGCAATGGTATGATGATAAACGGGGTTAAAAGTCAGGTTGTGAGTTTCACAAATAGGAAAAGTGCTCTCAGTTTTAATTACTGCGTTGATGGGTTTAAAGTTCTCTTTGGGGATCATTGTAAATACCTAGGTGATAATATAGGGAAATATCTTCATTGGGGTAATCACATAAATATGATTGTTAATAAAGGGTACAGATCTCTTCACATCGTTATGAGTGTCCTTAGGGGTTGTAGTGAGGATGTAAATGAGAGGGCATATAAGTCTCTGGTAAGACCCCAACTAGAGTATGGTTGCAGTGTGTGGGACTCTCACCAGGATTACTTGATTCAAGAACTGGAAAAAATCCAAAGAAAAGCAGCTTGATTTGTCCTGGGTGATTTTTGACAAAAGAGTAGCTTAACACAAATGCTGCAAAGTTTGGGCTGGGAAGACTTGGGATAAATGAGACGAGCTGCTCGACTAGGTGGTATGTTGCAGGTTATAAATTTTATTTTTTGTCCATATTGAAGACCTACTTGTGATATGGTGGTATTTAATGTAATTATAAGAATTTGTATCACCAGTGGTATTCTCCAAGCTGTCAGTGGAGAGATGACATGGGAGGACATCAGTATATGAATAAGTTTGAGTGGTGTCTTAAAAAGTAGGAAAGATCACAATATGAAGATAAAGTTGGGATTCAAGAGGACAAATTGGGGCAAATATTTGTTTATAGGAAGGGAAGTTAGGAAATGAAATAACTTACCAAGGGAGATGTTCAATGAATTTCCAATTTCATTGTAATTATTTAAGAAAAGGCTAGGAAAACAACAGATAGGGAATCTGCCACCTGGGCGACTGCCCCAAATGCAGATCATTAGTGACTGAGTGAATATCATTTTTAACTACGTAACACAAGAAAAAATAACATATCCTTGTACTTTCTTGTTATAATTATCATGGTCTATTGTGATAGGACTCTTCTAGAATGGTGCAATTTAGTTGGCAAATAAAATAGTTCTATACTTCTGAGAAAGCGAGAGTCTTTTCTAGCCAGTTGAACACAGTTTATAGTGTAAACAAAATATTTGAGCTGAAATGAAAAGAGAAAACCATCTCGCCCCATATTCCCAAACTACTTACTTCACCTTTTCTGTTAACTCTCATTCTACTTTGGCCACAATGCCAGGTGTGGCTCTTCTCTTATTATCCCGGTACTGCTCTTTACAACCACTCCATAACATCTGTGTCCATGTCATGGAACTCTCTACGGACCAACACGAGAGATGTTGCCTCTCATAGCAAGTTTATGGTGTGAAAATATTGCTCATAGGGTCGGTTGGTGCGTGCATTTCAGTGGGCTTGGCGGACTGATATGTAATAGCAACTTCTGGCTTGGCGAGGAAAGCAACGGGAAACTACCCCACACCTCATTTCCCTATTACGCCTCTTCAGTGATGCCTAGGCCATCTAGGCCTTGCTACAAGCTATTGATGAGTGAATTACAGTAGCCTAACTTGAGCGATTGTTCGGGGAATGAATACATTTATTTCGCCGTAAGACCAATCTGTGTCGGTGCGACGTAAAGCAACTAGCAAAAAAAAAAAAAACCTTATTTATTCTAGTTACTTTATTTGCGATTTTATTTGTTCGTTACCATAATAAAAAGTTAATTAATTAATTAATTCTGGTAGCAATTACTTTGTGGGAAAGGATACAATAACTAAATGGTGTTAAAGAATGTGTAGGCCTATAATACGGTCTAATAATTTAACATTAAGAACAGTCACTGGGTAAAATATAATGTAGATATCGGTAGTTTACAGTCGGCTGAAAAATAGACATATTTGCCGTTGTTGTTTGTATGAAAATACATAGGTACCCCTAATAAATAAAGCTTACCTTATTTCGTATCAATGTTAGGTTCTCCTTTGAGATCTAGAAGACTGGCAAAGCTAAATGCCTGAGAATCCAACTTTATCAGCAGTACCGTACGTTGAAGACTGTGGACATTATGAAATCAAAGATATCACAATTATTTGAAGAAAATCTAAGACAAATGGCTTACGATACGAAATAAAACTGTGCAAGCTGTCGCATTGTCGCAATATGTCCGATACACACAATACAAAATTACATATCTGCAAGCCAACCACATCAAACGCAAAATGGAAAGAGTTCATAGCGCTTTTCACTAGTTCATAACCAGCGCGCTGATCCTGGCCTATGAACATACAACTGGTATAAATTACGCCATCTCTATCTAAATTCTATAATCAATACTACCGTCCGTGCTCACCAATATTACTGTAGAGTAGCGTATACGAGTCTAACACTCGGCCACCTGGATTCCTCGCTGCACACCCTCTTTTCTGCACAACTTGTAAGCAAAGTGAATGCTTGTAAGGAGCGGCAAGGAGTCTCGATTTCAATAATAGCCGTCTGAGCGCATAAGGTGTGTTTTGCATGTGCCATCTGTCAGTACTCAACTAAACTATTAGAATGGCGGTAATAGCCGGCGATTTGAATTTCTGTCGCGTACTACTTCCTAGCGAATTTGGATTTTTACTGCGTTCTACTTCCTGGCGTTTGGCGGCAAGGGTCGATGATTTGAATTTTTAGCGGGACGTACTTCGTAGCGTTGCGCAATAACCTGCCAGAACAGACTAAGAGCTTCCAAAGTGAATTCATGTATATATCAATCGATAAAACTTTCGGTACCCACTGGGCGAAACTTAGATTAGAGATCGAACATACCGCGGACGCCACTTTTAAATCAATATAAAATATTATTCAAGTATGCTATATGTAGCATATACTATTTCTTTTTAAAAAAATTACTTCAACAGATTCTTTTTACACCGCAGATGGATCTTAAATGGATATTTCCTTCCTGTCAACATCATTAGGAATTATGTATATACCTGTCCTCAAATTGTACTGACAACACCTTTCATAATAATTACAAATACGTTCAGCAAGTAGCCTATTTAATCAGTACTATCAATGAGCATGAGAGTACGAGTTCGGTAATACATATAAGGTAATAATAAGACAGAGGAGAAAATAACATAAATAGGGTCATTATATTAATCGTATTCTTACAGTTGGACTGGATAACATAATACATATATGGTATCTTTTTACCGGATATTGCAGCCATTCCAATAGTTTAGTCGAATATTGAACCGACAGATGGCACATACAAACCACACATTTAGCGCTCACACGGCTATTACTGAAAGCGAGACTCCTTGCCGCTCCTCACAAGCATTCATTTTGCTTACAAGTTGTGCAGAAAAGAGGGTGTGCAGCCGAGTGTTGGACTAGTATACGCTACTCGGTTCCGCGCGGAGTTTTGTTTCCTTCTCGCAGCATTCTCGCCATTGAGCTCTAATATATATTGAGAGCACCAGCGAGCTAGAAAGAGGACTTATAGAGTGGGCCCACTACATGAACGCTGCGTCCGCCACATTCTAAGCGATCAGATAAAATGGGCGACGTGATGAAGCAAGTACAGAAGCTGCGGGAATAAATATCGTTTCACAGTTTTCTTAATTAACGAAGCACTCAAAGGTGCATAACAGCTGTTTAAAAGGACTTTAAGAAATACATGATACATGCTGTATACTTACATATTGCGTAAAGAAAGAAAATCAACACATTTCTAGTAATTGCAAAAGAAATCACAATGCATTGATATTAAGCAAATGTAGCCCTACTTACAGAGAATGAAAATAAAGAACAGAAAACCATGAACCAAATAATATAACATCGAGAAATAATTCGCATAATAATAATAATAATAATAATAATAATAATAATAATAATAATAATAATAATAATAATAATAACATATTCCTAAGAGTCAACCTGGGAGGGGTCTTTACAGCCCTGGCAAATGGGGCTGAAATGCGTCTTTGCGACCATCTGCAACAATAAAGTATTGGATTTATTTATTTATTTATTTATTTATTTATTTATTTATTTATTTATTTATTTATTTATTTATTTATTTATTTATTTATTTATTTATTTATTTATTTATTTATTTATTTATTTATTAATTATAGAATGTTCGAGTGAGCTAGCGGCTCGAGGAGGGACTGCCCTTTACAATCACAGCATAGCAGTTTTCAGTTTCAGTTAAGAGATAAGGTATATATATAACAAGGAATATTTTACAAATATTGATTTACTTCATATTATCATTATTTTACATGGAAAAAAGAAGATATTTGAAATAAACTAAACGTAGGTGGAAAAATAGGTACACAGTGGTTATCGATTTATTCTGCAGCATATTGTTCAAGGATGTACCTGCGTACTTCTTTCTTAAATCTGTACAACTTATTGATTTGTTTCAGTTTTTGAAGTAGATTGTTAAAGGCTGTGCTTGCTGAATAAGAAATGCTTTTAACACCATATTTGGCAGTGTTAGTGGAATCTTTATAAAACTGGTTTGCTGATCTTGTGTTATGGGTGTGAATGTCCTTGCTGTATCGTAGTTCTGTATTAACAGAAGTCATATTACTTTTATACCTTGACATAAATAAAGCTTGAGAGTACTTAATCTGGCATTGTACTGGTAATATGTTTGTTTCCTGAAAAACTTCCACAGATGGTTTTAGTAAAGCATATCCATACATAAATTTTAAAGCTCACCTTTGGAGTATTTCTAGTTCCTTTACAGCTTCCTTTGTACAATTTCCCCATATTATATTCATGTACATTAGGTGTGGATGTATGAGGGAGGTATATATGTCTCTTAAGTGTTGGTTGTTTATTCCATAGTCTTTCAATAATTTTAGTACTCCAATTACACTAATAATTGTTTTCTTTACATTTGAGATATGCTCATTCCAACATAAGTTATTGTCTAAAGCCAGGCCTAAATATGAAAACTGCTTTACTCTTTCGATGGGCTCATTGCCAATTTTTACTACATTACAGGTATTGATAATTTGTGTTGGATTACGGAATATCATGTATTTTGTTTTCGAGGTGCTTATTACTAGATTATTTTTGTTCAACCATGATGTTAGTAGGTCCAGATCTTTTTGCATATACTCCATAATCTTTTGTTCGGAACTGCAGTCATAAAATATATCTTCTGCAAACAGGAATATCTTACCTGTAAACTCTAGATAAACTATATCATTAATAAATATTAGAAACAGTAATGGTACAAGCACTGACCCTTGTGGGACATTATGATTAACGTTGCAGATGGGCCCTTTAGCTTCATTGATATTAACATATTGCTTCCTATCAGGTAAGTAATTTTTAAACCACTCAAAGGCTATTCCTCTAATTCCTGCATTTGCTAGTTTATTAAGTAGTAGGATATGGTTAACTGTGTCAAATGCTTTTGCAAGATCTATGAAAAGTCCAGCTACTATTTTATTATATCTAATGCATTCTGTATAAGGGACACTACGTGAAAAGCAACTGAAAGTGTACTGTGTTTGGGTAGGAATCCATACTGAAATTTGGAGAAGAAATGTGTTTTTGTTAGGAAATTCAAGACGTATTTTTTATTACTTCTTCAAGTGCTTTTGCTAGTGATGATACTATACATTGTGGCTTGTAATTACTGGGGCCATACTGTGTTTCTTTCTTAAGAACTGGTACCGCTCTTGCAATTTTACATTTATGTGGTATGGCATAGCCCTAGTGTAGGCACTCCACTCACTCCGCTTGCTGTACTCCGCGGCCGGTGATGCTCTTTTATTTTTAGTTCAAGGGATTGCCGATAGAAGCGTCCTTTACGATCTGCCAGCGGTCTGCGAGCTGTTGCCAACTGTTAAGGAAATGTCCAGCGGACTGCTGCGAAATTTGTTTTAAGTTACAACCACTAAATTACTTTTTTCTTGTCGTGCGGGCAGTATGCGCCGCGGCGATAGTTAAGAGCCTCTCGAAGGGAGTATGGAGCCCTGTTCTCATGACAGAGCTTGGCCTGGATTTGGTAAGATAGATTACAGCTACTAAATACATATTTTTCTTGGTGTGTTTCTTGCTGCGTTTTTATTCTGCGCGGGTTGGTAACGGAACCAGCGAGTTACGAATTGTGGGAATGACGTCATGTCGGTCAATGGCCGTGCTCGTAGCTGGCCGACTAATGGTCGATGGCGCGACTAATGGTCGATGGCGCGTGAAAGCTTTCGTTGTGTTACAAAAGTAAACATACATGTTTGGGCGGGTTGGAAGGTCCCTGGCATTGGTAATGAACACATCTCTCTTTTAAAAGGATTTTAAGATGCAATTCATATATATTTCTTCACGAAGTTGTGTGTTATATACTGGGGTGAAAAATGGAAGGGTATGTAGAGGTATTTTAAGGCAGAACCAGGTTCCAAGAAGGACATTCCAGGAATAATTAATGAACAAGGGGAGTGTGTATGTGAGGATATTCAAAAGGCAGACGTATTCAGTCAGCAGTATGTAAAGATTGTTGGTTACAAGGATAATGTCGAGATAGAGGAGGAGACTAAGGCCAAAGAAGTATTAACATTTACATATGATAACAATGACATTTACAATAAGGTACAAAAGTTGAAAACTAGAAAAGCGGCTGGAATTGATAAGATTTCTGGGGATATACGAAACACAATGGGTTGGGATATACTACCATATCTGAAGTACTTATTTGATTATTGTTTGGTCGGAGGAGCTATACCAGATGAATGGAGAGTTGCTATTGTAGCCCCTGTGTATAAAGGAAAGGGTGGTAGACATAAAGGTGAAAATTACAGGCCAGTAAGTTTGACATGCATTGTATGTAAGTTTTTGGGAAGGCAATCTTTCTGATTATATTAGACATGTTTGTGAAATTAATAACTGGTTCGATAGAAGGAAGTTCGGTTTTAGGAAACGTTATTCCAATGAAGCTCAACCTGTAAGATTCCAGGAAGATATAGCAGATATCTTGGATTCAGGAGGTCAAATGGACTGTATCGCGATTGACCTGTCTAAAGCATTTGATAGGGTGGATCATGGGAGACTACTGGCAAAAGTGAGTGCAATTGGACTAGACAAAGGAGTGACTGAATGGGTTGCTATATTTCTAGAAAATAGATCTCAGAGAATTAGAGTAGGTGAAGCTTTA